>NC_067403.1:170931920-172356920 GCF_016432865.1 Antechinus flavipes | reverse complement strand
AAGAAATATATGGACACAATTACAAATTATTTTTCACACAAAGTCAGATCTAAACAATTAAAGAAATATTAACTCCTCATGAGTAGGCTGAATCAATATAATAAAATGATAATTCTATCTAAATTAATTTACTTATTCTATACCATACCAATCAAATTACCAAAGAATTTTTATAGAGCTATTTTCTAATGCTAGAAAAAAAATGATAAATTTCATCTGGAAGAATAAAAGGTCAAGAATATCAAGAGAATCAATTAAAACAAAAGTGAAAGAAGGCAGGCTAGCAATGCTAGATTTCAAACTATATTACAAAGTGGTAATCATCAAAACCAATATGGTAATGGATAAACTCTAGAGTGGTTGACCAGTGAAATAGATCTAGTATACAATATGTAGAAGTAATTACCACAATAGCTTAAATAAAATCCACAAAGATAAATCCAAAGATCCAAGCCTTATGGCAAGACTTCATTATTTGACAAAAACTATAGAGAAAATCAGAAAGCAGTATGGCAGAAGGTAGGCACACCACATGCAAAAATAAGGTCAAAATAGATGCATGATTAAACATAAACAGAAGCATATTAGGAGAGCATGAAAAAATATACTTCTCACATCAATAGATAAAGGAAGAATTTATAACCAAACAAGAGCTAGAATCATAGGAAGTAAAGCAGATACTTTTGATTACATAAAAATAAAAAGCAGGAAAATGGGGAGGGTGGAAATTTGCAGTAAATTTTCCTGATAAAGACTTTATTTCTCAATATGCTGTATAGAGAATTGTGACAAAATTTTAAAAGTAAGAGTTTTCACCAATGGTTAAAGAATATGAATAGGCAGTTTTCAAAAGAAATCAAAGCTATCAACAGTCACATGGAAAAAAATATTCCAAATCACTAATAGCTAGAGAAACGCAAATTAAAACAATCCTGAGACACCACTACACCAAAAGGGTTGTAAAAATGTGCATACCTTTTGATTTAGCAATATCACTACTAGGTCTGTAATCCAAAGTGATCAAAGAGGACTTAAAAAATGGAAAGGGCCTATATATACAAAGGATTTAAAGCAGTTCTTTTTGTGGTAACTATGAATCAGAAATTGAGGGGATGCCCATCAATTGGGAAATGGCCTTACAAATTACAGTACATTATTGTGATGAATGCTATTGTCGTGTAAGAAATGACAAGTAGAATGATTTTTTTTTAAAAAAACCTGAGGAGACTTATATAAACTGATGCAAAGTGACATTAGCAGAATCAAAACATTATACACAGTAATGACAATATTGTAACCATAATTAACTATGAAAGATGTAGCTACAGTGATCAATACAATGATCCATGATAATTCCAAAGGACTCACAATGAAAAATGTTGCCTACTCTTCACCTCTGAGAAAAGTGATAAATTCTTAATGCAAATTGAAACTTTTTTTCACTTTTTTTCCCTACATAGCTAATAGGGAAATATGTTTAGCAGGAATTCATACCTATAATGGGTATCATCTTGCTTGCCTTCTCAATGGCTAGGGGAGGAGATGGAAGTGGAAGGAAGATTTTGGAACCCTAATTTTTAAAAAGGGAATGTTAAAAAGGAAAAAAAAAACAGAGAGGGGAGATTATTGAGTAGATAATTTGCTAAATTAGGTGAGAGGGATCAAGAAAGAAATACAGATTAAATTTAAAATATGTTGGATGCTTTTTTTTTTTTTTAGAAAGTTTGTTTTACAAAACATTTATCAGTACACCACTCAAAGCAAATATAAAAGTATCAGACTTGGAAAAAACAAGATCTATCTTGTGGTCATAGGCTGGAGGAAAGGAATAAATAAGGAGAAGGGAAGAAACGAGAATTCATAAAGAATGACATCAATATATTCAGTAAAGTAAGAGGTGAGGCCCCCAGCTAATAGAAGTTGGAAGGGGAAGATGTAGAATGCTTTAGGAAAAAAAAAAAGGCTTGGAATAATTTCTGTGGATGTAGATATAATTAGTTAAGGAACTAATAATAAGTTAAGGACCTAATTTCAAAAGAATAAAGGATTAATTTGCTGTAGTAAAAGCCCAATTGAAATGTATAACATGAATATAATAGTATACTAGTCAGCATGGATATATAATTTCCCTCAGCTGTTTTTTAGTGACAAATAAGTAGGAGTTGAGTGGGCAAATGATGGGAGTGATCTAGGGCTGAAATTTAACAAGCAATGAGCAGTGACAGGCAATGGGGCAAGATTAGAGGACTGTGTAGAATCCAATGAGCTATCTATCTATGGAGTCAAAATCAGGAGAAGAAAAACATGAAATGAGGGGAGAAACTCTTGATGGAAGAAGGATCAGATACATTGAAAAGAGCAAAGAATAGATTTTGGGAAGATGAAACATAAGGAGATATGGAATGATAGAAAATCATAGTTAAGTAGAGGAATATCAAAGTTGAAGCAGGGATAATAATCATAATATTGTAATAACCTAGGTGTGTGGGGGGGAGTGATCTCTATTTATAAAAGATATGGCAATGTAAATGAGGAGAATGAGACAGTTGTGAGAAATGTTGGGGAGGTAGAATCAAGAAGATTGGGTAAAAGATTGGGGAGGAAGGGGGAGAAAAATAAAGGGGAGTAAACAACCTGGGAATGTCCAAGTCATGAACCTTGTATTGTGGAAACTTAATGTTCCTAAAAGGAATAGAGAATTTTGGAGCAGTGATTAAGAAGAAAGCAGAAAGAATGAGAGAATAAATTCCATTTTGGATACATTGGATCCACTGAGTTACAGACATTCAATAGATAGTTGGTCTTGGTTAGGTATTGGCTAGATATTCTGATGTGGAAATCATCTATACAAAGATTGAATTCATAGGTAGATATTAACAAAGAGAATGTAACCCAAGAAAAGAATTGAGTCCAGAAACAATCTTTGGAAGACACTCACACTTAGGGAATGGGAATTTATTGATGGTACCTTAAAGGTGATTGTGGTTACCTTGCTCACATTAGAAGAAAGGTTATTAAGGAATTAACTGAGTTCATTGTAAATCACATTAAGAATAATAGAATCAAAACCTCAAAATTACACTCATAGAATTATAGAGTTGGGAGAATTGTCTACTCTTTTTACAATTGGGAAAACTAAGGCTCCTAAAAATGAATAACTAAGGTCATACAACTAGTAATTATCTGAAATAGGATTTTATGACTCCTAATCCAGCACTCTATTCATATGCCATGTTGGAATTCACTACAAATAACTAGCATAATTATTTCTTCAAATATGTAATTTAAAAAAAAACTAACTTCAGATTGTAATTAATGATATTTAATTATAAAAAAATAAAATAAATGATGAAAAAAATCCCCAACCAAGGAATGGATAGATATTTCTGGGGGAAATGCTAGTCATTAAAACTAAAATTAAATCAGAGGCTTTTCTCCAGGAACCAAAATTTAAAGAGTTCTGACACTCCTTATGCTCCACTGCTCCAGGATCTCCATCGATCCAGAATACTCAACTCTGATTGAATTTGTCTTTAAAAATTGACTTCAGAGCACACTTCCTACTACTTGCTGAAAGTCTTAGTTCTAAAACTGGAAATTAATCATTCTGTTGACAATCCCTCAAATATTGTATAAGGAGTATCACTAGTTTATTTCATTATCAATCCCCCAGCTGTTATCTCTGGTTTATATAATTACTTCAAACACAACTCAAAACAAAAAAAGCATGCCATTCTAACCTTCAGCAAGAGAATGTTGTCTTGGCAGTTGGTGGGTGCGATTATAGGATTAAGTGGTTTGGCTGAATATGAAAGTGAGAGAGAGATTGCCAATCTTTTTGAAATGCTTGACTGATTGGACAATTTTAGTAATTTCCAAAGCATAGTTCTTTCTTATTAGGGATGAATGATAATCCTAGTGATGTGAACTCCAATGTTCCCATCAAGCCCACCCTGTTCTCATTGTTGATCTTATCTTACACTAACAGGGACCACATTCCTAGGACTATTATCTTATCAGCATGACAAAGGTTTGCCCTCAATCAGTAAAGACCCTGCAGATAAGACACTTTCCTGAACAGGTGCACTAGACCATACTCTTGCCCAACAAGTAACCTTTGTGATGAGAGCTCTCTCATATCCTATATTAGTATTTCCTTGTTGCTATATTCCCCTCATGCACTTACTAACGCATAGTTTGCAGTCAACTAACCCTCTAAATCCGCTCTTCCTTTCTTTTTCCCTTCCTGCCTCTGACCTTTAAGTAATAAATGAATTAACAAGCATTTTTTTAATCACTCTGTTTCAGACATTGTATTAAGTTTTGAAGATACAAAGACAGAAATGAAACAATCTGAGGGAGAGAATATGTGTGCTTATATGTATACAGAACATAGACAAAATGAATACACTCGTTTTGGGGAAAGGGGAGCTAATAGTTGGGGGAGAAGTCTTCATGTAAAAGAAATAGCTAGCATTTATAAGCTGCCTCAAACTTTACAAGCTTTCTATATGAATTATCTCACTTGATCATCACAATAATTTTTGTGTAATAAGTGCTATTATTATTCATCTTTTGTCAATAAGGAAACTGAGGTAGGCAGAGATTAAGTGATTTGCCCAGAGTTACACAACTAGTAAGTGTTTAGAGTAGGATCTGAACTTGGTTCTACCCAATTTCAAGCCCAGCATTAATTCTACTATATATTAAGTAGTACTTGATAATTACTGCCTTATAATATAGATTGTGATCTGATACTGCTAAACCGCCTTTCTTTATATTTTTTATTATTTCCTTTGACATTCTTGCTTTTCATTTTTCCAAGTGAATTTTGTAATTATTTTTTCTAATTTAGTAAAAAATAATAATAATTTAATTGAAATGTTATTGAATATGTAAATTTGTTTGGGTAAAATTGGCACTATATTGACCCTTTCTACACATGAACAATTACTATTTTTCCATTTACTTAAATCTGATTTTATTTGTATTAAAAAGGATTTTCTTATAATTTTGTTTATATAATTCCTGGGTTTGTTTTGGCACATGTAATACCAGGTATTTTATCTTGTCTAGAGCTATTTTAAATAAGGCTTTTTAAACTATCTCTTCTTGCAGGTTTTGTCAATCAACATAGAAATATTGATAATTTATGTGAATTTGCTTTATATTCTGCTACTTTACTAAAATTGCTAATTCTTTCAACTAATTTTTAGTTGAGTCTTTGAGATTTTTCCAGATATATCATCATGTCATCAGAAAAAAAAATAAAGATATAAGATTTGGAAATGAATTTATTATTTAATAAAAATTGTTGGGAAAACAGAAAAGCAGGGCAGAAACAGGGCACAGACCAATATATTTTACCATTTACCAAGATGAGGTAAAAATGAATATGTGACCTGAATTCAGACACTTTACAAGAAAATTAGAAAAATGCAGAATAGACAAACAATTTATGGGGGAGGAGGGAGACAAGTAATAAAGAGAACAGAGTTAGATATAAAATGAATAATTTCAATTATATTGAATGTTTAAAATTTTGTATAAATAAAATAAATGTAGCCAAGATCAGAAGAAAAGCAGAAAATTGGGGGGAGGGGCAAATATGCATTTTAGAAACAGTTCGTCAAATTGAAGTCTCATATCAAAAAAAAATATATATATATATATATAAAATATGTTAAATCTATAAGAATATGTCATTGCCCAATTGATTCGTGATCAAAGGATATCAACAGGCAGTTTTCCAATGAAAAAAATAAAAATAATGTATAATCATTTTTTAATGTTCTAAATCAATTGCTCCAAGTCAATATTAATCAGAGAAGACAACTCTGAGATACCACTACACACCTGTCAGATTGGCTAGAATGAAAGGGAAAGATAATTCAAAATGTTGGAGGGGATGTGGGAAAGCAGGGACACTGATACATTGTTGGTGGAATTGTGAACACATCCAGCCATTCTGGAGAGCAATTTGGAACTATGCTCAAAAAGTTATAAAACTGTGCATACCCTTTGATCCAGCAGTGTTTCTACTGGGCTTATACCCCAAAGAGATACAAAGAAGGGAAAGGGACCTGTATGTGCCAAAATGTTTGTGGAAGCCCTGTTTGTAGTGGCTAGAAACTGGAAAATGAATGGATGCCCATCAATTGGAGAATGGTTGGGTAAATTGTGGTATATGAATGTTATGGAATATTATTGTTCTGTAAGAAATGACCAGCAGGATGAATACAAAGAGGCTTGGAGAGACTTACATGAACTGATGCTAAGTGAAACGAGCAGAACCAGGAGATCATTATACACTTCAACAACAATATTGTATGAGAATGTATTCTGATGGAAGTGGATATCTTTGACAAAGAGATCTAACTCAGTTTCAATTGATCAATGATGGATAGAAGCAGCTACATCCAAAGAAAGAACACTGGAAAATGAATGTGAACTGTGTGTGTTTTTGTTTATCTTCCCGGGTTATTTTTACCTTCTGAATCCAATTCTTCCTGTGCAACAAGAGAACTATTCGGTTCTGCAAACATATATTATATCTAGGATATACTGTAACCTATTTAACATGTATAGGACTGCTTGCCATCTGGGGGAGAAGGTGGAGGGAGGGAAGGGAAAAGTTGAAACAGAAGTGAGTGCAAGGGATAATGTTATAAAAAATTACTCTGGCATGGGTTCTGTCAATAAAAAGTTATAATTATGAAAAAATAAAATAAAATATATTAAGAATTTACTCAATTTTATAAACAAAAAAGTCATACTCCAGTTGACAAATAGTCAAAACTTCGATGAGACAATTTTCAGATGAAGAAATTAAAACCATTTTTAGTCATAAGGAAAAAAAAGTTCTAAATCATTATTGATTAGAGAAATGCAAATTAAAACAGCCTTCAGATATAATTTTATACTTCTAGATTGGCTAAAATGATAGAAGGAGAGAGTGATAAATGTTGAAGAGGAGGTGGAAAAAATTGGGACATTAATTCATTGTGGAATTGTGAATTGATTCAACGATTTTAGAAAGGAAATTAGAATTTTGCCCAATAAGTTATTAAACTATTTATATTTTCTAACCCAGTGATACAATTACTTGGTCTATTTCTGAAAATGATTAGGAGGAAAAGAAAAGAACCTATATATTCTAATTGTAGCATATCTTTTGTGGTGGTAAAGAATTGGAAATTCTAGAGATGTCCATCAACTAGGGAGTGCTTGAATAAGCAGTGGTACATGATTGTCCTGGAATATTACTGTGCTGTAAAAAATTTTGAGTTCAGTGTTTTTAGAAAAACATAGAAAATTTTCCATAAAATAAAGAAGAGCAAAATGAGCCCAAGTTCATACAGTAACAGCAATGTTATTTTGTTCTTTTTTTTTCTTGAAGTTTTTTTTATTTTTAAAACATATACAAGGATAACTTTTCAACATTGTGTTCCAATTTTCCCTCCACCCCTTCCCCAGATGGCAAGTAATCCAAAATATGTTAAACATAATAAAAATATATGTTAAATCCAATATAAGCATACATATTTATACAATTATCTTGCTGCACAAGAAAAATCAGATCAAAAAGAAAAAGAAAGAGAAAGAAAATAAAATCCTCTCTCTGGAGATAGATGGCTCTCATCATCACAAGATCATTGTAAGTGATCTGAATCATCTCATTGTTAAAAAGACCCACGTCCATCAAAATTGATCATCATATAATCTTGTTGCCATGTACAATGATCTCCTTGTACTGCTCATTTCACTTAGCATCAGTTCATGTAAGTCTCTCCAGGCCTCTCTGAAATCATCTTGCTGATTGTTTCTTATAGAACAATAATATTCCATAAGATTCATATATCATAACTTATTCAGCCATTCTCCAATTGATAGCCATCCACTCAATTTCCAGTTTCTCAGCAGTTATTTTAAGAATGACTTTGAGAAGATGTTATTTTGACTTATAAATATCCAAATTAACTATAAAGTACTTATGATGAAAGATGCTTTCTGCATCCAGAGGAAGAACTGTTAGATAGAAATGTGTTCTTTAAAAGAATTATACATACACACACACACACACACACACACACAACATATTTGTGTCCAATGATAGCCATTTCTGGGAGGAGGACATTTAAAGAAAAAGAAATTTACAAGATAATTTTGTGACATATTTGAAAAGAATAACACGTTATACATAGTAGATTTGTAGTTTCCTTATGCAATCATCGAAAGAACACAATCATTGTACTGTGTTATGGAAATGCTTGCTTTGTTCCATAAATTAAAAATTAAATTTAAAAAATCAAAGTGATTTGAGCTTTGAAGAATGGCAAGGTTTCTCTGAAGCAGAGAGAGAGCATTCTAGGCATGGAGGACAGTGAGTGTAAGGGCACAGAGGTAACAGATGGAGAGTCATATATGAAGAACAATAAAAAGTAGGACCATAGAGTGAGCAATGTAGAAAAAGAAAAGAATCCATTGCCAAAGGATAATGATCTGGGCCCAAAATGGAATGGGAAAAATGCATTTGCTTTTAGAAAATTACCCAGTGCTTTTAATGGTCCCAAGCTTCTCTCTGAAGGTCCTACAGCATTTTTCCAGTGATGTTAAATAGCAATAAGATTGAAATAAGCCTCAAACCATTTGGTGAGTTAGGGGGACAGCTATACCAAGTATGTGAAGACTTTTCTCTATGGGGCTGAGAACAATTTTTCCCAGGGCCATAAAGTTGACTGAAGTACCTGCTGTGAAGCTCTTAGGGCCTGGTCAGACATCAAAAAAACCAAGGTCATCCACTGTATCCAAAACCATCATCAGTTGACTGTTTTAGCTTTTGCTCTGCCAATGAACTTTGATGAAGGAAGAAAAAGTGAGGCTGGTGATTTGTACAACTCTGACTTATATAAATCCACTTAAAATCACTTATGGGTGAGTTAAGACATCATCCCATGACATCATTAGTCCTCTTTGAAAATAGAGAATTAATGGGGCAGCTGGGTAGTGTGGTGGGTAGAGCATCAGCCCTGAAGTCAGGAGGACCTGAGTTCAAATCTGGCTTCAGACACTTGACATTTCCTGGCTTTGTGACAAGTCACTTAACCCCAATTGCCTCAGCCACCAAAAAAAAAAAAAAAAAAAAAAAAAAAAGGATGATTAACAACAATGGCAATGAGTTATAAAATGGTGAGACCTCCTATGTATTTTGTCTCCATTATCATTACAATGTTCATTATGCTTTCAGCAAAATACAAATGAAGCCCGAGCTATTTACTAATTTAGATTCTTTATGTCATAACACATCAATAAGATATATTGCGAATGCATGAATATCTGTACTTTTATGATGAAAGTTCCTTGAGAAAAGAGATTCTATCATTCTCTATTTGTATCCCCAGCGCATCTGTAGTACTTAATAAGAGAGACTTTTTTCATTCATTCCAAGGAATTGAATATATGAACACAAATGAAGAGCATGAACTAGTCACATGATATGAACAAGGGAAAACTCACAGTTATACTTGGAGTTGTAGCCATGTTAGATCAAGAAAACAGGACAGAGGTCACTGCAGTGCTGGCTATTTCTCCTGTAATGAGCTTATGACAGGACATATACACGAGTCACATGGAAGGCCTGGCAGGCACAGGTTGGTGCCATCTGTGCTGTAAGAGGCAATTCCCACATCAATGAAATCAAAAATTTATTGGCGTATTTGGGTTTTTTTTTTAAGTCTGAAGCCCTTAATTGGAGCCTAGCACACTTACAGGAACAGAGGAAATATGTTTTACACTGAAATCATCTCATGCAATAATTAATGGCAAGCATAAAATCAACACACAGAAGTGGCTTGAGTATAGTTGCCATAGGGAAAACATAAATCAAAATGCCAAAGAAGAAAGTTCACAAAAAAGCTGGGGAGTGGAGGAAGGAGGAGCAAAAAAAAAAAAAAAAAATCGAATATCGATGGGGCAAAGCCTAGAATATAATCAGAAAGAATAGCTTTCAGCTCCATTACGGCGGAGGAAGTTCCCTGATGGATAAAAGAGTCCTTGAACAAAGTGAGATACTGTGGTTAATGGAGTCCTATTGGGTTGCTTTCATCTCTGTGACACTTAAGAAAAAGAACCCATTTGGGCGCCAGCTATTTGCATGGTGACTACAATAGAAAGAAAGGAAGACAAGGCAAGGAAAGGCCCTCACAAGAAGGAGAAGGCATTAAAAGCGGCAGCCAACTCTAAAACACAAAGATGTTGGCAAGAGGCAGGCTGAAGAAGAAGTTTGGTCCTGCATGGGGTACAGAACAGCAGCAACTTAATGAGAAACTTGAATGACCCCAACAAGGATGGCTGCATACAAAGTGAGGGAAAAAGTACACACACACACACACACACACACACACACACACACACACACACACACACACACTCCCTCCAATTACTGCTTGAAACAGCCCTATCAATCCTTAGGAGCTCTCCTGACAAAAAGTCCATTCAATTTTCACTCAATGTGTTTTGTCTAATGGGAGCCGGATTATGTCTGACACAGAGGGTAATTACCTCATGAGAATTTCACATCCAGAAAAGAAGCAGCATAAATTTTCTGCAGGTGTCTTGGATACGTTCTTCTGCCCTAAAAGGAGGTAGATATTGCTATTTTTTCAAGGCTGGGGATGGTTTGCATTGGAGAACTGGGTGAAAGTCATTTATCTCAGTTATTAGGTAAAGTAGCACCTACTATATCTTTCTTTCATCACGCTGATGTGGACCAATAATGGATCCAGAAAAACTAAATCAATTTCTTTTTTTTTTAATTGTTGCTGGGTATCAGAAATTTTGAGGTCTTGACCATCATCAGCACAGATTAGACACTAAATTAACCATCAGATTGAGGCATGTTCTTATAAGAACATGGGAGGCAGAAGTATTTGTCCTTGGTGAATCCTCAGGTTATGGGATGCTCTAGGAATGGAATAGTAAAAAAAAGATAAGAAAAAAAAAGAGAGAGAGAGAGAGAGGGCCACATTTGAAGCTGTTTCGCTATTATTTAAACCATATTAGGAACCAGATAACTATTTCTCTAATTGTGTCACTAAATAGATTTGTGACCTAAGCAAGCCATTTAATCTCTTGAGCCTCAGTTTTCTTATCTGTAAGCGGGAGATGGAAAGAGGTATGATTTGAGAATCTGGGTTTGAATCTCAGCTCTGCCACTTGCTCTTTGAGATATCAGGCACATAATTTACCAGCTGGGGTCTTTAAATGAAAAATGAGGTTAAAGTTGATGAGCTGCCTTTCCAGCAGAAAATCAGAGGTTCTAACTTTAAGCTTTGAAAAGTCCAGAATGCTGATTACATGACTTACTCTAGATCTGGTCACCAAATTAAACTGTTATAGAAAGAATAATAAAAAGAGCTAGTAATATTTATATGGCATTTTAAGGTTTACAAAACATCTGATCCTTGGAGCAACCCTGGAAGCTATTATTAGTTCCATTTTACAGATGATAGAACTGAGGCTGATGGATTAAGTGATTTGCCCAAAGTCATACAACTAATAACTTTTGGAAGCAGGATTTGAATTCTAGGTTTTGACTTTTAATCCAGGGTTTTCAATCTTTTTGTTGTTGTTCGCTCATTTTTCAATCATATCCAATTCTTCATACCCCATTTGGGGTTTTCTTGGCAGAGATACTAGAATGAGTAGCTTTAAGTAGTAGCATATTCTTCCTCATTTGAGGTTACATTTACACATGTTGGGGATATCAGAAAGGATTGGATTCAAGGATTTTTTCTGATGGATTTTTCTGGTATGGTTTGAACTAAATGGCCTGGGAAATTTCTTCTAACTTTGATATTCTACTACCTTTATTGATGAGGATTACTATTTCATGGAGATATTCTCATGAGGAAAATACAAAAGATAAAGGAGAATGAATGTTGTATAAACAGACTTCACCCAAGATTCAACTACTAAAAGGAGAAGGGGTGAATATCTCTTTATTCTGAAGTTATTGGAAATTTTTTTTAATACTGTTTAAGGGAGTTTAAATTTCGAGTTACACCTTGCATAATAGATTTTGACTTGATTTCTCTGGATTCCCCTGAAACTTTGCATTCCAAAATATTGTAATGAGCAAAGATACCCAGCTAATCCGAAATCTGAAACAATATATCTAAAATATTATAGTATAAAACATTATTTAGTTGATTCTGTCACTGAGAAACAATTATCTTTATTCACAGGAAGAGCAGTTCTGTCTCTCTTATCTATAGAGTATGACAAGGAAAGTACCTAGTTCTTACTCAAAAATTAATTTCAACATGATGCAATTTTTAAAAATGTGAGAGAACATGGAAATCCAATACAAACTACAAGGCAAGATGTGGAGAAAATTATTCTTACTGGGATAAACAAGCCAAAAGGCTTGTTGACCTTGCCATCAATATTCTGAACTCACTCAGAAAATATTCAAGAAAAAAGTAGAGGCTGACCAACTAATGATCTTCACAAGGGGAAGACACAAATCTTTAAAACGCAGGATTGTTCTGAAAGCTGATTCAAGGTGAACAAGAACTCAAAAATCCCTAATGAGAATTATATATTGCATTATTCATCCTCATTTGCTCATATGCAAAGTTGATGAATAATTACAAGTACAGAAATTGTACCCAGGGGCTATGAACTGATATTACATTTAAAACAACAGCTTTGTGAGCATGTCTGCTTAGAGGTGAACAAACACCTCGAGGGCAAAGTGGGCAGAGCCTTGGAATTCAGTCATTATTTTATATACAGAACAGACATCGTAATAAAAAATACAAGGCATTTTTCTTCTCCAAATCATCTTATTTGTAGAATTTCTTAGATTTGGTGCATTCTGGGAATTGTAGTTAATTGCTTTGTCTGTTTTCTTTTTCAGTGATTTTTTTTGTATACCATATTAATTCCTAATATGCCCCTTTCCTCATCTCTTACCCAGCAAGCACTTCCTTTCAAGAAAAATTGTAAAAGAAAGAGAAAAAATTTATTTAGTAAAATGAATCAATAAATATATTGAAGATGCTGAAAATATTCTACACCTTAGTTTCACACTTCTGTAATAAAGATAGGAAGGCAGATTTTTGTAACTCTTCCCATTTTAAATACAAAGACTTCCATTTCCTTTTATTGGTCTTTTTCCTTAGATGGCTGTAATATTGAGAGTATGGCATCTCTTTTTTTTTTTTGCTTTTTTACTTCACTCTGCATCAATTTATAATAAGTTTTTGTAGAGGGCTGAAACTCTGAATCAGACAAGAGAGCACTTAAGGCTACCTATATGATGTGAGACAATGTCTCTGTTAGCATATATTTGGTTAATGGCTCTCCTCACCATTGGTGTTTGTTGAATGTTTGGAAGTGAGATAATCATAGGCAAGGATTGGAGGGTGGAGGGAGAGAGTCAGAAACACTTGGCGGCAGCACAAGGAGGAGAGAAGCTGGAGATTCTGGACTCCAGAATCCAGGAGAGATCTTTGGCAAACCTCCTGGCAGCTTGCCTGCATCCTTCACTTTTCCTCTTAAAGACCAAGGACTTTAATTTATCCTGACTCTGGCTGGCCCTGAAGCCTTCCAGGGAGCTATCCTGTATTCTGCAAGTCTTTTTATACTTCTCTAAATTTTTCATAGTAGTTTGCTTGCTTTTTTTTTTTTTTAGCACAGCAACATTCCTTTATATTCATGTACTAAAATTTGTTTAGTCATTCCTCTACTGATGGACACTCTTCTTTGATTCTCATTCTTTGCTACCATTATGAGTATTTTGGTCCATATTTTTTCTTTCTGTTTCATTTCTTGAGAGGTGCATGCTGGTTGTTATGCATCAAAAAGTATGAACTTATATCAGAAACAATGAGAATAATGATTTTAGCATAATTCTGTTTCTTTTCAGAATGGTTGGACTAATGAACAGCTCTATCAATAATAGAATAATCTTTTCTCATAGCCTTCCAGCATACTTTTCTGTCTTTCATTATATTTGCTAAATTGTTGAGTGTGGAGTGAAAACTCAAAATTGTTTTGACTTCTATTTCACTTAGTATTAGTCAATTGGAGTAATCTTTCATATGATTGTTAAAAACTTGCAATTTTTTTTTGAAGGGAGAGTTTGTCCATATCCACTTATGTACTGAAGAAAGGCTCTTCCTTTTATATATTTGTGTTATATTTCTATATATCTTATCAGAGATAATCAATGTATTTTTTTCTAATTGACTGTCTCCCTCAGTAATCTAGGAACATCAATTTTATTTTGGTAAAAACTCTTAAATTTCATATATTCAAATTTATTTATTTATATTTTATGATTATCTTGATCTCTTATTTGGTTAAAATTTCTATCTTATGTTGTACCCCCATCCATTTTTATCCTTTTTTTTTTGGTATGATGTGAACTTTTATGTATGCAAATAGAAGGTCCATTTGGAACTAAATGCTGCATAAAATGTAAGATATTGATCTGAATCTATTTTTTGCCAGACTTTTTTCTAGTGTCCTAGGAGTCCTTTGTTAATAGGAAATTTCTCCCCTAATAGTTTATATTTTTTCGATTCATGTAACACAGAATATAAGGTTAATGTGTTTAATAACCGAATAAGTTTTTATCTTCTAAGTTCTAGTAACTTATCTTTTCTTTTTTAAAAAAGGACCAAATGGTTACTAATTTGAAATATAACCTGAGGTCTGAAAATATGAAATCCTCTTCACTACTATCTTTTTTTATAATTATTTCCATTGAGATTCTAGATTTTTAGTTCATCCAAGTGAATTTTGCTAATATTTTGCCTAGCTCCCTATTAGTAACTTCATTGAGAATGTCAACAGTTCTATGGAAATGATTCTCAAAACAAAAACTAGTATACATATGTGAAAATAGGCATTGAGGCAAGTAGGTATTGAAATTCTTTCAGTCACCATTTTCCATTTTGGGTCAGTTTAAAGTTTTTTTTTTCCATTCCTTTGGAATCTTGCCCTCTTTGAGATACCTAGTGAAATGATTTCTCAGTACCCTCCCCATAATGGTGCCTCAAGTCCATATGGATCTTTACTATGCATGTTTGATCTAATCCAGCTGCATTTCCCTTCTCTGTTTTCTTTAATGTCAATTCTACCTCCCATACATGCACATCTGAAATTGATATTAGAGTCAAAGTATTGTGGCTCTACTATCCTTTACAGTAAAAAACAATTCATCATTAAACTCCTTGCAGATCTTTTCCAGTTGAAAATGAATTAATTAGCCATGGATGGTGAAGTCCTACTGAAACTCTTTATTGTGCATGATAATCTAGTCTAGAAACTTTGTAGAGATTCCTGGAGGAGATTCATGATGAGAAAAGTATTTGCCTGACCATTCCCACTTTGAAAAGAAAAAATGAGCCTATAATCGAAGTTATGACTTGTTCAATAATGTGACAAATTCTAGAAGTTGGCCATCAGTCTATGTATTTGAAAAAAGACAAGGAAAATAGACAGAGTCAAATCCAGCAATTAAATAGGAGGTAAGGGGGCCAGATTGCTTTCAGAATATTGAAAAGCTTCTTTAAAGACTCCAACTTTGTTTCGCCAAAAAAGCACATTTTTAAAAATCAATATTCTACTGGGGTTTCTATACACTGCTATAACCCAGAACACAATAGTTTCCAAATACTTGAAAATGAATGCCACAAAGGCCATGTAAACATGTGGTGTGACTATGGAGCAACTTTAAAATATGACAGCATATTTAAAAAAAAAACCTCTGAAGAATAAGAATAAAAAATGTCATTAGGAAAATACACAAAAACAGAAAACAAGATGAGTTGATCATGAAGGTATACAGTTAGATAGCCTTGATGTTCCACTGATATCCTTGAAAAATAAGGAAAATTGGTAAAGGCCCCAATTATGTTAGGTGGATCTCTTGTGATAAGGTTATCAGAAGTAGGAGTAGCTTAAAATCTATATCATTGGAGGAACATTTAATTGGAAATATCACCAATTTTTAGGACTAAAATAAATGCCTAGCTTTTTTGAAATACCTTTCTTGCTACTTCTTGAAAGTCATCAAACTAGCAGAGCTCTTTCAGCAGGGATAGCTCTTTACTAAGTAAAGTGAGAAAACTCTGTGAGGAAATTGGAGAAATAATGTGAAAGAGAAAGAGGATATAGTCAATAAGGGGCATTACCGTCAGAGATACTGAAGAGAAAGAAGAGACAGGAAAGTTTTTGAAAGGACCTGAATTGTCATTCTCTAAAAAAATTGATTGAATTGTAACCTATTCAATATGTAAAGGACTGCTTGCCATCTGGGGGAGGGGATGGAGGGAGGGAGGGGAAAAATCGGAGCAGAAGTGAATGCAAGGGATAATGCTGTTAAAAAAATTACCCTGGCATGGGTTCTATCAATAAAAAGTTATTTTAAAATTTGATTGAGTTGGTTTGGGTCAAGTATCACATGGGGTTTTGGCAAATCTCTCTTTATGTCTTTTTTTGGAGAAACAAAGTTGGAGTCTTTAGGCATATGAATGGGGTTCACCTACATGGATAGTATTGGTAGTAAAAATTAAGGTAAGCCTGATAATTTTTCATTTAATTATAGCTTGAATAGGCTTGGAATGTTTTGTTTTGGCCAGTTTTAAAGGAGGGAAGGCACTGAGGGAACTGTTTAGATTTCTAAGAGTTTCTGCTATCTTTGTAACAAGGCACCTTTTCTTCCATAGTTTAGTACAGCACTATCTGTAAACTGATTTATGTAGTATTGTCTTATTAAATTAAATTATATCTCAGTGATGAACAACAAATATGTTTTCAATTATTTCAGGCATTAAAAATTATTTTTAAAACTTTTGTAGTTTTAGAATTCATAATTTTAAAAAATTAAATAAATCATATTTAATAATATTTAAAAATGTATAATTGTTTTCTATATGAGCCTTGATTATGTCATGGAAGATTGAGTCCTATGTATTTAATGTGTTTTATAGTTATTTTGATTGAGATTTCTCTTTGATTTATTTCCTGTTAGATTTTGTTATGCCATATAGAAATGATCATTTTAATAGATTTTGTATCCTGCAATTTTACTGAAACTATTTTTTGTCTTTCCTTATACTTTGTGTGCTTTTGGTTTTTCTAGGTAAAGCATCATACTATCTACAAATGAGGTTAATTTTATCTTCTCATTTTCCTAGGCTTCTGTTATGATCTTTTTCTTTTCTTTTATTGGTGACAACTAGGATTATAGCAATAGTGAAGAAATAAAATATCTTAGTTTTACTGTGATATTTATTGGAAAAACTTCTAGAATTTCTCAACTACAAATAATGCCTAATTTTTGTTTTTAGACACATTACTATTGCTATTATTATATTAAAACAGGCATTCTAAGTCTTTGCTTCATATAAATTAGTGTTGTGTTTTCTCTGCCTCAATCAATAAGACTATGTTTTATGTGAATTGTTTTCCTAATTTTTAACCATCCAGATATTCACAGCATTAATCTAAGTTGGTCATTGTCCAATTTTAATGTGAGTATATCTGTATTATGTAGATGTAGACGTGCTTATGATCAACTTGGAGAATAAGTCTATAATCAGTCCAGCACTCTCTGCACAGCCTCTGAAGCTGAGATGCAACAAAGTATGGCTTGATTCTCTGCTGCTTATGCTAATTTTAATTAACAACAAGAAAACACACATACTCCATCAGCCAGCATCACACCATCCCTATGTGGAACCATCAGTTATAGCAAATGTTGAAGTTTTAAATGGTTTAAGTTCACTTACCTTGGCGTTTACTTTCCAGGGATGTCCACATTGATAATGAGATTGGCACATGCATTGCCAGAGCTAACTCAATGTTTAGGAGGCTCCAAAGGAAAGTGTGTTAGAGAGGAGCTATTAGACTGACCACCAAACTGAAGGTCTACAGAGCCATTGTGCTGACCTCACTGCCTATAAAATCTGGACAGTGTACCAGCACCACATGAGGAAACCAAATCACTTCCATTTAAATTATCTTGGGAAGATTCTCAAGATCACCTGACATGATAAGATACCAGATGCTGAGGTCTTTTCTTGAACTACACTATCAAGCATTCAGACACTACTGCAGAGAGTGTTCTGTTGGGCCGGCCACATCGCTTGAATGCCTAATGTACACTTGCCACAAAGATATTATGGAGAATTCGCACAGAGCAAGCTCTCACAAGGTGGTCAGAAAAAGCAGTACAAGGACACTCTCAAGGTCTCTCTTAAGAACTTTAAATTGACTGTATAACATGGCAGACATTGGCATAGGACCACCCAGGATGGCGTGCTCTCATCAAAGAAGGTGCTGTGCTCTAGGAGCAAAGTAGACTTGAATTAGCTCAGAAGAAATGCAAGATGTGCAAAGTTAGAGAATCCTCCCCAAATATTCAGTGGGACTATTTGTGTCCAACCTGTGGCAGAGAATTTCAAACTCATATTGGTCTGATCATCCACAGTTAGACTAAATTGTAATTTAACTTTATCACAGTGATGCAATTTTGGTCCTTTTTAAGAAGGATGACAACCAACCAAGATGTACATACAACATGTATAATATATGTGTATATATAAAATATATTATAACATATAATACATATATTTCTTGTATAAATGTCCATGTATGTGTATATACATACATACATACATTCTTATAGAATCAACACATTATAAAAGTCTGCTATTATATGCTATGTCCCCATTCATAATCTCCCACCCACATAAAGAAGTATCTTTACCTAGCTCTTCTTTGAGACCAATTTTGGCCATTACAATTTGACAGGATTCATTTGCAGTTTCTTTATTATTTTTTGGATGGATGGATGGATGGATAGACAGACATAGACAAATGTAGAGACACAAGCATGCATACATTTGTATGCATTGTACATGTATATATTTGTGTTTGTGTTGTTTTCCAAATTCTGTTCACTTAACCTTGGATCAATTCATATATCATGCATGCATGCCTCTGTGCATTTATCATATTCTTTTCTCATGCAACATTCTAGAACATATATGACACAAACTTATTTATTGATCCCAAAATTACTATTATAAATTTTTTTGGGGGGGACCTAGCCATTATCCTGGAACAGAAGGAATTTGATAAATAGGAGAGAAGGTCTGAGCAATACTATTCCAAGCAAAATATCCAGTGCCCTCTCCTTTGGTCAAGGAAGCTCTTTTATCTGTATAAAGCCATAGAGTGCTCTACTCTATATTGATCATTTATTCTGCCTTATTTATGCCCCTCCTCATTGCTATTTCTTTTTTAGGTGGGAAAAATCAGTTGTTTCTTTGAGTGAGAAATAATCCAAGATGAATCAGAGTTGTGAAAGAATTGGATAGTCACATGAACAGCTCACCCTAAGGACAAAAGCTTATGGAGATTCCATGATCTGCCTCCACTTGGCACAAATAGTGGATTGTGGGGCAATGACACACTGTTGATGTTTTTACCACACAGCATATTCCTGTCTTCTTATCTGATATGTTTAGCTTTAAACAATCTATATTTGAAGCAAAAATGTATTTTTCTAAGGTTTTTTGGTGTGGAGAAGTTTGAGGATTACATCCAGTCTACAATTTTGCCCATGAGATATCTTGTTTATTTTTGCACCAAATATATCTCTTCTGCGACTGCCTGTGACTTTAGATTTCACAAATAATTACATCAGTATATTGAAGCCATACCAAGGATACTGAGGCATTCAAATTTTATTTACACTTTTGCCACTCACCAAAGTCTCACATGAAGAAACTCTCAGAAAATTTCAGCTTTAGGCTTCAAAGACAAAACAAAACAACCTTTACTTTGCTGACTCTTTATTTTTGGCCTTCAGGAAGATTCCATTTGACTTTGGTCAACTAAAGGACCATTTGTATAATTGAAAAGTTATTTGATTAAATCCATTTCCATCTGCCTCACAGATCCATGTAGAGTTTCATTTTAATGGCTGACTGATTTGGGTATCTCATTACTAACTGGCAATGCAATCCCATGTCTGCAACTTCCCATTGGGGGGATTCTTTGTTCAAGGGCATACCCATCCCTCTTCAAGAAAGGACAAACAACACACTAGGATATACTATCCAGTGTGTCAAGTGAGAACTGCTAATGGTCACCATACTTCTAACCCACTGGAAGCACTTGCATTTTTCATTATGTCACCCAAAGTATCTATTGTATTGTGAGGAAGGTTCCTTTATGTCAGCAAATATCAGCTGTGAACTGCCCATAAAGCAGAATTTTTTATTTTTATTTTTTGCAAGGCAATTAGGGTTATGACTTTCCCAGGGGTACACAGAAAATAAGTGTTAAGTGTCTGAGTTCAGATTTCAACTCAGGTCCTCCTGACTCCAAGCCTGGCTCTCTGTCCATTATACCATCTCGCTGCCCCTTAAATTTGTTATTTTGGAAAATTATCTATGAGATCTTTTACATGAGCACTTCTCCCATTGGTCTTGCCAGCTGACTTTCAACTAAACTCTCCTATTTGTGTCAGCCCTATCTGTTAGAATATGAACTAACTAAAAGCACTTTACATAGTGTATTGTATATAATAAGCATTGAATAAATTTTTTCATTAATTCTGAAAAAATTCAGTAATTGGATGAATGTAAGTTAAGATACATTTTGGCTCTAAGTCCTATGATAATGATAAAAATTATTACAACAAAAATAAAGACAACAGCAACTGACATTTATGGGAAAGAAGTTGAGGTTATAAAAGTATAAGAAACTCCTACAAAGAGGATTCTTTTTGCCTGTGCAGACAGCACCCATATATGATTCAGTAGAAGGGTCTTAGGCCTGAAGCCATGGATTTTTCATGACTTGCCCAGATATTATATTGATGTTTAGAGGGTGCTAATACCTATACCCTATTCACTCAGTTACTCTGCCTCTATTGCTGACATTTTTTAATTATTAAAGCTTTTTATTTTCAAAACATATACATAATTTTCAGTATTCATCCTTGCAAAACTTTATGTCCAAATTTTTTCCCTCCCTTCACCCTCACTCCCTTCTCTAGACAGCAAGTAATCCAATATATATTAAATATGGCATTTTAAAAAATACGGTTTGTAAAGGTTTGCAAAAATCCCTGCATTATTTCACCTGATCCTTACAACAATGCTATGTGAAAGTATAATTAGTACAAAAGGTATTTTATTCTGCATTTTTCAGATGAGGAAACTGAGGCTGAGGGAGGTGACATGACAACTCCAAAGGAAGACTCTCTGACCTTTACAGCCCCCTGTCATGGTACACTAACCATTTCTTCAATGATGGGAGAGACTTATTCCCTGAGTCGGCCAGTTTTTCCTCAGACAGAAAGTGAGCTGGAAAAACTACAACTGAATCCAGAAGGAGCATATTAATGTCGAAAGTAATTCTGATAACAGGGACTCCAACACCTCAGTCATCAAATTCACACCTAATTTCACTGTAAAATTAAGCTGAGAGAGTTTCTGGGGAGTTTCTCCTTTCCCAGCAGAGTAAGACCTTTGTAGGCCTTGAGGCAATATTGGACAAGTGCCAAAGGGCCAGGAGCGACACTTCATCAGCCAGCCAGCCTCAGGAGCATAATTTTCCTGCAAAAGTCAATACAGGCAGGCACATGTTTGCTTGTCCATGCAGTCTCCCTGATAAATGGCTTCCAATGGCTTGGTCTTTCAGAATGAAATCACAAATATTAGGAGCTGATAAGTTCTTTCCTCACTTTATGATCCAAGGGGAGGGCAATCTCAGGTGAGGTTTTATCATTCTACCCACAACATTTATCAGCTCCATGTGGTACATACTCCTTATTACTTATTCAAAAAAAAAATGATGGTCAAAATAGTGGTGATGATCTCCAATATAGAACAGTTTTGTTTTGTTTTTTTTAATAGTGAATCATTTGATTTTTGCCAAGGATTTTGGTGACAAAAACTTTCTTTCCTGGAAATATGCAAAAGTGTGTAGAGGTGGGGGGGATGAGGGGAGGAGAGGAGGAGGGTGTTTATTCACCAGGCTATTCCCTCTAGGAGAGGTAGTATAGTCTCTGGAGTTTCTGAAAAACTGATATTTTTAAAACTTGTCTTGATTTAACAAGATTTGTTTTTTTTTTTTTAGAAAGGCAGTTTGTAACCTGGAGGTTATTTAAATTTGATAGCAGATAGAGAGGCGGCCTTAGAGTCAGGAAAGTTTGGCTGCTTCAAGCCCTACTCTGCAACATATTGGTTATATGATCCTTGATAAATTCTTTAACCTCTCAACATCCCAGGGAACTCTGTAAGACATTAAATTATAAATACGGTTTAGGCCTTGCATTGGTAGAGGGAGTTTCTTTTTTTGTTGAAGCTTTTTTTTATTTTTAAAACATATGCAAAGATAATTTTTCACCACTGACCCTTGCAAAACCTTGTGTTCCAATTTTCCCTTCTTCCTCTCACCTCTTTTCCTAGATGGCAAGTAATCCAATATATGTTAAACATGGTAAAAATATATGTAAATCCAATATTTTACAATTTACCTTGCTGCACAAAAAAAAAAAAATCAGGAAAAAAAATTAAATAAAATTCAAGCAAATAACAACAAAAGAAGTAAAAATTCTGTCTTGTGATCCACACTCAGTTCCCACAATCTTCTCTCTGGGTGTAGATGGCTCTTATCATCACAAGATTATTAGAACTGGTTTCAATAATCTCATTGTTGAGAAGAACCACATCCATCAGAATTGATCTTCATATAATCTTGCCATTGCCATGTACAATGAAATCCTGGTTCTGCTCATTTCTCTTAGCACCAGTTCATGTGAATCTCTCCAGGCCTCTCTAAAATCATCCTGCTGGTCATTTCTTATAGAACAATAATATTCCATAACATTCATATACCATAAGTTATTTAGAAGAAGGAGTTTTCTCATCTAGAAATCCCCTGTATCAATAAAATCATAGATTTAGTCTAATTCTACTGAGAGACAAGCAAAAGCACTGAATATGAATGAATGAATGAAAAAAAAAGGGTTTATTTCATGATTACAGTGGGCAAAGCACAATGTCAAGTGTTGGGGATATAAATAGAAAAGTAAGGTAATCTCTACTCTTAAATAGCTCACATTCTAATGGTGGCAACACACAGGGGAGATTTTAGTTATAAGTTAGATGGAGAGGTCCCACAGTTTTTAAGGTGCAACAGTAAATTAGATGTCTGCATCTTTTTAAATGTCAATTCTACTAATAAAATCATATGAGTTTCTAATGCTGAGCCATTTGATGGGGTCTAGGACTTCAGTGATAGGCCTTTTTTTCTAGGTTTCAATAGCTATGGCTGCTTCCTAGGATGATAATTGTGAGCACGGAACTGGAAGCACAGCTATTTCCAAGATTCTTTGGTTCAGGGTTCTATGCTATCAAGGTCTGATAGGAGATGATAGTCAAGATAGTGGTGATGATTTCCAGTGTGGAACATTTTTTGATACTGAATCATTTGATTTTGCCAAGAATTTTGGTGACAAAATCTTTCTTTCCTGGAAATATTCAATTGTGTGTGTGTGTGTGTGTGTGTGTGTGTGTGTGTGTGTGTGTGTGTTATTAGTCTTAGCCTTAGCAGCCAGAGCCAAACACCACAACATGATGATATCCTTTTAGTCTTTTTAAGAATAAGAGATAACCTGCCCAAAGGTCTATAAAACTGTGCAGACAACACAATTTGATCCAACAAAACATTACTATATTTATATCCAAAAGATATTTTTAAAACAAAAAAGGACCTACTTGTTGTACAAAAATATTATTCTTTTTGTGATGGTTAAGAATTGGAAATCAAGGGATGTCCATTAATTGGGAAATGGTTGACAAGCTGTGGTATATGACTGACAGACTGCTTTTGTTCCTTAAGAAATGAAAAGCAGGATGATTTAAGAAAAACTTGGAAAGTCTTGCATGAAGTAATGCAAAGTGAAACAAGCAGAACCAGATACTGTATACAGTAACAGCAATACTATACAATGAAGTACTGAATGACTTAGCTTTTCTCAGCAATACAGTGATCTGATACAATTCCAAAGAACTCATAATGAAATATATTATCCAGCTCGAGAAAGAACTGATGTCTGAATACAGACTAAAGCATACTGTTTTTCACTTTCTTTCTTTTTATATTTCTTCCTTTCCTTTCTTGTATAAAATGACAAATAGAGAAATGTTTTACATGATTGCACATGTATAATCTATATCTTATTGCTTACTGTCTTACAGATGAGGGAAGGAAATAAATAAGGAAAGGATAGACTTTAGAATGCAAAAATTTTTTAAATGTTAAGAATTATTTTACCATATGATGGGGGAATAAAATATTATTTTTAAATTATTTTAAATTTATAAATTTAAATAAAATTATTTAAATAATTTTAAAATATATTTAAATATTAAAAATAATATTTTAAAATATTTTAATAATATTTTAATATTTTAAATAAAATATTAATTTAAATATTATTTTAAAAATAAAAACAACAACCAATCACACACAGAGACACATGCAAAAAAAATCTTAATGAGGTTTTTAAGCTGTCAAAGATGAATAAACCATAAGTTCAGAGAAAATTGAAAATGAAACATGGTACCCATCTTCTGCATAATAAAACCTACCCCTTTATAGATTCCAAATGTGAAAGATTTGTTTTACCATACTATGAAATTTTGTTATGATAGTTTTCTTTTATATTATTATTTTTTTCAATTGCCCTACAGGGATAGGGGCACACTGGAAGGGAAAGATGACAAATGATGATGTAGAAAGTATGTGATATCCCTGGGGGTCAAGTGAATGCTGACATATTTCTGTGTAAATGCAGTTGATAAAAGTCTAGGTATGATGGGACAGCAGTTATTCTCAAAAAGACCCGGTAGTTTCAGGAACTGAATTTGAGAAAGCAATGTGATAGGGAAGCCAAAAGAGTTAATTCAGCTTTGAACTGCATTAAGAAAAACTTAGAGTGTTAGAAGAAGGAGGTCATAATTTGTCTAATATTTCTAAACTCTTCTCTTACAATATTTAGTTCTGGATATCTCAGGATAAGAAGGATATTCATTAATTTAAGAGTTTTCCAAAGAAAGTCAACCAGAATGGTACAAGACTTTGAGTGCAACACTAAAGAATAAACCGAAAACTGGGAGCAAAGAGCCTGAAAAAGCCTAAGGGGAGACCTCATTTCTGTGCTCAAGTATTTGAAAGGTTGTCATGGGGAGGGCATAAGGATTCAAGTAGCCTCTCCTGAGTCACCATGTCAAAATAAAACCTGGAGAAATGCTAATACCTCAAGCATTCTCCCCAGCATGAATCATCCATCACCAGTCTCCCTGTCCAGGCTCCCTGTTCCTCCCCACAAAGACCAGTTCCACCCAGATGAAGATCATTTAAATGCCCACCAGATTTTGTTGCTTTTGAAGGGAAAATTCTTCTAAAATTCTCCAGCAAACCTGACCGTATCCATCATCCTCCACCATCTTTCTTTATTGTATGTTCCCTTCTGAAGCTAGCCTGCTTCATCCATCTTGTGTACTCAATATTTTCTTGTGCTGAACTTTGGTATTCTGAAATTCACTAAACTGTAATAAGATATGGAAGGATTCGATCTGCTTTCTTTGGCCCCAGAGGACAGAAACAGAAGCAGTAAATAAAAGTTTCAAAGAGGAATAGTTGGGCTTCCAGTCAGGAAAAAAAAAAAAACAGAACTATTCAAAAGTGAAATGCATTT
Organism: Antechinus flavipes; assembly: GCF_016432865.1. NCBI lineage: Eukaryota > Metazoa > Chordata > Mammalia > Dasyuromorphia > Dasyuridae > Antechinus > Antechinus flavipes. Next base: position 172,331,119 of record NC_067403.1, on the reverse strand, counting down.
CTGGAGGTAGTGGGTTTCCTGAGAATGGATGAGCACTTCTCAGGCAAGTTGTAGTTGAGTTTTTTTTTTTTTTTTTGAGGTATGTGTTAAATTAGATAGTTATAGAGATTGCTTCCAAATCAAAAAATCTGATTCTGGTTCCAAATCCAGTGCTTCGCCCCACTTTTTTTTTTTTTTAACAAAATAGGCTTTTTTTAAAAGGAGATATAGCTTTTATCTTTAATATTATCAAAAACTGATAGGCCTACTATCTAAAGAATGATAATTAGGGTACTGATAGCTCACAGATAACAAATTACTCTAACTTTTTAAGATAATGAACATTTCATAGAAATAAGCCACCCACATGTAATTCCCTAGGACTTCAGTCAGTGAGAATTCATAAATTTCAAAAGCACACACACACACACACACACACACACACACACACACACTGCTACATTGAAAAGAGTTATTCAGACTTAACTCATAAATCATCCAGTCCCCAGGAAAGGCAGAGCCTAAGATTTTTATGGGCTCTTCAGCAAAGGCTTGTGCCCCATAAACATAAATACCTGGAATTTAGTGTTACTGTCCTTCTATGTAAAGAAAAAATAAAAAAGTAAGTCCAATATAGTAGACAACTCAAAGTGCAATACTACTTGAGAAATAATTAGCCATGTTTTACACTATGACATCAGATGGCAGGATCCATTTGGTCAAATTTTGAGATATTACCCATACTCTCTCTATTGAGATCTTTTAATGGTTGCCATTTTTTTATGACTTGTGTAGAAGAGGTAAGCCAAATATAGTTGGAAAGAGTCTCTATATATCCTCACAATATTGGTGGTAAAGTACTTTGTGCTCCCCACTAATACCAAGAGGATTTTGTGCCATCTTCAGCTTCCATATTTCTCATGCATCACAATAGGTCTTTGTAGCATGACCTTAGTGAAGACCAAGAAAACCAAGGAGTTTGTGGTGCAGATCCTGCCTAAATGCTGTCTCCTGGAATGCCAGCCCAGCATTCTGGGAGGAATGTGTGAAGCACAGCACATGGCATGTTTTTTCCTGTCCTGGCCCATCTCCAATGGGTTGGAATTACGACATACAATTCTTCTCATACGAACATCTTTTCTACCATCTGTGTTGAATGTTCCAATTGCCGAACAGCAACAAATGCCATGCAAGAAATATCAAGCATGACATCAGGCAGTTAAGGAACCTCATGTCTGCCATATTGGGAGATTCGACCAACAGAGAAGATCAAAACCTGAAGAGATGGAAAACAGAAAACCTCATGCATTGTAAAGACTTAAACGGCCGACATCTCATCCAATAATTAAAATAAACAAAGCATGAATTTAGAATGTTATAGTTTCTGGAATTCTGATTGGAACAGTTTCTGACAGTGTTCCAAGGAACATCCTTTGTTCACTCACACTATATAATTTCAAACCAGATGTAAGAAGATCAGCCAGGTCGAGGTGGGAAAAATCCTTCATTTTCATTGATTCATTGCCTGATAAACCTGTCAGTTACAGCATAACAACACTATTTTTACTTAAAAGCTACTCATAGCTTTAAAAGAAACCATTATTAATCATGCTTTCTAGAAAGTATTTTGGTTTTCCTAGAGAATCTTCCTAGTTCATCATGGGTTGAGTTTAGTCGTATTCTTTTATTTATTCTGGCTCTAATCATTCATTCTTTGTTTCCTTAAGAGAAACACAAATGTATTATATTCTAATTAAGTAATTCCATTGCTTTGGCTTTTTTTTAAATTACTTTGGCTATGAGAAGTGTGCATCAACTGCTAAAAGTTGACCATTTTGGTTGAGGGTGTCTAGATAGGAGAATTGGGGATGGAACTGATAGAATATATAGTCTCTTTGTTTTTTGTCATAAATACTCAGACACTATATTTTCCAAATATATTTATATTAGTTTTTCTCCATTATATTCTTTTCTGCAATATTTACTTACAAATTATATAGAATATACAAAGTTTTTGCAAACCCTAAAAGTGCTCATAAATGTTTTGGCTATGGTCTGGTCTATAGGGATCAATCCTTGAGGCATGCACAAATATTTATTGCTTGAGTTTAATCCAAAAGACTGGAGGGGAATGTCATATGTGTCTGAGGGACTTGCATGGTGTGATGACAAAAAGTTCTCTAACTGACTGCTGAAGAACTGATAATTCAGGGGTTGTTGAGCTGAGCTTAGCTAGTTAGAACTGAAAGAGCATATAGAAGTGGTAACCTGCCAAAATCTCTTTCTTCTTTTTATCTACACATTGGGAGAGTTGCTTTGTCTCTCACTAACCATAGTAGCTGTGAGCACATGGCCAACTCTGAATACTTTTCTGATCTTAGGAAAATTACAATTATGAGGTAAAAGTGTCTAGATGATCTTCCAACCATTTGGATCAGATGAGATATTTTTAAACACTTAGCACAGGGCCTGGCATATAACAGGCCTATGTTTATGTAAATGTTTATTCCCATCCATATCCCCTTTTCTTCCACTTTTCAGGATATACAGAAATCTTAGCAGAAGTACCATTGGCAGTAGCAGTAGCCATCAGATATGGTTGCTAGAAGTACTTTCAATGGAGGTGGAAAGATAGTCATCCAAGGAGAGACATATATCTTCAAGAAACACAATCTCTTATACCAGAGAAGAATGTCAGCTATGGAGTCAAGAAAAGATTACCAGATCAAAACCAAAGATTACAAATTACCTTTATGACTCACTACCATTGTACTCTGACTCTTTCTAAGGATCTATGTATAGTTGCAAGAGACTATAACTCTTAGAATTTCTTCCATTCACTCAGATCAAAACAAAGATCATCCATAATGAAGACTATGTGACTTATCCATAATAACAAAGCTCCTAATTGCAAGAGATAGGATTGGAACCCAAGATTTCCTTGATTCAAGTGCAATGATCTCTCTTTTCACTACTTTGTTTTTTTCTTTGTCAACACTAATAAACACTTTGTAATTTTGCCATTGTACAATTCTTGCCATAAAGGTGTAAGAGGCTGCTTAAGATGAAATAAGAAATGCTCTTGAGGCCAGAAAATCTTGTGTTCAAGTCCCACCCCAAAACACAATGGCAGGTCACTTAATTTCTAGATTTTTCCATATAAGTTGCAGAAAACTTGGTGACCTACATTAGAAGAAGGAATTTCCTAATGTGGGAACTCATGTCTTGACCCAATCTTCAGTATAGGGACAAGGATATGACCAAAGAATTTACAGTATCCTAGCATTCTTCTAGTACACATGTCTAGTCTTTGCATTTAAGATACAAACAAAAAAAGTTTAAATGTAGCCAATATTCTTCAAATTAAAAAGGAACCTAGGTAGCAAAGTGACCTAACAGTATTTCCTCATAGCTTTAATTCTAGCAAAAGTGAACAAAATATCTGTTTTCTCCATGGCCATCAAATAAAATGTGGATCATGAAAGATATATACACGGAAACAAAATAATCACTGCATTCAATTACTTTAAGCACTAGCTTAACATTGTACCTCACTCATAGCAAGAAATTAATAAATGATTGTTAACTAAGTGGTTGACTAATTCTGTTTCATAAACTTTTATCAAACATCTTTCTTTACTTTGAAGGAACAAGACTTCCCACTTGGCAGGACCAAGAGAACTGGAAAAAAAGATGCATGATTCAAAAAGAAACCACTCCACATTCATCTAATTATTATTTCAAAAGCAACTACTCAGATGTCCTTCCAAAAATTAAACCCTTGGCTATTGCCATCTCATTTGCCTCTTCAAGCTACAAAGGATGTTTCTGGAGTCACCATCCTACCAATAGAATAGACCCTTGGCATCCAATCAACCGAGCCTGACATTGCTAGGGAGAGTGGATGGAGTGGCCCTCAGAGAGAAAGTTGCTGAAGTCAATTTCAACATGTTTTAAAATAGATTCTTAATGAAAAACTCATTCTCTCTTTTACTTTCCCAGTCTCTCCTTTTCACTATCACCCTCCACATTCCCATAGATGTATTTATTGACAAACCTCAAGGACTATGGTTTCTGAGCCAAGTGTTATCTTGAGTTAAGACTAATGGGATCATTACCATAATTTCAGACAAGAACTTCACAAAACAGAAGAATATTGATGCCATTTTACAAAATTAGTGTGGGTTTTGTTATTGTTATTATAATTGAATATTTTATAGGTAGAAGAAGGGTGGTAATGTGGATACCAAGGTTAAGGGCACAGTCCAACAGGAATTACTTCCTGAATATTTCCAAGGCATCGTGTTATTCAGTGTGCTACAGATATTTTGTAAATAAATAGATTAAGAGCAAGCCAAGAGAATTACTATTCATATTGAACACAGAAAGCACTCCAATATGTAAAGGAAAGTGATCAGAAGAAAAAGGAAGACAAAGAAAAGTGTACCTGAGTTTACCTGAAGCATAATAGTATTACACCCAGAGAATGCACTTTATGAGAAGAAATGGCTAGGAAACTTTGGAGCCAATCTTCATTGAATTCAAGCATAAAATAACTGTAAAATAATTGAGATTCTTGAATTACCAAAAAAAAAAAAAAAACATCCAAAGGAAAAAGGATTGTAGGATTTGAAGTCAGAAGGAGCCTTAGAAATTGAGTGCAACTCTTCCAATTTAAAAATGAGAAAATGAAATCCAGAGAGGTGAACTTAATTGACCAAGGTCAAATAGATAGGAAATAGGAGAACCAAGATTCAAAACTGAGTGCTTAAATTCAAAATAGATTTTCAATGCTGTTATCTCTAAGGAAATCTATGAGACTCAGTGTATAATAATGAACCAAATCCCAGATTTTGAATGAGGAAGGCCTAAGTTCAAATCTTGCCTATTAGCTTTGTGGTTATGACCCTCAAATAATTCCTTAAGATTTATCTACTAAGTTATCCAAAGGTTGCAAACATCAAAACCATGATGTAATTCTCATATTCATTGGTAATAAAAGTTATGTGACAATAGTCTACAAATACATGGTTTTCTTTATAGAGTAATTCTTTACAGCAGGCCGTATCTTCACAGTTACACAATGACTGAAAATTGTTGAGAATATAATACCATATTCTTCTCATTATGTACTCATTTTAGAAATACTAGACTTAATGAAACAAAACAAAACCTTCTTCAACATGGTCTGTCTCATGCATCTGTTAGGATCAGCCTAAGATTTTTTCACAGATAGACCCAGAACTTCCCACTTATTGTTGAGTGAAACAAAAGCAAGGAGACCTATCTTTTCTAAAGAGCATGCAAGTGTCAAGAAAGATGCCTTAAGCAGAGTTCAAATGGAATAGAGGATCTGGATGAATGGATGTATGAATGGGCAAATGGAAGAGTTTTTCCTTTTCTCTAGTTCATGTATGACACTATGATTGGTTCATTTGAATACCAGTATAATCAGTGTTTTCTCAGTGATATATAGAGTCCACATCAAGAACTCAACAAATATATGACAAATAGGAAATATATACTAGGATATAAATGAAACAATTAAGTAGTCTCTGGAGTTTACATCCTAACAAATTTGTTATATCCTAACAAATAAACATTAAACAGATAGCTACAAAATATGTGCAAGGTTATTTTGGAGAAGACAAAAAAGTGTCAACAATGGGAATCAGGAGATGAGGATCAATCATATAGAAAGTGAAGGTTGAACTGAGCTTCCAGTGTAGCTAGTGACTCCAAGAGGCAAACAGGAGGAAGAGCATTCTAAGTACATGAGAAAGTGGGACAAGTAAAGAGGTAGAAGATTAAATATCGGAAACAGAAGAAATATGCAGGAAACAGAAGGGAGACCATTGTACATAAAATTCATGATGTATAAATGAGATTTGCATTTCTAGAAAAACAGGCTAGAGCCAAAGTGTGAAGGACTTTAAATCCCAAACTAAGGGGTTGCATTTTGCTTTAGAGAAAATAGGGAGAATTAAGAACTTTTTGCATATGGGAGTGACATAGTTAGAACTGTGCTATAAGAAAAATATTTTGATAGATTGTATCGAGTCAAGGGCAGGTACTATGTTTTGCCTTTTTTTTTGTATCTTCAATAATTAGTACGGTACCAGGATGGAGAAAATATGGAGGCAGGAAGACCAATAAGGCAGCAATTACAAAAGACCAAGAAAGAGACAGTGAGTACCTGGGCTGAATTGGTTAGTGGAGAGGAAGTGACATAAGAGTTGTTGTACAGATAGAATTTGAAGAATTGTCATCATTAGTAATAAGGGATAAGAGATGGTGAAAAATTGAGAATGAGTCAAAAGTTGCAAGTTTGATTGATAGAAAGGAAGAACAATGGTGCTCCAAAAGGGAAAGGTAAGTGTGGAAGATTGCCGAGTTTTGAAGAAAAGAAAACAAGTTCCATGTTAGATATGTTGAGATGTCCATGGACTATAATAGTATAAAAGTCAGTAACTGTTGTAGGACTGGACCAAGGCAGGAGACAAACAGACAAGAAACAGAGTGAAAGAACTTTCAAATAGCTATCACTAATACTGAGGCTCTGAATTAATCTACTTCTCTTAATATTCTATCTTGTGATTTTTTTGCTCCCTTCATGTGAAATGAAGGTGTTCATTCATATGAAAAACACATGTTTTTATTTCCTGAAAGTTCATTCCCTCTAGCAGCCTCACTCCATCATCCCTCTTCTTCATCACCACATAAAAGTGATGACTCCAAGTACAGAAGTATTAGACCCATAAGGAAATGAGATCCAGTTCTTAATGGAAATTATCACAGAAATAAAGATGAGAAGAGAAACACAGAGAACAGATTTCAATGTTCAATTCTAAAGAAAATATTTTCCTCTCATGGGACAACGTACAGCAGGTATTTAAAATTCCTTAATTTCTTTTTTATAATAAAGGCATGTCTGAGGAGAGCACTATTGTGCTCTTCTGTACAACTGCCTACTACTTCAGAAGTCATGGAAGAAGTCTTCCTGAATTTCAAATAACTGAAATAGCAATGAAATAAATAAAAGACAAACATTGTCTTCCCCCATAAAATACTTCTAGATTCATAAAGATCAATTTTAACACATCCCTCAATACGAAAGAAAAAAATTTAATAGCTCTAGTCTCAGAAGTCTGTTGTTATTCTAGTTGTTAGTATTTTATTTGAAAAATCGCATTAGAATCTATTCAGCAAGCCATTCTCCAATTGATAAATGGTCAAAGGATATGAACAGACAATTTTCAGAGGATGAAATTGAAACTATTACCACTCATATGAAAGAGTGTTCCAAATCATTATTGATCAGAGAAATGCAAATTAAGACAACTCTGAGCTACCACTACACACCTGTCAGATTGGCTAAGATGACAGGAAAAAATAATGATGAATGTTGGAGGGGATGCGGGAAAACTGGGACACTAATGCATTGTTGGTGGAGTTGTGAACGAATCCAACCATTCTGGAGAGCAATCTGGAATTATGCCCAAAAAGTTATCAAATTGTGCATACCCTTTGACCCAGCAGTGTTTCTATTGGGCTTATATCCCAAAGAAATACTAAAGAAGGGAAAGGGACCTGTATGTGCCAAAATGTTTGTAGCAGCCCTATTTGTAGTGGCTAGAAACTGGAAAATGAATGGATGCCCATCAATTGGAGAATGGCTGGGTAAATTGTGGTATATGAATGTTATGGAATATTATTGTTCTGTAAGAAATGACCAGCAGGATGAATACAGAGAGGACTGGCGAGACTTACATGAACTGATGCTAAGTGAAATGAGCAGAACTAGGAGATCATTATACACTTCAACAATGATATTGTATGAGGACATATTTTGATGGAAGTGGATTTCTTTGACAAAGAGACCTGAGTTTCAATTGATAAATGACGGACAGAAGCAGCTACACCCAAAGAAAGAACACTGGGAAACGAATGTGAACTATCTGCATTTTTGTTTTTCTTCCCGGGTTATTTATACCTTCTGAATCCAATTCTCCCTGTGCAACAAGAGAACTGTTTGGTTCTGCAAACATATATTGTATCTAGGATATACTGCAACATATCCAACATATATAGGACTGCTTGCCATCTAGGGGAGGGGGTGGAGGGAGGGAGGGGAAAAATCGGAACAGAAATGAGTGCAAGGGATAATGTTGTAAAAAAAATTACCCTGGCATGGATTCTGTCAATATAAAGTAATTATTAAATAAAATTTAAAAAAAAGAATCATAGATTCAGAGCTAGAATTAGATTCAGGCAGATCAATCTCACTTTACAATCATCCTTTGTAAAAGATGTGGTAGAACCTCTGAGGAAACTGAGGCTCAGAGAAGTTACATGGCTTGCCTAAAGTCAAACAGATAATGAATAACAGAGGTAAGTTGTGATAGCAGATTCTCTGGCTACTAATCCAGTAACTGTCCCACTGCACTAAAATAGTGATGAATTGAAAAGGAGCAAAAGCTCATTAATTTCTTGGGAAAATGCTGAGCAAGAGAATTATAAATCCCCAGTGTTAATTGACAATAATTTTACTTTGTCAAATTCCTGCTCTCTTTCTCCTATGGATTTAGCCAGAATTTCTTACACATGGTTCATAATTCGCCTTTTTTGGAGTATTGTAGCTTTGAAGTGTTTTGGATACAGTGAATAACTTGTCATCTTGCTAGTTGCATGACCCTCTCCAATCTATTGTTTTTTTTTTTAATTTTACAAAATCCTATATTCAGTTCATTCAAAGTTCATTCCTCTTTAGTTTTTAAAATTAGAAATTATTAATACTTTAATTATGTATATAATTATCATATCTCTAGTAATTGAGAGCAGAATTTGGAGTTTTTAAGTACTATGCATAGTAAGCACATAAAAGGGAACCTTAAAAAGCTATTTAACTCTATTGGATTAAAAGCAAGAATTTGAAATTTGTAAAATGTTTGGTATTTAAATCTGAGAGCTGATTAAGAACAATATAAAAAGAATACTTGAAAAGCAATCATCTTTTTTATTGGTCAACGAATTTTATTGAGCTCCTGCTCTATGTTATTATGGTAGAACCTCTGAGGATTACGGAATAGAGCAAGATATAATCTAGTCTTACGCCTTACAATTTTATGAACTGTCCAGATCTCTGGACTTCTGATAGACAAGACTAAGAGAATGGAGAAGGGATCAGAAGGATTGTCAAAGACACATTCATCACAGATTTTGGATACCTTTTCATCATTTAGGTATATTTCATGCTAATACCACAGAAAACTTTTTTTAATAATAAACTTATCAGCCATCTACAAACCACACAATACATAAAAGACACATATTTGAAATCATGCATTTATTACATGTTTAAAGTGTATATTAAATTTAATAACATTTTCCCATTTATGCCCCCTTCTGGATTTCTTTTCATTTTCTTCTGTTTATTTTCCATGTTTTATTGATGGCCTTTTTTTTTTTTACATCTATCACTAACCACCAACTCACACTCTGCTCTAACCTAACAGAAGTCCCCCCCAAAGAGAGTAAAATATGTATAGTCAAGCAAAACAAATTAAAGCATTGGCAATGTGTCTCATTCTGTATTTCTTCTCCATCAAGAAAATGCTTGTAAGAGCCTAAGGAGAAGGGGATATGCTACATCATCAGTCTTCTAAAGTCCTAAGTGGTCCTTGCATTGATCACTTCTGAAGTCCTTCATAGTTCTTTATACTATTGAACTAATTATAAAAATCACTATTTTGGTTTTTTTTTGCCTTAGTCCAATTACTTTATGCAAATCCTCTCAAGTGTCTCTGACTTCCTCATGAAGTTTCATAATCATTCAGAAGGATATTTCATAACATTCAGCCATTATTGATTGGTGTTCATTTATATCCAGTTTCTTTTTTTTAAGGACTATTATAAATATTTGTGCCTGTATGGGTCATTTCCCTCTATCTTTGACGTTGACAGATAGGTCAAGTATAAGTCTAGTATTGAACTCAAAGGATGCAAACAGTTTAGGAGCACAGTTCCAAATATTTTTCATACTGATTAAGACAATTTACTGTTCCACCAACAGAGTATTAGGTATTCCTTCACAGATTATCCAGCAATTTCCATTTCCTTCACTTAATATCTTCAAAAATTTGATAATTAACCCTTGTTTTTTTGTTTTCCAGATGAATTTTGTTATTACTTTTTCTAGCTCTGTAGCTCCATGAGCACTTGAAAATTTTCCAATTAATTATATCTGGCTTAATTTGTGTGGAAAGTTTTTGTAATTGTGTTCATATAATTCCTGAGCTTGCCTTAGCAGATAGACTCCCAAATATTTTGTATTATCTACATTTATTTTAAAGATAATTTCTCTTTGTATCTCTTGCTGCTGGACTTTGTTGGTAACATATAAAAATCCTGATGATTTTATTGTGTATCCTGCCACTTTGCTAAAGTTATGACTTGCTTCTAGTAGTTTTTTAATTGATTCTCTAGGATTCTCTAAGTATACTATCATATCATCTGAAAAGAGTAATAATTTGGTTTCCTCATTACCTACTCTCATTCCTTTAATTTCTTTTTCTTTGCTTATTGCTAAAGCTAACACTTCTAAGGCAATATTGAATAGTATTGGTGCTAGTAGGCAACTTTGTTTCACCCCTGATCTTAATGGGAATGGTTCTAGTTTCTCCCCATTACAATATGATGCTTGCTGATGTTTTTAAATAGATACTACTGATCATTTTAAGGAAAACTCCATTTTAAATAGTATTTCTTTGAAGAAAAAAAAAGTCAACATAACCAATTGATACATTGGAAAAAAAACACATGAACCATGTAACAATTGTTGATAACCCATCTTCACAAAAGGGTAGGTTGGGAATGTCTTCTCAAACCTCTTTATTTAAGTTATATTTGATCTTTATAATTTTGCTACATAAACTTTTGAATTTTTGGTATCTACTGTTCTTTTCATTTTTGACTATTGAGTAAGTAGCTCTATTTTCTTCACTTGGCATCAGTTCATGTAAATCTTTCCGTACTTTTCTGCATCAGTGACAACACTTCTTACAACACAATAATATTACATCACTTTCTTTTACTATAATTTGGTTAGTCACAACCTAAGTGCTGGCTGGCTATTTTTTTCCAATTCTTTGCTATCACAAAAAGTGTTGCTAAATTTTGGTGCATGTGGGAACTTTTTTCTTATCAATATCTTCCTCAGATTATAAGCACAATAATGGAGTCTCTGTTTCAAAGGATATGGGCATCTTAGTCACTTTATGAACATTATTCTAAATTGATTTCCAAACTGGTTATACCACCTCACAGCTCCACCAACAATTACTGTGTCTATCATTCCACAATCCCTCAACATTAATTATTGCCTTTTTGTCATCCTTGCCAATTTTCGGGGGGTGAGGTGATTGTTTGAGTTTTCATTTTTCTTATTATTAGTGATTTAGATGATTCTTTCATGTGGTTGTGAATATTTTGCCATTCTTTGGTGAACTGGTAGTCAAGCAATAAAAATCTACATGTGGGACATTTGTAAATGTATATATCTTTACAACTGTGACTTTCCATTATCTCTCTGTTGAAAGGTCAATAACATGCTTTCTCATGAGTCCTCTGGTGATAGTCTGTAGAGGGCTGGAAAGATTGCAGAGGGCTGGAACTTTGAAAAGATATACTTGAATCTAAGACAGCAGAATACTTAAGGCTAAGTACTTACTCAATGTGAGATAATGGTTCTATGAACATATACTGTGATGATAGCTCGGACATTAAAATAGTCATTAATTGTTTGTCTGTAATAATTTCCATGGAATCCTTTTCTTGGATAAGTGTAACCACTTTCTTTTGTAAGCTAATGTTCTTCCTGTTCTTTATTCTAAAGATTCAATTTCATTTTTTTCTCTCTTCTTTCATTTCTTTCAAATAATCTTTGTGAAAAACTCGTTTTTCTCTGAGTCTCAATTTATAATCTTTTATACTGGGTAGTGCCTTCCTTTCTTTTCTCATCTCTCCAGCTTTAATTTGTGAACTGGGCCTTTGTACCAGAATCAAGCTCTGCTCTATGATGGTTTTAGGCGGAGTGCTTTTTCTTGCATGGTCTCCCCCAGGATCACTTGGATTTTTTTTATCTCTATTTCCCAAGATTAAATCTTTTTGGATTTTTGAGGTTCACAATATTGAGTTTTCAGGGCTTTCTATGGCATGTTCAGGACAGAGTGCTAAGGAGCTCATAATTTCTGGTCACCTAGGCTAACCCAGTCTGTGAGCTACAGCACTGCACTGATTGCTATTTCCTTGGTCTCACTTTCCATTAAGTCTAAAACATAGTAGAGACATAATAAATATGTATTGATTGATTGTTTCCCAGAACCCTATTGTAGGGGTTCCTTTCCACCCTGTTGCTTTCATACTTCATACTTTTACATATTTTTGTATTGTTTTATTCCTGCTATTTCCTGACACAGGCCAACTATACATCTTTTTGCTCTATTTCTGGTCATGCTAAAAGACTGCCCATGAGCTTATGACTTCCTTTTTGTGCAGTCCTGGAATGAAAGACATCATTTCGTGTTTGTCATTACACTATTTGATCATTTTTCAATATGTTGCAAATTTCAGGTTATTGTTAGAGGTGATATATGGGAATTGGATAGTCATAATTTTAGTACCTTTTAGCAGAATTTAGCTTATGACTTTAATATCCAGGTCTACCTTTAGATACTTTAAATCTAAAGATGATGAGAATGAATAGAGTAATTAATCAATCAGGATGTTTTTTTCTGACACATGTTGAGCAAGATACAGTCACATTTCCTGAGTTTAAATTTCAATATTGTCACTTTATTACTAAGGAAAAAATTGCTTAACCACTCCTTGAGTCTCAGTTTCCTCACTCATAAAATAGAGCTAATCATACCTGTAAGTTCCTAGTTCACTAAATTGCTGTAGGAATGAAAGGAAACGATCTTCAAGGTGTTATGCAAATCAGAATCACAGAGTTGAAAGGGACCCCAGAGACCAATCCATCTCTGAAAAAGATCACCTCTGCAAGATGATTCACCAGAGGCCCATTTGGCTTTCATTGGAAGACTTCTAGTAAGGGAAAAGCTATTCTATTGTTGAAATGCTCTAATTGATAAATTTGTAATTAAGCTTAAAATGTCCTCTTTGCCACTCCTATTTATTACTCATAGTTGTCCCCTTTGAGGCCAAGCCAAATAGATCTAATTCCTCTTCTATGACACAGATCTTCAGATAGTTAAAGACAACTCTCATATTCCCCTTAAGTCTTTTCTTCTCTAAGTTAACCAGCCCAGTTCCTGTAAATGACATTTATATGGCATAAATGCAAGACATTTTTCCATATAGGTCATTCTCCTCTGGAGACTTCCAGTGAATCAATGTCCCTTCTAAAATGTGCCCACAGTAGCATACAATATAATCCTAGCTTTGATCTAACCAGTGTACAGTGAAGTAGGAATATATTGTTTTTTCTTAGAAATTATGTCTCTTTTTTAGTTTAGACAGACCTATTATTTCATCCATGTATGGTGTTCTCAATATAGAAGCTCACTTCAACCAAATAGATCACAAGTTTATCATAAGTAGAGAGAGTTTCCATAATCATACAACTAACTAATATATGTCTGGAGCAGGATTTGCATTCAGATCTTCCAGCCTCCAAGGATAGCCTTCTCTACAATATGCTGCCTTCCATACATCTCTCAAGGCTATCTTTCAACCATTGCATAATGTATGTATACACCCTATTGGTTTTTCAGAGACATTGCCAAGAAAAGATCCACATTTGGCAGTTCCATTCAAGATATGAATTGCCACTTTACCAGTTCAGAAAAACACTGCCTGAATAACCGTCAGAGTTTAAATCCCTTGATTTTCATGAATGACCTCGGATCAATAGGTTTAGATCCTGTTACCCACATTTGGAATCCATCTTCATTGTTTTACATGTCATCAACAGAGAAGCATCAAACTATGCCAGTGGTTTTTCTGTCTCTACCATTCTCTTCCCTCCAAACATCTTGTGGAAGTTGCTTATCTTCTCTGAAATCAAAAGAATCCAGAGGAGCCAAGGACAGCAAAAATACATTTCACAAATGCGTGTTTGTGCATACCCATGCTCCACATAGACATTCACAACTTTTTGAATAAAAAAGGTTAATATAATGTAAAACAGAATGCCAGTGCAAGTCAATGCATCCAGTAAACCACATCCTTTTTTCTGCATGTTTAATAGGAAATAATTTTTTTAAAAACAAAAATCAACTTTATGATAATCTTGATGACAGGATGTTCCTGGCTCATGGACAGCCAGAAAAGGGAAGGTCTCTCTCATATAGCCCTTTGTTTGCCCTCCATTTTAAAGAATCTGGATCCCTGCCCTTAGATAATCATTGCTGTGATGAATTCTCATTGAAGATAGAAAACATAGCAGGCTTACCCTGCCCCCCTTCCTTCTTGTTTCAAAGGATAAGATTTGTATTTTCTTAAAGTAAACCTAAACATTTGAGAAATGCCTAAAGTAAAAAGAAATAGATATATCTATAAAGTCCATTGAAAAGAAGAAGCCCCAGCTCTCTTCATGGCTCAATTTAAAGGCCTCCTCCTACAGGATGTCTTCCTAATTCTCTCTTCCCACTTTCTCTCATTTGCTAGTTCCACTTTCAAAATAAAAATTACTTTGTGCTTAATTTATCTTGTAATTGCTCCATCATGTTTCATTTGTGTCTGACTCTTTATATTCTCATTTGGTGTTTTCTTGGCAGAGATAATAGATTGGTTTACTATTTCTTTCTCTAGCTCATTTTATAGAAGAGAAAACTGAAGCAAACAGTTTTAAACAGATTGCCTAGGATCATACAGCTAGTAAGCATCTGAGGTCAGATTTAAACTCAAGAAAATGAGTCTTCCTGACTTCAAGTCTGGCATGTTACCCACTGAGCCACCCCATTGCACTTTTAATATATGTAGTAAATATATATACATAGAGATGTACATATATACAATATACAGTAAATTGTATGTGTACATGATTTATGGAATTGTTTATATGATTATGCACCAATATACTGTATACAATTATAAAAATCATTTATGAATAATTTAAAATATGATACATATTATTTATATACTTTACATATTTGTTATATAAATAAAGAATTTAAATACATTATTCAAATATAATGTGTTAATGCATATTTTTATGCATGGATATATATATATCTATATTGTGCATAATTTATTTATGTCATTATTTATTTATGCCACATAAACATATGTATATATCATCAGATATTATACATAATTATATTTCTATATTTTATATTTCTTTATTCTACATTTCTTTATTATTTACCTAGTATATAATATAGTATAAAATATATTATAAAAATATAATATATTCAATCATAAAGATAGTTTATGTATTCTGCATATATATAAAATAAAATATATTTTGTTTATAAACTTTATATATTTCTATAATATAAATATGCAAAGTTTAGAATAAATATCTAAATATAATATATTCTATAATATAAATATACAAATAATGTCTCTAATATAAATATAAAAGTTATATAAAATATATTAACATACTGATAATTATAAATATTTTACTGTATTGTTTGCTTATTTAATATGTAAAATATTTACTTATGTGTTGTATATAGATATTACATATTATATTCATTTTATGTTGTTTCTGCTCAGTAAAATGAAGGCTTCTTGAGGACAGTATCATTTTTTTGTATCTATCTTCAGTACCAAGGACAATGCCTAGACAGATGAAACAATAAATGTTTAGTGAATGAATGAAAGAAATTCTCTGCAAGAAGCAATTTTTTTTAAGTCAACAGCAAGGATTTGAGCATGAAGCAGAGCATTGTTATATTCTTAAAAAGATGGAAAAGGTCTGATATAAATGGATTGTAACATGACCTTTTTTATAACCCAATGGACTCTTGAAAATACGAAGTTCTCACAATAGCTTTGTTGAATGTATTTTTTAAAGATGTTTCACTTTCAAGACCTTATGTTGTAATTCTTTATCAACTCTCAGTAAGGGAAGGCTCTTGAGTGCTCATTTTCTTCATCTGTGTGTGGCAGCATAGTAAAGTGGAAAGAACTGGATCTGAAATCAATAGACATATTTAAATCTCGCTTATGCTTATCACTTTTGATTATTATCACTTCATCTCTTTTGGCCTTAGATTCTTCATTTGTAAGATAGAGTTAAACTAGATACCAGACATAAAGTTTTCTGTGACAATAAATCAAGTTTACAAAAGGTGAAAGTAGGCAGGCAATTTACTAAGTACAAATTAAAGTACCATACTTCTACTTGGAAAGACCATATGTTTTTATCTCTCTCTATTTTTGTATAAGCATGGGGATAGGGACTAGGCCTGTTTTTGTAATTTCATGAGTAGATGGAATTTCTAAGAGTGGAAATTCCCTCTACCAATGGAAGTTAGCCCTTCTCTATTACTTTGAGCTCCTTAATCACTGGAGTGGTAAGTAACTTGCCTATGGTCACTCAGTGAATATGTGTCAAAGGTAGGGCTTGCACCCAGATCTTCCTGGTTCTGAGGTCAATTCCCTGTCCACCACTGTGCCTTACATAGATACAAAATAAATCCAAGACAATTTTGACGGTAGAAGAACCAGAAGCTGAGAGCAATCAGAAAAGTCTTAATGTTGAGCTGTACTTTGAAGGAAGAAAGTTATGTAAGATAAAGAAGTGAGGCGAGAATGTATTCTAAGCAGAGGGGATGGCCTGTGCAAGGACATCGAGGTAGGAAATATAATTTCATGTGCAAAGAACATCAAAAAGGCTAAATTTTAAAATGCTTTCTACCTACAGAAAATTTGAATGTAGATCAAAGCACACAATTTTTCACTTTATTTTTTTCATGTTCTTTTTGGTCTGTGTTTTCTTTCACAACATGACTAATATGGAAATATGTTTTGCATGACTGCATATATATAACCTATATCAAAATACTTGCCATCTCAATGAGAGGAAGGGGAAAGAAGGAAAGAATTTGGAACTCAAAATTTCAAAAAACCAAATGTTTAAAATTATTTTTGCATGTAACTGAAAAAATATCATTTTTAAAGCCAATTTTGACTAGACCACAAAATATATGAGGGGAATAATAAGTTGTCTGAAAAGGGATTCTGAGACCAAGTTGTAAAAATGTTTAAATACCTAACAAAAGAGGTAGTGATGCTTTAGAATAGGTCCTCATCCTGGAATCTGAGAACTAGAAACTTAATTCTTTATTTGCCATGTAGTACCTGTGTGACCTTGAGTAAGGATCTGCCCCACTTTGGGTTGTCTCAGTTTCTTCCTCTGTAAAATGAAGAGATTGAGACAAATGAACCCTTCCAGATTAAAAGATGGTATTCTGTGATTCTTGTAGACTGAACTACTTGATTTAAATATGAATGGAAAATGAAATTTTATCATAATTGGATTTGTTTTGTTTCTCTATGATATAGGAACTTTGCAAAGTATTGTCCTAGGAAACATGATTAAGTAAGAATAAGCCTGGAAGAACATGCTGTCACATATGTTCAGTGAAACATCAGGAGTAGTGTAATGAATCTGATTTCCCATGAACTCTTGGTACAAACACAGTTTTGAGTGCCCTTCTCATCAGAAATGATATTTCAGCTCAACCAAAAGAAGGCTTCCAAATGGTATCCTCTCTATTGTGGTTTCTGCTCACCAGATCAATAGCTTGGTTGTTCTTCACCTAGCTTTTGGGCTTGACAATTACAGTAGTAATCCTTCTTAACTCTATTAGACTCACCTTTTTAAAAAAAAATCTAGCGAGGGGGGCTCTAGAAAAAGGTCTCCAGACCTCTGGTTTCATCTTTGTGGTGAACTGGAAAAGTCTCTCCTTTGATACAGATCAGCAACTCACCTAGAGCTAGCTTGTTGTCTTAGAAAGCTCCTTGGGCATAATGAAAAGGTAAGTTATTTCTCCAAGATTATACAATTAATATATATCAGAAGCAAGAAACTAGCTCAGGACTTCCTGTCTCCTAGGTCCTCCAACCAATATCTCTACTAGATATTATTCTATTAAAAATATTTAAAACGTATTTCTTTTTAGAAATAAGTGCAGCATTTGTTGCAAGGGCTTTCTTTTCTTTTCCAGTGAGTAAGGTAAGAGAGTAAGAAAATATATTTTTATTCATTTTTTAAAATTTAATTTAAAAAAATATCTATAACCCTTCTTGGAATATATGTCTATTCATGAAAACACATTGTAAGAAATACCACATTTCTGACAATGAAAGTAGTAAGGAATGACAGCAATCAGAAAATGAATCTCAGGGAAGAAAAACTTGTATAATGAAGGCATAGATTTAAAGTTTGAAGCAAAATTAGGAAGTCATCTATTCCTAATCTATTCATTTTACCACTTGAGGAAACTGAGGCACATTGAGTTTAAATAACTTATTAAGATCATGGAGGTACCAGGTGAACATTTGAGCCTAGGTCTTCTGACCGTGACCATGATAGTGATCATTTTTATTTCTATAGTATTTTACATTTACAAAGTCTTGTGATATCAGGAGTATATGCATAAATATGAATGCATAACTAAAGAAAAAAGGAAAAAAACTCTTCACCAAGCTCATTTAAGACACAAAAGACTTCTTAGAGAAAGAAAAAAAAAGAGCAGTTCTATGTACTATTTAAATCCAAACTAGCAACAAAATGGAGGCTCTATAGTGTGGAACAATCCTATTCTGGCATTGAGGTGGCTATATGACCTAATTGGTCTTTTCCATCTCTAATTATGCTATGATCCAATAGTCAGTCCCAAGCATCTGTTATATGTCCAGAAGGGCTTGAACACATATGACAGAAAGGCCAAGTCCAGCACTCCTTGGTACCACATGTGAGTGAGGTAGCAGTCCTATTTTAGGATAATGAATCTCTATTTTTAGACTGTGAGACTCCTACTCCCTCTTTGGAAGCCTGCTTTTCTATTCTAGCCAGTAAATTTATTTTAACTCATGGTGCTTTTGGAAACATGACATTGTTTCATAGAAATGAAGACAAAAAATAAAAATTAAAAAATACCCAGAAAAATTATAGTCTATTTGCAGAGGCCTTTGAGCTAAGGGGGAATATATTTATCTGTATAATCAATATGGGGTGGGAGGGATATCCTCCCCTCTCCACCCACTTCTAATACCCTATCCCTTACTTCCTCCCTCAAAAAAAAATCTTCTTAAACATAAAAGAAGTATTATTGTTTTATGTTTAACTCTTCATGACCCTATTTTGGGTTTTCTCGGTAAAGATGTTGGAATTGTTTAGTTTTTCCTTCTCTGGCCATTTACAGATGAGGAAACTGAGGCAGTTAAGTAACTTGTCCACGGTCACATAGCTGGATTTGACCTAATGAAATCGGTCTTCCTGATTCTAGAACCAACAATCTATCCACTGTGCCGCCTAGCTGCTTAAAAGAGAGAAGTTTTTAATTATACTTCCAATGGGAAATGGTATGATGGAAAGAGTACTGAATTTGTAATTAGGTGACTTGAATAAGTTGCTTAATTTCTCTGAGTCTCATTTGTCTCTCTAATAAATAAGAGAATTCTATTTTAATGAGGTTTAAGGTTGGATATGACTCATATCCAACTCTAAATCCTATCCTTCAATTTCTTGAGGTAGTAAAGCATTTTCTTAATGAACTCTGAGCTGACCCAGATTCCTGAGAAATAGAAGAAATAAGAATCAATTAACCAATAAACTGTATTTTCATGTAACCTTCCTTTGGTAACAGCTTCCCAGAGTTCCCTCTCACTCCCAGAATCACTGGCCAGTAGGCTAGTATCTTGACAGTCAGTCAAGTTCCTACCAAGAGGTCAAACATCTATCTCCAATTCTGCTAATTCAGCTTTGACCAGGGGAAGATTACTTTGCTTCCCCCCAATCTAAGGACTATCATAGTGATGGTACTAGAATGTCTAACGGTGATGCCTTAATCTCAAAAAAAAAAAAAAATCATGAGAAACAGGAAGTAAGCAGATAATCAGAAATAAAATTTGTGACCAAGAATTTCTGTTTCCATGATATTTCCAAACTGTCCATCTCAACTCTTACACAATTCAATCTTCATTCTATAGCAAATAGTTCTGATACACAAATAAAAAAGATACGTTGTTCAACAGTAGAGAATACTGGCTTTGGAGCATGGATATTTGAGTTCAAATCCAAACTCTGTCATAACTGTTGTGACTTTGAGGTAGGTACTTATCCTTTTTTTTTGCCTCTGTTTCTTCATCTATAACATGAAAGGGCAGGACAGCAAGGATTAGATGAAATGGTCACTGAGTTCTTTTCCAGCTTTATTCCTACAAATAATGATTTATGAACTATCTCAGAGCTAGTGGAAGAAGGCTTAAACCTAAGCTACAGATTTATATAGTTAATGAAAGTCTTAGGTAAGGAAGTAAAAAAACTCTAATAATGAAAGTGGCACGGGCTACCTACAAAATATCTCTATTATTAGAGGTACTCAAAGTAAATAACCTCGTAATAAATGTTATAGAGCTGATATTCTTCCCTTTGGTGGGAGAGGAGGGTTATGATCCCCCCTTGGCAGTATTGTGAAACCTATGGTCCCCTTCACAACATATTGCAATTACAAAAGAAATTAATCATATTGTAATGCACTTAGCAAAGTGATTTTTTTAAATTTCAAGGTTCAAATTAAATTTAAGTTTTTAATTTTTAAAATTCAATTTAAATTTTAAATTTTTAAATTTAAATTTAAATTAATGAGCTTAGACTGGTGTAATAATATCATTTTTGAAAGAATAGAAATAGATCATGTTTCTTTCATATCTATGTGGGGGAATAAGGATAGATTGTTGATCAAATACCGATTAGAATGACAAAAGATTACATAGTACATGAAATTGAGGGTGTTTGTGCAAACAAAACTAATGAACCAGGATAAGAAAGGAAGTAGTTACTTGGGGGAAAAAAACCTTTACATTAAGTTAAGACCCTCTATTAAGGGTCTGATATGTGAGGATTTTAGGTAACTTACAGAAATATATAAGAACAAAAGCCATTCCCCAATCATTGAGTGGTCAAAGGATATGAACATATGGTTCTTAAAAGAAGAATCACAAACTACTAAAAACCATATGGAAGAATACAACCACATCATTAATAATGAGACTAATATAAATTAAAATAACCCTGAGGTTTCACCTCAAACTGGCAATGATGACAAAAGATGGAAATAGTCAGTATTGGAGAGATTTTAAAAGATGGGCACAATTATGTACTGTTAGTGGATCTGGGCTTCAGTCCAACCATTCTGGAAAGGAATTTGGGATTATATGAAGAAAATGACTAAAATATCCATACTCTTGACCTAGAAATTCCAGTTCTAGACATAAACCCCAAGGAAGTCAGTAATAAAAAGAAAGCCTCAATACATACCCAAATATTTATAACACTATTTGGGGGGGGTGGAAAGCCAAAACTAGAAATAACTAAACAATTGGAAAATGTTTCAGAAAGTGGTACCCAAATATAATCTGTATTGTCAGAAATGATGAATACAGAAAAGTATGAAAAGCTTTACATGAACTAATACAAAAATAATAAAATGATGGGCATAATAAGTATTCAACAGCAGAATCATGTATGTGTGTATATAAAATATACATTGAAATAAAATTCAATACATTTAATATTATGAAATTAAAGTGATCAAGCTTGGTCCTAAAAGAGCAATTTGAAAGGGTATTTCCTACCTTCCTTTTCAGAGGTGGAACACTAAATATAATGTCAGACTTTTTCAATATTTTGGTTAGTTTTCCTAAACTGTTTTCTCCTTTTTTAGCTTTTTCTCTTTATTATAAAGGATAACTTTCTGAATGACAGAAGTGAGATACACTGGGAAATGACATAATGTAAAAACCAAAAAATCAGTATTTCTCAAAAGAGTAAACAACTTAGGGAGCAAAAGAGAAATCAGGGGCAAAGAGAACTCTGGGAAATTTTGATAAAGAAGTGAGTAGTAATTGGAGGGATTAAAAAAAGACCAAATAGTGACTTTGTTACCTAAATTGAGTCTTGATGATAAATTTTGCAAGGCAAGAATGAGGAGGGAATGGATTCCAGATAATGTGATTTAGTCTATGCTAGTGCATAAAAGAAAAAGAAGGGGAGAAAAAGAAATATTTCATCAAAATAAACAAAGTATTTTTTACAAAGTCTTGTATTATCAATAATGTCAAAATACCATAGTCCCAAAATTCTTCAAAGAAGTAAAGGAAATACCTTTCTTTCCATTTATACTCTTAAAGTTATACATGAGAACAAATAGATGGTATAATGAATAGAATTTCCATCTTCTTGAGTTCAATCCAGCCTCAAACACTTACTAGCTGTGTGATCCTGGGCAAGTCCCTTAACTGTTTGCCTTAGTTTCCTCATCTGCAAATTGATCTGGGGAAGGAAATAGCAAACTACTCCAGTATCTTTGCCAAGAATATGCCATGAGTATACAACAAAATATCATCTCCATAGGTCTACTTCATTCTTCTCATGCTTCTCTGTATTCATCTTATTCATTATTTCACTAAGATCATAAATTTAGAACAAGAAGGGATCATAAAGATTAATGAAACCAGTCTGTTTTTACAGAGGCAGAAATTGAGGCCAGAAAGGATTAAATCACTCTCCCGGGATTACACTAATTACCTAACATGAAGTTTGGGACCCAGTTCTTTTTTTTTAATCATTCAGAGATCTTTTATTCATCCATCACTTTCCAAATACACGTGTGTGTGTGCGCGTGTATGTGTGTGTGTGTGTGATTTACCTTTTTATTTTCAAAATATATCATAGGTGTTTTTCAACATTCAGCCTTGAAAAACCTTGTATTACAAATTTTTTGTCCCTCCATTCCCCACCCTGAGAAAGTAAATAATTCTATATATGTTAAACACGTGCAATTCTTCTACACATATTTCTACAATTACATGCTATAGAAGAAAAATCAGATCAAAAAGGAAAAAATGAGAAAAAAGAAATCAAACAAAAAAGTGAAAATACTATATTGTGATCCACATTTAGTCCCCACAGTCTCTCTCTGTGTACAGATGGCTCTCTCTATCACTACCATTGGAACTGACCTAAATCATCTCATTACTGAAAAGAGCCATGTCCATCAAAATTGATCATCATATAATCTTGTTATTGCTGTGGTGATGATCTCTTAGTTCTACTCACTTCACTCAGCATCAGTTCATGGAAGTCTCTTCAAGCCTTTCTGAAACCATCCTGCTGATCATTTCTTATAGAACAATAATATTCTATAACATTCATATACCATAACTTATTCATCCATTCTCCAATAGATGAGCATCCACTCACTTTCTAGTTCCTTGCCACTACACAAAAAACTGCTACAAATATTTTTGCACATGTTTCATTTCCCTCCTTTATGATCTCTCCACAGACCCAGTGAAGACACTGCTGGATCAAAGGGTATTCACTGATTGCCATTTGGGTGCTTTTTTCCCCAGCTCTTTTTTTACCCCAATCCAGCATTCTATTCTTTCTAATTCTGTATCTTAGCACAATTACATTCCTTTACATCCATACACCATATCTTGTTTAGTCGATTCCTAATCAATGGGCACCTACTCTGTTCCTTTGTAAAATACTCCAAAATGCATTACTAAAAGTATCGTTAAGGGGTCTTTCTTTTTAACACTCATCTACTTAAGGGATATATGCCTAGCAGTGAAATCTTTAGGTCAAAGAACATGTCGATTTTAGTTGTTTTCTTTGTATAAGTATAAATTGCTTGCAAGAATTGTAATATCAGTTTATAGCTCGAGCAAGACTACTGTCCTAATACACTTCACAGTTCTTGGGAAAGAACCATATATTATGACATAATGGACAGTGTAGAGGGCTGAAATTCTCGAGTTCATGCACTAAGCTCCAGACAACCAAGCACTTAAGGCTAATTATCGATTGGCCAATAGCATATGCTTGGAAAATGGCCCTTCCCACTATTCTGTGCTGGTTCAATTTTTTGATGTATGTAGAGAATTGTGGGAAGGATTGAGGGGTGGAGTAAGACAAGCCAGAATCACTTTAGTGGTAGATGAAGAGAAGGAAGGTCCTAGAGATCCTGCGTCCATCCTGTTCACTTCTACCCCTAAAGACCAAGAATAAAGACCAAGGACTTTTGCTTATCCTGACTTGGGCTGATTCTAAGGCATGCAGGGTGCTAACTCTGTCTTCACAGGACAGAGGTCCAGTCTTGAAGTCAGGAAAACTTATCTTTAAGTCCTGCCTCTGACACATAAGAGTTCTGTTACCATGGACAAGTTACCTTATCTCTAAGTCATACACATTCACACACACACACACACACACACACACACACACAATTTTTTGGGGGGAAAGAGATGATCAGGATTAAATCTTTTGCCAATAGTTATAACAGCTAATAAGTATCTGAGGCTGGATTTGAAATCAGGGCTTCCTGACTTCAGAGTCAGTGCTCTGTCCATTGTACTGTCTAGATGACCATAATTCTTTAACAAAATCTTTAAGACCATAATTTACAGATAAAATTGCCTATCTGCATTGGTGAAAGAAGTTTCTCCCTACAGTATACAGATCTTAAACACAAGGGCGAGAGACAACAGCAATGAGAATTATTCCAAAACAGAATGGATTGTCTCAGGAGGTAGAAGGTTTTCCTTCTTAACTTCAAGCAATGTACCTAGTCAGGTATATTGTATTGGGTCCTCATTTTCATAGATATTACTTATGTCCCTTCTAACTTTAAAATTCTAGTACTCCATAAATCCATATTTTGAATATGCTGAGCATCTACCCTTAGACTTGGTTACCTAATAAAATTTCAATTGACAGACAAATTCAAAGTAGCACTAGCCAGGTCTTTCTTTTCCCAGGAAGCAATATTGACACAGACATAGACAAATCTCTTTACTTTCCTGAGAGATGGCTATATCTTTTTATATTACCTCCCACACATATGAATCTCCTACTGATTTCAAAGGAGAAGACATACTAGCCATGGTGGGCCCCAGGAGATTATAGCACATTTTGTCTATAATTGGCACTAACAATTATAGCAAATGGTGATTATGGTTCTGTACATGCCAGCTGTGAAAACAGTCCATACTGCCTTTGCAGGGTGCCTGTTTACAAAGATGCTACATGAAATACATGCCTGGAATGATAGTGTCTAAATAGGATCATAGATTTCTACAGCACATCTATGAATTGTTTACATCATCTCTTCATAAGATATAGAATATTCAATTTAAATAGTTCTCTTTAACAGAATATGTATGACTAGATTTTCCAAGACTTGCCATTAATTGGAGTCCTAATTAAGTACCAGTATTTTTAAATTTCCTATTTCTCCTACCCTCATTCTCTAATAATAAATAATTGTGTAGTTCAGATATTCAGATGTTCTGTAGCTTTAATTTATACAGTGGAACAGTGAGTGAGTGTGAATGCATGGCTGGCTTACATAGTTTATATGTCATCTGCAGATATCTAGTAATAATAGGTTTATTAATAGATATAAGGAGAAAACCATAAAGTGCCACTCTCAAGTCAGAAACAACTAGAATTTCTCCTAATAAGATATTTCAGTAATTCAATGCATTCATGATTTAATTGGGGATAAGTTCTACTTGTTCTAGTACATATTATGATTCATCTACACCACCTTGTTTTAAACTCAATTTCCTCAGCTAGAATTGGAATCAAAATCCTATGAATAATCTTCCATTCAAATAATGTGTGAAAATGGCTGACAAAAGCTCTGCGGAGTTTAGGTGCCTCTCTTCAGTGGATTGATGATGTCATCATTATAGGTATCTTCCAGGAAAGACTACAACCCTCCCCATTTTCCAAATCAAGTCAAGTCAACTAGAATTTATCAAATGCACTTCTGATGCTTCAAGAAGGTAACATTGGGTACTAAAATATCACGCTACAGAAGCTCATCCAAGTCTCATTAAGTTAATAAGATTTCATGCACAGTTCTCACAACAAATTCTCTTGTTCATAGACTAGCCCAGCTAAGTTCAAAGAGATAAATAACTAGCTTATTGCAATTACATGACGAATTCCTTACCATAGCAACCATGAAATAATTGTATCAAGTCAATGATATTGGATTATTTGAAGAAAAGTCTCTGTACTAATCTTCCATGATGATGCTCAGAATGTTAAAGATACTTAAAATGACAATTAACAAATCTGTAACAGGTAAACTAATTCATGTCACATCTCCGCTCCCCAGAGTTAAAGTTAATAAACATGAAGGCTCTTTGCTATTATAAAAGGATACCGAGACAGTGTCAGAACATTTTACTGAAAGGAACTTGACAGATTTTATGCCTCTGACATTTTTTTATTGGTCTTTGATATAAGTATTTCTTCCAGCTCATATTCTTAGCATACCAAGGAAGTAGAGCTCATTAATGATAATCTAAAATTCATTATGGTCCTTTCACAATCAAAAACCTTGAATGTTTTGCCTTCACATTTTTATTAAATTAGATAAGATCTCAAGCAAAATATTTTCAAGTAAATTCCATTTTCACACATTCCCATTTCCTCCACTGGAAACCTCCAGTCTTCTCAATTTATACTAGTCTTTGTTCTAACAAAAATGAAGTGGACAATACTTGGGGCATGACAACTTTCTCCTGTTAGGCTTGCTCTCAACTCAAAATGTATTGCAGCAACTCTTGGACACACATTTAAAAACCAGAGCAAATTTTTTCATATTCTATACTTCTCTAGTGAGAATCGTCCTATAAATACTGGTTAAAGATCATAATGAAGATTGGGGAGGAGAAGGGAATAAGAAAGGAAAAACATGTACTCCTCCTTTCCCATGCCTCAGAAGGAATCTTTCATTAAAGAACTCAAGGAAAATTTATACTTTTTATTGTTCCTGACATAAGATAAAACGACTTTACACAACAATATTTATGAGCACTTTAGAGGGAGGGGAAAGGTCATTTTGAATAGTGAATCGTTTTAATAATAAAAATTTTAAAAGAAAATCATTTTTATTTCATTAAATGACTATAATAAGGAAGTTCCTCTTTGTCTTTTCTTAATAAATATAAATAATATTTTTTGCAGGTACATCTTTTAGGATAATAGATTTAGGGTTGGAAGTGATATTAGACTAGATCATTTAGTCAAAATACCTCATTTTAAAGATGAGGAAACCAAAAGCTCAGAGAAATTAAATTACTTGTAAAAAAAAATCATACAAATAGTGTCAGAGGAGAATTCTGAAGCAGATCCTCTGGGGGGTTTTTAAATAATGGAAAATGAAATACAAAAAGATTGGACATAAATTTTAAAAGGGAAGAGAACTGTCTGCAAATGAGAGAACAATGAACTCAAATTTAGACCAAAATACTAAGGTAATGAATAGTTAACATCTGAAAAATGAAGAGATGCTTTTGGAAAATATGTCTTCAAAAATACTTTGGTTCAAATGACAACATTAAAGGTTCTAACATAGTCTAGCTTTCCCATTTGTACTCCAAAAGACTTAAAAAGGGCAATAGATTGAATAATGACCAAAAAATTGAAGACAAACAATAGTAATTTCTTCTATTTGGTTCAGGAAAGTATATAAAACAAATACAACCAGAAGCCTGCAGGCATAGAAAGAAAAATCTTCTAGGAAAGCCAGAATGAGCTGAAGTAAATAGAACTGAAGCAAATTAGTTCTCTGATGATGGACAATCAGGAAACTAGAAGTTTGAATCTCTAACTCATATCATATCAAGGGATGTAAAGCCTTCATCACTTTGAATGCAGCCACACTTTGGAGGAACCCCCAGAAATTAGAGACAAGAATTCAGAAAAGCCTAACCTTCTATCCTAAGAATGTGGAATAAACTAGAGAATAACCATGACAAAACATTCCAAACCAGGAACTGAAGGTAGAAATATGAGTAAACAGAAGAAAACACAAAACACAATGAAGAAATATAATGAGAATAAGGGCACACATGATAAACAATCACAAGTGTGAATATGAATAGAATGACATCCCTATCAAACAGAGGAAAGCAAATAATATCAGAAAGGAGAAGCTAGTGCTAAATTGTTTACAAGAAAATTCTTGAAATACAATGATTCACACAGAGTTAAGATGAAGAATTAAAAATTTAAAAATTTATTGTATTTAAGTATATTTTAAAAAGCAAGCATAGATAAAAATAGATAATTCTCAAACAAAGTAATAATAAAAATGAGCATAGTTAAAGGAGATAAACAGGGGAAATAGTTTAGAGTTATCATAATGAAATAATATCAATAGAAATAGATGCACAAACAAGAAAAAAGTAGATGTTTATCAACTGAGGACTAGCTAAATGAATTGTAATACATAAATGTAATGAAATATTACTATACAGAAAGAAATGACAAATATAATGAATACAGAGAAATATGGGGAGATTTATATGAACTCATATAACAAGAAATAAGCAGGTATAAAACAGCAATATATACAATGACTACAATTTTGTAAATGGAAAAAAATAACAGTCACAAAACAATAGAAGTGGATGCTGAAAAAAATCAAGCTTGGTCCCAAAGAAGAATTATGAAAAGAAAACTATTTTCACTTCTTTGAAGAAGTGGGTGATGGGGAGACATTAGCATAGCACAACACACATAATGTCAGAATTTTCTCATAAGTGGTTTAGTTTTGTCTCCCCAAAATTAAATTGATCAATAAAGCTAAGAGCTTTAAAAACATTGTAATAGATAAAATATTAGTTAATCTGATGCAAAAAGAGGGGAAAATCAAATTGCTAATGCCAAAAATTAGAAAAGAGAAATATCAATCAATTAAGAGGAAATAAAGAACATTTTAAAAAGTTTTGCCAAGTTATTTGACAAATATCTGATAACTTAAATGAAACTGGTAAATATTTGAAAAACTTTTAAATACCCAGATTACTATACTAATAGAGAATTTAAATAACTCAGTGTCAGATAAAAAAACTGGAGAAAGTATAAATGAACTCCATTAAAATTCAATCCAGGGCCAGATAGATTTATGAATATATTCTATAAAAATTCAAAGAAGGACATTAGTCATTTGCAAAAGTAAGGAATCTGGTCATGTTCCTTCTATGAAATATATATGGTATGGATGCCTAAATGTGGGAGAGAAAACAACAATAAATAAAACTATAAAACAACATCCCTAATGAAAATTAATAAAATAATACTCGACAAAATGTCAGTAATGCTATAGCAAAAAGTTTTAAAAGATGATATAATATGACCAGCTTGCATTTATATTAGAAATGTAGGATATTAGGAAAATTACAAACATAATATGCCATATTATGAAACAAAAATCTTCTGATTATATCAACAGGTAAAGAAGAAACTCTTCATAAAATACAACATTTTTAAATCAAAAATGTTTTTATAGCCTAGTAATAAGGACCTTTCCTTAACATAGTAGATAGAATCTATCTAAAATAAAGAAGACTCACCTTATTGACTTTGTTTTGAAAAAAGCTTTTGAATAAGCAGATGAATGGAATACTGTACATTAATGTTTTTGGCAAACCTTTTGATGAAGTGCATCATACTATTCTTAGTAAAGATGATGAGTAGTGGAGCAATTCATTCAAAGAAATTTGGAACTGGGAAAATTGGTACAGGTTTAACATCAATGTGGCAGAAAGGCTCAGTATCCAGGAAGGGAGATTGGTGGTGAGGTAGATAGAGCTCCAGGCCTAAAGTCAAGAAGGCCTGAATTCAAATTTGGCCCCAGATACTTAGAAGATGTATGAGCCTGAGTAAATTATTTAACCTTCTTTGTCTCCATTTCATCTCCTGTAAAATGAACTGGAGAAGAAAATGTCAAACCATTTCGTTATCTTTACCAAGAAAACTCCAAATGGGGTTATGTAAAATCAGACAAAGGTGAAAAATGGCTGAACAACAACAGCCATGTTGTAATTAATACTATTTATTTGCTTAATCAATCCTCTGCCACTGAAAGTACAAAGGAAACTCTCGGACAGTCATATTCCAAATTAATTCCAAAGAATGAGATTCACCTTCCTCCTAGACTTGTGATTTTGCTGATGTAAAGATTTCCTCCTCTACTATATGAAGAAAATAAAGGGGGAGGATACAAATTGACTTAAATTCTTAATGAGCTATCTAGATTGTTAAATGACTTGCCCATGGTCTTTCTCCATCACTGCCCTGCTCAAAAAATGTCTAATGGCTCCCTACTACCTCCAGCTTGACATTTAAAACTCTTCTAGCTTTGGGATATTTAATAGTTTTTCCTTTCACCCACCCTGTTCCAAGTAAACAGGCCTTTTTTCACTGTTCTTTTCACACAACATCCCATCTACATTTTTGTTGCTTTTGCAAAGGCTAAAACTGCTTCCTCCTCCATTCCTGGGCTGATGTCTGAGTGTGGTTCATCCTGATTTAAGTTCCAGAAATCTTTCCAATATACCATCTAGTTGCCCTTAATTTATGCATTTGTGACAAAAACCTAGAAGAGATCTCCTTCCAATTCTTCACATACACACACACACACTCACACACACATACATGAATGCACACAAACTATACTCAATAACACTGTATTCCTGGACCCACCAGCTGGAAGAGTAACAGCATGTTACCAGAAATTTTCTCCAATCACATTAATTCTCATTAATGTGTAACATGTGGCAAAGCAGTCCATGCTTTCCAGACCTGAATTTCCTAGACCCTGTGAAGGGTAAAGTCATTTCTCAAAACATATGTTGTGAATCACCTAAGATGGATTTATCCAGTGTTCAAAAAGATATAACAACAACGATATATTTCCACCAAATCCAAGATACCATTTTCTCTTCCGGAAAGGGCTCTTTGGTGTATACCATTTCTACAAAAATGGCTGTCTTTAACCATAATCATAAGACACTAGATTTTGACCCTGGAGATAGACTCCCTTTAAAAAGTGTCAAGACCCGTGCAATGTCCCTCTGTGGTTTCCACATCTGTGCACGAGGCAGAATCACAGCATGGATCAAAAGGGAGGAGCAGAAGAGCCAATTAGATGCCTCAGAATCTGTGATGAAAAGAGCCAATTCCCTCAATAACAAAGGCTGTTATTCTTCTCTCAAATAACAGCATGAAAGCAATTTTTTTCGTCACAGACAATCTGGCTACACTGCTGTCATGCCTACGAAATCAACTATTATCTAGTGTCCAGAGAAAATCTGCCCCTCCCTGCCCAGTTCTGAGACAGTACATGGATTCCATCCACAAAGGTTTCCAAATGAGAAATGATTTCTGGAGAGGGAATCTAGGGATAACTATGAAATGCCAGAGAATACATTTCAGCAGAAGAAAACAGATCTATACCATATGGTCAGAGCCTCATGGCACTAATAACATTGTACCCTATGGTGAGAGCATGCTGCCACTCAGAAAGATGGTCAGGCCAAATTGTTATTCATGAGTCCTACAGAAAAACAATAAAAACAAAAAAGGTCCAATCTTTTGCAAAGTTGCACAATAATTTTCTACTTCAGGACCTTAACCTGCCAATGAAAATCATGTGTGATCCTAACCCAGAATTTATATAGTATCAGAGATCTGAGTCTTTTCAGTCATGTAACTGAAATTTTGAAATTAGTTCACATTTGGGGATGAATCCCCAAATTATAACTCACTTATATTATTTAAAGTTCCTTGAGAAAGTACAGAATTTATGTCACGTGTGAACCATATCCAAGGCTCGTTCCTCTTGTTAAATCTTGATATATTAAGCCCCTCTTCAAATAAGTCCATTGGTTCCCAATCACGTTAAGGAACAAAAATATTTGAATTTAAATCCCTCTGTAATGTGATTCTTACTTTCCAACTCTTCTTACACCTTACGCCCCTCTCTACGTGCTCTATGAAGTGATTGACCTTCTTGCTGGTCCTCACAGATGACACCCCATCTCCCAACTTTAAGTGTCTTCTAACTATCCCCCCATGACTAGAATGCTCTTTCTTCTCATCTCTGCCTCTTGGCTTCCCTGATTTCCTTTAATTCTCAGCTAACATTCCATCCTTTGTATCCCTTCCCTTCCCTATTTCTCTAGATGCGAATAATTTTTATTTGTTGTCGTCGAGTCTTGTTCAACACTTCATGCCCCTTCGGGGTTTTCTTGACAAAAATACAAGAATGATTTGCTATTTTTTTTTCTCCAGCTCATTTTACAGGTGAGAAAACTAAGGCAAACTGGTTAGGTGACTTGTTCAAGGTCACATAGCAATAAGTGTCTGACCAACTCAGGAAGGTCTTCTTGACTCTAATCCTAGCATTGTGTCAATTGATTCTCTCTAATTTATCAAACAAGCTACAGCATATTTGTTTGTAGTTGCTTGCATGTTATCATCTCTCCCATTAAACCATGAACTCCTTGAAAATAGGAATCTTCTTCTACCTTTTGTTATATCCCTAGTTTGCAGACTAGGTGCCTGATGCTGACTGAATGGCTCAAGGTGTAAATTTTCTCCATTCATTTTAATAATAAATATTTTAGATTAGAGGATCAAGATAAAGTATTGTAAATGACTTCAAAAATCATCTATTTCAAGGATTTTTAAGTTGGGAATCTGTAAACTTTGATATTTTTTAATTGTTATAACAATATTTCAATGCAATTTGATTTATCATTCTATTTATCTTATTTTGGGGCAGCTATGTGGAACAGTAGGTGGAGTATCCAGCTTGAAGTCAGAAAGATTCATCTTTATGAGTTCAAGTTTGGTCTCAGACATTTAATAGCTATGTGATCTGGGCAAGTCACTTCATCCGTTTGCCTCAGTATCCTCATCTGTAAAATGAGCTGGAGAAAGAAATGGCAAACCACTTCAGTATTTTTGCCAGGAAAACCCCAAATGGGGTCAAAGAGTCAGACAAAACAAATTGATGAAACAAAAACAATATTTTTTTTTCATTTTAAGCATATAAAAGCATCATGCATGGAATAAGGTTCTCCAGTCTGCCAAAGGGTCCATGACACACATGCAAAAAAAGATCAAGAATCCCTGGTTTAACCCAATCTCCCACTTTAAAGAGAAGGAAAGGCCAGAGAAATAACCTTACTTACCATCTTATAGGAAATAAATAACAAGCCCAGGATTGAAACCCAGACTAGCTGACCCCAAATTGAGGATACTTTCTATAGTACCACTGAATTCCTATTCTAATGCTTCTTGGTATCACCCATGAGAGTTCATGAGATAAATGTAAGTTATTGGAGGTTATTACAAAGCCCATCTAGTGTGCTCTTCATCATCAATCAACTATCTGCTTTTAGAAAATGATATTTATTAAGAAGGTGTAAGAAGAAGAATAATTACAAACACAATTCTGCCCTACAACCACAATACACACACACACATTCACTCACAAAGCACAATTTCCCCTAACAAACAGGTCCCTCGATAAAATTATCAAGGATAAAGGACAAAGAAGGTCAAGGAGGGAAGGGAGGAAAGAGAGAGAGACAGAAAGAGAGATAGAGACACAAAAACAGAAACACAGGGACAGAGACAGACAGAACTGAGCTGTGAACGATAAGGAAGAAATCATGGTGGGCCATTAGGTCTGGGCAGACACCTTGGAAAATTTAATTCAGAATAAAGTTGCTAGTTGAAATCACTTCTTTAAAATCTATTTCTCCATCATTCTTTCCATTGCCTTTGCAGTAACAGGACCTATCATATTGTGTTTCTGTTATCTATGCATTTCCTTTATCGTGAAATTTAAGATATTTATTTTTTAAAATATAGGATCAGAAGGGCTCATATTTTTATACTTAGTTCATCTTGAGAAAAACACAATGAACTAAACTAAGGGTAAATTGGAAATACAAAATAAATAAATTAAAGCACAGAGCTAAATATATAAATAATAGAAATTTTGCTAACTGGGGATTCTGTGGTTGTAAGCTTTATAAAATAACCAGAGAAAGTATTTTGTGGACCTGAGCTATCCTTAAGCTAAAAATATTTGTAATTATTGTAACAAAGTGTGGCTGATTAAGTCTGCAAAGAAGAGGGAAGCAAGTGGAGAGAATGGTGACCAAGAGAAGATGACATCTTAATTACATCTCATAGATTGGCAATAGCACTACAACATAAGAAAAATCCTGTCAAACCCCATAGAATGAGATATAGTAGATCAACAGATCATTAGCTCTTACATTATCTAGAGGTCCAAAGCATTTCCCCAAATATTAGGTGGTCCCTTATAGAAGAATTATAAGCAGTCATGACCAAGGGTTGCCAAGGATGAAAAGGTAAGACTGGGTAATGGCTTATCCCACTGTAGATCATACTCCCATCAATGAAATCAAAGCTCCAAAATGTCACTGTAATCATTATTTTATTAAATGTCATCATGTGTATCATTTGGTCTTTGAGTGACATTATTTAATGCATTTTATCTCTATGTCTGTATCTTTTATTTCATTTATTATTATTTTCATATGTTGTAGTTTACAAAAATATATTAAAGATGTCCATATTTCTGAATTTAACCTTAAACTTTCTATGCCCTATGCTAATGGTATTTAAACACTTTTTGGTCACAGTCCTGTCAGTAAATAATTTTTGAATGTATACACCAATTTGCTGTTCAGTCAGTCCTTTTTCAATTATACCTGGCTCTCTGTGACTCCATTTGGGGTTTTCTTGGCAAAGATTCTGGAGTAGTTTGCCATTTCCTTCTCCAAGTTATTTTACTGAAGCAAATAGGTTAAGTGACTTGCCTAGCATCATACAGTATTTAAGGCCAGATTTGAACCTACAAAGAGGAATCTTCCCAACTCCAATTCCAGCATTCTATCCACTGAGCCATCTAGCTGCCCATACCACTAATACATGTAGGTTTTCTTATTATAAATTATATGTTCAAATATATGTGATAAAGTACTAAAAGTTAGAGAGGCAATATGAAGAGAAGATCAAGAGCTCACTTCAGACCCAAGAAGATGAGTACAAATCCTACCTGTAATAACTGGGGCAAGTAATTTAATCTTCCAGTTTCCTGGTAAACTCACTACAACCATAAGTTACAGAGAAAACATCAACCTACATGTATTTACAGAATTTCCTCATCTGAGAGTATCCTACATCAGTGAAATCATAGGTTTGATCCTCTCCTCTATAAAAGTCACACACAAAAAAAGGATAAAGGATAAAATAAACATGAAATCATTTTTTTTATTTTAAAATCTAAAAGGAGCCACTGTAATAGGGGAAACATGCACTTTAGGAACATCTCTGTGGCAGCTTTGTGGAGAATAAATTGGAGAAGGGAAAGGCTTAAAGTAATGACCCCAAATAGGAAACTACTAGATAATGAGGTCTAAACTAAATAAGGTCTATAAGTAAAGGGAAGAGGACAGATGTAAAAATGTTGTGAAAGTAGAAATTGGAAGCTTTGCCAATTGGTTGGATTTAATAGGTAAGAAAAAGTGAAGAATCAAGGATAACACAAAGTTCTTAAATATAGGTAACTATAAGGATGATAGACTGGGATTTGAGAAGAAAAATAATGTAATGAAATATGCAGTAAATAAAACAACCTATTCATACCTACCCATCCTGTCCAATTCACTCTATCTTACCTAAAATGAACTGGGGAGAACCCACTCATCTAGGAGTACTTGCTGCAATAATGAGGTGATTTTTTTTTTTTGGCTGAGGCAATTGGGGTTAAGTGACTTGCCTAAGGTCACACAGCTAAAAAGTGTTAAGTGTCTGAGATCAGATTTGAACTCAGTTCCTCCTGACTTCAGGGCTAGTGCTGTATCCACTGCATCACCTAGCTGCCCCAATAATAAGGTGATTTTGAGGACATAAGGTGGTGGATATTCTGAGACAGGGGCCAATTTTCCTAATGGCAGCAGAGCAGTTGCTGGTATAGGTATTGGAATTGAGGTTAGGTTGCAATTGCTTTGAGAGGACAAAACATGGTTCAGAATGGGGGAGGGATGAAAAATACAGAATAGAATTATACTGGAATTGAAGGATAACTAAGTGAAGGATAAGTTTCATGACTGATTATTGTATGGAGGGTAAGTATGACCCATCTCCTCACTCTGATAGGTGGATTGGGATCAGATCAGCTTACATTCTTCCTTTGGTCAAAACATGGCATTCACTTTGGAGACCATTACCCTAAAAATGATTATTTTTGTTAAAGTACTGCACATAATAGAAAAGAGTCACCTGGCCCAGATAAATAACAATCTAACATATTGAAGGAACTTGCAGATGGGATCATGGAACTGTTGTCAGTAATCCTTCAGAAATCATGATGAATGGGAGAGAAGCCAGTAGACTAGCGATGGGCAATTGTCCCAGTTTTCTCACTGAGACAAAGGTGCATCCCAGAAACCACTGACAGGTAAGTTTGATGTCTCTGTTCACGTCTGCTAACCTGCTAAGGTGTTAGCAATCAACAGTCAGTTTGAATTTGGCACAGATGTCAACCCAGACTCCTTCTTAAAAGAACTTTAAGACTTTAAATTTCTGCCTCTAGGGGGCCTCTAAACTCCACTTTTTAAATTCTTTTTCTTGATAAAGTCTTCCTTAACAAAGCAGTAGAAATTTTATTTCTTCAACTGTACATATAGGAAAACTAAGGTTTGGTTGAAAAGAATTCTAGCTCTGGAGAAGGCCCAGGTTCAGATCCTGGTTTTTCTGCCTACTACCTGAGTAACCTACTTTTTTGATTCCACAGTCCAGTATTATTCCCCCTACACCATGCTATTTTTGAACACTAAGATTCTATGTATATTTCCATGTCTTGAGGGTCCTTTGGATCTTTGGCCTGTAATCATCACAAAACATTCCTTTATTCAGTTAACATTTATTAAAGTACTATTGTTTGCAGAAAATTGAACTGGACATGGAGAGAATACCTGGTACATTAAGCTTGATATCATGGAGTTCAAAGACTAATGCAGATGTAAGATATCATCATAAAGAATTTTAAAATACGAAGTCCAGTCAACAAGTATTTATTAAACAACGATTGTGCTTTATGTTAAGCACAAGGAAAAGCAATTCACAGTCTCTATCCTCAAGGAGCTCACAATCTAAAGGGTGGGATGACATGGAAACACCTATATATAATCAAGATATATTTAGAATAAATTGAAGATCACCTTAGAGGGAAAATATGAGCAATTAGGGGTTCAAATTATAAGGTAATTCCAGTTACAAAACAAAACTTTTGTGCCTTCTCTGCTCCTCTCCCCAAGCTAAGTGAGGTGTGGATGATAAGGGGAATACTAATCAATCATTCCAGACATCCACATGGAGTAAAAACTTCATCAGCCTCAATAATTAACCTAGAAACCCAGAACAATCAAGAAGGCTCCCCAATGCCCACACATGCACACAGAGTCTGCATTGGAAGGGACCCAGAGGCCATCTAACCCAACCAACACCTGAGCAATAATTGCCTCTTTATCCCATTTCACAAATAATGCTCCAGAAGGAATTGATCTACCTATCTAAATAGCCCATTTCACTTTTTAACTTCCCAATTGTTGTTGTTGTTCAGTCACATCTGACTCTGTGACCCCATTGGAGATTTTCTTAGCAAAGATACTAAAGTGACTTGCCCTTTTTTTCTCCATCTCATTTTACATGTGAGGAAATGGAGGCAATCAAAATTAAAGATTTGCCAAGGGTCACAAAGTTAGGGTCTGAGGTCAGATTTGAACAAAATTGATTTTTCCTGACTCTAGGTCCGGCACTCTATGTGTCTCTTAGCTGTGCCATACAAAAGTTAACCAGATGTTATAGCAGATTGAATGTTAAGCCTAGAGTTAGGAAGATATGAATTCAAATCCAGCCTCAGGAGTTTACTAGATGCATGATGCTGAACCTACCAATGAGGATTAAAAAACAGGTAGGTGGCACATTGGATGGAGCGTCTTGACTCAAATGCAGTCATGAAGAGTTGAGCACAATTGAAAGGATTGAACAAGAACTAGAATAAATAGTCCCTACATCCCAGGATTGATGTGAGGATCAAGTCACATAATAGTTGTAAAGTTCTCTATGTAGTATCTGTCATATTGCAGGTACTTGATAAATACTTGTTTCCTTCCTTTATTTATATTAAACTCAAATTTACCTTTTTGTCACTTACAGGATAATTGAATCAGAGCTGGAAGGGATCTTAGAGGCATTCTATTCCAATCCCTTCAATTTATAGATGAAATTGAGTCCAAGAAAGAGAATGACACACAAAATGACAAAGGAAGGATTTGAATCCAGGGTTCTAATTACAAATTCAATGTTCTTTCTTTTATATTTATCTTCCTTTGTGGGAAAATCTGAATTCTAATACATTGTTGGTGGAGTCATGAACTGATCCAACTATTCTGAAGAGCAATTTGGAACTATGCACAAAGGACAACCAAACTCTACATGACCTTTAATTCAGGTCTATATTCTAAAGAGATCATTAAAAAGGGGAAAGAACCTACATGGGCAAAAAAAAATATTAATAGCAGTCCTTTTCATGGTGATAAAATATTGGAAACTGAGAGGATACTCATAAATTGGGGAATGACTGAAAAACTGTGGTATGTGACTGTAATAAAATATTGTCAAAAATGAACAGGCAGATTTCAGAATAACATGGAGACTTGTATGAACTGATGCAAGATGAAATGAGTAGAACCAGGAAAACATTATACCCATTATCAGCAATATTGTGTGATAATTGACTATAAATGACTCAGCAACACAATGATCCAAGACAACACAATGATCCAAGACAAGTACAAAGGGCTCGCTAAAGAAAATGCTATCCACATGCAAATAAAGAATTGATGGACTCTGAATGCCGATGAAGCATACTTTTATCACTTACTTCATTCTTTTTAGTGGGTTTTTTCTTTTGATCTGTTTCTTCTTGCATAACTGTGACTAATGTGGAAATATGTTTTACATGATAGCACATACACAACCTAATTGCTTACTATTTTAAGAAGAAGGGAGGAGCGGAAGGGAGGGGACAAATTTTGGAATTCAAAACCTTGTTTAAAAAAAAAGAATGCTAAAAATTATCTTGATATGTAATGAGGGAAAATAAAATACTATTTTTAAAAAAAACTTTGCTTTTCTTCCTCTATCCCTTCTATCCATTAATCCTAGTTCTGCTCTTTAATTCTGATAATTCTTTCACATGATTCTTGAAGGTAATGAAGTTTGCTGCCAATGGAACAGCTTGTGAAGACAACTGCAGGAACAGAGCTATGGTAACTGGGCTCCTGAATATTCCTTGCAGTATATATCCCCCAGATTATGGGTAGAAAGTTGACTACATAGTCAAGCTCTACTTCATGAAGTAAAGAACTCAGAATGAATCTTTTCAGGTGTGATTGTATAAAAAAGTTTATACCACTCAACTTTCTTTCCTCATATCATAAGTTAACAATGCTTTTTATTTGGGGCTATTTCTTTTTTCTGGTTTGTGGCTGATAAAAATCAATGATTGATTATAAATGTTCTGCATTGCACATTTGAAATTTGGTTGCATATATATAAAGTGGTAATGGGAGGTGTAGTGGTCCATAGAATTTTAATAAGACACAGGTAGAAAAACAAAGAAATAGACATTTTTGATGAAATGTTAAGTATTTCCCTAATTGAGGACTTGACAAACTATGAGTGTGAGAGTATTATATGGAGCTTTTTATTATTTTTTATTTTTATTTATAATCTCCTTAAAGTAGCTAAAAAAAATCCACATGGATCTAGAGCAATTCACCCATGGTCTAAAACCACAAGTTCTGTAGAATACAAAGCCAAAATGATTTGAACAACATGGGTATCTTAGGGGAATCTCCAGCTTCCTGCATGAAGTAGAAAGGTGCAAGGAATAGAGTCAAAAACCAAAGAAGGGATCAAATCATGACCATGTGAGGATAGAGTGTGTTATCAGAAACCAGATCCTGCCCTATTCCTGAAGGAAGAGAAAATAAAAAACAGGAAATACCCAACAAGTTAAGTATTAATGTATAGATATGCTTTTCTTCTAGATCTGTTAGCTACATAATTAACATTAATTCAACATGATAGAGGAAGGGTAGGTTAATGGATAGAGGGTCAGCTTTGATACCAGAAAGACTCTGATTCAATTCCCGTCTCTAATACATAGTAGCAATGTGACTAGAGCTAAATTACTTTGACTCAGTGTGCTCAGGTAACTTTATAAGACTTTATAGTTTCAAGCAAATATTTCACAAGAGGAACGCTCTACCCAAGAATTCCTTATATCCATAAAATCACAGGTCTGAAACAAACCAACAAAAAAACCTATTAATTATATGAGTTAGGGAGATCCAAAAAACATCTAGTACAGCCATCTCATTTCACAGATGAGGCATCAAACAAAGGGATTAAGTGAATTATTCACCCAAAATTGTACAAATTGCAACTAGCAAGACCAAGATTCAAACTCATATCCCCTGATTACAAATCTAATGTTAATTCTAGCATATCAAGTTTTGAATATGTCTGTGTTTAAGACACTGTTCTGGAAACTGAATTCTTTTAACATTGAAAATGCATTTATTTTATTAGCATCACTATTAAAATCACTAATATTACAAGAGCAAGTATTTCTAGCAGAAAATCTGGGCTAAGGATCTTGGTCTAGTTGTGTTTTGCTCTGTCCATATAAATATGGACTAAGGTGGGTAGAAATCAAAGGACAATGTATAGTATCTATTAATATGTATATATGCCTCTTGTCTATCATGCCTGAAATAAATTTGCTGAAACATGTGTGTTTACTATATGCTAAACAGATGGGACACCAAAAGAGCCTATTTCTGTAGAGAATAAGTAAGCCAGGGATGCTATGTACTTTCTTTAGAAGAAAATGCAGATTCCTCATTAAAAGTCAAATCCTTCACTTGAAAAGATTTAATGGCATGATACTTTAAAGAAGATTCAGCTTGTTAGATGTATAGTATAAAAATGTTTAATGTAAAACCATACCCTAAAAATAGTCTTTCATCCCTCCTCTGAATTCTCTCTCAGATCACTAGCTACCCCCTTGTAGCTTGAGTCCTTTTGGCTGTATTTGGCATTATTGCTCAGGCAAAGTTGTAATTAAGACAAGGTAACTAGGACTTTATATCCCATGGCATTGATATTTAGAGAGGACTGACAGTACTTCTATTTTTTCTGAGGTACAAACAAGTAAAACACTCTGTTAGCTGGCTGACAAGAAGGACATGGAATCAGGGAGTCTTCAATTTAAATATTCCTTAGATACTTACTAGCTTATATAATTAATATGTATAAAGTTAATATATGAGTAGTTATATATAAAGTGCTTTGCAAATCTTAAAGTGCTCCTTAATGTTATTATTATTATTATTCAGAATGACTACTTAAAATAGGAAACCACTGTATCAAATGATCTGTTATTTCCCGCCCCTCCCTTCACTTCGTCTATAGCAGTGGGAGCTTTCACACTCCTATCCTATCCCCATAGGGATACTGGAACTAAGCCCAACTGGTTCTCTAAGGTTGGTGGTAAATTTTTCATGCAAGCTCATACATTCCTTGGAAATCAGTACAGACTATAAATCAGAGCCTGATTTATTGCTTTGTTGATTGTCTAGAATTAAGAAAGTGATGGAGAAAAAAATTTTAATGTAGATTATATTTAAAAGTATATCATGTATACTGTAACCTATTCAACATGTAAAAGACTGCTTGCCATCTGGGGGAGGGAGGGGAGGGAAAAATCGGAACAGAAGTGAGTGCAAGGAATAATGCTGTAAAAAATTACCCTGACATGGGTTCTATCAATAAAAACTTATTGAACAGAAAACAACAACAACAACAACAACAACAACAACAAAAAAGTATATCATGCATCCATCCTCCCTCCAACAGCCCAAGCTAGTTGTTAAACATTTCTGAGCATACTCATGGCTCTTTTCCAGTTTAGCTCAACGGTAACCCTAGCCTGGAAAACTCCCCAACAGCAATATATAGTGTCTCTGAGTCTTCCTGCCCATGAAGACTGTGGTCTTCAGTGTCTCATAGTATGCTGTGAAGTCTTCCCTAAATGAAGCCTTAGGTGGAAGGCTCATGGGTTCTCATCAAGCTTTCTTTCCTCACACACTTCCCTTACACCTCAACAAATCTATATTAAAATTAAGCACTTGCCCAC
Organism: Antechinus flavipes; assembly: GCF_016432865.1. Taxonomy (NCBI): domain Eukaryota; kingdom Metazoa; phylum Chordata; class Mammalia; order Dasyuromorphia; family Dasyuridae; genus Antechinus; species Antechinus flavipes. The sequence goes on along the minus strand of NC_067403.1, from coordinate 172,288,751 downwards.
TTCTTCTGCCACTGGCTTTAGGGCACATTTTGTGGTAGGACAGTATCATTCCTGGTGATCAGCCAATGTACTTGGTCAGCTTCATTAAATTTTCTCCCCCCTTAGCTGCCTTGATACATGTTCTCTAGTTTTTTTTCTCTTTCTTAGAACACTCATTCACTAGCTCTGCTTCCCATCCCTGAATTATGGATATGCCTGAAGACTAAGATTTCAGCTTCTGATTGCTCATTTTTTTCCACTGAAAATTTATCCATTCTTTGTTGCTGTTCAGTCATATTTCAGTCATGTTTAGCTCTTTAATGACCTCATTTTGAATTTTCTTGGCAGAGATAAAGGAATGGTTTGCCATTTCCTTATCAGCCCTTTTTCCCCTGAGGCAATGGGGGTTAAGTGACTTGCCCAGGGTCACACAGCTAGGAAATAGTGTCTTGAGTTCAGATTTGAACTCAGGTGCTCCTAACTTTAGGACCAGTGCTACAGCCACTGTGCCATCTAGATGCCCTTCTCAGCCTATTTTACAGATGAGTAAGCTGAGGCAAATAGAATCAAATGATTTGATCAGGGTTACACAGCTATTAAGTATCTGAAGCTAGATTTGAACTCTCGTCTTTTTGACTACAGACTTGGTACTCTATCCACTAAGTCACATGACTTCCCATCTATTCCTACAAAGCTCTAATTGTAAGGAATTTTTCCTGACATCAAATCTTAATTTGTTTTGTTGAAACTTTCTATTTCTAATAGTCTATGCTCAGAAGCCCAGCAGAGCAAGTCTTGATCTTCTTCAGTGTGATGGTCCTTCAAATAACTGAAGGGAACCATCATATCTTTGCCAAGTTTCTCTCACTCTAAAGGCTAAACAGTCCCACTACTCAGAATAGCTCTTCCTGTAAATGAGAATCAGGATGTTAAACCATTTGTATTTTCCTCTGTAGATTCTCTCCTTTTATCAACATCTGTCCTAAAATTTGCCATCAAGACAAAAGTTAAAGTCCCCCTTATATGCCAAACTATTTACAGCATTATTTTTAATAACAAAAACTGGAGCAAAGTACATGCTTATTAATTGAAATTGTGGTACATGAATATAACGGAATATGATTTGCTACAAGGGTGAAAATAACTGATGCAGAGTAAAGTCAATAGAATCAGAAAGATAATATACAATGATATAATTATAAATGGAAAGAATGACAACAATAAAATAATTAAAAGTAAATAAGCCAAGGCAATAAGTATTTATTGCTTTCCATTAATACTGATTAATTATTTTTATTAATTTTATTAGTAACCAATTCATTTAATTAGGCAACTAGTTTATTTGCTAATTGATAAACACTGCAAAATTATAATGACTAAACTTAATCCCAAAGAGACACCTCTTCTCTACCCTACTTCCACTGTTTTGCAGAAGTGGAATACTATAGGTATAGAGCTCTGAATACATTGTCAGATTTTTTAAAATATATGATTAGTTTCAGTTAATTTCTTTTTACCTCCTATTTTATCTTATTGTAAGGAACTCTCTAGGAAGGGATAGAGATGCTCTGAGTAATGTTGTTAATGTAAAAACAAAAAAAATAATAAAATTATTTTTTAATAAAATAAAACAGGACTCCCAGAACTGCATACAATATTCCAGATATGGTCTACTTGAGGAAGGAAAAAAAGATATTCTTTCTTATTTCTAAATACTTTGCTCTTCTTATTAAAATCACTTCCTACTCTAAATCAATGATTCTGTGGGGAAAAAAAGTTGCTGTTTTATACTGTTGACTTGTATTGATGGTTGCAGACAGTCTTTAGACCTTTCTCAATGTGGCATCATACCTTCCCCCATCTTAAACATGGAAGATACTTACACATCTTATACATATAATCTGATGCTTTGAACCTGAATCTAAAACTTTACCTTCATGCTTAATGAATTTTCTTTTCTTATATTTGACCTATTATTCTAGCCTGTTGAGATATTTCTGAACTTATCATCCAGTGTTAACATTCTCTTTCAGGGTTGTAAAATCTAAAAATGATAATAATTTGAATTATGTCTTTATCCAAATAAAAGAATGCAAACTGAGCTCTAAAGTAACCTGTTATAAAACTTCGACACCGTCAGGAAATCCTTAATGAATACTTTTCATATTTAGCTATTCAGATAGTTGTCAATCTGATGGGAACAGGAGAAGGGATAGCAAGGAATACTAAAATTTTGTTTTAAGATATATCTAACTTCTAAGCAAATAAATATGTGGAGGTTCTCTTTATGACTCCAATAATTTGCCCCCAAATTCATATTCATGTAATATTTTAAGACTCTGCAAAACATGTCACAAATTATCTCATTTGATCCTGATGACAACCTTGTAAGGTAGATGTTTTTATTATCCTCATTTTACAAATAAAGTGAGGTTAAGCAGTTTACCTTGTATCACACTGCTATTAATAAGTATTTGAGGTAGTATTTGAACCAAATCGTCCTGATTCAATATCTAGCAAGTTACCCATTGATACCACTTGACCTCTCTTCCTTTGTATTACCCAACAGATAATCTTAATTCATAGCATCACATCTTCTAGGTGCAATAAAGTTTAGAGAGTCCTATAAGAAATGTATAAACTTAAAGGTATCTAATCTAGAGTTTCTGACATACACATAATTTCTCTAAGGGGGTGTTTGTAACAACTGTGCAGTGTGTAAAAAAGAAAAGAGGAGAAAGAAAAGAGAAGAGGCAAAAGAAGAGAGAAAAGAAAGAGTAGGGAGGGAGTAGAAACATATATATAAAGAAGACAGAGAGAAGAGGAGAGGAAAAGAGGAGAGGAAGGGAAAGACAAAGGGTGAGAGAGAAAAGGTGAGAGTTAGGGAAGATAGAAAAGAGAAAGACAGCTAAAGAGAGGGAGGGAAAAGAAAAAAGAGAGAGGAAAGGAGGGAGGGAAGAAAAGTAGGGAGAGATAGATAAAGAAAAAGAAAAGAAGGGAGGTGCTTGGGAGGAAGGCCTTAGGTCTTAGAGAACTAGTCAGAAATATAATTCAAACAATTGCTTTGGATTGGGCTGAGTATTAGCCTCTATATTGAAAGATTTGTATGTATGCTTGGCTGCAGTTCTGCAGAAAACAGAGTATTTTGTCTCCAAAAACAATAAGGGGTTGTATGCTATATCCTCTCATCTCTTTTTGATGACACCCACCCTTGATTACACCAAACCTGCCAGCAGAACTGCACAGGGAAATCAAAAGTCTTATTTGGCCAGCAGTACAAAGAGCAATTGTTTTCTGTGAAATAGAAAAGTTTCTAATGCATCTAGAAGATGGAAGAAAAAAGGAAAGAAGATGAAAATCTTTCTCCTGTCAGCAGCATCTGTGACCAGAGCCATATCTCCTCTTCCCCCATCACCTTCCATCCCTATCCAACTTGTGGCCTCCAAAGTTTAAGGAGATTTCTTCATCCAGAAAGTGAATGCTATTTGATTACATTAAAGCTTCCATCATAGGTAAGAGATATTTCACACAGGAAAAAAAAAAGTCCTCTTATTTTGAGCCAGCTAAAGGATAATTTGGGCTAATAATAACAATGACAACCTCATTCTCTTTATATTCCCATGTCCAATACTGGATTGGCTTAATAGGCTTGATAATAGCAATGACTTTATGCCCTGCTCCTTCCTGAACTGTACCAATTCCTGGCATTTTTCTAGGGTATGGGGTCCTTAATATTCAGGTTGCACATTGCTGCTTTTACAAGGCCTTTATCTCCTACATCTAATATGATTTGTACCCATTAACATCATGTAAACTATTTTAACTAAATAGTCATTTTGTTCCCATTTCAAGTAAACCCAAGAACAAATTGAGCCACCTTCAGTACAGGGTACCCACTGACCCCTTCTAACTTTCCCCTCGTTTTGACCTTTTCACTCTGATTTAGAGCCAAGACTGGAAAAAACTGCCTATTCCAAAAATGACAGCCCTAAAATATGGAAAATCCAGGTAATACCCCAAGATCTTGAATGATCTGATAATTTTTGAGCCAACTCTTGTTTGGGAAAGCATCCCAGGTTTGATAGACCTACTCTCCTGATATATTACAGGTGATCACTGAAAAAGTAAATGGATATCTTCAGCACTTAAAGTGGCTTTTGTTCATTCACCTCTCATTCCAAACAAAGGACTCTGAAAGGATCTCAAATAAGAATCCTATTTCCTAGTTAATTTTCTTTTTTTCTTGATTTTCAATTCTGAACTTAAAAAATTAAATTAAATTAATGTTTCTATTAAGGATGGATTGCATTTCTTGTTTAAGTAAGGCAACTCATAGTTTTCAAAGCTATCTCACTTGCCTGTAGTTACTTTTGGACTTTTTTCTGTTCTACGCATTTTAAATCCTCCTTTCTTTTCTTTTTATGTCTTTTGTGGTTATTTTAGCCCCATGCTTTTCTACTTCCCATATCCTTAAAAAATGGGAAGAAGAAAAGGTGAACAAATGCAAATTTTCACATTGCCTATATCTGAAAATGTTTGTCTTCTATTACACTTTGAGTCCATTCTTTCTCCTTTAGGAGGGTGGGTAGAATGTTTCATCATCAATCCACTGGAGTTGTGGATGAGCACTTCATTCGCAGCACAAGCTCTAAAGTGATTCTCTCAATACTCACTCAAGCTAGAATCCTGGCTCCCCAGAAGATAGCTGTTACATCTCACCTAGAAGTATCCCCAAGAGATTATGTGATATTTTTCTAACACTATGGCTCAGGCTAAGATAGTAAGTGATAAGACATCATTTAGTGATAGTGATAAGACGATATTCCAGAGTCCTCACAATATTGCCAGCAATGACTTCTGGCATCTAAATTAGAAGCCAAGAATAGATTGAATGCAATGAAGAAAGAAAAATTAATGGCTTTTACAAAGATCCCAAGGAAAAAAATATTTCACTATATTCTAGGGGACATTTTGAGGACTCCAGCAAAAGGATTTCTAGAAACTATGCTTTCTAACCTTACTCTATTTCCTCCTGGACTCTCTATATTCTAGTGGGAAAGTGTCAAAGTTTTTCAGGAAAAATGTGTTATGTCAACTAGTAGCAGCAGCAGCAACAACAACAACAACATGTAAACACACAAAACATACTTAAAGGTGCCTATATTACATATGTGTAATCAAAATTGTCCCTTTCTAACTCGTTTGGTCATGAACTCTTTCCCTATTCCTAATTGGGAAAGATGTTTTCTTTCTTGTTCCTCTCATTAATTTATGATGCAACCTTTTATTTGTAAATCATGTAACTTTTTTATTGCTTTATTTAGTATATAATGTGAGATATTAATCTCAAACTAATTTCTATCAGACTACTTTCCAGTTTTCACAGAAGATTTTGCCACATAAAGAGTTCTTAACAGCTGTAATCAAAGTCGTAGGGTATCAAACTCTACACTATAATATTTCTTTGTATTTTCATATACCGTTGCTAATATATTTTACAGATCAATCTTTTTATACTTTAATAAGTTGCAAATGGTTTGGGTGATTATTGCTATACCACAATTGTAGTATAAGTTGATATATGGCTCTAATATTATTGACTTTTTACTTATCCAGATGAATTTGGTTATTATTTTATTCTAGTTCCAAAAATTAATCCTTTGTTAATGTTATTTAAATGTCAACAAAAGTATAAGTGAACTTGAGGAGCATTGTTATTTGTATTATATTAACTCATTGTCTATCCATGAACATTTAATAGTTCTATAATTACTTAGACATATCTTTATTCTATAAAATGTCCTACAGTTGTATTTATATAATTCCTTTATGTGTCTTGGTAAGTATACCCCCCAAGTATTTTATATGTTCTGTGGTTATAGCAAATGAAATATTTTCTCTCTTTCCCTACTGTATTTTGTTGATAATAACCAAAAATTCTAATGATTTATATAAATTCATTTTATATCCTGCAAATTTGCTTGTTATTCATTGTGTCAATTAATTTCAATTGATTCATCTGGATTCTTAAGATAGAATATCATATCATCTGCAAAAATGAGCAAAATATTCTATTTCTTCTTTGCCCTGTATTTATTCTTTTATTTCTTTTTAATTTTTTTTTATTTCTTAGCTACATACCATTTCTAATCGTTTTAAACACTATTATATTCTGGTTCTATTGGAAAAGATTCTAGCATTTCTTCATTTAATATCATGTTGGGTCTATTAGATAAATATTATTTAGTGCATTAAGGAATGTTCATTAATTCCTAGCTTTCTATTTTTTAACCAAAAAAATGGATCTTGGATTTTTGTGGGGGGAAAATGATATAATCATGTGGATTTTATGGCTTTTGTTCTTAAAAATGTTCACTGTGTTTTTAAACAGTAGGTTTTGAGCTGCTATGTGATACAATGGATAGAGTACCTAGCCCTGAAGTCAGGAGGATCTGAGTTCAAATTTGACCTCAGACACCTAACACTTCCTAACTGTGTGACCCTGGCCAACTCACTTAACCCCAATTACCTCAGAAAAAATAGGTTTTAAGAGTAATAACAATAATAAATTTTAACTTTCCATATATGGAACTAACCCTATATTTCTAGCATAAATCCAACATGGTACATACTCTTAATATGTTGCTTTGGCCCTTTTGTCAATATTTTATGTAATGTTTTTGCATCAATTTCTATTAGATATATTAGTATGACATTTTGCTTTTCTTACTAATTAATGTATAAAGAACTTATTCATATAATGGAAAGATTTTGGAAGGATTTTTTATTTTCTGATTGAAAATACTTTATTATATGGAAAATAGTTATTCTTTGAATGTTTCTTAGCATTCACTTATAAATCCATTTTTTCTTGAGTTGTGGGTGTGTGTGTATGTCTTGTTGTTGTTGTTGTTGTTGTTATTGTCATTTTGTAAGTTCTGGCTTTTCCATTTTTTTCTGATATGGAACATATAAATTATCTATTTTTATTCACTTCATCTGAACTTTTAAAAAATTGATCTATTTTATCTAAGCTATCAGATTGGCATGTAATTTAATAAAATAATTTCTCATAATTTCCTTTATTTCCTCTTTTCACAGGTGAATAATCCTTTTTATCACTGATATAATTTGTATTCTCCCTCTCCTTTTCTTAATTTGCACCTCAGAATAAATACAGACTGGTGAAAAACCAAGGAGACTTGGGGCAAAACAGAGGTACTCCTGACACAAATGCAAGATTTGAAGAAAGACCCTGGGCCAGGATTAACCTGTCTGAAGTGCAAACATCTCAGGGTTAGTTCCCTAGAAACTTTAAGTGGGGATCCTTTGGGCTAACTGGGTGTGGCTGGAGCTTCAGCTGGAACCACAGACACTTTCACCTCTTGGACTTTTTGTCTCTTCAGAGTTTGAGTCCTTAAAGACAGAGTGAACCTTGACTGATGTAGGAATGCCAGCCCAGCTGTGCTGCTGAGCTGCAGCCGTGGTAAGAAAGAAATAGCACCTGGTGAGTACAGAATGGAGGAACAAGGGCACTGCTGGCTGTGGGCACTTACAGGAGAATGTAACTTTTGATTTGGGATTCCCAGTCAGAGTAGAGAGCTAAAGGGATGCTTGATGCATCATACCCCCACTCTATGTTTAGAGGTGTTTACATTAATACCTCTTATTTAAAAAAAATGAACTGGCAAAGAAGAAAGAACCCCACCATTGAAATATGATGGGAACAGGGAAGACCAGGGTCATCTTCAGAAGAAGATTCTTTAATTAAAAAAAAAAAAGCTTCTATCTCAAAGAGTAATGTGAAATGGCTCCCTCCCCAGAGAGAATTTATAGAAGAACTCAAAAAAAATTTCCAAAATCAAATGAGAGACGTTGAGGAAAAACTAAAGAAAAAATTAAAACCTTCCTAGAAAAACAAAAAGATAATGGGGGAAAAAAGTTAACCAATTATAAAAGGAGGTACAAAGTCTCAAAGACGAAAATAATGCTTTGAAAATTAAAATCGAGCAAGGGGAAGCCAATGACTCTATAAGCGACCAAGATATAACAAAACAGATTATAAAGAATGAGAAAATAGAACAGAATGTGAAACATCTCATAAGAAAAACAACAGATCTGGAGAACAGATCAAGAAAAGAAAATATAAGAATAATTGGACTGCCAGAAAGTTGTAACCAAAAAGATAACCTTGAGACAATAATGCAGGATATAATCCTAGAAAATTGTACGGAAGTGAATGAACATGAGGGAAAAGTAGAAATAGAAAAAAATCCACTGATCACCACCTCAAAAAAATCCTTTGTGAAAAACACATAGGAATATTATTGCCAAATTTCAAAAACCCCAAATCAAAGACAAAATTTTGCAAGGAAAAAAAAAGCAATTAAGTACAATGGAGCTACAATTAGAATTGTACAAGACTTATCAGTAGCTACAATTTAAAAACCACAGGTCTTGGAATAATATCTATGGACAAGCAAAAAAAAAAAAAAAAAAAAAACAGCCACAGCCAAAAATATCACATTCAGCAAAATTAACTATATTTTCAATGAAAAAAAAAGTGGATATTCAATGAATTGCAGATTTCAGGACTTTCTATCAACCAAATCCAAACTTAACAGAAAAATTAACATATAAGAGCCAATATCAAAGAACAATTTTGAAGGAATTCAACATGGACTAACTTTAAATATAGACAAATTATTTGTGCTTTTTTACATGGGAAATGTACACTTTATATTTAAGATTTACATCAACAATAAGGTAAGTTCAAAAGAAAGATTGGCAGAGTAGGGGTAAAAATAGTATTCATATTATACAAATGAGGTGCAGAGGAAGAATAGACACAGAGGCATTAGAGGAAGGAGGAAGGCTAGTAGTTCTGAAAACCTACTCACATCATGAATGGATTGGAATAGGCAATACCACATATATACCATGAAGGGCAGAGTACTTTCCAAAATCTATAAAGAAATAAGGGGGAAGGGATGTGTGGATAGAGAAGCAAAGGGCAAAGGAAGAAGACAAGGGAGGGATCCTTGGATGGAGGGAGGTCAAGTAATAATAAGGCAAGTTATAAAGCAGAATTTAATGAAAAAGTCAGCAGGGATAGGAAAGACATGAATGCATAAAGGGTATGTGCATGTAAAAGTCTGTATGTATGTATATATCTATAAATGTATATATAAATATATCTTCTTAATTTTAGCTTGCTTGGAGGTAGAAGGAATGAAAGGGAAATATGTGTGTCTATGTGTATGTATGTGTATGTATATATAAATATATACTTTCTTAACTATAAATATATATTATAAATATATATTTTCTTAACAGGCTATAGCCTACTTGGGGGTGCGGGGAGAAATGAAAGGGAGGAAAAAATAAAGTAAATAAGGTGTGCAGCAAAGACCAAAAGAACACTTTACAAGGAAGTAAAGAAAAGATGGACATTCATGAATATAATTTCTTCTACCAATAAATAAATATATATATATATATTTCTAATATATATATATTTTCTTAAATTGATATTTATTGTTATATATTTTGAATTCTCCCTGATATATTGCTGGGCACATGTTAATGATCTGTTTTGCTTCATTTTGTTTTGTATTGCTTTTTTGTTTTCCTTTTTTGCTTATTCTGTTTCTTCAAATAAGATAAATTCAAAAAAATGAAATAAAAGAAAAAAATCATTTTCACATTAAATATATATATAAATACATAGACATATATATATATATAAAATGTATATATATATATATATATATATTTACACATACACACACCAAAAAAAAATAGTTGCTCTCTCTGATTTTTTAATTCAATTTATATATTTTGCTTCAGGTCCTTATTTTAACTCTATGTGAATGTTTATATTTTAAGTGTGTTTCTTCTAAATAATATACAAGATTTTGCTTTCAATTCTTTTTTTGCTACTTTTGTAGCATTTTGTGGGTGAATTAATTCCATTCATATTCACAATTTTAATTAGTAATTCTGTATGTTCCTCTATCCTGTTCTTTTATTCTTTTTCCTCTCCTTCTCTACCTTCCCTATAAAGGAGAAGATAGTGAAAGAGAACTTTGTTTAACAGCGATGTTCTATAATTGAAGTAATCTGTCTCTTTTCCATCACTATATTTTCTCTAATACTTGTTTCATCTCAATTACACATTTTTACTTTCTTTCTTTGCTTTTCATCACATTCTATGTTGGAAGATTTATTTGGAGTTTTGTTATTTTGGAAGTTTTTTGGGTAAATGCTTTATCAATCAGAACTCCCTCCCTCTTTAATTTTCCCCTCACTTTTCCCCATCTCCACTGATTTTCCTGTGGAGTTTACTATATTTCTAGACCATATTTTTTGAATATATGTCATTAAATTTTCATGACTGTGTTTAATCTTCTTTTGTTAAATGAAAGTAAAATTCATGAGATGCCAATTCACCCACCCACCCACTCTTTTAAAGGATGATGATTAGATTCTTTCTTTTTTCATTTTAATACATCTGAGCAGTTTTGGGTTGTGATTTCTTCAAACTTGAAATCTCGGTAGCATTTTTTTGTTTTTTTTGCGGGGTTTTTGGTCATGATTTTCAGGCAGTCAAATGATTCTTTGATTATGTCACTATTTCCACGTCAATTATCTTTGATAGCCTATTGTTTACATTTTCTTATATTGACTTTTTTTAAAAATTGGTTTCCATAATTCATTTTATCTCATGGAGATGTTTCTTTTCAGCTAGTTCCAATTTTCTAGGAGCTCAATTCTTGGATGTAGTTTATCCTCATCTTTTATAAGCTATTAATTCTCCTTGCCATCATTTCACCCCAGCTATCCTTCCTTTAATATTACATTTTGTACCTCTCATTTCATTTCCTCTAGGTGCTCTTGTAATCCTTGTGGCCAGGACATTCTTTTCTCTGAAACTCTGTTTGGAATTGTTATGGAGTTACCCTCTTCTGGGTTTACCACTTAGACTTCTCTCAGTTCATAATATTTCTTCTGTTTATTTATATCCCCAAACTCAGTTTCTGGGTTGGGACTCTGTGCTTAGATTAGATCCTGTTCATCCATATTCTTTTATGATGAGGCAGATCCTGCATAGTTGGAGGGGACTAAAAGTAGGTGACCACCTTCCATAAAAATTCCTGGGTTTTGGCTCAATCATCTGGTGGCTCACCGTGGGTTATGACCTTGGCTTCCCTTTCTCCCTTGCACAATTCTGAAGCCGGTGTTGGCGCTGTCCCTTGTTGTGAGTCTGACAGGTCCCCACCAGATGTTGTTGATTGTATTACTAGAATAACCCAAGTTCAGGTGTGGGCTGCCTGGGTGCTGGGCTTTCTGGGCCCGAGTTCTTGGCACTGAGTCCTGGTATGCCTTATGTAGGACTGCCTGGGGTTGAACTTCCTGTGTTTTGCTCTAGTCCAGTCTTCTTTTAAGTGATCCTTGTGTTTTCTTTCCAGTTACTCTGGAATGTCTCTGCTTAGAATTTCTATAGGATTCTGGCAGTTTTTCTGAAGTCTTGGACTTGATAGAGTAGCTTATAACTATTTCTCTTTGGTTTTCTTTTCCATCATTCCTTTTGATTTATTTTTAGAGCTGTACTTGGGTATTTGTCATGGGGTGCCAGGAGAGGGCATCTCTCTGTATCTCTCTCTGTATCCCTCTGTATCCTAATAAGCCACAATTCTTCTCCATTCCAGGTTTTTTCCCAGTGCATTTAAAATCAGAATCACAGAATTTCAGAATTCCCAAGAACCTCATTGGCCATGTAGTTCAACTCATGTTTCTAAAAATGAATCCTTTTACAACTAAAACACTTCTAAATTATGAGGTTCCTGAGAACAGGGTATAGGTTTTATTTTTTTTAATCCCAAGATTAATGTTTTATTTATGGTGGATATTTAATTAATGTTTGTTAAATTAACGAATGGGAACTGGGCTAGTGATTTCAGTAGAAGAGGGAACTCTTAAGTAAGAGATTTCCTTTATCCATGGAGTTCAGCATCTTCTTTGCAATTTGTATAGTTTTATGGAGTTGGCTAAAGCACTGAGAGGTTGCCCAAAGTCATCTAGTTAATATGTATTGGAGAAAAAATTTGAATCCAGGTTTTTTTTTCTCTAGGACCACTTTCTATTCACTATGCCATATGGCCTCTTTGTTTTTTAAATTGAATAAATCCTGGCTCTCTGAAGTGCTGGGGAGATGAAATATGCCCAAACAAGGTGAAGATATAAAGCTATAGAGACAAAGCAACTGGATATGGTGTCATTTTTTAAAAGTCACTTCATCCAGGATGTATTAAGCATTATCCAAAACAATCCTTGGCATTGTGGTAAATTTATATAACCCCAGGGATGGAGGCAATCAGGTGCTAGAAAGTGTTTAACAACCATCTCTCTTAAAAATGTACTCAGTATAAACATTTTTTAAATTTAAGCTGCATTATCAACATTTTCTATCACTTTTTTAATTCTAGAAATCCAACAAAACAATAAATCAAATCCTAATTTGTGATACTTAACTGATTTGTGAGATATAAATTCTCACACTAAAAAATTAGCAATTGGCTTTCCTCAGGACTAGCTCCAGCATGCCTCTCAAAGGAAGGATTTTTGGAGTCGTCTAATCCAACTCATAATTCCATCTGTGACAAATGTTCATCCAGTCTCCATTTATAGATTTCCAGTAAGACAGAACCTATTACCCCCTGATGCTATTTGTACCACTTTTTGGACATCTCTATTTGGTCAGGATGTTTTTCCTTATGCCAAGTAAAGTTCTTTCTCTCTGGAAACAAAGCACTTTGTAACCTTTAAAAATACTGTGTAAAAGCTGATTGCCGTTTATATAGCACATTAAGGTTAACAAAGTACTTTATGTGTATTATTTTATTTACAATCATAATAATTACAATGATTATATATAATTATTACTTTCAGCATCATTATTCCTTCTACCTTTATGCTTATGAGAACTATGTGTTTATCTTTCTTATTTTCTTTAGTTATAGTGATAGGGACCAGACCTATGATTTTAATAGCACATGGAACTCCCAGTTGAGAAAATTCGCTCTACCAGTGCAGTTCAGCACTTTCTTTGCAATTTATGGTTTTAGAGAGCTGCTTAGAGGACTCAGGGCCTAAGTGACCTGCCCAATTACAAGCCTAATTAGTGTCAGAGGCAGGATTTGAATATGGGTCCTATTCTAAATCTATTCTTTTCTCTACAGTCATTGCTTCTCAATATCTGTAACATGTACATATATTTTAACATAGAGTTTGTTCCAAAAGTTTTGGTCTGTATCTAAGCTTTAATAATTAAGTTTCTCAACATTTTATATGTTTATATGTACATGTATTTTAATATACAAGCTTTTCCATAAGTCTGTGTAGTTTTCAACTTTAATAATTAAGTAATTAAACTTCTCCATATTTATAACATACTCACTTGCCCATTTCAAATGCTAGAACAGGAAGGAACCATAATGACCATGAAATCCAAACATCTTTCATTGTAAAATAAGCCAGAAGAAAGGAAGAAATGGCAGATTAATGAAAGGGTGGCAAAGGAAGGAGATGGTGAAGTTGATTTTGTCACACAACCAAGGAAACAAGAAACCACATGTCATGGAGTATGTGGTTACCTCATCTTGCAATATTCATGGTATAAATATATATGTGTGTATGAATACATATGTGTGTTTGTGCACACACAAAAAGGCCAACATGAAAATAATAAGAACTTACACACTAACATCAATTGCATAGAATTAGGAGGTAGAGAAATTCAAAGAAAAATTTGGTCAAGACCCTATAAATTAAATCAATATGTACATTGATACTGGTGAATTTGATATGAAAATAATAATAATGAAGGTAATAAATATATTAGGAAGCAAGTTTCAGGATTTATGAATGAGAGGCCAAAAAAAAAATGAAGATCATGCTAAAACCACATACCTCTACATCATGAATACTTTTTTAGTGAAAAGAATGTTGGACATGGAAAACATTGGATTGAACATACCAGTAAGTCAATAAACATTTATTACGATGTTGTTGGGCACTTGGCTTAGTACTGGGGATACAAAAAGAAGCAAAAGATAGTCCCAACTCCCAAGGGATTCATAATCTAATGGAGGGGACAACATGCAAACAAAAATATACAAACTTTATACAGGAACAAAAAGAAATAATCAACAGAGACAATTTACTAAAATTAAGATTGGGAAAGATTTCCCATAGAAAAAAGCATATTAGCTGGGGTTTGAAGGAATTCAGTAAAGCTAGGAGGCATGAGAAGGGAGAACATTTCATGCATGAGAAATAGCCAGGGGAAAAAATAGCTGGAGTCTTAAGATGAAGTACTTTATTTAAAGAATAGTAAAGAAGACAGTATCAAAGAGCATATTATGGAGGATGAGTGTAAGAACTCTGGAAGGTAAGGAGTTTTATGGTAAGGCTTTGAATCATCAAATAATAGATTTTATATTCAATTCTAGAGGTCATCATGAGCTACTAAAATGTATTGAAAAGGAAAGTGACATGGTTGAACCTGCACTTTAGGAAATCACTTTAATGGCTAAGTAGGAGATAGACTGGAGTGGAGAGAAATTTGAGGCAGACAGATTAACCAGCAGCCAATATTACAATTATCCAAAGAAATATATATTTTAACATGCAAGGAAAGAGTCATTATTGATGCAGGACTCATACCTAAATTAATTAACTGTGTACAATCAGACCACAAATTTGTGAAAGCAAAGATCAGAATCAGTTTGTTTATTTTTAACTATCAGAAAAATAATGAAAAATACAGATGGCATGAAATTAAAAGAACTCAACTTTGACCTATCTTAGACAAGTTGCTGATTAAGAAAAATGAGTAACAGACAGAAGTGACATCAATGCTAATGATGATCATTTTACTCAGAAGCTTAACAGAAGTAAATCAATTGACATAACAAGAAAACTAAAAGAACTCCAAAAGTGACTTAATTAATAAACACTTAACCTACTTGCTAAATGGAGAGAGATGAAGGCAATACTTATTTAGAATACAGATCACAGCTGTTTATAAAAATCTTGCAAAGAAGGTCGAAGGAAAATGATGAGCAGTAATCCATGAAACAGAAAGATAAAATGGAGGACAGGGGGAAACTTGAAAGAAACTTGGGTGAGTCAATATAAATAGATTTTTCCTCAAAAGATGGCAATGTAAAAATTTTTAATCTAGTCCAGATCCCTGAGAAATACCTCAGGAAAAATTAGATGAAATAAAGATTTAACAAAACTAAATAGGAATATCAATGAGCTCCTCCATTCAGATTTGGACAGAACAAGACAAAGCCTACAGGCACTCCTATCCTAAAACTGTATATTAGAAGATGGAGCCTAAAGTCAATGCATTCTCTGGTCAAGGACAGTTTTTATATATTAGTTCATGATGCCCAAATCTTCAGACTTTACAATAGATGACTGCTTAAAGAAATACAGGTTAACCACATCATGACACTCCAGGAGATAGCCTGACACCATTATGGCCCTTCATTTTTCAAGAGTATCAATGGCGTCAGACTTGCTCCTGAATGGGATTTAAGTGAAACAGAATTACACAACGTAATCAACCATTCTCTTCCAGAGTTGCTAAAGTCCGGTGACAAGACAAAAAACAAGACAAATGGTGATGCAATAGATGACTTTGGTTCTTCATTGCTTGACTAAGTTCTAAGAGTTCCACAACACCTACTTCAGTCATATTCATGGCCATTTGGAACAAATTATTCTCCCCTGCCATTCCACCAGGGGAAGTTTTTCAGTGCTCAGGGAAGACATCCCCCTACCTCATCAACAGGTTTGAGACCTGTCAGTTACCCTCAGTTCAGTTTAGCTATCCACTGAGATGGTTTTACTGGAGTGTAGCCACATAGTTTCTTGGAGCCACAAGTGAGATTTGGGCAACAGGTAAACACCAAAGGTGGATGAAAAGCCCTTGGTAAGCCCCCATAACTGAGGAGCTAGTCCTCCCACATACCTCACCAAAACTACCTTCAGGTCAGGCTGTTCCCTATAAGAAGACCTGATCCCATTTCTAGATGTAGCTTTCAATCCCAATTTAGGACTTTGAAGTAGTCCCTGACTCTAAGTGACTTCTCAGCAATGCATTATAGTAGGAAAGAAGGCTAAGATCAACCTACTTTGTCTAGTTTAACAGACATACTGCAGTATCTAGACTTTAGCAGAATTAAAATCTATCTCTAATACAGAGATTGCCACTCCAAGTCTACAACTAGAGAAAAAATATAGATCAGACCACAGCATCCATCACATTACTGCTTAATGAATTTTTAAGATTTAGTAGCTTAAAACTTCACTAAGGCTTTTGGGGCAGACTATATATTAAAATATAATGGCCTTTCCAGTAAGATCAGGGGTAAAGCAAGGATGCTCAAAGTCCTTATTATCATTTAGCATAGTTCTAAAAATGCTATCTTTTGCAATCATATAACCTTTCAAGAGCAGGCAAAGAGAGAATAGAAAATGAAGAAAGAAAATCACTTTTATTTGCAGATGACATGAGAATTATAAAAAAAATTAATTAAAATAAATTTTCCTAAGATAACAAGATATAAAATAAACCAATAAAATTATTTAATTATTTGACCTTTGTGTGTGTGTGTGTGTGTGTGTGTGTGTGTGTGTGTATAAATCCTCCCAACATATCTTGGGGTTTACTGACTAGATTTCTTTCTTAAGGACCATGTCTTAAATCAAGACCACTGAGATTCTCATTGACTGGTAACTATTAAGTCCCAGGCCAAGCCTCATTTAGTAATTGTTTGGGTCCTGACTGACTCACTTTAAATATAAATAGTCATTACTGCTTTGGGTCTTCCCCATTCAGACTTATGTATTTAGATTTTTTTTTTGACAGAGTAAAAGAGGAGATTCTTTGTCTCAATTGCTATTTATCCTTAATCACTAAATGGGCACAGCCTCAGTCAAACTAAGACCTACTGAAGATCTTAGCTTAAAAAGGTCAAGGTCTCCCATTACCTCCACATCCATCTCCAGTTGTCCTAATCTATATCTGGCCACTGGACCCAAATGGTTCTGGAGGGAAAAGAGAGGCAGGTAACCTTGCACAACCCTCCCTCATTTAAATCCAATTTACCTGCACAGTAAGGCATGGCAAGGAAAACCTATCAAAAAGAAAAAGAAATTCCATTCAAAATGCCTACAAAACACATCAAAAATCTGGAAATCTCCCTACCAAGACATATACAGGAATTATATGACTGCAACTACAAAAACTTTATAGAAGAAGAAGACAAGTAACTGTAGAAATAGTAGCTTAAGAATAGCCTGTACTGATAAAATAAGAAATGTTGTGCAATTAACCTTCAGTTTTACGGCCACACCAATCAAAGTAGCAAAGGTTTACTTTTTAAAACTAAACAAAATAATATTTAGGAATTGAAAACTCATTGTGAAGTTACCAATCATCCCCAACTCTCTAGAAACTTGAGAAAGTTTTTCTCAAAAAGGCCTACTCTTTCCCCAAAATCTTCCCACCTGCTCTATAGTCAGTAATATAATACACTCTGCATTCTTCTATTCACTAAACATTCCTCATATCCTGATTTTTTCCCTCAAACATAAAAAGAACAAGGATTATGGAGAGGTAAATGTAAATTTATATTAGGGCAGAAAGCCAAACCTCTGTCTGAAAGTCAAGAATTTTCCTAACTGGAAGCTTTGTCATATTGTGATTGTACTACTAACTTTCATCTGATATAAGCACCATAAAACTGCAGAGGGGAGGACCACATGGACCAAGTATGAGCATAAAAAGAGAACTAATTGTTGGGCACTCCTATCAATCACCAGAAGTACTGAGCTGTCATCCATTTTGATAAATATAATAGGATTTGAAGAGGTTGTATATAAAGATGCCCTTCCTCATGTTAGCTCAGCATTTGGATGCTTTGAGGATGAAGAAGAAATCCCCTAGTTACTTCCAGTGACTCAACACTTTCGAGAGGTGTGAGAATGATAAAGCCATCTCTTCTATAGAGCACTGATTGGAAAGTTACAGTGGGGGCAGCTAAGTGTAGTGGATAGAGTCCTGAAGTCAGGAGGACCTGAGTTCAAATTTGACCTCAGACACTTCACACTTCCTAGCTGTGTGACCCTGGGCAAAATACTTAACCTCAATTACGGAAGGAAGGAAGGAAGGAAGGAAGGAAGGAAGGAAGGAAGGAAGGAAGGAAGGAAGGAAGGAAGGAAGGAAGGAAGGAAGGAAGGAAGAAAAGAAGGAAATTAAAGAAAGAAAGAAAGTTACAGTGAACCTTTGAAAAAGGAGACTTCACTCATGGGCTCATGGTGACTAAAACATGCTTTCTCTGGGATTGAGCCCTTTTCTGTGTGTTTCTATTGCTTTGCCTGATCAAAAATGACCAAAACCACGCTGAAATGGGCGTATTTGAACATATTTGAGAGGTTCGGCCATCAGGGAAGAAGAATGGGGAAAGAGGGCAGAGAAGAACATGAGAAGAAGAGAGAACAGACACAAAAGCACCAAAAATACCAATGAACTTTTAAATTAGGAAAAGGAAAGGTAGTTCCTACAACCTAGTGCTCTCTGTATTCCAAGATATAAATCAGGATCCCAACGAAGTGAGAAAATATGAAGGAATGTTTAAAATCAGCCCCAAAATGTGTCTCCTGTTAAGCCTTGGTCGGAAGAATTCCTGCAGAGGTGAATGGGGTTTGAAGACTGGGCTGCTGGAGTCCATTCCTACACCTTCTGTGCCATCTAGTGTTTACAGACAATTGCTCTGGAATGGACACTCGAAGAGCTCGTCGTCACTCCAGCTGACGGCTCGGCTTCCCATCTCAGTTCCCAGAAGGCAGGCTAACAAAGAAATCAACCTTGGGCTCCAAGAGGCCGGGTTATTGGGTTAGGAAGGAGCTGTGAAGGAAGAGCACTTTAATAATAGGGTGAGGGGTGGGGGAGGGGGCAGCTTTAAACTTGAATTTTAAGGCATCATGGCTCACACATGTTGTGAAAATAACACATAATAATAGAGCCATTCAGTCTCATTAGACTCATGTACAGCCTAATAGAAGGAGAATTCAGATCTGACACTGAACATCTGGATAGGAGAAAGTAATAGAAATAGGATAGGGTAGAGCAAGACTATCTTTGCTTATGCTCGGTTCCACATTTTTTACCCTTTTTGTGGTCTGGCTTCTGTACCAGAGCTGGTCATAATGCCCACTATTAACAGGAGCTACTGTATCCTCTCTGAAAGTGAAATCCGGCTAGGTCTTAATATGCCTCTCTCCTCCCGGAGCAAAGCAAAGGGGCCGTCCCTCCCAGACCTCTTCCATTTTTCGATTCTTTCCTCCAGGGGTCCCATCCATCAGATGAGACATTGCTTGACATATCAACATCTGGAAATCTGCTCCTCCAACTGTGGTTGAAATTCTTGCTTGGAGCAGCAGCTGGAAGGGCAGAGCAGAACAGAAGAGAACCCTGGAGGGAGATGGGCCAGAAGGTTGCTCCCTGTTTAATGTAGCTGAAACAGAGTTGGGAGTTGGGGAAGGGGGGAAGGGAAAGGAGAGAGCAAAAGCACAAAGCCAGAGGGCCAGCCATGAAAATAATCCCTGACCCACATGTCTGAGACTTAGCAGGGTGGGCTTAACCAGAGTCAGCCAGTGGGGGGTGCCTCATAAAAATCAGGAACCAGTCCGAAAAGAATTTTCCTGTAATGTCTCACTTTTGTCCTCTAAGTTCTTGGAGATGTCGGGTGTTTAAGGCTGGTTTGAGAACATACTTTATGTTGGCTTATCTGTTGTGTCATTTAAATGCATCATTTAAAAAGATTTTTTTAAAGAGTGGGAAGAATCCATAAAACTTTTTTTTTTTTTTGGTCAGGTGGTAGAGAAATAAAAGCATTGTTAGTATCAGTCCTAATCTAGCATTAAAATTGCCAGTAAGATATACAAAAATAATCTCAAACTCAAAAAGAAAGGAAATAGTTAAATGACTTGTCCAGTATCATATAGCTAGCAATTGTCTCAGCCTGAATTTGAATTCAAATCTTCTTAACTCCAGGGTCCTAGCTCTCTAGTAAAAATGATTGGAATAAAGATAGAATATTGCTGGCAAGTTTGGAAACTTATTCGCCTGATGGAAGACCAACTGGAACATGATAACTTTCTTTTTTCTCAGTAAATTTATTTATTTTTAATATACATTGCTTTAAGAATAATGTTGGGAGATAAAAATCACAGCAAAAAGGAAAAACCATTGGAAGGAGAAAAAAAAAACAGGAAAAAAAAAAGAAGTGATCGTAGCATATGTTGATTTATATTCAGTTTCCTTAATTTTTTTTTTGGATACAGATGACATTTTTTATCTGAAGTCTATTGGAAGTGGCTTGGATCACTGAACCACTAAGAAGAAACAAGCCTTTCACAGTTAATCATCACACATTCTTGCTGTTATTGTGTACAATGTATTCCTGGTTCTGTTTGTTTCAGCATCAGTTCATGTGAATCTTTCCAGACCTTCCTAAAACCAGCTTGCCCATCATTTTTATAGAATAATTATATTCCATTACCTTCATATATTACAACCTATTCAACCATTCCCCAGTTGATGAGCACCCACTTCTTTTCTTTTCTGCTACCACAGAAAGAGCTGCTACAAACATCTTTACACATGTGGATGTTTTTGCCTCCTTTATGATTTTCTTGAGATACACATCCAGTAATAACACTGCTGGGTCAAAGGATATTTGCAGTTTTATAGCCCTTTGAGTATAGTCCCAAATTGCTCTCCAGAATGGTTGGATCATATCACAACTCTACCCACAGTACATCAGTGTCCCAGTTTTCCCACATCCCCTCCAACATTATCTTTTCTGGCATCTTGGCCAATCTGAGAGAAGTGTGATAGATACATCATAATTGTTTTAACTTGCATTTCTCTAATCAACAGTGATCTAGAGCATTTTTTCATATAATTACAGATGACTTTAATTTCATCATCTAAAAATTGTGCAAAACCTTTTCAATTTAATGTAATCAAGGTTGTCCCTTTTGCCTTTCATAAAGTTCTGTAGGTTCTTTGGTCATAAATTCTTCCTTTCTGCAAAGATCTGACTGGTGAATTATAACTTGTTCTCCTAATTTGTGTATGATATCATCCTTTATGCCCAAATCACATACCCATGGGGCAGCTAGGTGGTAAAGTGGATAGAGCACCAGCCTTGAAGTTAGGAGGACCTGAGTTCAATTCTGGTCTCGGACACTTAATGCTTTCTGTATATGACCCTGGGCAAGTCACTTAACCCCAACTGCCTCAGCAAAAACAAACAAATCATGTACCCATTTTGATCTTATTTTGGTATGGGGTATGAGATGTGGGTGTATGCTGAGTTTCTGATATATTATTTTCCAATTTTCCCAGCAATTTTTGTCAAATAGTGAGTTCTTACTCCAGAAGCTGGAGTTTGGGGGGGTTGTCAAATACCAGACTGTGGTAGATATTATTATGTTGTATGCATCTAATCTATTCCACTGATTCACCACTCTATTTCTTAGCCAGTACCAAGTGATTTTGATGACTGCTGCTTTATAATATAGTTTTAGGTTTGGTACTGCTAAGTCACCATCCTTTGTATTTTTTTTCATTAATTCCCTTAATATTATTGACCTTGGAGCATGATAATTTTCTAACAGATCTAAGAATGTAATTATAATTTTCTTTTTCAAAAGGTAGAAGAAAGAGAAACTGGACATAATTCTCACCAATAATGAAGACTTTGATAAAGTAGAAAGTTAGACAACAGATAAGACCCCCAGGGCCTAGAATTCTGCTGGGAAATTTATCTCCAAAGGGATGAAAAGTATTCTAGAAGGAAATTCTGATAACACAAACCTAGAAAACCCTCATGAGAAACAGAAAACAATACTATGTAAAACAGAACCATATGGATTCAGGGGAACTGAAACAGCTCTTATAGTCACCTATTTAATAAGGACTCTCCATACTGAGGGTGAAAAAAAAATAAACACAATTCTGCAAAAATAGTGTCATAACTGGCAAAGCTCCACATGAGTAGAGAGTGACCATGAATACCTAGGACAGCAACAGGGATATTTTAGCTAAGCTGGGAGGAGAAAGAAAATCAAAGAAGGGCAAGGAAAGTTGGTTAGAAAGAATGGTGCTGTGATAATGGATAATGGAAAGAAGTCTGAATGATTCCAAGCTATCCTTTTCCTTTTGTTTTCAATTCTCAAATAAGTCCTGCTCCATCATCTCATGATTGAAACCATCTTGTTTCCTAAACTTTATTCAGTTTATAGACAAGACTGAGGAGTGACCCATTTAGTATCAAGAGTTTTTTAGAAGTTAGCCAAGTTTAATTATCTTATTAAACAGCACAGAAAAAAGCTAAATGGTCCCAGATAAAGAAATGAACAGAAAAATCAAAAGGAAATATCAAAAACACAAGAAGATGACCCAAAGCCTGCCAGTATGGTGAGAAGGGGTACACACAAAAAGCCTGAAGACAAACCAATATTAAGTAAACAGGGTCCAATCCCAGCAGGATTTTGATCTCGCTCAACAAGGCTAAAAAGCAGCTCATGACACTGCGCAAAGAGACAGAGACAGCTTTGCTCCAGACCATGTTTTCACACTATAAAACATTCCAAGAGACCTGAAACCAACTGAAACCAACATCCTTTCAAAGACAGTGAAGGAGACAAAAGCTAATTCTGCTTAGAGTGATTCACAGGAAAGAGAAGAGGCAAGTTTCTAGACAGACTACATGAGATGAAAGGGATCTCTAGCGAGCCTGAAGCTAAGATCTCCAGAGGTAGCTAGTGATACATTGGAATCAGGAACGGGAATTCAAAATCTGGCATCACACATTTGACTGTATGACTGTGGGCAAGTCACTTAACCTCTGTCTCAGTTTTCTTACTTGTAAATGGAATTATTAATAGCACCTGTATCCCAGGGTTATTGGGAGAATAAATTGAGATATTTGAAAAGTGATTTATATAGATAACTTCTTTCTACTACCCTCAACAAGCTTACAATTATTATCATTATCATTATTATCACTATGATTATACAAGACTTTTCCAAGCCAAAGAAGAGTACAAAAACCAGCTAAATCGCAACGAGTTAATGCTGAAAGAGGAGGAAGCAGACATGTTGTCATAGATAGCACTCTTGTTGAGTCACTAGGGAATGGGGAATAAGGATCATGGCAAAAAGTGGAGCTTCTTTGCACTTGCTCCATCCAAAACTGCAGCAGGATAGCAGCAGTGGCATCCAGCCTGCAAAGCGGACAAGTTCATAAGGGAAAGCATCTAAGAAAGCAACAGGAGAAAGATCCTGATCATGGTATGATGTCTTAACCAGAAATTGAGGCTAATATGGATAAATAGAATAAAACTCCAAATATAATAAGAAAAAATGTGAGTAAAAAGAAAACCAAGACTTCAACCCAGAAAAAGAGAGTAACTCCACCATAAGTACAAGTAGAAGGAAAATTAATTGAGAGGGGAAAATGACTTGGCCAGAAAGACTGCAAAAATGGATGGAAGAAATAAAGCAAGAGGTTTTTTGTTTTGTTTTGTTTTGTTTTAATGAAATTAGAGCTATTGGAGAAAAAAAGTTGGAAGGATTATAAATAGTTTACAATAGAATGTGGAAAACATGACCCAATATGAATATTTTGGAATATTGTTGTTCAGTAAGAAATGACCAACAGGATGATTTCAGAAAGGCCTGGAGAAACCTGCACGAACTGATGCTGAGTGAAACAAGCAGGACCAGGAGATTGTTATATACTTCAACAACAATACCATATGATGATCAATTCTGATGGACCTGGCCATCCTCAGCAATGAGATGAACCAAATCAGTTCCAACAGAGCAGTAATGAACTGAACCAGCTGTAGTGAAAGAACTCTGGGAGATGAATCATTACATTAAATTCTCAATCCCTATATTTTTGCCCGCCTGCATTTTTTATTTCCTTCACAGGCTAATTGTACAGTATTCCAGAGTCCGATTCTTTTTGTACAGCAAAGTAATGGTTTGGACATGTATACTTATTTTATATTTAATTTATACTTTAAAATATTTAACATGGATTGGTCATCCTGCCATCTAGGGTAGAGGATAGGGGGAAGGAGGGGAAAGGTTGGAACAGAAGGTTTGGCAATTGTCAATGCTGTAAAATTGCCCATGCATATGATTTGTAAATAAAAAGCTATTAAAAATTTTTTAAAAAGAAAAGAAAAGAAAACATGACCCAAACAGTGTAATCCCTGAGGGAAAAAAATGAAGTAAACAAAACTCAATGATTCAAAATGACAACAAGCAATATTAGAACAAAGTCAAAAGACTAAAGAATTTAAAGAACATATAACTGCTGTACAGAAAAATAGATGTGGGGGAAAAAAAGCTCAAAAAACGAAATGTAACAATCAGAATCTTTGAAAATCATGATCAAACATAAAAGTTCAAAACTGTATTTCAAGATATCATAAAACTTTCCATATATATTAGAACCAGAGGGCAAAATTAAAATAGAATCTGCCAATTATTTCATGTAAGAAAGCCTAAGTTGAAGACACTTAAAAATATCATAGTCAAAATTGAAAACTTCAAGATTTAAACTTAAGGAATCCTGACTGGTCCCAGAAAGACAGTGAGTTAATACCACTCCCCAATCTGTTGAATAGATTCTTTCTGGTAAGTCTGCCTTTACCCAGGGGAATTTAGGATCCTTACTTTCAGACACTTCAGCTAATTAAGACTCATTCTGGGAATCATTGTAAGTACTATAAATTAGATCATGGCTCTTCTCTAGCGCCTACCAAAAAAAAATGGAGAAGTGAAAAAAAATGGATTCAATATACAATATAAGTCAACTAAAAATGGGTAACTTATTCCTATATACAAAAGAGTTATAAAACACAGGGCGTTCATAAATGTATATTTAAAAAAAGTAAAACAGAATTCATTAGCTTAACTTATAACTACTGTTGTAATCAGCTAAGAGACTGGTATTTAAATTTCATTAGGATGCAAACAAATTTGTAAGAATGGTAATTAGCATTTTGTATATCACATTGATTTTATATTGTCTAAACTCCAAATATATGTGTGCTGATAAATAGCAAGACTTGAGCCAGTTCTTTTGTTGGTAGCCATTATCTCTGATGGAGAAACTGTTTCTGACAGCAGCAAGTCTGGTCCCAGAGATCCAAGACATCTCCAGTAATCTCAGAAATTCATCTCCTCACCTGTATATATCCACTTGGAGTCTCATACATGATTATCTACTTAGCATAAGGAAATGAAGCAGAAAAGGTAGTCAGGGGCCCAGAGGCAAATTCTCCTAGTTAAGTCCATGCTCCAGGTGAGACCATTAGAGATGACAATGAGCACCATCCATCTCCAACCTACAGGGATGTCAATGTGAAAAGTGAAATATTTGCCACCTGGTAAAGTCACAGCTAAGAGACTCACCTGGAAACTGTTTTTAACTAATGCAACCCTCAACCCACTGATGCTGTTGAGAAAAAAACTAAGGGAATACTACGAGATTATCATGTCATAGAAAAATACAAAATCCTTTAGGCACTGCATCAACCACTTGGATTGAAGCAGTTTTCAAACATCAACAAAACAATTATCCATGGAGGGATGGCCCCACTATATAGATCCAAAACAAAAGAGAAAAAAATACATAGGAAGCCATGGATTTTCCCTTTGGTTTCTTCCTTGGATTTTGTGTGCTATGAACTTCGAGATGTATCAATAACTCTCTTTATGGTATCTAGTTTAAGAATATACATAGGCAGTTTTTCTTTTTCATTCTTTTTCCTTTAAAGCTTTTTGGATTAGTTGTATGAGATAATCTTGTTTATTATATTCCATCCCTAACCACAAGTATGTCATCCCTATATTTTATACAAAGTCTATATGACTCTTTAGGTTTCTTGATTTACCTCTAGCAAACTGATTTTGTTGACCTTCTTCCCCATCTCCAGTCAAGAAGTTTACCCTTATAAATTTATTCAATTTATGCATTGCAAGGCTTGTGGTTGACTTGTTTTGCAGTTGTGCCCAATTTTTCATGATCCCATTTGGAATTTTCTTGGTAGAAATACTGGTGATTTGCCATTTTCACTTCCAACTCATTTTACTGAAGAGGAAACTGAGGCAAATAGAGTTAAGTGATATATCCAAGGTCACATAGGAAGTAAATGTCTGAGGCTGGATTTGAACTCAAGAAGATGAGTCTTTATCTGACTCCAGATCTGGCACTATATTCACTGCACCACCTAGCTGTCACCATCAAATCCATAAAACAAAACATTTTTCTTACTTATATCTCCCCTCCCCATACAACTGCTTTCAATTAGAAAATTAGAGCACCCATTTTACCTTGAAGAAGGATCAAGTTTGTACCCATTGCCATGATTTCACTGCATTTTTTCATCCTGAGTCAGCTAGTATTACTTAACATTAGAATGGACTTTTAAAACCCTAGATTCATCATTTTACTTACTGGATTTAGAGTTTTACCTCCCAAAGCCTGTGTCTTTGATAATTAGGTACTGCCCAAAAAAATGGCTTGGCTTTCTGGCCCAGCAGCTTCTTGGATCTTACCTTCAGAAAAACTTGTTTGCTAAAGATGGACATCTCCCATAGTCCAAAGTTATGGTCAGCAATGAGATGAACCAAACCAGTTAATTTGTTAAACATCTCCAAATCTTCCTTGTTCTGATCTCAGAATGTATTTTGTCTTTTGGGCCTTCTTCTTCAGAAGGGTCTATGCTACCCAAGTCACCCCTAATAGGCAGAAAACCCCCAGAACAGTTCAGACGACTCTTTCCTCATAGAAATTTGGTATATCACAATATGGTATTTTTTAATGATATGATGGTAATAAAATTGTCTTTTTATATTTATGGTGAAAAGAAATTCGCCTAAAAGAAAGGGAATCCTTTATAGGATGGGATAATCTTGAAAGCCTAGTTGAAGGTGAGAGAAAATTCTCATCTGATTCCCACAGAAGATGGTAGACTTCTGATAGAGATCTCTAAAGCAACCAAAATGTTAATATTCCCTAATGGAGCTCCATGAAAGGGGACATTCTTGGTACAAAGGAACACTAAGTAGATAGGAATATAGGATGAGTCCCTATATCAACTCACATCCCAGGAGAGGTTGGGTCAAAAATACTTATATTATCTTAGCTACATTGCTAGTGATGACCCAGAACTGTTCTGGGTACTGAGGATGATACTCAAACTATCTTCATCTGTGTTTTGATGTTCCTTGTGCTACTACTGGACATCATGGTTGTGTTGACATCAAGAAATCTAAGATTATTTGCAAAGAGAAGAGAGGTCAGGACCTGGAGTCAGAAAGAACTGAGTTCAAATCCAGCCTCAATATTTACTATCAGGATGATCCTGGACAAATCATTTAAGCATTATCAGCCTCAGTTTCTTCTTTTGAAAATGGAGATAACAGAACCTACCTTGCAAGAGCTCTTGTAAGGAGAAAAATGAGGTGATATTTGCAAAGTGTTTTGCAAGCCTTAAAGTTCTCTATAAATTCTAGCTATTATCCTTGCTATTGTTGTTGTTGTTGTTATATTTGTCCTTATCCTAATGTTTGTATTGTTTTAAGGTTATTTAGTGTTGGAATATATCTGTAGGACAGAAAGAACACCAAGAAATTGTTATCAAGAGGATGGGATGGAGTAGAATGTTGGCTGGTCTGTTTTACCCATAAGAGGACAGAGAAACATTTAGGGGGAAACAACATTATTTTTGGCAATCTTACTTCCTGAAGTAAAGCCCTATTCATGGGGAATTGGTGCCAAAGGATTTAGCAAAATTATCATTGTTCTGCACAGATGACTTTCTGACCTAGTGTGGCTTATTGCTATGTTGAATATAGAGGCTTGGGAGAATAGCCTTTTTATCAGAATTACTGTTCTTTGAAATTAAAAAATTATATCCTTAGAGCACCAGCCCTGAAATTAGGACTTGAGTTCAAATCCGACCTCAAACACTTAATACTTCCTAGCACTGTGATCCTGGACAAGTCACTTAACCCCAATTGCCTCAGGAAAAAAAATTATACCCTTTTTTCTTACTTTATGATTAATAAAGTTATTTTTATGAATGATGTGTCTCATTGCATTTTAATCCCAAATCTGAATCTGTTCTTAGGCTTGGTTCTCAAACTTTTGTTCTCAGTATCTTCATGATGTTTAAAAAAAAATATCAAGGATCTATTCAAAGAGTTTTTGTTCACATGGGTTATATTTATAACTACTATATTAGAAATAAAAAAATAATTTTGAGTTTGTAGACCCTCTGAAAAGGTTTCAGAGATCCCAACAATTCTTTGGACTACACTTTGAGGACCACTGGCTTAGACTGTCCTTCATCTGTAAAGACTGAACAACAACATAATGTTTTTGCTTTAGCAAAATAATAAAATCTGATGACCAGAAGCTAAGAGGTGTGTAATGAAAAGGAAACTCAGAGTCATTTAGTTTAAGGCCTTTATATTTCAGACAAAGAAACAGAATGACTTATCCAAGATCATACATATAATAAGGTATGAAGATCCTTTGAAGGAATCAGGGTGTTTGACCTGAATCAGAGAAGACAACTAGAAGACAAAGAAGTCCCCCACCATAGCAATCTTCAAGTGTCTAAAAGGCCATCATATTGAAATGGAGGAAAACTATATCTAGGTGTTACAGTGGAGTAGATTTAAATTTTATGCAAGAGAAAACTTTTTAAAAACTCAATCTGTTCAAAAACCAGACAGGTTGTCTTTAATCTTTAACTTTCCCATTGGGAAAAATTGTTCTCATTGATAGGGAGAAAATGTAACATAAGATCTGAATATTTATACTTCCTTTCAATCATCTGGTATGATCAGTCATAACTAGGAATTTTTCTAGAGCAATTGGCATGAAATTTGCTCTTAGTTAAAGGAGCTCTGTGTAGCAGCTTTTATTTAATTAGTTAATTACTCTTAATGTATATCGTTTCTATTTTGCTGAAGGACTTCAAATGCTATTTGAGTCCTCTTAATTCAGTATCCCTAAGCAAAGCCCCTGTTACGTCACTCCAGTTCCTATCTACCTCCCATGATCCCATCTACCCTGAAAAGCAATGAAATAGTTAGAATGTCAGTGAGTTTTCATAACTTAAGCAGTTTACATGATTTCTTTGTAGGACACTTACTGTTCAGAAATCAGAAATTCTAAAGTTCTCAGTTTTGCTCCCATTCTAAGATCATAAATATGCTGGAGTTAAGCTCATGAGAGTTATCAAATTTTCAGTGTAAGCATTTATACCTCAGAAACCAGCCAACACTAAAAATCAGGACTTGATTTGTTTTGTTGATTATCTAGATTTAAGAAAGCAATGGGGAAAATGTTAATAATGCACATTAAGCTTAAATGCATACATTTTTCCCCTAGTGAACAAGTTGTTAAACATTTAACAGTACAGCCATACTGAGATCCCACAATTTTGTGATAATTCACTTTATTATATCAAATTCCTAGGGAGTAAGATGATATTCAAAAATCAGACTGCCAGCTCACATCCCAGTCACCAGCTCCAAACCTGCTGCTTGCACTCTAGCATCATCTCTACCTCCTCCTCCTCCTTATCAGAACTTTGGACTCCACCCCTGGAATTGCTCTGGACTTTGAAAACTGAGATTTTTATCTATGTTGCCTGGAATCAGGGTCCCACCATATTTCCTAATCCCAGATTCAACTCATACTGCACCCCATTTCAACATAGTTTTCTTTCATTAGAATGTAACTTCCTTAAAAGAATTGATGGAATCTGAATACAAATCAAAACATACTACTTTTAACTTTCTTTAATTTTTTTCTATGTTTTCTTTCACAACTTGACTAATATGGAAATATGTTTTGCATAGTTGCACATGTGTAACCTATATCAAGTTGCTTGCCGTCTCAGGGAGGGGAGAAGGAGGAAGAAAATTTGGAACTCAAAGAAAAATTTTTTGGAACTCAAAATTTTTTAAAACAAATGTTAAAAATTATTTTTACATGGATTGGAGAAAATATTTTTTTAAATAATGTAAGCTTCTTGAGGACAGGGATTATCATGCTTGCTTATATTTATAGTCTTAGCATTTAGCATGGTGCCTAGCACATAATAAATTGTTAGTTTGTCTGTTAATAGCTAATTTAATAATTACATTTAATAATTATATTATGTATTATAATAATTAATAAAAATAAAAATATAATTAATAATAATAAAAATTAAAGGTTAATGGTCTATCAGTATGACTCCTGTTTTTTCTCTAATTTATGTCACCAAGACCTAGGCATAAACTCAATTGTTTTCAAATATTAAAACTGATCCAACTAATTTACTTGTAAATAATATTTGGGAAATTTAATGAATGGAATTTCAGAAATATTTTCATATTCCCTCCTAAAAAATAGTCAACTCTTTGAGTTCCCTAAAGGCTAGGCTAAAATTTTCCTCCCAACAAATATCTTAAATTTGAAGAATTTTAACAAAAATGAAATAAAAGAACATAAGGAGTGGGGGAGACATTATGACAGACTCCTCACAATTTTTTAGTATTAATAGTCCTGTTTTATGGATCTACTTCAATTCCTTAAGACATAAAATGTGACACACAAAAAAATAAAGGTTTATTTGAAAGTAGTTTGAAGCTCATTAACAAAATGTGGTTCAATGTTTTACAGCTTCAAGGACCTGTCTAAATTATAGTTGTTTGTGTAATTCCCCAAATATGTGAACACAAATGTCTGTCTATTGTCTCTGAGAAAAGTCTAAACTGAGCCATAAAGGAGACTTCAGCCAAGAAGCTGTCCTCTACCAAGCTACTTACTCATCCTAGCAAGAATTTCTAAATTTTATATGGGGCAAATACTTCTTTTACACTTTTCTCAAGGATAGGAAAAGAAAGGAAGATTTTTTTTAGGAGAAGCTACAATAATAATAAAGACATTGTGAAACAATGGAGAGTTTGGATTTGTAGTTAGACATTATCAGATCAAATCTTGCCTCTGCCACATACTTTGTGAACTTCTCAACTTGACTTTAAGCCTCAGCTTTTTTCTAAGTCAAATTAAGTGACTTGTACATGACTTCTAAAGTCCCCTTTAACACTAATTCTAGCATCCTAAAAACCTATGAGCAACTTCTTTCTGTTTACTGATACTGTACCCATTTCCCCTTTGCTTCACCCTAAAGAATATGAGGCTAGACATTTGAAAATCTTAGGATCACTTCTAATCCAATCTGCATCTGAAGGTCTTCAACTTCCCCAATAAGAAGGTGACTGAGGAGTTCCAAGTCCAATAGATCCAGAACTAGGATTCAACTTTCCCCTTCTCTGTGACTGAAGAATCTATGACTCTTCAGCACGTTATTGCTCTAATAAGTAGTCATACCTAACTATAATACCTAAAGCTGGGATCATAGGAGCTCAGGGAGTTCTGAGTTGTGGAAGCCTAAATGCATCAAATATAATAGCAATATGATGAGTACCAAGAATGGAAGACTATCAGGATCCCTAAGAAAAACCTAACCAGCCCAGCCTAAAACAGAGGAAATCAAAAGTGCCATGCTTATCAGTAATAGGACTGGGTCCATGAATGACTGCTTGATTTTCAATTTGGGTGAGATAGGAAGACCTGGTCTTAAAATTTTTTAAAAGACAGTATATTGTGTTCATTTTTAGTTTATTGTGATTTTGTGTTCTAAGAATCTAACTGAAAGCTAATTTGTATCAAAATGCTTGGCAGTTTTCCCCAGAAATTCTTGTTAAATAGTATTTTTGTTGTGTGTATATGTTTCCCCCCAAAAAATCAAATCCTGCCTTCAACTTTTACCAGCCTGTTTTGGGCAAGTCATATGATCTCTGTCCCTCATTTTCCAACTCATCAGTAAAATGATGGAGATAGACTAAATGACCTTTACAATTCTTCTCAATAGGGATTATGTGGGATATTACATCAAATATAGAGAATTTTAGGATCCTGTGTTTTTTCTTTAAATAGTCTAATCTACTGATCTACTTCTCTCTCTCTCTCTCTCTCTCTCTCTCTCTCTCTCTCTCTCTCTCTCTCTCTCTCTCTCTCTCTTTCTCTTTCATCACAATAAGAAGTTTTGATGATTACAACTTTGGTACATAAAATGAGATTTAGAAGGTGTTTTTGTTTTTGTTTTTTGTGTTCCATTCTGTTGTTTTTCAGTCATGTCCAACTTTTCATGACCCCATTTGGGGTTTTCTTGGCAGTGATACTGAAGTATTTTGCCATTTCTTTTTGTGGATAATTTTACAGATGAGAAAATGAGGCAAACAGGGTTAAATGATTTGCCCAGGATCATATAGCTACTCAGTATCTGAGAACAGACTTAAACCTACAAAGATGGGTCTTCCTGGCATTCTATCCAACCCACCACCTACTTGCCCTGAAGTTGAGATTCTAGAGCTTTACTTCCCCTTGATGAATGATATCTTTATTTTGTTTCACTGCAATTTCTTTAATAATTTGCTTGGTATACTACTAATGAATAGAATTTAGATATCATTGATGTTTTTGTTATATTGACATAGACTAGCCATCTGTCCTAATCCTCTCTGCAGTTTTTGAGTGTTGGTCACCTTCTACTCTTGGATATTCTTTATTCTTTGGGTATGTGACATAACTGTGTCCTGGCTCTCCTCCCTTCTAGGTGATAGCTCCTTTGCAGATTCTTCACACACATATGATGTCCTCGAGTGTCCCTCAGGGAATTGTCTTTATTCCTGCCAATCTACAACCCAACTCTATGAACCCCCTAACTATTACTTACATGACATATTGCCTCTCCTGTCCTTGTGCCTTGGAATAGGTTAGGCCTTGTACTTGGGAGTAATTTTGCCATATTTCCATCTCTTAGAATCCCTAGCATTCCTTCAAAGAACAATTCAAGCATTATAACTAAATGAAGCTATTCCTCATCTCCCCACTACTTACAGAATTCCATACTTGAAATATTCTTTTACTTTTTAGTTGTGCATATTTGTATATGTGTGCATAGATGTCTAGATTTGTAATTAGATGAATGGATGGATAATTTAAATGTAGATATGTTTTCCCCCTGTAGAATGGAAACTATCTTAAAGAAATGACTGCTTCTATTTTGTCTTTGTAATAATCCCTAGTACCTAGGAAACAATGGGTACTTATTAAATATTTATTGACAAATTAATTCACATATACATAGATACAAACATCTAATTCACATAAATGTGTTCATTTCCATTTTATACTGAAGACCTAATTTCAAGATAAAATGCAAAAATATTTTGTTCACTAAGATAGTTTAAATATTTCTCCTACAATATTATCTTCACTTTGGATTTCCTTGTGAATCCTCATTCTGCTTAGGATTTCTCCCTACATAAGAAAAAGAAACTTCAGAACAGCCAGCAGCCAAATTATTCCAAATTCTGAACATATGAGGTGTGACTGCATTCTGAACAAGCAGAGACTCCCCATGTTCTTAGTTCCTCTACCATCTGGATCACTAAAAGGCACATGGCGGTTTTCAACTTGCTCACCCTCTTCATACATTTCCATCTTCATACAACTTCCTGACAAGACTCACAGTTGCTATTCCTTGTGGACAAAGGCCTGGCTCAAGAGACAGCTGGCTTCCCCCCAAAAGCTTATTTGGAAAGATGTATTCAAGGACATGGGCAGCATCTGCCCACAATATGATTGGCTTGGAAAGGGTTAAAGGCAGGCTCTGGTGTCAGTTCTCGGAAGTGATGTCACACACCTGTAGAGCACATGTAAGTGATAAACACATCACTTCAATTGAGTTTGAGGCTCAAATTCAAAATTACAGCCAGCTGCTCTCATACTCAGTTTTGAGCTTGGCAGCTGGATATGTCTCCAGAGCCCTTTGACAGAATGGATGGTTGGTGACTCAAAAAATTGAGTGGGCTCCAGTCCTCTGTCTTGCTGTTTGTTGCTGCCTGTTTTCTCTTTAATAGAGACTTGTTACTGGTTTTAGAATTATAGGTCATTATACCTGGAAGGTACCTGGCAGATCCAATGGTCCAACTGCCAAATTCTATCCAAAGAAAATAAAGCTGGAGAGAAGGAGGAAATTTATTCAAGATCAGAAGTGGAAAAAGGATCCAAACCCAGACAGTCCAGTTCTGAATCTATTACTTTTTCCTTTATATGACAATGCTGTAAATTAAGTGACTTGGTTTGTTACTAATGTCCAAAAACATGGCATAACTAAGAGATATTAGTATGTTTGCAGAACCATGATTTCACTGCTGTAAGACCTTCTTCTACTAAAGCAAATTTACTTTCTCAGTCTATCAGATTCTTGGTTTCTCTCATATCCTCCAAAAACATTCAACATAGTGGGCTAGTTGCCTTCCTATAGGTCAGGGGTTCTTAACCTGGAGGAAATGAGGGGTGATAGGGGGTAGGGGAGAGAACCTCCCAGAGGTCTATAGATTTCAGAGGATTTATGACTTTAGGTAGGACAAAAATTACATCTTTATTTTAACTGGCCTCTAATTGAAATTTGGTGTTTCTTTCAACTATTCAAAATGTTATTCCATGAAAGAATCCATAGGATTCACCAGATTGCCAAAGAGAACTTATGACACAAAAAAAGTTAAGAATTTCTGATCTAGATTTTCAAAATTCTTCATGGTATCAAGACAGGAAGATCATCTTTTTTCCCCATGTCAATGGGGACATCTCATTATCTTTTCCTGGTTATCCTATGAAATCACTGCATCTCAGCATTTAAAGGAACCTGAGATGTTTTTGGTACATCTCAGACATGAATGATAATCACGGCTATTGATAGCCCTGAGAAGTAGTCACTTCAATTTGCTTGAAGGTCTTGAAGATTTTTTTTATTCTTCCTTTATTTAATATTTTATTTTTCTCAATTACACATAAAAACAAATTTTATTTTTTTTTATTTTGTTTCTAATTATCGCTCTACCTCCTTTCCCTTCTTCCCTTTTTTAGAAGGAAAGCAATTTGATATGTCATACACATGCAGTCAAGCAAAAACATGTGAAAGAAAAGAAAGCCCCCCCCAAGAAAAAGAAAATAAAGGAAAAGTATGTTTCAATCTGTATTCAGATTCCAT
The DNA here is from genome assembly GCF_016432865.1 of Antechinus flavipes. Lineage (NCBI taxonomy): Eukaryota > Metazoa > Chordata > Mammalia > Dasyuromorphia > Dasyuridae > Antechinus > Antechinus flavipes. The sequence continues at coordinate 172,253,474 of NC_067403.1, read as the reverse complement.
CAGTTCTTTCTCAAGAGATGAATAGCATTTTTCATCATAAATCCTTCAGAATTGCCTTAGATCATTTTATTGCTGAGAATGGATAAGTCATTTACAATTGATAATTATACAATACTGCTGTTACTGTGACTAATGGTCTTCTGGTCTATTCATTTCACTTTACATTAGCTATGAAAGTCTTCCCAGGTTTTTCTGAGAGTATCCCACTCATGATTTCTTACAGCACAATATTTCATCACAATCATATACAACAACTTGTTCAATCATTCCCTAACTGATGTACATTCCCTCTTTCCAGTTTTTGTCACCATTAAAAAAACTGTTCTAAGTATTTTTGTCCATATATATCCTTTTCCTTTTAGATTTTTTTTTATCTTTTGGGATACAGACCTAGCAGTGGTATTGTTTGGTTAAAGAGTATATGCATGTATTGTATCTATACTGTGACATATTTAACATGTATAGGACTGCTTGCCATCTGGGGGAGGGTGTGGAAGGAGGGAGGGGAAAAATCAGAACAGAAGTGAGTACAAGGGATAATGTTGTAAAAAATTATCCTGGCATGGGTTCTGTTAATAAAAAGTTATTTAAAAATAAATAAATAAAAGAAATACGTAAAAGAAAAAAAAAGAATATATGCATGGCAAAATAACTGTATGGACATGTATACATATATATACATATAAATATACTTTAACATATTTAACACGTATTGGTCTACCTGCCATCTGGGGGAGGGGATGGAGAGAAGGAGAGGAAAACTGGAACAAAAGGATTTGCAATTGTCAATGCTGAAAAATTATCCATGCATATATCTTGTAAATAAAAAGCTATAATAAAAAAATAAATAAATAAATAAAATTTTAAAGAGTATATGCATGGTTTTATAGCCCTTTGAATCAAAATGGTTGAGTCAACATACACCTTCACCAATAGTGTAATAATGTCTCAATTTTCCTACATCTATGCCAACATTTGTAATTTTTTTCATATTAGCTAATGTGATATCTGTGGTGTGGCAGCTTTTCTTTAATTTGCATTTTTTTAATTAACAATAATTTAGAGCTGTTTTCATATAATTATAGATAGTTTTCATTACTTTGAAAATGTATCCTTTGATTATCAATTGAGGAATAGCTCTTATTTTTACAAATTTTACTCAGTTCTCTATATAGTTCAGAAATCAAAAGCCTCCCATTTTTTAGAAAGAACCTAGCACCATGTAGAGAAGTTTATTCTACTTTCAGAGAACTCTAATTATTAGGAAGATATTTCTAATATCATGGGAAATTTTGATCCCCTATAATTTTCAAGTAGAGCTGTATTTTTGTTATTGTTTTACTAGTTTCTGTCATTTCATTAATTTGTCATCATTTGAAATATGCTTTCCCAAGGTGTAAGATTAATCATTTTTCTTACGACCTGGAAACCTTTAGATATAGACTATATATAGAATCAATTATTGGCGAATCAAGCACCATAAAAAGGAAAAGAATCAGAATTGTGATAATATTTACTAAGGATTACTTCTTTAGGATTTTTCATACTCTTGTCTTGCAGCTATGAGATATTCCAAGGCCTCTCAAGGTTCTAAAAAAAAAGGCTAGGATAATAAGATCAGAGAATCAATATAGAGCCTTGGGTTCCTCCATAGGACTCAAAGACTCAAGTTCACAAAGTCAAGTTAATTCCTGTTTTCCTTTTATAAGCTTTATGGTAGGAGTAATTTCTAACATGTAGACTAGAATCACTTTCCTGAAACCATTCATGAAACTTAATAGGTTCAGGGATCTAAGTCTCAGTCCATTGAAAATTGAAATTTCTGATCTAATTACAAAAGTTGCCCACCAGGAGACAAGAGCCTCCTCAGGTTTCTGATCATTCTACCAAAATGGATAACACAGAGGAAAGGTAACAGTGCTTCATTGAATCAAGGCTGTATGCTTCCCATGGTGTAGCAAAAAAAAATCTCCATTTGTTAGCCATTAGATGGTCTACAAGTATCTCATTTATTCTAGTTCTAAACTCGAGGCATCAAACTAGCCTGAATTAGAGCCAGCCTACACAAACTTCATGCCCCATCTCAGCATCTTTGATCATGATGGATCACTTAATCTTTGGCATGTAAAACAGTTAGGAATAGGTGATTCTTATGGAAAATAAGTCCATGAAAATCCAATGTTTCTATCTACTTTAGCTCATGAAGTTGATATAAAAACTCCTGCTCTTTTAGTTTCTTATTGTCCTAAGTTTCTGCTCTACCTTTCTTTTACATAATTGTCCATGGAGGGAGGGAAGAAGGGAGGAAGGAAAGAAAGGAAGGATGGAAGGAGGAAAGGAAGGAGAAAAGAAGAAAAGGAGGGAGAGAGGAACAGAGGAAGAGAAGGAGAGAGGGAGATAGAAAAGGAGGGAGGAATCAAGGAAAGAAGGGAGGAATGAAGGGAAGGAGAAGGGAGGGAGAAAGGAGGAAAAGAGAAAGGGAGGGAGGAAAGAAGGGGAAAGAGAGGGAGGGAGGGAGGGGGAGGAAGGAAGAAAGGAAGAAAAGAAAATATTTGTTGATTTGATTTTAAATTAATATATATTTACAGAAGAGCAATGCAGCATGCTTAGGAAAGCACTGACATAATTCTCTTAATGACTCTCAGGTAGGATTATCTGCATAATAGCAACCTCTGAATGAGCAAGTCTTTTAAAATGGGTAGAGTCAAGGTTAAAGTTTCTGACACTTCACAGTTGTGCTATTTGGGGGTACCTAATTAGGTTTTCTTTTAGTAGGCATGTAAATAAGTTTTATTTTTGTTTTTTTTCCCTTTTATTGGACTTAAGGTAAAGATTCTAAATGTTGAGAAGAAAAGCCTTTAATATAAAATATCAGCATCTTACAGCAACTGAAAATTTACTATATACAAATCCAAAAAGAATTTATCAATTAGTTTATAATTTTTACCAAACCTTTATTGCAGCAAAAAATCCAATAATTGCCATTGTTATCCAATGATTCTATAATCAGTAATCACAATAATCTGAAAATTTACAATTAATCAGAAACTTTAAATCCAAGCCCAATTTCTAATTATCATGGTCTCCTTTCTGATCTTTTTTTCTTTGCATAACAATTACAGTTCTACAGTTAGGTACTCTGGTTTACTCAAGGTCTTTTCACCAAAAACTAGATTAATTCTGAAAACTTCAGGATGCAATTTAAATATGTACAACTTAAGCGTTCCAAATTATAGCATTTGAGATTTTGATCAGTTGTATAATTACAGCTTTGTAAGTATATCTTTCAAACAAAATTACATATAATCAAACATTTTTTAAAAAACACTATGGTCATATTAGGGAAATTTCAGCTTAAAGATAAATGTACAAATCATTTAGTAGGCTCCACAGTTCTGCCATGAGCAATAAGAAATTTTTCTCCCATTCTAGAGAAACACGTTAAAGACAGCTTTTACATAGGATCTAAATAGAATCAATACAAGGCTTGAGTAACTCCTCTATTCAGTTCCTACTTTTGTGACAGCTGACGGTCAGAAAAGAGTCCCTAAATTCAAATTTTCAATTTTCTTTAATTCCCAATTTAATACTCTATTATAAATTCAAAACACCACTGTTTTTTACTCCGTTTTAGTTGAAAGGTTCTATTTATATTGAAGCAATAACTCTCAGAAGTAAGGGAGTTTTTTAATGTATAATTTGGTATCTCTCTTTCTTTACTTCAAGTAATCAGTCTGCAATAAAGAAAGCAGACTAAATTACCAGGCAATTTTGAAAACTTAAAGTCACTTACTGAAAAGTCTCATGACTTTTTTCCCTGTTTCAAACTCCAGGCCCTAAAATACTGGGGGACAGAGATAGGGCTGGGAAGAGGGAAAGCTTTTCAAATATTCTTATAACATGAAAAAATAAGCAAGATTACAAAATCAAATCTAGGTGCTATTTTTCCTTGCTTTTTCTTCCCCTTTTATAAATTGTGGTCAATTAAAGAGTGCTTCCCACCTTAAGTTTTTTCCTCTTCATATTCAGCTTTCTTTAGGGTGGTTTGGGATGGGGGAATTGTGTAAAATTTGGGAAAGTAGTCAATTTCTTCCTCCACCTTCAATTTATAGGGTATTTTTCTTACACACATTTAGAAATCTTGAGTGTTATTCATTCATTAAGGAAAACGTGAACTCCTTTGAACCATTCAAGGCTATAGTTGCATCTCCTAGTAGATAATTATGTCTATACTCATAGGTGAACTTCTGCTAAACTTGGAACAAATAGCTTTAACAAAAAATTCATAGGGAAACTACTTCCAAGAGTCAAGATGGCAGAGTAAGCAGTGAATCCCTTACATGTTTATGTTAACAACCAGGAAACCATAAAATAGCATCCCAAGACAAATCCTGGAGTAATAGGACCAGAAAGGAAACAAAATGAAACCTTTTGCCCCAGAAATTTAGAGAATCAGCAGGAGGAGTCTGTCTCATTAGGGTATAGGCCCTCCCACAGTCTAGGACAGAAAGCTTCCCAGTAAATCCTCAGCAAACCAGCAGAAGATTCTGAGAGCCAGTGTAATGGAGTAGATGAATGTCAGTACCAGGACCTCCCATTTGCTTAAGCATAGACAGGGGAGTTGATGGACTCCAGCTCTGGGAATCACCCCATATCAATAACAAAATTGAGAGATATCATCTGGTTATCTCAATAGATGATGAAATTGTTTGACAAAATACAGCATTCATTTTTATTAAAAACACTACAGAGCATAGAAATAAATGGAGAATTACTTTAAATGATAAGCAATATCTATCTAAAACCATCAGCAAGCATTATCTGTAATAGTGATAAGCCAAAAGTCTTCCCAAAAAGATCAGGGATAAAGGAAGGATATCCATTATCACCACTATTATTCAATATAGTCCTAGAAATGTTAGCTATAGCAATAAGAGAAGTAAAGGAAATCAAAGAAATTAGAACAGGCAATGAGGAAACAAAACTACAACTCTTTGCAGATCATATGATAGTGTGCTTAGAGAATACTAGAGCATCAACTAAAAAAATTGTATGAAATAATTAAGACAAACTCTTTGCAGATCATATGATAGTGTGCTTAGAGAATACTAGAGCATCAACTAAAAAAATTGTATGAAATAATTAAGAACTTAAGCAAATTTGCAGGATATAAGATAAATATAAAAATCATCAGCATTTTTTAAGATGACCAACAAAGTTCAGTAGCAAGACACAGAAGAGAAATTCCACTTACAATAAATTTAAACACTATAAAATATTTAGGAATCTACCCACCAAAACAAATCCAGTAACTATATGAGCACAAAACTTTTCACACAATTAAATCCAGGTCTAAATAAATGGAAATATCTCAATTGCTCATGGGTAGACTAAACCAATATAATAAAAATTACAACTTTTCATAAACTAACTTATTCAGTGTCATATCAAACTACCAAAAATTATTTTATACAGCTAGAAACAATAACAACACAATTTATCTGGTTGAAAAAAGGTCAAGAATATCAAGGGAATTAATTGGGAAAAATACAAAAGAAGATAACCTAGCAATACTATATCTCTAACTATTATAAAGCAATAACCATCAAAATTATCTGGTACTAACTAAAAAATAGAGTGGCAGAGCAGTGGAATGGAATTGGTACATAAGTCACAGTAGTCATTGATCAGAGTAACCTAGTGTTTGATAAACCAAAAGATCCCAGCTTTTGAGATATGAACTTACTCTTTGACAAAAACTGCTGAAAAATTGAAAAACAATAGTTTACAAAGTAGGCTGATACCTCATACTATGTACCAAGATCAGATCAAAAATAGATACATGATTTAGATACAACAGGTGACACAATAATCAAATTAGAGAGTGTAGAATAGTTTGCCTGTGAGATCTATGGAGAGAGGAAGAATTCATGACCAAACAAGAGATAGAAAGTGTTACAAAATACAAAATAAATAATTTTGATTGTATTCAATTGAAAAGCTTTTCTACAAACAAAACAATGCAACCAAGATTAGAAGGAAAGCAGAAAATTGGAAAATAAGCTTTACAACAAATGTTTCTGATAAAGATCTCATTTCTCAAATATATAGAGAACCGAGTCAAATTTATAAGAATATAAACCATTCTCCAGTTAATAAGTGGTCAAAAGATATGAACAGGCAGTTTTCAGATGGAAAAAATTCAAAGCTATCCATAGACACATGAAGAAGAGAAATGCAATACTATCTCACATTTATCAAATTGGCTGATATTACAAAAAATATAATACAAAAATATAAATGTTGGAGAGGATGTAGGAAAATTGGGACACTAATACTTTATTGATGGACTGTGTGAATAGATCCAAACATTCTGAAAAGCAATTTGGAATACATAACAAGGACAACCAAATTGTGTGTACCTTTAGATCCAGCAATACCACAATTAGGTTGGTATCTCAAAGAAATGATAAAAAAGGGAAAAGAACTCACATATGCAAATATCCTAATAGCAGCCTTTTTGTGCTGGCAAAATATTGGAACTTAAAGGAATGCCCATCAATTGGGGAATGGCTGAAAAAACTATAGTATATGAATGTAATCGAGAGCTATTGTACAATGAAAAATGAACAGGTAGATGTCAGGGAAAACATGGAAAGACTTACATGAAATGATACAAAGTGAAATGAGAAGAAGCAGAAAAATATTATACATAGTTTCAGTAACTGGGCATAATGATAAACTATGAATATCTCAGCTCTTCTCAGTAACACAATGATCCAAGACAAGTACAAAGGACTCACAAAGGAAAATGCTATCCATTTCCAGATAAAGAAATGATAGATTCTAAATGCAGACTGAAGTATATTTTTTCACTTTACTTTTTCTCACATTTTTTCTCTTTTGATCTTTTTCTTCTTTCATAACTGTAATATGGAAATATATTTTACATATATCAAACTGCCTAAACTCTTTGAAGAGATGAGGAGAGGGAGGAAGGGAGAAAAATTTGAAACTCAAAAGTTTATAAAAGTGAATGCTAAAATTTTCTTGACATTTAATTAGGGAAAAATAAAATGTTTTTTAAAAAGAAAAGAAAATTATTATTTTATCCCTCCAAAAAAGTCAGAGATCCACAAGGAAGGACATATATAATTTTGTTGAGGTCAGCAAATTCTCTCCATAACGTAAAGATACAATCATACACCTAGGGATAAAAACTATAGAAGATAATTCATCCAATATTCCTATTCTATCATGGTAAAAAGCAAAGCCAAAAGCAAATAATTTATTAAATCAAATCTGAAAGAAATAAATTCAAAGGCACAGTTTTGAGGAGATGATTTCAGGTAAGTCCTCATCTCTATCATACCAGTAATCTTAGAGATGTTTTAGAGATTAAGATAATTAATTTGTTATTTTAGATTTCTCTATAACTATCCTTGCATTCAGGACAAGATGACTTCTTTCTCTAAATTTAACCTTGAAAGGGAACAAAGAAGCTTGTTTCCTCTGTGATTATCTGGGATAATTTATCTCTATCTATGTTTTTTCTTATAGAGCAAAAAGGATTGCAGATAAACTCCAGCAAGTCAGTTATTCATTCAATATACAACAAAAATGAATGGTAGTTCTAAAATGAAGTCATTGAATATGAAACTCAACTTGGAGTCAGGAAGACTTGAGTCCCAATACTACCTATAAGAGGTAAATATAAGATTTACTATTTTTGTGACTTTGGGCAATTCATTGAATTTCTCTGGATCTCTGTTTTCCTCATCTGTAAAATGAGGATTAAACTAAAGAATTGTTGTGGTACTTTCCTGATCTAAATCTGTGAGTCTGCATCCTGCAATGATGTCACATAAATAATGAAATTATGCTTATAAAGCACTTTCTAAACTTTAAAGTACTGTGCTTGTGGTTGTTGTAGTGATGATGATAATCATGGTGAGGACAAGAAATGGAAATGAGTTCCTCTCTTTACCCCAAGTGCAAATGTCAAAGAAAAAAACAGAAATTAGACTACCAAGAAATTAAGCTACTACCAAAGCACCAAATCTAACAAGAAATTAAACACCGTAAGAAAAGATTCTCCAAAAAAGTTAAGAAAAATCCCCAAGCCCTGCCCTCAAGGAGCTTCAATTATATGGAGGGGACAACACATAAACAATTATGTACATACAAGTATAATCTTGATTTCTGAAGCAGGTCTGTCCCCATAACATAGAAATGTCCTCAAGGGGCTTTTGGAGCATATTGTCTTAACATGAAATCTGCATTTCTTACCATATGGATGGGGATTACCATCTTTAATTGACTGCTTTTGCTTTTAAAGCTGAGCTAACATTACCACTTTCTGCTATCTTTTTTTATCCACTCTTCTTTGCTTCATTCCAATGATGAATATTAGAGTTACTCAGAGCATGGGTGCTCTGTGAGAAGAGAAAGACTTCCTTCTCCCTTCTCCCTTTATCAGGAGTCAACTCTGAGATGTGGGTCTGAGAATGTTTGTCTCTGTGTTGTGCTGTTTGCCCTACTCAGTTTCATATACCAGTGGTGATCCTTACTACATTTGGGAGTTAGAGCCATGGTGACCTTGGAACTAAGACTGCAGGTGGAATGGACCAACCAACCCAACACAGGAGCCAGAGAAGTCAATGTGTCTGGGACTCATCCTGGAGAGGACTTGGACTGTGCTCCAGAGTAACTAAAATAAGCTAGGAATCTAATTCCTTTCTCTTCCTCTATGGGGATCCCAAGTGCCCCCAGAAACTGAATTAGTATAAAACATAGTGAAGAAGATTGTGTCCCCATGTGAGGAGAGAGAATGAGTTGGTATATTTGTGATTATACCTTCTAAAGTCAATATTTCTTTGTCAAAGCTAATGTGACTATGAGGTTAAATGAAACTGGGGTACAGGGAAGCCACCTACACTTGCAGGAATACCATTAGTGAAGAGCCTAGATAACCCCAGTCCCATTAAGGTTACTGGAAAACCCTAAAGGGAGAATGACATCTGTCCAATATGGCCTAATGGGATCCTAATAGGAGGTAATCTCAGAGGGAAAGCACTAGCAGTATTGAGGACCAAAAAAGTCTTCCTGAAAAGTTAAGATGTCAGAAGGTGAAGAGGAAGGAAAGCATCACATATTAAGTGTGAGAAGATGGAAAAGATCAGAAGGGCCAAGCTATTAAAGACTTTAAAATCCAAAAAGAGCATTTTATATTATATCCTTGGAGTAATAGAAATTCTTGTGAGTTTACTGAGTAGATGGGGATGACAGAGTCAAACCTGCATTTAAAAAAATCACTTTGGCAGATGAGTGGAAAATAGACAAGAGTGGGGAGAGAACTGAGGCAGTGGAACCAAGCAGAAGACTGTTACAATGGTACAAACTTGAGGTAATATGGCCAGCATCATGTTTAGCTACTGTGTGGGCAAAGATAAAGGAACTACAGAAGAAATAATGTGAAAACAGAAACACCTTGGCAATAGTTTGGATATATAAAGTTAGTGCAAGAGAAGAGTTGAGTATGACATGTATATTGAGTCTCTGTAATTAAGAGGGCTGTGGAAGTGGGGAGGATTTGAGGGAACGAATTATTTCGGTTTTGGACATGTTGAGTCTGAGATGCATTTGAAAGAAATTCAAGTTATACAAAAGGCAGTCTATAATGAGAGACCAGATCTCAAAAAATATTAAGACTAGATAGATAGATCTGGGAATCATCTGCATAGAGATGAAAATTGAACCCATGAAAGCTGCTGAGACAACAAAGTGAAATAGTATAGAAGGTAAGGAGAATAGAGACCATGACAGAGATTTGGGGGATATTCATTGTTAGAGGACATATGGATAAAGAATCAGAAACAGAAAATGAGAAAGCAGAGTCAGATGTGTAGGAAGAGATTTTTAAAAGTCACCAAAATTTAGTGAGCAAAGAATAATCAAAAGTAGAAAATAAATAACAGTATCAAAGACTGTAAAAAAGAGGCATTTAGATACACTGAGAAAAGATCATTAGCTGTTGTGATTAAGAGATTTATGGTAACTTTGGAGTGAACTGTGTGTTAGTCAAATTAAGAGTAATAAGTCATGTGGTAGAAAATTTAGAATGAAAATAAGAGTAAATGGAGGCACCAATTAAAGAAAGATTTTTCAAGGAGTTTAGCCAAGGGGGGTGGGAGGGGGGGAAGCAAAATATAGGACAATAGCAAAAATGGTTGAATCAAATGAAAGTTGCTTTTTTAAGGTTGAGGATGACATATTTATAGGAAAAAAGGAGCCAGTAATAGGTAACGACTCTGAAGATTAGGGAGAAATTATGGATGATAGAAAAAGCAATCTGCTGGAGAAGATAGAGTTGAGAAGTTTGGGAGAGAAGCAGCAGGTGCTGGGAATAGAGACCAAGGTTTGTATTTATGTAGGCAGGGGTTCAGAATTAGTGGTATGTAGAGTTTGGAAATACATTCCCTGTTAAAAAATGAGTCTAGGCAAAGAATCAGTGGTGAGGGAGGTCCAATGAGGAAGGCAAGTGGTTTGATCATTCATTCCCTCAAGGTCTAACCTATTAGCCACTGATATTGTGTCCTTGAGGGCCAGGAGGCCTGTCTCACAATAAGCAAGGATGGGAAGTTAAAAGTGGTCATGTCCATGAAAGATCTTCAGAGAAATCCCTGAAGCAAAGAGGCCCTATATGAATGGCCAACATCACACTCATGCAGAATGAATTCACAGGTTACTAGCTGATATAAACCTTTAGTTTAAATCACAAAAACATAATAGTCAGACTCCAAATCTGCATTAGACAAATTTTGTTGGTAGCAAGAAAACAGCCTTTCCCATTGCAAATCAATTACAAACAAAAGGAATTATTCAATGTTTAGGGGCAGCTAGTAGGTGGTGCAATGAATAGAGTGCCAGCCCTGAAATCAGGAGAACCTGAGTTCAAATCTCACTTAACAGTTCCTACCTTTGTAACTCTGGACAAGTCACTTAACCCCAATTGCCTCAGCAAAAAAAAAACAGAAATAAGAAGATTTAACTAATAAAATGACCAAACAAAAGAAAATTAGTTTCATACAGTAAAGAAAAGCTGAGGAAAAAATTATATTTTTATGTAACTAAAGCTACTCAAGGATATGAACGTATGAGAACAGAGATTTGGGGTTTGTTCTTCATTTCAGTTGTATCCAACTCTTCATAAACCCATTTGGAGTTTTCTTGACAAAGATATTTGACTGGTTTATTATTTCCTTCTCTGGCTCATTTTATACAGGAGGAATTAAGAGGCAAATGGGGTTAAGTGACTTCCCTGGGGTCACACAGCTAGTATCTGAGGCTAGATCTGAACTCAGAAAAAATAAGTGTTTTTGATGCCAAGCCCAGCACTCGAACCATTGACCAATCTAGCTGCTCCTGTTGGTTCTTTAATTATTTTAAACATATGCACATGTGCACACACACATGCACATGTGCACACATGCGTACACACACTACACTAGTTTCAGTAATGGTGAGTAAACAAAGAGAAAGAGAGCACCAATGAACTTAAAAATCTAGATGTGAAAGATATAGTTATAAAAAAAAGATCAGAATAGGTAAAAGAAGTGAATTTGTGTTTTAAAGACTGAAAAAAAATTTCATTCAAGAGAAAATCAACATTATAGGTATGAAAGTAATCCAAAAGAAAGATTCACAAATGGAAAGAAAAAGAAGATGGGACAGTAAAGGAATACAGCAGTGGTTAACACTCAAGCAAAGAAGTATATAAAAAGCTATTGATTTTCCCCCCAGAATTTGGGGAATTGGAATCATAAGGCTAGACCACTTAGGTGGGAGGAGTGGAAAACAAAAGCTTGGTGGAAAGCATGAAGTAGGAACAGTTAGCAGAAAGGGAATAAATAATCTAATAGCATGTGAAGAAGGCAGGAAAGAACAAGAGGAGTGTTTTACATTGAACATTCTGGAAGGGATGGAGTGAAGGGCATTTCACATGCTTCCGACAATCAGCTTCAACAAGACTGGATCATTTGTGTTGGTACTAACCCTCACTATGAGGGAGAATGCAGCCAGCATTAGACCCTGGAGTCTCCTGTATCCCATCCTGGTGCCCCCAATTCTATTGCTCCCAATTACTTCGTTATTTCTTCCAAACTAGTTTGGAGCCAACCTGACTTTTTAAGAGTTTTGAGAAGACTCATACAAATAATATCTGCTTACAGTTTTTTAATACTGAGCAGTTTATCAGTTTCCTCTGCCCAGGGAGTCTCCAGGTGCCATTTATTGAATTGAGATGGTTATTAGGTCATTGTTCCATGTCTTGCCAAAAATTACCTACCTCGCCTCCCTTTACTGAATGAGAAGGAGGAAAATAAGATTTAATACAAGCCATGAGAGAAGCAAGATTGGATCACTCTTCTTTGCCACTGCAGGAAAAAATCCTCAGGGCAGAGAAAAAAGCCTCTCTGCACTTTGCCAGGACTCAGTATGAAGCCCCACCTGCCATGAAAAACTAATAATTTGGTAAAATGTGCATTTGATGACAGGGTTACCAGGAAGGAAGTCTACACTGAAAAGCAGATGGTTAAGGCTGGCATGTAGGCATGACAGGCAAGAATGAACCTTTCAGAAGAACAAGTGGAGCCAATCTCAGAAACCTTTCAATAATAATAGCTGGTGTTTCTATAGTACTTAAAGATTTGCAAAGCATTGGAAACACATTTTATTATGTGCTCCATACAACAATACTGGAATACTAAAATAGGAGGTGCTATTATTGTCTCCATTTTGTGAAAAAAAAAATGAGGCTTAGAGAGATTAACTGGATTGCCCAGGTTCATACACCTAAGGAGGGTCATGGGTAAGCCTTGAATCTAGGTCTTTCTAGCTCTGAATCTTTGCTCTCATCTTTGCATAAAATTGCATCTCAAAATACCTCTTTAATAGGCTCAAGCAATTTAGCATCTTTCAAAGGAGAAACAATTCTTTTAGGTTCCTTGTATGAATTAATGTTGTCACATTATTAGTCTTCAATGGATTTGGTTCATCACCTGCCCTCATTGTCTTCTGATTTAAAGCTGCTCTCCTTCATGTCCATGCTCTTGTCAACACTGAGGGATAAGGAGAGGAAATTCATGTACTTGAGATGAAGTTTGATACAGGAAAAAGCAAAGCACTTAATGCAGAGCTCCAAATTCCCATTACTCATGAATAATATCACTTCTAAGTTAAGTAGTACCAAAAAGTTATTCAACTCAAGTTGAGAATATGTGCCCTTCCATGGAGAGGATGGAGTAGATATAGAGATCTTGTGAAATGAGCACAGTTCCTTCTAGGGAAGCCATTAGAGAAAGAATGGCAAGAAACTTAACCTAATTTGCTGAAGGAAGGGATGAAAAAAAAAAGAAACCAGACTTGGAGTTCAAATAGGACTAGATTTGAATTCTGTCTCTATCAGGTGCTTGCTCATGTTTGATAGCCTGTCATTTAGCAACTCCCATCTCCATTTCCTCATCTATAAAATATAGAATAGAGAATCATAGATTTAGGAACTTTTGAGTTCCATTTTACTTATCCTCTTTTTTTTACAAGAGATAATGTTTATGTTATATACCTCATAGGACTATGATTAAAAAATACCCCTAAGATTTGATTATGTGAAACATTACCATTTCTCCACATTGACTTATAGCAAGTCCCTCAAGACAAAATAAGATACAAATCTAAATGGAAGCAAAACACCAATTCCCTTAAAAATATGCTAAATATAAAAGAATCGAATTAAAATCTATGTAATTATTAATGCTAAATAATAAATGTTAATAATAGTGGTTGTTATTACTATTACTATTAGTGCTGTTAGTAATTATTAGTAGTAATTAGTACTATTATTATTATTTATGCCAGCATTAGTATTACTATTACTACTAGTAATCATAATTGTTATGGCAGTGATGATAATATTAAATAAATAGTAATATATTACTAGTAACAGCAGTAGTAATATTAAGTAGTAATACAGTTATTACTATTACTGGTTATAATATTACTAGTGCTGGAACCATCAGCAATAGTGCTAATAAGCACTATTAATAATGCAAATTGTAATAATTAGTGCTATTAGTGATGGGAATAGTGACAGTAGTAACTAATATTAAGCAGTAATATATTACTAGTAACAGCAGTAGTAATATTAAGTAGTAATACAGTTATTACTATTACTGGTTATAATATTACTAGTGCTGGAACCATCAGCAATAGTGCTAATAAGCACTATTAATAATGCAAATTGTAATAATTAGTGCTATTAGTGATGGGAATAGTGACAGTAGTAACTAATATTAAGCAGTAATATATTACTAGTAGAAGTCATTATTAGCTGGAGAAGGAGGAAGAGAAACAGAAGGAGGAAGAAGAGGGAGGGAAGGAAGGAAGGAAAAAAGAAAGAAAGAGAAAGAGAGAGGGAGGAAGGAAGGAAGGAAGGAAAGAAGAAAGAAAGAGAAAGAGAGAGGGAGGAAGGAAGGAAGGAAAGAAGAAAGAAAGAGAAAGAGAGAGGGAGGAAGGAAGGAAAGGAAGAGAAGAGGAAAGGAAGGAAGGAAGGAGAGAGAGGGAGGGAGAGAAGAAAGGAGACAAGGAGTGAACAAAGGGAAGGAGTGAATGGAGAGAGGGAGCAAAAGGAGGGGAAGGAGGAAAAGAAAGGAAGGGAGGGAGAAAACTGTTTTCATTAACCAGCTCTCAGTCACTCATGAGGAAATTATACCCAAATCAAATTCTTCTTCAGTAAGTTCATCTTCAAAGCAGTAGGAAGTCTCCCAATATAGTGGGGGAGGAAAAAAAAAAAGAAACCAGACTTGGAGTTCAAATAGGACTAGATTTGAATTCTGTCTCTATCAGGTGCTTGCTCATGTTTGATAGCCTGTCATTTAGCAACTCCCATCTCCATTTCCTCATCTATAAAATATAGAATAGAGAATCATAGATTTAGGAACTTTTGAGTTCCATTTTACTTATCCTCTTTTTTTTTACAAGAGGTAATGTTTATGTTATATACCTCATAGGACTATGATTAAAAAATACCCCTAAGATTTGATTATATGAAACATTACCATTTCTCCACATTGACTTATAGCAAGTCCCTCAAGACAAAATAAGATACAAATCTAAATGGAAGCAAAACACCAATTCCCTTAAAAATATGCTAAATATAAAAGAATCAAATTAAAATCTATGTAATTATTAATGCTAAATAATAAATGTTAATAATAGTGGTTGTTATTACTATTACTATTATTTAGTTATATTAACAATCATTAATATTTAAATGATTTATATTAATACTACTTAATATTTTATTACTATCATGATTATTATGATTCCTAGTTGTAATAGTAGTACTATTACTATTAGTACTGTTAGTAATTATTAGTAGTAATTAGTACTATTATTATTATTTATGCCAGCATTAGTATTACTACTAGTAATCATAATTGTTATGGCAGTGATGATAATATTAAATAAATAGTAATATATTACTAGTAACAGCAGTAGTAATATTAAGTAGTAATACAGTTATTACTATTACTGGTTATAATATTACTAGTGCTGGAACCATCAGCAATAGTGCTAATAAGCACTATTAATAATGCAAATTGTAATAATTAGTGCTATTAGTGATGGGAATAGTGACAGTAGTAACTAATATTAAGCAGTAATATATTACTAGTAGAAGTCATTATTAGCTGGAGAAGGAGGAAGAGAAACAGAAGGAGGAAGAAGAAGAGTGATAATAGTAAACATTTATATAGTGTTTTATGAGGAACCTGAGATTAATAGAGATTAAATGAGTTACCTACATCACATAGTTATTACCTTAGGCAGAATTTAAACTTGGATCTTCCTTACATTTCCCCCTGGCTACTCAAGTACTTGACCTTAGAGAAATATAATGTCATACAGACATTGCAACATTGAAGGAACTGGTGAACCTTCTAACAAACATGATTAGCTGGAGGGACAGAGAGAAACCTCCACCCAATAACAAGTATAGGAATTTAGCTCAGACCCTAGTGACTCGTTTAAGGGAGAGGTGGCCCTGAATCTTTAGAGAATACAAGGTCTGTTAGTCTGGCAGACTTTGTCTGTTCTTTGAGGGCCAGCCTCATTATGCCTGAATATACTAATCAACAGAAAGTTGGCCACCAGGGGATGATGTTTTTCAGTGATAGCACCTCATAAAGGCCATCTGGTTAATGTTTAGCTAAGGTAAGAATTTTCACTGGTAAAGGAAGTACCCACATCACCATATAATCCAGTGGAACTTTGAGTAGCCACTATGTGACTACCTAAACAGACCCTTCATTTCTCTTTTTTCTCACTAGCCATGACTCGTTTCCTCATTAAGTCTCTCTGCAGGTTCACAAAACACTATAAAGGATAAGGATATATACTGTGGAATATTATTAAAATCATAGAAATTTTCTTTCTAATCAGATTTCCATCACCTCCCTCTCTTCCATACACACACACACCTCTGTCTGAATTGTAGGAAATCTCCTTTCCCTTTTTAGTTAATTTACCCTCTCGTTTTCCCAACCATTTACTTACAGGCCTGAACTAAAATCATTATAAATGGGCATATACTTTAATAGCAATTTCAGAGAGCTTAGAAACATATATAAACACTTAAAGCAACAGGCTTCCTGTTGGAGACCATGATGACTACAATCAGAGGTATTGAATCTCTTCCTCCACCCCAATCCAACCTCTTCTCCCACCAATTAGAGGGAAAACAGAGAGTGAAATTGTAGGACCCTTAAGAAAAACTCTGGTTTTTCCACTTCATTGCTCCAGGGAAGCAAGGGGAATACAAGACCTGTGGACTGAATTCTGGTAAAGTTATTTATCATATATTTATCATACTCCAGTCCACTGACACTTCAACTTTATTAGCATTCTGCCATGCCATGAGGTTTCCATTCCCCTTGTCTTTCTAGATTCCAGTCAGAAGAAGAGTACCCAATCTTCCATCCCCTCCATTATCTTTCTCCTTAGCGGGTGAAATATGGGGGAATCAATCTTTTTCCATCTTTCATGGCTTCTTTACATCTTAGTTGAATGGTTTCTCCTAGAATCTCCTTCCAAGGTCCATTAAGTCTCCATGGCAACATTCTGGAGAGCGAGATTACAGGTGGCCTTCATCCACAAAGAAGAGCAATGACATCATGAGGGTGATGTCTTTATTTGCAAGTGAATAAATAGTATTTAAATGACTCAGGGCTATGCAAGGTCATCAGCTTCACTCTCTCCTCTAGATTCCTTCAGAGTCTAATGTCAAGACAAAGGTCAAGATGACTGGCAATGGCCCAGAATGCAGTAGGTGACTCTGTATGTTCTAAATTATTAATAATAGGGGTAGCCAGGTGGTGCAGTGGATAGAGCACCAGCCCTGAAGTCAAGAGGATCTGAGTTCAAATGTGACCTCAGACACTTACTTCCTAGCTGGGTGATCCTGGACAAGTTACTTAACCCCAATTGCCTCAGCCAAAAATAATAATAATAATAATAATGATTAATTAATTGATTGATTAATTAACAATAATCTAGTCAACTAGAAGAAAAAAATCCTCTCCCTTTCTCCTTAACACTTTCATCAGAACAAGGTGATCAGAGCTTTCACTACAAGCATTCATTCTTTAAAGCTAATGTCATGACACCTACTCTCTGCTTTTGAAGACAACCTTATAGATCCTTGCAGAAATTACTGTTATTCTTTCAGGCATACCATATTATTCACCAAAAATCACCTAGAAATAGTCACTTAGAAATATTAATAATTATACTTCCCTATCATTTTGGTTAGCATTTTTGCTTTAAAAAGCAAAATACAATGATTAGTATGCAAATCAAACCATTTTTGTTGACAACATAAGAGTAACAGTTCAGAGTAACAAACACATCATATTCAGCCTTTTGACCTTCTCACAAATCCTTCTTACTAGCCTTTTTTTCCTACAAAATTCAGCTCAGACAAGAATTTGGGTCAGGGCGCATTCAGACATAAATGAAAACATGCTCAAATGACAATAGAAAAATGAGACATACCACCCACCCTTGCCCTCTAGAAATTTATAGGCATTCATGAAACAGTGCAGCGCCCTATAATTCAGTTGAATAAAAATAACTAGCTTTTACATAGTACTTTAAAGTATCCATAGTGCTTTATTGCACATACATAATCTCATTTGAGCCTTCCAATAGCTTGTGAAGTAGTCAGGTTATTATTATGCTCCCTTCTTTACAGATATGAAAAGTAAGCTGAGGAAGATGAAGTAATTGGTCACCATCACACAGATAATTGAATCAGAAATGATCATTGAACTCAGCTCTTTGTAACTGTTAAGTCCGTCCCTCGCTCCACTAAAGTCAGCTTCATTTTTAAGGACAGTGCTAAGGAATCTGCTGATCAGCACTCAATGATGGGTTCAGCAGTGATTTGCCACCTCATTTTTTAACTACCGTTTTAAAAATTGCTGACAGAAATGTGACGTATTTAGACCACATTAAGCAATGGGATTCATTTTCATATTGTAGAGACTGCACTAATAGCATCAGTCTAACCAGTTTCTAAAATGATGCAGGGAGAAGAGGGGAAAGAAATGCTGACATTTTTTTTCTTTGTAATAAATCTTCACCATAAAAACAAAGGCAGGGTTGCAGAAGGGACAGTATTTAGTTCACCCCCCTTCTTGAGCTTCTGTAAATGAAAACAAAACAAAAACCAAACCCTAACCTTTTGAATGTCCAAAGTAATCCAGCATTTCTTTTTTTGAGTAATAGCCCATGTCCACCTTCCAAAACCCATGAATCATGAAAAAGAAATCATCAGGCAGTGAAGATGGAAGTATTGTTTGGAGCTTACAAACATTTTTAAAAAATTGTTGTTTTCCTTCCCACATAAATTTGGAACCTCCCAAAATAATAACTAACAGATACATTGGAGAACTCTGCTCTGAAATATTAGCCTCTCTTCAATTTCACAGTGTTTTAAAAATAAACTTTACCTACTGATATTTTTTTATACTCAGTTATAGTGCAAGGGATCAACATTGGGTCACTTCAGAAGGGAGAGTTGAAAGAAGAGCTGTTTAATGATAATAGGTATCTTCAAATGCATATTACAACTATGTTTTCACCAAAAAATTCAATTAAATATGTATTAGGTATCTTGAATTATGTTACATGCTGAAAATATAATCAAAAATAAAAAGGAAATAGTCCCTGCCCTCAAGGACCTTACATTCCACAAGATGGGATAATGCAGATTAAATTTTTAAGTGTGTCAGCTATAACTTTTTGAGAGCTGATTGTTAAACATTTACCAGCATACCATTGTCTATATGTAAATACAAACATGAATAGTTTCAAGAGGGATAGAGTGTCTACAGTCTTGGAGACTGAGGAAAGGTCTAATGTAGCAGATGGCACTTGAGCTGTACATTAAAAAATCTAGGGATTCTATGAGACAGAAGTGATGAAGGGATCCATTCCAGATGTTATTATTGTTAACTACATCATTATCACCTAAATTTACACAGCACTTTAATTCTTACAAAGTGGTTATATACACTATCTGATTTATATAAGAAATAATCTATGCAAATGCATGGACATAAGAGATGGAAACTGAACATCATGCAAGAAGTTTAAAAGGGGGGGACCATGTCGTTTTTCCTTTTTTTCCTTTTTTTTTTTTTTAGCATCATTAACTCCCAATTCTACTCCCCAATTAAAAGGTAGCACATGTAACAAAAAAAAATTCCAATCACACACAAAACATCCACACATTAGCTGTGTACAAAATTATAAATCTCTTTATGCAATTCTTATTCATTAACCTCTCAGCCAAAAGGTGGAAAACATGTTTTATTACCAGTCATGATTTGTCATTACATTTAGTCTCATGGGAAAGCCTTTTGTAATTATTTTTTCTTTACAGTATTAAAATCATTGTATAAATTGCTATATTAGTCCTACTCACTTCACTCTATATCAGTTTATGCAATTCTTCTCAGGTTTTTCTGAACCAGTTTCTTTCATTTTTTTTAAAACAGTGAGTCTTCAAGATTTGAAGAGCTAGTGCTATTCACTGCCCCAATCCTATTACTTATCATCAGAAATACTTTGATATGCTCCATTTCTGACCAACATGTGGTCATCTCTCATCTAGCAACTTAATGGTTCCCATTTCCAGGGGATCACAAATTTGATGTCAGATTTAGGGCAGATACCTGCTTAGCCCCTATGATTCAGAACTCCCAAACTTAAGATATCCACCAGTTACAGCCTCCTTGTTAGCTGGCAGTGTAATCATATATTACCATGCCTAATTTTTCATACTTCTTAAAAAATACTAATATTCAATCACATTTATCTATGAAAAATTAGTCAACTGTTCCTCCAATGGATGGATTTTGTGTCCAGTTTTTTGCTGTAACAATAAAAAAGGTTATCATAAATAGTTTTTTTTAAGAACCAGATGAAAATGTAATTGGGAAATATTGAACAAAATAAAAACACAATAAAATATGGATAGCATTATATTTTCAAACTAAGTCAATATGTGGTTTTTGTAAATCCTTATGAATAAATTAATAGTTTTCTACTTGAGTTTAACAGTACTGGTCTAGATGATTCTCTTCCTTCTCCAAAGCTAGTTCTTTTCTTTTTTTATTATTTTTATAGCTTTTTATTTACAAGATATATGCATTTTTCAGCATTGACAACTGCAAAATCTTTTGTTCCAATTTTCCCCTCCTTCCCTCCACCCCTTCCCCCAGATGGCAGGTTGACCAATACATGTTAAATATGTTAAAGTATATATCATAAATATTTTTACACATATGGAAACTTTCTCTGTTTCGTTGCTATCTTTGCGATATATTTCAAATAGGAGTATAACTTGACCAAAAGGCAAATGGAGTTTAGTGACTTTGAGATACAATTCCAAATTATTTTCCAGAGTAGTTGGACAATTATGCATAACTTCACCAGCAATATATTAGTATGCCAGTCCTCCCATAGGACTTCCATAGCTTTTTCAACAACTGTTGTTTCCCTTATTTATCATCTTTTTTAACCTGATGAATATGAGGTAGAGCTTTAGAATTGTTTTCATTTTCATTTATTTTGTTTCTAGTGATTTGAGGTATTTTTTCATATGACTATCTATAACCTTTTTCTTTTGAAGACTAACTTCATATCCTTTGATCTATTAGGAAAAAGTTCTTTTTCTTATTTGTGTTCATTGCTTGTAAAACCCTACCATCAGACCTTTATCAGAAAAATTTGCTGCAAAGATATTTTTTCCTGTTAACTGTTCAGCTTCTAATTCTAACAGCATTGATTTTGTTTATGTAAAATCTTTTCAATTTTATGTTACCAAAATTCCCTATTTTATTTCCTGTGATTTACTCTAACCTATTTTTAGTCATAAAGGTGAAAGGTATCTCATTCCCTGTTCTATAAATTATGTATAATATGACTTTTTAAACCTATGTTTTATAGCTAATCCTAATCCTAACTTCATAGTGGAAATTACTTGTGAATGTTGTCAAATGGTACAAATGTTATTCTAAATTAATTTTTGCCATATTCCTTTGTGGCTTTCCCAAAAGTTTTTGTCAAACCACTCTGTCCAAACACTTGGGTATATCAAGCATTAAGATATTTTATTGGATTATTTTTGGATTTTGCATACTTAATGTAATTCACTAATCATTTCTGATTTCCAACTACTACAAAAGACTTTGGATGGCTATCATTTTATAGTATAATTTCTGTTCTGTTGTTACTTTCTCCCCCTTTTTTTTTCTTCTCACTGTTTTCATTATTTCCCTTGAAATTGTTCACCTTTTATTTCCCTAAAAGAATTATATTTTGATTTCCTGTAGTTCTGCAATGTAAACTCTTGAAATTTCATTTGTACAGTACTGAATCAGTAAACTAATTAGGTAGCATTTTAACTTTTTAGTCATAAAGGTGATATGACTCAACTATGAAGATTTATTATCCTGCCAATTAAATAGATCAGTCTATTTTTTATCAAAATTTTATCCCTGTTTTCATATAATTTATCTATGTCTATTGGTAGATGGAATTCCAGATATGTCATAAATTCAGACATTTATATATTCCATTTAATGAATATCTTTCTATGTTTTCCTGTTAAAGGAACTAAGTATTTTGTGAATTTATTTTATTCCAATGTTGTTGTTGTTTCAACTAATTATTATTTTTTTCAATTAATTTTGAACCTTTAAAATTCTCTAAAAACTCCCTGAATGCTTTTATTTCTTCTTTACCTATTTTATACCATCATTTTTGTTTGTTCTTTTCTTGTCATAACTAATATTTCTGGAATAATACTGTATTAACTAATAATGGTAATAATGAATATCTTTGTTTTATACGTAACCCTATTGGAAAAACCTCTATAGTTTTTCTCAATTACATAAAGTGGTAGCTCTTGGTTTGTATAAATACTCTTTACCACATTAAGAAACTATTCATTTATTCCTTTGAGTTTTAATGTTTTTAACATAATGGATAGCTTTATTTTGTTAAAAACTTTTTTGTACCTCTTGATATAATCATCTGATCATTTTTATCATTAATATGAATTATGTTTACAATTTTGCTAAATCAAACCTGCATTTCTGATATGATTTATTTGATCATGCTAAATAACCTTTTTATATGTTATAGTAGTCTTTTATCAGTACTTTAATATATTTGCATCAATCATCAGAGACATTGTTCCATAGTTTTCTTTTTCTAATTTCTCTCTCCTTTGGATTTGGTTTTCTTTTTCTAATTTCTCTGTCCTTTGTATTTGATCAACTTTGTCTTATAAAAGGAGTATGGCAAAATTTCTTCATTTCTCATTTTTGCGAATAATTTAGGTAATTTTGGAACTAATTGTTCCTTAAAGGTTTTATAGATTTCATTTGCAAATTTATCTGAACATGGGCTTTTAGAGTTCCTCCTTCCCCCATTCCCCTTTTGGATTTCTTTCATATCTTATTAAAAATTTTATTCTGAGGTTGTATTCTTGAAATTCTCTAATTTTGTTAGGTTTCTGGCCATTTTATTTTTTAAAAATATTTGTCCATTTCATTTTCTTATCATTTTAGTTGACATGTAACTGGGCAAAATGGCTTTTAATTTTAATTTGTTTCTTCTTTATTTGTCATAAAGTTGTCTTTTTCATTTCTCAATGACTATTTGGCTTACTTCTCTAATTGGATTAGCTGACAATTTACCTATTTTATTAAGTTTTCTAAACAAGTTCTTACTCTTATCCATCAAAGCAATGTGAGGTTTGTTTTTTTTTTTTTCAGTTTTGTTTATCTCATTATTTTCACAGTTTCTACTTTTGTGTTTTGTTTTTTGATCTGCTCTTTTCTAATTTTTAATTGCAGGCCTAATTCATTTATTTGCTCCTTCTCTTTTATGAATGAATGTATGTAAAGATATCAGAGTCTCCTTTGAGTTGATTAGGGGATTTTACAAGGGGGAAAATAATTTTAAGTTTCCCTCAGTTTGTTACATACATCTGAGAAAGGTGCAGCATTGTGGTGATTCCCCAGTTTTTTTTTCTTGTAATAAAAATGTTTCTCTGAGATTATTTGCTTTTGTTTTATTTCTGAATGAGAATTATATAGCTAAAGTTCTCAAACTGAAATAGAATCAACGTTTTTGATTTTATAGAAACTATATCTATTTTTAATAACATTTGAAAGCTTTTGAACCAATAAGGCATTATTTAAAAGCCAATAAGCATTAATCTCTTTTTTCCCAACAAGGTCCAAAGAAACTTTCTTGGAACCCAGGGCTATACTTTTCCATAAAGGATGCTTTGCCATCTCATTGCAAATTGAGTTTTCATTTGTTTGGAAATATGCCTTTGCATTCTTTCTCTGTGTGAAGGAAAATATGCAGAAAAGAAAGAAAAGGGGGAAAAAAGCATTATCTCTCTCCAAATAATAGGGAACAAAACTGCCATGAACTTTCTTAGAATCTTTTCCCAATCATCCTACAGCCAATGCTATCATTACCTTCTTTTGCCTATGGTTTGGTTTAAAATCAGTAGCTTACACTTAGGGATTGATTTTAACAGCACAGACTAACCTATGGGCTGAGTTCCATTCTAAATATGCTGTGGTCTCATTGAAAATCAAAATCTAAAATATGATTTAACTATCCAGACAAATGCCATGAACTAAATGGAGATGAGATTGGAACTGAGATCTGAAATGTAGGGCTCAAAGCACAAATCATGAAACAGCAATTGTTTTGTTTTGAGTTTGATTTTGCTTGGCCATGTGAAGACCTTTGGAGCTAACCTTAGAAACTCTTAGAAAGGAAATAAGGTTACTTAGAATTTCACCATCAAGAATTCCTTTATGAGTAGTTTCATTTTTCCAACCACTTATGAAGCTAAGTATCTCCTGACATCTTTGTGACCTTAATATAAGACAGGATGTAGAAAAAAAGTAGGTCCTATGATGGGCTTGAGGTCATGAACCAGAAGAAAGAATTCTCAGCCCCAGAGAACTCTCCTTTATGGTCACATAAGTGATACACCCCAAAATCTCAAAGGACAGAACTGGATAAATCCATGGACCAATCTGTCATCAGTACAGCCATTGCCATTTGGCAGCATCTTTTGGACACAACCAGCTCAAAGAAGGAAAATACAAATATCCATTACTTCAGATTACGTATTCCAAGAAAACATTAATACAGAAATGTCCTAACCTCAGACTGACCACTAGTAAAAACTAGAGATGATATAACCAAAGTGGATTTTGCTTTCAGGCATTTGTGAAAAATCTCTGCCCAGAATCATGTTTCACCTCTAAAACTAGTAAATAAATGAGCTGAACAAGACAATACATACAGGCCACAAATATACAGCGACAGGCACATGTGCGCACACACACCATCTGTTAATATATAGTAGAAAAATCCATTAAATTAATAATCCAAAAGAATAATGAGCTACAGAACTTGGGTGGGGAAAAGGAGACTACTATAGTCGTTGGGCTCCAACCCATGCTATTGTCTTAGACATAGATTTTAAATACATAAAGAAGTCTAACAATGAAGAAAATCTTTTTTGATTTCTAACTTCTACTAAAAGATGAAGCTTGTAATTGCATTGGCATAGGAACTCCCTCACTATGAACAGCTTTTAATCCATCCATGCTTTCTCATTCTATGAGAACCTCTTGTACTCCTTCCATAAATCTGCAGAGGACTTAAGCAATGTGCTTGGCCCTTCTACTCCACTTAACAGTGCATGGATGCCAATGCAAATTAAAGCGGAATACTTTTAATCAATTAAAAACTTCAGCAAAGTTGCATGATATAAAATGAATTCACAAAAATCAATAGCACTTCTGATGATTTTTTTACTATCAATTCTAAAAGGAAGAAACAAATTATATTTAAATTACTTTTACATTTTATTTGCACATAATATACATATGTACATATGTATAATTATACATATTAAATTACATTTAAACTACTTACAGAATGTTTAAATTACTTGGACATTTGCCTACCAAGCCACACCAACTGTATTTTAATACAACAATATAATTATAAAATACTTTTTACCCAAATAAAGACAAATCTGGATAGTTGGAAAAATATTAATTGCTCATGGATTTGTTGTTGTTCAGTCATTATTCAATCATGTCAGGCTTTTTGGACTCCATTTGAGGTTTTCTTGGCAAAGATACCAAAGCAGTTTACCATTTTCTCCTCCATCTTATTGTACATATGAGGAAACTGAGGCACACAGGGTTAAGTGATTTGCTCAGGGTTACATAACTAGTAAGTGTCTGAGGCCAAACATTTTACTTCATAAAGATGAATCTTCCTGACTCCAGGCCCAATACTCTATCCACTATGACACATAGCTGCCCACTTGTGGATAGTAGGCTAAGCCAACCAAATAAAATTATACTACCTAAATTAATTCATTAATTCAATACTATACTACTATCACTTTGGTAATTTTAAACCACCTTTTAGATTAATGTATAGATGAGAAAAAATACTAATGGAAAATAATCTAGAAAAGTAAACATTCAAGTAACTCAAAGAAAATAATGGCAGGACATGGGAAGGAAAAGGGCATAGAAGTACCATATTTCAAACTATTCTTGTGATATGGTTTATGTAGTAGGAATCATAAAAACATTTTGATACTCATTAAGATTTTAATTTAATTTTTAAAAATTTAAAAAATAAAAATGAAATTGGGATTACATCAGAAGGAGAAATTATGAAGTATTTTGCTAGTAATTTCATGAACTACATGAAATATTTGAATCAGTACTTATTTATCTTGTCTAGACCAACCACTATCAGTTTTCTTTTTTTTTTAATTTTATTTTATTTAATAATAACTTTGTATTGACAGAATCCATGCCAGGGTAATTTTTTACAACATTATCCCTTGCACTCGCTTATGTTTCGTTTTTTCCCCTTCCTCCCTCCACCCCCCCCCAAGATGGCAAGCAGTCCTATATATGTTAAATGTATTGCAGTATATCCTAGATATAATACATATTTGCAGAACCAAACAGTTCTCCTGTTGCACAGGGAGAATTGGATTCAGAAGGTTAAAATAACTCAGGAAGAAAATCAAAAATGCAAATAGTTCACATTCGTTTCCCAGTGTTCCTTCTTTGGGTGTAGCTGTTTCTGTCCATCATTTATCCATTGAAACTCAGTTAGGTCTCTTTGTCATAGAAATCCACTTCCATCAGAATACATCCTCATACAATATTGTTGTCGAAGTGTATAATGATCTCCTGGTTCTGCTCATCTCACTTAGCATCAGTCCATGTAGGTCTCTCCAAGCCTCTCTGTATTCATCCTGTTGGTCATTTCTTACAGAACAATAATATTCCATAACATTCATATACCATAATTTACCCAGCCATTCTCCAATTGATGGGCATCCATTCATTTTCCAGTTTCTAGCCACTACAAACAGGGCTGCTACAAACATTTTCAACCACTATCAGTTTTCAAAAAAGTTAGAGTTTCAGTCATCTACCTTGTGGTGACCATTCTGTTTTATGTTTAACCTATTTTGCATTTTTACTTTATTGGACTTCTTGCCACCAAATAGATGACTAAAAATTTTCCACACTTTCTTCCTTGAAATTTCTTTAGCTCCACTGTTTTTTTTGCTTGTGTGCTTGTTTGTTTGTTGTTTTAGCTCTGCAGTATAATTTTTATTGGTTTTCTTCTTCATATTATTAGCCCCCTATATTCCCTTAGCAGCATGTGCTTTCACTTCCAATTGTTGAAGAAAGGTATCAAGAATCCCTGATACATTCTAATCCATGTTTCTTTTTTGTTGTTGTCTTTAATTGAATAATAAATTTTCTCAATAATAAGATTAAAATAAAAGTTTCAAGCCTCTATAACACATTACCTAGAATATTAATGTAATCTTCTAATGCCTTTCCAAAGGCATTCAATCATTTTCTCAAGTAGCTCTTCTCCTTTTTCTGCTGTCTTTACCATGGCAATAATAGTAGTATACTGAAAAGATTTATATGAACTATGGAAAGTGAAATGAGCAGAACTAGGAATACACTGTACGTAATAACAGCAACATTGTGTGATCAACTATGAATGGCTCAGCTCTTCTTGGCAATACAATGACTAAATAGAATTAAAAAGGACTCATGATAGGAAATGCTATACATATCCAGATACAGAACTAATGGATCTGAATATAGATTAAAGTATTCTATTTTCAATTATTTTATGTTTTCCTTGTTTTTTTTTTCTTTTTGATCTGTTTCTTCTTTCACAACTGTGACTAATGTGGAAATAGGTTTTACGATAATATATACATATATATATTATCGTAAAACCTATGTCATCAGATTGCTAACTGTTTTGGGGAAAGAAGAGGGGAGAAAAGGTAGAAAAATTTGGAACTCAAAATCTTGTAAAAGTAAATACTAAATATTGTGTTCACATATAGTTGGGGGAATAATATTCTATTAAAATGGGGAAAATAATAGCAGCATAAAGTTTTTGCTTATAGCTAGTAAATATTTTTCCAGTTTTTTTGCATGTAGTGATGATACATAATTAAAAAAACATTCATATCTTCATTTCTTGCACATTTATAGACTGTCCAAGTTAATCGCCAATGGCATCTGCATAAAAACATGCCTAGTATGTGGAGTATTATTATTTCTGATCAGTTCTGATATATTTCCCTTTTATTGGACCTGTTAACAGAGAGGAACACCATTTATTTCCTTTGTCCATGTCATCAAAAAAGCTTCAAGCTGTCCCAGCTCACATCCCTATGTCATCTCATCTATTTCTTACGCTCAAAGGAGTAGTTCATTACACTAAATGGAGACTGATCATGATGAGTGATAGCACCAGAGCCTACATGGCTAATGTTTCGCTATTCCCTCCACGATTTCACAGCTACCATCGTGATCTTACAATGCACAGAGTATGCTGTGGGATTTCATTATTTTACTATTGATCAAACACAATATAAATAATAGATTTAGTCTTTGAGTGTGAAATCATCATTGTTAATATTATAATTCCTGGTTCTCTAGACTTTTCTATCTTCTCAGCAGCTTTCTCACTCTGAAAATGCTTCACTTTGCAGCCCTCTCTTTTGATTGATGAGTCCCTCACCTAGACCACCATTCTACATCCTTGCCCATCAATCTCCTTTTACATACTGGCTCCTTCTAAAAACATGTAAACATTTTAGTAATAAGGACTATCTTTTTGCCTATGTTTGTATCCCCAGAATTTAGCACAGTATCTAACACATAGTAGATGTTAATTAATATTTATTTAATTGAATTCTCTATAATGAATTATAGCAAAGTATGTAGAGCATTTAATGCCTATTTGTACAGAAAAATATTTATTTCCAAACCTTTATTAAGCATAGATTGGAATTTGCCACAGATCAAGAGATTGCAAGCCCAGCTAGGTAACACAGTGGATAAAGCACCCAGCCTGGAGTCAGGAAAACCTAAATTCAAATATGACCTCAATTACTAGTTGTGTAATCCTGAACAAGTCAACTAACCTTGTTTGCCTCAATCCCATTTCGGTAAAATTAATTAGAGAAGGAAATAGTGGACCATTCCAGTATCTTTCCCAAGAAAACCCTAAGTAGAGTCACAAAGAGTTAGACACAACTTAACAACCACAAAGGAGAATTCAATATTTTCTAGGTAACATGGTCCTATTTAAGTATAAATTCAAATAGAGATAAATCCCTACAGGATATAGATATTTGGTTTAGAAACTCACAAATTAACATGATCTGTTGTATTGTATTTATATTTCTTTTGTTACATGTATCCCAATTACATATTAATGTGCTTTAGATCCTACTCAGGAGATTTTTGGGCCACATGTAACCAGAAGATCTAAATTTTACTCTTCTGTTGTAAAGTACTATATTGTAACTTGTCTTGCTTCCAGCCTCTCCCATCTCCAACTCATCTCCTACATAGCTACCATACTGACATTATCAAAACATGAATCTGACTACATCACCCCTTTGCTCAAATGTCTTTTAGTAGCTTGTTCTTGTCTTTAGAATTAAAATCCTTTGCTTGGAATTTATAGGCCCACACAATTTTTGTCCAATTTACTTTTCTCATCTTGTTTTACATTATTCCTTCTTCATGTACTCTTCATTTACATCAAACTGGTTTCATCTTTGCCGCCTCCTCCGATGATATTCTATTTCTTCCCCCCATACTTTTGATAACTGTTTCTCCATAGTTAGAATGCCTTCTCTCCTCATCTTTACCTTTAAAAATCCCTATCTTCCTTCTAGAATAATTCCCCTGTCTGTCCCCTTCTACATGAAAACTTTCCTGATCCCCATAGTTGTTTGTATTCTCTCCTACTTGGAATAATTTCAATCCCGTGTTATATGCTTCTTTCAAAAGAATATCAATAAACTCAATGACGTTATATTTTATCTTTAGCCCCAGTGCTTAGGACACTACTTTTGCCCACTGTCATCACTCATTTAATATTTGTTGTTGAATTGAATAAAATATGCAAGGAAATGAGAAGATTGCAAACTTTTTCTTTATTTGGACCACAAATTTAAAAGTGTGTAAAACACTTTTAAATAGAAATAAGCACTAAACATTCTTACTATTAAGAGACCCATAAGGAGGGCAGGAGAATGAAATTTAGATGGTGCAAACACTAACTTTCTTGCTAAGAGCTTAACACCTAGGAAACAAAAAGACAGTTTAAAAATATCCATCTATTAGTCACTGTACTAACTCCTCCTTTCCAACTGAATTTGTCTTTATGACTTCTTATGATATTTTAATGTGAATTACCAGACTGGTTTGAGGCACATTTAGTATTGCTTGCCATATGTACCACAACAGCTAGTTATAATTCCACTTTATTTTTTAACAACTGAATGGGAGAAAAGTTATGAAACTGTTTTCAAAGAAATAGAGTTTCAAATGAGCTAAACAAGTACATCAAGCAATTACAGAAATGAGGTTTTCATTCAGTGTAAATGGTTTGAGTGAGATCAAAAGTGGTCATGTTTGTGGCTAAAAGGATCACAGACTAAGAGAACTCTCTTTTGCCTTCTTTTTCATTACGATCCATAAAGCATATGACTCTGCAGAGAGGAATGACTTGATACTAGTGACAACTCCTAGGATTGTCCTGTGGTTGGTTTTGTTTTTGTTTTGTTTGTTTTGTTTGTTTTTTTTGCCTCATGGAGACAATTCGAATTTAGTTAATAGAGGTTTGCTTCTGGAATCAGGAAGATCCAAGTTCAAAGCTAGCTTCAGACACTTATTAACTGCGTGACTTAAAAAGGTCATTTAGCCTCTGCCTCAATTTCCTCAACTTTAAAATAAGAATAGTGATAGCACAAAATATGGAAATTCAAACTAGGCAGAAACAAAATTTTGCAGCCCTCTCTTCTGATTGATGAATCCCTAACTTAGACCACCATTCCACATCCTTGCCCTTCACTCTCCTTTTACATACTGATTCCATTTAAAAACATGTAAACATTTTAGTAATAAGGACTCTCTTTTTGCCTACATTTGTATCCCCAGAGCTCATTAAATTGGAAAAAATGTCATTCTTTGTGTTAAACCAGCCAATATGATAAAACTGTTCCTATGAACCAAAAAAACAGTATGCCTACATCATGCTGCAGGTCACTGCAGACCAGCCCTGATTAAAATCATTGTGATGACCTGTTCAATATAGGGTTATTATGAGGTATTTAATAAGCACTTAATAAATACTGATTCCTTTACTGTCTAGTCTTCTGATCCATAAATTCTCCCCTAACTAAGTTTTATATGAATTCATATTGTTTCAATTGCTTCTGTTTCTGTTGAATTTGTTCTCATTCTATTACATACCCCTGCCTGTGCAATTATCGAAGTTCTCCATTGTTTTCTAAACCTATAATCCAGCAGGGAAACAAAACTCTTTGCCATTTTTATATCCTGCTAATCTAAAAATAAGGAGGCATAGAAAGCAGATATCTCAGAAGGCAATACTTAAAACATATCTAATAACCATATAAATTGTAGCCCAAGAAGAAGAAAATAGAAAAAGACTTAAAATGATTGTTTTGTTTTATAATGAACCATTCCATGATATTGAGCTAGAAGTTAATATTGCTCCAATAATTTGGCACAAACATCCCAGCATGCAGTATATCATACCTAGACCTTGCAAGGGATTTAATAACAACAACAACAACATCCTCCCAATGTCCAATATATTTTCATGTAATGACATAGGGATAACCAAAAAGTATGAAAATTCAAACCAGGGTGATGTATGGTGGCAGAAACTCTAAAATACTCACTAATTGGATTGGAAAAAATACTATTCTTCCTATTAAGAAACCAGCCACTGTGGTGAAACTGCTTCTATGAATCAAAAATATAAATATGGCTACATCATGTTGCAGATCATTGCGGGCAGGCCCTGATTGAAATCATTGCGGTGATCTGCTGGATAGGGACAATTCAGGAAGGAGTTCTTGTACCAAAAAAATCAAGACATTTCAGAACAAATTAGAAACACCAACCCCATCTGCCGTATATTCCTTGGTACAGATGGTATTAACTACTAAAGAGATCAAATCAAAAGTCTATATGAAATGGATAGAAGAAATCAATAGTTTCATTATACAGGAGTATCTAGTAATAACAAAATTGTAAATAAAACCCTATCAGACATAAATAAGAGAGTCATACTATCAGCTACAGCTCAAATTTATTCA
The DNA here is from genome assembly GCF_016432865.1 of Antechinus flavipes. Lineage (NCBI taxonomy): Eukaryota > Metazoa > Chordata > Mammalia > Dasyuromorphia > Dasyuridae > Antechinus > Antechinus flavipes. The sequence goes on along the minus strand of NC_067403.1, from coordinate 172,221,076 downwards.
ACCACCATATTGCCAATCAATGCAGGAAGATTGTTTTTTTTAATATTATCCATATTTACTTGCATCCCTGTCATGGACTCACTGTACTTACTATTGGAGCAGATACATGTACTCCACTGTCCTCATCTTGAGACATCTGAGTTTCCAAAGAAGAACCACTACTATATAGCTATACTCGAACTTTCAAAGCTTAGGGGCTAAACTAGGAAGGACAGATTCCTCTGATGCACAATTACAGTCCCCACCAGTGTATTTTCCATTTACTGGAAACTATCCACTCCCAACAATGACATCATTAATACTTAAACAACCATTTAATTCACAATAAAGCTTAAGCAAGAATAATCATCATGAAGTTCAGTATAAAGCAAATTCATCTTTCTATATATAAACCTCAGTCATACTCTCCTACCAATATACTCAATATCTAAAGGGAAGAGTTAATTACACTTAAAGAAACTTGTCACAGAAACACAAAAAACGGAAAATTCACATGTTCAAGGTAACTTATAGGACAATATAGACTTTGATGTTATTGATCTATGCAGGAACATCTGCTCCACACAAACCTACTTCTCTCCTGTGATCTCTCTTTCCTCATTACTCTCCTGATGAGAAAAATCTCTTTCTCTTCTGCTCTTGAATCAGCAAAACAATGACAATTTCTCCTAACTTAGGATCTCCAATTCATGATGTGAGAAAGCACCAAGAAACTGCCTTGGCTAACCATTTTTTTAAGCCAGAGAACTGCAAAGCTTATCGCACTAACTCTTTGGGCAATGCAGACAAAGCCCCTAGGATTCTGCTCTCCTCCAATGAACTTCAACCTTTAAACAAACAATTAGGTTATAAGCTGAAGTCTTCTCTTCAGAGCTTCGCTCATATTCCTTCTTTATTCATAGTTTAGTTAACAGTCGATTTTCTGTCCTCTGCTAAGTTATCTCCTACCCACCCAATTATTCACTATTCACCAAGTCCTTTACCACTCTCAATGGCTCAACTCAGAACATTTTTTTCCACACTGATTAACCTTTTCCTTAAGAAGTAATAATTCATAAAATCATCTTTTCTATTAGTTATAAAGCCAGCAGCCCTTATTTAATTATCTCATAGCTTTTAGCTGTTGAATATTTCAGTTTGTAATTTTTAACATCATAAACCTGATATGGGAATGCTTTATTTCCTTTTATTATTTGGGACTCAAAACCATTCCTCCTACAAATTGCTTAACTAAAAGTCTGTTTTCATAGTAACCACACCTGACCAAAACTTTATTAAAGAGTAAAATTTACTAAGAGTCTTGAATATTCCTAACATAAGGAGCCAGAGGAAGAATTTCAACTGTCCCTGACTTCTTAGAAACATGTAAATCCTCTTCCTCAATCAATTTGTGAATCCTTTAAATGAAGTTTAATCTATACTCTTACTTAGTTTACCTGAAACTATATAGTTTCAGTTTATCTGAAAAGATTTGTTTTCTTAAGGGATGTATAAGATTATGACTGTTTAATTAAATTGTTCAATTTTTATGAAACTTAAGGAACTATGGAATTAAGAATCTATCTTCTCTTTAACTTTTATAGTCTTAAAGGAATGTACAAAATTGCAATATATAAAAGAATTATTTCACTGTCACTCTGGTGTAATTTTGTCTAAAAGAAGTCTGGTTAGAATCCTAATGAGGATTCAAGTTTTCTCTGAGGCCTATGCTTGAGCATGATAATAAACCTATGTTTTTATCTCTATAATTTTTGCATTATGGTAAATATATATTTGACAGCAATTATCTATCACATGAACTCAGAGAGGAAACATTTCTCCCATAGCAAACCTTAAAAAGAGTTACATATAATTGAACTGAGGTACTGAAATGCCCTGCAGCCTCAGGATATTTCCCAGTCTTCAAATGAATCTCCTTAACAGTCTAGGCTTCTGAAAACTGTTTCTTCACATGTGTATTTCATACATTTTTATTACATAGTTCTTTTCTGCCCCTTTTAAGCATAAAACTGTTCACAAAAAAGGGCATCACCTACCATCATTTACAAGGTGATTCAAGCCTTTTTATTTATGCAAAAGTTCATTTATTGCACCTTTTGGCAACCAAACTGCTCAAATCTTATCTGGAAACGGTGTTTCTTTACACATAGATTTTAGCAACTTTCCTGTAAAGAAAAAATTATGTTTTTCTGCCTCTCTCAGACACCAAACTATTCACATATGAAAGAGATATCACCTTCCATCCTTTACAAGCTGATTTTAAGTCTTTTTATTAATGTAAAGGTTCATTTAGCACCTTTTTTGAAAATCGCTATTTATACTTTATCTCAAAAAAATGGGCTTCCTTACACTTGAATTTTTAGTAGTTTTTACTAAACAAAAGTTCTTTTTTTCTGCTTTTTTATAGTTACATATGAAAGGGGCATTACCTTCTATCTTTACTAGGTAACAACTTTTTTTCTTAATGCTAAATTCATTTATTGCCCTTTTTGGAAACCAGACTGCTTTCATCTTATATGAAAATTGTGTTTCTTTACATATGGATTTCAGTAGGTTTTGTTCCCAAACAAAAGTGTCTTTCTGCCTTTTTCAGTCATCAGACTATTTACTTAAAAAAGGGACAATACCTTAGATAGCTGTTTGTCCTTCGTTTTCAAAAAGGGCCAGTCACATCATGGGATAATTTCTTCATTCTTTTGTGAATTGGATTTGTGATGTGGAGCTGTACAAAATCTTCAGCCTCACTCTCTCCTCCAGAGGCACCAAAGTCCAGTGGCAAGACAAAAGATAGGATGACTGACAATGGCCAGTGATGCAATGGATGCCTTAAGCTTCTTTGATGTCTGACCAAGCATTAAATACTCTAGATTGCCTTATAGCCATTGGAATAAGTTGTTCTCATCTGTCCTTTCCACCAGAGGAAGTCTTCCCATGCAAGGAATAGACAGCACACTAACTCACCAACAGATTTAAGCATTGTTAATTATCTTTAGTATCTTAGATATAAATTATAATATTTTATATAGAGATGAATTTAAGAAGGTACCAAAATCTGAGGAAGGAAAAACTGAAAGGTCCAAGAATATTGAAAATTTCCACATAATAAAAATTCAAGAAATAATACTTAATGATAAAATGGATAGCAAGAGTATCAAGGAATATCTCGTGTAATTTTGCAAAAGAGATGTGAATAGTTAATTGGAATTCTTAAAAGGTCTTTCTGAATTTGATGGCATGAAATTAACTAGATGACCAATTATACCAAAAAAGCTATTTGAGATATAATATTTTTAAAGCTTGTATCTTCTATTATCATCATGAATGAATATATTTTCTGTAGTACATGGAAGAAACTGCAAAAACATTTCAAGGCCTTTACACAGCAGGATGGATGGCAATCTTTATTATGGTAAGAGTAGGGGAATAAAAGTAGCATAAGCATGAAATGCAAATATCACAGAAGCAACTTGAGTACTATTCTACAGAAAGCATTAGAAGATCGCATCAATAGCTATCTGGTACATGCAGTAGAAACTTATTGCCCAGTTAAAGGCAAGAAAAAAAAATAGAAAGGAATTAGGGAAAAAGAAGTATATCAGAAATTCTAGATTCTCTTAATTAGTCATTCAAAATAAAAGTCAAAAGTTCATGGTGATACAAAGATGTTTTGCTTTTGGTTTCCAAAAAATCATCACCATAAAGACATCTCTTCCTCTCCATCCTACCCCCATCTTAATTCATCCATATCATCCACATCAGAGAAATATTTATTATAAGTCCCTGCACATCAACAGTTTTTTTCCTAATCCCTAGCCAAATCTTTGTCTCACTATTTGTCCATCTGCAATTTTTACTTATGATTCCAGTAAGATATAGCAATCAATCTATTTGGGATAAAGGTCAAGTAGGGGTGAGATGACATGATTTAGGCAACAAATAATTCAGTTTTCGTAACATTCCTCACAGCTACTCTAAGGCAAACAATAATGACTGCATACTCTCTGGTTTCAGTTTATGATTTGGTTTTTTGCTGTGCTTTAAGTCATTCCTTTATAGTGACTTTGCCTTCTTCACAAAAACTTATGCTGACCATAAAAAAATGTATCTCATATATCTAAATTCTACTGGAAAGTCATTGGATATAATTAGAATTTAACCAACTGGGGAAATTTCTCTTCCAGGTTGGCAGCCAAGGGCTTTCTGGAAAGTTTAGTGAGTGGTTATGATTTTTAATCATTCTTAATTTCTCAAAAAGCAGAGTTTAAACTGAATTTGGGGTCAGTCACTTCACTTGCATTTCATGGCATCCACTCCCTTATGTTATGCCTTTTTTAAAACAACGGAGAAACAATGACCTCTGTCAGTAGAGCTGCCCCACTGGGGATCCAAATGGAATTGGTCAGTTGAGCAACATATCTCTTCCTTCTTTATTTCTTTCCTTTTTTTCCTTCCTTCTTTTCTTCCTTCCCTTCTTCCTTCTTTACTTTCTTTTTCCTTTCTTCCTTCCTCCTTTCCTTTCTTTCTTTCTTTCTTTCTTTCTTTCTTTTCTTTTCTTTCTTCTTTCTTTCTTTTTTTCTTTCTTTCTTTCTTTCTTTCTTTCTTTCTTTTTTTCTTTCTATGAATGGGTTTGCCTCAGTCAAACTAAGACCAGTTAAAGACATTAATTTTAAAAGGCTTACTACATCCAGAGTCATCTCTGGTCATCCTTATCTATATCTTGCCACTGGACCTAGATGGCATTGGAGGAAAAAGTGAGGCTAGTGATTTTGCACAGCCCAATCCAATTCACTTGCATGTCATGGCATCCCTGATTGCATAGTCTTCTTCCAGAGCAAAAGACAAACAACAACAAACCAAGTTAAAAGTATCTGTTGTTGTAATAAGCTATGGCTAGCTAAATCTTTCTAATTCATATTCCAGTGAAAGAGAGGGAAGGGACAGGAGAGGAAAACTAAAGGAATTAAGGATGTTGATCAGGAGACATTCTCTACTCTCCTAACTATAGGAGGAGAAAGAAAATGAAGACTATGAGGGAAAAATCCTCTCTCTGAACTGGCTCATGAAAGAAATACTCAAAAGAATTTTATTCTGCCCTTATTAAAAGGGAGGGAGATAAAAGAGGGTTATGGATTCCAAAATCATATGGAAATGGGTCATAGGATACAAAATTATGTAAGTACTAGGAAATAATCTTTTTCCAGGATAGTTTATTTTTTGAATTTCAAAGGATATTTTGGGGTCTATACATTGTTAACTAGTTAGATAAAGACAATTTGTAAATGTTATTTACCATTATTGGGTACCAACTTCATGTGAGAGGAGGACAAGGCACATTATTTCCATCATTCTATCTCTTACTAGAGCTTTAAGTGATCCTACAGAAGATGAGCTTAAATCCAATACTTTCATTAAATAGAAAAAAAATAGAAATCCTGTCTGTAGGACTTTGTAAATGTCAAATATCAAAAAATAAAAGTATCCTGTTACAGTATCATTTCAATCTAAATTTCATCAAAATGATAAGAACACAATGAAGATTGGAATCAAATCATGGAGAAGACCCACTTGAACTCAACGAGCAGTGTGTAAATAAAGAAGTATCAAATGAATTTCTTTTTAATGGAGATGATAGAATCTTAAGAACAGGTCAATATCATCATCCATACAGCATGAAACATAAAGGAGTAATGTAAGAGTCTGGGGGAATACCATGGCTAGGAAGAATGATATGGATGATGAATCAACCAAGACAAGGAGGAGGAGAAATAGGAGAGAATCACATCATGAAAACCTACATAGGAGAACATAACCAGAAAGAAAGAAAGTGGTCAATGTCAAATGCTGTAGAGCAATCATAAGAATATGGATCAAGAGGAGCCCGTTAGATTGAGCAATTCATCCAGCATTACTATGTTGAGAGAGAGAAGTTCAGTTGAATAATGAGGCTAGGAAGAAGAGGAAATGATGGCAACAAATATAAAGAGCTTTTCCTAGGAATTCCATTGAGAAAGAGAAGTGATACTCTCCACAATAGCTTGAGGGGGTAATAGGAACTAAGAAAGATTGTTTGGGGTTTGGTTTTGGTTTTGGTTTTGGTTTAATATTGTTAGACTTGGTCATAAGGAGAGATTGGGAGTGACTCATGATTAAAGAGAGAGAATGATTGAGCTTCTGATGTGCTAGATAATAACAGGATCAAAAGCATACTTAGAGGGATTGGCCTTGGTATCTCTTTGTTAGAGAATCAGAAAAAGGAAAGAATTAGGCATGATGTCATGTTAGGCATGAAATATTGGGAAGGGATAAGAGGGAGTTTGCAGCAAATAACTTCAAAATTCTCAATGAAATAAAACATGCAGTTGAGAAAGGGAAGCCTGGAAGATTTGAAGAGAGAAGAGAAGACTTGGAACAACTTCTGTTGAAAGTAATATGAGGAAGTTTGATTGGCATGGAACTGAATAAATAGATTGATATAGAGTAGAATTGTCATTTTTATTATATTGGTTCAGCCTACCCATAATCAATTAATATTTTCCAATTGTTTAGAACTGATTTTGTATGACAAGTGTTTTGTAATTATGTTCATGTAGTTCCTAGGTTTGTCTTGGCAGGAAAATGTCTAAGTACTTTAAATTGTAAAACATAAACATACAATAATGAATAAAATATAAATCAATTAGGAATCAATTAGAGAGGAGGAAAAGAATTACCTTGCTATAAAGAGGACCAGATGGAGCTGGAAAACATTGATTGAGGTTATAAAGATAGCAGGGTTGTTTAACTTCCTCCCAGGTCCATGTCCAGCAACATGTGAGCAGGAGAGAAAGAAGTTGTTGATGGGAGTGATTCACAGTAGGGATTTGTCAGGGAATCAAGAGGAACAAGACAAGGAAATAATGGATTCAAGAGTAGAAGACAATGTAGGATAGAACTGGTTAACTATAGAGTGAATATTAGAGAAAGAAGAATGGAAAGTCAGGCCAGAGATGATGACTTGAGAAAAGTACTGGAAGGATTGAAGGGCGTGATAATAATGAAAATCCCTTTTGGAAGAGTGAAGCATAAGGATAGATGGAATGGTGAAAGGTTATGCTCAGATACAGGAATGTCAGTTTTTAAGAACACTTCTGGGGAATGGTGAGCTCCAGCGTAACCATACCTAAGTGTTATAAAGATGGAGTGGAGAAGGTCATGGGATAAGTAAGTCGAGGAATTGGGAAATTAAAAGATATGTTTAAGAGATGGGTTTGAATTCAGACCTCTTGACTCCAAGTCCTGATTCCTGACTCTACATATGTTTTCAATCATTGATGATGATTCACATGAGAGGAAACAAAAAAAAAAAATCAGAATGCACCCTGTGGCAATCTCCCCTTCTAGTTGATACTTGTAACTTTACAAGAAAATTGGAAGTACAGGAAGTGAGAAGGAAGTTCCACAGGAGCTATCAAACAGTAAAAAATCCCTTATACTTTGGCTCACCAAATTATTAAGAAGTTAGATAGAAACAGTTTTTTTCAGCTCAGTCTGAGAAAGAACATCTCTTCAAAAATATCCAATAATAGAATGGGTTCCTGAAAAATAGTACGCTCCCTATCACTGGATGTGGATGGAAAGGCTAAAATATTTCTTGTCAAAGATGTCAATAAGGTACACCTACATGAAGGTCCATACTGGACTCAATGATCTCCAAGATTCATCTCCATTCAATAACTGAAATTTAAATTTGGAAAAATAAAACACAGGTCATGTCTCACATTTACAAGGCATGATTCTGAAGGCTAGAAATGAAAAAGAAAAAAGTTAAATGACAAATTAGAAGGTTTGTTTGCTAAATGGTCTACAGAAACCTGGCTAAGTAATTCTCCTGAGTCAGATAATGAGTAGAGATTTGTGCTTTCTGGGATTTTACCCTCAAGCCAACTGGCAAACTAGTGCAACTGTGACTAAATTCACAGATGAAAGTCATTGTTATTTGGTGGAAGGAGACAAGAGATTTAAGAAGACTTACAAGCCAAATACATTGTACACTAAAGTGTTTTCTTAAAAGTTGATAAAAGAAACTTTTTTAAAGAACCTCTTTTCTGTGCAATGAATCCTATATCCCAAGAAATTTAATAGCTTAGCATTTTTACTTGATTTCAAGGCACAAGGACTACATTGTGGTCATTTGGTACAGCTAGAGTAACTAATAATTCTGGACATGCTATTGATATCTGTAGATCTTCAATTAACATTATAAAACAAGGCAAACAACAGAGAAGTTATCTGGTAATTTGGAATGATCACAATAGCAAATATAGATTGGTGATGGGGTAATGTTTCATTTGAGGATTGGGTAAAGAGAATAAGAGAGGGGAATAACAATTATCTCACACAGAGAAGTGGATTTGACTTGAACATATTGAGAGTGGCAATGGTCCCCAAAGTGGATGAATTGGGGCTTGGTTAGAGACTCTGGGATAAGTGGCCATTTGGAAGCAAGAACTACTCTAAAGATACTATAAGGCCTGAATTCTTTAGGACTAGTAAAATGAGCATTTGCCTCTGCAAAAGCTGCTTCTGCCCAGGATTCCTGAATTTTGTAGATGGTTATGTATCTTCTTGTCATCACGTAAGTTAAGCAACTATTTGAAAATATAAGATCTTTGGTCTCTTATTGCATAATAATTGGACAAATTTGAGCCTTGGTCAATGACAATACACTTATCTGTTTATAAGTTGTAAGTTTCTAGTGCATATACTGGAGAGGCATTCCTTAAGGTAAAGGGCATTTTTCCACTTTCTCTTCGTATCATCAGCAACTTTGCACTGTTCTTGGCACATAATAGGTCAGCCAATCAATAAGTAAACATTTATTTGGCATCTACTATGTGTCAAGCAGTGTGCTCAACATTGAGAATATAAAAAGAGGGATTTTTTAAAAGCACTTAATAAGTGCCTATCAGATTGAATGAAGTGAATGGATTCCTAAATACTTCTTTCTTACCAAATGTCCCTGTCTCTTAAGTTTCTGGGTAGCTTATTAAGGCAATCCTAAATTAACCAAAACCACTATCTTTCATTTCTGTAACAGTAATCATCTACATTTTTCTATGCCTTTGTTATTGTTCAGTTATTTTTCAGTCATGTCTGACTCTTTGTGACCCTCTTGCTTTGGCAATTGCTTTGACAAACATACTGCAGTGGTTTGCCATTTCCTTCTCCAGCTCATTTTGCTGAAAAAAAAATTTAAGGCAAACAGAGTTGTGATTTGCCTAGAATCAAACATCTAGTGTCAGAGGCTAAATTTGAACTCAGGAAGAATAATCTTCCTGACTTTAGGTCTGCCATTCTATCCATTACATGGCCCAGCTTAATAAATCTTTATTAATTGATCAATTTGTCATTTTTCTTTTGCTTGAACACATTAAATGAGAGGAAATGCAGAAGATCCCAAGGCATTTTCATTCCATTGGTGTTACTGATATATATAAACACTTGGAGGGCACCTCAGGGATCCTATAGTCCAGCCCTGACATTTTACAGATAAGGAAATAAAAGTTCAAAGAAGCTTAATGACACATTAGGCAGGAAGTTGGAATAGAAGATAGAAGCCTGGACTTAGAGTAAAGAAGATATGAATTCAAATCCTGCCTCAGCTACATATTAACTGGTAAACATATTTTATCTTGGTCAAGTCACTTCCCACATTCTCAACTTCTATTTCCTTATCTATAAAATGAGGATAATAATAGCATTTACTTCATAGGATTGTCATGAGGATTAAAGGAACTAACCTATGTGAAGCACTTTGCAAAACTTAAAGAACTATAATATTATAGCTATGATTATTACCCAAGGTCCCAGTGGAAGATAGTACATAGAAAAGCATGGATCCTACAGCAAGACTTCTGACTCTAATCAAGAACTCCTTCCCATGAATCCAGTTATTTGGACCTTCATTCTTGTCCCACTTCTCGTTTCTCTCTGTACAACTTTTTCACACATTATGTATTCTATCCCAGTCCCATAAAAGATTACCTTCTATCATAATCCCTAAATCAGCAGAACTAAATTCCTTGATAAGAAATATTCCTCTTCCACATGATACAGCAGTGTAATGTTTCACAATAAGATCCAGTGGCTATTTAAACAAATAATTTGGAGCAAAAGAGAGGGAAATGAGATATAGCTCTTTTTTTTTTCGTCTCCCCACCTACAGCTGAGAGTGGAAGGTGCTGTCTAACATTTGAAGGATTTCTCAGTACTAATTAAAATAGATACCCACAGTAAATAGATACCACTCTTCCAATTCGCTGTATCTAATAAAAAATGTGCACCTGAAAACAATTCTACCTGCCCATGATATGTTTACCATAGAAGCTGGTGATCTCTTAACAAGACCTTTGGTCTCTTATTGCCATTGCAGGTCTTCCCTGCTCCATGACCCAGAATTTCAAAAGCAAGTACAGGGATGCGCTCAGCATTGGTTTAGGATCACAAGATGTATTTCTGGTAAAAGGGCGCCACAGGGATACTGGGGAAACCACAGCTGATTTAACTACTTTCCACTGCCAAGACCTACTCTCCTTTTGGAACATCTGGAAGACCTTGTGTGAGAAACGAGTGGAGGTGGGTAATAGGGACCATGCGTGGAACCTTGGCATCCAATACGAGAACACCACCTCGCCAATGTCAACAAGACATTGATTTGATGAAGGCTGTAAGTCTTCAGACTACCTCACCTCCCTCCTGGGCTGGACCTTGGGCCTGGAGCCAGGTGGATAATCCCTCCCCTTTCATTTTCAAACAAAAGAAACAAAAGAACACCATATATCAAGTTTATAACTTGTTAACTGAAGCCAATGGGTGTTCACAGATATATTTTCCCTCCCTGGAATTGTACCTTTGTTGAAAAACTCTCCAATAGTTAGAATAGTTTTGTTAATGATGAAGTGACCCTTATATCAGAAGACAGAGATATTTAATTAAAGAGATTAAACTTCTTTTCCATACTTCTGATGCCAGAGAAGTATAATGACTTGACCAAAAGAATTTAAAGAATTTCTTCATATTTACCAATACTTTCACATGTTGAAGAAGATGATATACCTTATAAAAAAGGAAAAGAAAGAAAGAAAGGTCTTATAGAATAAATTCTTTAAGAGCAAAGACTCATTCTTTGTCTTTTTATCCTTAGGGGATGAAGACTATCTATTGTCCATCTTATAACAAGTAGTTTAATGAATATCCTATGGAACTTTTGTTCTACTGTACCCAGAATTAGACAGGAAGAGAATTCTGGGATGAATTGTCTTTAAGAAATCTCAGAAACAAAATACTACCTTAAAAAAACAGATACCTCTCCCCTCCCTTTCCTCACAAGCCAGGATGTGGAATAAAAACACAATTACAAAAGTGAAAAAAAGCCACTTGGCAAAATTAATCAGCATGTCAACCAAGTCTGATGATATATAGAGTGTGCTACAATGTACATATAGTCCCTCACTTCTTCTAAGACATACATTTTCTCAAGTCTTCTCCAGAGCCAAGCTTTTCAGTCATAATTACATAACATTTATTTTTCTGTATTTCTTTCTCTTTCCCTTCCTTTATTTTCATATGGTGATAATCTAGGTTGATTAAATTTTCTTTAGAGTACTGAAAGGGTGAGATTTTTTTTCTGTCTGTCTGGTAATAGTCATTGTGTATATTGCTTTCTTGGTTCGGCTTACCTCCCTTACAAAAACCCACCTCTTTTTATACCAACTTTGCACCATTGTTCTACGTCTGCAAGACAAATAATAACATATAATAACTGAAAATGCAAATCATACAAAAGACAGTAAAAAAAAAAGCACACCTTTGTAATGGGCTGAGGCTTGAGTCGATGCACTAAGGTCTCAAGCACATGAGGCTAAATAGTAATTGGACTATACTCTATTAATATATAAGCTTGGAGAAAGAATGTCCCCCACCCACTCTTTGTGCAAGTCCTGATGTGTTGTATAGGAAATGATGATTTTGGTGGGTGGAGGCAGAGGAGTGGAAAAGGAAGGGGAAGGAGAGACTGCTCGTATTGCCATTGCAACGGCTTTTCAGCTCAGGTCTCTCTCTGCTAGCTGGCTTCCTGTTGCAGCTGCCCATACTGCTATCGCAATCCTTCTTGCCCATATTGCTATCACAATCTTTTTTCACCTCTTCACTTCAATAAAGATTGAAGATTTTCCCCTTACCCTGAATTCCTGACTCAGACTGATTTTAAATACGTGATCATTACACACCTTGTATATGAATAAGCTGCCATATATAACAAATAAGGAACAACACAGAACTGGCAATGAGTATGATATCAGAGGATTCTATGATCCAAAAGGAAGATGAGATGGTCACATGACTAGGGATAAGTTAGGAAGAGAGTAGAATACCTGAATGTTCCATTCCTTGAGTATCCTTGAGATATCAATGGGGAAAGTGAAGGAGATTCTTAATATTTTGGATGGAGAATAATGAGAGGATATGGATAAGAATCATATAGGATGGGAAAACATAGATGAGTTGAGATCTGTTTCATTGGAAAAAATAATCAAAATGATAAGGATCACAGATCTTTTGAGGAGCTGGAAGCAATGTTTGTCCTTCATTCTCAAAAATGATCAATGACATCAGAAAACTAATGTTTTGATTTTCAAGTGAATTGGATTTAAATGATTGTGCAAACTCACCAGTCTCACATTCTCCTCTGGAGCTATCTGGTTCCTGTGGTAAAATATAGAACAGAATAATTGAAAGTAATGGAAGTGTTACATAGTAGACAGAGCATTGGACTTGTAGTTTGGAATTTTCATGAATCGTATTGATCAGAGTAGCTCAGTTTTTCACAGCTAATTATCTTTACCCTATCACTGTTACTATATACGATGTTATCCTGGTTCTACTCACTTCACTTTGATCAGTTCATATAAGTCTTCCCTGAATTTTCTAATGCCATCTCCATCATTCCTTACAACAAAAGTTATTCCATCACAATCATACATCACAATTCGTTCAACCATTCTCCAGATGATAGATATTATCTCAGTTTCCAATTCTAGCAGTAAGAATTATTAAGTGCTCAATATATGCCAGGCACTAAGTTAAGCACTGAGATTACAAACATAAGAAAAAACAAACAATAAACAGTACCTCCCTTCAAAAAGCTTACATTCTAGTGGGGGAAGACATACATAAAAAAGAGCTGAAACTTGGAGAGGGAGGTCTACACTCAGGAAACATAGTGGTGAAGTCTAGACAATGGAGGATGTCTGCCCTGAATCCCTTCTCAAAATGGAGGATACAAAAAGAATATACCATTGGGAGAAAGAGGTCATGAGGGCAGAAGGAGGAGGTAATTGAATATATTAGTAAAGTCCATCAAAGTGGCCAGATTATTCGGGAGAAAATATGCTCTTGTAAAAACAGAATCCTTCATGCTCAATCTTTTTTTAATCTGAGAATCCTTCATCATTTTCCTCTGGGGCTAAGTGAAACTCCTTCATTTTTTCAGAGGCTTAGTCGTCTTCCCTTGGAAGACAATGTTAAATTTTTCAAAAAAGGAAAATGATTCACTGTGAAAATGCAAAATGCTTGGAAAACTTTTGACATTTTGACTGCTATGACATGGAAAAGAAGCCTCCCAGATTTGATTTTGTACTCTTTTTCCTCTCAACAATAGGCCACTTTTCTCGCAAAGAAAAAAAATGGAAGACAACCAAGAAAGAAAAGAACGGTTGATGTCATGTATAGAATAACTCGCTCTTACTGGGAAACCTAGCCAACAAGACCATATGTTGTTTTCACTGTTTTTTTTTTCCTCCTCAAAAACAATTTCAGGGAGCACAAGTCAAGACAAAGTAAGAATATCCTTTCTTTTGGGCCATAAATATATCAACAATTGCCTACTGGACATTTCAAATTGAATGTCCCGGAGACCTCTTAAAGTCAACCTGTCCAAAACTGAACTTGGGATATTTCTCCCCCTCAAAAAAAGTTCTCCTTTTTCAAACTTCCAAATTTCCATCAAATGCACTACCATTCTTCCAGCCTCTCAGGTTCACAACCTTGGCATTATCCTGGACTCCTCATTCTCTTCACCCCACATATCCAATCAATTGCCAAATCTTGCATTTCTACTTTCCCAGCATCTTTTGTATCTCTTTCCACTCATACAACTGCCATCTTAGTTCAGGCCCTCATCTCCTCTCACCTAGATTATTGCCAATAGCCTTCTAATTGATCTCCCTAACTCAAGACTCTCCCCATTTCAGTCCATTCTACACAGTGCTGCCAATTTTTTAAGTGTAGATCTAACCAATATTATTCCCTTATGCAACCAATTCCAGCAGTTTTCTATAGGCTCCAAAATAAAATATAGACTAAATTTATACAAAATTTATACAAAACTAGCCTCAACCCAATTTTCAAGCTCTGTAAGGTAATATTTCTCACTTTCGTGCTCTGCAGTTTGACTAATCTAGTCTTCTCTCTGTTCCTCACACATGGTACTCTGTCTCTTGTCATTGTGCCTTTGCATTGGTATCCCCTATATCTGGGATTCACTCCTGTCTTATTTGTATCTCACTAATACACATCATCTGCATGGGATCCTTTCCTGATTCCCCAAACTATCTTGTATTTAAGTTTTTTATATATTACTATTTAATCACTTGATGATATAGGTATATATAATTCTTTTATCTCCTCATTACATTGTAAATACATGAGAATATACATTTTTTCATTTTTCATATTCATATCACCAGTGCCTAGTGTAGTGCCAGGCACATCGAAGGCACTTGATAAAGTCCTTGTTGACTGATTGATTGATTTAAAAAATTAATTTTCTATATATTTTTTTTCTATACATAATGGAGCTAACTTGGAATGTTCGTTCAATGTCAGTTGACAGAATTCTAGGTACATTCCAAGTCCTTGGCCTGAGAATTCTATGTTGTAGACAACTCATTTTATTACTGCTCTTCTAATAGGAAAGGTTGAAATACAATCTGATTTCCCTGAGGGGGCACAGGAGCCTGGAAGCACTAAAAATCTTTTTAAGTAACCTTAACATTCTCTTTTCTGGCAATCTAGTGAGCTGGAAATCCAAACTTCCCTACAGGCAGAACTTCTACTACAAGAAAGAAACATGTGTCATGAGTAAACCATATTAACAATGACATATTGATATTTTGATGAAAGAAAATGCTCTAGAAATCCTTCTTTGAAAATTCTGGGAGTTTTTGCTCATTAATTAAAAATAATGGAAAATACCTCCATTTCACATTAATTCAATTCAACACATTTATCAAGATCAAAGGTCCTGCCCTTATGAAGCTTATTTTCTATGAGGAAGATACAACCTGAATTTAGATTTTAAAAAACTATATAACATATAAATAACAATACAAAGTAATTTCAAAAAGGAGAAAATACTTGCAAATTGGAGGGTACAGAATGGGTAAAGGAACAAGCATTTAGTAAGTACTTAGTATGTTTCGAGCACAGTGCTAATATCTCATGTAGGGGCAACTAGGTAGTGCAATGGATACACCACCAGCCCTGAAGTCAGGAAGACCTGAGTTCAAATCTGATCTCAGATACTTAACACTTCCTAGCTGTGTGATCCTGGGCAAGTCACTTAATCCTAATAGCCTTAGAAAAAAATAAAAATAAAAATAAAAATAAATAAATATCTCATTTGATACTCACAGCAACTCTAGGAGGAAGATGTTATTATTGTCCCCATTTTACATATGAGAAAACTGAAGCAGACAGAGATTAAGTGGCTTATCCAGGGTTACACAGCTAGTGTCTGAATTTGGGCTTGAATTCAGGTCTACCTGACCACAGGCCTGATGCTCTATAAGCTGCATCACTTAATGAGAACAGTCCCCAGATTAGGAGAACATGAATTGAGTTTTGAAAGCAGTTGGATAAAAGAGCATATTCTATTTAGTTCTGCCCCCAAAATACAATAAAATTAAGTCCCAGAAAATTCTAAATATTAGCGGACATAGAAGGGGATCCCAAGAATATTATTTCATTTCCATTTCTATCTTCCAGCCATAAATCTCCAATCCAGCCAATATAGTGAAATTACTTTCTTGAGAAGACTATGTTTTCCGTTTTTTTCTTTTTTTTTTTCTGATTTCTGGCTCTATCACTTACTAGATCAATTTCCTCATCTTATTTTGTTTTCCAATTTTATTTTCTCTGCCCTAATTTAAATTTTTTTAAAAAATAGAAAAAACTTAAATGCAACAAAATAATCACAGTAACACTTTTTTGTAGCAGCAAATAAGTTAGAAACAAAGTGAATGCATAGAAACATAAACTAATCCCGCTAGTAAAGTAAGATCTAGAAAAGCTCAAAACACATGAGCAGACCCATGGGAAGAAGCCCAACAGTAACATCATAAAAAGACATCAAGGGCCACTAAAGGGAATCAGATCACAAATCAGCCATAGAAGAAGATCTACCAACATTGAGGTCCCCCTACCCCTTATACCTTCTAAATCCTCTTCCTTGGTTCCCAGAATCTACCAGGTCTGTTTGATTTTTCACTGGACCTGGAGGACATGGGAATCGATGACTCCATTCCATGAAGACTAAAATGTCATCATCTGCCCTGTCACCACCTCCTAAGGCTCTCTGACCTTCAACCAAAGACTCTTGGCACTTGCTGACCAACTTACAAAGCTTAATGCTTTCCATCAAAGCATTTATATACTAATGGGGGAAACAACGTGGAAATTTTAAAAATTACAAATAAGATATGGGAGAGTAAATGGTAAGTAACCTCAGAAGAAAAGTTCTATTTAGTAACTAAGGGAACAAGGAAGGCCTTTTATAGAAGATGTACCTTTGGCTTAGTCCTGAAGACAGACAAGGATTCTAAGAATCAGGATGAGAAGAAAGAGAGGATTATAGGCATGAAATTAAGAGAGGAAGTATTATGTGAACCGAATCAAATAGACCAGTATGGTTGCTCTTAAAAATGAGTGTGTGAGAAGGCTAGAAGGATCAGAAAAGACCAGGTTGCAAAGATCTTTAAACTCCAAATAGAGAAATTCATATTTGATCCTAGAAGTAATAAGGAACCATTGGAATGTGTCAGGAAGGAGGTTAGTCAGATTTAGGAAAATTGCATTAGCAAATGCACTGGAGTAGATAGACACATGAAAGGAAGAGCACAAATTAGAATTCTATGGCAATAGTCCAGGTAAGAGGTGATGAAGGTATGAATTAGAGAACTGACTAACTTAAGGGAATGGACAAGCTAGGAAATGTTATGAAGATGTTATCTGGAAATTGTTATGAAGAAAAAAATTATAAAATTTGCCAAATAATTGGCTATATGGAATAAATAAGAGTGAGAAATTAAGGATGACATGGGTTTGAAAACTTAGTGAAGTTTGAAAAAGAAAAGATAATAAGTTCATTTTGAAACATAGGCAAATGGGAAGTGACACTGGAGGTCAACAAAAATATTAGAGTTAGGTAGATATCATTATCATTAGTGTAGAGATTGAATCTATGGGAGCTGATGAGATCAATAAATGAAATTGTCAAGAGAGAAAAGAAGAAATAAAGCCTAGGACAGAGCCCTAAGGAACTCTAGGAGCTAGGGAACTTTCCTAGTTCTATTCATTTAATTCTGCATCTGTTTATGCAAACCTCCCAGGATTTTATACATAGGCTTTGTTATTTATTATGGCACAGTAACATTACACTAACTCAAATACCATAATTTGTTCAACCATTCCCTTCATTGATGAATAACTTTTTGTTTTCCTATTCTTTACTACCACACAAAGTAATAGTTTACTGCATAAGGATCCTTTCCTTCTTTCTTTGAGCTCTTTAAGGTCTATGACTGGTAAAAGTATCATGGGGTCTATAAATTAATTTAGACAGGGTTGTAATTTTTATTATATTGGCACTGCCAAATAAAACCAAAGAATTTTTCTTTCATTATTTAAGATTTTTTTATTTCTAAGTACTTTGTGGTCATATTCATATAATTCTTATGTGTGTGTTGGTGGGTAGATTCCCAGATATCCCAAATGTTCTACATTTATTTTGAAAAGAATTTTTTCCCATGTTTTTGATAAGTTTTGTTGGTAATATGCTGAAAGGTAAAATGATTTTATGAACTTTTTTCTATCGTTGCTAGTTGCTAATTGTACAGTTAAATTTTTAGAGTTCTCCAAGTAAACTATCATGTCATCCAAAAAGTAAGAATTTTGTCTTCTCTTTGCCAATGCTTATCTTTTCATTCTTGTTCTATTGCTATAGCTAGCAATTTCAAGAATTATATCAATAGTGATGACAACAAGCATCTTGCTTTACCCATGATCTCATTGGAAAGTCTTCCTCTGTTTCTTCATTACAGATAATACTAGTACTTGGTTTTAAATAAACATTATTTGCAATAATCCATTTATTCTTATGTTTTTAATATAAGATTTTTTTATATCCATTGATATGATCCAGTGATTTTTATTGACTCTAATGTTTTTATTAATAATTTTTCTGATTTTGAATTAACCCTGAATTCTTGGTAAAAATAGTGTTTAATTTTTTAATATATTGCTGCAGTCTCTTTGCTAAAATATTATACAAAAGTTTGTATCAATAGTCAATAAAAATATTCACCTCTAGTTTATTTTCTCTACTTTATCTCTGTTTTAGATATTAAGATAATATTTGTCTCTTCAGAGTTTAATAAGATTTTTACTTTTCCTAGTTTTATAAAGAATTTAATATTGAAATTAATTGTTCTTTTTATATCTAATATAATTCACTTGTAAATTCAGTAAGTCTGAGATTATTTAGGTTCTTTTTACTTCTAATAAGTAATCCGGATATTTTGTATTTTACATATATACTATTAATTTAAATATCATGTGTTTTTTGTAAATATTCATTCATTTCACTTTTCAATGAACATTCCTGGATAAAATAGGTTCTAAGAACTTCCTTTATTCCTTCTTTCTTTCTTATAAACTCTCCTTTTTAAGTTTTATGTTAGCAGTTTGATTTTGCTTTCTCATTTTAAAATTCAAAGGATCTAGTGGTTTATTTTATTAATTAAGTAATGCCTTTTAATTATACTTAGCTATTTTTTGTGAATTGTTTATTTCTTTTTCCCTTTCTTTCTTCCTCTTTTGCTTTACATCTTATTAATCCTTTACTTCATTTTCAAAATTTTTATTTTGGTGCTTGGTTGTTTTATATTTTATAATTTTCTAGCTTTTTGTATTTGTATGCTTAGTATATTGATCTTTTTTTTTGTCATTGTTGATGGAAGTGTTTAGAGATGTAAATTTCTCCAGAGCACTGCCTCAACTGCATCTCAAAAATTCTGGTATGTTGTTTCATTATTATCACTTTCTTTGATGAAATTATCTATTATTTCTAAATAGATACTTGCTAAAATAATTGTCAAAGAGCAGAAAAAATAGAAATTAAAGATTTTTTAAATACTTCAAATTATTAATATAGAGAGAAATGCAAAATAAAATAATTGACTTTCCATCTCATACTCAGTTTGACAACAATGACCAAAAGAAAACATAATCATAATTTTTAGAAGAGCTATATTAGAAAGGTACCCTAGTGCCAAGATGTCAAAGAGGTGGCCCCTGGGTGTAGTGAGGACCACATTAAAATATAACTGGGAAATATTTAACCAAATAAAAATACAGAATATAGATAAAATGAATATATGGTTTTCTAAGTCAATATATAGTCCATAGGGATCTTATGGTTTAGGGATTCCTATTTCTATTTGAACTTGTTAATGGACTTGTAAACTTGCCCAATTGTTTGGAAAAACAATTTGGAACTACACACAAAATGTCAATAACCTCCTTTAACACTCTGACCCAGTAAAACTACTAGATATATACTTAGCAAAGATCAAATAAAGGAATAAAGGATACATATGTACAAAATATTTATAAACTATAGTAATGTTTTCATGGAAACAAAGAATTAGAAACATAGTAACTGGCTATCATTTGGTGAAGGCTGAATAATTGTGATGCATGAAAGTAATGGAATATTTTTGTTCCATAACAATAATGTTTCAACATTGTTAATATTCCAATAATGGAATATTATTGTTCTGCATAAAAAATGAAAGGAATGAATTTAGAGAAACCTGGGAGCACCTATATGAATGAAATATGACTCAGAATGAAAAGAGCAAAACCAGAAGAATATTGTACATAATAATAAAAAAAGGCTTTCAATTCATTCAACATTAATTAAGCTTAAACAGTATATAGAACATTGGACTGGGCACTGGGGGTCCCTGCCCTTATGATGCCAACACAAGTGATTATAATACATTTTGTTACATGAGAATTGTATTAAGAGAAGTACAAAACAGTTATATGAGATCCTCAGAACAAAAAAAAAAATAGTCCTTACTTTTCAGGCTCAATCAATCAATAAATAAATATTTATTAAGTATCTATTATGTTCCAGGCATTGGACTAAATTCCAGGGATACAAAAAGAGGCAAAAAATAGCCCTTGCCCTCAAGGAGTTTACAATCTAACAAATAAACTATATGAAACCAAATATATACAAAGCAAGTTATATTCAGGATAAATAGAAAATAACAGAGGGAAAACAGAGTTGAAGGCATGTAGGAAAGGCTTACTGTAAAAGTTGGGACTTAAAGGAGGCCAGGGAGGTTAGTAGTCACAATGGAAGTACCTACACAGAAAAGGTTAAGGAATCTTAGCCCAGTTGCTCAGACATTATTGGACTTTGAGTTGGCTCTATTCTTTTCTGTGCCTTGGCCCTTGTTAGATCTATATAATCTGAAAGATTTTTCATCTGTTTTATTCAGTTAGATTATGAACTATTGTTTTATGACTCCTCACAGTGACATAAAATTTAATTCTCAAAAGAAGATCAATTTTTTTCAGTTCAGATGAACTTTTTGATTCTGCCAAATTCTTTACATGAATTAGCAATGGTCGATCTGGGACCCAGATCAATTTTATTTATTGGTTCTTACACTATAATGGGGACTTGTTTAGGATGTTCTAGCAAATATCAGGGTTAACAGGCTCAGAAATTGGACAGTTTAAGGAGAAAGATCCCATTCCTAGAATGACTGGAGCTAAAAAAGTGAAAATTTATAGTCTTCGTGGATTTAAAAACTAAAAATCCCAGACTTGAGATGTCAAAAAAGAAAAAAGATTCTCAATCTGTCCAGTTTGAGAAATGGATAGGGAGGTTGATGGGAGGGAGGGAGATTGGCAAGACAAATCACATCCACAACCACCTCCATACTTAAATAGAGACAGCCCAAAACTTTGCATTGAAAAATTTCAGTGGGTCTTTTCCATAAACTGAAGACTCCTCCATAAAGGGAGTATAGTATAATAGAAAAAAAATTGTTTTGAATCCTTACAATCTGAGCTCAAATGTTCACTCAACTGATAATGTGACCTTGAATAGCTCATTTAGCCTCTCTGAGCCTCAGAGGAAGGATGGATATAAAAATCTGGGAGTCACATGTTTAGAGTGGCAATTCATTTGTAAAATGTGAGTTAGGCTAAATTGAGGGTTTTAACCTTGTTTTTTGCATCATAAATTCCTTTGTCATTCTGGTAAATGCTATGAATTCCTACATATATTGTTGTCTACATCCACAATTGAAAGAAATACTAGATTTAAGTTAGGTTTTAGGAAAAATAATATCATCTTTTCCTCTCCATGGTCACTAACACACTGAAATTTGTCTATGAACCCTAGGTTAAGAACCACTGGACCAGATCTTACCCTTTAAAGTCCATCCTGTCGACATGCTTTGACAATGAAATTAAAGAACACAAATTAAACATCCTCCTCCCAAGCAGATAATTCTTTTAAAAAAAGAACATAACTTTCATCTTTATTACTCAAAAAAAATTATGTGATTAAACTTCTTCCAGGTAATTAACAGTCACTTCAAGAAAAATCTCTCAACCAGCATTAATTAAACATCTGTGATATGGCAGGCACTGTGCTTGGAAATGGGGACACAAAGACAAAAGTGAAAGATGCTCAAAGAGTATCCATTCCAATCATGAGTATAGAAATATGTATGTATATATGCATGCATGCATGTATACATACATATAGTGTGTGTGTGTGTGTGTGTGTGTGTGTGTGTGTGTAAAATAGATACAAGTAACTTTAGGGGAAAGAAAAGAGGAAAAATCTAAAGCAAAAAATAGTCCATAAGCTTTCTGGAAGAAAATCAAGAATTCTAAGAGGGAGAGCTAAGGAAAGACAACATTCCAGACCCGAAAGACAATGAAATCAAAGTCATGGAGTGGGAGATGCTGTGCTATGTGCGGGAACAGCCAGAAGTCCTATGAGGAGCAACAGGAGTGAACGGTATAATAATAAGGCAGGAAAGGAAAGAAAGAGCTAAAGTTTTATATGCTGAAAAGAAAAACTTATATTTGTTCCTGGAAGTAATAGAGAAACATCATAGTTTATGGGAAAGTAAGGAGTAAGGAGAAGATTTAGGAGGAAGATTAATGTGTCTGATTTTGACCTATTAAGCTTGAGATGCCTGGGTAATTGAAATGTTCAATTAGTGGTTGATGATTTGACAGTGGAGCTCAGGGGAGAGATTAAAGCTAAATATAAAAATCTGGGAGTCTTGTGGATGATGATATTTGAACCAGTGGCAGCTAATGATACTACCAAGTGAATGAATGTAGAAGGGCCAGCTAATGGCACAGTGGATAGCCCACCTGTCCCAGAGCTGTGTGACTCTGAATAAGACACAACTTCAATGGCCTTGCAAAAAAAGAAAAGAAAGTGTGTAGAGAGAAAAAGAGAAGTGGGCCTAAGATGGAAACATGGGATATGTCAGTAGTTCAGATATTAAACCTGAAAAAGAAACTAAAACTCAATCAAATATATAGGAAGAGGAAAAAGAGAGCCATGTCCTAAAAACTGAAAGAGGAATAAATGAATGAAACATTTATTGAGTGTTTACTATGTACAAATCACTGTGTTAAGCAAGGTGATTTCTCCTCTTGGTGATAGTTGTTGGAAGTGGGCTGGAAGCAGCTCTGGTGGTATTGATATTTTCAAGACTTTTTGATTTAGGGTCTTAAACTGTCTGCATAAATATCTGAGGGGAGATAATAATAAAAGTGTTGATGGACTTCCCTTGGAACAAATTGTCCTCATCGGGGTACAGCGTGCTTCAGCTCGGCTGGCTTGTCTATGCAATGAGTATATTGATCAGTATCATGAAGCTAGAGAGTGGAACAACCAGGATTGGATACCAGGTCTTATGATTTCAAGTGAGTATTTTAACTTAAAGTGTAATAGAATTTAGAGCTGTATAGGACCTTAGAACAGAACTGTAATTAGGAATTTTTGCCCCAGAAGCAAGCAGTCTTCTAGTAAGGAAAATATGCCTTTAAATGAAGGGAAAGAGATAGACAGAGACCTTGGATGGGGGCCAGAAGAAACTCACTCCAGCCCAACTTTTGTCTACTTCTTACTTTAATTATTCTTATTTTGTTATTTCTGTACTACCAAAGAACTGCAAGGAGTACGCTCTAAATTTGATACCTTCTAAATCTGGTATATTGGGGGGAAATTCCATTTGACCTTCTCGAGTTATAGCTCTGTCTCAGAGATCATCTTATTCGACTCATTAATTTTACAAATGGAGAAACTTAGATCCAAAGAGATCATAAGATCATATAATCACATGGGATGGAAAAGACCTTAGCAAATATTGAATCTCAGCTCCTCAATTTAAGGATGGGGACTCAGACAGGTTAAGTCATATACCAGTTAATGGTCAAAGTGGGGATTTGATTTTTTAAATAATATTGTATGTGGAAATATGTTTAGAAGAATTGCACATGTTTAACATATATTGGATTACTTACTGTCTAAGAGGGGCAGGGAGGGGAAAGGGAGGGAGAAAAATTTGGAACACCAAGATTTTGCAAGGGTGAATGTTGAAAACTATCTGTGCATGTATTTTGAAAATAAAAAGCAATTTTTTTAATTTAAAAATAAAAAACAAATACATTTTATATATATTAAGATATGTGTGTATATATATATAATATATATTTTTTCACCTGTATCTTTTCTTTTCTCTCTCTCTCTTTCAGAGAACCTTCCCATATAACAAATAGCATTTTGTTAAAAAACAATAATGGGGGGGGGGGTGCATCACAATTGAGTAATACATTGAAAAAGTTCTAAAACATATGTAAGATGTAAACTTCCTACCTCTACAAAGGAATGGGTTGAATGTATCATTTCATATCTCTTCTTTTAATTCATGTGCATGTATTTTAAAGTTTTTATTTATTTTATTCTGAACTTAAGAAATAAAACAAGCATTTCTATAACAGTAAAATAGGAGAAAAAAGATGATTGTATGTGAAATTACAAATCTATTATGTATGACATGCTATTCTTTTTAAGTATATAATAAACATCATGTAACTTTCTTTATTTTTCCTTTTCTTCTTCCCTTACCCACCCCCAGATGAATACCATTAAATACAAATATGCATGTATAAATATATAGATATATATAAAACCATTCTATTCATACTTCTATTTATCAGTTCTTTCTCTGGAGGCAAATATCATATTCTTTCATATGTTCTTTCTAGCTAATTTGGGTATTTACAATAGTCAAAAGTACTTAGTTACTCAAAGATATCTTTAAAACAATATTGCTCATTTCAATCAAGTCGTTCCATGTTTTTCTAAGTTTGTTGAGCTCAGTAGTACAGCACAGTAGTATTTCATCACAATCACATACCACAGTT
Source organism: Antechinus flavipes (assembly GCF_016432865.1). NCBI lineage: Eukaryota > Metazoa > Chordata > Mammalia > Dasyuromorphia > Dasyuridae > Antechinus > Antechinus flavipes. Next base: position 172,196,218 of record NC_067403.1, on the reverse strand, counting down.
TGTTCAGCCATTCTCCAATTGATGGGCTTCCCCAAAATTTCCAGTTCTTTTCCTTCACAAAGAGAGCTATAATTATTTTAGAACATATGTTCTAAACCTATGTTCTCTTCTTGTTCCCTAGCCATCTTGGGACCCAGTATTGCACATGTGATGTCTAAAAGAACACCAAAATGGCAACAAAAAATGGGAAAGTATCCAGAACACTCAGACAAAGAAATCCTTTCCCTACCTCGTGGTACAAACTAGGTCTTTCTTTACTTTTGAATTCAAGCACAAATAAGTTAGAGAACTGATTTATCAGCAGGATTACTTTATCTATCTGTCCCAAGCAACTGCGGCATCACAGTGCCTTAAACTTGTCAAGTCTTCGCCTAATACATTGCAAGCAGCACATTCTTTGCTGACAGCACAGTAGAGTAGAGTTCCGCAGGTCTTACTATTAATAATCACAGTATTTCTGTTGTTAGATGCAGGGCCAAAAGACATCGAAACTTCTCTTTGTCAGCATAAAAGTTGGCAGTACCATTTTTTTTTTAATTTTTCAGTTTCCTCAAGAAAGACTTACAACCCCACTGGATTTATCAAACAAGCCATTAGAGAAAGGGTTTGGGGTTGGGCTCTTTCCTTGCTGATAGCCAGATGGAATCTATTGATGGGTTCTGGGTATCGAGGTTAAGGAGAGAAGTAAAGGTGGGGGTGAGGGGAGAGGAAGGAGCCTGAAACAGGGCGGTGGCTAAAAGAACAGGGCCTCAGCCTCCATGTGTTTCACCAAAAATAATTGCTTTATTCTGGAGAAACATTTGCAAATGAGTGTAAGATTGCCTGCAAGACAGAGCAGGTCAGAGAAAGCATTTGTATGGCTCATGTTTTCTTTGGCAACCACAGAAGGTTAAAATCCTTTATGACTTCATCCCAAATTTGCTATCATTCTGAGATACTTTTAAGGGCTACCTTCAAAAATACACCTTGAGGATTACTTGGCTGTTGTCCCTACTCTTTATATATCAGTAACAAAGCTAACAATGCTATGTAGACCAAACTCTAGGCTGAATGATTTTAGATCACAAAAATTTGGTTTAGTGTGATTTAAATGAGTTTAAAAAAGAAAAAAAGAAACCATCTTGAACTCAGTCTTTACTTCCCCATGAAAGAAAATCAATCCTTGTTCTTCTTTGTCTTTTTGCCAAATAGTTTTCTAGTAAGGGTTACCCTAAAAACAAGTTTCCTATTTTTTGTTGTCAAGGGACTTCTGGCAGGTATAGCCATATGAAAAAATATACTCTAAATCACTATTGATCAAATTAAAACAACTCTGAGGTACCACCTCACACCTCTCAGATTGGCTAAGATGATGATAAATGTTGAAGGGGATGTGGGAAAACCAGGACACTGATGCATTCTTGGTGGAGTTGTGAAATGATCCAACCATTCTGGAAAGCAATCCAGAACTATGCCCAAAGGGCTATCAAACTGTGCATACCCTTTGACCTAGCAATGTCACTACTGGGTCTGCATCCCAAGGAAATCTTTGCTGTGGTAGCAAAGAATTGGAAAGTGAATAGATGTCCATCAATTGGGGAAGGGATGAATAAGTTGTGGTATATGGAGATAATGGAATATTATTGCTCTATAAAAAATGATGAAAAGCTGATTATACCTGGAAAGATTTACATGAACTGATGCTGAGTGAAATAAGCAGAACCAGAAATACATTGTACACAATAACAGCAAGAATGTGTGATGATTAACTATGAAAGGCTTGGTTCTTCTCAATGGTTCAGTGATTCACAGCAATCCCAATAGACTTTGGTCAGAAAATGACATCTGCATCCAGAAAAAGAATTTATGGAGATTGAGTGCAAATCAATATATGCTATGTTCACTTCTTTTTTATGGATTTTTTTCCTCTCCCATAGTTTTTCCCTCTTGCTCTGATTTTTCTCTCCCAACGTGATTCATAAAGCAATGTGTATTATAAATAAATAAATGTTAAAAAAAATTTAATTTTAAAAAGGAAACTTCTGGCAGCCCTAACTTGGAGAGAAGTTGTCTTTAGCAAGGAAGTTGGGTTCTTCTTGAAGGAAACACATTATACAAAATCCATTTTTCTCTATAGAAGTCATAATCAGGACAAGGAGATTGGGCTTACTCCTGGGCACCAAATTTAGAGGGTACATTAGCAATGTCAATCAATAAATATTTATTAACTACCTACTATGTGTCAGAAGCTATAGTTAAGTCCTAAGAATACGAAGAAAGTCAGCAGACAGTTCCTGATCTCAAGAACTTCACCACCTAATAAAAGAGAGATCATGCAAACAACTATGTCCAAACAAGTCATGTAAGGAAAAATCAAATAATCAATAGAGAAGAGACATTAACATTGAGGAGAATTGGGAAAAGTTTTTTTTTTTTTCAGAAGATGTACTAAGATGTAAAAAAAAAAACCAAGGGACAATAAAATATCATATGTAGATGCCAATAATTTGTTAAAAATAGGAAGTTACCAGATGAGTTGAGAGACTTTCCCAACCTAGGGATTGGAAGAGAGTAATTGAAATCTTCCTCTACTTCCACCTTTCCCCAACTGTTATCTCCCCAGTAACAAGATCTAACCAGTAGCTCAGTCTCTGCCTACTTCCAGGAGACATTGTCCCACTCTGATGTGATATGATTTTTGTGGTCCCCTGATTTTAAGGGGGCTTCTGTTCTGGCAATCTGATTCCAAAGTCCTTTAGCTTTGCCCCACACACACATACACCCAACCTAGGAATGCTATTGTTCTGACAATCTATCTGATTCTGACCACTTCTCAATCAGATAGTTTCTGACCTCAGGATAGTCCCACAGATCAAACTCCTGAGACAATAGTGAATAGACCACTCCTTCATTCATCGTTGACTGATGATCTGGTCAATGAGAACCAAATTCCTTCCTTCCTATGAGCCATAGAATTATCATATCAATGCTAAAAAGTTGGATAAATGTGTCTCCTTGCTTCTGTTTTTCTGCTGAATTCCCTTACAATTCAGTCTGCTTTTAATGGTGTTACTATTACAATAAAACTCTGCCCCTTGGCTAAGGATTTGGGTTCAAGCCTGCAAATTCTTTTGAGACACCAGGGCACCACTCTGTGACCCCAAATTTTTAGGGTCCCCTTTCCCAACCTCAACAACTCCATCTTCAAGTGAAGACATGTTTAGATGGGATCTTCATTTTAATCAGTTTTGTTAGGTAAGAAGCTAAACAGGTTCTTAGAAATCATGTATTATAAACCCCTCAAATGAAGAAACTGAGAACCCTCAATCCAACGTGAAGGTTGTAATTCATTACAGAGGTAGAATCCAATCTTCTGTCTCCAAAGGCAGCATCAGCCCCTTTCCTCTTCCATTTTCCTCTTTTCTGAAAGGATTGAGTGTGCAAAATTAGCAGAGTTGTGCTGAAAAGCAGTCTTTTGAAGCTGTTTGATAGTCATCAATCCAAGATCATGGAATCTTCTCCTTCCTCACAGCTTCTGGCAATCCCTAGTGTCTCACCAGGCTCAGCTCGTGTCTGCATCGCACAAGAAGAATTTCTTGATTTCCCCAGTGGCTGGGGTGGTCCCTGTATCCACTTACTTTGTTTTACTTAAGTAAGAAGAAGGAGGGAGAGGGAAATTCACTTGTGTAGTGAAACTCTCCTGTGGCAAAGGATGCTGACATGGTTCAGAGGGAGGCAGAATATTCATCTCCAACCTTTTCTCCAAAGGATACTCTCATCTTGGCAGAAGAGGAAGCTGGAGATTGGAGCCAGAGGCTACCACTCTGCTCTCCCTAGAAAGAGAGTGTATTGTTGGGTGCTGGATACATTGGGGTTATAGCCACCACCACCCCTTCCTTGTCATTAGGACTAGGAGAATTGAGTTAGGAAAAACCTTGGCGCTCTGATCATCTTTACACAACATTGTGTCATAAACTCCAGGTGCATTATCTCCATCCTTGCTAGGATAATTCCTCTTTTCCCTCTTAAATTGTGCTAGTTCCCCCTTATTGTGCTAGTTCCACAATAGCAAAAGAACCTATTTATCCAAATCTTGGCAAAAACAGAAATCAGAAAAGCTATACATAAAAGAATAGACAATACAGCATGAAACTCCGACTGGGAGATAACACAGTCCAACCAAGAGAGTTCCAGATCTCACTGAAACTTCCCAAAAGGAAAACTCTCCAAAATCTCTAGAGTAACAAGCTGGGGGTAGAGTTGAATCCAAAGAAAAGCTGTATTAAATTTTGAAGATACTTGCTACTTAGAAATAGCTAATAAGGACAACAGCTAACATTTATATGTCACTTGCTATGTACCAGATATTATGTTAAACACTTTAAAATTATTATCTCACTTGGGTTTTATAATAATCCGACAGGTAAGTACTATTTTTATTATCCCCATTTTACAGATGAGGAAATTAAATAAACTTGCCCAGGATCACATAGGTAGTAACTACCTGAGGTTCAATTTGAATTCAAGTCTTAGATGGGAGTTTCTCAGCTATTTATTTTAATAAAAGTTCCTGAAGCCCAAAATCTCCAGATGAATAGAAAAAAAATCTGGAAGCCTAGACCAGGAGGTAAAGGACCAGGAGGTCCTTTACTCTATATGCTAGTTCAATAGAGATATTTTTTCCCCCATAGGATGATCTGGAAAGGGGTTTCTGCCTCTTAAGGAAAAAAACTAGCTAAAGATTTCAGCTCAGGAAGAAGCTGAAAACAGTGTAGTTTCAACAACAGGCAAGTGTTGGAGAAGCCAAATTGAGCGGAGCAGTAGTCTGAAGGCTATGATTTACCAAGGAGAGTATCAAGCAGTCAACAACAGTTACCCATCAGCAGCCAACAGAAACAGGACGTCCAGTTGAGCCCCGTTCCCTGGAGACTGGCTCTAGCTAGTAAAGTAAGATCTAGAAAAGCTCGAACCACATGAGCAGACCCATGGGAAGAAGCCCCACAGTAACATCATAAAGACATCAAGAGCCTCTGAAGGGAATCAGATCACAAATCAGCCATAGAAGAAGATCCACCAATATTGAGGTCTCCCTACTCCTTATATCTTCTAAGTCCTTTTCGTTGGTTCCCAAATTTGTTTGATTTGTCACTGGACCTGGAGGACATGGGAATCAATGACTTCATTCCTTCTGGTGAAATGGAGACTAAAATGTCATCGTCTGCCCTGTCACCACCTCCTAAGGCTCTCTGACGTTCAACCAAAGACTCTTGGCACTTGCTGACCTACTTACAAAGCCTAATGCTCTTAGACCTTGACATCCACACTAATGACTTCCATGCTATTTCATCCATCTCATAGCTAAACTTTCTTTTAAAAATTGTCTCCCCCAATTAGAATGGCTGGAGCCATCTTGCTTTTTCTTTTTATTTTCCTATCTTTTTTTTTATTTTGGGGAGGCAATTAGAGTTAAGTGACTTGCCCAGGGTGACATAGCTAAGTATTGAGTGTCAATTCAGAAACTGAATTTGAACTCAAATCCTCTTGACTCCAGGGCCGGTGGTCTATCTACTGTGCCATCTAGCTGCTTCCATCTTGTTTTTTTTATTTACATCCCCAGAACTTGGCACACAGTAAAGCACTTAATAAATGCTTTTCCATTCATTCATCCATATTATCGTATTAGTGGAGAACTTAAACAATCCAACTATCTGCCAAAATATCAAAGAACTGATATATTCATGACTTGTTTTTATGCTAAATTCATCCTTTCAAAGGTGAAAGCAATGACAAAGAGAGGCCTGGTGCCAGACTAGAAATGAGAGGAAACTGGTGGGCAGAACATTCTGACTGAGGGCATCAGGACCAAATTACATGAGCACAGAATAAGGGAAATGGAAGATGCAAAATTGGGAGAAAAAATGAACAGGAATGAACTAAACTGACTTCAAGCATTCAAAGGGCTTTCTAATACCTTTCCAGGACAAAAGGTATTAGACATTTTTGCTTGGTCCTAGAAAGCAAGATTAGAAACAATGGGTGGAAATTGAAGAAACAATTTTATATTTGATGAATGAAAAAAACTTTCTAACAGAGCTCCCTAAAAGCCCAATGGATGGCTTTGGGAGGAGATGATTCCTTTACATTTGATGTCTTCAAGGAGATGAGCACTTTTAAGGCTTTTACAGAAAAGACTTTGGCTCAGGGATGGTATGAACCAGATAATTTTGAGGTCCTTCCACCTCTGAAGTTCTGGAACTCTTAAGTAGCTTGAAGCTCAAATGAATTAGGTCAAATCAAAGCTTTATTTTATTATACCAATTATTTTTTCTACCCCAAAACAAAGTTCACCTTCAAAAGTCACTAAAAAGTATTCCCTGGAGTGTAGACTGGCATTAATATTACATATATTATGGTTTCTATTTGACAGAAGTAACTCTCATGGCAAGAGATATTTATTTTTATACCATGATAATTCAATTTGACAAGTATTAATACTTGACAACTCTATACTTTTTTGATAGGAATATCATACAAACATAAATAGGAAAGAGTCCTTGCTCTCAAGGAGTTCACTTTCTACTAGAGTTTAAAAGAAAAGCTCACTCAATCTGGAATTGCAGACCCTCCCAGCAGAGTCCATTGGGATTTACAGTTTTTTTATTTATCAATTAATCAATTAACAAACATTTTTAAAATATTACATATATATATATAGTGAGACAAAAAGTTAAGTGACTTACCCTGGGTCACACAGCTAGTAAATGCTAAGTGTCTGAGGTCAAATTTGAACTGAGATCCTCCTGACTTTAGGGCCAGTCCTCTGTCCACTGTTCCATCTAGCTGAACCACAACCAACATTTTAAAGCACTTACTATGAACTAGGAACTGTGCTATCTGGAGATAAGAGTAAAAAAGTAAGACAATTTTAGTCCTCAAGGAATTTAAATTCCAATAAAGGAGTACAGCATAGAAAGGGAAGTGCTGGTAGGGAAGGGAGTTTTGGTCTAGGCAATCCCAGGAACTGAGGGTTGAGCAAGAGGACAGTTGCCCACCATTTCCTTTCCAATGATAATGGAAATGTTGATGTTATTCTTGTTCCCAGAGCAAACAAAGGGTAAAGGGCAAGATACTTTTGTGTATATCTTTGAACACTGAAGCCCAATGCTCTTTGGGATATTTGTGTGGCTTTGCATTGGACTATTTTCTTCCTAAGAAATTTATCTTTGTTTTATTCTCTTAATTCTCTTCTCTTCCAGTTTATTGTGAAATTGTATTCTCTTATTTATGAGCTATGTTTTTATTTATTTCTTTTGTAATCTACTTTCCATATGGGGTTAGAGCTTCTAAAGTATTCTTCTCCCTCATCATTTGGTTAGACGTATCAGTGTCTGCCATTTGCTGAGGGGTGGGGAGTGGCAGTAGGTTGAGGGTATCATCAATGTCTCTCTAGCTGAGAGACTTCTCAAGGAGGTCCCTGGATCAGTTTATATGCTACTGCTGGGGTGTGCAAAGTATAGTGAAAGAAAGCTGCTGAGTGGGGGGTCTTAAGGACAATTCAAAAGGATTTTTACCTTATGGTTATCTCTTCTGCATTCCATGGATTCAAATGTAATTCATTTTGAGGGAGGAATTAAAGTCATTTAGGACAAAAATGACTAATGTATCATCTAACTGGTTACGTGACTGGAAATTTTTCAGTGATTTTGATTGTCAAGACCAGAGGTCTTTTCTCAACCTTCATCTTTCTTGTCTTCTCTGCTGCATTAGAAACTGTTGCTTTCTCTTTCTCTTTGCATCTCTCTCTGTTTTATCTCTCTCTCTTTCTCTGTTTCTCTTTGTCTTTCTTTCTCTGTCTCTCTGTGTCTGTGTGTGTCTCTTTCTGTCTGTCTCTGCCTCTCTCTGTCTCTCTGTTTCTCTCTCTCTCTGGCTCTCTCTCTCTCTGATTCTCTCTCTCCCACCCCCAGCTCTTCTTTAAATTTTTATGACACTGCTCTCCTGACACATAGTATGTAGTTAATAAATATTTATTGTTTGACATTGCTAACACTCTCCGACCCTAGAGTCAGGAGGATTTGAGTTCAAATTCAGTTTCAGACACTCAATACTTAGCTATGTCACCCTGGGCAAGTCACTTAACTCTAATTGCCTCCCAAAAATAAAAAAAGATAGGAAAAAAATACTTCTCTGTATTATTCCACTTTCTTGGTCTCCTTGACTGGTTTCTTATCCATAACATGCCACGTGGCTGTATATTATACCACCAAAAGTCTTCCTAAGTAACTTTTCTCTTCTCTGTGTATACAGAGTTCTTGTCATGTGTGTGTGTGTGTGTGTGTGTGTGTGTGTGTGTGTGTGTGTTATGGATCCCTTGTAAAGATGGAAAAGCCAGTAAGATATTCTTAGGTGCAAAAAATAAAATCCATAGGATTACAAAGGAAACCAAATATATTGGAAAGCATCTAATCTAGTAGGCATTTGTTGATTGGCTGATTGATTATGAGCTGTCATACAGGCAATATATTTGATCATCAGTTAGATAGTGTTCCATCATTAGCTATTTCTTCATCCTCAGAGGGAATTGTCTGGCTCAGATATAGAGACAAAAAACAACAACAACAACCATTTTTTTACTGAAGAAATCTTGCATGATATTTTTAGAGTAAGTTAATAAGTCAAATGAACAGAAATGATTCTAACTATTCTAGGATAGTGTCTGCAATTATGTGTCTAAAAATGCACTATGTGACCTGTTGGTGCCATTACTGATGGCTTGAAATGAAGTATAGAACTTTTTAGCCCTTAGAGAACTTCCATTAAGGTATTTGAGCACATTACCAATTCACTTTCCTTCCTTGCCCCAATTGTCCATGACTTCATTTCCTCTGCAAAAATAAACAAGAGCTCTGTCTAGTATCAAATGTCCCCTCTCCCTGTCTCCACTTCTCAGTAAACATATCCATGCAGAGCTAATACATTCATGAGAATTAAATTTAAAAGCTTTCAGTATCTTTGATTCTACTATATTTCATATGAATATCCTTCCACAAAAAATGCCTTCCATAATGTGAAAGAAAAAGTGTCTTCTCCATTTTGGTCAAAATCTGACAAAAACAATTTATTAATAAATAAACATTTCTACTTGAAAAGAGGTCCAAACAGAGTTTCCTCTGCTAACTGAAATTCTCTCCAACCCAAGCAATGCCCAATTATATTTTATAAGAATCATGAAACAAAGACAAAATTCCCTAGCAGTGTAAAATAAAAGTGCATAGTTTAGGTATAGGCTTTTTTTTAATTTACTTTTAAGCAGAGCAATAGCAATGTCAATAGCATAGTCTAGAAATCTTCTTCCATAACTAATTATTGCATCTTTCATAGCTCCCTAGCATAAGGATTCCCTTTTCTATCTGGTCAAAGAAAGGGAAAGGGAAAGGGAGAGAGAGAGAAAGAGAGAGAGAGAGAGAGAGAGAGAGAGAGAGAGAGAGAGAGAGAGAGAGAGAGAAGCAGAGGTAAGAAATGAGAAGAGAGAAGGAAGAGAGAAAGAAAAAAAAGGAGAGATTCAGAACTGCATGATAGATTTCATTTGGTATAGAGAATTTCTAAGTAAGAAACCATCTTCCTACCAATGCAAGTTGTCACCTTCTCTGCAACTTACAGACTTGAAAGGAACTGGATTCATGTGCCACCTGATACATACTGGCTGTGTGATCCTGGGTAGATTGTTTAACATCTAAATATTCTAGATTACTCTCAAAAACAAAGATATAACCCTTTTAACTTGAATTAAGCAAGAAGACTTTCCCACTCTCAGTTTGGTCACTATTGAAAAATAACATTTTTCTTTCTTTAATGATCTTAATGCTAGGGAATTAAATCTCTCTCTGAAACTGAATAAGTTTTCTATTAGTAAGTCTTTGATTCAAGTGAGAAAAAGGAAATCAGAATAGAACACTATTTTAGTATTTTTTAATACTTATAATTGAGGCCCCAGAGGATATGCTTCCATATTAAAATAATATTTTTTGTGATGTGGAAATCATTCCTTAAAACTTGTACCATATTTGCAAATATATTCATAACATTACTCTTGTTATTAGCAAGAAAATAGACACAAAGTAGATACCCATAAATTGAGAGATAATTGAATAAATTATGGCATATTATGCAATGTTCAACCATTTAGTCTTGTCTAACTCTTCGTGATACCATGAACCAACAGTTCATGGAATTTTCTTGGCAAAGATATGGGAGTGATTTGCTATTTCCTTCTCTAGATTATTATACAATAAAAACCAATAAATATCAGGTATTCAAAGGCATGGGAAAGATTGTTTGAACAAATGCATAATGAAGTAAGTACATTTGGGAGAAATATACATGGTAACTAGAATAACATAAAGATGGCAAAACATATAAAGATGGTAAAACGTTCAAAGATCAATGTTGCACCTAGAAAACAGGTGACAGAGCCCAATCCATTCCTTTTATTAAAAGTATAGGACATTATAGATACAGAATAGTACACATTCTGGTACAAATGGTATAAAAATGGCACAAATTATATTTTCTGCTCCCCAAATATTGTTAGTTTAGGGAAAATAGCTTTCATGTTCAAGCCACCATTTTGGCCAGTATCCCTTTGCAGAGAAGCATTCCAAGCTGTATCCACTGGCTTGACTCTCTTTCAAATGCCATTTACACAAAATTCATCATACATAGCCAATAGTGAACTAACGCATTTATCCAAGCTAACAAAAAAGAGAAATCAGAGAAGTTATGCAGATAAGCATATACCAGATGAGTGAACTCTCCCACTGGAATTAAGATATCTCAGTTCAACCAAAAGAGAGTTCCCCATCTCACCCAATTAGAAATTCCCCTAGGTCTCTAGTATAGAAAACTGGAAATAGACTCATAAGATGGCAACTCCTCTAAGGAGGTTTCTCCCTAGAGATTTTACATCCCCACCTATCTACATATCTCTGAAGAAAACTAGAACTATGGTTCCTCTCTTGAAGCCAGAAGAATAGTATTTATCCTCCCTTGAACTCTACCTGAACCTCCTTTCCTAATAACCAACCTATACCAAATCAAAATGATAAGAAAAGAAAAAGAAAAAAATTGTTCATACAAAATTATTTATAGTAGCTTGTTTTGTAGAAATGCCGAGTTGGGGAAAAGCTAGATAAATTCTGGAATGTGAATGTAAGAGAATGCTATTTTGCCATAAGAAATAATAAAAGGGGGTAGTTTTGAGGGGAAATTTATACAATAACAACAATATAATAACAAATAACTTTGAAGGATCTCAGAACACAGATCAATGGCAAGGACCAACATGATTCTAGAGGAAAGTTGATGACAGAAATGATGGACTCAAGATGTATACTAAGTCATATATTTTTGGACGTGACCAATGTGAGAATTTGTTTTGTTTTACTATGCATATTTTTTTACAACAGTTTGGTTTTTCTTTATTTTTTCTTCAATAGAGAAGGGGAGGTAGAGAGAGAAAAAAATAAATGCTTGTTAATAAAAAAAATTTAAGGAATAATTCATTGCTATGAGAAGGGTGTATTTTGGAAAATGTGGCATTAAAAAAAGACAACAATATAAGGATTTTTTAAAGCATTCTTGTATATAATTTTTACTGTTTTAGCAAAAAGAAAAATTGGTCAGATTTTCAAATTTTGTCCAGTCCATTCTTTAGTGAGCACCAAAATACACTGGAAGAAAATGAACTCTAGGAGCACAGATCCATTTAAATACTGTTGTTCCTTTTTCAACTTTCCTTAAAATTCTTGTGTCGGCTGTCTGATTTCTTTCAAGCATGACCTAACTTTCCTTGGGATAGGGGCCCATGGGCCTTGGCTAATTACATGGCTGCCATAGAAATTCTTCTTGGCTTCCCTTCCTGTTTCAAAGAAGAGTCTTTGAGTGGATTCCACAGAGATCACCGTGGTATGTTCAGCCATGTTTCTTCTCCACTGGGCCAGGTCATTTCCATGTAATTGTGGAGAAGTCATTCAAATGGGGAAAATGTTTCTCTTCACGCACAATGCTTCTTCACCACTGTCCTCCTTCTTAAATACAAACCATCTCCTTCCCTCTCTGTGGTATTTGAGAATGTTACCCTGTCATTGAGGCAAGATCCTAGTCTAGCTCCCTTGCCATCTACCCACACTCAGGAGAGGCTCCCAGGCGCCAGCTCTTGGTCTCTCTGCCCTTCATTGTGGTGATGGAGGGAGGTAACAATCCAACCAACAATGGTATGGAGAGAATGGAACCTCTGCACGCAGGAAGGTGCAGAGCATGAGTGTAGCTAAGGCATAAAATCATGTTATTATCTAAATGAAGCATGACCCTCTGGAGAATCTATTTCTGGTTCTCAAACCCAAGGAGGTACATGGAACCAATTTTTCCATAATTAAATGGATACCAAAAAGGAAAGGGTGAGGGAGGGAGGCCGGGGAAATTTTGAATAGTCAAAGGATCATGGGAGAGACCGACTTTTCTAGGTTTTGTTCATAAATCATTTTATCTAGATGTATCTAGGCTTTTTTTTAAATCACATATATAGTGCTTTAAGGTTTTTAAAGTCTCATCTGGTCTCTCATCTGATCCTCATAAAATTTCTATGTAATAGGTATTAATATTGGTACATGGAACCAATTTTTCCATAATTAAATGGATACCAAAAAGGAAAGGGTGAGGGAGAGAGGCCGGGGAAATTTTGAATAGTCTAAGGTTCATGGGAGAGACCGACTTTTCTAGGTTTTGTTCATAAATCATTTTATCTAGATGTAGCTAGGCTTTTTTTTTAATCACATATATAGTGCTTTAAGGTTTTTAAAGTCTCATCTGGTCTCTCATCTGATCCTCATAAAATTTCTATGTAATAGGTATTAATATTATCCTCATTTTTACAGATGAGAAAACTGAGCCTGAGAGGTTGTGACTTGTTGAGCGCCAAACAGTTCTGAGAGTAGATGCTCTGCTTATAGACTATTAGCCTTTGATTTCTTCCTTTTCCTTCTAGTTCCCTGCTCATTTACTTCTCCATCAGGGCTGAGGAAATAAAAGGAACTGAATCTTAAGCCAATTTATTCTATTCTTTGTAGCAATTCTTAGAAAGGAAGGTCAAAACTAATCACTAAACCAAGGTTTTTGGATAAGATGTGGATTTTAATTATCCCATGCTTTTGTACCCTGAAGGACAAGGGGTCCAAACAAGGAGCTCCAGAATCCCACAAAGCTAGGTTCAATCCTGAATATATGTCCTGATCCAAAAAAAAAAAAGGGGGGGGGGAGAAAGGGGTATTGGATTTCTTTCTTTTTGCCTTGGACCTGAAATAACTCCAGGGAAATTTCTAAAACAAAGTTTAGGTACGGCTCTGTCTAGTGTTTCCAAAATGTGAGTAGCAAGGTCATTTTTCTTAAATTGGCATGGCTCAACCATGAGCAATGAATATCTTTCCAAGTATTTATGTCTTCTGCTAACTTTCTAGGAAACAAAAAGGATTGGTAAGCTTATAGTATTGAGATTTGGAAGAGACATCAGAAATTATCTGGTCTAAGTTTCTCATTTTGCAGATAGGAAAATAAGACCCAGATTTGTCTACAGTCATATAACTAATACATAGCTGAGCCAAAATTCAAATACAAGTTCTCTTTGTTTCCAGTAGAATACTCTTTCTTTCCACTGGCATGGAGTAGTAGATAGATGACTGACATCACAGCCAAGAAGATATGGATTCAAGTTTCTTCTCTGATACATATTGGATGTATGGCTGTGGGCAAGTCACTTAACCCCAGGTCAACTCTCTAATAATAGAAATTACTGAAACATTGCCAACCTTTATTGATAGATGCAGTTTTCTTCCCCCAAAATTTCCTGTATCAATGAAATCATCTGCCTAATTTGTATCTTTCTTTAAAATTATTTTCCCCAAATGGAACTACATAGTCCAGTAAAAATAAACTACCTATCCTTCATACATATACACAGTCATTGTCTCCCATTTTAGAAAAGCTGTCCCAATAACTAAAATGCAAATGCTTTACTTCCTCCTTTAGGATTTCCTATTCTCCTTCAAAGCTTAAATCAAACACTATTTCTTTCAAGAGACCTTTAAATGTATATCCACTTGCACTCACATAGGAAAGGTGGATCTCCAGAAAATGACTACCTCTCTTGGACTGTAGTGATGTACCTATTGGTCTATACTAGTGGTCCTCAAACGTTTGTTCTCAATATCTTTATCCTAATAAAAATGATTGAGGATCTGTCCGAGTTTTTGTTTATGTGGTTTATAGTTATAGATATTGATCACATTAAAAATAAAAACTAATTATGAATTTGTAGACTCTCTGAAAGGATTTCAGAGATTCTCAGGATGCTCTGGACCAGACTTTGAGAACCACTGGTCTATACTCTTAACAGCAAAGTAGATGCACCCCTATGTTCTGCTCATTAGAAATCCGTGAGTAGACACAATTAGTTCTTGGCAGAGGTATTTAATAAGATGACATAGTAAAAAGAATAATTATAAAACACTTTCCCCATAAGCCTAATACATAACCTCCCAAACATATACATAGCAGACATAGAAAGAATGAGAAACTTAAGAGTACAGGAGTAGTAAGACACATATGTGGGATACAGGAATGGCAGGGGCTCACAGTTCTTAGGAGTCAAGTCTGGAAGTCCTTTCTCTCTTTGTAGAATCCTCACAGCCCTCCTCTTACATTTAGCATCTCTGCTAAGAAAGTTGTTTATAGCTGAGTTCCAGGGCCTGCTCCTTTGTACAACTACCTCTCTCCTCTGCTACCAGAACCCCTATTCCTCAAACCTGCCTCCTGTATCCATGATCTAAGATGGGATTTGTAAAGCACTTTGAAAAACCTTAAAAATGCTATATAAATGCCAGTTATTTTTTAAAATTATAATTATTCTTATTTTGACTAGATATCTATGACTACCTATCTGGAGTATGCTTGTCTTTGCTTATTCTCCTATATCTTAAACTCTTTTGTGTGATGAACTCTTTAACTGCTGGATGGGATATCTCTTTTTCCACTGCTAGATGCTTTTTTCCCTCTTTAATCAAGTCTCTTCCTCTAAGTATTCCAGAAACTGAACTCACTTGACCTTGAACTCTAAAATGGTATTTTAAATATTAAAGCCCTGCTTGTCCAAAAAGTTAGTTTGCTGAATTTTATCAGCAAAGATATTAACACATAATAAAGGGATATTGATGAGTTAATATCTTATGATAACATTCTTAGCTAGGAAATATTCAAAGATCAACTCCCTTATATTTATATTTATTTAATAGAAAACATCCAATTCATTTTATATGACAGACTCATAAATTTCTATAAGATTTTACATGTCATTTTCATAAAACCTATCATTTTACAGATGAAGAAAATATGATACCAAGAGAGTAAATTATTTTCCCAGGATCACACATATATTCAGTGGGTGAGGCAGGATTCAAACTCAGATCTTGATTCCAGGCTCAGCATTCCATTTACTACACCATTCACATGCCTAATTATCTGCTTTGAGTTGCACATGCACATGCTGTTTCCCCAAATGAATATAACTCTCTTAGGCTACGGATTAACTAATAATTTTCTTTATATACACATTGCCTAGCTTAGTGCATTGTATATGACTTAAAATGTTTGCTAATTGGTTGATTGAGAACAATCCAGATTTCTATAGCTTCTTTAGAGATGATAGGGGGAGCAAAAGTCCAGGTAGCAAAGACAGAAAAATATAAAATATTCAAATGAACTTAAAAGATCTCAAGCTGAGAGTCTCTTGTATATGGCATTGACAAGTCTCTCTACTCAAATAAGAAATCCATAAGAAAATATATGAATCTGGAACCACTGGATCTTTTGTGTTCCTTGGACCTGATCTCTGTCACCATGAGATAGGAAATCAGATATGAAAGCTAAGGCAAAAGAAAAACAGATGCCTGTTCCATTCAATAAGACACTGAAGTATACAAAATGAGAATCTTCTTTTCCTTCAGAAAACTTTTATCAACTGGTTCCATAACCCACGCCTTATTTATATACTACAAAAATGTCAAATCGATACAAATATAGTCAAAATGTCCACATGGAAAACTATCCCCTATTTAAACTGTATACCAAAATTTTTAAGGTCAAGAACAATTGATATAACATGTAATAGTTTCAAGAGCAATTAATATAAAATATAGTAGTTTAAATCTATTGTGGTTCTATTGTTGTTGTTCAGTCATTTTAGTCATATCTGACTCGGTGATCCCATTTGGGAGCTTATTGACAAAGACACTGATGTAATTTGTCATTTTCCTCTCCCACTCTTTTTATAGATAAGGAAATTAAAGCAAACAAGATTAAGTGATTACCCAGAATCATAGAGCTAGTAAGTGTCTGAGGCTGAACTCAAACTCAGATAGATGAGTCTTCCTGACTTGAAGTTCTTCTATACACTGTGCCACCTACTTGCCCTATTAGAGCCATCATGGTTCTCTGATTTAATTCCATTGTAAACTCTTTTGAATAGCACAAAGTATAGCTTCTAAAATTAAAGAGGAGAGGGGATCAAAACATCTTACTAATACTAATAAGATACTAATAATTTGATAAACACTGATGGTGATGTGGGAAAGATTAGTTTCTAGATTCCCATCCCCTCCTAGTGAATGTAATTACCCTTTGACTCACAAATCCTGGTCCCTTTGAATTCCAGTAGAAGATCCGCACCTGTCCCAGCCCCACCCGGATCTGAGCCAATTTTGGGGCTACACCCAAAAGCCCCTCGAACTAAGTCTCCTATTATAAAAAGGCCACATTGGGAACCCCTCTTTGCAGAGATTCCAAACATGCTAGCCATGTGAGGACCCTCTGACCGGTGCCTTTCTTATCTCTACCTTCACCTATCTCCTTACTTCCAAACCCAGTAATAAACCTCTTTTATCAATCTAGCTCTCCAGGACAATAAATGCTTTTATTGGGGACTCACGCTGCTACTAGACCCCATTTACCACTGTATCCTTGCGCCGAATCCAAGGGGGTTGCAGGGAAGCTTTGCTTGACTCCCTGTACCCCAAACCTGCCACTAGACCTTAACTAAACCCTAATTTCATTTAGGTACCCCAAATCTGGACCTCAACAATGGGATCAGGAGTTTCACCAAAAAAAATAAAAAAAATAAAAAGAATTTTAACAGTACCTTCATTTTTGTGGATTCTTTCTGTAATGATATCAAAATGTCATTCAAACCCAACAAGTGTGAAATTCTTAATGCTAAGGAAAGATAAGGGACTAAAAGCTTTGCTTTTGAATTTGGAGGCAAAATTGAAGCAAAGGGTGAAGAATATTCCTATAAATACCTTGGTCTCCTCCAGGCAAGACAAATCAAACATAAAGATATCAAAGAGAAGTCTGTGGCTGAATATATTAAGAAACTTACTGACATCCTGAAATCAAAGCTGCATGGGAAAACCCTGTTTAAAATAAGTAAAACCTAGGCAAGGCTGAGCTTAATGTGCCCCTTTGGAACTGTAAAATGGACCACAACAGATTTGGAAAGAATCATAACAAAAACCCATGTAACATAATAAAACATAGGGTTCATTGACCCAAGGCAATGGATTACCACTAGAAAGATTACCACTTCCTTACCAAAAAGAAGGAAGAGGGTTGATAGACATTCTTAGAAAATTAAATACTAAGTATACAAAAAATAATTGGAGGAGGGCACTAGCAACTGGAGGATCAAGAAAGACTTGCCTGATTGTTGGATTAATAGGCTTCCTGCAGGAGGTGGTACTTGGGCAGAGCTTTGAAGTAAGCTAAGGATTCTGTGAGGCAGAAGAGAGGAGGAAATACATTACAGATGCAGGGGACAGCTTATACAAAGACACAGAAACAGGATATGCAATAGCACGAAGGGGGAACAGCAAGGAGAGATGATCAGATACACATATAATACCCTCTGAAGAACAGTAATATGCTATAACCCTGGAATGGCTAAGAGCCTGAAAGATTAAACAGAAAGATTTGGATTTTATCCTAGAGAGTCAGAGGATGCTACTAGAAAAGGATTTCTTTTTCTGTGTCATGGATCCTTTGGCAGACCAAGGAACCTTTCAGGGCTGCTCATCCACCTTTGGTGTCCACCTGTCACCCTCCTCTCTGTGGGATACCCTGCAGCCACACCCCTGTAAAAACCATCACTGCAGATGAATTAAACCAGGTTGAGGTTAAGCCCCAAACCTCAAACCATCAGTAAGTTAGGGGAGTGTCTACCCAAAGCACGGAAAGAATTCCCCCAGATGAGTAGGCAGATGAGAGCAATTTGTTCCAATGTGAAAGGAACTGAAGCAGGCTCTGGGAGCTTTCAGAGCACGGTCCAGCACAGAAGATGCCAAGGTCATCCACTGCAAGCCAGACCGTCTCCAGGCAGCTTGATCTTGTCCTGCCAGTTTGATTCAGCAAGAAAGAGGCTGACAGCTCTGCAACTTTGCCTCACTTAAAGCCAATTCATGCCAGGCAAGATATCACCTGTCAGTCATTATTTTATCCCAATGTCATGATGTCATTGGCAATGGATAGAACACCAGCCCTGAAGTCAAGAGGACTTACTAGCTATATGACTCTGGGCAAATCACACAATTGCCTCATCAAAAAAAAAAAAGGAAGGAAGGAATAAAGGAAGGAAAGAAGGAAGGAAGGAAGGAAGGAAGGAAGGAAGGAAGGAAGGAAGGAAGGAAGGAAGGAAGGAAGGAAGGAAGGAAGGAAGGAAAAGAGTGAGGGAGGAAAAGGAAGGAGAGAAGGGAAGAGGGAGGAGGGAGGAAGGAAGGAAGGAAGGAAGGAAGGAAGGAAGGAAGGAAGGAAGGAAGGAAGGAAGGAAGGAAGGAAGGAAGGAAGGAAGGAAGGAAGGAAGGAAGGAAGGAAGGAAGGAAGGAAGGAAGGAGATAGGACAGACTAACAAATAACAACCTGGACCTCTATGACAACCTCATGAATCCCAAGGACTCCTTCTCAGAGTAATGTTTTTAAGTAATTTAAGGAAATTCTAAATGTCAGCTAGAAGTTAATGATAAGGCAGCAGTCTAGAGGACTGAAAATGAATCATGTCAACTACTTTACACTAGAGAGATAATGAATTTAAAGTCCAAATTGAGATAAGCTTTTTCAGCATAGCTATTGTGAGAAAATTTTTTTTGGACTACATCTATTTATTGTTAAGGTTTTGTTTTGGTTTTTTAATCATTGTTCAATTGAGGGAGCTAACAGTGGGAAGGTGACATGATGAACACTTATAAAAATAAATGAATTTATTTATTGTTGGGTTGTTTTTTTTTTAAGAAAAAATGCAAACACAAGACATGCACCCTAAATCCCAGGCTCAGGCCAAGGTAAGGTAGGGTAGGGTGGATAAGGCAAGCAATTTATCTACCTTCCACTCAGAAAGCAACTTGAGAAGGGTACATCTGAATATGTTCCATTGGACCAGAATTCCTTGCTATATGTCAAGCAGTGGCAAGGAGCCAATTCCAGTTATACTGAACAGATCCAGTGGCAACAATGAGAAGTATATCCCAAAACCAAGTTTATTGGATATAGCATGTAAGGCAAGGGAAGAAATAAACCAGGATCACTTTTCCTTGTGAGTGTTTTAGAATAAAAAAAAACTGAAATTTCAGTTTTACATACATTATATTGTATATTACATATATTGTTTTACAATTGTATATATTGTATATATTACATATATTGTTTTACATACAGCACTCCTGCTTAATCCTCATTCGAGTCTGAATTCAAATCCTGCCTTAGACACTCACTAATTTTGTGACCTTTTGATCTGTTTCTTCTTCTATGAAACGGGGGATAATGTTTCAAATGATTTTTATAAGTATTATCGTTCTCACAGTACCTATAAGAAAACAAGCTCTGAAGAATGTACTGACTTACACTCAATCAAACAAATAGCTAAGTAAGGACCTGAATCCAGTTCCAGAGCTCTTTCCACTAAAAAAGGAGGAAAGGGAATTACTCCTTGTACTCTTCCTTTTAGCCTTATTCTCACCAGACTTGCTTGGAGACGCGGACAATTTCTCACCAGCCAACCCACTAAACATCCCTCCCCACATCAAACCAGAATGGTACTTGCTATTTGCATATGTAATCCTCCGCTCAATTCCCAACAAACTAGGGGGAGTCCTTGCCCTAGGAGACAGAAGGTGGCATTTTCTAGGATGATTAGCGTCCATTTAAAAGGGAGGCAACGATTAAAGTTGACAAAAGACAGGGAACCCCATTTTCCTTCTTGCTATTTTCTCTCAACCTTACTTAGAAAAGTAATTCACTAGTGGAAAGAATTCATCTTCCATTTCCTTCTATTTGAATATGCTGTTCCCCATGCCAGGAGCACATTCCCTCCTCACTTCTTTCTCTTGGAATTACAAAGTCCCTCCAAGGTTCAGGTGAGGGGCCAAATTTACAAGGACATCTTCCAGGTTATTAGTGCTCTCTGCACAACAACATCAACAGCTAACATGTATACAATATTTTAAAGTTTGTCAAAGGCAGTATCATTACAGCTTTACAACCTTAAAAAGTAAAGGCTGTTATTATCCCCATTTTTAAGATGTGGAAACTAAGGCAACTGGACGGTAAATTATTTTCTTGGAGTCATACAACCTACTAAGTATTTGACACAGGATCCGAAGTCAGTTTCAAGTCCAACACTCTATTCATTGCAATTATTTTTATTTGGTCTACATATCACAATCATCCCTCTGTGTATATGTTGGATCACTCCCTTCACAAATTTAAAGGATTGTTTTGGTTCTTTCTCTGTATCTCCTGGACCTAGCACATAGTAGGCTCTTACAAAGGGCTGTGGAATCTATTGGAGTTAAGGGCTAGTTCCAATATTCGCTGGCAATCTGGCTGCCCTCTCTCATTTCAAAGACAACACATCCTCCATCAGGCATCTGCTCCAGGCTGAATGGTAATAACCTCCCAGTTAGGCTTCCTCCCACCTCAGATAAATTTCTTATAACTCTTCCAGGCAAACTAGGACAACCATCCAGTACAGCCTGTCCCTAGAAGGCATTTCTTACACTCCATCGCTGTTTCTTTCCATTGAGGGGAGGCAACAAATAATGCTGCAAACTAGCCAGCTGTGCTCTGGCCAGAAAGTTTCCAGGGGGACATTGGCATGTGTACAATTAGGAAAACTAGGGGTTTGAAGGTTACAATGGTGTTTCCATTATAAGCTGGTCAGCGTTTCAGAAGCACTGGCTTCTTGGAAACTGAAGCTTCTTCCCTGAGTGACGTGGCCCTGAAATTACTACCAGACACACAATTGCAGGTCTGCTCTCCCTGCTCCCTAGCTAAGAGTGCAAGCAGAGAATTCTTGCAAAGGCCTAGCTCATCTGGACCCTTCTCAGTAACAGGTCTCTAGGCACCCTGCTGCCTTTTTAATGAGCAGCAGGAGTTCCAAATCAGAACTTCAAAAGAACAATTTTCTTGGAACATTATCCTTTAATGGGGTCTCTGATACAACCTGCCTCCTGGGCTTAAACCTCAGCAGAAACTAGTAAGCCTAGAGAGGCTAAAAAGTGGGTTTCAAAAGGAGGAGTGTAAAGGCACCTGATCTGAAGAATATTTTCCTTACCCAGAGGTCAGAGAATGGAATGAGAAGGGAAAAAGACTCCACTAGCATCCCCATGGATGACCTTGTGTATAGAATGCTAGATTTGGAATCAGAAAGAACTGACTTTGAATCCTACTCCAACCATTTCCTAATTTTATGATGCTCAGCAATTCACTCTTAAACCTCAGTTTCTTCATCAGTAAAATAAGGAAAATAATACTACCTATTCCACAGGACTATTGTAAAGATCAAATTTTATATATTTTACATAATCAGATTTATAAATATACATGTATATATGTGTGTGTGTATATATATATAAATTTGATCTTTACAACAGTCCTCTAGAATACATAGCATTATTATACATATAATTTATATATTCTCTCTCATATATATGTATGTGTATACACATACATATATATGAGAGAGAATATATAAATATGTATACATGCACATACATATATACACATTTACATATTTAATGTATATTATATAAAACCTTGCATATATATTTTATATAACATACATTATATATGTATATAAATAATTGGTTCCTACAACTACCCTATACAATAGTATGTATGTATAAATATGTGTATACCTATATGTACATACATGTGCATATTTACATACATATATGTTGGTGTGTATATATAACCTTAAAGTACTACATAAACATCAGCTATTACTACTATGTGACATACTTTTCAAAACTTAAAGCACTATGTAAAGATGATTATTCTTTATAGAGAGAACTCCAGATTCAGTCAGAGGACATCAAATCCCAACTCTGTAACTCTTAACAGCTAAGTAATCTTGGGATCTCAGTCTCCCTAGTTATATAACATGGGCTATATGGCCCTCTATCTCTAAATTTAAGAACCATTAGCTTAGTCTAACCTAAGGTCTTTAGAATAAAGTTCACTGATACAGGGAAATATAATAAATGCTGAGCCCAGGTTACAAATACCTTGGAAAATTTTATGAAACTTCATATAAGTAAAATGTTCAGGGAATGGTCTCTGCAGTTGTGATTCACTGACTGTCTTGATCAACTCAGAGTTTATTGGCAACTACTTTTTTGTCTCAGCTGTTAAGATCAACATTTTATAAATACACTTTTAAAAAAAGTAATGGTGATGGTAGAGTGGTGATCTTGTAAATCTATTAATGTGGAGAACTCCCAGCATGAAATCTACTGATGTAGAAAAGCACTTCTAATTTATAATCTCAGAAATTTGCCTGGGAACTGAGAGGTTAAAAATCAGTTTGCTCAGGTCACATAGATAATATCAACAAAGGTAAAGCCTGGATCCAGGTCTTTTTCATTCTAAGACCAGCCATCCAGATTTTATGTCCCATTGCCTTTTTATATATAGTAAATAATAGACAAAATATGGGGAGGATGATTTCCTCATCCCAGTAATCCTCAACTCCTGTGGTGCCTGAAAAGCATTATTATTGATTTGGATCATCCTTGTAAATCAATGGTTCTTTTTTTTTTTAACTTTTTATTGACAGAACCCATGCCTGGGTAATTTTTTACAACATTATCCCTTGTACTCACTTTTGTTCCTATTTTTCCCTTCCCTCCCTCTACCCCCCTCCCCTAGATGGCAAGCAGTCTTTTACTTGTTAAATAGGTTACAGTATATCCTAGATACAATATACGTGTGCAGAACCGAACAGTTTTCTTGTTGCACAGGGAGAATTGAATTCAGAAAGTATAAATAATCCAGGAAGAAAAACAAAAATGCAAGCAGTTTATATTCATTTCCCAGTGTTCTTTCTTTGAGTGTAGCTGCTTCAGTCCATTCTTGATCAATTGAAACTGAATTAGCTCTCTTTATCAAAGAGATCTACCTCCATCAGAATACATCTTCAAACAGTATCATTGTTGAGGTATATAATGATCTCCTGCTTCTGCTCATTTCACTCAGCATCAGTTCATGTAAGTCTCGCCAATCCTCCCTATATTCATCCCGCTGGTCATTTCTTATAGAACAATAATATTCCATAACATTCATATACCACAATTTGCCCAACCATTCTCCAATTGATGAGCATCCATTCATTTTCCAGCTTCTAGCCACTACAATCAGGGCTGCCACAAACATTTTGGCACATACAGGTCCCTTTCCCTTCTTTAGTATCTCTTTGGGGTATAAGCCCAGTAGAAACACTGCTGGATCAAAGGGTATGCACAGTTTGATAACTTTTTGAGCATAGTTCCAAATTGCTCTCCAGAATGGCTGGATGTAAATCAATGGTTCTTTAAAATTTTTGGTCTCAGGATTCTTTTTTACTATGAACATTTTTTTTCTTCTTTTTAATGTTTTTTTTCCTTGCCCAGCAGAACATCAGGGAGTTTTCAAAATATGTAATAACAAATTACCAGTTCAAGAAAGTATGTATTAGTAGAAGAAATTATATTCACGGGTGAGTATCTTTTCTTAATTTCCTTGTAAATTTTCTTTTGATCTCTGTGGCACACCCTTTTTACTTTCTTTTTTCCCCCTCTTTCATCCCCCCCACCAACCCCAAGCAGGTTATATTTAAAAAAGAATATATTTATGTAGATACATATATGTGGATATATACGAACACATATAGAAACACACACATACCATCCCCTACTTACACACACAGACACATACAGACCTGTGGTCTTTTATTGTGGCTGCTGCTAAGTCCTGCACAATTCTAATTGTAGTTCCTTCACTATTAAAAGTTAATGAGGAAATCCTCATAACTTTTGATATGGCAGATAGGTATGTATACATGAGTGTATGCATGAATTTAAACACATACATGTATAGGTATGAGAGAGAGAGAGAGAGAAAGGGAGGGGGAGAAAGGGAGGGAGAGAGAAAGGGAGGAAGGGAAGGAAGGAGGGAGAGAATAAATAAATTCTGGCTATAAGAAAGACTGTGCAGAGAAGTATGGCATACCAAAGAGAGTGTAAGATTTGGAAAAAGGAAGACTCCAGTTCCTCTGACTTCCTGCTTTTGTGAGCCCAGAGAAAATCATTTAATCTTCACCCAAATTATATTTTACTCATTTGCATTTGCATGTATCTTTGTATTTAATTTTGTGATCTATGACCTAGGGGAAGCCCCCCACCTTCCAAAGGTTCCTCTTCTGAACTTACATGATCCCCGGATTCATCCTGAACCCAAGGAAAAGTGAGTAGTCCTTTCTCCAGCTTTCTGGTATTTTGTGACCCCATCCTAAAGCAGAACTCTGAGGAAAATGCCTAATTAAGTTTAGGTAAGCTTCATGGGCAAAAACGCCCCCAAATATTAACAGAAATGGTATCCAATGAACAAAATTGATATCAGTTATGGAAAATATATTTGCTTTCTCCACCACAAAAGAGAACACAGAGCAGGTAAGCATCTCTCAAGAGAGACTGCAGATTGGGGGTTCACTAGAAATTATTCCCTTACCCTCCAGTGAGAAACTAAATTTCTAGGAGGAAATTTCTCCCCTGAGTCCCTGAAGCATGTAGGGCAAGCCATAGATTTCTCCACTAGATCCTGCCAATGCATAGTTATTCCAGATGAAAGTCTAAATAAAACAACTTCAGTAAGTCCCTGCAAACCCCCAGGGTACTACATTTCTCTACATTTTTCTGTAAAAGCATAAGGTACTCCAAATGGAGTGCTAAATTCACCTGACAAGCAAGCTGGCTCAAAAATAAATAGACCAAACAGATAAGCTCAAAGACATGTGGGGCTCCCAGGAAAGGGTTAAATACTTGGGTTGTTTAGAATCAACCCCTCCCATCCTGAATGATACATCAATATATTATCCCTGGTCCTGGGACTCTATTTTCCACAAGCAGATATGATTATGACCTCACAAGGAATCCAGATAAAAGGAATAGCACTCTGTTAACTTCCTAGTAATTATGTCCCTACCCCAGGGACAGAATACTCAGGAGAATCTCAAAAACAAATCTTATGGCATATGTCTAAAGTCTCCCTAAAAATTAACAGAGTCCTTTCTAGCAAAAGTACTCGATGTAAAAAACAGATAGCAATTATAGGGCAGCTATTTATTTCCTCCACCAAAATACAAACAAGTAACTGGTAACCATAGAAGGGTTTTTTGTTGTTGTTTGTCCTTCATTTTCAGAGAACAAGTGACATCATTGTTAAAGCCTTAACTTGTTAAATAATTAGATTTAAGTGAAACAGAGTTTCACCAAGTTGTCAGTTTTACTCTCTCTTCCAGAGTCATCAAAGCCTAGTACAAGATTAGCAGGAAGGGAAAATGCTACACTATCAGTTGCAACCACCTCCCACTTTCCAACTTTCCTTGGAGCTGGAATAGAGGTAGAAGGGAAGTCCATTTCTGAAATTTGTCAATCAATGGACCATTTGCTTCCAAACCAAGAAAGCCCCGTTAACACTCAGCAGCCCCTTCGCATCAGTGGCTCCCAGTTTCTGCCAGCAAATCCACCCTGCTATACAGAAATGATACTACACAATGATGAGGAAGGAGGAAGAGGATGAGGACAATAGTAGGTAGCATTTCTCTAACAGTTTAGTACGAATGCCTTCTCTCTAATGATTCCCCTCAATTTATTCTGTCCGTATCATATACTGAGTTGTTTGATTATTGTCATCTCCATTACATTGTGAGCTCCTTGAGAGCAGAGAATTTTTTAATTGAGAATTTTGCCTTTCATTGGATCCCTAGTGCATATTAAAGTGCCTGGTATGGAGGGGATTCTGAATAAATAACTCTGGACAATTGATTCTGTACCCACTCCTCCCTAAACACACACACACACACACACACACACACACACACACACACACACACACACTTTATTGCTAGGAAAACTAAAGCCATGCTTCTTTCTTGGACATATATTGGTTCTTTTTCTCCAGTGTAAGTGGCCAAGAAGGACTATACTATATCAGGATGAGCAGCTGCCCACAAACCATCCACAAAGGCTTTTATTGAAGCAATAAATGTCTCAGCCATAGAGAAAACATTTGAAATGCTGTCTGAAAATATTTGTTCCTTCTCTGAAGAGTTATGTGCCCAGTCAAGTGAGTTTATCTTTAACTCAAAAGCTCTGACTCTCTAAATAGACTAGAGCCCTAAGGTTCTGTCTGGCCATTATCAGAATCGAAAAGGGCCTCCGTGTCCAATCTATCTTTAAATACGGCTCTACCAGACAGAGATAATGCCCAAATCCTTGCTTTGGGCCATAGCTAGTGTAGGCCATTTCTAACAGCTGTAACAATCTTTTTTTCCTAAAAAATAGAAAGAAAATCTTCCACCAGCTGACAGAAAAATCTGTAAAATTTTGACTCTTTAAATGACTGCCTCTCTCCTCTCTCCTGTCTCACACAAACCATTTGTAGAAGAAAAGATGGTACAGGAAAAAGAGTAATGGGTTTTGAGTCCAAATGGGTTGGGATCACATCCTCACTCTGCCATTTACTAATTTCACTGAGTCTAGTAAAGTCATTTCTTTCTCTGAGCCTCAGTTTTTTTTCCTCATCTGTAAAATGAATAGACTAAATGATCAATAAGGTATTTTCCACCTGTAATTCACATGATCCATGAACCCCGTCCCTGAAACTCATTATTTGTCTTGCCTCAGTTTTCTTATCAACAAAAAAAGGGATAATAATTTCACCACCCACCTTGGAGGATTTTTGTGGGCTTCAAATTAAAGTACTTTATAACCCTGAAGTGTGAGATGCCTCCCTCTAAATACACACACATACACACAGAGTTTTCCACTCTTGTAGAGAACTCTCGGTACTAAAGAAAACCTCTCTACTAATCACCAATATCCAACTCCAAACAACACTATCACCAACATACCAATTGTCTCAGAAAATCTCCTGACCTTCAAAGAAGTTAAAAGTAGTAACAGCAAGATCACAGAATTAATAGGCCTCTCCTGAGAGAGGACTGATAGATTCTAAGAGCAAAACCAAATATGATTTTTCACTTTCTTTATTTTTCTTTTTTAAAAAAGAAATATGGCTAAGATGGGAATATGTATTGATTTCACAGGTAAAAGTGATAACATGTTGCTTGCCTCATGAGTGGGGACTGGAGGGAGACAATTTGGAATTCAAAAATTTTAAAAGAAAAGGATGATCAAAATTAAATAAGTAACAAATTGAATTTTTTTAAAAAGTTAATAGATGTCAAGGGGAGGACTTGACTAATAGGCTGCTGCTACTGCTGTTGCTGCTGCTAGTTAAAGAAAGTTTCAGGAACTGGTTGGAGGAAGGCACACCTATCACTGCATAACAGACTTGAACCAAAGAAAGAGAAGAGGAGGATCTGCTCACCATCAGAGACACCCAAACTGTATAAAACAATGCCCTCTTCCACCTTTTACCTGGTTGTACTCTACCCTTATCTCTAATTCTCCAGTGAAAGATACCAAATCGTAAAAATCTATTAAAGGTGCTACTTCCTAAACTTCTGGCCATTAGGAAAATAATTCAATTCGATAAGCATTTTTAAACACCTACTATATGTCTTCTTTTAGCAATAAAGAAGCTTTACCTGGCTAGAGGACCTGGTCTTGAAATGTGGCTGACTACTAAAAATTTTAAACTATTCCCTCAGCACCCCCTAGACTAAATTTCTTCCTCAGTAAAATGAAAGGGTCATGCTGAGTCCCCTCTAGCTCTTGATGTGATATTATTAATCAAGTCCCAGTTTAAATCTAACCATTTACTTCCTAATCTTCCTTAATTCTAGTGCCTTCCCTCTGTGGATTATTTCTGATTTATTCTATATCTATAGCTCATCTGTGCATAGTTGCTGTTTTCTGTTTCCCCATGAGACTGTAAACTCCTGAAGAGCAGAGGTCATGTTTTTGCCTTTTGTTGTTCCATAATTCAG
The DNA here is from genome assembly GCF_016432865.1 of Antechinus flavipes. Classification (NCBI taxonomy): domain Eukaryota; kingdom Metazoa; phylum Chordata; class Mammalia; order Dasyuromorphia; family Dasyuridae; genus Antechinus; species Antechinus flavipes. The sequence continues at coordinate 172,167,663 of NC_067403.1, read as the reverse complement.
TAGCTGAACTACATTAAAAATGAGATTCTGCTGACTTCTTTGGCTGATTTTATGTCCTATCTAAAATCTCCCTTTCTGCAAGAAGGCTGATGATTCTGGCCACCTTTCTGTTCAACAACAACAACAACAACAACAACAACAACAACAACAACAACAACAACAAAAAGACCTTCTATCTCAACTCCAGACATTTTCTTTATTTGTCTCAATGCCTAGAATACTGTTCCTGCTTTGCTCTAACGACTGACTTTTCTGGCTTCCTTTAAAATCCCACTTTTATAAGAATCCTTCCCCAACATTTCTTAATTCCAATGCTTTCCCTCTATCAACTACTTCCTATTTATACTATATAAATCTAACTTTGTATAGACAAATGTTCATTATCTCCTCCATTAGATTATAAGCTCACTGAAGGCAGGAACCTCATTTTGTATTCCCTGCACTAAGCACAGTATCTTGGTGCACAACAAGCTCTTAATAAATGTTTATTGATTGATTGACTCTTCTTAATATTAGTACCTTCTCTCTGATGATGAATCCAACTTATCTTGTCTATAGCTTGTCTATATATCTTTCTTTGCATATTATCTCCCCAATTAGACTCTGAGCATGTTGAGAATAGGGAATAACATAATCTTAGGCTCATAGTATATGCTTAATAAATGCTTATTAACTGATGATCAAATTGCCTTCTGGATACAAAGTATATGTACAAACTTAGATCATAAGATCTTCAATCTTAGATCATGAGAGAATCATTTTATATATCCTCATTAGTTGAACTTCTTATTACTTTGGGGAAGATTTGTTCTTTATAGAACTTATATTTTTCCTATATACATAATTTTTCCCCTTTGATGAATACATTTATTACCATTGCTAACACTGATGCTTCTCTTTTTTCCCATTAAAGTCATCTCCTGGAATTTTGTTTGAGCATTGTTTCTATTTTGGGATTTCATTTATTTTTTATTGCTTTTATGGCATTTTTCCCCTTTTCTTCTCTTTCCCTACCCCACATCTGCATATAGATGTCTCTTCTTTGGTGTTATATAATCACCTGCCTGGTGTGCTAAGGGATGCAGCTGTTATTATTGCTGCTAATTTGCATATTTGCATTCTTGATAGTTGTTACCTGTCAATTATCTTAGTTACTTCATCTCCCTTCTATATAACAGAAGATTAATTAGCTAATACAATTTTGTATTGTAATCTAATGAATATTAGCATTATAAGTCAATCAATCAACAAGTAATTATTAAACCCTTACTATGTGCTGGGCACTATGCTAGAAATAATCATCAAAACTATGGGCAGCTAGGTAACACAGTGGATAGAATGCCAGACCTGGAGTCAGATGAGAACTCATCTTTCTGAGTTCAAATCTAGCCTCAGATACTTAGGCAAGTCACCTAAATCTGTTTGTCTCAGTTTCCTTATCTGTAAAATCAACAGGAGAAGGAAATGGCAAATCACTCCAGTATCTTTGTCAAGAAAACCCAAGTAGTTGTATCCAACAAAGAGTTGGACACAACTGAACAACAAACATTTATACATATGATATTCTACAAATGAATAATATGTGTATAAATAACGTGCATATAGATATATAAACATACCCTAAAATATATGAACATTGCATCTACATATGATGTTTATATGTAAATAAATAATAAATATCTAGATATTGCTTTGAGGTTTGCAAAGCATTTTATAAATATTATCTTATTTTATTCTTACAGTAATCTTGAGAAGGAGGTGTTATTTTTTATTCCCATTTTACAGATGAGGCAATCAAGGCAGAGAGAGATTAAATGACTTACTGAGGTTCATGTACCTAGTAAGAGTCTAAGGCCACATTTGAACTCAAGTCCAGTGCTCTATTCACTGTTCCCCCAAAAGTAAATGTGAGCAAAAATGCAAGTGTGACCCTTGAAAAAGGACTGGCATCCATAGAGCACTGCTATTTGGAGTAGATATTGTGTTCACAAATAAGAATTATATAAATATTTTTAGATTACAAAGTCCAATAGTTGGGGGACTATAGAATTGTTTATACTCCAGGAGGTCAGAGGAATCTATTAAAGATTTATTCTGTGATTCACCAAACCCAAGTGACCGTTCTGAAATACTACACAAAGGTCATTCCTTAGAAAATGGCTTGGATTCATCCCTGGAAAATGGAATGCTATTGAAAAGTTATGACATAGATGAATAAAAGTGATGATGTTGCCCAACATTTGAGGGACAAGCTTGAACATATATTTGGATTCTTACCAGTACAGGAAGCTTAAGCAAGTTTCTCACCTTCACAATGCTTTATCTGTGGATGCTGCTGATCTCTCATTCTTTAAATCAGAAAGGAAAGCATAAACAGAGGGCTAGTCCACCTAAGTCAAAAAATAGCGTATCACTTGTAAGAAGGTCCAACGCTACGACTGCTATCCTGGACAGAAAAAGCTGACCTGCCCTTCAGGTTTCATAGAGAAATTGTACCTATGAGCAGCCCCAGACAAAACCCTCAGCTGCAAAGAATGGAGGTAAGTGCAAGATAAAGTTAAGAACTCTTACTCTCTTAAGAAAAACCCCATAGAAATCGGGTCCAGGTACACAACTCCTGCAGGACATCTGATTCAAACAAAATGAATTGTTTGATGAATCATTTTAGATTACTGCATCTGAACATACTTGTGGGGTGCAAAAAGCCTAAAGGTCCTAAGCTTACATAACAGGAATGCACACAAAAACTACATTTTATGGTCCTGGACAAATGGCTTAGGTGACATTAGTTGAATTTGGTTTTACCATTCAATATGAAAGGGACCTGAACATCTCAGTTCTTATCAGTGGCTGGACAGCCATTTATCCAGACTGGTAGCAAGAGAGATGGTACCCCTTAAATATGTAGACCTAAACCAGAGTGACCACATGGTCAAAGAATCAAGAGCGGCTTGATTTAAGGGTCCCCTGAAGAGCTTACAGTTCATATTTAGAGAATGTGGGGCCTCAGGGAGTAGCTAGGTTTCCAGATTGTATACAGTAATTCTGGTTTTCTCTGCCAAAAACTTCATCAGAGAGAGAGAGAGAGAGAGAGAGAGAGAGAGAGAGAGAGAGAGAGAGAGAGAGAGAGAGAGAGATTTTTATATAGATATATATTTATGAAAAGATAGTATCTAGATACAATATCTATCTTATCAATATTATAGATATACATAGATTTTGTGTGTGTGTGTGTGTGTGTGTGTGTGTATGTGTATTGCTCAGTCATTTTTTCAGTCATGTATAACCCTTCAAGACCCAATTTGGGATTTCTGAGAAAACATGCTGGTGAAGTTTGCCATTTCCTTCTTCAGCTCATTTTTTACAGATGAAGAACGGAGGCAAACAGAGTTAAGTTACTTGTTCAGGATCACACAGCTAAGTGTCTGAGATCAGATTTGAACTCATGAAGATGAGTTTGCCCAACTCCAGGCCTGTACCTTTTGGAAAATAATTTTGGAAACTGGAAACTGAATAGAAAATGGCTGGAGTGGGGAGAGACTTAAAGCAGAGAGACCAACCAGCACATTACTGCGATAATCTAGCTGTTAGGGAATAAGACTATACCAGGGCAGTGGCAATAGTGGAAAGGAAATTCATAGAGTATAAATGCAGATAGATATAGATATAGATAATGACAACTCCCATCTATTGGAAACAGACTATGCAGAGTGAGCATAAGAGAAGACTCAAGGATGACTTTCAGTTTGTAAGCCAAGGTGGTGGTAGTGCCCTCAGGGGTCAGTGCCTGGGACTTTCTCCCTTCCCTGACTTCTCTAACAATTCTTTTGGGGTTTCAGGTTAGTCCTCTCTAGTTATCTTCTTCATCTCCTCCCTATCCCTATCCCCAGGACCACAGTAAAGAATTTTATCATGTGGAAATGTTTAGAACTGTGTATTTAAACTATATTGATTGCCTACTATCTAGGGAAGGGAGAAAGGGAGAGAGAAAAAATTTGGAAGAGGGATTTGCAAGGGTGAATTTTGAAAATTATTTTTGCATGTATTTTGAAAATAAGAAGCTGTTATTAAAAAAATTCTCATTTTCAAAATACAATGTGACACCATTACTGAGCAGACTGAATTCTATGGGAACCAGTAAAGAAACATAACCAAGGAGATACACTTATATAGCTTTCAATCATAGATATGTTAATTCTATAGCTCAAGGGTAGGGTTAGGGAATAATCTCCAGATAAACTGAGGGTGGTCTCCAAAATTTGATTATCACTGACCAGAGCAGTCAGCAATGAACTGAGAAGTAGTCTATTCAGAATCGGACAGATTGGGAGTAGGAATTTCCTGGGGCTAGAATTATCTGGCTAAGAGTGGTCAGAGCCATTTTGGAGCAGACTCCAAAACCAAAAGATTTAGGGTTTTATATTATAACAATATTACTGCCCAAATCAGTAGCCTACCAGCCCCCCAAAGATTTAGGCTTATGTTCTTATTCCAAACCTAAGCCTTCTAGGACCCAACCTTCTGGACCTGTTTTACATTACACTTTTTTCTAACTCTTTGTCAGGACACTAAGAATTGACAGCCCCTGGGCTCCATCAATCATGGATACTTTTGCTAGGTTCATATTCTTGTTTATAATCCCCTTAGGCTGAGACCTGTGTCAGGTCCTTCTCCTGGGCTTACTCCTAAAATAATCCAAAAGAGAATAATGGACCAGACAGTCTCTGTTCTGAGAGTGCCTCCAACTCTGAGATTCTGAGTGACTTCTTGAGTTTCACAATAATTACAAACATTTGGGACACAGTTTATAATATCAACACTTTTCCTTCCCTTTTTACTTCCCAGGCAAGGGCAGGGTGTTCTGGTGATGGGGTTCTGGTAGTGCAGTAACACTGCCCCCATGCAGGACCACCAAAATGTTACGGTTTGACCATCAAATGTTGGGGAAAGAGAATGTTACCCCAAAATATATTGGGGTTACTGGTAGATGTCACAAGTTGTCTGAAAAGAATTTATAGGCTTAGCGCAATCAAGATGCAAAGATTTTATTACACTGTTAAAAGCAGGCTAAATCCATAAGGGTTTTTAAGCAAGGAAAAGGAATCTAGACAATTAACAAGGGGAAAGGCAAGTTTCCTAGCTGAACTCACAATTATCCGAGGGATGATACTGTGAAGGTGTCCCAAGTTCTTAATGAACCCTGGAGTCCATTAAGTGGGCTAACCCTAAAAAGGATCTAGGAAGTTAGCCACTGTGACCCTTAGAAAGTGGACTAACCCTAAAAATGAGTTAGATATCACAAGGAGAAAGATGCCATGAGATAAGTGGAGGATTGCACCACTGACAGGTTGGCTAACCCTAAAAAGGAGTTAGGGTCCTAATAGTCTTTAGCAGGGGGTTATAGTATAAATAGGTCTTTTATGGGGGAAATACAACCTCAGGTGGACAGTATAACTTTGCTTTAACTGTGGGGTTATGATGATTATGTCAAAGTAAGGAATTCTAGGGAGAACAAAAGCCCACTTAGGGCCACATTATCAGTGCTCCTCCCTGCTTGCCTCAAGGAGTAACTCAGGCAGCAAAATTTTGGTTTTCTCCTGGTGCCAGTTCCTGCCACGAAAAACCCCATTAGAACTCACAAGTACACATTCATCCATACACGAGATGTATATACCATTATCAAAAGCCCTGGTCAAGGATCCAGTCGCTCTAAACCTACTGGGCTTGCTAAACTGACTTTCCTATTATTAGATACAAAGCTGGCTGTTTTGAAGAAAGAAAAGGTAGAGAAAGCCAGATGAGACCTCTTAATGAATACTTATTGATCACTGGTTTATTGATCAGAGCAGTCAGGGAGGCCGCAGCCATGTTTCACTCTATTCTCTGGCTGCCTTCTTGTCCACTGCATTGCTACCATTAGATCACCTTCCTCCTCTTTTTACAATTCTAAAGCCATCATCAAACTGCTGTCATTGATTATTAGAAAAGATTTACAAATCTACTCCCCTCCAAATCTGTTCAACAACCTGGCAACTTTCCTAAAGGCCCTCTTTAAGCGCAGGGATTTACTTTGCTCTTGTTTTGTATATCCAGCATTTAGCACAAGGTAAATGATTAAGAACTGTTTTTTATTCATTCTTTCATTTCTGACTTTCAAGTTCAGGCTGGCTTCCATTGGGCCATACGGACAGTTTTCAAAATCTCAGAAGATAAACCCATAATCAATTAGATTTTGCTTTCTGGCAGGAGTGATCAAATCTTGTGATAATTTCCACACAAATGGACTCTTTTTCTGGTAAAGAGAAAGTTACGTGCGTTCTTCCCATCTGTTATTTGTAGCAATTAGTCAGGCAGCAATGGGAAAACCACTGGTTGATACAAGCCATCATCAACACAAGTCTCCTTCCATTGCATTCTTTGAGGTGCCTCAGTAAGGGGATTGAAAAGATGCAGCTTTTGCCTTCTTGAAAAAGACCATGAAGGAAAATGTAGAAAGAATGAAATATTTTAAAATGTGAACAAAGAGAAAAGTTAACATGTCCTGGGAAGGGTTGGCAAACTACAGTCTGTGAGCCAAATCCTGTCCACCATCTGTTTTTGTAAGGCCAAAGAACTAAAAAAGATTTTTATATTCTTAATTAAACCATTCTTGGCTCCTGGGCAGCATGCCTGGTTTGGAGTCAGGAACTGCTGAGTTCAAATTTGACCTCAGACACTTCCTATTTGTGTGACCCTGGACAAATCACTTAACCTGTGTGTGCCTCAGTTTCCTCATCTGTAAAATGGAGGTAGTAACCATCCAAAGTTATTGCAAGAATCAAATGAGATAAAAAATTTAAAGTGTTTAGCATAGTGTCTGCATAGAAATTATCACAAGATTATCTATTTGATCACTCCTTCCAGAAAGCAAAATTTAAGTGCCTGGCTTACAGAAGCACTATATAAATGTAATATATTATTAGTTTGTTGTTTTTATTATCAATTATATAAAAACAGTCTAGGAGGCCAGATTTGTCTTTCTGGCCATAGTCTGACAGCCCCTAGAAAGAATAAAATACCAGCTACTATTCAAAAAGACAGGTTCAAGTCTAAATTTCTGACATATGTATTACAAGTTCTTTGAGGATAGGGAATATCTTTATCTCTTCTTGTATCTCTAGTGCTTAGCACAGTGCTGGCAAATAACAGGCACCTAATAAATATTTATTGATTGATATATGACAATGGACAAACCAATGAGCATTTCCATGTCAATTCCCCAAGATTGTAAATTACTGAGAGTTGCCATCTTACATGAATGAATGGAGTTTCCATCCTGGACTTCCCCAAACTAATTGATCACAAGATCAAAGAAAAATCAGATTGTCATTCCTCTTATATTTCAGTATTTAGTAGCTTCCCATGGTATGGATTTGGTATTCTGAAACTTAATTATTTCTTTTACCTTTCAACACAAACTTAGAGATTATTTCAGTCCCTCTTTCTCAGTGGAGTAAATACCTGATCCTTAAGAAGAGGATGTTACGTGAAGACCCTTTCTTTCTCCCAGTATAACAAAGTTCAGATTTCTCCATCAAGGTCCATCTGTTCCATCTTGGCTTCCCTCCTGATTCATGGTGGCAAATGAGGGGGAGGTGAGGGAATCAACTGGCCGGGGGAGCACCAAGCAATATTGCATTAATTAAATTTGCATCACTGTTGTAAATATGCCCAGAGGTCTAGGCGATGAGTACATTTTATAAATCAAATAAATGAATAATACATTCAAGGGCTTGCAAAATGTAAAATGTTTGAAGACCAGAATGTCTGAATGAATCCAAAGCATGGCCAAGGGTCAAACTTGCTAATTAAAATGTACATTGAAAACATTAACCTGATTCATAATAATAATAAAATGCCATTTTTGGATAGTTTTCCATCTTTATGGATTTCTTTTTATTAGAGCAGAAGGTAACCACATGAAAGTCATCTTTAATGAACACAATATTCTTTTAAAACTTTCTCAAAAGGGAGGACTACAAGCACATAACAAGCTACCATATTTATAGTGGGTCTCCTGCATATTTCAGCTCTTCTAAAAGGCTGGCTCCCCCACCCACCATCCCACCCCATCTTTTTGGTACAATCATAAACATTCAAAAATATGTTTTTTAAGAAATCAAAAGGATTTCCAATACCACAAAATTCAGCACAAAATCTGTATGCACTATGTCCCATAATTGGATTCACACACAAAAAAAGAGTGGACACTCTGCTTGGTCCAGATGTACAATCTAGGCCTTAGGAAGCAGTGGGGCATATATGGTCTATGTGGCAGATATCCTCTCAATCAGAATTCACACACATGAATGGCAACAATAGGCAAAAAGCCATTCCAATGTACTGAATACCCACATAAATGAGCTTAGAAACCAGTGATATGAGGAAATTTTAAGGTTTTATTCAACAAATGCTTCTTCTGGGCAAAGCACTATGTCCTGTGGGCTTTATCTTAAAAAGAAAAAGCTATTTGCAATGAGGAATAGAGGTTATTCAATTTCTTGCAAATTTGGTGGAAAATGAGTGACTTTGTCCCATCACATTTTTAGTTCAAAAAGTAAGCAGGATTGTACCAATCCATCAACAAGGGATGGGAGGGGAGGGGAGAAGAGGATAAAAGAGGAGATTATTGTTTGTCCATTGTTCTTGAAAAGGAAGGTGATATTAGAAGTCATCCCTGCCACATTTTTTTTTAAGCTGAGTAAAGGAAGTCATTCTTTCTTTGTCTCATTTCTTATCTAACCTTAATCACTGAGTGGGTATTATTTCAATCAAAATGAGACTTATTAAAGACCTTAGCTTTAAAAAGCCAAAATCTCCCACTGCATCCAAGGCCACCTTAGTTGTTCTGACATATATCTTGCCACTGGTCCCAGATGACTCCAGAAGAAAAAGTGAGGCAAGTGACCTTGCACAGCCCTCTCACTTAAATCCAGTTCATTTGCTTGTCATGGTATCCTCCCTAATGCCATGGTTCTTTTTGAGAATGAAAGACAAACAACAGGCAGAATTAGAATTCAAATCTTTCTGACTCCAAATCCATTACTCTATCCTCATACTTAAAATACAAAGTAATTTTAAGCAAGTTCTTTAAAAAGCATAAAAGAATGAGTATTTTTAAATATTCACATTTATAAATAAACCACATTTGAATTCCATTTTAGTCACATATTTTGCATGATGTCATTGAAATTATATTTCAGCCACAATATGGTTTGAGCTTCACAGGAGCTTTTTTTCTATCTACTTGATTTCATATTAATGTTCAAAAATAGTGTCAAAACATTCAGAAATATATCATTTTCTTTGCTGAATAATAATGATGTTCAAATTATTTTCCATATATCCAAAAAAAAAAAAAAACAAACCCATCGCACTCTCTTGATTAAAAGAAACCTTCCCTTGAAACATAAGCAACAACCCCCACGGGCAAGGAAACTTGTCCTCATGTGCCTCATGGCAAAACTTTGCCATATTTGTGTAAAGTAGCTTGGCCAGACGACACCAATGTGTCCTTTGAACAAAGACTCGTGACATCTGCTCTCCTGGCACAGGAGAGTCCCACACCCCAGTGCCTTTCACAAAACTGTCAGCAAAACCTAGCCTGGGTAGTGGATTCCCACACACCTCAGCAAAAAAGATCTTCCATGATAACCATTGGATTTCCATACGGTATTTACCAATTCCCTAGCATTCTACCACACCGGAATGCAAGGGGTGAATGTTCCATATGATAGAGACAACTATCATGGGAGAATCTGATGGGAAAGGTCTGGAAATTCTTCCCGTTCTGTCCACAGTCAACCCATGACCACGCATATATAATGGAGTCACTAGGCTGCACAACTGTTTTATCTGTTAATGAGATGGCAAAATACTGCTTACTTTATGAACTCATACATAAAAGTGTAATGGAGTAAAGTTACTGATTTTCCCCTAAATTCAAAACAAATTGTTCAACCCCCACTACTCACAATAAACAGATTTCTTCTTAAGAAAGCCATTTGATAGATTTTGTTTAGAGTCCTTTTATGTGCAATGAGAGATTGTTGCATCTTCCCTAACACCCTTACCACTCAGTTTTTTTTTCCTAAATAATTTTCCAGACCCATAAGTCACTAAAGAATTTATTTATTTATTCATAAATGAAGCTCTAACTGACTCTGGCCAGACCTCAGTTTTTCAAATGATATCATCTCATTGAAAGCCAGTAGAAAGATGGTCTTCCATCTTCTTTCTTTTTCAATGAAAAGCTGACAAATTCATCCAGATGGGCTTGGGAAATTAGACATAAATAAACCAGCTATGTGTGACTGACAACAGGACCTGGTTTGTGTTTTGTGGTCTTGGTGACTCTGCCATGCAGCTGACACTCATGATCTCCCTTTTCTCTCTCCATTTTTACTTCCTCTCTATTTGCTAGGAAAGCTGCTCCCCTCACAAGCCCCTCGGGCCCAGCCTCGGGTTGATTTTTAAGCTATCTCTAAGCTAAGCATGCGTCCAGCACAAATTTGACTCCAATAATAGACTAGCATCGCAGTGGCTCCCTTTGATCTTCCAGCACAGTGCACATGTCGTCTGGCAGAAGGGATGAAAACTATTGATTCAAGGTATTCAGTCAAGACATGTGCTTGCAATTAGAGTCTTCAAAATAAAAAGAGGATACATAGCCATTCCCCCAGGGGTGTGGAAATTACACCATTAAAGAAGCATGGCCAAAGGCCAGTGGGTTGTACTGGTCTGCATAATGAACTGTGTATTTCCATTCCCAAATGTGCATTCTATTTAGAATAACATAAAGCCAATTTCTAGAAGAACAGAAACATCAGGCATACCTGGCACCATCACTTAGCCTGATTCTGGTACACAGGCTGAGACAGGGGGCACTTGGGATAGAGAGAACTGCAAAATTTCATACCCCTATTTAAGAAAGGTACAACAAGATTTGGGAGACAAGGTCACCAACAATTGCATTCTTTGAATTGTTCCAATATAGCAGCTTCAAAACCAATCAGCAAATCCCCTTAAGTGATTAGAAGAGTAGGCAAACTCCCAAATGTCAAGCACAGAGCAAATGTCCAAAGTCCTCTTCAGTGTCAAGTTCAGGGAAAGGAAAATGAATTAACAATTTGAGGGCATGATTTGGGATCACTGTGTGCCCTGGTTATAATTTGAATATACTGACCTCAGTAGACCAAAAAATTCAAGGATTTCCTTCTAAATCAACACCTGGTCTATAGATTGTTAACAAGGGGTAGTAAATATTTGTACTTGCAGTAGTTTTGCTTTTTTTTTCTTTAACAAACAATGGAATATAATAATAAAGGGGGAGGAAGGAGAGCTAGATTTAGGGGACGACTTTCAGAATTTAGGTCCCAGTTTGGACAATTTGCTGGTTGATTTTGGTCAGTGAAGCAACTATGGCAGAATGGATGGGAGATTGACTGTAGAACCAAGAGGCTCTCAGTTCAAGTCCCACCCGAGGGTAGATATTATTTATTTGACTCTCAGAATGTCACATGGAGTACTTGTGCCCCAAGATGTTTTTCTTCAAGATAATAAATTTTAAGCAAGTACCAATCTGCATCTGTGGAGAAAGTTTTCTTACCAAAAATTCTCTGTACTTCTAGCAAAGAAATTATAAGTACAAAAAAAAAAAAAAAAAGCCAAAAAGTAGCCTAAAAAATATCTCCAGGAGGTCTGAAATGAAAAAAAGGAGAGGAATAAGATGACTAGATTGAATATTCATTACGTTGTTATCCTTGTAATATTAAAGGAAGGTCTCCACCACTCAATGGATCATTCAAAGGGAATTTATAAAAAGGCATGGGTAAGAATGGTGCTAAATGACAGGGCATGAATGGGTTCTGACCTGTACCATATCAAGAATATGTCTAATGTTAAGTTCATAGCCTTTGTAAGTCATATTGATGAGATCAGAGGAGAAATTCCTAATTTGAAATACAAGGCACAATCACAGGGGCATTCTCCTTGCCAAAAGATAATTTTATTTAAGAGAAGAGGTTACAGATAAAATGAAAAGATAAAATAGGCAACAGGAGTTGTAAATATGAAATAGATTCTGGAGAGTAATAGCGTTAGCAAGGAAAGGGGTTTGGAAGTAGCCATTAAAAGAATATGCCATGAGGTATGAATATGTCTTTGACTGACTGGCTAAATCCACAGAGTAGTTTAGCAGACTAATCAGAATTAATTATACTAAGGAGAAAGATGCCATTAAAGGGAAGATGCTATGAGAAGGAAGAAAGTATCTCATAGTGGGTTGAGATCTTCATCATGAGGACATCTTTTATTGGGGAAATATAACCTGGGGGTTTCTTGGGGAAAGAGAGGAAGGACCAAGGAAGAATTGGGGAGATAAGAGGTGTGTAATAATATTAAGACTGTCTTAAAGATATTCTGGGAAAACTTGGTTCCCATCAGACCTTAGTAAAGCATTCTGGGAAGTTCCCCATTGAAGTATCTTAAAGATATCCAAGGCTGTCTGGGCACGTTATGGTTATATTAACTATGGTAATAAGACAATCTGGGAAACTAATGTGCAGTTTAGCATTTCTTGATTAGGGAAGAGTTTCAGAATTCCCATCAATATGACCTCCTGAATTTGTTTTTTGATCTGTAAATTAAGGACAGTGGGGAAGGGGAGAGAGCAGTTATAGGAAAACAAAACAAAAGTGACCAGGTCCAGTTTGAACTATTCTAATATTGCTAAGTAAGATTAATATTTGGGTTGAGCTAAATAAATGCTCTTCAGTTCCCATGATGCCATTGGCTAGTAGTGGCAAAACCAAATTACCCTAGAGATTCACTTGCTATAGAACATAAACTCTCAGAGGGCAAGGAGTATTTTTTTTTAATTTTTTAATTTATAGAATAAAACAAGCAGTTTCATAAATATTAAAAATGATGATTGCACATCAACCTGCAAACATTATATACAACTTGCTATTCCTTTTATATTTATAATAAAGTTATCATGCAAACTTTTTCCTCTTTTTTTCTTCCCTTCCTCCAGATAGCTATCATTAGACATAAATTTTATATATTTATATCTATATATATAAAATTATTCTATACATCTATTTTATCAGTTCTTTCAAAGACAAGTAATATTTTGTTTTGTTTGGCCTATCTCCAGCCTTGCACAGTGCCTTGTACATAGTAGTTTCTTAATAAATGCTTATTACTGGATTAGATTGGTTTGGACTGGACTGGACCAGACTAAATTGGACTGGGTAGAAGGGTACTTATGAACTTTGCCCTGTTATAGTTTCTCCTATATTTTTTTTCCTTTCTGTATACTTGCATTACCTATTTTACAGGGTTGTTTTGAAGAAAGCACAATATAAGTGTTTTGAAGTAATACATAATTAACAATTATTATTTGAAAATAAATCTTGAAGAAGAGGAAGAAATAAAGGTTGAAACAGGGTGAAAGAAACAGATTGATGGGGACAATGGCAAGGAGAGAGAAAGAACAGGAAGGAGAGAGGGAAAAGTGGAATTAAGGGAGAGAGACAGAAAAAAAGAGAGTGAAGAAAGACAGACAAAGAGGGAGAGAAAGAGAAAGGAGGAAAAGAGGAAGGGAGGGAGGGAGAGAGATAGAGACAGAGAGAAGAGATAAAGACAAAGAAAGACAGAAAGGAGACAAGAGAGGGGGGAGTGGGGAAGAAACAAAGAGCAAAGAAGAAGAGGGAGAGAGATGGGGAAGAGGGGCGGAAAGAGAGAGAAACTGGCCAAGTATCTTGGCTGAATCTAACATTATGGCTGCTATGGAAACATAATTATGTGATAAATGAACATCTATCTTAAGGAGTATCCTAAGGACTCAATTCAGAGTTTCTGTAAGAAAATAGATGGCTCAGGAACAACTCCTAGAGCTCAACAATTCACAGGAAAAGATGTGAAAAAGAAAATCCAAAAATGGCCTTCAAAGATTCACATTGTAAGGAAATAACTAAGTCACAGTACTGACAAAATATATAACAGTGTCATAAATAGAAAGTCCCAGAAATTGGTAGAGGACTACCTCACGAACACAAGCAATGATTATGACAAATGTACCCTGAGTTGTCTCATTCTTAACACTGTAGAAAAGGCTGTGATTCCCAAACTCACCATTGAAGAGAAACATTTTATTTGGTCAATTGCCAGAGGGAGATCTTGATTCATGCTCAATTTAATATTTTCTTTATTAATTTTTTTCAAAATTAAACATTGTATTTTACCCTCACTTGGCAGTTTGATTCCTATAAGGCTGAGAGCATGAAACTTCATCATTAAATGGTAAAGAAAACTGTAAAATGTAGATTATATATAGTATTTTTATTTTTTCTTATTTAACATATTTTATTTTCCCCAATTACATGTTAAAACAATATTTTAATTTTTTTAAGTTTTGAATTTCAAATTTTATCCTTCTCTCCCTTTTTTCCTCCTCTCCCTCTCTTCTCCCTTTGATAATAAGTAGTCAGATATAGATGCAAACATTGTAAAACATTTCCTAGTCATTTTGTACAAAAAGACTTGAATAAAAGAAAAAGAATGGGAAAAAAAGTGAAACATGTAATGCTTCAGTCTCTATTCAAACAAGATAGTATGTTTCATCATTAGTCCATTGGAATTGTCATTGTAAGGTTGAAAATAGCTAAGGAACTTGCAGTTCTTCATCATACAGTTTTGCTGTTACTGTGTACAGTGTTTTTTTTCTGAATTTATTCACTTCATTTTGCATCAATTCATTTAAGTCTTTCCAGATTTTTCTGAAATCATCCTGTTTATCATTTCTCATAGTATGATTATATGCCATCACAATTATATACCACAGCTTATTTAGTTATTCCCCAATTTGGGCAATATACCTATTGCTCAGAAACTGCTATAAATATTTTTGACCCCTCTTTTTATTATGTCTTTGGGATATAGAACTAGCATGGTTTTGCTGGACCAGAGTATATGCACAGCTTTATAGCCCTTTGAATATAGTTCCAAATTGCTCCTCAGAAGAGTTGAATCAATTCACAGCTCTACCAATTGTGTCCCATAAATTAGTATCCCATAAATAACCACATACACACATATTTCCAATATACAATACATACAATACTATATATATATGTACATGTATATATATATTCTTTAATTTTTATGTGTTTTGGTACTTATACTATTTTTTAGAAGAAGCAATGTGGTATAGGGCATAAGAAGCTGACTTTGGAGCTAAGAAAAGCTGAATTCAAATGCTGCTTCTCACCTATCTTGGCTATGTGATGCTGGAAAGTCACAAAGGCTCAGTGCTCCAAGCACCTCTCTAAATCTTTAAGTTATAAAATAAGTGCCACATTAGTGGAGGGAATTTTCTCACCTAGAAGTAGATTTGTAACTTCACAGATATGAGTATTCCCTCCAATGGTGCAAAATGCAGCTCAATTTTCTTGTGTAAATATTACCTGTGACTTTTAATAAATTTGGCATAAAGCGTTTGGCTTATGTTTTAGGAACCAAAGATCATTATTATTTCCTATTGAGACTGAAATCTATGAAAGCCTGAGATTTTTCCCAGAGGAACTTGATTATCAAATCATACTCACACATCCCATCCCCATCACCGGGACTATTTCCAAACCATTGTTTCATTACTACTGCCTGAAGTTCATGTCACAGGATCCCTTTCCTGTTATCATTATCCCATCTTAACCTTTATGGTGTTCTCTCAATTTTTGCTTTAGCACCTTGCTCACAATCTTTCTCTTCCACAATATTATTGTGGAATAATTAATGAATTTAATGAATTTCTAAGTCTCTTGCCTTACAGGCCCTTGATCTCAACTCCTCTGATTGTCATTATCCTTATCATCCTTACCCTATCCTTACCCTAGCACTTGTATAACATTTTAAGATTTACAAAGCAATATATTTTCACCCATGAGAATATTTTCTTTAAAGAATACTACCCATTTGATGCATTTCTGCCTTCATAGACTTGAAATGTACTTTTTTTTTTACCAGAGGGCACATGTATACCCTGGCAAAATGTTTTCTACTTGTATGTTCATCATACATCATCCTTACAGATGCTCATTCTTCCCCCTGAGAGCTTGCATATTTGTTGAAAAGTGTACATTAGGTTGAAGGGGAGTTTTTATTGCAGCTTTTCCCAGTGCTATTTCACATATTGCTTTACTGTCAAATAAGCATGTACTCTGGATGACCAGACAAAATATAAATACATCAAAGGCGGCATATTCCAGTGATCTACTCACAACTGCTCTGCATAAGGTCTAATCTCAGCAGAATATTTCTTTGCTGCTGATCTTTCGAGCTACCTTCCAGAGACTTACTTGATTAGACTCTCTTTATCTCTCTAAATATTAACTTCTTCATCTACAAAATGGGATAATAAGAGCCACTATCTCAAAGATTGTTGTAAGGAGCAAGTAAAGCAATATATAATAAAGTATTATAATAATAATAAAGTAATAATAAAAGTATAATAAAATAAAGCATATATAATATGCTTTGCAAACTTTGTTTTTATTATTCAGTATTTTCTCATCATGTCCCACTCTTCATGATCTATTTGGGGTTTTCTTGGTGAAGATTCTTGAGTGATTTGTCATTTGCTTCTCCAGATCTACCATCTTTCTTCTCTTGAAAACTTCAATAAGTCACATACATGTTATCTATTATCATTATGGTAGTAAACAGGGTCTCAAGCCTGGAGTCAGGAAGACTCATCTTATTGAGTTCAAATCTGGCCTCGGACATTTACTGTGATTCAACAAACCACTTAACCTTCTTTGCTTCAGTTTCCACATATGTAAAATGAGCTGGAGGAGGAAATGGCAAACCACTCCAACCAAGAAAACCCCAAATGGAGTCACAAAGAATTGGATGCAATGGAACACATTATCATTTTGTGTATGGTAACAACTCACCTAAGAAATCTTACCTTATGTGCTCTAAATCACTATTGATGAAAGAAAACTCTGAGGCACCACTACACACCTGTCAGATTGGCTAGAATGACAGGCAAAAATAATGTGGAATATTGGAGGGGATGTGGGAAAACTGGGACACTGATGCATTGTTGGTGGAATTGTGAATGGATCCAGCCATTCTGGAGAGCGATTTGGAACTATGCTCAAAAAGTTAACAAACTATGCACACCCTTCGACCCAGCAGTGTTTCTACTGGGCTTATTATACCCCAAAGAGCTCCTAAAGGAAGGAAAAGAACCCACATGTTCAAAAATGTTTATGGCAGCCTTTTTATAGTGGCAAGAAAGTGGAAACTGAGTGGATGCCCATCAGTTGGGAGAATGGCTGAGTAAATTGTGGTATATGAATGTTATGGAATATTATTGTTCTGCAAGAAATGACCAGCAGGCTCTAATACAGAGAGGCTTGGAAAGACTTACATGAACTGAAGCTAAGTGAAATGAGCAGGATCAGGAGTACACGGCAACATCAAAACTATACGAGGATCAATTCTGATGGACGTGGTTCTTTCCAACAATGAGATGACTGAGGCCAGTTCCAATGATCTTGTAATGAAAAGAGTCATTGAAGAGAGGACTCAGAGGGAACTGAGTGTGGACCACAACAAAACATTCTCACTTTTTTTGTTGTTGTTCACTTGCATTTTGTTTTCTTAACTCATTTTCTTTCTTTTTTTAATGTGAGAATTGTATAAATATGTTTACACATTAAAAAAAAAACTTACCTTGTGATTCTAAACTAAAAATAAAGGTAGCATGATAAGACAGATAGGATACTAGACCTGAACTAGGGAAGACGTGAGTGAATCCTACCTCAGATAAATGACCGAACAAATCCCTTAACCCTGCAAATGATGGGTTGGGATTGAGATTCTCTAATATCCCTTTAACTTTTAATATTAAATCAAATTCACCTAGGCTTCTCAGTGAACATATATGGTATGTTCATAATTGTGTTTATTGAATGTCTAGATACATATTTCTTAGCAAAAATCCCATGTCTAAATACTAAACACAGTAACATCCAGGACTCTTTGTTGTTGTTATTGTTGTTCAGTTATATCTGACTCTCCATGATCCCATTTGGGGTTTTCTTGGCAAAGCTACTGGAGAAATTTGCCATTTATTTCCTTCTCTGATTCTTTTGACAGATGAGGAAACTGAGGCAGAGTTAAGTGTCTTGCCCAGGGTCACATAGCTATTAAGTGTCTGAGGTCAGATTTGAACTCAGGAAGATGAGACTGGTCTGGCATTCTATCCACTATGCTATCTAGCACTCTTTGGTAATATATAAAAATTCATTCCTAGTTCTTTTTAAAGATTATTTAGTTACTTCAAATCTTTTTAGCCATCAGAAGGAGATAGTAGGAGCAGCCAGAGTAGAAGGGGTTAGCAGTGAGCAAAGTTCATTCAAATAGCTTTCTGTTTATTTTCCATAAATCAAAACAGTTTGCTCTTGTAATTGTTCTTGTAACCCAATACTGCAAACATGCCCCAATCTAATTTTATTGTATTTTTTAATTGGCTAAAATAGGCTTAAATCTCAGTCCTGTTAAGGGATGAAATAAACCTTCCACTGCATTACTTCTGAGGAAATAAAGCAAACCCACCAGGATCAATCTAAACTTTGTCCAGGTCAGAACAGATTGACAGATAGCAAGACACAGTGGATAGAATGCTGGCTTTGGAGTCAGTAAGGTGAAGATCTTGTCCCTGAAATTTGCTAGCTATTTGACCTTGAGCAAGTAATGGAAAAGGCAACTGAGTGGTGCAGTGGCTACAACACCAGATCTGTGGTGAGGAAGATGTGAGTTCAAATCTGGCTTTAAACACTTACCCAGCTGTGTGACCCTAAGCAATCCTGTTTACCTTAGTTCCTCATCTATAAAATGGGCTGGAGAAGGAAATGGCAAACCTTTTCAGTATCTTTGCTAAGAAAACCCCAAATGGGGTCATAAAGAGTAGGACACCATTGAGTAACAAAAACTTGGTTTCTCCTAGAAAATTAACACAGAAGCCATTCAAGAAAGAATTCCACTGACAAGGAAGAAAAAAAGAAAAAAAAAAAAAATTTTCAATATCTCCAAATCTGAACTTTCTATATTTCAAGGAGCAAAGAAGCAAAATGGACTCTGAGGATCAGCCTAACATACATAAAATAAATTGTACGCCTACATAAGTCAACAAAACTATAATGAAAGATATGGATAATTACAAAAATATAAAATAGCCATATTAAAATAAGAAATAAAGAATTTAACCTAATCTCAGAAAAAGCCTTATTTAAAATAAAATTTTAAAACATCTAAAATAAGTCAAAAATTAACTCCTAAGAGAAAAGAGACAGATTAATTTATAAGAAAACTCTGTGAAAAATTCACAGAACAATTAATTCCATTATTATAAAAAGTATTTGCAAAAAAAAAGGAAATAAGGAATTAAACCAACCTTCTTTGAATAGACAAACATAATCTGAATATCAAAACCCAGATTAGACATAATAAAGAAAACAACAGACCAATATCTCTGATGAATATCAATATAAAAACATATAATGAAATAATAGCAAAAAAGTTACAGAACCATATAAAAAGGATTATACATTATGACTAAGTTGAATTTATATCAAAAGCAAAGAGATGGTTCAATATTAGGAAAAATGTAAATAAAATAGACCATGTTAATAATAAAAATGACAAAAATAGATTACACAGATACAAAAATATTTTGACAAAATATATCATCCCTTTTATGCTAAAAAATTTTAAGACTATAATTAACTTTTCCTTAACATCATAAATAGTATCAAAGAAAAATCAAGTTAGAATTCTCTATAATGAAGAGAGCTTTCCAATAAAATCAAGTATACACCAAGAATATGCATTGACATCACTATTATTTGAAATATTTCCATCAATGTTAATAGCAATAAGCAAGAAAAAGAAATTGTGAGATTAAGCAAAAATGTTGACATTGGGAAAGAGGATCCCAAAAGTTTGAAGTCACAGACTGGTATTGCAAGATGTCTCAGAAGAATTTGCAAGCTTGAACCCATTTCCTGGTTAAAGGGCAAAGTTGTAAGTATTGTAAGTAATACCATTACAAGAGCTGGTTGAAATTCTAAGAGAATTTATCAGAGAAACAGAAGCAAGGAGATACATTTATCCAGCTTTTAATCATAGATATGCTAATTTTATGGCTCATATGAAGGAAGGAGTGTTCTCCAGAATTTGGTTTTCACTGACCAGATTATTACTGACAAGATTACCAGTTAGCAATGAATTGAGGAGAGGTCTCCAGAATCAGGCAGATTGTCAGAACAATAGCAATCCTAAATTGGCGGGGAGGGGACAGAGGACATTGGAATCAGATAGATTGCCAGAACAGAAGCCCCACAGTCAGGGGACCCCAAAACCACCACTATATTTTTGTAGAAGTCATACCATATCAAAAGAGAAAATTAAAATGTTTTTTATAACAGATTTAATGATTTCCTTAAAGAGCCCAAGAAATTAAATAAATAAAACAATTTAAAAGTAAATTAAATTTAAAACAATAATTTCAGTAAGATAGAAGAATATAATATGGACCCACCAAAAAAATCAGTCTTTTTATATATTACCAACAAATGTTCTCCGCATTAATAACCACAAGTATAATATTGTGGCACCAGAAATTTGGGGCACCAAAAATTAGAATGAACATTGATTATCCAGAGAGTGTTCAAAGGAAAGGATATATACTGTAACCTATTTAACATGTAAAGGACTGCTTGCCATCTGGGGGAGGGTGGGGAGGGGTGGAGGGGAAAAATCGGAACAGAAGTGAGTGCAAGGGATAATGTTATAAAAAATTACTCTGGCATGGGTTCTGTCAATAAAATGTTATTTAAAAAAAAAAGGAAAGGATAACCAAGATTCTTAAATTCATGTCAGATTAGAAATGAAAGATTGGTAATGGAGAAAAGAAAATTAAGGGGGCATATGATAGTACTAATTATTTGAAGAACCATTATATAAAAAATGTATAAGCTTTGCTCTGTTTGGCACCACAGAGCAGAACCAAAAGCAATGGACAATATTGCAAAGAGGCAGATTTAGGCTTAATATCAAGAAGAAAAAAAAAAAAACTTCCTTAAATAAGGGTTTTCTAAACATTAGAGGTTTTCAAGAAGAGACTGGAAAAGTCTTTGTTTTCAACTTTTAAAAATTGTCATCACATATTTTATGCCCCTAGTGTAAGTATAGATTGGATTACATGATCATTGATGTTCTGCCTAGATCTATACAATTCTGTAATTCTGGGACATATTTATGGAATTAATGAATTCATGAATAAACGAAGTTCTAAAGATACCAGATTTTGCAATTGTACTACAATCTTTTTCGAGTTAGACTCTATGTAAGCAGGCTCTGGTTAGAATGTGAAACATAGCCTTAGGATCATGTGACTTTGCTATGATTATATTTGTCATTTTTCCATGGCCTTAACAACATTTGTTCCACCTAATTTCTTGGTCTGGTATTTCCTTAACCAGAAAGAGAAGAGGGAAAGATAGCTCTTCCAAAATGAATACACAATCAACTTCCACCTCAAAAAAGCAAAGACTGAGGATAAATCGAATATTTAGGTGGTATGTCTATGAAACTCCATAGTTACTGGATTTTTTGCAACACCAGTCATGTGAAATTGCATTATGCCAGTGGAGGAAAATGGTTTCCTCTCTCTTAGAACATCATTACTCTTAGTAATGACCCAGAAAATATTTCCCTGGGCAAAAACTAAGTACCCAGAGATTTTCAGTTCTTAATGCTTAGTTCTTTTTATGGCATCTAAGTACAAGAAAGAATAAGAGAATGAGGGACAAAACCTCAATTATTTTTAAAATGGAAAAAAGAGTCTTCTTTCCACACCCAGGGAACTCAAAATCAAGTAAACATTTTTCTCCTATGCTCCAAAGAAAGAAAGAAAGAAAAAAGAAACAATACTCCGGGAAAAAATGATATGATACACCAAATATGAGCCTGATAATTTTTCAGACAATTATAAATAACTGAAAATGGGGACAATGGCTGCTTACAATCTAATTTTCATAAAGAACTTTCTTCCAAGAAATTCAAGGCAACTTCCCAACACTTTGCACTCATATTCATTGTTACTGTTATATTTCCACCAAATCATAGCCAAGTCTATTATATAAAACAGAATAAGAACAAAAACAAATATTTATTATACATGTCAAAAGGTTGAGGACTCTACAGTGTTTCTGGTGACTTCTTGAGTACTATCAAAACTTAAGAGACAATTTGCATGGCCAGGCACTAGTTATTTTGGTTTATGATGGAAATTAATGGGGTAAATGAAAAACATATGCCCATGTCTATTGTATCTAATATGTGCATTCAGTTAATGTGGAAAAAAAAAAAAAAACACTGGCGATTAGGAGAAATTAATCACATGGCCTTAAATTTTGCTTCTTCTTAGTCGAGAATGAACATATGACATCATGTATGATCATTAATAATACGTTAATCTAGTTACATTATTGTTGGCAAGAGGCAGCATAGTATGGCAAATTGCAAGTAGGCTTTGTAGTTAGAAAGACATGTTTTCAGGTCTGCTGGTGAAATACTGGTTTTCTTTTGTTGAACATTTCATCATGTCTGACTCTCAGTGACCCCATTTGGAGTTTTCTTGGCAAAGATACTGGAGTGGTTAGCAATTTCCTCCTTTGGTTAATTTTACAGATGAAGAACTGACGCAAACATGGTTAAATGACTTGACCAGAGTCACACAACTAGCAAATATCTAAAGCCATATATAAACTCAAGTCCTCCTGACTTTAGAGACAATGCAACACTACAAATCATTTAATTTCTTAGTACCCCAAAAAAACTCTCTAAGGCTAAAACTTGCAGACAAGTTATCATCTATACCATTTGAGAGAATTTCCACACTGGTAATTGCCCACCTTGTTAGGATCAGACCAAAAATATTGTTGATATGTTCCAACAAAAAATATATAAAACAATAAAGGTCCATAATCTTGACTCAGAAAATTATATGAAACACACTTCTATCTTCTCTCTGAAAAAGTAGGGACTGACAATGCAAAATGTTGCATAGGATGTCAGATGTAGTTGCCCTATCAATTGAGTTTATCAATGTATTTTTCTTTTTTACAAGGAAGAGTTTAATTGGGAGAAACTATATTAGGAAGTTATTGATAAAGAGTAAAATAGATAATTTGAATGACATGAAATTAAAAAGGTTTTGTACAAATAAAACCAATGCAGCTCAAAATGAAAGAAAAGCAGGAAGCAGGAAAGGATGGAATTTCTGTGGCAAGTTTCTCTGATAAAGATTTCATTCTTCAGATATATAGGGAATCAAGTCAAATCTACTAAAATAAGAAGTATTTCCCAATTGATAAGTGGTCACAGGATTTGAATAGGCAGTTTTCAAAAGAAAAAAATCTCAGCTATCAATAATCATATGAAAATGCTGTCACTTAATAAGTACTGAAATGCAAATTGAAATGACTCTGAGTTAGCATCTCACACCTTACAAATTGACAGAAATTATTAAAAAGAAAAAAAGAAAAATACAATACCAGAGGGTGTGAGAAAATGGATACACTAATGCATCCTTGGTAGAGCTGTGAATTGGTCCAACTATTCTAGAAAGAAATTTGAAACTATGCTAAAAAAAAAATTAAACCATACATATCCTTTGACCTAGATATTGCTAGTAATCTCTATATGCCCTCCCCAAAAGACAATACACATGTGCATTTAATTGTAGCCTTCTTTGAGTGGGGTGAAGGAGAGAGAAAAGAAATAAAGTAAAAAGTGCACAATAGAGGAAAAAAGAAAACCAACAAGGACGTAAAGAAAAGATGGACATCTCTGAAAACAATGTGTAATACTTATTACATGGGTTTTCTTGAAATTGACATTTATTGCTTTATTCTGAATCTTCTCTTTTATTCTGCTATATACATGGCAATGGTGTTTTTTTTCCTTTTCTTATTTTGTACTTAAGTTTAAAATAAATTTTAAAACAAAAACAAAAAGGTAAACAAAAAGGAAAATAAAGAATGATGTACAGGATACCTAGAAGATATTGTTGGTTTGGTTCCAGACTATTGCAATAAAGCAAATATATCAATAAAGTGAGTCTCTCTCTCTCTCTCTCTCTCTCTCTCTCTCTCTCTCTCTCTCTCTCTCTCTCTCTTTCTCTCTCTCTCCACACACACACACACACACACACACACACACACACACACAAATAAATAAATAAATAAATATTCAAGGGCATAGTTTCAGAAAAACCTGAGAAGACTTGCATGAAGAAGTGAGCAGCACCAAGAGAACAATTTATATAGTAATAGCAACATTGTAAAGATTATCAACTCTGAAAGACATAGGAACTATGATCTGCACAATGATCAATTACAGTTCTAAAGGGCTCATGATGAGTCATGCAATCCAACTTCAAAAAAGAGAACTACTTGGATTCAGAGTACAGGTGGAAACATATTTTCTTTTTTTTAATTTTTCTTGAAACATAGCTAATGCAGTTGATAAGCATGTCTATGCATAATTGTTTTGGTTTGGGTTTCAGTTTTTTGCCTTCTCAGCCTGAGGTAGGGTTGGGGCAAATGAGGAGAGAAAAGTTTGTTTCACAAGTGGTAACATTTTCTGAAAGAAACTGATCTAGACTGGGGAAAATATCTTATGAGGAAAGTAGAAATGGAAGATCTTTAGATGGGAAGTAATAGTACCTTTCTACACGTCAGTTTCCTTGTTTTGATAATATAATGATACAATTATAATAAATATGTATCAAATGCCAGGCACTGAACTAAGGGTGGGGATCTGTTGTTGTCCAGTTGTGTCCGACTCTTCAAAAAAATAAATTTTGGAGTTTTCTTAGCAAAGATACTGGAGTCGTTGGCCATTTCCTTACCCAGCTCATTTTACAGATGAGAAAACTAAGGCAAATTTAGTTAAGTAACTTGCCTAGGATCACACAGTTAAGTGTCTAGGGCTCAATTTGAATTCAGGTCTTTCTGACTCCAGATCTAGCACTCTATCCACTGCATCTACCTAGTTGCCCTAGTGCTGGGGATATACTCTACTTCATCTTGTTGTTGCTATTGTTATTGTTGTTGTTTGTCCTTAAAATCTAACAGGAGGAAGACAATATGCAAAGGGAAGTGGGGAAAGAGAAGGAATAAGTGGTACCTGGTATGGGGGGAAGGATAGGAGGGTGATGAGATCATAATGAACTCAAGACCCAGCAGAGCCCGTAGCAAATGAAGAGATGGTTGGGATTTATAGCCTCTATAAAGAGAGTCTAAGGGAGCATTTTTTGCTCAATCCATCAGAGAGACAGAAGCAGCTATAATAAAGAAAATGAGTCTGTCAGCTTTAGCTTCTCCATTCTCCATGTTGCACTCCAGCTTTCCCCTATCATCCCCTAGCTGTTCATCCCCAAGCATCATTCCAGCCTGGGAAATTACACTTTGAAAACACACTCCTCTGAGGGCTTTCCTTTTATTATTATTATTTTTAATTTAGGGAATAAAACAAGCACTTCCATAACATAATACAATAAAAAAAAACAATTGGACATGAAACTGCAAATCTACTATGCACAACTTGCTATTCCTTTCAATACACAACAAATTTATGTGATTTTTTTTTCCTTTTTTTTCCTTCCTCCCTCTACCCCTCTCCCTAGAGATAGCTACCATTAGACACACACACACACACACACACACACACACACACACACACACACACAATCATTCTATACATATTTCTATTTATCAGTTCTTTTTCTGGATGCTGAACTCTTTCTCTCTGAAGAGATGGCTCCTCCTAGAGCCTCCATCATGCAAGCCACATCTGATTCCTCTCTGGCTGCTCTCAGGACTTTCTCAACCATGTCCCAAGCATTAAGCATCTTTTTCCATCAACCCCATCCCACTTCCCCCTTTTTGCTTCCAAAAGAGCAGTCTTTCTCAGTTAAAATATAAACTACTTTGAGGGCTGAGATTGTCTTTCTACTTCCTACTTATATTCCCAGATTTTAGCTGTAGGCGGGTAATTTATTAAGTGATTAATAAATGCTTATGGATTGTTGATTCTACTCACATTTCTTAGTTTTACCCTTTAGCATTAGGCAGAAGTCTTTCATATGCAAATACTTAAAAATATATTATGTCCTTCCTAACCTTTCTCTTCCCTTTTCCTTAATACTTTTAAATGCCTTTGCTATTCTTAGAAATGTCTTTGGTTATTCTACCCCATACTTCTAAAATGCATTGTCTAGAAGGGAAAATAGGCCTCCAAATATTTCCAGATCAAGTTTATTACAACTCTTAAAAAACTATTACTTATTTAGTGAGAAGGAGGTGATTGTTTACTATAACAACCAAGAACAATATTTGCAGATCGGCTTATAAAATGTCTCATGATCATTTCCATTTCTTCTTTTATTTATATATGCCAACATTTGGAAAGATTCAGGACTTTTGTTTTAAAGTGTGTTGTGTTTAGTTTGTTATTTTGCAATAGTTAAAAGACAATTCACTAGAAATCACCATCATTTTTCAGGATCTTGCCTCTGTTTGGAATGGGTATTTGAGACCTTTGTCCATCTTTAGCCATAAGCATGGTCAGATAGTTCCATGCTCTGTTTAGCTAGTGTGTCCTTTTTAACCCAGAAAGCTACAGTGTTCTTTCAAGTAGAACAACTCTTAATTTAGGATAGGGAAAGCTTCTACTCTTGATTTTTTTTTAATCTCCAGACAGGAAATGGGAAAGGATTAACATCTCTCCTGTTTGCTAAGCATGGATCCTACAATCAGGAACATCTAAGTTCAAATTCAGCCTCAGTCTCTTTTACTAGCTATGTAACAAGGGCAAATTACTTAACTCAGTTCTCTCTCCTGTAAAATAAGCTGGAGAAAGCAGTGATTTACCATTTTAGTATCTTTCCCAAGAAATCCCCATATGGAAACCCAAAATGCCTTACAATGATTGGTCCCAATTCAAATAGTTCAATTTCCCTTATTCCTTATTCCTTTGGAAGTTGAGTATCTAGAGACAATATGAAAAAAGATATGAGTGGAGTCAAGTAATTGGAAACAAATGCTCTGAAGACAAGTTCATCAATATGCATTGAAGCTATTCAAGCTTCAGGCCCAATCTAGAGTGATCAATGTCTACTTTGTGTCTGAAGATCTTCTCCATGATATTTCAATGTCTCTGCTTTTGCTCCTTCAGACCTTCAGCTTCTGCTCATTTTCTACATATTCAATAAAATGTAAGCTCTTTGAGGATGGTTACCATTCTGATTTTTTTTTCCTACCACCTATAATGGTACCTGGCATTTAGTAGCACTTAATAACATGTTAGATGAATTAAATTGATTTCCTTTTTTAAAATTTTAAGGTAGAAAATCTTAATTTCATAAATTTTATCACATAACAATAATGATGTCTATAGTGATGCTATCATGACTAAAAATGTATGATAGATAAGTAAAGACAAGGAAGGTTAGGCTCTATTGATCATATCAGAGTGGGTTTAGGGCTATTTTTTTCTGAATTTACTCCTTCCTGATCTTGGATGAATTCATCATTGATTCCCAAAATGAACAAATCCAGTCTAAGAAACCAGCTAATCGGTTTGAGAGGTTCAGAGATCCTGGGTCCTGGTTAGAGCTGAACAGATAGTATGGGGAGCAGGGATTGACAACTTTGTCAAATGCTCTTTGAGAAGATGACTAAGAAAAATGATTTATTGGACCCCAATTTTATTCCAGCCAGTATTAATCAGTTCACTGTGATTGTTAACAATTATTAGTGATATACTCATTCAGCAATATATGTTTAGTCAGTCTAGAAACTAACACAAGTATAAGAATTATATATATTAATACATATTTATATATCTTAGATATAGTAATAATTAGATATGGTCCAATAGATTCTTTCTTATATTGGATCTCAAATTTTAAACTACAAATAATAAACTTACTGTTCACTAACCTGCTATAAAGCTGACTGGTTTTTATAAAGTTCACTTGTTTAACCACAAGAATGCTGATGACCAAACTCAGTGTGGTTAGGATGTCTTGCCATGATATGGAAAATCCTCCAAGTTATTTTTGTATCTCTGGACTATTCTCTTGCCCAACATGAGAGGGAACCATCTTATGACCACTTAGTCAGTGGAGTTGACCCTTGCTTTGCCCATCCTGTGGTTACCCATGCTGATGTGTCATTTCTGGCTCTCCTGGAGGGTCAAAAATCAAGGTCTATCAATCAATGAGACTCTGCATTTTACTTACAGGGACATCTAAGGGAAAAGAAAGAGGGACAAGTACCTCCTAGCCACCTGGCCCAGCAGTAGTTGTCTGTGTTGGCTAAGGAACAGCTCCCATAGAAATACAGTGTTTCTATGAATGCCAGATATAAGAGATCTACAGGTTTACTATGGGGCACATTGAAAGAGAAGGTATAAAAGGGTACAAAACAGAGACTTAAGCTCCTTAATAAGCCTGCTCAGAAGGTTGCAAACCAGTTAACCAAGCAAGCAGGAAAGTTTAGGCTGACACTGAAAGGACCATGAGTGATCAAAGCACAGCTTTGAGAACATGAGACCTATAAATGAAAGCCCCTCTTTGGAAGTATGTAAGCTGACGTTTCAAAAGCTCTGCAAGAAGAATCTTTCTTTTGGGGGAACAATATCATGGAGTGAAGTAACAACTTTTCTTTCTAACAGACAAATGATTCTTGAATCTAATGATACTCCAAAACCTCAGTAGCTTTAGTCCTCTACATTTCCTATAGAAACATTTCTATGTTGAGAGAAAGGAGAGAGAGAGAAAGAAGAGGGTGGAGGGAGGGAAGGAGAAAGGAGAAAAGAGAAGAAGAGGGGAGGAGAGGAGAAAAAAGGGAAGAAGAGGAGAGAGGACAAGAGACAAGAGGAGAGGGAGACAAAGCGAAAAAGGAGAGACAGGAAGGAGAAAGGGAGGGGTAAAGGGGAAGTACAGGGAGAAAGGAAAGAGGGGAGGAAGAGAGGAGAAAGAGAGAACAGCAGATGGAAGAAGAAAATGGGAATGCTTTTTTTCTGATTTAAAAACAGCAATCATTTATTTTTGTAGTCATAACTTGAAACCACGGAAACTGTAAAGTACGTACTTTGGCAGATTCAAGGACTAGCACACCAGACTCTGTGTAGTGCTGTAGTTGCAAAGGCTTAGGATTATGTCACTGCACGAGAGCAGTAGGAAACTTTTTTTAAAGATTTATTCTAAAGGAATCTTCAAATAGTTAGGCCTCCTGGGTCCAGAGCTGAGGGTATATTTGAATTCTTTCCTGTACTCCTTTATCACTAAAGTTAATTCCAACCTCCCTATGTAAAAATTAAAAATAGAAAAAGCAGGGAATTGGAAAAATCAGTGGTCATACACTACATATTTTATGTGCCTTTTGTCAGCACTGAGGAATCACTAAATTAATACAACTATTATTTTGTCTATAATTCATTACATAGAATTTAAGGTGGGAGGGAGTTCAATGAGCATCCAGTCCAAACCATGCCCCCAAAAGAATCAAAAATGCCAGATGACCAACAAGTGGTCATCCAGTTGGTACTTGTGAATTGCAATGAAAGGGTAGTCACCACTTCTTGAAGAATCCCATTCTCCTCTGAGATAACTTTAATGGCTGTCCAATCCATCTTGACATCAGAAATCAGTTGATTTCTCCTTATTCATTTCTGCCTTCTGGTGGCAAGTAGAACAAAGGATTCAAATCTCCCTTCAGACTCTTATTAGACATGTGACCTTAAGTTCGATGACTTCATCTAATCTTTGTTTACCTGTTTCATCAACTATAAAATGAGAATATTAATAGCACCCATTTCCCAAGATTAGTGTAAGGATAAAGCAAGAAAATACTTATGGAATACCTAGCATACAATAAATGCTATCATCATTATTATTTATTATTAAATCTAGTCCCTTCTTCACATGATAAGCTCTCTTAATAATTGAAAACAGCGAGCACATCCCCCATGAGTTTTTTTTTTCCCCTCAGGGTCAACATCACCAGTTCCTCATAGATCATGGACTCAAGGCTTTTCACTATCATGATTGCTCTCCTTTGGACAGCTTATCACTTTTCTTCTTAAACTCTAGTGCCCAGTACTGAACACAGTGTTCCAGCAGTCATCTGACTAAAGCAGAGAACAGAAGGAACATCACCTCTTTATTCTTAGAAGCTATATCTCTTTTAATAACCTCACTATCTTAATCTGGTTCCCTCCTGATGACAGTCTCTGTGACCTCCCTTTCCATCACTAGTCACTCCTTCAAAAAACTTTTTCCTCAAATCTGTGATCAAGGTAGTGGGATTGGAATTGTTCTTGCTCTCCATCACCATTTCTAGGTCCTCCCTCTTTTTCCTTCAATAATTCAGTTACCTCTCTTCCTCTGAGGTTCACTCAATTCTTATATAATCATCCAATCAAAATTGTATTAGCTGTATTCTACTGACCTCCAAGACACTCCTCTTTTTTTCTTAATGAGTTCAGTGTTTGTATCACAGTCTTTCTCTCTTCCTCAATTCCTACCTTCATACTAGGGGACTTCAACATACATATTAATACTCCCTCAAACACTTTAACCTTCCAGTTCATCAATTTATGGATTTTCCAAGACCCACTTCTTCATCCTACCTCAATTACATGAAGCAGAGATTACTGCTCCTTTGATCTTGTTATCCCATAATTAAACTACCTCCATCATTCGGAAATTCTGAAATTCCCTTATGTGATCTCGATATGATTACATATTAGTTCTCCTTCTCCCTTGCAATCTCTAACCTGTTCTTTGTTCACACCATAACTTCCTATCCCTTGACCTTCAGTTCTTCCACAGACATCACCCCTGGACTGATTATATTCTTCTCCCTTCCCCATCTTGACCCTTTAGTAAATTAATTCAACTCTACATTGTCCTTTTCTCTTGAGTTCCTCATTTCCTTATCCTGTCTCCAGTCCTGCTCTGCCAAGCTTCAGCCTTATATTACTCCCAATATTCCACTGCCTTCACTCTGTTGTGCTGAGGAATGAAGTAAGAGAAACATATAATAAGAGTTGCCTCTTCTCCCCTCTTCATCTCAAATCACCCTGATGCTTTGGATATTTTCTCCTCCTTCATCCCTATGTCACATGAAGAGATGACTCTTCTTCTGCTTAAGGCAAATCCCTCTATGTACACAAATGATCTCACTTAACTCAGTCTTTTTAAACAGATTGCCCCCTTCATCGTCCCTACTTTCACTTATCTTTAATCTCAACCTACTGCTTCTCTGTTACTTACAAACTTGTGTATATCTACCCCCATTCTCAACTACCTCTCATTTGGTTCATTCATCCCCACCAATCATTCCATAGCTTTCCTCCTTTTTCTGGCTAAACATCTATGAAAAAGCCATCTACAATTGGTCTTTTTATTCTGCCTTTTACTCTGTATAGTCTGGCTTTCTACTTCATCATTTAACCAAAACTGCTCTCTCTGAAGGTATTAATGGTGTCTTAATAGCCTAATCTAATTTATCACAGTGTCTTCTCCTTAATACTAATTTCTCTCTAGGTTTCCATGTGTGAAAAAGAAACTGAAAAGTCTCTCTGGACAAAGAAAAATATTTAATTTATTTTTAAATTTAAATTATTAAGAGAAATAAAGGAGAGATTTACAGTCTGCCCAGTACAATCTGAGACCCTGAGATACAAAATTCACAGTAACTTATAGGTCTCTTAATTCATGTATGGTACAACAAAATCCTCTAGAAGATGATCCATATAAGATTCATTTTGCAGATCATTATATCCTACCTTTATGACATCTTGACTTTGTACTTTCCATGATGTCTCACTTAGTCCTTTGATATCTCAGTCAGCCCTTTACAGGACTTTCTTACTTTGATATTTTAATATAAAATTAATATGTAGATAAGATTAATATGGTCACATACTTAAGATACACACTTCATAATGACTTAGTTACACTTCTAAGATTTACTAACACAGTAATTTTCTGAGGATATTATATAATGTCATCACATACAGGTAGTGGTTGGTTTGTTTTTTTTTTTTACTTGTGACTGCATTTTTACTATAAGTAATACAGTTATTTCTTCTTCTAGTGATTATAGCTGATAAAGGATTAGCAAGGCAATACTGAGCAAAGCACTCAAGGTATTGATTATTGGTCTTTTTTCTTTCACATGATGCTATCTTGTTTCATCTCCTAATCACATAACCACTCATCCATTGCCCAAGTCATATCCAGTAATGGTGTTCAAAATTATTTGTTTGAAAAGTCACTGTATTATATTGTGAAACATTATGTATCTATGACATCTTACAAGAGGAATATTTCTTGCTGTAGAATTTAATTCTGCAGATTCAGAGCTGATTATAAAGAAACTTTTAAGGAATTAAGAGGAAATGAACAATGGTACAAATGATATAATGATACAAATATATGTGGCACTTGGATATTTTAATTGTATTTGGATATTTCAAATTCAGTGGTTCTCCCCAGCTTCTTGGTTATTTTGAAATTTTGAATGGTACAAATCATAAGGAGACAGATTGAGGCTTGGTACAAAATAATTAGGTACATTAGAAGGAGTTCTTGATTTGAAATCCTCTGGATTTCAATTAGACTCGACTTATTACCTATTTGTACAACCTAGTTTAATGATAATTAAATAATCATTAAAATAATGATAAGTAGAATTTATATAGCATGATAAGGTTCTCAAAGTGCTAAATAATTAGCTATTATTTATAGGGCTATATTAATTCATTTGCTCCTTATGAAAACTTATCAGATAGGATCTATTATTATACTCCTTTTACAGATGGAGAAACTAAGCCTGAGAATGATTAGGTAACTTATTCAGGCTTACACAAGTAATAAGTGTCTGAGACATGACATGAACTCATATTTCTTCACTCCAGGTACAGCACTATTCTTTTAGTCTTAACTGATCTTGTAGTGACTGCTAAGCATTATTCCCCTGGTCTCACGTGATTTCATGATAACTGCTGGGTAAATGATATATGGGACAGGGCAGGATACTCCCTACTAATAGCCTTTGTGCTTCATTCCTTTAAAGTTATCTTTTGGTCCTCTCAGTTCCAGCACCATAGGCTAAAGTGGCTAGAATCTCCCCCTTCTCAAGGCAGACTGACAATCATAATCACCATGCCCACCTATCAAAAGCCAAGAATATCCTAAGGCTAAAAATAAGTCTTTTTCAACCTCTATTCCTACACAAGGATCAAAACCTTTTGCTCCAGACAACTAGCCCACTCAAGGTTAGATATTCCCAAGGGCCTCTCTAGTTTAACACAAAAATGAATTTGAGCCAGAACAAGCCAGAACAACAGGTAAACTAAGGAGACAAGGTCATTATTTTCCAACTATCCAGTCTGCATTTTTTTTATTATGCCTATCACTCAGTAACAATACGCTCTTGTTATATTTTGGCAAGTAAAAAAACCTCATTGTATCCCGGCATATATAAAATATCCATGAATTAAAACTGAACATTGAGAGAGAGAGAGAGAGAGAGAGAGCGAGCGAGCGAGAGAGAGAGAGAGAGAGAGAGAGAGAGAGAGAGGATAAAGAAAGAAGGGGAAGAAGGGAGGGAGGGAGAGAAAAAAGGAAGGAGAGACTTAGAGTATTGAACAATCAGCATAAGCTAGAGTAAAATCTCTGATGTAGGACCCTGTACAAGAAGGATCAATTAAAAAAAAAAAAACCTAAATCTAATAGTATTCAATAGGTGGTGCTTAGGATTGAGAATCTCTTGTTTGGGAGTTGTGGAGTCCAGACTCTGAAGATACAAAATAGGAAAACTTCTGCTGATCATAAGATCAAATTTAGTGATTTTTTTTTCCCTAAAAGAGCATAACAATGCCCTAACTAAGGATTTCAGCTGAGAAAATACCTGGGAGCAATGAATGCTAAATCAGAGACTCAAGCAAAGCAAAATAAGGAAGCATCTAAGTTAGTATGGTCCAACAGCAAGAAATGGTATCTAACAAAGAAAATGAAACCAGTGCTATGTTAGTTGGAGCAATTCAAAGATATCAGTAGGGGAGCAGTTAGGTGGTGCAGTAGATAGAGCCCCAGCCCTGAAGTCAGGAGGACCTGGGTTCAAATCTAATCTCAGACACTCAACACTTCCTGGCTGTGTGACCCTGGGCAAGTCACTTAACCCCAATTGCCTCAGGGGAAAAAAAAAAAGATATCAGTAGCCCTGACTTTCCCTGTTTTCTCTTAGATACAGTTCCATGTGGGTGCTCTGGTCTCAAGTGATTTCTAAATGTATGTCTCTCCACTCATGTTTTCTATGTCTTTCTCCTCTTCCTAATGACTCTACATGTATTTGGGTAAGAATGTGTCCCAATTGTTGAGGTTCTTTTTAATTCTGAGTTAGAAATTATCTCCCTCCTCCACCATTCTTTGTGTAAATAGTAAGCTAGTTGATATAGATTATATAGATGCATTCAGGTAAAATATAGTTCTATATTAGTCATGTTGTGAAAGAAGAAACAGGCCAAAAGAAAAGAATCGTTTTTTTAAAAAGGAAGTAGAAATAGTATGCTTGGATCTGCATTCAGACTCTATCAGTTCTTTCTCTAGAAGTGAATTTTGCATCATAAGTCCTTTGGAATGGCCTTGAATAATTTCTGAGATGAGCTAAGTCATTCATAGTTAGTCATAGCACAGTATTGCCGGAATATGCCCCAGTTTTATAATGAAACATGTTACGTGAAATTTCATCAAATGCCTTTGGCTTTGATCCAATTATGTCCTCCAGAGAACTATTAAAGGTAAATATATTGGTAGGGGTTCATGAACTATAGTTTTAGGACTTCAGATGCAGAGCACACCTTGAACCTGAATAAGTCATCTTCTGGGAATATGGCCTGACAGTTATGAGATGCTGCAAATATAAAAATGATAGGTGACATATATCTACTGAAAGATATCTTAAAAGTTTGCAAAGCAGTTTATATAAATTATTACCATTGCTGACTCACAGCAATCCTATGAAGTATGAATAATAAATGAAATTGATATAGCCCTCTAAAGTATATTAGGTACTTTGCTTACATTATTACACTGAGGTGTCACAATACTGAGAAAATTGAGGATCAGAGAACTTCAGTGATTTGCCCAAACTCACAGCTAGTAAGAGTCAGGCAGAGGATTTGAACCCAGGACTCTGTCTGGTACACTATCTACCATTCCACACTCAGCTACAGTTCAAAGGAGTTAACATTTTTGCCCAACTCCTACCAACATCCCTTCATGACCTCCCCTCCAAAAAAGAGGAATTGGCAATTAAAAAGTGACTCCAGCATGGAGAGAATTGAGTAATTCTCTGCCCTTTTCTAAAATGGAATTCTTCAGAGAAGAAAGCACTTTCTTTAAGAAAACTTGACCACAAGGATGCTATATGACAGGCAAAAGCCAAGATCAAGCATTTGGGTGCTCTCAAACCTGTTGTTAAATCTATTATAAGGCAAAGAGCATCAGTAAATACATTCATCCTCACTGATCAGAACCCTCAGTCCTACTTCCACCTCTATGGAATTAATGCCTTGTTCCACATATTTTCTTTAAGCTATTCTCTTTAGCATAAATTTATATTGATTCCTCTCCAACTATAGGGCTCACTTTTATAAAGCAATATTTAGAGTTCCTTGTCATTTTTAAGACCTGTCCCCTCTCTCTAGTCCTCCATCTTTTTGTCCCTTTCTTTGCTCCTTTCACCTCCACCTCTCCCTCACTCTCATTCTCGTTTCCCTCTCTCCTTCCCATCCCTCATCATTCTTTATCTTCTTTATCTCTTCCCTTTCTTTTTCCCCCCTCTCCTCTAGTTTTCTGCCTTCTCCTTCCCTTCCCTTCCTTTCTGAGTGTTTCGATTGTCTGTCTATTTCTGTCTTCTCCTCCTCCTCTTCCATCATTTTCTTCTTCTTCTTCTTCTTTTTCTTCTCATCCTCATCCTGCTCCTCCTCATCCTCCTCCTTTTCCTCCTCCTCCTTATTCTTCTCCTCCTCTTTCTCCTCCTCCTCCTCTTCTCTCCCTCTCTCTTTCCTTTCGTCCCTCTCTCCTTCCCTCCTTCCTTCTCTCTTTCTCTCTGTCTCTCTCTGTGTCTCTTTCTGTCTGTGTATCTCTCTTGCCTCTGTTTTTCTATCTCTATCTGTCTCTCTGTCTCTGTCTCTGTCTCTCTTTCTCTGTCTCTCTGTCCGTCTCTCTGTGTCTGTCTCTCTGTCTGTCTCTCTCTCCCCTCTCCCTCTGTGTGTCTCTTTTTCCCTTCCTTGCTTGCCTCTCCCTCCCCTTACCCACACAGTATCATAAAACAAGAAAAACACACTGATTATGACTCAAAGGACCTTTGATATTTATTGCCCATATGACCTGCAGCAAGCACTTTAACTCTCTTAGGCCTCAGTTTCCTCATTTGTAAAATGGACAGGATGGACTATGCGGCTGCTAATATTCCTTCCAATTCTAAGCCTATCATCCTATGACAGTCTTCATGAAGGAGAAAGCCCCCCTGCCCAACATAAAAGGGCCATCTTTTGCACTCCTGCATGAGGAAGTTTCTGGTTCTCTTTTTAGAGAAAAGTGATTCCCCAGATGTGTCTGGCTAAATAAAAGAAGGCTTCAGTTGTCTGCCTCCTTTTTTTATTTTTTTGGTCAATGAACCAGAAACAATGACTGCTTGGAAGAAAACCACGGATATTTCAGCTTTCAGAGTTCTGCTAACTGTTCCTCTGAGCTCTAGTCTAGACACAAAATCTAAAGTTTCTAGCCTGTCATAGATAGTAAAGAGACAAAAATAAACTGGAAAATACTTCTACTTTTGTTTTGGTCTATAAAATTCAAATAGGAAATATAGTGCCTTATTAGTGAGCTGTCTGAGACCCAGCAAGATCTAGGCACACAGGTAGTTTTTTGTTTGTTTTTTTTTTTCCCTAAGAGGATTAACCATATGGGACTCATATTTGGATTTAAATATACCATCTTTGCATCATGAAATACTATTATAACTTTTAGAATTTTTTTTCATTTAGTCTTATTTATCATTTTTTGTACTTATCATTTACATTATTATTAAATGGTAGATAGCATAACATATATGTCTTATAGTGAATTGGGTTATTTGGGGGAAGGAGCAGTGGAGATCTGGGTCTATCATTTCCTTATCATCAGAAACTTTCAAAGGGAAAATTGTCTCCATTAGGATTTCAGCTAAATCAGAAGCTAGAAGCAGGAGAAAGTTGTGTCTCTCTGATCTGTCCAGTGGACCAGCATCAAAGAGAGCTCTCCCTGGTGGAGACTACAGCACAGCAGCCTCTTGCAAAGGCTACACATCCAGCATAGCGATGATGTCAGAGGTAAGAGTATAATGTCCATGAAGGCTCCAAGTTTGAGCCGTATCCCATAAATGCACAAGACCTGCCTAGCAGAAACTATTATGTCATAACAACAGCTAACATAGCACTCGGAATCTACAGAGATCACATCACAGAGAGGAAGGTGGCTGTGGTGTAAGCTTGGGGCATCTTAAGTTAACTTTGTACCCAGGTGGATTGATCTGGGACTCAATTATGGGCCCTTTGGGTAAAAAGAATAAACAGGTGGTTTTAGAATGTTGAGGAAGCTCCTGAGATCCCAGAGAACCTCCTTACTGATTGTTTTCAAATTCCTTGCTTTCACTTTCACAAACTGCGTTCTACCTGCCTTGGGAACTGCTCTTCTGAATAAATGCATATACATATCCCTCCCTTCTTTGTTTCCTCCCTCCCTTCCTTTCTTCTCTCCCTTCCTTCTTTCCTTCCTTCTCTCCTTTCTTTCTTCTTTCCCTCCCTCCCTTTTTCCCTCTCTTTCTTCCTCCTTCCCTTCCTCCCTTCCTTCCTTCCTCCCTTCTTCCCTTCCTTCCTTCCTTCCTTCCTTCCTTCCTTCCTTCCTTCCTTCCTTCCTTCCTTTCTTCCTTCTTTCCTTCCTTTCCTTCTTTCCTTCCTTCTTTCCTTTCTTTCTTTTTCTTTCTTTCATCCAACTCACATTTGGCTACTATGTGTTGGAAACCGTAGTAGGTGATCTCCTACACAAAAGAGACAATGATACAGTTTATGCCCCTGACCCCCTAAGCCATTGCCAATTAATTTGCTTGGATTTGTAAAGCTAAGCAGGAGAAACACTCTAAAGAAATGCCAATGAAACAATTGAACACAATTTAATTTTATGTGCAGTTTTGATCACAGGGTTGGATGGCTGAGCCATAACTAACAATTTTGGTGCCTGGAGCTTCAAGCAGCACCAAACCTGCCCTCAAACCAACTTTATAATTTATGATATGAAAATAATTCAATACTTTTGACTAATTTGGTTGAAGGAAAGGGAAGATTAGTTACTATAATTATGTGTATTCTTAAAGCTGCCAGTGATCTGATACTCTATTTTAGAAAAATACTTATTATTTATTGCATAAAACAAGTGGGCCTATAATCAGGAAGGCCTGAATTCAAATCTAATCTTAGATATTTTTTAACTGGGCAGGTCATTTTTTGCTTCTTTTTTTTGTTTGTTTGTTTGGTTGGTTGGTTGGTTTTGGATTTGGGGGGGTTTGCTTCTGTTTGTTTCCTCAACTATAAAATGGAAACAACAATAGTACCTACCTCCTAGGATTGTTGTAAGCATCAAATGAGATAATATTTATAAAGTACATAATGCATTATTTGACACATAACAGAACTCTATATAAGTGCAAACTAAATTATTTAGAAGATAAAGGTTCTCTTGTTTTTTAGTCATTTCACTTCTATCAGACTCTTCATTACTCCATTTGGAGTTCTCTTGGCAAAGATAGTGGAGTAGTTTGCTATTTCCTTTTCCAGCTCTTTTTACAATTGAGGAAACTGAGCAAACGGGAATTAAGTGACTTTGCCAGTGTCACATAGCTAGTATCTGAGGCTAGATTTGAACTTAGGAAGATAAGTCTCCTAAGAC
Organism: Antechinus flavipes; assembly: GCF_016432865.1. Taxonomy (NCBI): domain Eukaryota; kingdom Metazoa; phylum Chordata; class Mammalia; order Dasyuromorphia; family Dasyuridae; genus Antechinus; species Antechinus flavipes. The sequence continues at coordinate 172,128,476 of NC_067403.1, read as the reverse complement.
TTGCCAGTGCTCTACCCACTATACCACCACTAGCTCCCACTGAAGATCCTAGTTTAGTAATTACCTATTTTTGTTTCTGCAATGCATAAATTAAAATTTTTCATGCTCTAAGACAAAACCCCAATTAAACATACCCTGCCCTTCCCATTATACTTAGATCAAAGCTCTTCCATAGGCATTCACATGCACATATTTTACCTTTCCACTTTTAATACTCTAATACTTTTTTTAATACTTGCCTTAAAATAACTTATTTTTCACAAAGTTGGGAGATGTAACATTACCAAGGGCATCAATTTTACAGTGGCTTCAAATCACTTTTAGAGCCCTTGCATAACACCTTGCACTTTAGAAGAGGGTCTGTTCAAAGCAGAGCTCCCACCGGTCCCAGATGTCTCAAGAAAAACAGTAGCAGAGATGTTGTGCAGTCAAGAGGTTCTTCTCCCTGGGTCCTAATTAATTCCCATAGGTCCCAAAAATTATATATATATAATATATATATATATATATATATATATATATACATTGATAAAGAATCACATAACACTAGATATAGAAGGAGTAATGTCCTTCACCAAGGACAAGTAAAAACTGCCTGTCGGCACAAAGATGGTACTTTTAACTTCCTCATGAAAAAACATTAACACTCTATTGTTTATCTTCTTTCATTCATAGACTTTTTTAAAGGCTTCTCAGAGAAAAAAAACAACCTAGAAACAAGACAGGCTATAGTATTCTGCCTCTAGAAATAAATCCATCTTTCAGAACTAGATTGGAGGCATAAACCATTCTGTAAAATGCTGTCAGATGCCCGATATTTAACAGTGAAGAGTAGTCAAATTGCATCCATCCTGCCTCGATACAACATAGCAAGAACTGAGAGAGGTATTTAAACAGGAACAGGCTCACAAGAACTGATTATTAAATTTTCAGGATAAACATTTACATCTTAGAAAAAGGCAAACAAAATGCAATAAATCAAGCCTTGATGTATTATTTTACTATTTTCTAAACTTAACAGAATGGAGAAAATGTTATTAATGTAAATTAAACTTAAAATATGTTCTATATTCTCTTTTTTCTTTTTTCCAGAGTTGGTTGTTAAATATTTACCAACATACCACTAGATGTATTTCATACATTTGGTACTACTTGAGAATACACTAATGAATTAAAAGTACAACACAAAGCAGTGATTTACTATGTATTATACCTGTGCATATAAATATAGGGGATTAAATATTGAAAGAAAAAGCAAGGAAATCCTCATTCCAATCTTACCTTTAATACACTTTCTAGCTATGTGACCCCAGGCCAGTAATCTAACTTCTCCACTGAGCTCTCTGTGACTGTATTTTTGAAATGGGCTACTGTTTGCCATTCATAACATCCATCTGCAACTATCAAATCTTAGCTCTGGACAGAAATGAATGCCTGCAGCAGAATTCTCCTGAAATAATTTCTATCCACAGCAAAATTTGCAATGAAATTTAAAGATTAGAGATCATATGAGAAAGAAGTAGTTACAGGGTGTTTTCTGTACTCATGGGGAAAGAAGTAGATATCATGACTACTGAGAGAAATTGTTATTTTGCTATTATACTAATTACCAATAATTAAACTAGCTTTCAGGCTCTTCTTTATTTCTTCACTTAGGGTCCAGCCCCCATAGGTCAGTTAGTCAATTTCCAAAGGATATGGCTGATTGATGAGATTATTCCTAACCTTCAGAGAATATGCTGGACCTCACTCAACCAAGATAGGGGAAAATAATCAGAATCTAGTTTGGGCAAACTACATAGCCTCAAGGAGAACAGTCCTGTCCTCCATTGGAATTAAGGGTGACCCAACAAATGAAGGAGAAAATCAAGCAGAGTGATCTGGGGTGGAAATGGATTGCCCTCCAGATTCTAAAGGCCAGTGAGTCTCATAATCAAGCCACATTCTCAGCAGGAGCAGCTGAAGACTCCTGGCTTACATTTTCATCAAGTATCCCACTAATCGGGATTGTTTTTTCCTGTCAGGGGAATTCCTCTCAAAAAATATTCAAGACATTCAGCGTCTCCACTGGAGATCTTTGTTTTATGTAGAGAAACCACTGGCTGTCAATTCATTGATTATTAACTAGCCTATTTAAAAATTTGATTATTAATTAATCTGAAACTCTGTCTCTTAGTTTTTTTCATTCATACAACTTCTTAAGTAAGCATAGGCAGTGAAGCAGTATAGTTGAAGTGGAAAGAATGTTTGGCTTTGGAATTGAAAGACCTAGGTTTGGATGCTAGCCCTAGCCTTTACTAGCTTTGCCATTTGGGAAAAGTCACAAAATCTTCTGAGTCTATAAAATGTGGAAAATGATATTTACAACACCTGTGTCATAGAGTTGTAAAGTCAACTTAGTACATATTTATTAAGTATACTGTGTCAGAAAAAAGTGAAACAAGTACACTCTCAAGGTCTCTCTTAAGAGTTTTAGAATGATGATATGACATGGGAGACTCTGGCATGGGACTTCCAGCATGACATGCTCTCATCAGACAAGATGCTCTGCTTTCTGAGCAAAGTAGAATTGAATTAGTTCAGAAGAAACTTGAGATGCAGAGTTATAGAAGCTACTTGAGAGGTGGATGAGTTAAAGCAGGAATTTGCCCAACCTCTCCCCGAAACTGCTCCAACAAATTTTAGAGCATCAAAACACTCCAAAAGATGGAGTAGAACATTTTTCAGTCAAAAATAACTTAGAAGATCAGCAGAAAAGGTCTCTGATACCAGGGTGGGAGTCCAGCACACTAGCATAGCCCTGGCCCCAGTTCCAGTCCCAACCCCACATCATAAAGCAGGAATGGGTCTAGATATCTCTGAATCAGTAGTTTCCAAACTCCTAAGGTCAGAGACATCAAAGACGACTTGGAAGCTTGGCAGAAAAGGTTTGTCAGTAGGATGAGAGCCTTGGGAAATCAGCAAACCAAGAGTGAGTGTGAGCAGTGTTGGCATTGGCAGCTTCCTGAGGTCTCAGCACACAGATTTTATTAGCGCTGAGGAAGGACTCTGATGCTCTAGCACAATAGATCTTACAGGTACAGTGGGAGAGGGACCCTTCTGATGGCTCCATGGCAGAAAAGAGTACTTGTGGTCAGGTTCCCAGAAGAATCTCTGAAAACAGCTGCACAAAATCCCTGTACCTTGGGACAGTGTATCCTATACTCTGGAAACAAAGCCCTACTTTAAGAAAGAGTGAAAAGCCAAGTAATGGGCTAGGAAAATGAGCAGACAACAGAAAAAGTTTCTGACCATAGAAAGTTAGAATAGTGACAAGAAGGTCAAAACACACACCCAGAAAAAGATAATAAAGTTAAAGCTCCTACATCCAAAGTCTCCAAGAAAAATAAGAATTGGTCTCAGGTTATGGAAGAGCTCAAAAGGAATTTTAAAAATCAAGTAAAAAAAATTAGAGGAAAACTTAGGGAAAAAATTGAGAAAAGTATAAAAGGAAATATAAAACGCTAATGAGGAAAAGAAAGATTTAAAAAGCAAAATTGGCCAAATGGAAAAGGAGGTACAAAAACTCACTGAGGAAAATAATTCCCTGAAAATCTGAATTGAGCAATGAAGGGAATGACTTTATAAGAAATGAAGATTCAGAAAAGTAAACTCCCCCCAGAAAAATGAAAAAAAAAATAGAAGACAATGTAAAGTATCTCATTGGAAAAACAACTGACTTAGAAAAATAGATCCAGGAGAAACAATTTAAAAATTATTGATCTACCTGAAAGTCATGATAAAAAAAAAAGAGCCTGAACATCATCTTTCAAGAAATTATTAGGGAAAATTGTCCTGATATTCTAAAACCAGAGGTTAGAATAGAAATTAAAAGACTCTACCAATCACTTCCTGGAAGAGATCCTAAAAGGAAAACTCCTTAGGAATATTATAACCAAATTTCAGAACTCTCAGATCAAGGAGAAAATATTGCAAGCATCCAGAAAGAAATAATTCCAGTCTAGTGCAGCCGTAGTCAGGATAACACAAGATTTAGCAGCTTCTACATTAAAGGATCAGAGGGTTTAGAATATGATATTCCAGAGAGCAATGGAGCTAGGATTACAAACAAGAATTATCTACCCCCAAAAAAAAACTGAATATAAACCTTCAGGGTTGAAAAGATGAATTTTCAATGAAATAGAGGATTTTCAAATATTCATGCTAAAAAGACCAGAGCTGAATAGAAATTTTGATTTTCAGGAGAAAGCATAAGAAAGTAATCAAGAAAGGGATAACACAAGGGACTTAATAAGGTTTATGTTTTACATTCCTATATAGGAGGATGATAATTGTAACTCAGAACTTTCTCATTCTTATGGTAGTTAGGAGGAAATATAAACAGAGGGAACAAGTGTGAGTTGAATGTGAAGAAATAAAATCTAAAAATAAATGAAATTTAGGAATGAGAGAATGTACTATAAGAAAGGGAAAGGGAAATAGAATGGTGTAAATTATCTGCCTTGAAAAGAGGCAAGAAAAAAAAGTTTTTTATAGTAGAGGGGAAGAAGGGGAGGAGAGGAAGAATAAGGGAACCTTACTCTCATCGGAACTGGCACAAAGAGGAAATAAAATACATACTCAATAGGGGTATAGAAATTTATCTTACCCTGCAGGAAAATAGGAGGACAATGAAATAGGGAAGGGGAGAGAGGATGATAAAAGAGAGGGCATATTAGAGGAGAGAGTAGTCAGTAGCAAAACATTTTTGAGGAGGATAAGAGTGAAAGGAGAGAGACAATAGAATAAATGGGGGAAATACAGTTAGCAATAATACCTGTAAAAAGAATTTTGAAGCAAGTTTCTCTGATAAGGCCTCATTTCTCAATGAGAGGGAACTGAGTCAAATTTATAAAAATAAGAGCCATATTCCAATTGATAGATGATCAAAAGATATGATTTATACCCAAAGGGCTTAAATTCAAGAATATTCTTTGACCTAACAATACCACTACTAGGCATGAATCCCAAAAGAGGTTTTAATAAAAGGAAAAGAACCTATATGTAAAAAATTAGTTATAGCAGCTCTCAGGGCAAAAAAAGTTGGAAATCGAGGGATTGCCCATCAGTTGGGGAATGGCTAAATAAATTGTGGTATGTGATTATGATGGAATATTATTATTCCATGGGAAATTATGAACAGGATGTTCTCAGGGAAAAAAGAACTGGAAAATCCTCCAGGAGTTCAAGTAAAGTGAAATGTACTATATACAAAATAATAGCAATATTCTGGGATAATCAGCTGTAAATGACTTAGCTATTCTCAGTAGGACAATGATACACGACTACTATGAAGGATTTATGATGAAAAATCCTATCCATATCCAGAGAAGGAACTGATTGTGTCTGAAACAGATTGAAACTTTCTCTTTTATAAAAAAAAAATATATTTTACTTCATTTTTCTTGAGGAATTTTTTTAGGGTAGGAGATCTAAGTTTTCTTTTACAACATGACTTTTATGGAAATTTTTTGCATAATTTCACATGTGGTTTCTTAATAGGGGCTGGAAGTGAGGATAAGGGAGAGAATCTGGAATTCAAAAGTTTTAAAAACAAATGTAAAAAATATTGTTTTAAATGTAACTGGGGGAAAATATTAAATAAATAAATTAAATTAAAAGAAAAAATACACCCCAAATGTTCATAGAGACTATTTGTGTCTGACCTGTAGCAGAGCATTCCAGACTTGTATTAATCTGATCAGCCAAGTTGTATATATTAATTTGACTCTAACACAGTGATTTCATTTTGGTCTTCTTTGAGAATGAAGAACAATTAGTATATGACAGATATTGTTTTAGATACTGGAAATAGAGAAAAAATAAAATACTCTCTATTTCAAAGAATTTACATTCCAGGGAGGAAACAACAATTACATAGAAAAATATATATTACACATATACAATGGTGGTATAAACTATAGTTCCTTGCAGGATGGCTGGCTCACTGCTCTGTCATATTACTACGAGTAACTCTAAGGGTTCAGAGGGTTTTCTAAGATTACTTTTCACAAGCTCCTATTAAGTGTATTTCCTCCAATGTCAATCAATGAGTCTATGGCTCCCCAATATCATTTTACCAATTAATATCAATTCACTTTTACAAGAGGACATTTATCAATAGGGTATGACATGGACCAAAATACAGCAGCATCTTAAACTGAAAGTATCCTTTCTCCTCTATACAGCTTCCAAAGAGAGTAGATTCAAACTTAGAGAGGGGACTACAAAATATTCTCACCATCATCACCAAGTTCCTAGATATAACATAGGTAATTGATGAGTGTCTCAATTCCTGGCACACTGTTGGGTTGGGATCAATGAGTTTAGTCTTCAAGGCTCTCTCTACATTACACCGGGGTGGAGATTCTGGTTGCTAAAAAAGATTCTCAAGGATTCTTCTGACCTTTTAAGGCACACAGAATTGTCTCCTGTATCATTCCATCTTCAATACTTATTTATCTAAAATGATTAAAGAATGAAATGCATCAGAGAGAAAAGAAAGAAAGGCACCATGATTTAACAATTACATGGTGATTAAAGCACCTCCTACCTCTCTACTCACCTGGAGACTCCCAGCTATTATTGACTTGAGCCAGAAACATATGCATGAACACAAAAGGAGGTGTGGGGGAGATGGGGAGAGGGGAGAAGGGAGGGAAAGAGAAAGGGGGAGGGAAAAAGAGAGAAAAAGAGATGGGGAGAGGGAAAGAGAAATAAGGAGGGAGAGGGAGGGAAGGAGGGAAAGACAGAGAGGAAGAAAGAGAGAGGGGGAAGGAGGGGAAAGGAGGGACTGAGGGAGAGAAAGGAAGGAGGAAGGAGAGAGTGTGTTCAATTACTCTAGTTCGAAGTCATCCAGTTAAGACAGAATGGAGAGTGGATGAAGAGAGTCCTGTAAAATAAGCCTGGAAAGAAAGGCCAAGCCCAGACATTGAAGGACTTCAAAATCCATAAAGAAAAGTTTGTAAACAAATGGTGCTATCTTGACAGCTATCAATTTGGCACTTGCCATAAGGAGCAATGCTTTATAATTTCAAAGAATTACAGAAATGTGAATTCTTATTTGCGGGGGAGAGAATGTGCCTTTAAAGAAGAATTACAAATTAGAATTTAAAAGATCACTTTCTACTGGTAGCTTTTTGGGAGAATGTCCCAAGGTGCCAAAGTAGGATAAATATTCTGATATATTTTTTAAAATAACTGCATTAATGGGGTAAGGCTTTTTAAATATCATACATGTTTAGAAGTATAAACCTTCAAATCTTTCTTTAGTTTAATTCATTTGGAAAATATGAAGAGAAAAAAATGGAAAATGACCCAAATAGAGATATTCTGTTTGAGGCAGTATGGCACAGAAGATAAGATTATTTCACTGGGATAAAAGAATACCTAAATTACCTGGAACTGGTAAGTCCCTAGAAGCCCTACCTCAGATGCTTACTAGTTTTGGAAACCTGGCGATTACTTCCTTTATCACCCATCTTTATTTTCTATAGCTTTTAGTGTTACATTATAGTGAAGGCCTCCCTGAGTCTCAGTTTCCTCAATTGTAAAATGAGAGAATTTGATTAGCTGGCTTCTAAATCCCTTTCTGGCTCAAGATCTATAATCCTGTAATCCCCAATTGTTTGTCAAACTGAGATGTTTCATTTGTTTGCATGTTGTTTCTCCTATTATATTGTAAGTTTCTCAAGGGCAGGGGCTATTTTTCCTCTCATTTTGTATCCCCAGTATTTCGAACACTATCTGGCACTTAATTGACCTTTAATAAATATTGATTGATTGATGTTCACAGTTTAACAATCAGCCTTAGAATGTGCACACACTTGGTCATTCAGGAAGTCAGTGAACTTACTCCTGCTCCTTGTACTGAGGTCCTTCAGAATAACCCAAATAAGCAGTTCCTCTGAGCAAACTCTGCATGCTTCTTGGCAGGTGCAGACAGGAGAAAATATTGTGGTTTGTGTTTTGTTTCCATCCTTGCCTTTCCAAACTTTTATGAATTGTATTGGTCGAATTAGGGTAAAGCTGAGGAACTGGAGATTTTTCAAGATGTTATTTTCCACTATTTATCCAATGGTCCTGCAACTTGGACTAGAATACCAGCCAGCTGAATTCCATCTACATCTTAAGTTCAAAGCCAGTGTCCACTTTAGGCACTTTCTTGTCTTATTTTTCTCTACATTGGAATAAAGCTCCTATGCAAGAATCCCTGAGACCATGGTGGATGACCACACAGTATGGAAAAAGCAGCCAAGAGAACAAGGAGCAACTGGGATCCATTGTAAAGAGCTAAAGACAAAAAGGAAAGGGGATGAGGGAATGAGAAAAAATAGGAAAACAACTAATGCTCAGATATCTAATTTCCCTAAAATTCTTGGAAGCGGTTCTTTTCAGGGAGCAGCTACAAAATGGGACTGTGCCTAATGACTTTGCCACACCAATGGAGTGGCTAATCCAAAGAAGGCAGCAGGGTTCAGAATGGTCTCAAAGAAGCACAGAATAAAAGTAAGGGAGAGATTCTTTGGGATTCCAATGCTTCCACATGTACTTCACCTGGTCTCGTTGGTGATGGTGGTTCTGATTCTTTTGAAGAGGACATAGTACATAAATCCCAGAACTTTGGATCAAGAAAATTTGGGTTCAGTTATGGAATATTATTGTTCTGTAAGAAAAGACCAACAGGATGAATACAGAGAGGTTTGGAGAGACTTACATGAACTGATGCTAAGTGAAATGAGCAGAACCAGGAGATCATTATATACCTCAACAATGATACTGTTTGAGGATGTATTCTGATGGAAGCGGATCTCTTCAATAAAGAGAGTTAATTCAGTTTCAATTGATCAAGGATGGACAGAAGCAGCTACACCCAGAGAAAGAACACTGGGAAATGAATATAAACTGTTTGCATTTTTGTTTTTCTTCCCGGGTTATTTATACCTTCTGAATTCAATTCTCCCTGTGCAACAAGAAAACTGTTCGGTTCTGCACACATATATTGTATCTAGGATATACTGTAACCTATTCAACATGCTTGCCATCTCGGGGAGGGGGTGGAGGGAGGGAAGGGAAAAATCGGAACAGAAGTGAGTGCAAGGGATAATGCTGTTAAAAAATTACCCTGGCATGGGTTCTATCAATAAAAAGTTATTTTTAAAAAAAAAGAAAAGAAAATTTGGGTTCAAACCCTACCACATATATTTACTAGCGGTAAAAGGAGGGGACTGGATTCAATGAACTCTCAAGTTTTATTCAGTTTTAAAGACTAATTTTTCCCTTCTCCTTCCAGTTATTACTACCCCCTAACATTACTTAAAATTTACTTTCTATGTTCCAGTCATATTCTCCCAATAGAATATAAGCTCCTTGAGGGAAGGAGCTATTTATTTCAGTTTTGTCTTTGTTTTACTAGCCATTTGGCATTTGGCCCAGCACATAGTTGGAGATTAATGAAAGTTTGAGGGATTAAAATGAATTAAGTACTACACATCCTCCCTCTCCACCCTTAGCATGGAGAAAGGGAAGGAGCAGTGAGTTTCTGCTAGCTCTGTTCCTTACTAGTGAATAATTGTTTCTGTTCTGGTCAGAAACTCTAAATCTTCCCCTCCCAGAGTGATACTTCCATGAAGACAAATTAGGTGATTTTTGGTCTCCATTCTTGTCTGGTCTTTAATCACTGAACCAGTGTTGCCTCAGACAAACTGAGACCTGGGAAAGACCTTAACTTAAAGAGACAAGATCTCCCCACTGCAGCTTGTGATGGAGCTTTCACTAGCCCACCTGACCTATGTCTTGCCACTGGACTCTGAGGACTCTGGGGGAAAGAGTAAAGCTAATGACTTTTTACAGCTCTGCCTTACTTAAACCTAATTCATTTGCAAGTCAAGACATCACCCTCCTGATATCATTGGTTGCCTTTGAGAAGGAAGAATTGGCAAAAAAAAATCTTCACTAGCAAAGCAATTTTTATCAAAGTCCTGTAAGCTGTAATAAGTATTGTTTGCTCATCTGTAAGTGGGAGAAATAATGGGCTACCTCCTTTATAAGTTTCTGTGAAGATTAAATAAAAGGAAACACTTAAAAGCTCTTTAACAATAAAGCATGTGTATGTGTGTGTGTGTATATATATATATATATATATATATATACACACGCCCATATACACACTTATATATATACACCTACATGCATGCATATATCCATATTATATACACATGCATATATATCCACATATAATATGTACACATATATGTGCATATACACATGCACATGAATATATATGCATACATATATTTTATATATGCATACTGCATTCATGCAAGTGTGTATGTATATGTTATTCTTTTCTCCAGTGACTAGTTGTTCAACCTTCATGAAACTTCCATTCCAGCCCCACTGGTTTATTCACTGATCCTGCCTCTGCAACCATGCCCTGCTTCCAGAGGGCTCTTTCTCTTCCACCCTCTTATCCATCTTTTAAAGTTCTGTCTCCTCCAGGAAGGCTTCCTCAGCCCCAGCTCACAGACATCTCTCCCTCCCATGAATGCACACACTAGTTGCCCAGACTTCCCATTTGGCATTTATTCATATTCTGCCTTGGGGTTTCCAATTCAATCCAATTCAACAAATTAGCTCCAATCAATAAAATTGTTAAACATCTTTGGTTGTTGGTTGCTAGGAAAGATACAAAGCTTGGCTAAGTTGTAGTCCTGCCCTAAAAAAAGTAGTAAGGAACTAATTCACAAATTTAACTATAAAAAGAAGAAACTTTTTAAAGTTTCTATTATGAAATAGAATGATGAAAGAACATACTGAATGTTAGGGAGAAGGTGATTAAAAACAAAACAGTTCTACTTTCAAGGAACTGGTATTCTATTGGGAGAAATGGCATGTACAAATAAACAATGTATGCAAAATAAATACAGAATAATATGAAGTTCTTAGAAACAACAAGGATAAAGAAAGGCCTCATTGGGAGATTACCCAGAGTTCAGTCTTAATCTGAAGGCATCCCTTCCATCCCTATCCTGAGTTCAAGATGCACCATAGGTCCATCATAGTTCACAAGCCCCACCAGTGTATTTATCTTTTATATTCAACCCGAGGAAAGAATTAGTTCCAAACAAAGGCACTTAATAAAGGGGCACAGCAAAAAAAAAAGGCAGCAATAAAGCATTTTCCCCAACAAACTGTGACATACTCTTCCTCAAGCGTTCTCTATCTTAATGGGAAGAGAGTGGACACACTTAAGAAACCCAAGTGGAGAGCTACACACACAAGGAACTCTCAAATGAGGAAGCTCTCCCATCAAAGAAGATCACCACCTTCCCTGAAATTTCCTGGTTTAGAGAGTTGTCTGTGGTCACTGAGAGGTCAAATAATCTGACCAGTGCCATGAGGTTAGTATGTATCAGAGACAGGACTTTAACTCGGGTCTTATTTGGTTTAGAATTTATTTTTTGGTTTAGAATGTCATATTTGGTTAGAATGTCATATTTCTATGCACAGAAGGGCACAGATATAGTGAACATGGTGTCTAGGACACACTTGTGAGGGGCACCCACATAGGAGACATGTGAAATAAGGGTACCCACCCAGGACCAAGGATTTGCATAGCTACTCATGTCTTGTAGTGTTGTAGTCACACAGCTTCCACTAGGCTGACTTGCTTCTGGTTTCTAGCCTATACTGAATACTGCTGGAACAAATGCACCATCTCTGTCAGATGTTACTCTGATATCATCTCCCCAAGATACTGCTTCCTAGATGCTCTTCATCTGGACCAAGTCTCTGCTGAGCACTCTTATTCCCAAAGTTCCATCCCACTCAGCTTCTGGCTCAGTAGAAATCCTTGGCTCTCTCTCCCTTCCTTTTATTTTTTCCAAATTAAATTTTATTTTACTTTCAAATCTAAATTATCTCCATCCTTCCTCTGCCTCCCCATTAAGGACTCATTAAAAAGCAAGAAAAACAAAGCCTATTAACAATATGTATGATCATGCAAAATAAATTCTCTCATTATTGGCTCTCTCTTCTTCAAGGAAGGAAAGGATATTGCCATGATCCATCAGCTTAAATTCCATGTTTTTTTTTTCCCAGCTTCTTTAGAAAAGACAAAAACTTTTGTTTAGAACCAGCAAAAAACATGTCTTGCTCCCTCACAGTCTGGACTTTTCTTTGTGGATCCAGGGTTTAACATACTACCTGAAGCTTAATCAATCATTAACATATGTAACTAATTAGCTGAGTGTGACAAAGCAGGTGGACGTGGTGATTATAGAACTAGCTTCAAAACCAACTAAGACCCGAGTTAAAGTCCTGCCTCTGATACATGCTGACCTCATGGCCCTGGTCAGATTATTTTTCTCAGTGACCACAGACAACTCTCTAAACCTGGAAGTTTTAGGGAAGGTGGCAATCTGCTTTGATGGGAGAGCTTCCTCATTTGAGAGTTCCTTCTTTCAGTGGGATCATAGGTCCAGGCTCCATATAAATTTCTATATTGCTTCAGACTATGATCTCAATGATGTAGGAAACTCCTGGTATGGAAATACCCTCCACATTTGTAACTCACAGTCTTAGAGAGTTATCCGGCTTAATGAAAAATTGGTTAAGTTGAACGGAGGTGTTCCTGAATCCAAGTCCAATGCACTGTATCACAAATAAATCATCCTCTCCCATTCTCCTTTTGTAGACACATGCGGTGGAAAAATCAGTTAAATCTGAATCTTTCAGTTAAAACCAGGAAAAAACAGTTAAGAGAGCTATAAATCTCAGTCCCCATGACCCCAAAAAATGATTTCATAAGATCATAAGAGTAAAAGAGAACTTAGGAACCAACAAGTTCAATTTTTCATTTTATAAATGAGGACCATGAAGCACAATAGATGAAATGACTTCCTACAGCCAGAAAGTGTCTGAGACAAGACTTGACCCCAGGCCTTCCAAGTCCATTGTCTCATGTATTATTTCAAACTGACTAAAACTAGTTTAATGGAACATGATTGCTACGACAGATTTTTCCATACAGTCATAAACAGCTTCTCTGAAATAAGCGAGCATCCATAGATGTCTGGCTCAATGGGAGCTGTGGCTGATCTTCCTTGGTAAATTAAGGTTTAACTTGGTTGAAAATAACATGATCTTTGGTGACTTGTGCAGCCAAAATCTCACACTTACAAAAGGCAGGGATGAGATTCTGATTCCTGCCTGGAGAGCCCAGCTCCCAGAATCAATAAGGCACAGTAAGGATGTGACATTCACTAGCAAAATAGGGAGGAAGAGAACCTTGAGTCTCACAGACTGAATAGAATTTTTTTTTATTACAGCTTATGTTTCCTACCATCCACACCTTCTCTGTAGGGTCCCACCTATGCCCCTTTCACAGCATGTGGTTTTAATTGAAATCACAATGCACATTCATGTGGGTCTCGCTGCCTATTGACCTCCCTTTTCACTCTGTTTAAATATGGCATGGCCTGTGACTCCCTTTTAAGGGTCAAGTGTCTGGCATGCGCCAGCTCTGCTATGGGCCGTATAATCTTATAGATTATCCAAGCAGCAGTCCTGGACTCTTTGATGTCCAGAAGGCCTGTGTGTGTACAATATGGGCACTGTGCATGGAGGCTAGTGAGAGAGGAATAGTGTTTGGTGGACAGGAAGGGGGGTGGGAGGGAAGGGCCCTATTTGTTTAATTATGTTTCTTAGAGCGGGACCAGTCCATCCCTGGCTGCTCCTGGGCTTTCTAATGAATGGCAGCTGGAAGGCTTTGTCCCCCCCAACCCCAAATAAAAGACAAGTTGTCCTCACTCATGTTCATGGAGACTTCTTTCACACAACCCAAGGCTTCAGTTACCCTTTGGAATTTCACAGCAGAACCTAATAGCCTGTCTGTTTACTGGAATATATATGTTCACAGCTTCCAATATTTCAGTCACAGGGATTTACAGTGCCCAGACTTCTCTATTTCTGGCAGCAGGTTTTTGAAAATTTATTGGTGTCCCTCAAAAAGAGGTACTTTGTCATCCTTGGCCATCTCCCTATTAATGCTTTTTTTCCTTGTCTAAATTACTTCGGTTTATTCTGCATATTTAATAATAAAAATTGATGCTTCTGGACTCAATGGGATTGGGACAACTTTTTCCTCTCCCTCTTCCCTAAAGAACTCTTCTCAGTTCTGTACTTATGCAGATTCATGGACAAGTATAAGCCTGGGGAAGTTCATGTCTAGGTTCCCCCACCCAAAACAGGGAGTGAAAAAAAGAATTCAATATTACAATGGAGATCTAGTATGGGACAGCTATTTATTTACTAAAATAAATGCTCAACATACACAAAACCTGTGAGCACACATTAATAGAAACATTTAAACAAGTAGCAGTAACATAACTACTGATATACTCTGGGAAGTTTGATGCTTAAAACATCAAGACATAATGCAGTTTGCAGGAAAGCTAAATAAACATTTTATATTTCACCTCACGTCTATACTGTACAAATAATTCCTCTAGGTCTGCATTTTCTGGCAAACCAGACCCCAACTAATAAGTGCTGGAAGAATTCAGATCTTCCTGTATCCAAGTTCCATGTTCTATCCACCGTGCCACCTAGTTGTCAGTAAGCCCTTTCCTGTGTTTTTGTTACAGAAATATAGAATTACAGATCTAGAACTGGGAGAAACTCTTGAAGCCATCTAGTTTTAGAGAAGAAATTGAGGCTTAAAGATATTATGTGATTTAAACAAGTTCACCCAAGTAGAAAAGGACAGAACCCAAATTTGAACCTAGGGCTTATGGTTTCAGAGGTAGAGTTCTTTCTATAGCACTTCATCATCTCCCTCTCATATTTCATGTACATTCTTAATTTCTCTATTCAGTACAAAGTCCTACTCACCTCCTTTTTCTCTTTCCCCAAAGTCACACACAAATACAGTGAATGATATCTTAGAAAAGTCATGTTTGGTTGGTTGTTTTGCAAACAAATGAAAGAGTAGAAGAAATTCCTCTTGAGGTCTTTCCAAGTAGACTCCTAAGACCTTACCACTGAGCCTGAGCTAGATTTTATCCAAAACATTGATTGGTCTTGGAGAGATTCGTACTGTTTTCTTGCTGTCCGAGACATAAAAAGGCCTATCCAGGAAAAGTTGCCATCTTTAGGACTTCATAGATGAATATCTCATTGCTATGAAAGTCAATGCTGACCAGATGTGTTTCCATATAGAGATGAGGGGGCCTGCAGGTACCTCAAACAGCACTATATCATTGCTAAATGTCCTTTTCATGCAATGGCCAAATAAATCCCCTATTGTTA
The DNA here is from genome assembly GCF_016432865.1 of Antechinus flavipes. Classification (NCBI taxonomy): domain Eukaryota; kingdom Metazoa; phylum Chordata; class Mammalia; order Dasyuromorphia; family Dasyuridae; genus Antechinus; species Antechinus flavipes. Next base: position 172,113,125 of record NC_067403.1, on the reverse strand, counting down.
ACTATTAGATGACCTCTTAGGCTCTCATTTCAACCTTCAACCTCAACTATTAGGTTAGATTACACAATGCTTGGTCTATAGTGTTTGTCAAATAAAAGAAGCAAATAAACTCTTAAAGGAAACAAGAATTTTGGGAACTGGACTGGAAGGAGAGCTGACAAATTCATCTGATCCTTGAGAAAACAGGAGGGGCAGGACAGAAAAAGTGAGCTGACAGAGTGGTCACTAATCATGTCCTCAGTCTCAAGGCAGTGTTCTTGTGAAGGCAAAACATTTCCACAGTGGCTGCTTGAGGAGGTTATGGAGGGAGCAGGTGGTAACCCACTGACTTTTCAAATCATGGCAGCTACCATCTCCCTTCCATTGCCACAGCAATAAATTTACCAACACCCACAAGTCTTACATTTCCCCCTCACTGACCTCTCTGCTTCTTTTTTTTTTTAAATAACAAGTATATCCTATTGTGGTGTTCTTTTTCTTTTATATAAGATGGTTCTCTCTGGGAGCAGGTTTCTTGGGAGGGGTTTCTGGAGGCAGCCTTAGTTTCCAGCTCAGAATAATAATCACTCCAAATGCAGCCAGCTGATAAAATCCAAACGTTTATTTTCTCCTTCCTTGGGCCCAGGTAGCTTTCTTAGAGGCCTCAGCTTTCCTTGGTTCTGAGAGCTCTCGTTGCTAGTCTTTTGCTTCCTGCTCAACTCCAACTCGTGGCTTCTTCTGAACTGACTCCTCCACTCTGAATCTTTTCAACTGAACTTCCAACTGAGCTTCTATCAGCTTCTTATATATGATCTCCCAAAGGTTGACTCCTCCTCTGAGAGTGGGATTATGGGTTTCTGACTTGTGAATCTCATATTGAATACTGACTTGTGAATCTCCCAAAAGTGTGAACTCCAATGAGTACTTAAATATATTAGTGAGCTAGAGGATTTGCTAAGTACCATGCTAAATTAGGCAACTGACATCACTTTGTAAGGATTCTAACATACTATTCTCCCTCACTTTTTTTAGCAAAAGGAGGGGCTGAGCTTTTTGTCACAGACTTTCCAAATCTCACTTGAATCTGCAATTATAACATATATTTATTTGTACACATATATATTTATTAGGGAGAGGGACCGCTTGATTTTTGCCCAGCACAGTACCTACTACATAGTCGTTCATCCTTCCTACTCAGAGAGAACCAATGATATCATCATGTTGAGGTCAAAGTATGGTGTGTTTGACTATGGCTGATCAGTTCAACATAAGACTTTATACAGATCAGGGATGAATTAGTCTGAGCATTTGGAAGGGAGACATCTCTAGATTTGTGCATCCCATGTTGCCTTTTTGGTGCTACAATTCTGCTTTGACCAGCCCCTTCTTTGATACAGGTACAGCAAGCTGGGCCATCCTGTGCCAGCATCTCCCCCGTCTCACCATCACTCCCAGCCTTCTTGTCTGAATCGCTTCTTCTGACTGCCAAGGGAGCACTTGCCTTGAGAGATTTCTCCATAAAATAATATTCTAGGTAAATGTAGGTTTGATTTTCCAGCTATGTGGCCAGCCCAGCGTCTGCAGAAGAGTTTGAGAAAACTTCAGTATCCTGTACCTTATTTTTCCAGGTGATCTTCAGAACATTCCTAAAACAATTCAAATGGAAGCAATTCAGTTTTTTGGCTCTATGCTGCCTGGGTTTTACAGGCCAGCAACAATGAGGTCTGTGACACAATGGCTCTGTTAACCTTCAGTTTGTTAAGTATACTTATATTTCTTCTGCCCCACACTGTCTTTCACAGTCTCCTAAATGCTGAGCTAGCTCTGGCAACGCATGCATCAGCCTCATTATCTATATGTACATCGCTGGAGAGTTACTGCCAAGTTAAGCGAATTTATTCACAGCATTCACTATTTCTCCACTTGCTGTAACTGATGATTTCCCATATAGATGGTGAGATGCTGGCTGGTGGGGAACCTGTCTTGGTGTTGTCAGGCCCAAATTAGCACAAGCAGCAGGGAATCAATCCATACTCTATGGAATCTCAGCCTCAGAAGTTGCACTGAGCGCAAACTGCAAAAAAAAAGTCACACACCCACTTTCCCTCCACTTTAAATAGCCTTTTCAAGTAAACTGTGCCATCAGGCTCCTCTCTTGTGGCCAAGTGCCTGGTGCTGATTTCAGGCCCACAAAGATCTACAAGACAAGGGGTCCACTGCTCATACAGAAGCTGATTGAAATATGGTAAAAGATTATCTCCCAGGAGATCAAAGAGCCTCCATTGTTCATTTCTATAAAGGAAAAGAAAACAGGCTATCCTGTGATAATCACAGAAAGAGAAGGTGAGTCTCTCCTCTCTCTCTCTCTCTCTCTCTCTCTCTCTCTCTCTCTCTCTCTCTCTCTCTCTCTCTTTCTCTCTCTTCTTCTCTCTCTCTCTCTCTCTCTCTCTCTCTCTCTCTCTCTCTCTCTCTTTTCTCTCTCTCTCTCTCTCTTTTCTCTCTCTCTCTTCTCTCTCTCTCTCTTTCCTCTCTTTCTCTCTCTCTTCTCTCTCTCTCTTCTCTCTCTCTCTCTCTCTCTCTCTCTCTCTCTCTCTCTCTCTCTCTCCCTCACTCTCTTTCTCTCTCTTTCTCCTTCTCTCTCTCTTTCTCTCTCTTTTCTCTCTCTCTCTTCTTCTCTCTCTCTTTCCTCTCTTTCCTCTCTCTCTTTCTCCTCTCTCTCACTCTCTTTCTCTTTCACTCTCTCCCTCCCTCTCTTTCTCTCTCTCCCCCTCACTCTCTCTCTCCCTCACTCTCTCTCTCTCCTCTCTTTCCTTTCTCTCTCTCTCTTTTCTCTCTCTCTCTCCTCTCTCTCTCTTTCCTCTCTTTCTTTCTTTCTCCTCTCTCTCTCACTCTTTCTCTTTCACTCTCTCCCTCCCTCTCTTTCTCTCTCTCCCCCTCACTCTCTCCTCCCTCTCTTTCTCTCTCTCTCCCCTCACTCTCTCTCTCCTCACTCTCTCTCTCTCCTCTCTTTCCTTTCTCTCTCTCTCTTTTCTCTCTCTCTCTCCTCTCTCTCTCTTTCCTCTCTTTCTTTCTTTCTCCTCTCTCTCTCACTCTTTCTCTTTCACTCTCTCCCTCCCTCTCTTTCTCTCTCTCCCCTCACTCTCTCTCTCCTCACTCTCTCTCTCCTCTCTTTCCTTTCTCTCTCTCTCTTTCTCCTCTCTCTCTCTCTTCTCTCTCTCTCTTCCTCTTTCTTCTCTCTCTCTCTCTCGCTCTCTCTCTCTCTCTCTCTCTCTCTCTCTCTGTCACTACCAGCAAGATTCTTGCCATAGTCCTCCTTAATAGGTTGATCCTTCACCTGAAAAATAGTCATCTACCTGAGAGTTTCTGGCTTCAGAAAGATCTGAGGAATGGTCGCCATAGTGCTTGTCACCTGATAACTCCAAGAGAAATGTCTGGAACAGAACACAATAGTCATCAATCTGACCAAAGTCTTTGATACTGTCACTTTGATACTGCTTATGGAAGGTCATGGTGAAATCTGGTTGCCTAGAGAAGTACATCAGTATTTTAAGTCAATTTTATGATGACATGTTCATACAGATTTTGGTTCGTGGATGATATTCTCATCCTTTCCCAGCCACCAGTGGAATGAAGTAGAGCTGTGTGTTTGCTCCCATGCTTTTTACCATGATATTTTCAGTAATGTTGACATATGCCTTTAATGAAAATAAAAATGGCACCAAGGTTAGCTACTACACTGGTGGTAAATTATTTAACTTGAAAAGCTATCATCTAAAATTAGCACATGGTAGTCACTTAATCAGTGTTTGCTGCTTGATTTATTCTGGATGGATGGATGGATGGATGGATCAATCAAACAATGAATGAATGGATCATGGATAAATAAACAGACTAAATATTTGAAAATTAGTAAAAAATACTGCATCTGATCAGATGAATACAAAAAAATCAGATGAATTTTGGGAATGCAAATAAATAAATGAGTTTAAAATAAGGGGCTTAATTCCAATAGTCTTGTGATGAAAAGAGACGTCCACATCCAGAGAGAAAACTATTGAGACTGAATGTGGATCAAAGCATAATGTTTTCACCCTTTTTGGTGCTGCTGATGTTTGTTTGCTTGGTTTTTTCCTTGACTTTTTTTTTCCCTTTTGATCTGATTTTTCTTGTGCAGCATGATGAATATGGAAATATGTTTAGAAGAATTGCATATGTTTAACCTATAGTGGATTATCTGTTGTCTAGAGGAGGGGGAAGGAGAGAGAGAGAGAGAGAGAAAGAGAGAGAGAGAGAGAGAGAGAGAGAGAGAGAGAGAGAGAGAGAGAGAGAGAGAATTTTGGAACACAAGGTTTTGCAAAGGTGAATGGTGAAAACTATCTTTGCATGTGTTTGGAAATATAAAAAACTGTTTTAAAAATAAGATGCTTATGTTGTAATGAAAGAAGTAACAAACATAGACAATTTCAGCTTCAGGGCTAATGGAAAAACCTCAAAGAATTTAGGATGCAGCTAAATGGTAATGAATCTCCTTTAGTTTCATTTCCACGAATAAGACTATATCAGTTGGAACCATTTTAGAGTGCAAAGGACTTTAGTGGGGTCTCTGAATGGAAGAAAGAAAAAGGAGATGAAAAATTCAAGGGAGAAGGGGACAAAGGGAGAAATCAAAAGGAAAAGGAAAGATGAGTACTCTTGCTAGAAGGACAGTAACAACAATCAGTTTCTATTTGAAACTTTCCTTTTTTTTTTTTTTTGCATAAGCAAGAAATACCAGGCAACATCTTCCTAACCCCAGGGCCCAGGAGAGTCACACAAGTTTCACCACATGACATATCCGTGCCATTTGTATCATCTTTTTAGTGCTTAAAAGATGGCAATTCTGAGAAATTACCGACCTGCTGCCTCACCGACCTAGTGCCTCAGGGCAATAGAGCCATTTAATCCAAAATCAAAATGTTTACAACAAAAAGCCCCAACCATAGAGGCTATGTTAAAAGCCCCCAAAAATATTTTCTCCATCCCCAAATCATGCTCCCCCTCCAGGGAGCCACACCCTGAACATGAGCTGCCCTCGGATCAGTACATAGTCCAACAGAGCTAACCCAAAGAATCTGAGCCCAAATGCTTTCTGCAAGTTTTTCCTTTTTCTCCTACCAAGCCAATCATCAAGAAAGCAAGTACTGTTTAGTCCAGGGCTTCCTCTGATGGTCTCCAATTATATCTGATTTACATTCTCTAATTCAATTAGTACTCCCCAAACCAGTGTTTCAGTCTCTGAAACTGTTTAGAGCAGCCCTTTTTTCCAAAAATGCTGAGAGGATGACTACTAAAAAAGAAAAAAATGTAAGCATGACATACTTTTAATTTTAATCTGCTTTAGTGACATTTCCCCCATCACTTTGTTAAGCCTAGACAATCAACAAAACAATAAACCAAGCCTTGATTTGTAGTATTTGTCCATCTGAGGTTTAAATGTTCACAATGAAAATTGAACAATTACTAAAAAGCACATCCCTGCCTGTGAGCTTGACAGGGTTCCCACTTAGTTGATTGACTTCAGGTGAGACTGGACACACGGTGAGACACCACACTAGAATCGCCCCTTCTAACATTGGACAAAAAGCAGAACTTCTCGATCTGAGCCAAGAAGAAAAAGTGAACCTTTCACAGTATAATAGGTTGCTGGAACTGGAAGAGATGATAGCAATCACCTCTTCCAGCCCTCTAGTTTTAGAAATGAAGAAATGAGGGATAGAAAAGGGAAAATTACTTATCCAAGGACATGGCAAGTTTATAAAAAAATGAAGTCTAGGACTGGAGGTCCCAAATATGGTACTTGTTACATACTTAGTATTTTAATACTTTGATATCAGTTTACATCAGTAGGAACATTCCATTCATCAGGGCAATTTACAACCCATCTGTATCTTTTTATCCTGTGCTTCTTAACCATCTTCTTCTAGTGACTATCCACTGATATATAGAGGAAATATAGCTAAAGCTGGAACATTTTTTTAAAAAGCAGCTTTTTCTTTTCAGAATAAATACAAATATAGGTTTCAACATTCACCCTTGAAAAACCTTGTGTTCCCAAATTTTTCTCCCTCCCTTCTCCCCATCCCCTCCCCTAAACAACAAGTAATCCAATATTTGTTAAACATATGAAATTCTTCTAATACATATTTCCCCATTTATCCTGCTGCACAAGAAAAATCAGATCCAAAAAAGGAAAAAATGAGAAAAAAAACAAAAAGCAAACTAACAACACAACAAAAAAAGTGAAAATACTATGTTATGATCCACATTAAGTCCCCACAGCCTTCCTTCCAGATCTAAATGGCTCTTTCCATCACAGTGTATTGGAATCGGCCTGAATCATCTCATTGTTGAAAAGAACCAAATCCATCAGAATTGATCATCACATAATCTTGTTGTTGCTGTGTACAATGTTCTCTTGGTTCTACTCATGTCACTTAGCATCAATTCATATAAGTCTATCCAGGCCTTTCTGAAGTCATCCTGCTTATTGTATCTAATAGAATAATAATATTCCATAATATTCATATATGGTAACTTATTCAGCCATTCCCCAACTGATGGGCATCCACTTGGTTTCCAGTTCCTTGTTGACACAACTTTTAAATTATTGATGGACCAATGACCAAGATATCTGAAGGAGGGGGAGAAACTAAAAATATGGAAAGACATTCTCAGATAGCAAAAAGAGAACACCAGTTACAACTGATCTATATGCCTAATCTATCAATAGTATAATTCTTTTCTGAGAGTATAAAATCTTTAGGTAGCTAGATGGTACAGTGGATAGAACTATAAGATTTAGAATAAGAATAATGGGAGTTCAAATACCATCTTGGACATTCCCTATAAGTATGATGCTGAGCAAATCAGTTAATTTCTCTCAGCCTCAGTTTCATTATAAAATGGAGATAATAATAGCACCTAATTGTTAGAGTTCTTGAGAGAATCAAGTGAATTCATATATTGAAAAGCACTTTGCAAACCTTAAACCACTATGTCAATGTTAGCTATTATTATGAAAGTGATCCATTCCTAAACCTAGGATAGCCTCAGACACGGAATAAGCAGTCTTTCTAAAGTAAAACTCAACAAAAGAACCATATCTTTACCATTTCACAATTATATGAAAGATATAGAAAATATAAGGCCCACTTTCCTTATTGTTTGTTGACAATAAAAAAGCATTTGATTCAAAAACTCTTTTATAAAGTATCTCCCATCTATCTGTTATCATTCAAGATACCCTCAAAGTTATTAGCCACAGAAATTATCCTTTTCAAGCAAAAGCAAAGAGACATGTAGTCTGGCCAAGAAAGCCAGAATTGAAGTCAGACTCATTTATCAAAAGGTAGAGAAGCCAGGTTCTATTCCATGAAAATCAGTGTGTGGGTAGATAAATGGTTCAGAAACTAGAAGAAGCAAGGTAAAATTTATGCCAGGGAAGCAAGTGTAAGCTCCAGTGAATTAACCCCAATCCAGCCCACCAGTTTTCTGGGAGGGAACAAGCAGGAGGAGGCATCTCAAACCATCATGCATACTAAGAATCAAAGCCCTAAAGCCATATCCCAGTAAGAAGTAGGAATGGAGCTGGGTACCATATAATATTGGATAGGGAGATAGGATCCAATCACACTCTCCACAGAGCCCTGGGAACCATAACAAAAGAAAGAGACAATAACTACGTAGGCACCAGTGACAGAGAAGTGGGACAAGGAGATGAAATTAATGTAAGCTCCAGCATCCCAGTGAAAGCTATCAAGACCAGGGCAGAAAAAATTTCCAAATGAAGTCTTACTATAAGAAACAGATAGTCTGGCTGAGACCAGAACTGTTAGTAGACTATAAAGAAACTGAAACTGAAGCTGGGATTGAAGCAGAAGATAGAATGTCAATGGGCTAAATTTAGCTAGGAAATGGAGGATGTTAGCAAAATGAATTATAAAGCATAATCCAGCACTATGTTATTTACAACTCATTTGAAACATAAACATTCACAATGAATCAAAATGAGAGAATGAAGCAGATTTACTACACTTCAGGTGGCATTTTAAAATTTATTTATTTAAAACTTAAATACAAAATTAAAAAAAAATAGAAAAGGACAGAAAAAGGAAGAAATTACATATAAATATATATGTATTTAAGGTGGATTTTTTTAAGCAGTATAAGAGATTGTGATCTCAGATAAAGCATCCATTTAAAAAAGACAATTAAAAGAAATAAGCAGGGAAACTTCCTAGCTATCTATACTACTTCCATTCCAGCCATCATTCCCCACTTAGGACCATAATAGATCAGTCAATCAGTCAATAAACATCTATTAAACATTAATCCTGAATAAAAAACTATGCTGTTAGAGATATAAAAAAGGCAAAAATAAGTCTCTGTTCCCAAGGAGTTTATATTCTACATAATCAGCTAAGAACAAGCTTTATTCAGGACAAAGTTGAAGATAATAAGCAGAGGAAAGGCACTAGAATTAAGGAGGATTTTTAACAAGGTTTTTTGTAGATGGTAAGATTTTAGCTTAGACTTCAAGAAATCCAGGGAAACCACCAAAGCTTGCTGCTCATTCCTTCTATCTTTCCTTTATGTGTTGCCTTCCTTTATTAGAATAGAAAATTCTTGAAGACAAGGGCTATCTTATTTGCATGTGTTTGTTTCCAAAGTATTTAGTACAATGCCTGGCACATAGTAAATGCTTTTAAAATGTCATTCCTCTCTTCCTCTCTCCCTCCCTTTCTCTGTTTCTCTGTCTCTGTCTTTGTCTCTCTGTCTCTGTCTTTGATCTATATACTTACCTATATCTATCTAAACTATTTTATGCTTAAAGACAAAATAGATAATGAAATAACATCAGTACTTAATATATGCAATGAGCGGCATAGCATCTAAATATTTGAAAGAAAATATAATCGAATTACAGAAAGAAATAGAAAGCAAAATAATAGAGACCTCAGTGTAACCCTTTCAGAACAAGACAAATCTAATCCAAAACATAAATGATAACTTTTATTGACCTGAATAAAACTTTACAAAAGTTAGATATGATAAACTTCTGATGATTATAAATAAGAAGAGGAAGCAACAGACCAATTTATCAGCTGTGTGTTAAAGATCAATGCAGTGACCTATGAGAATCGTTCATGCTTCAAACTTCCTCACAGAAAGGCAATGGACAAGAAGTTCAGACTGAAATTTACATTCTTATACACAAATAATATGTGATTTTGTTTTTAAGTGACTGTGCTTAATTACAAGGGAGGGTTTCATTTTTCACTTATCCAGGGATTTAAAGTTAAAAGAGATGCTGAAAAATAGTAATAATAATGTTTTTAAAGGGGAGAAGGAAGAAAAGAACAGCAATGAATCACTAAGAAATAAGCCCAAGATGGCAGAAAAACATTCAGAAAGAGACTAAGGCAAATAAGACAGTGCTAAAATTACTATGTCAGATTTGAACCATGCAAAAAAAATCATAAAGTGGAAAAAAACAAGCTACATACTGAAAGTTCATAGCTTCATATCTTTTATATTTTGAAAGTTTATGTATATTGTTGTCTATCAACTTGATAATAAAAAGATATTTTTAAAAATCATTTTCCCATTCTGTAAATGCAATCCACAATACCACACTCCCACTCTCTTCCCACTATGTTCATTGTCCATATGCAGCATCTACACCAGTTGTTTTTATTAATGTACTCAGTCATTGAACTGGCAACATATCATAGGGTGAACAAGTCATTTTTCATCCATTTAGTTTTTCCTATATGTATTCTTGATTCATAATCTTAAATGGACAATGCTTAAGTGAGTAGCAATGAGTGAGTAGGTCACTCCGAATTATCCAGCAACCAGTCATCTCTGTGACAAGAGGAAATAGTACCCTGCATTTATGGGTTTTCATGTTAAGTAGACACACTTTTAAAAAAATATATTGGTTTCTGTCTACCTTTTGTGAAGAGTAAAAATATCAAGTAAATTTTTTTTTTTTTTTTTTTGGTAAAACTGGGTCTTCCTACCTTTCCCAGACTGGAAATGCAAGGTCATTTATGAGCCAGATTCACTCTGATCAACATGGAAGTTTTGACCTATTTCCTTTCCAACCTGAATTGATTCACCCCTTCTTAGACAACAACATTTCTGCTCCCAGAGGCTCACCATGTTAATGACAAAATTAGTATGGATATCTGATCAACTTATCTTCCTGGAGATCAGAACAACTCAACTCCAAGAGATGAGTCAGATTCAACTCTTTTGCAGGGAAGCTGTTTGCTATAACGCTAACTGGCTCAAAATATTGTATTCCTACAGTATCACTTCCCTTTCTAGTCTTTGTTTCTTCACAGTAAAGTTGGGGAGGTGGGCTAAATCTCTTCCAAGTCTAAATAATATGATGAAATCCCACAAATCTTCAGAGATATTTTGAAACACGTCTGGAGGAAGGATCTGAAAGCAGACAAGGCAGGATTTAATGCTACTCTGTAGTTCCCTATGTATTAGCTAAAATTCAATATTTTTGCCCAATTAATAGAAAGGAATGTGCCTAGGAGCATGGTTACCATTTATATTCCCCTCACAATACTGGAGAAGTTGGAAAAATATATATTCACAGCTGAATAGTCAGGCAAAGCTGAGCCCGGATGTGGTTGAAATGGGACTTTTTTCCTTCTGAAACATTAAAGACTTTTCAGCCCCCCTCCATTCCATGCTTTGGGGAGATCAGATTTAAAGCCTTGTCCTGATTTAATGATGGAAATAAATCTCATCATAGAGATAAATCTCCTCACTGTGAAGACACCGCATGGATATATAAAATTGGTTACTGGCAATCAGAGTTCCCTGGGCTCATGGGAAACACATAAGAGGAAAAACTCAGTGGGAAAGTTATGATCATGGTCGGAGGCGCTACATTCTCAGAGGTGTGTAGTCATGTCTCCATGGGGAGCTTTCCATCTGGAACCTAGAATAGTCAGCCTCATCTTGGGCCCTGGGGAGCCCCAGCGCTTCCTAGAAAAAAAAAAAAATAAAACAAATCCTGCAACTTTAGGCTGATCCTTTTCTTAGCTATAAGCCTGAAATTTGGGCTCAAGGAGCCTAGCTGGACCGTAGGTAAGAAAGTAATCTCACCTACCAGAGCCTATATTGTTCCTGACCTCAAGCAGCTTACATTCAATGGGGACTGAAGACATGAATATATAAAATAAATACAAGACAAAGGTAGGAAGAGAAAGGAAAGAGAACAAATGATTTATTAAGCACTTACTATGTACCAGGGACTATACTCAATACTTTGCAAATATGATCTATTTGATTCTCACAATAGCTCTGGGAAGTAGATGCTATTATTATCTCTATTTTACAGTTGAAGAAATTGAGGCAAATAGAAGTTCAATGACTTGCCCAGGATCACCCCAATAGATCAAGTTGTCAGCATTAGCATCTAGCAGAGTTAAAAAAGGCTTCATCTAGAAGGTGATTCTTGAGCTCAGCTTGGAAGGGAACTAGGAGATTCTTTTAAAAAAAATAATAGCTTTTTATTTTTCAAATACTTGCAAAGATAGTTTTCAACATTCACTCCTGCAAAACCTTGTGTTCCAAATTTTTCTCCCTCCCTCCACACACCTCCCCACCTAGACAGAAAATGATCTAAGATAGTTTAAACATGTGAAATTCTTCTATCCATACTTCTACATTTGTCATACTACAGAAGAAAAATCATATCAAAAGGAGGGGAATATGAGAAAGAAAAAACCAGCAAGCAAATAGCAACTACAAAAAAGTAAAAATACTATGTTGTGATCTACATTCAGTCCCCACATCCCTCTCACTCTGTCTGGATGCAGATGGCTCTCTCTATCACAAGTCTATTGGAATGGTCTGAATCACCTCACTGTTGAAAAGAGCCAAATCCATCACAGCTGATCATCACATAATCTTGTTGTTGCAATCAATGTTCTCTTGAATCTACTCATTTCACTCAGCATCAGTTCATGTAGGTCTCTCCAGGCCTTTCTGAAATAATCCTGCTAGTCGTTTCTTACAGAACAATAATATTCCTTAACATTCATATACCACAATTTATTCAGCCATTCTCCAATTGATGGGCATCCACTCAGTTTCCAGTTCCTTGCCACTACAAAAGAGGTTGCCACAAACATTTTTGCACATTTGGGGAACTAAGAGAATCTAAAAGATTCTAAAAGAGATAAGGAAAGAAGAGCATTCCAGTCATGAGGTATTGTGATTAAAATATCATGTGGAATTTTGAGGGAGTTTTTGATGACTGAGAAAGGTCTGCTATGGATAATTAGCACACAAGTTTTCCCCTTCCAATCTATATATCCAATCATTATTTGTCTCTCCCTTCTCTTACTCTCTTCCCTCACCCTATCCTTCATTTCCCCTTTTCCTCTTGCCCTTCATTAGAACTCCCATTAGAGAGAAAGGTATTACCATTGTACCAGGAAGCCAACAACAGCTATTCTGAAGTGCCTCTTTTCTGGGTTTTTTAGAATTATCAATGATTCATGCTACATCAGTGACATCAATGATACATGCTTGAAATCATTCCAATACACTACAAAATAAGTTAAGATGCCAGAAAGAAAAATGAAAGGTAGCCAAGGATGAGTACACATACCCATAGGCAGGAATCTGAAACCTCCACAAAACATTTTTCTCAGGTTCATGCCATAACACAGCCTGATAATGATGCCCCATTATTATCAACTTAAATCAATCAACATTTATTAGGTACCTACTACATTCCAGGCATCATGCTAAGTAGTAAGAGTTCAAAAAGAAACAAGAAAGCGCCTGCTTTTGTTTTTTTAGCTTGTTTATTTTCAATTCACATTGTTTTATGAATTAGGTTTGGAGAGAAAAATCAGAGCAAAAGGAAAAAATTAAGGGAGAGAAAAATCAGAGCAAAGGAGAAAACCAAGGGAGAGAAAAGCTAGAGCAAAGGGGAAAAATCAAGGGAGAGAAAAATCAGACTAAAAGGGAAAAAATTAAGGGAGAGATTTAAAAAAAAACAGAAAAATGAAGTGAATATAGTATGTGTTGATTTATATTCAATCTCCTTAGATCTTTTTTCTGGATGCAGATGGCGGTTTCTGTCCAAAATCTATTGGAATTGCATCAGATCACTGAACCACTGAGAACAACCAAGCTTTTCATAACTGATCATCACACATTCTTCTTGTTATTGTGTACAACGTATTCCTGATTCTGCTTGTTTTGCTCAGTATCAGTTCATGTAAATCTTTCCAGGACTTCCTATAATCAACTTGTTCATAATTTTTATAGAACAATAATAATGCATTACCTTCATGTACCACAACTTGTTCAGCCATCCCCTAATTGATGGGTCCACTCCTTCTCCAATTCTTTGTCACCACAAAAAGAGCTGCTACAAACAAGAGAGCCCCTTCTTTCAAGGAATGTACAATCTACATGCAAACAAATATAAACAGAGCAAGCTATATACAAGATAAATAGGAAATAAAGGAGGGAAAGCACTGGAACTAAGAAGGGTTGTGGAAGGCTTCCAAAAGAAAGTGGAATGTTAGTTGGGACTGAAAGGAAGCCAGGGAGGTCAGAGTGAAGGAGGGAACACATTCCAGGAGTAGGGGACAACTAGAAAAAAAATTGCCCAGAGCCAAGAAATGAAGGCTCTTGTTTGTGAAACAGGGAGGAGGTCAGTGTCACTGAATTGATGAGTATGTGTTGGAGAATAAGATGGAAGGAGACTTGAAAGGTAGGAGGGGGGTGGGTTATGAAGAGCATGAAAATCAAACAGCATTTTGTATTTGATCTTGGAAGCAATGAGAAGACCCTAGAGTTTACTGAGTTCTGAGAGAGGCTGGGAGTAGGAGAGTCAAGATTAGACTTTTGTTTTAAGTCATTTTAATGCTTAAATTAAGAATGGATTGAAGTTGGGAAAGGCTCGAGGCAGACAAACCCACCAGCACACTATTACTTCAGTAAATAAGATGTGCACTTTCTTATACTGCATTCCACTCTCTAGCAGAATTGAGAGTAGAATGCTTGAGGGCAAGGGCTATTTTGCCAATGAAAGTCAATTGAAATCATTTTCTTTTTCTTATTTAACATTTATATGTCACTTTGAAGCTGTCTAAGGCATTTTAGGTATCTTATCTCTTTCTATCCTCATCTCAGCCCTGGGAGATTAAGTGCTATTATTTCCCCCATTTTAGAGACAAGAAAATGGAGACCAACAGGATTGTTAAGCAGCTTTCTCAGAGTCGCACAGCTAATAACTGTCAAACAGGATTTAAAACTGACTCCAAGTTCAGAGCTCTATCCTCTACATCAACGGTGTAGAACACACAGGCCCAGGGATGGGACCCGCCACATTCCCAACTGTGGCCTGAACAAGATTAAAATATATTTCCAATGATTTTAATATATTGATGTATTCATTTTTAAAGAGAAATATATAAACACATGTGCTTTTCTAAGTCAGTATGTGGCTCACACAGATCTTTATGTACTGTTTAGTGGTCCTTACTTTTATTTGCATCTTAGATCTACATAACAGCAAACATTTATGCTTAAATGTGGCCCTCAACCAGTCGATTTGTAAACATTATGAAGTAGTTGCTCTTTCAGGCACTGTGGGGGGATTCACAGATAGACAAACTACAGTTCCTGGTCTGAAGGCAACTTGTTGGCATAGTGAATAGAATGCCAAGCCAGAAAGATCTGAGAGCAAATCCATGGTTCGAACATTTACTAGTTGTGTGATTCTGTTTGCCTCAGTTTCCTAAAATAGAAATAATGATAGTACCAACCTTGCACCAAATGAGATTTTTGTAAAGTGAAGAGATCTCAAAGAACTAGTCTAAGCTTCTCATTTTACCAAAAATAAAACAGACATCCAAAGGGGTGAAGTGACTTGTCCAACATCATACAAATAGTAAATAGCCCATCTGAGATTTGAATTCCTTTCCTCTTCTGTCCAGTTGCCCACTCTTCCCACTCACTCTGCTGCCTTCATGAAATGAGATGAGATCTATAGAGATCCCTTCCGATTCTAAAATTCTGTGATTCCAAACTCATTAAACAAGATGACTTCTTTCCAGAAAAAATGTTCCACCTCCAGAATCAGGATTCATCCTGGGGGCAACTTGGCCCTAAATATTGGGAACTGGGTTTTAATTGAACTATCTAGCACATTTTGTCTCCACCATAGCCTTCCAAGGAAAATATCTTTAAAAAGCTTAGCTATAAATCATATCTAGTGTCTCATCTAAATGTAGTTAACAGAGTCCTTTATAGAAAGGTATTCAATGTATATAATAAGTGGCAGATATAGAACAGTCATTTTTTTTCTCCCATCACAAAATAAATGCTTAAAACACAAAAGACTCATGAGTGCACATTAATAAGAACTTTTAAGTGAAACAATAAACTTTCATGCTCATTTTAAGTGTTCAAATCTGAAGTTGAATTCATTATCTTCCTGACTTCAGACCTCGTGCTCTAACCACTGTGCCATTTAGATGCCTTAATTTTGAAGGATTGCTGAATCAATAGTTGACATTCACTTTGGAGCTGTATTGTCAGCAATTTAGAAGGTTCAGTTCTTCTGGTCAGTCAGGCTTGGTCTTTCAGGCCCGCCAGGTCCAAGATACTCAAGTCATTGGTCATCTTTTCCTCTGAGAAGTGGTATAATAACAAGAAATCCTTTCCTCTTGGCTGCCAGGGTCAATTCAGGATGCCAGGAAACCTCAAACTCATGATGTAGCCACAAGGATGGAAATGTCTATTTCTCAGGTTCTTTGGTTAATGGTCATAAATCTGTACTCAAAGTAAAAAAAAAAAAATACAAAGCAGAAAAGTGTAGTGCATTGTACTTAAATTGTAGCCATGATTACTGCTAAATTAGAAAGAAGTGAAAACCTCTCTCTCTTGCTTGCTAAAATTTCAAGAGAGAGGCTGGCAGAGTACTAAGCAATATACTTATAAGAGAGAAGGGACTGAAACTCCATGAAGTTCTTATAACTTAATGAAGGGATGGCTCTTCCTTGTTCAGCTGTCAATCATCTCTAACACCAATCCTCAACTGATCATGCAAGTCTTTTAGTAGGGAGCCAGAGTACATGTCGCACCTGAAGGGATGAGGGTATAAGCCCAGGTCCATAGAAAATGCTAAAATCCAACATCTCTACACTTTCAGATGTATATGACATCTAATCCTCCAAAGAGCTGCTAATTCAATTAAGGAACATTTATTAAGCAAGCAACATGCGTAAAACTTTATTAATAGAAAATAATTTCATGCAAAATGGATAAATTTGATTACATTTTTTAATAGCACAAACAAAAGTTGTGCAAAACAAAAACAATGCAACCAAGATTAGAAGGAAAGCAGAAAGGTAGGAAAGAATTTTAAAACCAATGTTTCTAATAAAGGCTTCCTTTCTCAAATATATCAAGAACTAAGTCAAATTTATAAGAATACAAGTGATAATTGTCAAAAGATAAGACTGCACAGTTTTCAGATAAAGAAATTAAAGTTATCTATAGTCATATGAAGATATGATTCTGATGAGAAATGCAAATTAAATCAATTTTGAGGTACCTTCTCTTACCTACCAGAGTAGCTAATATGACAAGAAAGAAAAATGATAAATGTTGGAGAAGATGTGGGGAAACAAGGACACCAATGTATTGTTGGTGAAGTTGTGAACTGATCTAATCATTCTGGAGTACAATTTGTAACTATTCCCAAAGGACTATAAAACTGTGCATAATCTTTGATCCAAAAATACCAAAGAGATTATAAAAAAGGGAAAAGGACCCACATGCACAGAAACATTTGTAGCAGCTCTTTTTGTGGTGGCAAAAAATTGGAAATTGAATGGATGCCCATTAACTGGGGAGTGACTGAATAAATGGGGTCTTCTTCGAGAATGAAGGACAAACAGCAATGAGTGTAATGGAATATTACTGTTCAATGAGAAATAATGAGCAAGTGGATTTCAGAAAAACCAAGATTTATATAAACTGATGCTGAGTTAAGTGAGCAGAAACAGAAAAACATTGTACACACTAACAACAACATAGTGCAACGATCAGCTATGGTAGACTTACTCTTCTCAGCAATACAATGATCCAAGACAATTTCAAAAGACTCATGATGGAAAATGCTATCCACATCCAGAAAAAGAACTATGGTATCTGTCTGAAAGCAGATCAAAGCGTACTATTTTCACTTTTTTTTGTTTTTTGTTTTTTCTTTCTCTTGGTTTTTCCCTTTTGTTCTGACTCTTCTTTCACAATATGACTAATGTAGAAATATGTTTAACATGATTGCATATGTGTCACCTGTATCAGATTGCTTGCTGTTTAGAGGAAAGATCAGGGAAGAAGGGAGAAAAATCTGGAGCTCAAAATCTTACAAAAATGAATATAAAAAAACTATCTTTACATGTAGTTGGAAAAAATGAAATACTATTAAGTTTTTAAAAAGAAAGTAATTTTATTAATTTTTAAAGTAATTTTAAAAGGAAAACAGTATTAATAGCAAATGAATTTCTTTCTTTCCCTAACATTCTTAATAAGCTCTGAGGGGTCTTTATCTTTTCCTCTTCACTAAAATAACATGTCTTTACAAAAGAAAGCAAAAGACAGAGACTGACACAGAAGGGAGAAGGGAAAAAGGAGAAAGGAAGAGCAAGAGAAAGGCAAAAAGCAAGGAAGGGAGAGAAAGAGAGACAGAGACAGAGAAATGGAGGAAGATAGATAGATAGATAGATAGATAGATAGATAGATAGATAGATAGATAGATAGATATAGAGAGAGAGAAAGACAAAGAGAAAAAGAGACAAAGAGACAGAGAAAGAGACAGAGACAGAGACAGAGACAGAGACAGAGACAGAGACAGAGACAGAAATAGAGAAACAGAAACAGAAAGAGAGACAGACAGACACAGACAGACAGAGAGAAAAAGAGAGAAATAGAAAGAGAGACAGAGAGAGGCTGATTAGCCAGAAAATTAAAATGCCAACATTGGGCATCAGGTGCAAACAGAATTAACCTCCTTCTGGAGTCCACAAGAATGTGGCAGGATTCCCAAGTCTACCCTCTTGGCGCTCCAAAACTACCCAAAGCTCATCGACGGAAACCACTTGGAGACCCAGCAGTTGGCCACAGGTGTGTTTTTAGGCCCATCCTATCTGGCAAATAAGGCAGATAACTTCAGCAAAACCAAGTGGCTCTGGCAGCTCCAAACCCTAGGCCTGGCTCCATGACTGACAAAATGGAAATTTGGGGTCCAGCCATGAAGTGTGCAGGAAACTGGCTCATATGCCTCCCAATCACTCCCAGATGGTCCTTGGATGCACTTGGAGTTCAGTTTTTGGGTACATGAAGCAGAAGACTTAGATTTAATCCTTTCCATGTCTGACAAAAACCCTTCAGTCCATGAGAAAACCTGCTTTTTTCCCTTCCCTCTCCTTTCTCTCTATCCTATAAAAAAAGAGACGAAAAAAGTCTTGACCCCCTGCCCCATACGTCAAAGCCAATTTTTCCTCAACCTAGTCCATCAGTTTTGGTTCTGACCACTATTGTAGGACACCACCTCAGCTCTCTTCCCAGGTGTCTGTCCCCAATACTGGCCACACACTGTGGGGAAACCCATGAAGGCTTCCTATTTGCAGCCCCAGGCCCGGGATGAGAGATCCGATGACAGGCTTTCATCTGGATATAATTTATTTATTATATCAGTCCTAGATATTAAAGAAAGGGCACCAGTGTGAAAAATCAAAGGGAAAACACATTTTGGCTACAGGCTAAGCTGGAAATGATTAAAGTCAAAAGCTCCTGGGTCAGAGGAGAATAGCAGCATGTTATTAGAATAATATGTTAATGCTTCGGTCATGAAGCCTCAGTAGGTCTTTGGAACACCTGGGATGGAAATAGTTATCACACCCATACCATGCTAACAAATAGACTGAGCCTCATTGCCTAAGTGTTTGAATCTGTTCATGTGACTGAACTTTATGAGCTAATAAACATATCCTGACATAAAAATCATAAAGATTCAGCCTATAAATACCACCCTAAGTCAGCTTTTTTTGCAGCTCAATTCTGTCTTCCTGTCTTTTTTTTTCCAGAATCACCCTGATATCCTTTCACTTTTTCCCCCCTTTTTCTATTACTGTATTGATGCAACTGTTGCTGAATCTAAAAATGGTGGTTGTCATTGTTGTACACAAAAAGGCCTGGGGAAAACCACCTACAACAGATTTCCAGTCATCCAAATGAGATTGATACACTCTACTGTCAAGTAGACTTTGCTTTGGCAAAGAATGTTGTAAAAACTCTTCATCATCCATTTGGCAAAAAACTCAGAAGTTTATTTTTTTGACCTTTTGTTTTTATCTAAAAAACAGAGGCTGGATAATGAAATATAAGGGCACTAGATTTGGTCCCAGAGTACCCAGCTTCACATCCTAGTTCTTCTATTTACTTTGTATGACTTTTGCCAAGCCTCTCCCCTTTTTTAGACCCAATTTCTGCATCTGTAAAATTAGGGGTTAGATATCAATATCTCTATTGTGAATGCTGTACCCTAAACTTATGCTACCTTGATGCTATTGTCTCAGAAGTGGGTTGAGACCCTGATAAGGGTTGTTAAACCTTACTTCTTTGCCCCTCACTGACTCATTCCCCAAATGGGATTCCCAGTGTAGATTGTTGTTGTTGATTCATTTTCAGTTTCATGTCCAACTGTTTAGGACCCTATTTGTTGTTTTCTTGACAAAGATAATAGAGTAGTTTGCCATATTTTTCTACCCAGTGGATTCTTCATTTCCATTCTAATAAGTAATAGCATTCTCTTTTTTCCTTTTCGTATTTCTAAGTCCCTAGTCAGAGAGAACTTCTAACAAAACACCTCAATAATACATCTCTTTCCAGGAGATGGTCTCACCTATCTTCCCCCCAACAAGATTCCCAATAAGCATACCTTGATAGGCAGATGCTATGGAAAACATTTAAAAAAAAAAGTAAGCATTTAAATCAAATATGGCTGGGCTTCCTCTGTGTTCAGAGGGGTCTTTAGTAAAGGGGGGGGGGGTCAAAGGGGATTAGCAAAACAGATTCAGTTCCAATACATTTATGTGACTCACATGTCTCAATCAGCCCAAGCATGCTCATTCCCAGAGTTCTAGCCTGTTTCATTTGGACAGTTACCTCTGCCTGTGCCTCTATTCTCCCAGTTCCATATGACTTTTTATAGCTTCCCTCTCCCCAGCTTCATGTGTCTTATGCTCATACCATCAGAAGCTTAGTTTCTATCCCCAAGACTTCCTCCTGGATTCATTTAACAGATGTTTAAAGGTCATCCAGAGGCATGGCGTGTCATTCTTCACGATTGCTTCCTTTATGATTCACTTCAGGAACTTATTTGTATCTCATAAAAGGATCACCTGACTTGGCTGCATTTTTACCATTAATTTAAGACCTCATTATCTGACCCCTTTCCTATGATTAGGTTTGATAAAGACCAATCTTCTCATATTGTAAAAGCTTAGAGGACTCCTTATTGCTTGTAGAATTAAATATGAGCCTCTCTGTGTGGTATTTAAAGATCTTTACAATCTGATTTCAACCTATTTTTTCCATAATGTTTGCCCATTACTTCCCCTGATATCACATGTGAAATAAGGTGGGAAAATTGTGAAAGATTAAAGGTCAACATTCAAGAAACATAAGATTGGGAAAGGGAAGACCCTAAGAGATAACCAATGAATGAGCCATCATGGATTCACATAATGTAAACAAACATGAAATTAGGACATCTACTTAAAAAAAAAAACTACATACTTCTGACAGGCAATGTCAAGACCTGTAGAAGAAGAAAGTCTTCAGCCTACAAGATGAAGTCTTGCTGGAAGGTTTATAGAAGGACAGAAGCAGAAGTTCCACAGCATGAGAAAGCCTGAGTGCAATCCATTCTTCACCATTAAGGAAATACCAAGATTCAATAAAATCAGTTAAGTATTAAAGTCTTAAAAGGATGTATAGAAAAGGTAGCAGATATATGATGGACAATCTCCAATGTCATCTTTAGGAATTTCTTTTTTAATATCTATTAATAGGTAATAGTGAATTTTTGTATATTCTTGGGGGGAGGAGAGGTAAATCCAAAGTAGAAATAATAATGGCATTTGAATATTATTTGATGTTAGATCAATAAATAGAGAAATCCAAGAAGTAGGAAAAAAAGTTGCAGAAGCACACAGAAGGGAGAGCCATCCATAAGAAAGAAGGGAAGTGAAGAAATAAGGAGTTCTGTTCTTTTTCCCATATTAGTTTTTCCTTTTATTTATTCATTTACTCAACATTTTAAGTACTTTCTAGGTGCATTGTACACCCCAACAGAAGTAAGTGTAAATAAAAACCAATTCCTGTCCACATGGAGCTTAAAGTCTAATTGCTTAATACGAATTTGTCTCTTTTAATGTTCCTCCTTTTCTGTTTTTCCTCATCCCCCTTCCCACCTTTGAGTCCCTTAAGTTTTCCACATAATCCTGCAGGTTCCCCAGGTTTCTGCTTTTTACCGAAGTCCAGGTATATTTGCCAGTGGCACTGCTGCTTGTGCTGGCACTGATTCCATGTCATACTTACTTGGCCCCACACCCTGAACTGAGGGCTTGTCTGTCCAAAGTAATAACTGCTACTAAAAATATTTGACTTCTTGTGTGAGGCCTTCACAAAGTGCTGTACAGACATTACCTCATCCATTACCCCCTGAAAGTAGGTGCTTGATGAAGAATGGCCCCCAAAAGCTATTTGGGGGAATTTTTCCTTCAATGCTTGAGACCACATGAGTTTTAGTCCTGCCTATTTTAGGATTAAAGTATGGATGTTCTCAGCCATCAAGGGTTGCCAGAAGTCCTTTCAACTTCAGAAAGGGAAGAGTTTCTCAGTTAACATGAAAGATGCTTTGCAGCCTGTTAAAACATGGAAATATGAGGAATGAGGGGAAAGGAAGAAACAACACGGATTTTTCAGTTTCCTTTAAACTTCAAATCTTTACCAGGAGCTAAGGAAGGAGACCTTATCTGCTACTTTAAATTCTTACACAAGTTTTTAAAAAATCAATAAACATAAAACCTGAACTTACTTCTTAGTCTCTATTTTAGATACGTATATACATATCCATCTATCTATCTATCTAGATATCTAGATATACATATGCACCTACATATACATATATATGTGTGTGTATATATGTATATATATACATATATATACATATATATACACACACACACACACACACACATACTTATATGCGTATGGAATAGTGGTTAATTACATGATTGACTAAAAGAAAAACTATCTTCCTCCCACTCTCTGGCCCACATTCTCATAGGCAAACCCACTCTTTGCCAAATTCTTGTTTTAGGTGTCTCCACGAACAGGATTTCTTTCATTAGGGGAGATAGGAATATGGGGGAAGAGGAGATGACAGAAAGTGTGTAAGAGATTCTTTGACCTGTATGGAAAGACAAAAAAGATATCTGAGGCATTTGAGCAACTTCCTCAGAGAGAAGAAAATCCTACTTTTGATTCGCCAAGCCTTATTTCCACAATGCCAATGTTCTGCTCCATTGTATTGAGAGGAAACCTCTAGATGATGGCTTTTTCTTTTCCTTCCTTTTTTGAGAGTTATAATACTGTTTATGACTGATTTCTCTTTATTTTATGTCTATCCCCCAGCCAGAGCAATAGTTCTATAAAATGAAAGGAGAATTTTCTCTTCTCTGACTCCTAGAGAAACTATATCTTTCATTTTGTGGATTCTTTCATTTCATCTTCCAAAGACATGGAAACACATATGTGCACATATAGGTACACACACATACACACACGCACAATTTCGTTTTTTTGAGGATACTTGATGAATACAAAAAGTAAGTTTAAAAGAAATAATGGGAAAGCAACTGAGTAAGAGAGCTGAGAAACTACAAAAATAAAAAGGAGGCATATGTTTCAACACTATAGTTCATGGCAAATCAGAAATAGCTGCATCCTATGCTCACCTGCTCTGACTTCCAAATTTATGATCATGACATCCCTCTGTTGTATCAACCCCTTTTCCCACTGGTAAGTTCCTCCAACACCTCCATTTGAGGGAAAGATCCAAGCTGGCCAACTTCCATTCCTCTCCCAGTTCAGCTTCTGACTTTCTGGACTTCAGCAATATAACCCCATATGGGTACTTTTCCCCCACCTCACTCCTGCTTTTCAGCTCCCTTGTGTAAGCTGTCTTGTCAACCCATATGTCAACTTCTTGAGATCAGGAACTGTTCTTTCTTTTTGCTTAGCACAGTGCCTGAAACATTGTGCCCCCAGAAGAACAAAGACTTCTCAGCAAAATTGTCACCTTAATGAAAATCTTGACAATGAATTCAGGTGTCACACTCTCCCTTGTTTTTTATCAATACTCTTCTGAACTAAAGTTATAGCAAGGTAGGATTTGGCTTCTGTCTCAATAAAATGATCTGCTGGTTGTGCAATATCTCCATCCTGAGGGACTTCAAGATACCACAGGCTGAAGTTTTGGCTCTCACCCAAGCATCAATCAGGGAGGATATAAAGTAGCACCATTCCTGCTGGCATTGTACATGAGTATTTAGTATCATTGTATACATGTATTTAGAATGCTACAAATCAACTCTACTGAGGTTCTGTTCTGGTCTCAGTGATCTTCTAAAAGTTCTGCAGAATTTGACTGAAATACTCAGGTTTTTGTGAAAAGTAGTAAAGTGTTGTTTAAGACTTCTGAGTACCAACCAAAAATAGGTACAATAACATGTGCCTGAGCAGGATGCTTTCAAAGTTTTTGCCTTGGTCTGAGGGGATCCTGGCAGGAAGCACATGTACCTGGAAATCCTTGAGCACACAAAATTGTACCAATCATAGAGTTTTCTGGTTTCTTGTTGGACATGCTTATACATACCTTGTGAAATGGTCATTCAAGACCAACAATGCTATTGTTTGGTCATTTCAGCTGAGTCTGACTCTTCATGATCCCATTGGGAGTTTTCTTGGCAAGGATAATTGGCAAAGATACTGTAGTTTGCCATTTCCTTCTCCAGCTCATTTTATGGATGAACAACTTTTTACAGATTTTACATTTACATTTACAGACAAGAAAATGAGGTAAACATGGTTAAGCAACTTCTCCAGAGTCACACAGCTAGAAAGTATCTGAGGCCAGATTTGAACTCTGAAGATGAATATTCTTGATGTTAGGCCCTGCATTCTATTCACTGTACTATCTAGCTGCCCAATATATGACTAAGTCCTTGACGCTGTCTCACATAGTACCTATTAATAACTAGCATTTTTTTTCCTGAGACAATTGGGGCTAGAAAGTGTTAAGTATCTGAGATCAGATTTGAACTTGCGTCCTCTTGACTTCAGGGCTAGTGCTCTATTTCCTGCACCACCTAATAGCTAGCATTTCTATAATGCTTTAAACAAAGCATTTTACAAAAACTATATCATTATATCCAACCCTCAGAAGTAGGTATCAGTATACTTTTAGATAATACTGTTAGTCAGTGCTATTTAGGTAGAACTAGTACCATAGTAGGTGATTTTTAATTACACTTTACAGATGAAAAAACCGAGACAAATAGAGATTAAAGGAATTGATACGGATCAAATGGCTAGTAAATTATCTGTATTTAAATTCAGGTCTTTCTAACTCCAGGGACAGTGCTCTTACCCATAATGTCAAAAGTGTCAAAACAGTAAAGCTCCAAAGTACTAGTCTGTTAGTGTTCATTTTTCTAAATGTTCTTCAAAAATTGGTAGTACTCAAATCAATAAGTATTTATTTAGCACCTATTATATACACCAAGTACTCACCAAACACTCTCCTTGTATACAATAAACAAAAATCTCTTCTTGGTAGCATTTATAGCTACTTTGGACCACCAAAATTTGTTTCTTACCAAAACCCAGAGTCCTCAACCCATAAATACAAAATCATTTAGGAATGATTCCAACACCAGAGCCATATGTGTTGTATAGTAATATTCACTCCCTGGTAAGATGGGTAGGATCACTTGTAAGCTAGTACTTCTCTCCATTGTACAGCTCCAAATTGTGCCATTGTCTCAATGGTTGTATTCCTTCAAAAATCTGGACCTGGAATCACTTAAATCACTGTCCATCACTTCTCACAGTCCTTCATCAGTCATCTTCTCTTCTAATTAGTCATCCATAGAAAACTCGGACAGAGGAGATGATTTCCATGGAAGCAAGGTTCACATATGTGGCTGAGATGACATCTAAATGAAGTTTCCTCTTACATTTTTTTCTCTTATTACATTTTTCTTTCACGTAGGCAATCATATTCACATCACAGTTATCTCTTCCACATCACAGCTTTCCTCATAGTTTTTTATATATCATGGGTCAGCATAAGAAATTAAATGGGACTTTGTGAGGAGTTTTGCAGAAGCTGAAAATGACATGCAAAGGACAACACAGAAAAAATTTAACAATTCAGAAACGCATAAAATATCTGTATAATATTTTATAATATCAACCCAAATTTTACAATAAAATATCGTAAACACCCCATAAAAGAAAAAGAAAAAATTCAGATTTCTGCTCTGGTATGAAGAGAGGACCAAAATATTTTATGTGGCTTTTCAAGGATTAAGGGTGCAGCTGGGTTATGGTATAAAAGGGACAACTGTAGTCTTCCCTGACTAGCAATGTATGCTGAAGTCCTAGTTAGTTTTTCCTGTTAGCCATTTATTTCAAGCATTTCTTACCTTGTCACTAGTCAAAATAGCTCAGAATCTTGCTATCAGTCTAAATTTGCAACTTTTCTCCATATATATATATATATAATCACTGAACTCAATTAACAATCCATTTCAAAGCCAAAAATTCCAATTTTTATATGGAATAAAAAGTCTCACTGTCACTTAAGCCTCTGGTTACAAATGCACCTGGCTTTTGGTGACCACCACTCTGGTGATACAGGACTTCTCCAAGATCTTCCAGCTGGCTTCCACATGTAGGACAAAAGGCTTGTTTAAGGACTTTTTATGCCAACACTCGTGCATTTTGAAGTTAGTTATCCAAGTCTTTGAAAGGTTGTTTATACTTGTTCATCCTTCTATTTACTAGGGCAGATGCTAATTTGGAAAGGTGAAAATCATCCTCTACATCCTGGGTCATCACCAATCATCTTGATCTTTGTCTTGCCACTCAATTTTGATGACTGTGGAGGAAAAAGTGAGGATGATGACTGTGCAGTTCTGCCTCATTTATATCCAAATAAGACTCATGATTTCCTCGGCTCTCTTCCAGAAGAAAGATGAGCAACAACAACAAAGGGATTTATGTGTTTTAAGAAAATTTTGCACATCTTCTTTAAGGTAGCTAGGTGTTTCAGTGGATAGACCAACCAGACCTGGAGTCAGAAAACCTTAAGTTCAAATCCAGCCTCAGACCCTTACTAATTGTGTGACTCTGGGAAAGTCACTTGACCTGTTTGCTTCAGTTTCCTTATCTGTAAAATGAAGATAATAATAGCATCTACCTCCTAGGGTTGTAAAAGTCAACCAAGACAATAATTATAAATGACACATCACAGTGTCTGGCACATAGTAAGCGTAAATAAATATTAGCTCTCCTCATTATTATTATTTTCTGCTTCCAGTCCTCCTTAATTGTAAATTCATAAATAAATTCATTCAGTAGTTTAGCAATAACATAATTTTTCACATTTTTGCAATAATAATTGCCAAATCCCAGGTATAAGTCCTTAAATCTCAAAGGTCTTTAAGTGTATCAGATTGGAAAGACTTCTCTGAGTGAGTGTTCACACCTTCTGAAGTTTCACATGACCCAAAGACTTGATACAGGGTTTGCAAAACTAACACTTATCAGTTTAAAACTTCCAACCATTTTCCTCTAGTTGATCTATCACTTTGATCATTCTTCTTCATCTTTTTCCAGGATCTTTCCAAAAGCAAAGCCATTTTCTCCTTTAATCTCTGGAACATCTCAGGTACTCCTGAGATACCTTAGAACCAGGTACTCAAACTGGTTAAAAAAATCCCAGCTTGGAAGATTAAAGCACAGTTCTGCTTGTCTTATTTTGCTGCATCAACCTTGAGAACTGCTGGTTCCATAACAGATAGTTCAGGGCATCCTGACCTCTTAGCTTGGTGATATGGTCCACTTTGGTTCCCTTGTTCAAAGACTAACAAGTCTCTTAGTAGCACATCTATTGATGATGCACCCCAGCTTTTGGAATCTATAATACCATTAATTAATAGGCTTTTCAGGTGATCTCTGAGGTCATACATTACAGACAAAAGACATTTTCCTAGAAAAATCCCGATTAGTATCACTATTGAATCCTTGAAGTGATTACATTATTTGAATTTACATTGCCTGTTTCCATTAGGCTGGGACCAATTATCGTATGTTATATAATTATAACTTCAAGAAAATGTGACCTTCACTTCATAGAATTCATTATTTGTATTCATTGGGACCTACCTATAATTCACAAAATGGTTGGCAATCTGTAAATTGGGTTTTATGAGTTGTTCTATTTGTTTAGGGAGAATCCACCTGTCCTCTAACTAAGTTTCTACCTCAATAGCTCTTTCTATTTTTCCAGTCTTGGGAAGTCATCAAAGTCAAATTTCTCAGGATCTATTCCTAATACTGAGGAATCAAAGCTCCCGTGAGCTACACTGTCCCCATTTCCATCTCTTCTCCCTATAGCCCTTTGTATGCAAAGGCTGTAGGGATGGTCAAATTGTGCACGGATTGGGATCTCAGCTTGTTGTTTGCAGTATCCTGTTGGCATCTTGAACACTCTAGACTTAGTTGTAATTAAATCTGACCCTCCATTGATAGAAGGTGGTATCAAGATGTTCACTCTCCTAGTGACATTAGCAACTTCCCCAGAAAATTCCAAGCTTACTTTGATGTATCTGTGATATGAGTAATTTTTATCCTTCAGTCTTCAATGTACAAGCCCACTGAAAATGGGTAAAGATATTTTTCTCACATATCTCTTATAGATTGATCATCAATAACAAGAATATATCCCCATTCTCGTTTTCCATCACTTCTGTATGAGATCCTATGAATCCCGGTGGAAAACTCAGAGCTCTAGTTAATCTTCCCCATCAGGGCAGGGTTCTTCCTGAAAGCATCTTATCTTGGGCCTTTTATTATCATCCAAAAGGAGTGATCCAGTCTTGGACTTGTCTACAGCTGAGCCTTCTCCATGCAAACCAGAGAGTCTATCCCTTCCCCGACCCACAGTTGCCTCTCTATACCCTTCTTACAGGAGACAGTCCTCTGGAAGCCATAGAGAAATAATCCTCCCTCTAAGCGCAGACAACATTTTCCTTTCTGGCACAGTGGACATGGAATAGGTATCCTCCACAAATGAAGCAATGATTCTAATGGCAAGAATTTTGTGTCATCTTCCTTTACTGGAGAATATCCTAAGGTAGTTATCATTCTATACCTCAGTTACTCTTAATGTTTTGTTTTCTTTACTCACTAATGCTATGTTAGGGATGGGGGCTGAATTATAATTTCAATGGTATAGAGTCCTCTTAGATGAAGAAAATGTGGAGCTCAGAATCTTCTCTGCAACCTAATTATAAGGAGCTGCCTGAGAAAACTGAGAGATTAAGTGATTTGCCCAAAGTCATACAGCTAGTTGCGTCAGAGATTGGACTGCAATCCAGGTCTTTCTGATTCTGAGCCCAACTCTATCCACTATGCCACACTATCTCTCTCCTAATTAATGATGCCTTTTTTTATATATTTTTACAGAACTTTCCTAGTTCAGATGGAAGAATGTAAGCTAATCCTCAGGTTCCCCAATATTCCCAGAAGGGATTATTATTAGCAATCCTGAGGTTGAATCAGACTAGTAATTCATAGAACCCATCTTTAGTGAATTCCTTTGTCTTCATTCTACTGTCAATTATTCTATAGTCTCTCAACTCTTTTATTGTATCTTTCAAGAAATTTGTAATAATCTTAGCTTCAAACTTAAAGTCTCCTCCAAATATCTGTACTCCTCTTAGGAATGTTAAAGTTCGCTCTAAAACATTACATTCCTTCTACAACATTCATATTTTCACGATATTTGTACATAGAAAAAGAAAAAGAAGGGAAGGAAAGGCAAGGAAGAGAAGGAGAAAGGGAAGGAAATGGTAAAGGGAAGGCAAAGACAGAGAAGATCAAGGGAAGAGAAGAAATGGTAAGGAAAAAGAAGGGAAGGGCAACAGAAGGAAATGGTAATGAGAAAGGAAGGGAAGAGAAGTTCAAGAAAAAAGAAGGCAAAGGTGATAGAGGACAACGGAAGGGAAGGGAAAGAAAGAGAAGAGAAAGGTAAGGCAAGGGTAAGACAAGACAAGGGGAAAAAAATACAAGGCAAGAGAAGAGAAAGGCAAGACAAGGGGAGGCAAAAGAAGGGAAGAAGAAAAGGGGACTTTTATTTAATCTTCCATGTGATGGATAAAACAGGCACTCTGGGAAGGTTATAATTCTGCAACTAGAGAAATTTACAACAACCTGAAATGAAAAAGAATGAATAATAGAAAGATGAGAACCCACTTTGGAATATTGTCTTTCCTCCTACCCTCCTCACTCCTAAAGTCTAGTGGTCTCATTTTTAATGTTTTGCTGACTAATGCTTTTAGGACCTTGAAAATATATGAGGTCTCATCACTAGAAATAAAAAAGTAATGCTTTATTAGCTTAATAGAAATTCTTTATGGAGGACCCCAGACTGAAGTGATTTTTTGCCCTTCTGTTAGACATATGTTTAAATTATTATGGAAAAGAATTCCACTTGTGTCTTCAGTTCTGTGAAAGGATGCATCTTGTGCACACTTCTACAAGAAAGGAGAAAGGTTTCATTTCAGCTGCATTCCACCTGTAAGAAATTTATATGGACATTTGAACCCTTAGGCTAGTGAATATACTCAACCAAGCATACTGACAATTGGAGCCCAATGTAAACATGCAGTAAAAGCAATAAGTATGTTGATACTTCAAAGGATTTTCATTTTCCCAACGTGGCTACTTTCTCCAAAGTTACAGATAGCATTCCTTTTATACTTTCTCATTCTGGAAAATATTGCCCACAATTCATATAAATGAAATATAAAATCTCTCTTCTCCTGAGGAGTTGCACACTCAGTAAACACTGAAGTTCATACTCAGCACAGTAATGGAAAAAGAACTAGGTGGCCCAATGGATAGATCATTAGACCTGGAGTAAGTAAGATCTAAATTCAAACTTGCCTCAAACACTTAGTAGGTATATAACCCTGGGCTAATCATTTAACCTCTATCTGACTCAGTTTCCCCACCTGTAAAATTAGGATAATAACAACCCCTATCTCCCAGGATTATCATGAGGATGAAATGTGAGAATATTTCTGAAGCATTTTGCAAACCTGAAAGTGCTATTTAAATGCTTGCTATTTGTCTAAATAATTCAAGCTTAACAAAAAATAAACCACTTATTTTTATAGTGAAATATGAGTATAAAAGGAGGAGGAGGCTCCGAAGCTAAATCTCTGGGAAGAGATAGGAGAAAGAGGACAGAAGAAAAAATACATCCCACAGCTGCTTGGCTTCCAAGCAGAGGGGATAATATCCACTACTGTTAGGGCTTTTCCTCCATTCTTGTTGATGGCATTCATTCACTTGGAGTGGAGGAGGATGCTGGCAATCCCAAGGTGAATCTGGTAGCTCTGGAATCAATTCAAACAGTTTTTTTTTTCTCTTCTGCTCCCCTCCCTAACATTGCTCTCACTTCTCCCTATACAGTGCGGTTTTGAGCCTCATTCCTCAAAAAAAATTTTTTTAAATCCAAAAGGGCTGTCTTCCATTGATTTCCAGAACCCACACAACGCCTTCCCCCCTAATAACAAATTATATCTCCCAGAGCTCTATGTGATAAGTCCCTGGCAGCTTACCTATGAAGTCTATAGCCTCTTCCCCTGGCCTACAAATGGGAAAAAGGAGAACTTATAAAAATGATCCTTTGTTTTCATGGGACCAATTCTGCCTCCTCTTCAGTTCTGGGCACAGCTCATTGTTGTCTGTCCTAGTGACACATACTATTGAACATACTAGCAGGAAGGGTGTCCATCCAAATTCATATGTTCAAATCTGGACAATGGACAGTCTTCATCAAGTGGTCCTTCCTGTGTAAATGAATAGACAAAACTTCTTCAAATGATTTCAGATCTCTTCCAGGAACCTCACTTCTGGGACTTTACGTGATCGACAAAATGTCATCCACTAAAAAGAACATCTGGAGAACTTTGTCATGTATATGTGTTACCTGAACTCCACACTGAACCTCTCCCATCACAATGGCAAACACCTTTAGCAAGTGTCTTCCTATTTTATGTCTCCTCTTTTATTTATTATTGGGATGAGGGGAAATCACTGAATATGGTTATTTCTGTTGTATCTTCCAAGGAATCTTGAATGATTTTGCATGGATAGGAGACAACTTATGGCTTAAAAAAATACATGTAAGGTGATATTTTGTTCTACCAAATCAAACATTTTTTCATAAGATCTTAAACTAGCCTTTTCTCTGTTTCTTGTATATGACATTACATATACAATCTCCTCAACCTTGCATTGGCCATCCCCCATCCAGAATATGATCTCTATCTACCTTCCCATGGTTAAATTGCCCTTTTCTTTGAAAAATGCATCTCAAGCTCCACATTCTACATAAAGTTTTCCCTGATCCTCCTGACTACCAGTGCCTTCTTTTTCAAATTACCTTGTGTTTAATTACTTTGTATTTTAGTTAGTAAAAACTAGTTAGTTTTAGTTAGTAAAAACTAAGCACCTACTATGGGCCAAGGTCTGTGCTAAGCCATGGAAATACAAAGAAAGGTAAAGGATCATTGCCTTAAGGAGCTGACAGGCTAATGGGAGATTTGCCATGAAAATGACTATGTACAGATGAGCTATAGATGGGATAAACTGGAGATAACCAACAAAGGGAAGGCATCAGAATCTAGGAGCATTGGGATGGGATTGAAAAGATTATAGAAAATAGAATTTCAGCCAGGATTTTAGACAGGAGGCAGAAATGAGGAGGGAGAACATTCCAGGAATCAAGAATAGCTAGTGAAAATGTCCAGAACCAAGAGATGGAACATCTTGTGGGAGATCTGTACTGAAGGTAACACAGCTGTGAGGGTATATGTGAAAAAATAACAAGGAAACCAGTGTGATAGGATTACCATGGTAGGGGAGGAAGTAAAAGGATGTGCCTGAAGTGCACTTGCTCCTTACCTCTCCCTTCTGGAATGTGTTTCTTCCTTCAAGGTAAAGATTAGACACAACAGCATGAATCCTTTCCTCATCCCTCAAACTATTAGCAATTTGTCTCTCAAGATCCTCTGTACATATTGGTATTTATAACTTTATATTAACATATGTTTATATGTATATTGTATATATTCTAATATATATAAATACATACGTGAATTTGTCATCTCCCCCATTAGAATGTGAGTTATTTACATACAAGAACCATTACAACTAGGTTGCCCTAGTGAATAATGTGAATAATGTGAATAATGAATCCTGCAAAGTAGTCACATTATTAAAATTCACACTACATATTTCCATTGGGCTGGAACCAATTACCACATTTTATATAATTATATCTTCAAATAGTTCACATACAAATACATGCAACCACTTCACAGGATTCATTGTTCACACTAATTGGGACCCAAGTGTGCCTGAACCCCAAAGCCTAACACAGTGTCTGGCACATAGAAGAAAGCTTGTTGATTTATTGATGGAAAGTATCAACTCTGGAATACTAACACTGAAGTGGGTGTGAGGGAGAAGGAGGCATCGGGAGCTATGGGAAATGGGAAGCTGAAAGATGAGAAACTAATACTGACATGCACAATGAATGAATTAGAGCGATTTGTGTTTTATGTTGGAGATTTTGTATTTCTTTCCATTAAGGGTAGACTAAATTACTGGAAACTACTAGAAAACCCAGACTTGTAATTTGGAAGTTTGCACAGAGAAAGGACAAAGATGCTAGGACACCGACTGGCCCCGGCATCAGAATCCAACAAGAGTCAGTCATTTAAACTAAGTTTAAAACATACTCTCCAACACCCCCATCTACCTCCAAAAAAATAAAAGAAATCCAACCATGTGTGACTGAAGGCCCTTTGGCTCTGCTGAGGATTAGGTCAGAGATAGTTATCAACAGGGAAAGACAAGAATATACTTTCTGATTTACTTTACTAGTTCCCCAGGGTCTCTTCACACCTTGGCCAGGAACAAGCCAAAAAGCTCCATCTTGAAATTTATGCAACTCTGTAGAATTGATAGTAGGCAGGTCTGATAGATTGTCACTGCCTGGGGCCTCCAAAGGAGCTTGGTGGAATTCCAGTTCAAGGATAAGATAGAAACCAGCTTCTCTTTGTGTCTGGAGGAGACCAGCTAGACTTGCCAAAAGGATCAAATGAGAAGTGTGAGATATAAACACAACAATTATCTAGTGGAGATATGAGACATTTATCAAGTAAGTATACCTCTCTTTGGGAATCAAGGACTCACTCTTCTGGGACTCTGGGGAGTATCCTTAAGGATCTACCCAAACATGCTGCACAGCTCTTAGCTTCCTCTCTAATTTTCTATATAAGAATTTAAATTCAATTCAATGAGCAGAACAGAAAAGAAAATCCACTAAAAATAATAATCGCCAGTATAGCTTTAAGCTATTAAAGTTTAAAGTTATTGAAGCTTAAAACTGCCCCAAGGCTTTGAAGACATCCTGAATAGGACTTGAACGTTTGCAAAGCACTATATTATACATACATCCAAATATTTTATGTGATTTTCATAATAGATGAAGAAACTAAGGCTGAGTGACTTGTACAAAAGTGCATATATTACGTATATTTGAGGAATACAACATAAAGCAATTTTTCCCTGCCCTCAAAGAACTTGCATTCTACTAGGAAAAACTTCAAGCAACACATAAGTCAATACAAAACACCTATAAATTAAATACAAGGGATGGAGAAGAGTTAATAACTGAATTGGTCAGGAAAGTCTTCTTATGAGAGGTAATCTTGGAGCAGGATCTTAAAAGGAGCTGATAAAGTGGATAGAATGTTGGACTTGGAAGCAGGAAAACTTAAGTTCAGGTCCTTACTAAGCAAATCACTTTACCTCTCTCAACCTCAGTTTCCTTATCTAAAAATGGGGTAATCGCAACTACTTTTTTTTTAATTTTCGGTTCCAAATTTTCTCACTCCCTCCTTTGCCTACTGAGAAAGCAAGAATTACAGTATCTATTACTCATATGAAATCATGCAAAATATTTCCACATTAGCTATATTGCAAGAAAATTAAAAGAATGGAAAAAAGAAGGAAGGAAGGAATGAAGGGAGAAAGGGAAGAAAAGATGGAGGGAGGGAGGGAGAAGGAGAAAGAAAGAGATACAGGGAATGGAAGAAAGAAAAGAAGGAGCTAAGGAAAGAAAGATCAAAAGAAGGAAGGAAGGGAGGGAGGGAGGGAAGGAAAAAGGAAGATAAAAAGATTTTTCAATCTCCAGAATACATTACTTCTCTTTCTAGAGGCAGATAGCATTTTTCATCATTAGTTCATTGAAATTGTTGAATAACATCTACTTTTCAAGATTATTATTTTGAGTATCAAGTGAAATAATATGTACAAAGCACTTTGTAACATATAGTACTATATAAATGATAACTAGTAATTTTGTCTCATTGGAATTTAAATTGAGGCTTCTAGAATTTCTCTTTCTTTCTTATTCCCCTGCATCTCAATCATCAAAGTGAAAGGTCACATATAAGAAATAGAGTGAAATATGGCTTGGTACTTTATTAGGAAGTTCAATGAAAGTCATGGAAGTCTTAAAGCCCCCAGATAAGATTTTCTCAATTCTCCCAAGTATCAGCACTTCCACAATATTTTTTTTATTTGTTTATTTACATACATGATATTTCCCTCACCCATCCCCACTTTCAGAAAATGTCAGCTCCTAGTGGACAGGAACTATTTCCGTTTTTGTCTTTGTATCTTCTGTCCCTAGCACAGGGCTTGACATATGGTCTTTATTAAGTGCTTGTTAGATTAAATTGAATGAAATTTAATTGAATTGATTTGAATTAATAGTTATTGGTTAGTCAATCTTAGATGGAAATAAAGGGAACCAAGAAGAAATAATATAAGGCACAAGCTAAAGCTACCATTAAAACTAAAATCTAAGGGCTACTCACATAGGGATAATTAACCTTCCAACACATAAATCAATATTCACGATCATCAAATACTTTCCCATATGAATTCAAGCAATTGTGACATGGCAACCCTTCATGAAGCATCTCAAGTCAAAGCATAGATGAAGAATGAACATAAATCAATCATTATCCACTTCTGACCTCAAACCCCATTCAAGGATCCTTTCCCACCTTTGGTCTGAGAGGCATCAACAGACAAAAGAAGTATCACTGAAGAGCAGTAACTGGCTTAAGTAGAACCCCAACTGAGCTACTAATCACTTCTCAATTAGCAAAAGAAACTGTTCCCTGAATCGTGCAGCCAAAAAACCCCTGCAAAGGAAGAGGAAGAAATGCTACCAGTGGCCATCAGTGGCTCCTGAAAATCAGCCACAGCTGTTGATTAAACCTCCTCCAACTCCACAGGAAACCCACAGAACTGGCAACCTTAGAACAGCAATATGTATCTCTGAACAACTTTAACCAGGCTTCCTCAGCGGAACTAGGCCAAAGCTAACATACCATCCATCCTCCGCTAAAATGTCCTCATGAATTAAACCACTCTAGCCCATTCCACACGCAGCTGCCATCATCCTCTTTATTAAAGCAGCAAGCTGTGTATGGAGGGATAGAATCAAATTATCTAATACTTAGAGAGAAAAAAAGGAAAATGAAAAGAAACTTATTTACATAAATAGCCTACGTGCTTATAAATCAAACTGAGACTAATACAGTTGCCAATGATTGTTTGAGCCAAGGACAGTGAGGATGGAAACTTGGATCTCACTAGTGTTGTGGGTTAAAAAAAAAATGACAATTTCCTGGACTCTGACAACCCCCTCCTCAGTCATTTGATCAAAATCTGTAGACTGAAGTCCAGCATTAGATTTTTTTTTTGTCGATCTATCTCCAGCATTTTCCCCACAAAGCTGGATGCTTTACTCAAGTTGGGATTTAATACCCTGTGGGGTCTCATTGACCCTTGTCAAAAGTCTCCTATTATTTTAGCATATTTTTAAAAGCTGATTCTGAATAGCAAATTCAGAATAAGAAATAAATTCAGAATAACAAGTCACTTTATTTCTCTAGGCCTCAGTTTCCTCCTCAGTAAAATCATTTTCTCCAAAATCCTTTCTTTCTAGGAGGCTAAAAGCAAAAAAGGGAAAATGGATCGTCTAAATGAACTGAAGGAATTCATCATCTACTTTAGGATTTTGTTTTGTTTTTAATGTAGAAAAAGAAGCCCTGAGATAACAGTTCACCATGACATAATTTAAAATCCCTAAATTCAGAAAACTAATCAGTGACAAAAAGGTTAAAAAAAAAAAACAACCTTGATAGAAAGTAATTTTTGCCAAAACAATAACCAAACCCATCATTCTGGGGACTCTGAAGGTCTACTGGTCTTCTCTCTTTAGTCCCACAGTCCAAATGCCAGGCCAGGGCAGATAAGCAAACCATGAACTATTAAAATTTAAATTACTTTCTAAGTAAGGGGAATTGAGACTCGTGAATTAGCCCTGGGGTAAAGAAGAATGAAAGTGGGACCTTGTAGAAAAATGTTGAGTCTGGAGAGTAAGAAGGTAGAGAAAAGAAGAAACTATTAATACAGTACTGATTAAAAGTAATTGATATAGCACTGACATTCCATGATGTCCAGGAAGCAATTGTTTGTGTGGTACTGGGGCTTAAATGATAAGCTATGGTTCAGATATATTCATCTGCATAGATGAAGTGGTGAGAATAGATATAAGTTTACAGCTCACAACTCACAAAAACATGCGTAGAAACAAAAGAGAACAAGAGATTGTAATATGTAATTGGCTAGTGCCTCATAGCTTAATCGGCTATTTTGCTGATGAAGAAACTGAGCATACATCTACACCCATAGAGAGGATTGTGGGAACTGGGTGTAGATCACAACATAGCATTTTCATTCTTTTTGTTGTTGTTGGCCTTCATTTTGTTTTCTTTCTCATATTTTTTTTCCTTTTTGATCTGATTTTTCTTGTGCAGGAAGATAATTATATAAATATGTATACATATATTGGATTTCACATATAGTTTAACAAATTTAACATATATTGGATTACTTGCCATCTAGGGAAGAGGGTGAGAGGAAGGAGGGGAAATTTTGAAACACAAGCTTTTGCAAGGGTCAATGTTGAAAAATTATCCATGCATATATTTTGAAAATAAAAATCTTCCAAAAAAAAAAAAAAAAGAGCATAACAAGTCTAACTCATTCACCTGAGATAACCCAAGCAGTAAACGTCAGAGGCAGGATTTGAACCCAAGTTTCTTAACGCCAAAGCCCATACTCTAACTGTCCTATGCTGCCTCCTAGACCTTGGGTAATACCCATTGTTAGATGGAAAGAAATAGGACACAAAGAAGACATCCAATGAACCAAAGAACAGGAGAACCAAGATGGCATCATCTCATGGAAGACATAGAAGGTTCCAAAAATATTTATTTGTCAATAATATCAAATGCCTCAGAAAAATCAAAGAGGCCATTATCAGAGGGAGACCAGGGCAAAGGGATCAGAACAATAGAAGGCAACCACAGTCTCCTAATGTTAGAAAAATATAAACTGATAGTTTTTGTCCCAATATTTTGGGGCCAGAGAATGTACTATAGAATTGCTTGATTTAGAATTAACAAAAAGAGCTGGAAGAAATCATTTAACTGAGCTTCCTCATTATGAAATTAGAGAACATAGAAAAATAATAATAACAATAATAGCAGTTATTTAAGATTTACAAAGGATTTTCCATATATTATTTCATTCAATTCCCGCAACAACCCTAGGGAGGTGCCTATTTTAGGGATAAGGAAATAGGTAAGACAAATGAAATTGCCCAAGGTCACACAGCTAATGTCTAAGATAGGATTCAAATTGATGTCCAATACTCTAATCAATCTAGCCACAGAAAAGTCAAATGTTTCACTTAAAGCCACAAAGTTAATTGTCAAGAACCAAGATTTGAGTCGTTTACTGTTCTTTCTATTATGTAAGATGCAAGAAAGTGTATTATGTAGCCATAAATAAGTTTAATTGGTGCTAGAATTATAAGTATCAACATGACTAATATCTAAATTATTTTTTCATGGAATATTGAAACTAATTGTTCAAAAGAAATATTCACTAAAACAGTATTATC
Organism: Antechinus flavipes; assembly: GCF_016432865.1. Classification (NCBI taxonomy): domain Eukaryota; kingdom Metazoa; phylum Chordata; class Mammalia; order Dasyuromorphia; family Dasyuridae; genus Antechinus; species Antechinus flavipes. The sequence goes on along the minus strand of NC_067403.1, from coordinate 172,074,553 downwards.
TGTTAATATACATCTATTTCCTAGCTCACAGGACTTTATTCCAGCAAAAACTCTTTGTTTATCTGTTAGAAATTATACATTCTAGTTGAATGACCTTAGGCAAGTCATATAATTTCATTCCATTCTAGACAACTCTCTAACATTATAATTTACAAAGAAGGTGCCAACCTGAATTGGTAAAGGGAGTTTCCTTTTCTGGAAGTTACAAATACCAATGAAATCACAGGAATAGTTCCTAATCCTATTCTTTTTTCTTTTTTTTTTCCAAATACAAGAACTATTTCATATTATAACCAAGAATGTCAACAGCACAATTCACAAAACTGAAAAAAACAAAAAACAGGAAGTTGGAAAAGTGATCAGGGTCAAGGAAGTCCTACGGTTCAAATATGTAAAGACAATCATGAATCAGTTATTCAAAGGTAGGCACATGGGGATATGAATACAATTCAATTTTTTTTAAATTCAAGCATTTATTAAGCAGTTATTAAATACAAATACTATGTTAAGTGCTGAAGATGCTAAATTTGAAGGTGCAGCATAGCACATGTTGAAGTGTAATAAGATTAAGTTTAATAAAAGTGGCAGCTTCTGCAATAAGAGATGTGTTGATAAATGTTTAATAACCAGCTCTCTGAAGAAAAAAAAATATATAAAGTCAATACACTTTTAAATTTGATCCACATTATTAATATTTTCACTATCACTTTCTTAAGCCTAGATAATCAATCAAACCAAAAAAAAAAAATCTTTCCCTAATTAAACAATTCAGTGAATCTGGCTCTGCCCTGAACAAGTCACATGCCCATTTGGTCCATTGTTGATAGGAGCTTCTGTTGATTACTTGTCTTACTTTGGAAGTAGCTCCATCACTCTCTGAAAATTAGATACTCAAAACTCAAATATTTTGCCCATTTCTAGGATACAAATGTTCTCAGTGAACATTTAACACTTGGCTCTCAGTTGAGAACTGGTTTCAGCACACCTGTGTCTGAAGTGGTAAGCATCCCTTAAGAACTCAGACATGGCACTCCATAATTTAGAGACTTAGCAATTTCATTTTTAGCCCTGCTGTTAAGAGAAATCCAAATTCTTTGTGGGTAGTTCACACTTAGAAAGAATTTTATGAGCCACCAAGTAAGAGAGGCAGGATAACAAGCATTTAAAGCTGAAAGAGCCCTGAGAGGCCATCATCCCCATCAGTTAGCAGATGAGAAAACTGGGACACAGAAAGGGAAGATAAATTAAGGTCACACATCTAGAGGATATCAACTTATGCCTGACTTCAGGTTCTGCCATTTCTATTAAACACAATCTTATTACATTTAGATGTATGCTATTCTTCAAACTTAGCATCCTCAACACTTAACATAGTATTTTGTTCGTAACTGCTTAATAAATGCTTGCATTTTTAAAAATTAAACTGTCTTCATATCCTTATGTTCCTGTCCTTTGAATAACCAATACATAATTATTTTTACATATTTGAACCCTAGGACTTCCTTGACCCTGATTACTTTCCCAACTTTCCGTTTTTTGTCTTTTCTAGTTTTGTCTCCTGAGATCCACTAACTCCAAATCTAGTGTTTTTCCTACTAAATGATGAATTCAAGTACAGTCTATCAAGGGCTCCCAGGAGGACCTAGAAAAAGGAATCCCAGACTTTCAATGAACTAGGAAACATACTATTAAATGAGTCCACATTTCTCAGAGGTCTTGAGTTTTGTTAACCAAATTTTGTTGTTGTGGTGGATAACTGGTGCTACACAAAGCAGAGACAGGTTTTAGAGTTCAAATAGCAGTTTAATCACTTTCAGAGTGAGGAATACAATTTGCAAACTGGAAGATCTCTTAGACAGGAGACCTCCTTCTGTTGCAAGAAAGATTTTCACTATTGGTTAGAGAAATGCAAATTAAGACAAGAGGTACCATTTCATACCTCTCAGATTGGCTAAGATGACAGGAAAATAAATTGATGAATGTTGGAGGGAATGTGGGAAAACTTGGATACAAATGCATTGTTGATGGAGTTGTGAAATGATTCAACCATTCTGAAGACCAATCTGGAACTATTCCAAAATCTATCAAACTTCGATACCGTTTGATCTAGCAATGTCTCTAATGGGTCTGTATTCCAAAGAGATCATAAAAGAGGGGAAAGAACCCACATGTGCAAAAATGTTTGTAGGAGCTCTTTTATAATGGCAATGAACTAGAAATTGAGTTGATGCCCATCAATTGGGGAATGGCTGAATAAGTTATGATATATGAATGTTATGGAATATTATTGTTCTATAAAAAATGATGAGCAGGTTGATTTCAGTAAAATCTGGAAAGACTTACATGAATTGATGCTAAATGAAGTGAGTAGAACCAATAGAACATTGTACACAATAAAAAGATTATGTGATGATCATTTGTGATGGACTTAGCTCTTTTCAGCAATGAGATGATTCAAGGCAGTTCCAATAGATTTGTGATGAAAAGTGCCAACCTCAACCAGAAAAACTGAATGTGGATCAAAGCATGGCATTTTCACCTTTTTGTAGTGGTTGTTTGCTTTCTTGCTTTTTTTTTCTTTTTCATATTTTTCCCTTTTGATCTTTTTTTCCACACAGCATGATAAATACAGAAATATGATTAGAAGAATGCACATATTTAAACTATTTGGGATTGCTTGCCTTTCTAGGGAGGAAGGAAATAAGAAGAGAGGGAGAAGAATTTGGAACACAAAGTTTTGCTAAGATGCATGTTGAAAACTATCTTTGCATGTATTTGGAAAAAAATAAAATACTATTAAAAATTTTTTTAAAGAAAGGTAAAGATTTTATTCACAAATCATAAATGGCAAGAGTGGGGGAATGTAGATTACAGTACAATCAATTTCAGGACTTGAATGATTTCTCCTGACAAGCTCACAAATGCAGGACAATATGGATATTCTCTAGTTCTATGGGAGCAGTTCATAAATGACTGAAATTATAGGGATTCTTATTTGGGAGGGGACAGGATCAGAGTTCTATGAGGGGAAAAGCTCTATAATTTTTAATTCACTTCACTTAACATACACAGGAGAGTGCTGTCAAGAAGTGACTGTGGCATTTGATTCCCAAACTAGAAGAGGCAGCTCTAAAAAATCTAAGTTATTAGTAATTAATACATCATTTTGATAATTATGAAAATCATAATAATTTTTCCTCAGTTTCTATGCCAAGATAGAGGGCAGCTAAATGGCTCAGTGGATGGAGTATGAAGCCAGGAGTTAAGAAGATCTAAGTTCAATGCCAGTCTTAGATATTTCCTGGCTATACAGCTGTGAACAAGTCACTTCATTTCTGTTTACCTCAGTTTCTTTATCTATGAAATGGGGATCATAAAAGCATCTCTCTCCTAAGGTTGTTGTGAGGACCAAAATGTGACTATATTTCTAATAGTGTTTTACATGGCGCCTGACACATAGAAGGTGTTATAAATGCTTATTCCATCCCATCCCTTTTGCCATGGGAAAGACTTCCATTTAGAATTTTTGTGGGCTCAGACTGAGAAGGGGGAAAGAGGAGCAGCCCTGAGCCTCCCAGCCTTTTTTCTCTAATGAAGGGAATAAAACCAGAGGAAGATGATACAAGATGTGGAGTGAAATCTTTTCAAAAACATTCAGAGGGACAGTTATATGGTGCGGTGAATATAGCACTGGAATCAGGAGGATCTCAATTGAAGTCCAGCTTCAAACATTTGATGTTTATTAGTTTTGTGAATCTGGGCAGGTCACTTAACCCCATTGCCCTGCAAAATAAATAAATAAATTATAAAACAACGACATTTATAGAAGCCACAGGTAGTTAGCAACAGCCAAAGGAAGGGGGGGAAGGAGCCAGAGCCAGAGAAAAACAGAGAGACAGAGTCAGAAGCAAAAAGAGAATAAATATAAGATAATCTCAGAAAGAAGCAAAGCAACAGGGGCTTGGAGATGTCTGTTGTAGTCTATAAGATTTGATCTGTCTTAAAAAAAGAAAAAGAAAAGAAAAGAAAAGAAAAGCTGTAAGGAGGAAGTAGAGGAGGCAGAATATTTTAGGCATGGAGAATGACCCATACTATAACAGAATTAGAAAATGGAGCATTCTGAGCATAGTGCAGAAAAAAAGATAATTGGGTGTTAGGAGGGTAGCAAAGTATATCAAGAATGGAAAGGCAGAAAGGGACCATGTTGGGAAGAACTTTAAATGCCAAGCAGAACATTTGATATTTGATACTGGTAATAAGAGGGAGACACTGAAATTTATTGAATTAAGGGTGTGACATAGAACCGTGCTTCAGGAAAAATTACTTTGGCAGAGAGTGGAGAATGCGGGAGAGGCTCAAGGCAGTATTCCAACAGTCCAGGTGTGAGGCGATGAGGGCCTAAACCGAGGTAAAGACTGGGTCAGTCGGGAGAAGATGTATATGAGCAGTATTATGAATGCAGAATTGACAAGATATGACAACAGCTTGTATATGTGGGGTGAGTGAGAGTAATGAGTTGAGGATAACTCTGACATTTCAAGTCTGGGTGACTTGGGAGAGAATGATGATGCTCTTGATAGTGGTAGGAAAGTTTGGAGAGGAGATGATTTGTGTAGAAAGATAATGAGTTCTGTAGCACTTCACTATCAAATGCACACCATTCCCATTTTAGATGTGAAGAGATGAAAGGAGTTCCAAGCAATTATGAGTTGCTCAAGATTGCTTAGTGAGTGTCAGAGCTCAGTTCCTCTCAGTCCACATTTCATGTCCTGCCTTCCAAGACAGAAGGTCCCTAGAGAACACAAAATACCTTTTCTTCAATTTTGCCTCAAACAAAAATAGGTAATTAACTTTCTTCCCTAAGCCCTCCCCTTTTCTGAACTTCCTTAATACTGTCAAGGATCCATTTTTCCAGTAACCTAGATTCATAAGACCTATATCATCCTCAATGAATATAAACTGCTTGCATTTTTGTTTTTCTTCCCAGGTTATTTATATTTTCTGAATCCAATTCTCCCTGTGCAACAAGAAAAGTGTTCGGTTCTGCATACATATATTGTATCTAGGATATACTGTAACCTATTTAACATGTATAGGACTGCTTGCCATCTGGGGGAGGGGGTGGAGGAAGGGAGGGGAAAAATCAGAACAGAAGTGAGTGCAAGGAATAATGCTATAAAAAATTACCCTGGTATGGGTTCTGTCAATAAAAAGTTATTTTAAAAAAAAGACCTATATCATCCTCACTCACATTCACCCCATACATCCAATCTGTGACGTCATTTCTGCCTTCCCAACATCTCCCATGAATGTTGCTTTGTCTTGTCACAGAGATTCTCACACAGGTCTTTCCAGATGGGATAGAATGATGCTGACCTTGTCTCCTTGCATATGGGGGAACATGGAACTTGAACAGAAGAGCCAAGTTTTGCTTTCCATCCCTTGATAATGATAATAAAATAGAATTATAAAGCATTAAAGAGTGGAGGGCACCTTAGAGATGAGCTCATTCAATTCCATTTTATAGGTGGTCATTAAACATTTATTAAGTCACTCCTATGTGCCAGGTACTGTGTGAAGTGCTATAGTACAAAGAAAGGCAAAAGAAAATCCCTGCCCTAGAGAAGCTTACAATCTAATGGCAGAGACAACAAGCAAACAACTACATACAAACAAGTTCTTACAGGATAAATAGCAAATCAATAGAAGGAAGGCACTAGAAACAAAGGAATCAAGAAAGATGGGATTCAGCAAATTATCAGTGAAAACTGGTACAGGGAATTTAATTGGAATAAAAGACATCATCAAGGAAATATGTGCCCAGAAAAGAAGCTGAAACAAGTAAACAAAGTAAAGGTGACGGATGGACAATCCAGTTAAAGTGCAAGTATCCATGAAGTACTCAAGTATGAATGGGAGGCCACCAGCACATTAGGTAGAGAGAGTAAGAGTACCTTTGGGAGGGCACATGAAAGCAGAGTGTGGGATGAAGAAGCATGGATGGACTGAGAACTGTAGCCTCTGAAAAGTACCAACATTAATGAGACCGAAGGCTGATTAAGGTTTCAAAGTACCCTTTAGTTAAAGGTAGGCTGCCTGTCTCCGTAAAGGTTTTAGGAGTAGACTCTACAAAGGGCAGAGTTTCCCAAACTGCTGAGGATACTCCCCCATCCCCAAGGAAAGAGCACAATGTCTCATGGGGAATGGGCTAAAATCAATCAAGATTATTGGATCTATTTTAAGGACAACTTCTTTATAAGTACATCCATTTTCATTCCAAATGATAAACATGCTGTCCCCAGGACACAGAAGGTAGGGCTTGGGCACCAACCCTTGGCAGAGGGAAAGGCTCAGGACCTATCAAAGGAAGAAGCAGGTGTTTATGGCAGCAATACACCCCGTGCTGGTCAGATGATCCTAACCCGTCTGCCCTGGGAAGAGCTTTCCATGATGTGTTTATCCATTCCCGTAAACCCGGAGACAGTAAAGACTCCCTGGCACCAGAGTAGTGTCCCTGGGATGCTCTGGTACCCTGGCATCAGCCTCCTATCCCCTTGTATTCTGAAGCCAGGTAAAGCAGGTGGGTACCAGGGGCTACGCCAGACTTCACTTCTGGAAGATGGAAGAAAATGGGACAGCTGCATACTGCTATCACACTGTCACCTCGGTCTTTAGGAAGCAGTGTGCTGAGGGCAAGATTTGGATTAAGAGAATTGTTGTGGGATCTTTATCCATATCCCAAACTCTAACTGAGGGAGTGCCCAAAAGCTTTGTCTTGGGCCCTATTTCTGAATATTAGTCAATCAACATTTATTATGCACTTACCATGTACCAGACACTGTGCTAAATGCCAGAAATATGAATATGAAAAATAAAAATATCTGCTGCCCTCCAGTTGTTTGCAGATTAAAGGAAGAAAACACAAAAGGAAGTTGAAAAAGGAGGTGGGGACGGTACCAGCTTTGGGGCCGTGATGAAGTTCAAAAGGATGCAAATAGGTGGGAAATACAGAGATGAGTGGCCTGGGAACCACTCTTAAAGGGGGCCTCTCAGCTCCACTCTCCAATCCAAGAGTTCCCAGAGCAGAGGATACTGTGCGTGGGGTGTGCGTACAGAGACTGATGGGATTGTGCAGGATGATGAGGTTGGGGTGAGCACTGGACATTTTTTGGATAGCCTAGATAAATCTCAAATTCAAAATGCCTAAAACAAGATTCATCATCTTTCCCCAAAAAGCCCAGCACTCTCCCAAACTTCTCTATTTCCAGCAAAGACATCTCCACTCCAAATGTTCATACAGTTTTTAACATGTATTGCTCTACCTGCCATCTAGGGGAGGGGGTTGGGGGGAAAGGAGGGGAAAAGTTGGAACAGAAGGTTTTGCAAGGGTCAATGCTGAAAAGTTACCCATGCATATATCTTGTAAATAAAAAGCTATTTAAAAAGTTCAGATGGATTTTTGGTGACCACTGAGGTAGGGCCTTCTGAGCTCATGTTATTGGTCTGATCAGTCACAATCGGACACACTGTACCTTGACCCCAACTTAGTGATGTTACTTTGGTCTACTTCAAGAACAAAGGACAGAAATACCATCATTTCCATCAAAAGCACAAGGATTCTTCCAGTCCCTCAGGTTTATAACATCAGCATTCATCTAAAGAGGAAAACTCCAGAGCACAAGTCTCTCTCTAAGAAGCAGCTAGATGGCACAGGGGATATAATGAGTTCAAATCCAGCCTTAGATACTTACTAGCTGTGTGACTCTGGGCAAATCACTTAACCTTACCTGCCTCAGTTTCCTCAACTGATGATAATAACATCTATCTCACAGGGTAGTTGTGAGGATCAAATGAGAAAATATAAAAAGACTCTAGCCATAGTACCTGGCATGTAGTTTGTACTTAATAAATATTTGTTTCCTTCCTTCCTGTGCAATCTGTCCTCCACACAAATGCCAAATGATATGCCCAAAATACAGATGTCTATATCATTCTCCTGATTAATAAATTCCAATAGCTCTTCATTAGTTACAGAATCAAATATAAACTCTGCTCTTTAGCTTTTAAAGCCTTTTAACAACCTCTACTCTCAATCTATTTTTCCTGTACTCATAGTCCAGCCTAATTTGCCTTCTGTTTCTTATACGCCATGGTCAATTTTCTACCTCCATGCTTTTGTTCTGGCCATTGCTTTTGTCCAAAACACAATCTCTCCTTACCCTACCCTTTTCATAAAATCTCTTTCTTTCAGCTGTAGTTTAAGAATATCATCTTTCTACATGAAACCTTTTCACTGATGGTACCCTCCTTCCCAAACTACTTATATTTAATGACCTTGTAAGTGTTCATATTCATTCTTTTTATATTTGTTCTTTCTATTTATACATGTCCTTATTTCTTCTGGTAGAAAGATCCTTGAGAGCAAGAATTATTTCATTTTTTATCATTGAATCCTTAGCATCATGCACAGTACCCAGAGTATAATTGGTACTTAATGTTTTGTTGATGGATAGATAATGATCATTCTGAATGAGAAAAATCAATGACAGGCAACAAAAAAAACTAATACCAATTAGGAAATTTGGGAGATGATCTGATAGAAAACAAGGTTTTTTTCTTCACTTTTTTGCTTGAAGTTCAACATTTTGAAATAAGCTTGGTAGCCAAATTTGGTGACGTTAGAATCATAAAACTACCAAGAACTTAGAAAGTGGTACTACATACTAGTTAGCCTTGAGTTAGTTTGGCAGATGTGCTAGTTTTATAATAGGTTACATCTCCATTGTAATAACAAATAGAAGGATATTAAAAATTCAAGAGAAAAATTAATGAGTTATTTTTCCTTCCCTTCTTTCACATCCCCTTCCTTTACTTTTCATTGTATTTGCCTGCCCTTCTCTCCCCTTTTACTGCCTTTTCCTCTCCCATTCTTTCCTTTTCTTTTCTACCACTTTGCTTGATCTCCTTTTCCTCACTTCCTCTCCCCTTTAAAAATTATTTTACTTTTTAATCAATATACATCTTTTCCCCCCTTTCCTACCTCCCTCCCAATTAAAAGAAAGAAAAATAAGTACCCTGTTCCAAACATAATCAAGCAAAATGAATTTCTACCTTGATCATATTCAAAAAATATGTCCCAATCTGTATTTCTCTTTTTGGTGGTTGGTAGAATGTTTCATCATGAGTCCTCTGAAATCATGATTGGTCTCTGCATTGCTTGGCGTTTCTAAGTCTTTCAAAGTTGTTTGACTTTATAATATCATCATACTAGAGACTAAATTATTCATATAGAGATTAATCTATTTTCATAGTTCATTTTGCATCAGTTCACCCAACTTTCTCTGAAACCATACTCATTATTTCTTATAACATAAAATATTCCATCACATTCATATACCATAACTTGTTCAGCCATTCCCCAATTGATGGGAACTTCTTTAGTTTCCAATTCTGTACCACTACAAAAACAGCTGCTACAAATATTTTGTACATTTTTAGTAATTGAGTTTGTTTTACTTAGAACTTATTCCTCCCTAAATCTACATTCCCTCTAATTCTCCCTTCTTCCACTTCTCCTTTTCATTTCCCTATTGAGGGAAATTTATGTCTATGTTCAACTATATGTGTGTGTATCTCCCTCTTTCAATCAGTAGTAATACTCTCTCCACTGTTATAGTTAACCATTTTGTGTTTAGTTTTATTTGTTCTCTTTCTGTTTATTCTGTGTATTCTTATTCGTGTCATTATCTATCTTATTAGAATATAATTTTCTGAATAGGGATTTTTGAATTTTTTCTATTACAATCTTCAGTGCCAGGCCCAATGCCTGACCCATGGTAGGGATTTAATAAATGATTAATTGATAGAATCATAGGAGAGGGCAGGGAAAGAAAAAAAGGGAAGCACTGTGAACTTTTCGTTTTTGGTCATTTTTACAGAAAAGATGTACTCTGTCCATCTAAATTTATAGGAGCTTTTTTGAGCTTCATGTCTAAGAATGTGTGTGTGTGTGTGTGTGTGTGTGTGTGTATGTCAGTATTCTCTGTACATAAGGACCTTGGCATTCTGTGGAATACAAAGCATATAGTATCTTGCGGAAAGGGATTCCATACTAAGGAAGTTGGCCCAATACTAGTGTTATTGGGCTTGAACTGGAGATTGCATCTCGTGTGTGGGAAGCCATCCCAGAGAACATGCATCAGAGCTGATCTTTAAAGCTCAGGGTCTCTCCCTCAAGGCACACATGACTCATCCCTGAAGGGTTTATGTTTTAAGATGAAACAATCTTTTACTGGCCACCGAGCAGGAAGAGGGGCTAGCTCAGTAGACCTTTAAAAGGGAGTGCCCCACCCTCTGCTGTTCTCTTCCCATCACAGCTGCAAATTGTATCAAGATTAGTGAGTCCTGCAGGGGAATGTTCATGGGGGAACCACCCTTTCCCCACTCTGGCTACACAGGAGTCGTGAGCACATGGCGACTAAAGCACACGTTCTGCTTGGACAAGCTTAAGTAAGACTAGATCTGAATCCGAGCTGTTTGTCCTGCCTTGTGTTTCTCGTAGGAACAGGATCTTGAGATGGATGTATCCAGTGAGGAAGCTCCCTTACAAGGTTGAGAACCAGAGGCCCCAACGTCCATTGGTTAGCAGGGAGAATTTCTACATGAAGAAAGACAATTTCTTGTCCACTATCAAGAGAACGAGGAGGTGTCTGATTTAATAGAAGACACAGACTCAAAATGAATTATTTGGACAATGCAGAGCCAAGGTGAAATGTACATTGCCCATTCAAAAATTCCACAAAATGCTTTATGTTTTGATTATTGTAAGTCTTAACCTCCCAAGAGAGTAAAACAATAATTATTATTACTGTTTTTAAAAGATATTCTATCAATGTGCACTTGTAAGACTTTTATGTTATGCATTTCCTTTTTGTTGAGGCAATAAATATATATCCCATATTTGATTCACATTGTACATTATTTTTCTAAGCCAATCCTAGGCTTTACCAAGTTTTCCTCAGAGCATTGATATGAGTATATAAGCCAAAACATGAAAGAAAAGACATTTGGCCCTTTTTTAGAATGCTTAAAGATTTAAACCAAAAAATTGTCTCCTTACATGAAGAACTAAGAGTTATGAATCTTCTTGCATGCCTCATATCTTATATTTGTTTTAGGCAATAATTGATTCAGGCCAGTCTGATGCTTTGGGTTCAGAATTGAAATGAAATTAAATAATTGTAGAACATCTAACAGTAACAATAGCCGTTTTACTTAGCCATAGCAGGAAAGGATATAGCACTAATTTTGTTAGACATGCTGGTCTACCAGTAAAAGCCTGAGGGATGTGCTAGCTTTTGTATTCAGACCACCAGAAAGTTAAGTCAATAGTCTGAGTCTTAGCTTCCTTGAATTAAGTTTCAAAGATGGTTTCAATACCTTTTAAGGAAAAACTAGCCTAGACTACATGCTATAGGGCCTTTGAAAAGAGTAGCCCAGACTGCATGGCAGAGCCTTAGGAAATACTGCTCCTACCACAACCACCCTGACTGATGTGACTGGTACAGAGTTGTTTTTAGTAGAAAAAGCACCAGTATCTTTAAAATTAAATTAAAATTTTTTAAATTTAAAAATGTTTTCAAAAAAGAAAAAACAAACCACACATGTAATCAATGACTAAACTCACAACTTGTAGTTCAGATCCATTTCAAATACTGCTATGTGAGGCTGGGCAAGTCACTTAACCAGGTTGCCTCAGTTTTCTCAACTGTAAAATAGAGATAGCAATAGCAGCTATTTCCCAAGGCTGTTGTAAGGGTTAAATGAAACATTCGTAAAGTACTTAGCCAAAGTACCTTGCACATAGTAGTGCTATATAAATGCCAACTATTATTACTTTTCCGTGTGTACCTGATCTTTGAATTGTATATACCATCTACTATTGGTTCCTTCTTTCAAATGACATGGTCTTTTTGCTTAAGATGAGAATAAAAAGAGAAAAAGAAATAGAATGAGATTTTACTTTACCATAGGGCCTCTCAGGGGCTTGCTCAAATGGGAACTTTTAACTCTAAAACTTAAGTCTTTTGCCACTAGGCTGGACTCTTTGGTTTGAGCTCGCCAAGAGAATAACTGATACAGGCAAACTGATCCTCTCAGCCAATCACATGATTTCTTTCTTGATCCCAACAATGAGACTCACACATTGGAAAATATCACAGAATTAAAAGCACTTTGTTTACACATTTAAAATTTCAAAGTAGGGATCTGGAATATCTTTTCCCTTACACAAAAACAAGTGTCTTTTTTCCAAGGGCATTTCCATCTTTGATAGCACACAGATCACTACATCATACCACATGTCCCTTCTCAATGCAAGGGAAAATAGTTATCCCTTCCATATCATGGGAATTATGAGCACAACACCCTACTGAGATATGAAAAATCCATATAAAAATTTTTTGGCCCTCTCTTCATGCTAAAGAAGTCTGAATTGTCTCTTTTTTATGGGGTTTTTATAGCAACTTCTTTTAAAAATAGGTTAAGTATTTGATCATAAGCTGGTCTTTGAGTGTCATCTGTGCCTTCTGCAAAACTCCCCAAAAATTCCCATTTAATTTTTTATGCTGACTGACCTGTAATAGATCAAAACTACAAGGGTAAAGTCATGATGTGAAAGAGCTAACTGTGTTGAAGAACAGAAGTTTTTCTAGTTACTGATACAGAATGTCCAAAAGTCTAAGGACAATTTTAAGTTTTAATGGCTCTAAGCTATTAAAGTTAAGAACCAGAAACAACTATCATCTTAAACTTCCAACCTATTTATTTATATGAATGAAGCCAACACTACATAGCCAAGTCTCTAAGAAAGACAAAAGGTTAATGTATATGATGAACAGATGGAAAGATGATAGATAGATAGATAGATAGATAGATAGATAGATAGATAGATAGATAGATGGATGGATGGATGGATAGATGGATGGATGGATGACTTTAAACTATTAAAGCTTAAAAGTGCCCTAAGACTTTTGGAACACCATGTAGTACTGTCTACATACAATAGAATTTTGCTCTGACTTGTCCTTTGCAGACACTCATCCACATCTCTGATGAAAATGTTGAGGTAAGCATGAATAGAAAGACAGGGGACTGATAGGGCAGGATGCATACATTCTGCAACAGTCATTTTCTGGAGTCCTGACTTTACTGTTTTTCTTTATAAAAGGCAGAGTTCAATTGGGAGAAGGGAGAAGGAAGAATTTCCAGAAATGATTATATTGTAAGAGCCAAAGGCATCAATAAAATCTGTTTTTTAAAAAAGATATTAAAGTAGTGATTTTGGAGATCATATAAAAGAGAAAACTTCTCAAGCATTGTAGTCTTGACACCAATCACATTTTTCTGGGAGAGCCAAAGTGCATTGAGACTTCATCAAGATGTATTCAGCGACAGCAAATTGTGGGTCAAGAGCTCAGGGAGAGGAAGTAGCAGCTGACAGCTATGATTCATCAAATCAGAGTAAGAAGTACCTTGATCTATCCCAACTCCTTTTCCTCCTGGGAGCCTAATCAACAACTGGGCAAAGCAATGCTAGTAATAGCCCAGTCCAATTCAAACTATTCCATGCAGTCATGCTTGAGAATGCAATGGATCACCTCCTAGAGATGTCAGAATATTTTTTCAGATCTGAACAAGAATAAGAGAAAGCAAGGAAGAGTTGCAATCTGCCCTGGAGAAAAGACTTTGAATACTGATTAAATCTTCTATGCAAGTATCTAAATAATAAATCCTTTGGAAAAAAATAATACGTCTTTTGGATTTATTTTCAGAAAATCCATCACAACCAAAATCAGACTTTTCAAATGACAGTTATGGTTGTTAATCAAATGATATATTTTACTTGTCCTCAGATGGGAGAAGATGGGATCTTTCCAACCACATCACAGACTATATAATCCCTGATGGCCCATCTTCCTCTAAACCAAAGTTCAATCAAGAGTATATAAATCTGTCAAAAACTAAAAAGCTTGGCAAATTTAAAAAAAAAAAAAAAAAAAGTCTGGCGATGGCCACTTCTCATCAATAGTACAATCGTGAAGAAATACAACAAAAAACCCTGAAACAATTATCTCAAATTTCCAGCCTAGTCTCTCATTTGGATAGAACAACATTAGAGTCAGTTCTCTAAGATACTCTAAAGGCTAATTATATACACTTATGTCTATAAGTATATAAAGAATATATCATTATGAGCACATATAATGGTTAGAGAAAGAGAAGTATATATTATATAAAGAATATATAATTATGTACCTATAGAATAATAATAGCTGGCCTTTTATGGCATGTTAAGATTTGCAAAGCAGTCTACATAAACTTGCTAAATTGATTTTAACAACCCTGTGACACAAGAGCTATTTTTGTTCTCTATATACAAGAAAACTAAGGTACAAAAAGATTGTGAATTGCCCAGGGTCAAAGAATTAATATTTCATGTCAAATTTGAACCCAGATCTTCCTGCCTTCAAGTCCAACACCATTCTTACTTTCACACTATATAACATTATGATCTTTTTTTCCCCCGATCTATTCACCATTCTTCCCAAGCTTTCATTTGCTTGCTCTCTGTGAAGCTTAATATGAACCATACTTTGGTTTAAGAAGCAAAGAAAAATATTCCAAGGGGGTTTTTTGTTTGTAAATTTTTAGGTGTTGCTCATCCACATGACTTGTATTTTTTATTTGTAAATTAAATTTACATGGCTTCTCCAGGTCAAAAATTAAATACCGCCAAGAAAAAAGCATCAATGTCAGCTGAAGCAGTTATGTTCAGAAGGGTCAAGAATTCCCTTTCACTCAAGGGATGTTTAGTTTTCAGTAGATTAACATACTGACTTTATTTCTAGGGGCCCTGTTTTTTGCAGAGCTTATACATGAATTTGCCAGTCTCCTCTAATAGAGCAAGACAAATAGGAGCTCCAATCTCATCCACATCTTGTTTTATAGTCAGTTAAAAGTATCTGAGAACTGAAAATAAGACTAGGATGGATTCACAGAGAACAGCAGAAAGCTAAAGCATCTCTTACATGGATGGATGGATGGATAAGTGGATGAATGGGAAGGAAGGAAGGAAGGAAGGAAGGAAGGAAGGAAGGAAGGAAGGAAGGAAGGAAGGAAGCAAGGAAGGAAGGAAGGAAGGAAGGAAGGAAGGAAGGAAGGAAGGAATAAAGGAAGGAAGGATCAGAGAAACAGAGACAAAGAGAGAATCATAAAGTAATTTATAATGCAAAAGAAAACCAAACCCAAATTTTTTTTAATTTGCAGTCAACAGCACAATTGATCTTTTCCTTCTCAAATTTTATAGAATCTATTTCAGTATACACCTAAGGATCAACCACTCAACAACTTTCAGCAAAGAGACTAAATGGGTGTAACTGTTCTGTTTAGCTCCTACTTCTACCCCATTCACAGAATTAAACAATAAACTTAGGAATGATATGTCTTTAAAAAGATGAGATCTGACCTGTGTTACTTTAAGTTAATATTAGTAGTCCTGTTCTCAACAGTACTATGGGAAATGGAAGTGTGCATCCTCCTAGAAAGATAAGGCAAAAGGTTCACTGAAGTAGATTGGGGAAAAGCTGGGGAGCTTTAAAGACAGGAACAAGAAAGGGGGGCATATTTTCACCCACAGAAATGTCTATTTAGTCAATTTATTTTATAAGCTTACAACAATTTAAAAGTAATTTTATCTTACAGAAATGTCTAAAGAGAAAAAATGCATTGTTGCCTTCTCAGGAGGTAGAGCTAATACAAAGACCAAAACTTTCCAATATCTCTTAGTTTTCAGAAACATGAATTACCAAATGTACCTGCTTAAGACCTAGTTTACCATGATGAAATAAGGCACAGTCCCTCAAAAGGAATGAGTGACCCAAGCTCCTGATTGGGGTGGAGAAATTTACAATTATCCAGAGGCATAAAAACACAATTTAGTTTTTAGAAATTCCATACATTTACACAGAACATCTAAGATACACTTTTAGCAGTTAGAATTGCTCAACCCCAATTTGAACACCAATCAACTGAAGAAACTGCCATGAGATTGATATAATAAAAATCTGGGATAAGAAGGCACAAAGTAAGTATGATCAATTTATTATCAAATTAGCAATTTCCAAAAAAGGTATCCAAGGCCTCTCAATAGCCAAGGATTCAATCAAAGTAATTCTTTTTATGTAGTTGATTACATAAAAGTACTATAAGTAATTCAGTGATATCCATCTAAACTAAAACTATGATTAGTCACACAGAGATGAAAAGTACTTTGCTTCACTGGACTCAGAGCAGGTATTCTCATATCAGAGAGCATATTCCCATAATCCAAGGCAAGAGGATAAAATGCAAAGTTGACTCACATTCCCTAGAAAGTCTCATGATAGGCAAACATCCTATGACCAGGTTGACTCATCTTCTCTTTTCCCTTCCTCCCTTCCAAAAACCTTTAGATTTTGAGTTTTTGTGTTCAGACTACAGTACAGACTACAGACTACTACCTAGGAATAGGTAAATTAAACCCTTACAAATTCTATCACTGAAGTAAGTCCACACACAGTCTATGTGAAGTTTTAACACAATCAAGTCCAAACAACTCAAAAATATTGATAAACTAATTACATCAATTCTCAATCAATAACTGATTTAAAATGCAAAATAAAATGGATGTCATTTTCAGTTTCATATGGCCTTGCTGAGCAGCAATCTTTATCCTGAGAATAGTTCATTTCTTTGAGGAATAGTGTTCTCAGCTCAGTTGTATCTGACTGAAAGGGGTAAACTTGAGTCCAATCTCTAGAACTTAGCCCCTTCTATTACATGAGCAATAAGCTCAGGGAGCAGTTCACAAAGGGACAATGGCACCTGGATACCTGGAGAAAGGAGCTTGCCAGCTTTGCAGGAGGCTTGTGGCTTCAGTCTGGCAAGTGGTAAAACTGGCCAGCTTGGGGTGGACAGGTACTCCAATTCATAGTGCGCATTCTCAAAGTCTCATGGAAATTCATTTCACTTGTTTCCTTTTGTAATGCTGGATAAACTGAGACAAGACAGAGAAGGGTTTAAAATTCTCAGTGGAGAATTGGACTGGTGAAAACAGCCTGTGAGCAAGGGATTCCAGAGACTCTTTATAGGGCTCCAGCAATCAGGGTGTAGACCACTAGTGAGCAGAAACTCCAGGAAAGACCATAATTTTTTTTAATTCTGATAGATAGGAAGTGAAGAAGCTGTCTGAAGCAGAAGATGCCCAAGCATTTCAGATAAGCCAGAGTAGCCAGAACTGCACCTTAATTATCTTAGTCCCAATGGCCAGGAAGGGCGGGGTTTGTCACCAGAGAAACTGAGGCATGACACTTTTTATTTCTCTTGTGCCTAATGATCTGTTGGAGCTGATGCACAGCATATGTCTGACTTGGTGTTCAGAGGGTCATCTGGGACCATAATGCCAAAGACAGCAGAAATCATGTTATAGGTCCAGCCAGCCACCTATGGAGTGCTGCCTGGGCTGTAGTAGGTTTACTTATGATAGAAAAGAAGTCTATCTATCTCAAAAGGAAAGCCACTGAATAAAATATTGCACAACTTCTCAGGGGTACATGGGAAATTCTTTAGACCCATAAACTCCAAGTCCCTCCATGTCCCTGCTCTTCTGGTGACTTTGAATGCATCCAGGAGAATCTACAGTCAGTCTGGCAGTCATAGACAGGATATCTCCTCCACCATTTCACATCTAAAACACCATAGATCTGGTTCAGTTCACTGTAGATGCAATAGGCAATTGTGTAGTCTTTGCCAGGGGCTGAAGTAAATGTATGGCCTCCATAGCATCAACTGGTTAGCGTAGGGACTAGCAGCTTCCTGATGCCGTCAACCTCTATCCTTTCCTCTTCGTCATCTTTCTCATCATCCACATCCATCCAGCTGTCCTCTGCTAATCTCCTAGAATGATTCACGTAATCTAATCGCTTGGACTTTTGAAGCTCTGGGTGATTTGCATCCTTAGACTTGTACTGTGATGCCGTCGGGCTTTTCAGGTCTTAGGAAACTGAAAAACCGCTCTCAGGGCTTAATTCAGGAGCTCTATGCTGCATGGTGGGCTTCCCAGAAGTGAGCTGAAGAACAAGACGGATGAAGCTCAAGCCCAGCCACTTCCGTATCCGCCTCGCCCAGCCACTTCCGTATCCGCCTCGCCCAGCCACTTCCGTATCCGCCTCACGCAGCCACTTCTACCTCACGCAGCCACTTCCGCCTCACGCAGTCACTTCTGCCTCGCCCAGCCACTTCCGCCTCGCCCAGCCACTTCCGCCTCACACATCCACTTCCGCCTCACACATCCACTTACGCCTCACACATCCACTTCCTCCTCACGCAGCCACTTCCGTCTCACGCAGCCACTTCCGCCTCACGCAGCCACTTCCGCCTCACGCAGCCACTTCCGCCTTACAAGCCACTTCCGCTTCTACAGGATGAGGGAGAATGGAGCAACCACATGACTGTGGGGCCCCATCCCTTCACTACCGTTGGGTTTTTGTTTTTTTAAATGTTATACGTTTCAACAATTCACATTTATTCAAATGAATTTTTAAAATAATCCCATTTTTTACAAATTGTTACCTGGCTGTAAGCCAGGAAGCCGAAGTTCTGGGCTCAGCCTTTTTTCCAGAACTGATGTTTCTGAATATGTGATTAAATCCCGAGGAAAGAGAAACGTGAGCTTGGTCCGTTAATTAAGTACTTCTGTGAGGTAGTTTGTGGTGGAATGGTGGAGAGCTGGCAGCCAGCCACGAGGACCTGAGTTCAGATCTTGCCCTGTGACCTCTACATCCCTTAATGGCTCCAGGCTGGATGCCAGCCCACACTGACAGGAAATATCCTCATTTGTACGTGGTTCATATATGATACCAATGAAGTCTCAAGTCCAGTCCAAAAGAAATTGTGTAAAGTATTGTGCTGGTGTCAACTATCTACAATAGTATTATTAAAAGCAGATTTCCTTTTATTTATTATTTAAACATTTTCTTTTAAAATTTTGCGTTCCAAATTATCTCCCTCTCTCTTACTCCATCCTCCTCCAACTAAGAAGGAAAATAATATGATATCAATTATACATGTGAAATCATGCAAAACATATTTCCATATTAGCCATATTGCAAAAAATAAAGTGAGAAATGTATCATTCAATTTGCACTCAAAGTTTATCAGTTCTCTCTCTGGAGATGGATAGCATTTTTTCATCATGAGTTCTTCAGAATTGTCTTGGAGCATTGTATTGATCTACAGCAAAGTTTTTTTAAACTGTGGGTCCCAACCCCATATGGGGGCACGTCACTGAATGTGAGGGGGTTTGCAAAATTATAATTTATTATCAATAATTGTTTGATTTGTATACTTATGTTATATACTTATATACCCAGGGTGAAGTAAAAAAATTTCTCAGGGAAAAAGGGATCACAAGTGGAAAAAGTTTAAGGACCCCTGTTCCTTTTTTTATTTTAATTTTTTTTAATTTTTCCAAATACATGAAAAAAAATAATTTTCAACATTCATCTTTGCAAAATCTTGTGTCTGAAAATTTTCTCCCTCTCCTTCCCTCTTCCGCATCCTCAAGATAGCAAGCAATCTGATAGAGGTTAACTGTGTGCAATTCAGCTCTTTTTTACAGGAAGGTTCAGGTACAGCATGTAAATAGATAACGTAGAAAAGAGAGATAACAATTATTACAAAAGTGTTGTTGCTACTGTGATACCCCAGTTGAGCCTTAAAAGCAGATACCTTAAGATATAGAGATAAGGAGAGAAGGTACTTTAGGTATAGAACAAAGATATCAAGGTAGGCATTGAGACATCAACTTCATGCTTTATCCCATGCTGGGACTCAGGTTTTGATCACAAGAAAATCTGGGGTTTCTCTGATTTCTCTGATTAAGGAGGAATCCTCCCTTTTTCTCACGCAACAGAATTTTCAGAATAAACCTTCTATTTGCTATTGTTAATTAGTCATTCCAATCATCATTAGTACGGCTGTTAATGTTGATGAAGATTTCCCTCCGAGACAGAGTTTAGAGCATGTTATGTATCAGATTTAGCCCTTTCCCGCATCTCAGGGGGTGCTCTTCCAAAGTCATTCTCCAACCAAGAGCATGACAAACCATCTGCCAAAGGATTGGATTTCTTGGCAAAGCCAATACCTAAGAGAACAGATGGCCATGTCTGAACATCTTGGCCACAGAAATTCACTTCTGGCCACTGTTGAAACTGGGGTCTTTAAACTCAATACATCCAAAAAAAAATATTTTTTTAAAGGAGCTGAAGCTGATCAATCTGTCACAGAAAAATTGCCGCCATAGAGACGGCGAGCATCTTCAGTAAGTAAAATACTTATTATTTCTTGTCGAAACCCTTCCAACTTGCTCATCATAAGGTTTTCAACAATTTCCCTTTCGGTCCACAACTTGTGTCAGTCCATAAGATAATGAAGCAATGAGCTTGTGTCCAAGTACAAATGGATTTCTGTCATCCAGACACTGTCCAGTAGATAGAGAGGAACGTGCACCTCTGAACAACCACCTGGGATCTAATCCTTACTGACAGTAAAATACAGCAAAAGTCTTTCCCACACAGCTTTGAAGGTTCTGTGCGAGTCCCCCAGGGAATGGGAGAAATATGCAAGGCCTGATGTTACTCACATCTGCAGCATGTCATATTAAATTAGCAGCAGCATACTTTCCTGTTGGGTTCCAAAAAGATCTCATATATGCACAGAAAATACTGAGGTTTAAAAACAAGATGACAAGTCTGAACCATGGCAAAGGGGGGGAAATGCCTCTAATATCTTAGCATTCTAGTACAAGAGTTCTCCAGGGAAAGGCTAACCCTTGGGTGCTTAAGGAAAATGATAATGACAATAATAATAACTAGCATTCACATAGTGCTCTGAGTTTACAATTATTATCTCATTTGATCCTTACAACAATCCTGGGAGGTAGGTGTTCTTATTATCCCCAGAGGAAATGGAAACATTCAAAGGTTAAGTATCCTGCCTAGGCTCAAACAGCTGTGAAATAGCTGAGGTTGGATTTGAATGCCGGTCTTCCTTTCTACAGGTCCAGCTCTCACTGTATCATCTAGCTACCTTTTTACAATAGTTTTTAAATAGAATTATTTATTCAGGGTGACCTCTATCAAGCTGGTTGCCTGTGCTTCAGACAAAACTGAGGATTAAATGAGTATGGAGGTAGAAAGGGATAGGGATGAAGGATGCTGATGTGGTGGGATTTCACTGATAGAAGGAACTAAACACCAGCAATTCAGACAACTCAGTTTCAGAGAGTTCCCTGAAACAATAGTATTAACCAAAGTTAAATTATTTGCCCAAGGTCACCCATATATTATTTTTTAACTTTTTTATTTTTTTTATTAAAGCCTTTTAATTTTCAAAAGAAATGCACAGATAATTTTTCAACATTAACCCTTGCAAAACATTGTGTTCAAATTTTCCCCCTTCTCCCCAACCCCTCCCCTAGATAGCAAGTAATCCAATATATGTTAAATATGGTAAAAAAAAACATGTTAAATCCAATATATGAGTATATATTTATTCAATTATCTTGCTGCACAAGAAAAATCAAATCAAAAGGAAAAAAGGAGAAAGAAAATAAAATACAAGCAAACCACAAAAAGAGTGAGAATGCTATGTTGTGATCTACACTCAGTTCCCACAGTCCTCTCTCTGGGTGTAGATGGTTCTCTTTATCACAAGATCATCAGAACTGGTCTGAATCATCTCATTGGTGAACAGAGCTATGTCCATCAGAATGGATCATCGTATATTCTTGTTGTTGCCGTGTACAATGATCTCCTGGCTTTGCTCACTTCACTCAGCATCAGTTCATGAAAGTCTCTCTTAATAATAATATTATTAATAATTGATATTATTTGCTTGGTGATGAGGCATATAAGTCAAATTTGGAGAATTTGGATTTGGATGGGTAGTCAATGCTTGGGCATTGTAAAGATTAGGCAAGGAAATAGTATAATAACAGGTAAAGTGGAGATGCCTATAATAGTGGGGCAGATGAAAGAGGAAAATAGATTTTTGTTCATTTTTTCTCTCAAGGGAACGCAATTTCTGGGAGTTTGAGGATATCTTCTGGGGGATAAATGTAAATTATTTCAATAATGATGATTTGAAGTTGGAACAAGCAGAAAATATTGATTAGGGTGAGGCCAGCAACGTGAAATCAAGCTGATGTTTCTAATTGAGGCATAGGCTTGAAATCATCCTGCTGATCATTTCTTATAGAATAATAATATTCCATAGCATTCATATACCATAACTTATTCAGCCCTTTCTCCAATTGATGAGCTTCCACTCAGTTTCCAGTTTCTTGCTACTACAAAAAAAGGCTGCCACAAACATTTTTGCACGTGTCACCCATATACTATTGTACAGGTAATATTTGATCACAACTCCAAGACTGTCTCTATCTACTACTACACCCAGTGTCAGAATCAGAAAATCATAATTCTTTAGTATCACAGTTTGTAGAATATTAGAATTAGGAAGGATCAGCTAGTCCAAGAGTTATTCATCTTTTAAGGAATCAGAATCCTTTTAACAATCTGGTGAAGCCTATGGACCCCTTCACAGAATATTTTAAATTTACAAAATAAATAAAAAGAAATGGTAAATTTCTATTAGAAGTTAGTCAAAATAAAAAGCTATTTTCACCCATTCAGAGATAAGAATTTCTGATCTAGTCCAACCTCTCATGAATACATAAGAAAACTGAGGTTAAGAAAAATTTAGTTACTTCTCCAAGATATACAAGCAATAAATGGAAAAATGAAATTAGAACCCAAGTCTTCTTCCATTAGTGATTTCATTTTGCCCTTCTCCACTACTTTGTGAACCTAAGTTTCAGTTGCTTGTAAGTCACCTGATTTTGGAGAATGTCCCCAACTTAAGGAATATCATAAAACTAACTCCTCTCTCTCTTACCTCAGTATCTTTCAATATCTTCCACCAATCAGAAACCTGATGTCTTAATCTCTATAATCCTGTTTATCCTGTTTTTTACTTGCTCCAAATTGTATATTAACCATGTAAAAACCAAGCTATAGGGTCCGTGATTTACTGAGAGTCTTGGACCCAGTTTGGTTTGTAACAGCATGCATGGTTAAATAAATCCTTTGTTTGGATCAAACTCTGAGTTTGAATCCAAGGGTCTATTAATATTAACTATAGTGGTTAACAATTACATATTTAAGACTTAGCAAGAACTTTACATATATTTTCTTGTTTAACACTCACAATATTGAGTTTTATTATCATTCCCATTTAACAAATGAGGAAATTGAAACTCAATATAGGTTAAATTATTTCCCCACGGTCACACAGGCAGTAAATGAAGCAGGATTTGAACTCAGTTCTTCTCTTCGATTTCAGCATCCTCTATCTACTACACAACTAAGATCAGCCAAAAATAAGAAAGAAAATCTAATCAGGGTGATATTTTTAGTCTAAAAATAAATTTTTTATCTGTCTTTGCCTAGGACACAAGTCAAGGACCATTTGGTTCATTATGGACATGAGATGCACAGAGAGAAGCAACAAATAGAATTCCAGTTCTTCCCTTGAAAGGTTTAACTCTGTTCTCCAGATTCCAAGATGGTGCTAATACTTCTTCTGCCATTCCTTCTTTTCCACCTATTTCAAGAGATCATTTCAAGGAAAGTGTTTTGGAAACCTTGAACCTCTATGCAAATGTGTCTTATCATCATGGTTATTATTTTCTCTTCTATTCCTGACTACCAAAATCTTTTAATCTATTTATTTTGGAATCCTTTTTTTGTATCCTCAGTGCTCAGCACAGCAACTGGCACATAATAAGTGCTTAATAAATGTTAGTTAACTAACAGGTCAGGAAGATTAGAATGGGAAGGAAAGAAGGAAGGAAGGGAGGTAAGGAGGCAGAAGAGAGGGAGGGAAGGAGAAAGGAAGGGAAGGAGGGAGAAGAGAGGAAGGGTAGAAACCATGAAAAAGGAGAATTTTTATTGTCTCCTCAAATCCAAAGGAAAAAAATTGGCTAGAACTTCTTTATGATTTCTTTTGTAGCCTGTAGAAGTAGTCCATGTCTGTGGCTGCAGAGAACATCAGCAAGATGATTGGAGGAATGGAGAATGCACTAAAGACTTGTGTTTGTATCCTAGGATGAGGATCTAATAGTGTGACTTGGGACCAGGCAATTGACTTTTCAATTCTGTTGCCAGGACCTGGCAGGAGGGTGGACTAGATCATCTCGAAGGTTCTTTCCAGCTCTAACACTCTGTGGATGTCTTTCAGAAAGCTAATCTTAGAACATTTATTTTTAATCTAGTTCAATTTAGCAAACACTGATTAAGCCAAATACTTAGAGCTAATATTTATTCCAAACTTTAAAGTGTGCAAAGTGTTTACAAATATTATTTCATTTGATCCTCTCAATAACCTTGGAAAGTAAGTGCAATTATTGTTCCATTTTAAAGAAGAGGAAACTTAGGTGGACAGAGGTTGCATAATTTGTCTAAGGTCACCCAACTTGTTAAAATCTAAGGTGGGATTTGAACTTGAGTTCTCTTGACTCCAAATCCATTGTTCTACCCACTGTGCCAGCTACCTACCTCACTAGGGAAACAAAAAGCAAAAAGGAAAAAGACTGCCTCAAAGGAGTTTCCATTCAACTGGCAAAGTTAGTTCCATAAATAAGTTGGAATAAAGTATGCATATACAGAACAAAGCATTTTGATCTCTGGTTGAAAAAAAGTTATTCTCTCTCAATCCTGGGAATTACATAAATTCACAGAATTATAGATTTAAAGAAAAATGAGAGTTTAGAGTTCTAATTCAATCCCCTCATTTTAGAGGTAAGAAAATTGGAACTTAAAAAGACACAATGACTTGCCTGAGGTCACACTAGTAGTAAATCACAAAGCCTAGATTTGAACTCATATTCTCTCACGCCAAATTTCAGTGTACTTTCCACTATCACCTGATATTTCCCTCAGGCTGATTTTACAGAACTGAACTTTTGCTATTTGAGAAAGCAAAACAGATAAATATTTTTATAATTTTGAGACAATAATTCAAGAAGGAGTAAAAAATATTTTTCTTGGCTATACCACCCTTTTCCTTTGAGATTGCCCTGGTCTACTCTCTCTATGGATAGATAAATACAAAGATATTGATATAGATATCTTATACAAATTTAATTATTGACCTGTTGACTACTTCTTTAGATTGTATTCTTCCTGAGGAGGTTTTTGTTTTTGCTTTTGTCATTATCCAGTGCTTTCTGACCATATTTGGGATTTTGTTGGTGAAGATACTAGAGTGATTTCCTTGTCATTTGACAGATGAGGAAACTAAGGCAAACAGGATTAAGTGACTTGTCCAGGATCACACAGCTAGTAAGTGTCTGAGTCTGGATATTCTTAACTACAGGTCCACCACTTTATCCACTTCATGACCTAATTTCCCTTTGTTTTTGCCTTTCTTTATATTTTCAGTGCTTCAGTACAGGGCCTTGCATACAGTAAGAGCTTAATAAATGCTGGTTAGCTAGTAACTCAAGTCTTGTCCATTTATGTTCTTATACCAATGAAACCCTAAATTTCAGTCAGAAAACAAAATCACCAAGCTTCTCCCTTCTTTCACCAAGTCAATCTTGTTTCACAGAACCAGACTAAGACCATACCCTTGCCTAATGACAACAAGAAGGCTTCTTTACCATTTTAAAAGCACTTAAGAATTATTCACCAGTTATAAAGGCATCTAAATGGCACAGTGGTTAAAGTGCTAGATTTGGGTTTAGAATGATCTAATCTCAAATTTTATATCATTTACTTATTATGTGACTCTGGGAAACCACTTTGTCAGTTTCCTTATCTATAAAATGGGTCAATAAATAGCATATTCCTCATGAAGTTGTTGCAAGGATTCAGTGGGATAACATGTTTTGCAAACTTGAAAGTGTTTCTCTCACTATTATTGATGCCATTAGCCAAAAATGAGCCAGCATCATTTCAGGATCTTGAAAGGAGCAGGACATATGGTTTTGTCATCACATTTTTCAGTGACATTAGGTTGAAATGCAAACACTACTGAAGATGGAGCTTAAATGAAATTCTCCAGCAAGCATGGAGGAGTCAGGGTCAAATAAGCAAAGTACATCTCGCCTACGCCCCTCCATGCTCAACCTGTGGGCTACCTCGGTCTCCAAATGATTTAGCTCTGTCTGGTAGACCTGATTCCTGGAGCCAAAACTGAAAGCCAGGCTGCAGGGGACTGAAGCTGGAACCTACCATGTGGTCATGGGGAGTCAACTCACCCAAGTTTCCACTGGTATCTTCCAACAGATCCCTTTTCTTGTCTTTGCCCTTTGGTTTGCTGCCAGTCTTTTCATTTTCCTTTCATTTGGTCATTTCAGGAGAAGTTTATAATGGGATCTCCAAAAAATGCTTTTACCTTAAAAATCCAAAAAGCAAAATAACATATAATTTGGGGATATTTTGTTTAACTCAATAATTGCTTCCACGTTTTCTGGCTCTCTCTCTGTCCAGTGTCAAACTGTTTTGATTATTAGCTGATGAAAATAAGGAAACTTTTACCCCACTCCATTCTGCTGAGTAGCTCTCCCTTAATAAGGCTTATGTCCTCTGATATCATGGTTCATGAGCCCTGCTTAACCAGTTAATTCATACACTTCAAGTGCTTGACTTTTCCTGTGGAAAGATCCTTCCTCTGCTCCCAGAAGCCATTTGGTTCCATTGGCAGGCATGCTATCCCCCAGGATCGGAAGACCACCAGGACTGCACAGAATTCATGGGGATTTCCTCATCTGCTTGCCCATAGAGGAATCCAGACACAAAGGGAATTGATTCCCTCTTCTTTTTTCTTTGTTTGAACTACATGGGACTGAGGACCAGAATTATTTCCTGAAGTCAGAAATTTGCTTTAAGCAGAGCCATAACTAAGAATTCTGACATGAGGGTCAAATACAATTGCAGGGTAGATTGTGCAGAGGACAACCTCCCTGATCTGACTCTGGCAACCTTTTCAAAGGAGGTGGAGATAGAGGCAAGGAAGGCAGGGCTCTTGTATAGCAAGGGGCAAGGCAAGGATAGACCAATAGACCAGAGGATTTCACGGTAGAGAAGAGAGAAGGAATATATATTCTTCCAATCCAGTTTAGTGACCCTGATACAAAGCTCTAGTGGCTCCATCCTAGTTTTGACTCTCACTTTACATAAAAGTTCATTAGATCAAAGACTTAGAACTAAAAAGCACAGTCCAATTAGGTAACACTGGATCAGGTCAAGAAGACCAAATCCCTTCTCACACATTTACTAAATGTGAGACCCTGGCAAAGTCTCTTAAAGTCTACCTGAGAATAATAATAGCATTAGTTTACAGAGCTATCATGAAGATCCAATGAGATCATACCCATAATAAACTTTGTAAACCTTTTTTTAAGTACTGTACAAATTTTATAGATTTATGAATACTATCTATAAACATAGAGCAACTAGGTGGTAGAAAGTTGGGTCTGGAGTCAGGAAGATTCATCTTCCTCAGTTCAAATCCAGCTTCAGACATTTACAAGTTGTATGACCCTGAGCAAGTCATTTAACTCTGTTTGCCTCAGTTTCTTCATCTGTAAAATGATCTGGAGAAGAAAATGTTAAATCATTCCAGTATGTTTGCCAAGAAAAGCCCAAAAGGGACCCCAAAAACAAAGAATCAGACATGACACTACCATCACCACCAATACATACATACATACATACATATATACATCTGTGTGTATATGCTACCTATTATGGGCAGCTAGCTGGCACAGTGGATAGAGTACTAGTCCTTAAGTCGACAATATTCATCTTCCTGATTTCAAATCTGGCTGGAAAAAAAATCACTTAATCTTGTTTATCTCAGTTTCCTCATCTATAAAAGAATCTTGAGAAGGAAATGGCAAACCACTCCAATATTTTTACCCAGCATGCACCAAAAGGAAACACAAATTGTCAAACATGACTGGAAACAATTAAATAACAAGAACATTATTGTTATTAAGTCCAAGTCCCTGATTTCTAGAGATGTTCAGAAAAAGTTTCGGAAATTGTCCAACGTCACAGAGGTAGTATTTGCCAGAGTTGGGATTGAGTAAACCCACTGAAACCATAGTTAGGAAGCACGTGAATCTTTACCATTCTTCTACTAATCCTCAGATTCCTTGATTGAATCAGAGATACTGCTTGGTATGGAAGAAAGGGAATGAGCCTGTAAGTCAGAAATTAAATCCCCTTTGAAGTTCCCCATGTTTCAACTTTCTGAGACTCAGTTTCTTCATTTGTAAAATGGGGACAGGTAATACTACCTGTTTTGGTAGTAGGGTAGTAGGGAGGAAAGTATTTTGGAACATGCGAAACACCATCCATTAAGGAGAGTCTTATTATAAGAACAAGTTTGCTTGTGTGATGTTTGACTAATGATAAAGTGCCAAGCAAAGTTAACAATTCCCTAAGATATACACTTTGAGGGGGGAGAAGTATTTTTTAATTTTACCTAGGACCACACATCCCTAGCCCTTTCTGAGCTTGGGATAAATGGCTCAATCCTGAGCACAGGTGTACCTATGTAGGGCAGGGCAATCAGAGCTTTGATCCAGGTGTCAAAATTTAGGGAGGCTCTAAACTCTTTCTAGGTAGATGGATGGCACAATGGAGAAAGCTCTGGACTTGGAGTGAGGAAGACTTGAATTCAAATGTGAGCTCAGGTACTAATTAGCTCTATGATCTCTGAGAGTCATTTTTAAAAAACTCTGTTTATCTTAGTTTCCTCGTTTGCAAAATGAGGAGAATATCAGCACCCAATGTCATTCTGAGGATCAAAAGAGATAATATCTGTAAAGTACTTGGACAAGGTATGGAATTTAGTAAGTATTTAATAAATGTTTATTCCTTCCCCTCTCCTTTAGTTGCTACTTCAATAACATTTAGTTGACAAGAATTGTTCAGAAACATAAAGAGCTATCAGATGGTATGTTTCCTTCCTCTACCTGCTATGTTTCAGGGGAACTCCTCCCTCTCAGCAGAGGGGCAGTATACACCTGCACCACCCATCTCTGTACTCTCCAAAAATGAATTTGCCTTAAAAAGTAGGATTTAAGGTTATATTTCATGCTTCTTGCTCTGGCCACATTTTGTGCTAAACTCTACTATTTCTTATGGAATATAAAAAATATTAGCCGTACAATTAACACTATTTATCATGAGATAATAAGATCATAGGATGTAGAATTAAAAGAGACCAAGCCTGTAATTTTACAGAAGTTTCAGAGGATTGGCCAGAGCCATATTTCAAAGATCATGGAACTTCCAATTCAGAAATCTTTTCACTGCACTAATTGGTTCTTGTGATTTCCACCTCAGAAACTGGCAATATTTTGAAATGCTTCAATTAAGAATTCAGAAGAAGTCTTTAACTATGATTACAAAGTTTTCTTCCCCCACACTATGAGAGCAAGGGCTATCTTTTGCCTTCCCTTACATCCTTAGCTCTTAGTTCAGTGTGTAACACGTAGTAGGTGCTTAATCCATATGTTTTGACTGACTGGGACATTTTCTTTCCTCCAAAACCCCAACATACATATTTAAGCCAACTACTTGGACCACAGTGGCCCCACCCTCTGTAGGTAAGTTAGTTCTAACTTAATCTTATTGCTTTAGCTGCTAAGAGCATTTGGGGTTTTCCTTCATTTATTTGTGTTCATTCTGGAAGACTTCCAAAAAACCACCTTAACTCCAAAGTGCACTTCAGAGGAGGTCTACATTCACTCAGAAATCCTGGACCAAGATGGATTCCTGGTTCTATAAGCCAGAAGTAGTTCTAATACCAATGCCAAGGCTCCTTTGCCCTTCCAGCATGTCAGAGCCTTCTAAA
Organism: Antechinus flavipes; assembly: GCF_016432865.1. NCBI lineage: Eukaryota > Metazoa > Chordata > Mammalia > Dasyuromorphia > Dasyuridae > Antechinus > Antechinus flavipes. Next base: position 172,044,520 of record NC_067403.1, on the reverse strand, counting down.
GCCTGTCCCAGTCCAGACTTACATTTCCATTGCTGATCATAAAACAGACTAATCTCTGAAAGATCAGAGGGCAAAATCCACTGGGCAGAGATGTAATGAGATTGTATGACCAGGGCATTGCCCCAGAGTACTGATTTTAGTAGGTACTAAATTGCTCTCCTAAAACAGAAGAAACATTAGAGCTTAGCATCTAGCTAGAAATAAAAATGAGTTAAAGCAGGAAGCTACCAGATGGCCTGTTTCCCCTCCTAGGTCAAACTCTAGGTGAGCTCCCCTAGAGCTTACTCCTGTCCTCCATCCTCTCCCCAAAGTGGCCTCCTCAGCAGTGATATTTCTCTTTTTTTTAATAATATTTTATCAATATCATTTTTTACATCTTAGTAGTTTATTTCAACAGCCCTTTTCTCCTTCCTTCTAGGGAATTATTATATCAAAGAATTTTTAAAGGAAAAGAAGGAGGAGGAGGAGGAATCTCATCTCTTCCTCCTGCCTTTCTTCCCTCCAGGGAAGTAGCTTTCAAAATGGCTTTCATAAAGGAATGAAGTTAGGAATTTAGAAAATTGAGTATAGGAATAAGAATAGAGGCGAAGGAAACAGAAGGAGGACAAAGAAATAGAAGGCTGAGAAGAAAGAGGAGAAGATCAGAGAAAGGGAGACAAGAAGAAAATAAGCAAGAAGAAAAAATAAGAAAATAAAATTTAAATAAATAAAATAAAACTAAAAACCAGTATTAAATAAGTCTAAAAGCAAGCATCATTCCAAATTTAGCTAAGTTAAGCCTCATTTTTCAAAAAATAAAAAATAGGTTCATAGTTTTAAATTTGGAAGGCCCTTAGAGACCATCCTTAAAGGTTTCGAGGTGGTGCATTGGAAAGAGTTTCTGGAAAGTCACTTGATCTCTGTTTGCCTCAGTTTCCTCATTTATAAAATAGGAATACTAACAGCAGTTGCCCTGCAGGGTCGTTGTAAGCAACAAATGAAATAATAATATTCACAAAGTGCTTTAGCACAGAATAGACACAATATATAAATGTTTATTCCCATCCAGCTTAATTCCTTTATTTCACAGAGGAGGAAACTAAATTAAGACCACATAACAACATTTGAACTCAGTTTTCCAACCTCAGACTTCTCAGAGTTCTATCAATCATGTAACTTATCTAGGCCATCCAAACCAAACATCTCATTTTATACATGAGGAAGTAAATTGTCAACTGTCACTCAAAACAAAAGTGGCAGAATCAGTATTTGATCACAGGTTCTTTGATTTCAATAATAGTAATGATGATGAAGAAGATAAAAACAATAATAACAATAAAAGGGATAAAGAGGACTGTGAGTTCACTGGTTTAGGGAATTAATGAATGAAGAAATTCCCTCCAAGAATGAAGGTCAACACTGTTTGGTAACACAATTTTAGAGATCTGCCAAGAGTAGTAGTGTTAAACAACTAGAAATAGATGCTGCAAAGTCATACATATAAATTCATAAATACTATATATAAATATAAAATAGCAAGGTAGTGCAGTGAATACTCATCTTCCTAATTTCAAATCTGGTCTTGATAACATACTAGCTAAGTAATGATGGGCAAGTCAATTAACTCTCTCTCAGTTTCCTCATCTGTAAAATAAACTGGACAAGAAAATGGCAAATCATTCCAATACTTCTGCCAAGAAAACCCTAAACAAGATCACAAAGTGTCAGAACAAAAGAAACAACCCAGCAAGCCATTGAACCCCCCAAACCACATACTGACTTAGTTTTAAAAAGGAATGTTATCTATTTTTAATTGTATATTTATTTACTTTGTTAAATATTTTCCAATTACATTTTAATCTGCTTTGGGCTGCACTCAAGAGTGATGTGGTCAAGCAGCATGCTTGATTCTAGATTCTCTGGTCTGGAGCATTGAGAAATAAAGTGACTGCATCGAAAGTCACCCACTAGAAGGTGTCAGAGGCAATCGAGGTATTCTGGGCTTTGAGTTCAGACTGTCAAATTACATCAATAATAAAAACAGAGAACATTTAGCTAGCGCCTTATGATATGCAAAAGCCTGTACATCTATTTCCCCCCTCAGCAAATTAATCATTGAGCCTTTTTTTGTTTGTTTCAGTGGCATAATTTTGTAATTATTCGAAAAACAGGATTGTCTCCCTTTCCCCCAAATATCTAGGTGTTTTCTGAAAGTCCAGTTAATTGCTAAGACTTTTCTCTTCCTGTTTTGTTCAGATTCGTTCAAAGAGCTCAGAATACAGATTTGCCCTTAAAAGGGGGCTCTTTCTCTACTTCCTTGAAAAGTATCCAGTTGTACGTGAGGAATTGGAAGGGATTAGAAGGAAACCACAAAGCATAGTTCTCTTCTGGCTATTATTATTATTTGGCAATAGAACTCATGCTTGCAACATTTATTTCCTAAAGTTCAAACCTGTCTTATGTGCGATACATAATTATCATATTGCCTATTATATTTTTAACTACCGCCTCAGGAGAGATTCACTCTTCCACTTTGTTCCCCTGATAGCAGAAATCCCTGGGCTTTACTCTCCATGATTCTTTTTTAAAAAATCACCCAAGTAACGGACGGATGGATGTCACATGCCTCTAGACAGCCAAGAACCTTCCTAGCAAAGCAGGTCCACAGCTCTGTCACAAGTAGGGCAATTCAAAAGTCACTCCGTGACTTTAGTATCAAAGTCCAAACGTCTGTCTTCAATATTCATGCAATTCTTGAGCCAATATATTATGGTTTTTCTGGTGGGAACATGGGGTAATACTGCCACCTAGTGAATACTGACCCAATCTTATTTTTCTAAAAACAAAAATTACTGCAGGGTCAACCCCAACAAATTCCTGCATTTGAACACAGCATGGCAGCCCCCACTTAGAGATGAAGTGAAAGATCTCCTCTGTGGTGAGATCTAAAGTTCACTCCAAGTCCCACTCTGCCTCCATAATCCCTTCTCTGTCTATTTGCCAAATCACCAGCTTCCCTTCCTACCAGTCCTAAATTTCCAGGTCAAGAAACATTTATTAAGCACCTACTGTGTGTCAGACCTGTGCTAGATACTTGGAATACAAAAATAATAGAAAAAATCCTGCCCTCAAGGAGCTTATAGGCAACTGGAGCAGAAATGATTTATGTGTAGATAGTAAAAAAAAATCCACATATGAAGTATATACATATGTATGTACACATACACATTTATATGTCCACTCATAGAGATAGCAGGAGGCAGAAGAGAGAAAAACAGCTGTGCTAAAAACTGGAGATAGAAAAGAGAGGAAGACTTGACTTTTTAGTCCTGACTTCTCTTCTGAGCTCCAGACCTGTATGTCCCACTCACTATCCACAATGCAAGAATTTGTGCTTCAGAATTGGGCAATTCGTTCACAATGTGGCCAAAATGGAGCTCTTTAAGCCGAGTAGAAATTATGCTGGATAGTAGTTCTACTGGGCTTGTATCATAAAGAAGGGAAAGAGACCCACATGTGCAAAAAATGTTTGTGGCAGCCCTTTTGGTAGTGGCAAGAAACTGGAAACTGCATGGATGCCCATCAATTGGAGAATGGCTGAATAAGTTATACAATATGAATGTTGTGGAATATTATTGTTCTATGAAAAATTATTGGCAGGATGATTTCAGAGAGACCTGGAGAGACTTACATGAACTGGTGCTAAGTGAAATGAGCAGAACCAGGAGATCATTATATACAGCAAGAATAAGATTATGCGATGATCAGTTCTGATGGACTTGGCTCTTTTCAACAATGACGTGATTCAGGCCAGTTTCAATGGTTTTGTGCAGCCATTTGCACTCAGAGAGAAGACAATGTGAACTGAATGTGGACCACAACATAGTATTTTCACTCTTTTTGTTGTTGTTTGCTTGCATTTTGCCTTTTTTTTTCATTTTTTTCCCTTTTTTATCTGATTTTTTTGTGTGTGTGTGTACCATATTTGTGGAAATGTATACAGAAGAATTGCACATGTTCAACATACATTGGATCACTTGCTGTCTAGGGGAAGGAGTAGGGAAAAGGGAAGGAAAAAATTAGAACACAAAGTTTTGTTAAATGTTGAAAATTATCCATGTATATATTTTGAAAATAAAAAGCTTTAATTAAAAAAAGTTATGCTAAATTTGGAGTCAAAGATCATGGATATGAATCCTACTTCTGACCTGTAACAACAACTTGACCTTAAATAAATCATTTAATCTCTTTGATCTCAGTTTCTCCAACTATAAAATTAGGGCTGTGTCCTCCAGGAAATACAATCTAAGGTGTGGGGAGAGGGGAAAAAGGAGGAAGAGAATATGTGAATAAATGTGTGTAAAATAGGATATATATGTGTGTGTGTGTGCATATATATAACAAATAAGAAATAATTAACATAGCAAATTGTGTTCCTCATTATCATTCAATCTTTAGAACTCCATTAGCTTTTAGAAATGGATTTACTGAAAAGATATAACAAGAACAGTAATTAGAAAATAATCTCTCCAAATCAGGGTACATTATCCTCTTATACTCACAAGGTCCATGGGAAGAACGAGCTGAAACTTCATATACAATGGTCAAAAGGTAGAGACTATGTATGATCACATGGTACCTCCAAACTCCTGGCTCCAGAAGTCCTTTTCTCCTTTTGTGAAGTTTTCATGAGGTTCCCCCAAGTGTAACTTCCTAATGATCTCTGAAGAGAGGTGATTGTCTAAAGTCTACAGTCAGCATGTCTCTGAATCATCAGGGGTCACCAAACTGAAGTTGTCACCACTCTTGAGGAACTATCTTTACATCTGAATTGGTAGGTACTTCCATTGTCATCTGCAACTTCATTCCAGTGAATTCAAGTTGCCTACCTGGGAACTTTCAGAATATTCATTCACAGAAGCCAAGGTGGTAGAGAAAAGCCAAGAAGTTACCTGAACTTGGGACAATGCCTCTTGTGCCCCAAAAGCAGAGTTCAATTTTAAAAGTCAAGAAACTAAATAAAAAATGAATTAAAATAAAAGGGTCCTGATCAAAGAAAGCTTCTATGGCAACAAGCAAGATCAAAACACAATCCCAGAAGTGATCAACTATGTCAGAATGCCTACTTATGAAACCTCAAAAGAGAATATAAATTAGTCTTAAACCCCAAAATAAAATCTTGGAAGAGTTTAAAAAGAATTTTAAAAATCAAATAAGAGAGGCAGAAAAAAAGTTGGACAAATGAAAAAAAAAAAAATCCACTAAAGAAAACAACTCCTTAAAAAGCAGAATTGGCCAAATGGAAAAGGAGGTACAAAAGCTAACTGAAAAAAATAATTCCTTAAAAATTTGAATTGGGCAAGTGGAAACTACTGACTCTATGAAACATCAAGAATCAAACCAAAATTAAAAGAAGAAAAAAAAAGAATAAAATATTTTTTTAAAAAGGATAAAAAGGTAAACAGGAAAGAAAAAATGTTATTCTATAAGATTAAACTGTTTATATCCCTACATGGGAAATTACTTGTAATTCTTGAGAACTGGGTCTCTTTTGGCTCTTTCAACAATGGGGTGACTCAGGCCAATTCCAATGGACTTGTGATGGAGAGAGCATCTGTACCCAGAAAGAGGATTGTAAAGCTAAATGAAGATCCCAATATAGTATTTGCACTTTTTTTGTTGTTGTTTGCTTGTTGTTTCTTTCTCACTTTTTTCTTTTTTGATTTGATTTTTCTTGTGATAATTTTGGAAATATGTACATGTTTAACATATATTGGATTGCTTGCTGTCTAGAGTAGGGAAATAGGAGAAAAGGAGGAAGAAAAACTTCAAACACAGAGTTTTTTGGGGTTTTTTATTAAAGCTTTTTATTTACAAAGCATATTCATGGGTGATTTTTCCAACATTGACCCTTGCATAACCTTTTGTTGCAAATTTTCCCCTTCTTTCCCCCATCTTTTCCTTATCAGGCAGGTTGTCCAATATATGTTAAATATGTTGAAATACATGTTAGATCCAATATGTATATACATATTTATACAGTTATCTTGTTGCACAAGAAAAATCAGATCAAGAAGGAAGAAAAAGAAAAACTGAGAAAAAACACAGGGTTTTGCAAAGGTGAACAATGAAAACTATCTTTAGATGTATTTTGAAAATTAAAAAACTATTATTTAAAAAAAGAAAATCAAAATAATTAAAAAGAAAGGGCAGAAGGAAGGGAAATGGGAAGGAAACGAGCAGGTGGCTGATAGAAAAGAGGTCAGATTGAGGGCGATAGTGGACAGATGCAAAACTCTGGTATGGAGCGACAGGGTGAAAGGAGAGAAAATATCAATGAGTGAGAAAAGTATAAAAGTATAGAATGGAGGTAAATACATAGCAATTAATTCTAAAGGTAAATGGGATGGAATCTCCCATAAAATTGAAGGAATAGCTGAATGAATTAAAAACCAGAATCTTGCAATATGTAGTTTACAAGAAATACATTTGAAGCAGAGAGATACACACAGAGTAAAAGTAAAGGGCTTCTGTAGAATATACTATGTTTCTGCTGGAGTTAAACAAAAAAAAAGCAAGGATAGCAATTTTGATCTCAAATGAAGCAAAAGCAAAAAATAGATCTAATTAAAAAAGAAAAGGAAGGAAGCTACATCTTGCTAAAAGATAATGAAGTAATTTTAATATTAAACATATGTGCACCAAGTGGTAATGCATCTAATTTTTAGAAAAATTAAGTGAGTTAAAGGAAGAAATAGACAACAAAATTATACTAGCCAAGGTCCTCAACTTCTCCTTCTAGTCACAAAATAAATAAGATAGAAGTTAAAAAACTGAATGAAATTTTAGAAAAGTTAGATATGATAGACTTCTGGAGAAAAGTGAGGATAGAAAAGAATATACTATTTTCTCAGCAGTATATAGCAGCTACACAAAACTTGACTATATATTAGGGCATAAAAACTTCATAATCAAATGCAGAAAAACAGAAATATCAAATGCATCCTTTTAAAATCATGATATAATAGAAATTATATGAATAATTTAAAATTATTAAAAATTATTAAATTACCAAAAAAATAGACTAAAATTTTATTAGGAACTAAATAGTCTAATCCTAAAAAATGAGTAGGTCAAAAAACAAATCATATAAACAATCAAAGAGAACGACAATAATGAAACAATATACCAAAATTTATGAGATGTAGCCAAAGCAGTACTTGAGGGAAATTTTATTTCTTCAAATGCTTACATGAATAAAACAGAGAAAGAGGATATCAATTGGGCAATAAAAAAACTAAAAAAGAACGATTTAAAATCCCTGATTAAATACCAAATTAAAATTTTGGTAAAATCAAAAGAGAGATCAATGAAACTGAATGAAAACTATTGAACTAATAAATACAGCCATGGTTTTATGGGGGAAAGCTAATAAAATAGTTAAGCTGTTGGTTAATTTGATAAAAAAAAAAAAACTACCACTATCAAAAATAACAAGCATGATTTCACCACCAATGATGAAGTAATTAAAGTAATAATTAGGAGCTATTTTGCCCAACTGTTAGCCAACAAATCTAATAATCTAAAAAAAAAATGGATGAATATTGACAAAAAAAATTATGCTTCCAGGTTAATAGAAGAAGAAATTAAAAATTAAATTTTAGAAGAAGAAATTAAACAAGCCATCAATGAACTTCCTAAAAAAATCTCCAGGGCCACATGAATTTGCAAGTGAATTTTACCAATGCTATATAAGCTACTTGCAAAAATAGGCAAAGAAGTATTCCTATCTAATTCCCTTTATGACATATGTCTGGTGATGATACCTAACCCAGGAAGAACCAATACAGAGAAAGAAAATTACAGACCCATTTCCCTAATGAATATTTATGCAAAAGTATTAGATAGAATATTAGCAAAGAGATTACAACAATTTATCACCAAAATAATATACTATGACCAGATGGAATTTATACCAGAAATGCAGGCCTGGTCAATATTAGGGAAACAATCAGCATAATTCACCATATCAATAACAAAACTAACAGAAATCATATGATTTTCTAAATAGATTCTGAAAAAGCTTTTGACAAAACATAGCACCCCTTCCTATTAAAACATTAGAGAATGTAGGAATAAATGGAGTTTTCCTTAAAATGACAAGAACTATCTGTCTAAAACCGCCAGTATTATATGCAATGGGGATGAGCTGGAAGCAATCCCAATAAGATCAGGGCATAAAACAAAAGTGCTCATCATCAACATGATTATTCAATATTGAATTCAAGAAATTGTAAGTTTTGCAATAAGAGAAGAAAAAGAAATTGAAGGAATTAGAATAAGCAATGAGGAAACAAAATTATCACTCTTTGCAGATGATGTGATAATACATTTAGAGAATCCAAGATCATCAACTAAAACTAGCTCAATTAACTTTAACAAAGTTGCAGGATATAAGATAAACTCACATATATCATCAGCATTTCTTTATACTACCAACAAAGCCCAGCAGCAAAAGATAAAAGGAAATTTTCCATTTAAAATAACTGGGGACAATATAAAATATTTGGCAGTCTACTTGCAAAGACAAACTGAAGAACCATATGAATACAATTACAAAATACTTTTCACACAAATAAAGTCAGATCTAAACAACTGGGGAAATATCTGAAAATATTGTTCATGAGTAGGCTAAACTATTGTAATAAAAATGACAATTCTACCTAAGTTAATTAACTATTCAGTGCCATATCAATCAAACTAACAAAAAATATTTTATAGTGCTGGGAAAAAAATAATTAAAAAGTTATCTGGAAGAACAAAAGGTCAAGATTATCAAGGAAATTGGTGGGGAAAAAAATGAAGAGGAGGATGGTTTAGCCACCAAATCAAAAACTATATTATAAAGTGGCAGTCATCAACTCTATTTAGTACTGACTAAGACACAGAAGGATGTTTCAATGGAATCAGGAATTACACAAGATACAATAGTAAATGATATAGTAATCTACTGTTTGATAAACCCAAAGATTCCACTTTCTTGAAATAATGTCTAAATAAATTTTTAAAAGAGCTTATTTTGATTCCTCAATTCTGTTAGCAAGTGAGATAGAACTACCACATACTATTGGTAAGGGGGAAGTTCTATAGGTCTATGGAGAAGTGAAGAATTTACAACCAAACAAAAAGCAGAGAACATTATGAAATACAAAATGGATAGTTTTGGTTATATTAAATTTAAAAAGTTTTGCACAAAACCTATATGACCAAGATTAGAATGAAGATAGAAAGCAGGGAAACAATTTTTATACCCAGGGTTTCTGATAAAGCTCTCTTTCTCAAATAGATAGAAAACTTGTTAAATTTATAAGAACAGTAATCATTCCCCAACTGATAAATGGTCAAAGGAAATGAATATGTAGTTTTCAGATGAAGAAATTAAAGCTATCTATAATCATATGGGAAAATGTTCTAAATCACTATTGACTAGATGAAATGGAAATTAAAAATAACTCTGAAGTACATCTTACACCTCTCAGACTAGCTAATATGACAAGAAAAGAGAATGATAAATGTTGAAAGGGATGTGGGAAGAACACTAATGCATTGTCAATAGAGTTCTGAATTGATCTAACTATTCTGGAGAACAATTTGGAACTATGCCCAAAGGACTGTAAAACTGTGCATTCCTTTTGAGCTAGCATTGCCACTATTAGATCTGTATCCCAAAAAGACTCCCCAAAAAGGAAAATGACCCTCACATCCAAAAAAAGTAGCTCTTTTCTGTGTTGGCAAAGAGTTGGAAATTAAAGGGATACCCATCAAGTGGGAGAATGGCTAAACAAGTTGTGAGATACTAATGTAATGGAATATTATTGTGCTTTAAGAAGTTATGAGCAGATAGATTTCAGAAACATATGGAAAGACTTACATGAACTGATGCTGAGTGAGACAAGGAGAACCAGGAGAACATTGTGCGCTGCTGTTGTTGCAACATTGTGCAGTGGTCAACTATGATAGACTTAGTTCTTCTCAATAATAAAATGACTTAAGACAATTCCAAAAGACTCATGATGGAAAATGCTATCCATATCTAGAGGAAAAGAATTATAGTATCTAAATGCAGATCAAAACATACTATCTTTTTTTGGTTTTTGATTTTTTCTTCTTATGATTTTCCCCTTTTTTTTCTGATTCTTTCACAACCTGACTAATGTGGAAATAAGTTTAATTGATTGCCCATGTTTTCTTGCTGTCATGGGGATTAGGGAGAAAAGAGAGAAAGGGAGACAAATTTAGAACTCAAAATTTTGTTAAAATGAATGTTGAAAACTATTTTATGTAATTGGAAAAAATACTATTAAGTGGGGGGAAATTCCCCAAAAAAATTTAAATACTCATTCACCTAGAAACAGGAAGTAATAAAAAAAATAATTTTTTTAAAGTCTTCATGAATTCACAGACATATGACAAGTAGGTGAAAGATGGGAAAACTGACCTTCTCTCTCACCAATAGTTCATGGTAGTTCTCACTTGCTACCAGAATTGAGGGATCAACATGAGTTCTTTTTTTACTTACATTTACTTACATACTTCCTGAGGCATCAGTTCTTTCTGCTTCATGTCCAATTGAAAAACTTTTGGTCATCACATTGTACCCCTAAATCATACATGACCAGAAACCATCTCCTCCAAGTTTCCTGTGTTGGAGTGGCAACATTTAGGGAATGGCTGCTCTAGTTCCCCAATAAGGGAAATCAGAGTAAGCTCTAAGGACTAGGGTCTCATTAATCAATTCTCCCATTACTAGAATACAGAGTAACTTGTAAGGGTGATATAGTGGGCAGAGAGCACCAAGAAATAGACCTGATAGAAAAAGTGATATCTAAGCGGATATTTGAATGAAGCTAGGAATTCCAAAAATCAAATGTAGAAAGCAAATCTCATTTTATAGTTGAGAAAACTGAGATCAAAGAAGTTCAGTGGCTTCTTCAAAGTCACATAGCTGTGATATCTCAGAGGTAGGATTCAGATCCAGTTCTTTTGGCTCCTTACGTATTTCCACTATGCTTAAAGCAGTTCAATTTCTGTTATGTTGTGTAAGATTTGTCAAAGGGATAGTTTGCATTGTAGGCAATGCTGGTCTGAAACTCAGGAATGAGGTCAGGGCTAAAGATATACATTTAAAAGTCACTCACATAGAAGTAAAAGCTGAAGTCAGAGGGATAAATGATTGCCTAAAGAAATAATGTTGGAGTGAGAAGAGAGGAAACCAAAAGACAGAATCTTGGGAATTCTCTCCTTACAGAATTGAGATAAGGATAAAGAATCATCATAGAGACAGATGAGTGGTTAGGCAGATGATTGAGCATTCTGTCCTTCTTGAAAAAGAAGTGATGGATTCTGGGTTCAGAAACATATTTTTGAACCCAGTAAAGTGTGGGAATTTGTTTTGCTTGATTATACATGTTTTTGTTTTTGTTTTTCTACTGAAAGAGTTGCCCAGGTGAGATTTCAGCAAATCTCAAATTTGAGTTTTTCATAGTACAAAAGACAGAAGACTTCTCCACCCTATAAAATGTCTGAAATCTTGAATAATTCGATTTCACATGAAGAAGTAAGTGAGACAATGAACTCATCTTCAGGACAAACACTTGTATTCATAGTTTTCCTCCTAACAATTTATCTACATAATATCTCCAAAGGACTATGGCCAAGGAAACTGAGAACTGAAACTGACCACTCTTAAGATAAGGTGGAGTGTCTTGACAAAGGAAAGTGCTTTTGAATTAGGAAGGATTCTCAAATAGGAGAGACAACAATTCTCTCACCTCCTGCCTGAAGCTGATAAAATTGAGGTTCTTAGGGAATCAAAGAGAAGAGGCTTTCACGACTTTTTAAAAATTGCTCTGCCCAGCTATTCACAATGGGTTTGCAATTCAGTGTGCTTCAAACATTGCTTTATTCTAAGTACCAAACCAACAATTAATTCAATGTGGAAATGAATTCCTTTGAAATAAAGGGTCTTAATGTCCTATGAAGGCCACTGTAAGAAAATTCTACTTGCAAACAGTAGAAGCATATTATAAAAACCTCATCACCACACAAATTTGGATATATCATAGATCCAAATATCTTCTTTATCTGTCAAATGAGGGGGGTCAGTCTAGATAATCCCAGAGGTTTATACCATGTCTAAATCTATGATCCCATGAAACATAAATAAATATAAAGTCTCTTAAATCACAGCCTAAAAGTTTAGAGTCCATACCATCTCATGACATAAGCATTACACAAGAGCTCTCCCACGTATGTCTGACCAAAAGCTTAACACTGGTTAATGTTCACAGCTGGCAGAAACAATTAGTAAGCTCATGATTTGGCTTAAGTTCTTACTTTTCTTCCCAAAGACCTTTTCTTTTAATGAAAGGGTTTTTATTATTATCTCTTATAAATGAAAGTGTTGACTGAGGTTTATTGTCTCCTTTGAAATGCAAGATTCCCACAATCCAAACAAGCAATGATGTCATCTTATTCAGACAAAATGAATTCAGAATTTGCTCTAATTAAGACATGCTGCATTTAAAATATGAAGTGGAAGGAAAAGGAGATATTTTTCTAAATCAGAAAGAAAACTAACTGCATTTAAAAGACCCAAATTCAAATCCTACTTCTTATAACTGTGTGACCTTAAACAATCATTTATGTCACTGGGCCTCAGCTTTCTTCTCTGTAAAGTGAGAGAGTTGGACTAAATAGCTTCTGAGTTCCTTCCAGCCTTGAATCTATGACCCTATGTCTTAGATTAGCAGTCACAAATGTGGAATCAATTACTACAACAATAATTTATTTTCACATCTTGTGATGTAGTGGAACCATCAGGGGTCTGAATTTTAGCTTTTACTTGTATAAGCTTAAGCAAATTACCCAAATACTCTGGACCTCAGTTTCCATATTTGATGTAAAAGGGAAGGTTGATACAGCACACTTGACTTCCAACAGTGTATGTAAGCTTAGAGGTTAAATGGCCTTGTTGAATCAGCTTTTCTGCAGCAGAAAAAGCAAACCAGATTTTTAAAGTTTTCATTTCTGTACTAGTTACAAAAGTTAGAGACATAGCGTGGAACCAAGGAAACCACAATAGCCTTAGAGCTAGGATTTGAATTCAGATATTGTGACCCATCACTTAGCAGTCATGTGAATCTGTGGGCAAATTACCTAATCTCCCTGACCCTCCATTTCTTTTTCTGCACTCTCTCCTTCACAGGAATGTTTTGACGAAAGTGTTTTATAACTTGTAAGTTCTAAGTATTACATAAATTTGTCATTTGTAAAGCACCACCCTACTCCCGTGTCCTTCATTATGGATTGCAAGAACCAATAATCTGCTCGTATCTGGAATAGTCATAACCCTCCCATCAGATGAGAAACCCATTTACCAAACTCCACTGTAAATGAACCTTTTTTCCTTCCTACCTCCCCTGGAAAGAACATAATGGCAAGTCCAGTTATATTCCATTGTTCATTATGTACCAATCAAAAGACAGGAGAAGCTCAGCAAATGCCCATAAAACACACTTACTCAAACTACGGGAAGCACAAGGATTTTTTATTTTCACTTGCAATCTCTGCACATGCTGCTTTTCTCCAGCACAGGGCAGCCTTTGTCCCTCTCTCTCAAGGGAAATGTTGATACCACAAAATGTGAAGGCGTGAAAATGTGACTTGTACATTAGGTCACTTCATATTTAAGAGACAAGCTCTTGAAAACTTAAGGCACCTAAAATCCTCCCCAAAACTGTACCCCTTCAGACTTTTGTTCCTAGTCTTCAGCATCTGAAAAATGGAAAGACTACCTCAGTGGTTACAAGACCTTAAATCTTATTTTAAATATACCATTTAAATGTTTTTTTTAAAAAGAAATCAAATCTAATTGTATTCAGCCACTAGTGAGTCTCAGGGAAAAGAACATGTATCTATTAAGTATTTACTATTTATTAAGTACTTGCCATTATTAAGCCACACATTATGCTAAAAGCTTTACAAATAAATATCACTTGATCCTTACAATAACCCTGAGAGTTAAGTTCTATTGTTACATTCATTTTGCAGATGAGGAAACTGAGTCAAACAGAAACTAATTAAGTATCTGAAGGCAGGTTTAAACTCAAGTCTCCCTGACTCCAGGTCCAGAGTCCTAATCTGTTTTCCTGCAATCTATTTGCCTCTTTCCTCTAATTCACATTTTTGCAAGAGCTAAAGAAAAAAAATATATCAGACTGACACTATCCTGGTAGTGATTTCTTAGAACAAGTTAAATCTTGGGAATTCATCCTTCAAGGTAAAGTTGCCCAAAGTAGAAAATCTATTCTCACTCACCCATTCCCAAAATTGAGTTCTCTTGTAAGAAAGAACAGGGGCTAGAATAAACCTTTTAATTTTATCAATGCATTTTTGTTTCTACATCATGACTATTTCCAGATATACCCTTCCTCCTCTTCCTCACCTTACTCTATGAGCCTCTTCTTTTGGCAAAGAAAAGCAATTAAGAAAAAACAAATAACATGGTGACTATGACTGACATATGCAGTTTCTCACACCCATGGACCCCCCCACCTCTCAAACAAAAGAGAAAAAATTTTATTATCACATCTCTTCTCTGAACACCATGTCAATCATGAGAATTACAAATCAATTATCTTTATTTTATTGTTTACTTTTGTAAGAAATGCATGCCCAATGAAAGTAGTTGGGTCTACAAAGGCTATCTAAATTTATAGATGCAGCTCTTGTATGCCATGAACAGATTGGATCTGAAACCCAGCCAGCCCCATAGGAAGGAGGCTAACCAAGGACTATTATGCTAGAACAACACAAGCTAGGTGAAGAAGCAGGCAGGTTCCAGCATGATGAGGCGGGGAGCTCTTTTCTTTAGTCTCTAAAAAGCATTCTCAGTTAGAATACACACACATATTCCCTGTTGGCTCTTAAGAAGGAGGGTAACTCTTAGCTATTCACCAACTTTGATCCTTCCCACCAAGTGAAGATTTTGTAAGACTATCACAAGAAAAGAATAGCAAATAAATTCACCTAACCAAGCAAAAAATCAAAAAGAAATAAGAGAAGTCATAAATATTAAAATATACCAGAAAAATCACCAAGATGGATGAGATAAAATCTCAACCCAGAGAGAGAACAGTCTCTCTGTGGGGGAATTTCTCTCTCCCAAGTCCCTAGGGAAGCAATATGGATATCAGGACCTTGGAGAAGAACCAGTTCCCCCCTTATGTCTACAGCTTTCAAACCTCAGACTCTTTCCTCCTAGAGCATTATCTATCCATGTTTCTCCCCAAGAATCTCCAGTACACTCATACATGCTTCTGCCATCAATTTAGTTTCTTTTGCAAATACACAGCAGCATACCAGTATTCTCTCCACCAATTAGAAGTCACATTTCTCTCCATAAATGTAGCTGCATGCAAAATACTCCAGGATCTCATTAGGAGCTTACTTACATATTACTATAGTTATTGTATGTATTCACTTCCTTCAGTATCAATTCACATAAATATTACCATATTGCTCTGAAATTTATATTCATCCTGTCTTATGGTACAATAATACAGCATCACATTCTTATATCAATCATCATTTAATTATTAACATTTATTCTGTGCCATGAAGTAGCTGGCTATAATGGTTAGAGTGCTGACCTTAAATTTAAAAAGACCTGTCTTCAAGTCCTGACTCTGACATACATTATGTGACCCTTGGCATATCTCTTAATTTCTTAGTGTCCTAGGAAATTCTCTAAGACTAAAAGGTACAGAGGTGTTGATTTATGCTGATAGAAGGAGTTTACTCACCTGGAAGTTCCTTATAGCAATGAAATAAGTAGTCCAGTTTCTATTATGTCCTTAATAACAATAAACTGTTAGGTGCTATGGAATAAAGATGCAAAAATTAAATTGACATTGCCTTTAAGGATTTTATAATCTATAATTATCTATCTGTATGTTTATATACATACACAAAACAGAGGGTTATTTTAAGGGGAGAGTATTACTAGAAAAACCTTTACATTAAAGATAACATTTGAGTCTTTGAAAAAACTAGAGAGTCTAAAGTACAGAGGTTAGGAAGGAATATGTTTCAGGAGTGGTGGACAGCCAGATTAAAAGCATGGAGAGGGGAAATGGGCTGTCATGTATGAGAATGAATAAGGTCAGTTTGACTGGACCATAGAAGGGTCAAAGATATAATAAGGCTCGATAGACACATCAAACAAAATACATGCTGTAATTGATGGCCATCCATTTCCCATTTTTTTGCTATCAGAAACAGCACTGCTATGAATATTTTGGAGAGTCTGGGATCTTTCTTTTGACTTAGGACATATGCCCAAAAAAATATTACTAGACAAAGGGCTTACTCATTTTATTGGCACAATTTCAATTTTTTTTTCAAATTGTTGGACCAATTCATGGCTCCATCAATAATGGATGAGTATAATCATCTCACAGCCCCTCCAATATTGACCATGTCTGACTTTGCCAGTTTGCTAGGTATAAGGTGAAACTTCAGTGCCTACAACGCATCAAACACAAGACAGAACTTGAGAGTTTTTTAATGGGAAGTTCAACATTTCTTCTTCTTTTCCCCTATACTTTGCAACTTAGTAATATTGAAAGCTAGCAGGAAGCCTTGGCATGTTGTTTTAAGTGCAAGGGAACTTGAACTTTGCTGAGGAAAGCTAGAAGCCTTTCTTTTTATTAAATTTAGACATGGAAGAATGTCAAAGTTATTTAAAAGACAGAATTTGAAGTATAGAGAAATCTAATTACTCTCATTTTATGTAGTGTTGTCCAGTTTTAAAATGACTTATTTATCAATTGTTCAAAGACTTACTACTCTTCCGCTCCTTATCCAAAACTAAAATTTAAAAAAAAAAAAAAACACTAAACTAAAATTCTATTACATAGCTCAAAGTTTTGGAGGATTTTGTAGACATGAGGTGTTTAAATTAAGAATATTGAATACTCAGTTACTTTTCTAAAATCATAGATTTATCTGGAGATCATCTACTACAGGCCTTCCTTTTTTTAACAAATGAGTAAACCAAGGCCCAAAGTGTAACTTCACTTCATCAGAGTGATCACACAGGTAGCAAATATTAGATCCAGGACTACTAACAGATTTTTAAACTCTTCATCAAGACTCTTTCTATAATTTTTTACTCTGGAGTCAAAGTTCCTGGGGTCAAAGTCTACCTGTGATAAAGTTACTCCCTATGTGACTTTATACTAGACCCTTAAATTCTTCCAGTCTGAGTGTCTTGATCTACACAATGATACTGTTGTTTGTCCTTCCTTCTCCAAGAGGATCAATAATATCAGAAGGATTGTCTTAATTGTCAAGTGAGTTGGATTTAAGTGAATCAGAACTGTGCAAAGTTACCAGCTTCACTCTCTCCTCCAGAAAATTGGGAATCCAATGGCAAAACAGATCAGGACATTGGTGATGACCCTAAATTCGGTGGGAGACCATAGCTTATTTAAGTTAAGGTCTCTCCTAGGTTTCAGTTTGTCTGAGACAGCACCCATACAATGATTAAAAGGTAGGTAAGAATTGAGGCTAAAAATGATGTAGTTTGACTTCACAAAAGAATAAATATGAGAAAAGACCTTCAGAATTTCTGGCCCAAACAGAAACAAGAAACAATTGCTATCTACACTCACTCTGAGTCATCAGAATCCAAACAATAAGTGAAGCTTTAACTGGGACCTATTATTGGACAATCAAGAAAGTGATTTAAGCTCAAATTTTGGCCTTTAAGTCCAAAGGCATAGTCAAGGAGCTCCATTTGAAAGCCAATAGGCTTTATCAAAGCCTGATTTTTCAGAGCTATATTTAAAATAATCATAAATGAAAACAAGACAAAAGAGTTAATTTTCCCTGATTTTTTTAAATCAGTGATAGAATAAGTAAGTAGGGAAGGAAAAAAAAATCTAGCCCCCAACCCCAAGATTTCTTGTGAAGTTTAAACGATCAAAATTTATATTCCTTTGGTTAGAGAATCCGCATGTGGGTGTAAAATGAGAGGCTTGGACTTAATGATTTCTGAGATCCCATCTAGATCAATGATTCCGTAACACACACACACACACTTTTTAAAAATCCCAATATCCTTCACAACTGTCTTGTTGGCATCCATTTAATAGTCATTACATCCATCAACACGGCCCTTACTGGTTTTTCACAACTAGTCCATTGGAAAAAGTGAACAAACTAATGCCTGAGAGTGGGAGAGCCCCTCCCCACTCCTTTCTGCAGCCTGTATGAAGCCCTTTGTCGCTTCTCCAGGGCTCAGAGCATCTGGATGGCTGCCGAGTTAGGTCTTTCAACAGCCTGCTCCGCCTCGCTTTCAGGGGTCAGAGAGAGCGCTCCAGCTGCCATCCAAGCCAAGTGACAGATCTTTTCCCCAGAAAGGCATGGGTCATAAACAGGCTAAGTCACAGGTCTCTTGTTATCAACCCCCTCTCTCCTAGTGACTGTGATACATTCCATGCTGCCAGGCTGTGGAAAATCCAAACAGAATTTGACTTAGGTAAGTGACATCCAAGGAGACCACACAGGAAAGAAGAGTCTATGGCAAGAACAGTCATGTCAGAACCAGAACTTTAAATATTTCACATTGGTTTTTTTTTAACGCATTAATTCTTTAATTATTTTTATTATTATATTATATTATTATATATAAGATAATACAATTATATTAATTAATTTTTTTAAAGAATTAATGCCTTTACTATGCTATCTGGATATATCCATATGAATAAAGTTAATAATAATAATTCCAGTAACAATAATGATAATCACTAAATAAATATAGTATTTAAAGATTTGCAAAACACTTTATATATTATTTCACCCTCACAACATTCTTATGAGGTATCATCCCCATTTCATATATGAGGACATGAATCTAGGAGAGATTGCCTAGGATCACAAAGCAATGATAAATATCTACAGAAAGATTGTAAATTGTCTTTGCTCCTATTCTATATGAGCAGATTTGGTAGGTGGCACAGGGTATTGTGTGCCAAACAGAGCACTTTATGAATGGTCCTGATGGAGGTAGGGAGTCACTGGAGTTTGTTGAGACATGCTATGTTTTATTCTATAAAATGTTCTATTTTCTTTTTTTCATGTCATGGCTTTATATGTTGAATAACCAAGAAAAAGGAGGAACATGGCAAAAAATGATGAAAAAAGAAGACATAAAGGTAATCCTAACAAGTATTTATTTCCCTGGTCTAAAGATCTTCCAGATAAAGACACCATACATCCATTCATCAGCCCTTAGGATTTAGGGTGGTTTTAAGAAACAGAGGTGTTAAGTATAAGTCTGCTCTCAAAAACATCTGTTAAAGTAGTGTAAGTGGAGCAAGGTGCCTAGATTGCTGACCTCAGAGTCAGAAGCTTCTGATACATATTGGCTAGGTGACCCTGGCAAACATTTAACTTCCCAGGGTTCCCAGGCAATTCCCTGAGACTAGGTTTTACAGAGAAGGTACTAACCTGAATTGGAAGAGGGAATTTCCCCAATAACCAAATCCATCCCTAATTCTATCCAGTTCTTATCCCTAACAGACTATAAGGTATGGACATATGTTCTGCATCCTTGCTAAAGGTTCTGCATGCTCTTTTTGTAGAAGCAAGGAATTAGAAACGGAGTGAATACCCATCAACTGGAGGATGGCTGAATAAGCCATTACTATAAATAAATTCATAAGTGTATGAACGTAATGAATATATTGTTCTATAAGAAATGATGAGCAGGCTGATTTCAAAAAAGCCTAGAAAGACTTAGACAAATTTATGAGTGAAGTGAACAGAACCAGGAGAACATTGTACACAGAAACAGCAAGATTATATGATGATCAACTGTGATGGACTTAGCTTTTCTCGGCAGTGCAGGGATCCAAAACAATTCCAATAGATTTGGGATGAAAAATGCCATCCATATCAAAGAAAATTATGGCAACTGAATGAGGATCAAAGCATAGTATTTTCACCTTTTTTGGCTTTTTTTTTCTTTTGGTTTTCCCTCTTTGTTTTGATTTTTCTTTCACAATATGACTAATATGGATTGATGCTTAAAATGATTGTACATGCATAATGTATATCAGATTGCTCACTGTCTTAGGGAGGAGAGGTGATAAGGAAGAAAGAAAAAAAATGGAACATGAAATCTTACAAAAATGAATGTTGAAAACTATCTTTACATGTAATTGGAAAAATAAAATACTAAAAGAGAAATAAAAAAGGTCGTGTACACTAGAAGCCACTCATGATGGGTTCCAGAGTTCCTGTAATAAAATGAAGGGATACAAATCACAATCTAGTTTTAGATCTTCACTGAGGATTTTTATTTTGTTTTGTTTTATCAAATCTGCAATTTCTTCTGGGAAAAGAACCCCTGACAAGTCAGGACTGTAGCCTGA
Source organism: Antechinus flavipes (assembly GCF_016432865.1). Classification (NCBI taxonomy): domain Eukaryota; kingdom Metazoa; phylum Chordata; class Mammalia; order Dasyuromorphia; family Dasyuridae; genus Antechinus; species Antechinus flavipes. Next base: position 172,024,034 of record NC_067403.1, on the reverse strand, counting down.
ATCTTTTTTACTGTGAGACCAAGAATCCCCACATAGAGTCATGTTACTGGGGTTGCAAAATTATGATTTATTGTCAAAAATGTTTGATTTGAAATATTTTACATATGTCCATACCCAGGGTCATATAAAAATTTGGGGGGCAAAAAGGAGTAGCAAAAGGAAAAAGTTTAAGAAGATCCACTCTATACTAAACTGCCCTTCTCCACTGTGGATTTTACAAAACAATTCTGACCAGTCCAAAAAATTCAGAGGAGTTTTTTTTAATGTTCCCACAATTAAAATATATGTTGTAATTATTCTCCAAGACAGGGGCTGCCACTATGGAAAGCAGAGTCTTTTTGCATCCTTCCTCATCCTTTCCTAAATCAATAGCTTCAGTAAGTGTCTGCCCAGGCCAGGCTTTGCCAAAAAGCATTAGTGCCTTCCCCTATCCTTCTAAAATCGAGGCTCTCTCACAATCACTTCAAACCAATCCTCCCACATAGACAAGATTCTTTTTTTAAATACTCCATTCTTTTATTTGGCTTCAGGCCTAAATTTTCTTTAAATCCATTTTATCAAACATTAAAAGTAAATAATTTCACTATTTGTTTATCCAACTCTGGTTGCATATAGTGATTAGAAAATCAAGAGATGTGGAAAAAGAGGGAATAATTACATCTAACCCTTCCAGACCAGGTTTAAGATCACAGCATACTATATGTCTCTTTTGGAAGACAAAGTGCTCCACAAATTCTACCCCTCCCAGAGAGGGTCATAAATGCATTCTGGGGATGGCAGGCTGTGAGAACAAGAGTCCATCTGTTTCTCCAAACTCCTGCCAAGCAGAGACATGATGCTAGCATGTTGGAGGGTTTGCCAATCAGAGTGCTGGAGGATGGATCTTAAGTTTCAAAAATGTTGCAAAAGACTTTAGACATTAATTGAATTACATTTGGCCTTTAGCCAGGCAAACACCACTTAACGCTTCAAGTCATTTTCAAAACAATATATAAATTTTGACATAATCGAATGTTAATGCAGAGTTCAAAACAGAAAGATGCAATAATTTTGCTTTTCCAGAACTTACCCTGGATTTTTGTTTTCAAGGGAAAAAATAAGACAAGGCATGTGCCAAGTAACAGAATATCAGAATTGGAAGGACCTTTAAAATCTAGTTCATCTCTTACCTGAAGAAAAATCCGTGCTAAAGTATCTCCAGTAAGTGACCATCTAACTTTTTAAAGAAGTCTCCCAGTGATGGGGAACTCATTACCTCCAGATTTAGCCCATTTCTTTTTTTAGGGGCAACTCAGAGGAACTTTTTCATTGCACTAAAACCAAAACCTGTCTCTCTGCAACTTCCCCCAAAGAGGTAGGTTTTTATTAAAAGTTAATCAGAAACAAGTTTGTGTTGTACTTTTTTTTTCCAAAAAGAAAGGAGAAAAATCTATCTTTACTATTATAAAAATGTGAATAAAAATAAAGCAGCCTTATACTAACAAGCGGGCTACATTCTTGGCCAAAAACAGGCCTCAGATCCATATGGCAAACCTCAGAATAGGGTAGGACTGCCAGCAGTCTTGAAGAGGAGTCTGAATAGTACTATATGGGACATTTTCCTCCTTCAATTCAAAAAGAAAATGAGGAAATTGGTTAAGGCGTGTTACTGAAAAGAAAAATCACTGTGGGTCTTTATATTTAAATAACTATATCATGGTCCAAGAAAACAAAAAAAAAAAAGAAAGGGGAGAAGGCTCCTCAAAAGCATACTAGGTTCAGCTTCATTTGATTTAAATCTCCGAATCTTTTTTTCAATCTGAGGGAATTTTCCACAAATAGGAATAGAAATAACCACTCAAGAAAGGGAAAAACGTGAAATTGATCACCAGAAGCTGATAATTCATGTTCAGAACCTGGGAGCTCTGACTCAAGACATGAAAACACAAAGAGAAAACCTTCCATGTAAAGAAGGGCTTTATCTTATCTGCAACAGGTAAATCAAGTGATGATATCCTCAAGGGGGAATAAAAACAAAAAATATGGGCTCAGTAGAGAGAAGAGGAATTATGGGAGTGGAATGGCATATGCACTATCAGATGAGTTCAATATGTTGGACCTACTTTTTTATTGCATACTTAACTTTTTTGTCTCATAGACCCCTTTGTCTAGTACAATATTATAACCTATATCAAATTGATTACCAACCTAGGTAGGGAGATGGGGGATGAGGAGAAAATTTGGAACATAAAATAATGTTAAATGAATGTTTAAATTGTCTTTACATATAGTTGGGAAAAAAATAAAATATTTTAAAAGTTTTTTTTAAATTAAGTCTGATAAAAACTATAGACCCCTTCTAAGGTTTATGTTTTTAAGTGCATAAAATAAAACACATAATGTTATAAAGAAAAGCAATTCCATTGAAATACAGGGTATCAAAAAATTTTTTTTCAAGTTTACAAACCCCCAAGTTAAGAACAGACTAACTCATGTTAGCAAATAGATTGTAGAGGATAGTGATAAAGAAGTTAGAAGGTATATAAAACCAGTAGACATTAATAAAACTTTTTTATGGAAAATGAAACCCAGATAATACTCAGTCCTAGAAAAATTAAACACAAAACTTCTGAATATACAAAGTTTAATAGTTATTTCTATAGGCAATTATTTGGACTGCACTCTTCTGAGGACTCAGATGAGCAAAGTTCTACCAAGGTGAAAAGCCTTTAAAGCTAGGCTGAGCAATAGCTTGAAGTCTTCCATCCAAAGATGAGTCTAATTCAATGAAACCACAAAGTCTCTTTCAAATATGAAATTTTGTAATCTTCTGAAGCATATTATTAAACAAAAACTGCCTTAAAATACAGAGAAAGACCAAATGATTATATAAGGAAAACTGGAAAAGTGATTGCTCCCCAAGTTCCTAAAAATATTTCTAATTTAGTTCAAATGATGACATTAAAAACTTTTCTTACAATAATAAGACCATTTAAGACATAAATACTATGCAGTCATAAAATACTTTATTTCCTCCACCACCACCATCACTCATGATGTGACCATAGGCAATAACACATTTCAAGTATATAAAATAATTGAATTAAAAATACTGCTCTGGCAAGGACACATAGAGAATGCTGTTTTATCCATGAAAAGCAAAGCAATAAATGGGACATTCAAAAAGGACGTCTTCCAAATACTTTGGATCCATTGAGAAGATGTTTGCTTCATGTTGCTATGGCATTTGGACCAACAACATTGAACAAATCTGATTCTTTAAAATAATACTTTACCTTATCCTCTCCAACATCAGTTTTTAAAATTATAAAAGCTCCATATTCTTTCATTTTATTTCATAATTATATAATTTATTAATGAGTTGGGTATTTTCATTTCAAAACTTACCTTGTTTTTTCTTGAAAGAGCCAAGGTTAACTGGAACTGGCACAGTTTTCCATACACTTGTGGAGGGAAGTGTTATTAGAGGCCAACAAACAAAAAAAAATGTATTTTTATTTAAAATGATTAATGCTTAGTGAAAAGTTCAGAGATTGGGAAAAGGGAATACTAAAAACCAGTTACAAAAGCAATAGCTCAGTTCACTTTATTACTGGAAAAGTAATTTTAATAGTTAACCATCAGGGCTCCCTGGAAGCTGAAAAAGTGACTTATTTTATTATATAGTTAGTAAATGTCATGGACTTGTCTAGGAAAAGAGAGAATATTTTACACTTAGAGATTTCTGTGCAACAACTTTCCTCTCCCACCTCAGTTTGTAAAATATTTCTTGTGGAGCATGGTCCCCCCTTAGGGAAAGTAGTCTTGACAAACCTTGAGTTTGATTTGAGATCTAAAAAAAGGAGACACATATAGGGATAAATAGACATAGATGGTTGGAAAGATAGGTAGATGATTGAGGGAGAAATCAGTAGATGAATGGATATAGATAGATAAACCAATATAAACACAAGTTATATATTATACATTGCATATATATTTTATATATGTAGATATGATGGTATTTATTAATTGTATTTGCCTACAGCAAGAATTCTTAACTTTTTTTAAAATAGATTTTGATAACTTTATTTCAGTATAATTGATCTCCTTTGTAATCCTATGCATTTTATTTTATGACCTTAATAACATGTTTATGACATTAAAAAAAAAAAAAAGATTAAGAATCCCTGGCTTCCCCACAGTGCCAGATCTCAAACTATACCACAAAACAGTCATCATTAAAATGATTTGGTACTGTTTTTTTAAATTATTCAATGAAACAGATTTAGGAGCACAACCCAACAGAAGTAAAAGAACACAGCAGCCTAGTGTTTGATAAACCTAATTACCCTGAGGATAAAATCCCAGTATTTGACAAACTTGCTGAGAAAGTTTAAAGAAATTTGAAAGAAATTAAGTAAATACCAATATCTCATGCTATGTGCCAAGATAAGTTTCAGATGGGCACAGGATTTCTACATTAAAGGTGACATCGTAAGCAAATTAAAGACACAAGGAAGAACTTAGCTTTCAATTCTATGAATGAGAGAAGAAGAGTTCGTGGTCAAATGGAAACTAAGGGTTTACTCAACTATTGGAGAATGGCTAAACAAATTATGGTACATGAATGTAATGGGGTGGTAGTGTGCCTTAAGAAATAATGCCATGGAAAGTTTTAGAAAAAACTTGGAAGACGTTGGATTGAAACAAAGTAAACTAAGCAGAATGAGGAGAATAATTTATATGACAACAATATTTTAAGGAAAAGCAATTTTGAAAGACTTTTAAAGTCTGATCAGTGTAATAATGAAGCATGAATCTAGAAGACAGAAGATGGGAGACCTCCTACTGGAGGAATAATAGACTTAAAATTCAGAATGAAACATGCATTTTGGAGATGGCTAATGTGTAAATTTGATTAATTAAACTATGATTTTCTGTTAAGAAAGTTTTCTTTTTTTTAACTCTTCAATTGAGGATGCTGTTGAAGAGAGAAATAATAAACGCTTGTAAAAACTGTAAGTGAATAAAGGTTAAGGTTTTAAAAGGGGACAAATAAAAAAAATGAGATTGATAGTCCTTGTCTCCTTAGAACAAATCAAAAAAAGAAAAAGAATCCCCAGTATAAGGGAATAATTTGAGATATGTTTTTTTTCCTTGTAAGAAATCCAAATGATTTCTCACATAGAAGTAAGGCTCTCCCATCTCTCTAAAGGTCAAAACCTCTTCCCAAATCTCTACCCATTCAGACAAAGATTTTGTGGCTGCCTGATTTTTTTTGTTTATAATTGGAATATCCATAATAACAGGAGGAAGAAGGAATGAGCAATGACCACTTTGAGATTGCCACCAGAAGATCAAATCTCTTCCTCTTTCTTTCTCCCCTAACTAATCAAGAAACAAGATGTTATCACAAGTGAATAGCCCATTAATTCCACCCATCAATTTTCTGCAGCTTCAGCTCACCAAGGTTCGAAAGGAGGGGACAGAGGATTAGATGTCTAGAAATCACACACTGCAGGACTTTGCCCATCACATATAGTTATAATAATTATTAACATATATATGTATGTATGTATGTATGTATGTATATCACATGCTAAATGTCAGGCACTATGTTAAGTGTCTTATACTTAATATCTTATTTGATTCTCACCCTTTGAGATAGGTGTATATCCTAAACTGTATCACAGATAAGATGGAAAATCTTCAAAAGCATTCAGTCCTCCAAAAGCAAGTTTTAAAAGATGTCACCATATTGGTAAACTCTGAGGCAGATTTTATTCTCAAGGTCCAGAATCTTACATCTCTATGGCAATTTTTTCTGGGCAGGAATCTGAAGGTCAAAGATTATAGCTAAAGATTTTGTGAGAGAAGTAAAAAAAAAAAATGCTCTTAGTGCTAAAAAATAAACTCTCCAATTTGGTAAACATTATTAAATCCCTACTGTGTGGCAGACACTATGATAAATGCTATAAATATAAAAATATCATTCTTGATCTCAAAGCACTTATATTCTTTGGTTCTTTAGAGTGTTAATGAGACCCCAGTTTCCACTAGTTTTCTCTCTGGACCTGGTCTGAAACTCAGGTCTTCATTTTCCACCATATCCTACCTTCTATCTCATCCAGAAAGATTCCATGCCTTCTAGAAAATACCTCTGCCCCAAAAGCTGCTTCCTTTGATTAGTCAATTCTTCCTTGAACCTCCATTTTCAGGAGGGATCCAAGTCATTCATGTTCATTCCATTTCTCTCTGGCTCAATCACTCCTGATTCCATCTACCTCCCTACACACAACTTTTCAGCTTTCTTTTATTTGCTGTCTTCTTTCATTAGAATATAAGTTCAACGAGGATAGGAATTGACTCTCTTTTCATTTCTATTTGTCTTTTCAATGCTTATCATGGTATCTGGCACAAAGTAAGGTCTTAATATGTAGTTAGTGACCTGACTTCTTGAGCCTATAGCATACAAATCTGTCAGAGGTTAGTTTTCTCAAGAAAATCTCTATAGTGGAGATAGAGTGATGTCTAGGAAACTGAACCCTGCAAAATTATAGCCTAGACAAATTTTATATAAATATATAATTTTGTTCAAGAAAGAGAATAGAAACACAAATTTGATAAAGAAATGATTAACACAATAATTTACATACAAATCTATGAAAAATTACTCCTATATCATAAAATGATTTTAAAATAGCAATTATTCATGAAAATAGAATCTAAAATTTTAATAGACTTACTTACTCTAGGTCCAGCAAGACCTATCTAGCTATACATGAAGCCATATGGACTTCCCAATTTTTTAACAGAGAAAAGAAAGAAGACATAAGAAGAATGGGGCCAATCAAGGGGAAGAACTGAAAAAAAAAAAAAAAACAGATCAAAGAGCCACTTCAGAGCAGAGCCTCAAGGGGCTACAGCTACTCATAGCCAGCCAGAAGAGAAAAATGGAAAGTCAGGGTAGCACCAAAAACCTTCTGCTCTCATTGCCAGCAAAAAAGAAAAAAAGAGGAAAAAACAGACTTGTTCCACTTTTTCCATTGTTTTCATTTTCTGGGAGAAAAGAAAGAAAAATAAATTTAAGAGAAAAAAATTCATAAGGGTGGCCTGACATCCGACAAATTAGATAACATGTTCCCAGCTCCATCCCAGGCTGCTGCTCAACATCTTCCTCCAAGAAAGAGGCAATGGCCCAGACCACTCCACTAGATCCAAGGCCTCCCTCCCCTGGGAAGAATCAATGCAAAAGAAAACCTTATCTGACCCAAGGATCTCTCTTCTTCTAGCTCCATGGCTCAATAATCATCTCACAGAGTATTTGCTGGAGCCTGCATTCCCCACAGTATCCCTTGTTATTAGACCAATGGATATTAAAACCCAGTCACAAATGCCCTCCTCTAACTGAAGGAACCATTAGCAAATCAGGCAAAAAGGTGTTCCTCGGGAGCTAGATCTAATCTGTATCCTGATTCTTACCCCTACTTACCACACTGATATTCCATGAGCCCCTTTTTCTACACAACAGGTACTCTGAATTTGTAGGAGAGAAAGATAGTGGTGTAAAATTTTGGATCAGTTATTGTTATTGCTAAATTTATTATTCTATACCCCAGTGATCCAGTGGATCAATATGTTTATTCCATTCAGTATTGCAAATCACAACCCATCTTTGTCTACCTTTATCTATGCAACTCAACCTTAATGTTTTTATTATAATTAATAATATATCTCTTTTATATATAATCATGTTGTTTTAAATCATACTTATTATTTATATGTAATATGCATTTAACAAGCATTTATATGAGGATTAACATTCACAAAACAAAAAAAGTAAAAACATGAATACTCTCAGACTCTTAAAACACACCTATGTATATGTGTATATACAAAAGAATATTATGTGGATGCCCCCTTTCCATATTACTTCATTGCTTCTCTCAGCCCAAAAATTTCTTTCTGTATTAGCCAGTTGTCCAAATTTGTTTATCCTTGTTTTAGCCACTTTTTACTTTTTCCTTATTAATTGTCCTGTTCTCCCATTCCTCTCCTACTATCTATTCCATACCCCTCTTCATTTTCTTACTCCTCCCCATTCTTCTCCCTTTCTTCACTTCAGCCTTTCAAATCTCTTCTCTCCCACTTCTTTCCTTCAAGGTCCCATGTCCACAGAAAATATAGGCTCCTAAACCAAATGGCATGAATTAGAAAATATGAAAACAGGAAACAAAACTCAGGAAAAGTTATTGATCAATAACAATAGTTTTTTGGTTTGCTTTTTTTTTCTCACCAGGCTACAATCTAGATTCCTCCACCATGGCCCAGGAAACTTTTCATCCTGAAAGATCATTTCAGTCCTGCAATTCTCTCTCTAAAAGTACTCTCAACTCTTATGATTGCTCCCTCTGCTTGGATAGCTGCTCTTATCTATCTCTTCATTTCTCACTAGGTTACAATCTGGATTCCTCCATCATGTAAGAAGGAAGTCAAGGCTTGAATACATAGTTTGGGGGACTGCAGGAAGAGCCAGCAGCAGTGGGAAATGAAAATCCATCCCATATGCTGCTCTCCCAGCCTTAGTAATTCAGTGGTTGAAGCATCTTGACTTGAAGCCTTTGCCTTCATGATTGAAATCACTTAGGCAAGGAGATAGAGACAGTGGTAGACTATCTATACCCTTAACCACTATTCAGCACACCTGTACACTTCCTAAATTTTGTGAGATTTCAGCCCTTGCCACTTCTTTTTTTTGTTTTGTTTGCTTTTTTTTTATTATTTGTTGTTATTATTATCACTGTCACTGGATCATTTTCAGTCTTATCTGATTCTTCATAATGACATTTAGGGTTTCTTGGCAAAGATACTAAAATGGTTTGCCATTTCCTTCTCCAGTTCATTTTCCAGATGAGGAAACTAACACCTTGGATCATACAATTAGTAAGGTTCTGAATTCATGAAGATGAGTCTTCCTGACACTAGGTCTGGCACTTTATCCAGTTAAGTTGTCCCTTCAGGATAAGATTAAAGGGGATGTTGTCTTTTCTCTGGGTGGTCACAGTCCTCCATGGTACAAAGATCAGGATATACTGATGATTTCTGCCCCTTCTGACTGTCATCCATCTCAGCTGTATTCTTAAATCCTTAAATAAAAAGGGCTAGCTATACATTATTTCACTTGAGGCTCAAAACAACCCAGTGAGGAAGGATTATTATTCCTCAGCTTTTACACAATGAAACTCAAAAGTTAAGGGACTAAAACATAATTCCACAGTTATTAAGTGTCAGAGGCAAGATATGAAGTTAGGTCTTAATTATTCAAAGTTCAACATGCAATCTATCATACCATGGGGGCTTTTTAAAACTTTACCAAAGTTTCATCTTTAAGAGAATCAAAGACTATGTACTAATGTACTACTGAGACAAAGCTTTCATTTTTCTACTATACTGAACGCCTGTACTTGCATTAACATGATTTGCCCCCTGAGGAGATCAACTCTACTTTGAATTTTTGAGCCACTCAGTTGTTCAAATATTTGATTTTGGGTGGATGAAGGGTAAGAGGGTCCAAAAAGTATTTCATTTAACCACTTTTCTCCCCAATGTCTAAACATTTTAAAGGAAATTTAATCCAAGCTATTCCTTGTTCATTTCCACTTAAATCATTAAAATGTTATTTTCAAAAACCTGTTTGCTATCCAAGAGACTCTTTAGATTAGCTTCTTTACTTAAAAATTCAAATTGGCCATAGACATATGAAATCTGGTGCCAAAAAGGTTCAAATTTGGCAGAAACATAAGAGCCACCAAGTTGGATATCAGTTCAAAATGTGAATGTCTATTCCATCTACCATTAAAGGGATGGGGTATTTACTCTCCCATCTCACTTAACCTTTCATGGTGGTAAAAGTTACCACTAAGGTTACCAGAAGGTTTTCAAAACAAATCCAATATTTAGCAGTCACTCAGAGCTTCTGAAACTGACTTTAAAGCTGAAATCATATTATATTTCACCTAATTTCATTATGACTCTTTCTCTGTGCCTTTTTTTGGGAGACGCATTTTGCTTTTTTTCATTTGTAGAACTGTAGCATTTGTTGGTTTGAGTTTTTTTTTTCTCCATCTCTTGTACTTTCACAACCTTATCCTTTGGACCTCAAACAGCCCTTTAAAGGCAGGCACTTTTCACATGCCTTTAACATTCAATGTTTTGTATTGTGGTATCTTATTTGAATCACAGTCCCCTATTAGACTGGGAACTCCTTGAAAGCAGGAACTATATCTCATTTTAACTGTTTCTCCCTCAATACCTATGTCAATATTCAGCACATAATAGGTAGGTTCTTTAATAATTATTTCATAGAATCATAGATTTAATGAAAAAGAAAACAGAAACCAGATGGTACAACATTCTCATTTTACAGATGAAGAAACTGAGGCCCAAGGAGATAAAGAGATATTTGCCCCAGAATATGTGGATAGTGTCAGAAATAGGATTTGAACCCAGATTCTCTAACTCTAGAGTCAGTACTCTTTTTAATGATGAATTAATTGATTGATTTCCCAATCCTAAGTCAAGCCCTTATATCTTTATAAGGCTATGATACCACTTGGATGACCCTTTTATCCAGGATGTAATTCCACATTCTACAATTTCCTGATAATCTGTCCATTTTCTATCAATAATTCATGAGTGTTTAATGATAGATGTCTGTATACTTCTGGTACCATGATACCATCCAGGAAAAATATATTTTCAAATACCCTGCTGTAATCCATCCCATAAAACAAAAGCTATCTAAAGTACTTATGTTTTCCTTAATGAGGTATATATGGATATAGCTATAAATATACTTCAATCTTCTAATCACAGAACTAATCAATGTGAATATTTCTTGCATCATCAGAGAGGTTGCCACTCATTCAAGCTTTCTCACTTTCTGCATTTTTCACTTGTGTTCTTGCACAGGACCTCCATAGATGTTCTGAGGAGCTTGCTGGGTGCCTTTAAGCTATAAGTTGTGATACCATATAGGGTCACATCACTGAATGTGGGGATCACAAAAATTTGATAACAGTAAAAGATTTTTGAACACAACATCCATAAGTAATTCAAAATCTGATGTGTAATGAATCCAAAGTGTTTCTGGCAGCGCTTATCTGTGTTGTATTGTGGGACTTCACTGCAGCCTTGGTTCTAAACACAGCATGAGTACTTTGCACTGTTTATACATGAATAATTCCAGAAACACCTCAGCTCAGATTTGAGACCAGGTCACATAAAAATTTCTCAAGCGAAAAGGGGTCATGCATGGAAAAAGTTTAAGAAGCCTGCTCTAGATCAAGGATTCTTAACATGAGATCCATAAAATTGGGTTTTATACACAAAAGCCTATTTATTCCCTTCTGATATTTTAACTATAAATGAATGGATGGACAAATGGAAAAAACATTTATTGCTCAATTGCTCTGTGCCAGGAATTGTGCTAAGTGATGAAAATGGAAAGACAATCAGTTCTTGTCCTCAAGAAGCTTATGTTCTAATAGGGGAGCTAGAATTGGTAAGTTAAGAGAATGTACATGTTGACACGGTTTACAAATGGCCAGGAAATGACATGGTGGCTTGACTGCCAGGGTTTTGGAACAGGACCTGAGTTTCAGTGGGAGGATGAAAATGGAGAGAATGCAGGTGACATGTTTTGGAAATAGTTGGGAAATACAGTCATGATCTAATTTCTGGTGAAATGAGATGAGGCAAAAGTTCGCTATCAGAGCACAAGTCTCACAAAGATGAAAAAATAGGCATATCAGGTAATTCTCTGGCAATAATATGAACTGTGGTTTATTCTATTCTTTCTTTCCTGAAATAGGCAGCTAAGCTGTATGGTTAATTGAGTGTTAGACATGGAGTCAAGAAGTCATGGATACTAATCCTGCCTCAAAGACTTACTAGTTAAATAGTTCTGGACAAGTTTCTTCCCTGCTATTAACCACAGTTTCCTCTTCTGGAAAGTGAGGATAATAATAACAATTGCCTCACAGGATGATTGTAAGAATAAATGAGATAACATGTAATGTCTTTTATAAACCTTAAAGTATTATATAAGCTAGCTATTCTCATTTCAATGGTTCTTAAATGCTTTCAAAATGACACTATAACCAGTATGGATTTACCCAGTGTAAACTTGGATGAAATCCAACCACTTATCCCAATTTCAGCTTCTTATAATTTTTTCCCCCTATAGAAGTGGCTTAATGGATTGAGTGCTAGATTTGAAGTCAGGAAAATATGGATTTTAATCTTGTCTCAAACACTTACTAGCCATAGGACTGACAAACTTGACAAGTCACTCTTTTGGTCTCAGTTTCCTCATCTGTCATACTGCTAATAATAATAGCACCTATGCTTCAGTGTATCATAAAAAACAAATGAGATATTATGTGTAAAGCACTTCATAAAAATGCTTTACTTAAAGAAGTATATAAATGTTAGGTATCATTATTAACATATTGGAGATCAAAGAATTAGGGTCCAAATTCAGTGGTTCCACTATAACTGATTTGTTCCATTTTCTGACTGTTTGTTGTCCCACCTAATTCATTTCTGAATGTTCTTGGGATAAGAGAGATCAGTTGAATCCAATATCCAGGTTGTCAGCAAACTCATTTTCACTTCCACTGATTTTCACTCTTTCCTGAGGCTCTATTGCTCATAACCAACATCTTCAATAGTGTTTTACAAATGAGCTTTTATCCTATATTGGTATTGTTCTTGGCTAACCATCTCCCCACTTGGCAAAGAGATCAAATGCTGGCCAATGTGGTTTCTGGATTATTTGGGACTCCTTTTAGTGGAACTGTTCTATGTGAATTAGACTATTGCAAGAAATACAAAAGTGAATTCTTGCTTTTTTCCATTTTCCTCAAGAAGATCAGTGAAACAAATTAGATACACAACACAGAGAAGCAACCTTACCTAACAGCATAGTGTTTGATTAAAAACTAAGGTTGGTTTGTGAAAAAACAGATTTTCGTCAAGGCTGGACATAAGGCCTTTCTCATGCCATAGAACCTGCCAACACTTATGTTACCCTGGTGTGCCGTGATCAAACAACAGAGAAGGGCTTTTATAGAGGACTAAAAGAAAACACATTTTTAAAAATCCATCTTAAGCCTATGGATTAGGTTTATGTTTCTCTGTTTCCCTCATAAGGATACTATAATTCTTTAATCTATCGAGTAACATTTTTTACTACAGAAAACTGTGACCTCTTTAACCAATCTTTCCCCTTCAACTCCCAATCCAAAAAAATGCTTCTGAGATTGCTCAAGAGGAGAGAAATGGAAGAAGCTGTTTTTTTTTTTTTTTTCCCCCAAAAACAGTATAGGAAAGATGTCATGTTTGAGATGAATAAGCAGATCATTAACGAGGGCAGTTCAAAAAAGAGCAGATGCAAGAGGAGGTAGCACTGGATGACATTGAAATGTGTCTGAGCTTGCCCATAGCTAGTCTTAGAATACAAGTTCTCAGTCACAAACATGTGTACCATAAAGAAGGAAAGAAACAAGATTTCTTCCCATGTTGCTTGGCTTTTAACAAATCCGTATTTGGATCATTAGGAAAAGAGTGCTGCTGCACTGTCAGAAAATGGAAGGGATTAAAGAGATTTGGGAGGTATTTTGGCTTCTGATTCCATCAGTGTAAGGAGTTACTACTAGGGTATTTATTATTTCACAGCCCTCTTCCCTATGGCATTGCCTTCTTCAACCCTGATTGCTTCCTAACTGTCTGACCATTACCTCCCAGGCTTGCTGGATCTGCTTCCCCATTGTTCTAAGGTCTCCCTCATTGTTCTATTCTGAGCCCCTTTCTCTTTTCTCTTTACTATATCATTTGTCATCCCATGGATTCAAAAATCAACTTTATATAAATAATCCCCAAATATCTTTATCCAACCTTCTTCTAACCATCAGTCTCGCATCACTAAGTGCTTTTTTAATGTAAACTGGAAGGTCAGTAGACATCTCAAATTCATCATATACAAAATAGAATTCATTATCTTTCCCAAAAAATCTTCCCTTTCCTTCCTTATTACCGCCATTTTCCTGGTCATTCAGATTCTTCTCAGTACCATTTATACACATGCTATATATCCAGTCTGCTGCCATATCTTGTCATTTCTACCTTCTCAACATTATTATGTCCCCTCCTCTTAAAATGTATGTTCCTTGAATCGTATAATCCACAAGATAATAGAATAGGTATTTTCTCCAGTCCCCATTAACTTTGCAAAAGAAGATCTCAAAAGAATTATAAACCAGAAAAAAAGAACAATTATAATGAGACAAGAGAAAATCCCAACAAGATAACAACTTTGTGAATTAATACTGGAAAGCATTAATCCTTAATACATTCACTCAACACCACTCCCCAACCATTTTCTGTATTTTCTGAGGGAGCACAAACCAGTATGAAGGCTTTCAAATGGGCCCCACAAAGGGATTTTGACCTTTCAGCAGATAATCTGATGGTTCTCCCCATACCACTGTCATGCTAGCAGACATTGACTCTGTACAGACAAATTAAAAGGAAGAAGAAATTGGAGATTAAGTAGGATATAATTCATTCTAAGGCATCTCCTAAATTGCAGAACTACAAGACTACAGAGATTTTGCCCAGCACACCCAACCTTAAATCTGTAAAATAAAACAGCAGAAGCCAATTCATCCCAGCCAGAGTAGGGAAGAATAAAAGTCATCAATAGATCTGAGATATGAAAACATTATGTGTAGTTGCACTAGACCTAAGAAAAGGAAACTGAAATCTAGCTGGGACTGGTCCCATTTTCCTAGAAGCTAATTAGGGAAGAAATAAAACCAGTGAAAAATACATTTCCCAATATATGAGGAAGCTAAAGAAGCTTTTCATTCCATCTCAAGAAGTAACCTACCATCAAAGACCAAGAAATCAGAAAGTGAATATAAGAGAACAGGAAAAGGGGGAAGATAGAGAGAAAGACTAAATCACCAAAGATTTTAAGGACAAAAAATTCAATTTAAAAGCAATTACACAAAGAGCTAGATGGCACAGTGGACAGAGTGCTAGACCTGGAGTCAGGAAGTTAGGTCTTCCTAGTTGTGTGACTCTGGGCATCACTTAATTTTGCTTGCCTGAGTTCCTCATCTGTAAAATGAGCTGGAAAAGGAAATAGTAAACCCCACTTCAGTATCTTTGCCAAGAAAACCCTAAATGGGGTCACAAAGACTTGGACACTACTGAACACAACTACATATAAGCAGAAAAATCAGCAGAGAAAATATTATAAGTACTACAATATTGATATTATAATTAGCAGGCCTTATAAATGCTAAATACTAAAAAAATTACGATATGCTTTAAATATTACCTAACAGAGAAAATTTAATCAATATCTGATTAAAATATGCTATGAAATCCTCAATAGGATAAGGAAAAAATAAAAAGATGTTTCAAAATTGTTAGAAAGAAAAAATTTTTAAATGAATAAAATAATTAAATGAGAAAAAAACAAATATGAAAACTCGTAGCCTTCCTAGAAGAAATAAGTAGCAGAACAGAAAAATTTGAATCTATAATAATGAGCCTCTCCAACAAACTGAAAAAAAAAGCAAGATATTTGTAAGACTAATATCCTGAAGCAAAGTACAATCTGGAAGAAGAGAAGCATATGTAATAACATTCAAAAGAACACATGATTTACATACAAGTAAAAACCATTGACCTTAAAGAGAAGCTGCATAGAGACAATTTAAGGCTCATTGGTCTCCCTGAAGAAAAGAACAAATTGAAGAACTTGAACATCATAATAGATGAAATAATACAAGAAAACTGTCCAGGATTTCTGTATGCAGAAAACAAAGCACCACTTGAAAGAATCCAAAGATTGCTTTTAGAAAAATAGCCGCACTCTTAAATCTCTAAGATCATAGTGGTTAAATTTAACAAATATAATAACAAACAACAAATTCTATTTAAAAAAAAAAACACAACAAGAAAAGTGCCTTCATTTGCTTAATCTTTATAAAGGAAAGAAAATTTAAAATGACTATTCTGCAACCACTAAGAACCATAAAAGGAAGGGAGTATTATAAAAAGCAAAGGAACTCAAGATATAGACCAAAATGGCATATCCTGAAAATATGAAAATAATCATCAGTGAAAATATGAATAATTAACAAAAGAGATATTATTAGGGAAGAGGGAAGGACAGATATGAGAAGAATATTTGTCTTGCAAACTTTTCCTCCCAAAAAATGGAAAGACAAGATAGACAAATAAATAAAAAGGTATATATGTAGATAGGTAAATAAATGGATGAATGGATATATGGATAATAAATAGAGGAAGGAAGAAATGAAGGAACGAAGAAAAAAAAGAAAAACCTTAAAAGGATTATTAAGAGATTTTTTAAGTACATACAAAAAGATATCAGATAAATTTAAAGAAGTAGAAGTGACAATGGAAGAAGATGTCGAATTGTCATAAACTAACAAAAACCATTTCATAGATAAGTAGTGTATTTTATGAGTCAAAATTGATCTATAAATGGGAAGAGGGAAAAAGGAGGATAAAGAAGAATGTATGATATACCCTAATTAGATCCATGCAAAGAAAATTAAGAGGAATTACATCTCTAAGCAATGAGAAACTATAGGAAAATGGGAGAGATGGTAGGAGGTAAAAAGTAAAATGACATAGAGAGCAGGAAGAGAGAAGTCTCAAGTTAATACAGACAATCCTACTGAAGAGCACTCCAGGAGGGAAGATCTAATTATAATATCAATATTGTAGTAATTATAATATTTTCTCTGCTGATTTTTCTGCTTGTATGTAGTTGTTGTTCAGTAGTGTCCGAGTTATATCAGTGATGGGACATAAGGCCTTGTATGGTTTTAATTTGGAGGGAATTGGTGCACAAGGAAACCACCTTCTCTGACTGTTGTATTTCCATGGTTAACATCTTGCCGTGGTAAGAGGAAAATTTTATCTCCTGGGGGCAAACCAATTGCTGGGATGGTGGGAGTACATGGACCCATATATAATATCACAAGGCAGAGATTGTGGGTAAGACAATGGATAGAACTGGACCAGATAATGTGGAACACTGAATGAAATCTATCTTGGGGCCATGCTTTTATTCTCATTACTTCATTCATGAATTGATTCTCTAGACTGAGACACCAAAAGGATGGAGGAAGGGGGAATGAGAAAAGCTCTTCAAATGCAATAAGTAGACCTTGGTTAGAAGAGGGAGACCAGACATGGGGCTTCAGATAATTTAATTCACAGAGAAACACAAAGAATTTCAAGAAGGAATAAATAAGCACCTAGATGATGAGTCAAAGTATAAACATTTAAAATAAACATAGAGACTGAAGGAAACAAGGTAAATAAATTCTTCTAAGAAAAATATCACAGAAAATTTTTTTAAAACTAACAAAAGAATTTGGAAAGGAAGAGAATATTTTGAACTAACCAGTTAAGTAAAAAAGTCAGAAGGAAAGAATGGAAGAATAAGATGACCAACTAAAACAAAAAAAGAAAAAAATTAACCAACTACTTAAAGCTCCAAACTTAGGGAAATATTTGACAAATAAAAGTAGATTTAAGGGGAGGAGATCATGTAGGAATAGGGTTACCTTAAAATAAATTAAAGAAAACTAAGATCATGCTTGGTCATGGATGATATTTGTAAATTCAGTAAATCTTATAGATTATGTAAATGTCAGGTATTATTATCAAATGAGTTAATATATGTTTAGACCTCTTAATGTATATGATATAAATTTCACTACCTTTTGTACACCCAATCTAGTTTTTAATTCAATTACTAAACATTGCTTTATACCCTATGTTAGGATGAGTGTTCTTCTGTATCCCACAATAGGAATATAGCTTTTCCCATTTTCAACAACAGGGATTAGTTTTCCCTAAAAGGCATCAAAGTATCCCAGGACATGATTGGGCATTTTTTCCTTGCTATAAGTTTCTGGTTACTTAAAGATATTTAAAAGTCCCACTCACGTGGAGCTAGAGCCCCTCCGAGTTGGTGAATTTCTGAAGATTATATGTCACCGTGTTTTTCACCATATTCTGTCCTGCTGACCTTCCATATTTCCTTATGGAGAGAAGGGTCTTGTTTTCAGAATCCAAGTGCCACTGTATAATTGTTTAATATCCCCAAAACTATAAGGCATATTAATCTAATCTCCTTTGGTCAACTGCTCAATTATTCATGAGTGACTCATTTGATCCCAACATAACCTTGAAGAAGGTGCTAGTTTTAAATCTACTTCCAACTATAAACCTCAAAGTGGGGGGTACCCTCAGTGTCTCTCCCATCCCTCTTCTCAGACAGGGTCTCCTTCACTTTCTCGAAATTACTATAAAACAATCTTCATGGTTTTGAGACAAACCTGGTCATTTAGCATGAAAAAAAAATTATTTCCAGAATGTAATCTTCCACTTGAGGTCTCAGCCTAAAAATAACTTTACATTTATATACTCTACGTATGTATAATGGAATTCACAGGAGCTTGGTACCTCTCCCCAGGGAAGGGGAATAAAATGAGACTAAGCTTAAAGCAAAGTTGTTTGTAAAATAAACCTCCCTTCCCTTCATTTCTGATTCTGATTCTGGCCCTATAACTTCTCAATACAAGGTTTTAGAACCCCATAGGTCAGTTTTCCACTAGACACTTCACCAATTTGACTGAAATATATATATTAACCAATTACTTAAAACTCCAAACTTAGGGAAATATTTGACAAATAAAAGATAGGTTTAAGGGGAGAAGACTATATATATATATATATGGAGGAAACTATATATATATATACACCCTGTCTCCAGCAATCAGAAGATCTGATATTAAGTCTTGCTCTTCCCCTTACAATCTCAGACAAGTTAATAGCTATGGGACACTGAGCATGTCTTGGGTTGTAAAGCTTGAATCAGAAGGGTCCTGTTTCATAGATGATCTCATGGAGTGAATAAATATTAAAATAACAACCAGCATATATGTAGCACGTTAATGTTTACAAAGCTCTTTAATACATATTATCTCATTTGATCCCCACAATAATCCCCTGAGGTAGCTTCTATTATTGTCCCTGTTTTACAAATGAGAAAACTAATGTAAGTGACTTACCTAAACTAATAAGTGTTTGAGACAGTATTTAAACTCAGATCTTCCTGACTTTAGATCCAGTATTGTGGCCCCTCCATAGATGTTTACACAGGCTAACAATTTTATGGAAGGAAGGAATGCATTATATTTTGCCATCTATTTCCTTTTTAATCTTAAGCCAATCAATTTTCATCCCTCTGAGTCTCAATTTCCTCATTTTAAAAATGAAGACTTTGGACTAGCTGATCTCTGAAGATCCCTCCATGTTCTACATCCTGTACTCTTAAATACTGAATAAGGCATTTTGCCAATTACAGTGAGAAAGATTGTCTGCTGCTTAAAGCTTGTTCTAACCCAAGAGAAATATTTGGCCAGTGTCATCCCCACCATCAGCAGTATCATCACCATCATCATCATCAAATAAACATTAAAATATTAACTTTCTATATTATGTAACTTCTTTCAATGGATTGTAAGCTCCTACAGGGCAGGACTTCTTTTGTCTCTTTTTGTATTTCAATGCTTAGCATAGTGACCGGCACATAATAGATACCTAATAAATATTTATTCATTAGATTATTTATTTATTAAATGTATTAAATATTTATTATTAAATAAATATTTAACAATGAATATTTATTGTTTGACGACTTCTTGATTTTCGTCATTACAGCTCTTTATTGAGTATTGGTCAGTGATAAAGTTGGAGTGGTCTTTGACAAAGTAAAAGCCAATGTGTTGAGCCAGAGGACTTAACTTTCAGAGACACAGAGAAGATAGAAAAGAGGGGAGGGCTAAAGGTCTTAAACAATCTCAAAGGAGTCCTGTGGGCTAGTTTGAGAAAGCCCACAAGGGCTCATAGGAAGTAGGGAGGACTCTCTTTATACTAAAGAGGTGGGTGGAGTTTATAGATATGATAAAGACTCATGGTGGTATGTGGGAACCAAGAAAAGCCTGTGAATTATTTTGTTGTTGTTATTGCATAATCATAACTCTGTCTCTGTTTCTAATAGAGGAAGGCTACCCTGGGAGCAGAATGGGCAGCTGGAACCATTCTAAGGGTTTCTTCTCTCTTTGTCTTAAGGGTAGATACAAAAAGGAATGTCCTCCAAGCAGTCATAATCTGGTACTGATTAGCATAACTGAAATCCCTCTTTAAATGTATAGCTATGGTAAAAATCTTTTTTATTCACAGGTACCAAATAAAGCTGAAATATGCCAAATCATGTTGACTGATCCCATTTTAACACTTTTTTCTCTCTTAAAATCAGAGAAATTCGTCACATTCATATTTTAAGTCGTCTAAATGCTGTTGTCCTGCAGTAATGCTATCAAAGAGACAACGAGGTGATACGGTGATAGATTGTTAGACCTGGAGTCAGGAAGATGAGTTAAAATCTTTTTTCAAACAAAGCTGTGTGACCCAGAGGAAGTCCTTTACCCCATCTGCCTCAGTTTCCTCAACTATAAAATAGTGATAATAATAGCACTTACTTCCAAGGGTTGTTGTAAGAATCAAAGAATAATACTTATAAAGCATTTAGCAAAGTGCCTGGTATAAGGTAGGCAGTTAATAAATCTTTGTTCCCTCATCCTTCCCTAAAATGCAAGCCTGACTATGTCACCTCCCTTTCCCTTACACAATAAATGCCCATGGATCTCTTTCACCTACAAAATCAAATGTAATATCCTCTGTTTGGCATTCAAAGTCCTTTATAACCTCTTCCTGCCCCCATACCTTTCTAGTCTTCTTACACCTTAAAACCTTATATCTTCTTATACTTCCCCAGTAATATACTCTATGATCCACTCACTCTGGCTTTCCTGCTGGTCCTGAAAAAGAACACTCCATCTCTTCAGTCCAAGCATTTTCCCTGTGTTTCTCCCATGACTAGAATATTTGCTTTTCTTATTTCTATCCCATTACCTCCATCTTCCAGGACTTCCTTAAGGTTCCTATTAAAATCCTACCTTCTACCTTTGCCAATTCCCCTTGTTTCCCTCTGTCAGTTCTTTACAATTTATCCTGTAGATAGTTTGTTTGTACATAGTTATTTGCATGTTGTCTTCCATATTAGATTGTGAGCTCAAAATCAAAGAATAGGTTTTACTATTTGTATACCCAGGACTTAACATAGTACTTTGGGTATATTAGGCACCTATTAAGAATTTACTCATTGACTAATCAGCAGGTAATTTCTTCAGCTACTGATAAAATACTGATATTAGACGGAAAGCTCCTTGAGGGCAGGGAATGTCTTTCACCTCTTTTGGTATACTTGGCATTTAGCACAGTGCCTAGCATATGGTAGTCACTTAATAAATGTTAATTGATTGAGAGAGGAAGGAAGAAAGAAAAGAAGGAAAGAAGGAAGGAAGGAAGGAATGAAAGAAGGAAGGAAGGAAGGAAGGAAGGAGGGAGGAGGAAGGAAGGAAGGAAGGAAGGAAGGAAGGAAGGAAGGAAGGAAGGAGGGAGGGAGGGAAGAAGGAAGGAAGGAAGGAAGGAAGGAGGGAGGAAGGAGGAAAGAAGGAAGGAAGGAAGGAGGGAGGGAGGGAGGAGGGAAGGAGGGAGGAAGGAGGAAGGAGGGAAGGAGGAAGGAGGAAGGAGGAAGGAGGAAGGAGGAAGGAGGGAGGAGGGAGGGAGGAAGGAGGAAGGAAGGAAGGAGGAAGGAGGGAGGGAGGAAGGAGGGAGGGAGGGAAGGAGGGAAAGAGGGAAAGAAGGAGGAAGGGAAGGAGAGAGAGAGAGAGAGAGAAAAGAACTCCAAAACTGAAAGGGTTGGAGTACCCTCTAGTGACAGATTCAGTATGACATCTCTTTATCCAGTTAAAACTCTAGATTCACATTTGCTTCTAAAATAACTGAATCTTCTTCCTCTTTCAGTTTCTTTGTTACCTATAAAACTTCTTAGACCAAGTTCCCAGCCCTCCAGATGCCACCTCATCACTGGAGAGAAAACTGGAAGTCTGAGACCTCCTTGCTTGCTCTAGCCCCAAACTGAAAGAAACATAACTGTGTTACCAAAAAACTTCATTTAATTTGGATCTGGAAGAGACCTTAACTATCATGCAAGGAAACTGAGGCCCAGGTAGTTGCAGAGCTAATAAATAGCAATGCAGGGATTTGAATCCAGGTACTCAGATTCCAAATTATCTCTGCAAGCCAAGCTGAACAATACAATGTATTAAAATATCAAATAAATATAAATTCTCTCTATATAAATACTAAGGAAGGCAGTTTTCATGATATGAAACCATTTCCTGATCTGTCACCTTAACCTACTAGCCATCCTGGAAACCAACTTGTTCAGTCATTTTTCAGTCAAGTCCAATTCTTCAAGACCCCATTTGGAGTTTTCTTAGAAATGATACTGAAGTGGTTTGCCATTTCCTCCATCAGCTCATTTTACAGAGGAGGAAACTGAGGGAAACAGATTTCAGTGGCTTGTCCAGGGTCCCACAGTTAATAAGTGTCAGGAAAAAAGAGTCTTCCTGAGTCCAGGCCATGCACTCTATCCACTGGGACAACTAGCTTCCCATTTTGACTTATTCACACTTAAATAGATTTTAAATAAATCCATTCTGTGATTTCATGCAGAGTTTAATGGGTGGGGAGGTTACATAAATCTGTGTTTTAAGATCACTGATCATTATTCAAGAGCACTTGTGAATGCCTGCTTATTTCCTAATTATACTCTTATTTAGTATATCCTTGATTCATGTACAGATGACTCTCACAAATTTTATCTAGGTTGAAGAGTAAGCATATGGGTTAGTGGCTATTGATGTTTTTTTCAGTTGTCTCTTTGCTATCTTTCTCTCCTTCTGATATCCTGTATATTGATTTTTTAGTGCTCTAACAATCATTTCTCCTTTGATAAGAATTTCCTCTATATATGCTTACTATAATACAGTGTTTTTTCCCCAATCAATATTCTTTACTGTTGACTTCCACATTAGATTGTGAGCTCAAAATCAAAGAATATTTCTACCTCCTCTATAAACATAAATATAAGCACTTAAGGATCCTAGTATAGTGATTCTGCTGTCCTTGATAGATAAAACTATTTATTGTAGATCTTTTCCATATTTTTTTCCATCTGTCATCATCCTTAAATGTCCTTGGGATAATTTTGCCTAGTTGGTATCTTGCTACATTTGCTCTAAAGTAATTTTTAGCATCTACTGATTCTTTCTACTTTATGGGTTGATTCTGTCCATAATTGTGGATCTTTGTCTTACTTTACAAATGACTTTATAGTCTAAGTAATTATTGTGATTAGCTGGTATCTCTCTCCACTTGGCAAGCATGTCAAATTTTGCTGATGTAGGTGCCTTTTAGAACCCTTTGGTCTTCTTTTTTTTTTTTTTAGCAATAAATATATACTGGTAAAACATCTATATAAAATTATTGTAGCTGTTGCTGCAGTTATTTCTGATGTCCCTTTCCCATTTTTCATTGCTGTTTAAATAATTCAGGACTGAGTTGTTTCATTTGTTTTTCTCATTATTCTCATTATTATTCTTTCTTTCTTTTTACTAACTCTGATCTTTGCCCTGAAATTGGCCATCTAATTGTAAACAGTAGCTAGGACATTGTGGAAAAATTAACAGTGTGTTTGATTCAAAGCACAAAAACTAAATGAGAAGAACAAATGAACAGGAATTCATTCATTTATTCAGATGGAGTGGGAGAAGAAATACATCTCAGTGAACAAATATTTTACAACAGGAGAAAATTCATCAGACTCTCTGAGGAAGGTCTCCATGTCTGAACAAATTCTTCAAAGTATTCTGAAATTTCAATGAAGGAATTCTAAGAACTTCCAGAAGAATTCAAAAAAGTAAATCAAATAATTAAGTAAATGAATGAAATACAAATAGAAATTAGAGCTTTTAAAAATCACATAAATAAGTCTAATCAAGGATTAGAGAATTTAGAACAAAACATTGTCCATGAACAATAGATTCTCTGAAGAATAAAGTGAAATAATCAAGACAAATTATAGACAAAAGAAAACATAATGGAATAAAAAATTCAAAAACAAAATGGAAGAATGTATGTGAACTTTAAAAAAAAAAACAGAGTTGCAGAATTTGAAAATGGATATTTAAAAAAAGCACTTTAAGATTTACTGGCAGCTACATGGCTCATTGAATAGTGCACCAGTGTTGAAGTCAGGAGGACTTGAGTTCAAATGTGACCTCAGACATTTAAGACTTCCTAGTTGTGTGACTCTGGGCAAGTCACTTAACCCCAGTTGCTTCAGAGGAAAAAAAAGATTTAAAGGTCTCCCAGGGGAAAAATGTGAAAATATATATATACATACACAATAAAAATAAACCCAAGGACTTTAGGATAGAACAGGTTTATGAGAGAGACGAAAAATTGGGGGAAGCAGCCTGGCTTGACCTTAGTGGAAGTGCTATGAAGGATTCATCCCAAATAATAGATAAGGGAATAAGTTTATAGGGGCCATCTTGGAAAATATGGTCCTGGTGAATCCCCAGAATCTTCCAGAGATTCCAAAGACACAATCCACATGGAATTTTATTGGCTGATAATTTGGTAAAATTTTCAAAGGAAATGACCTATCCTCTGCTTTCCCTTCTCTTCCCATTTGCTGAGCATAGCAAGAATTTTCAAACTTCACTCTGGAGAGATGGAGGCAGGGCTGATATCCTTCCTCAACCAAAAACAATAGCAAACTGCAAACACATGAGATGTGTAAATATAAGCCTGGGAACTTTGGCTCTCATTTCTGCTTTATTTCTTGGGCTGATACTAAAAGATTAAGTTAAAATCAATCAAATGAAAGAGACAGAGATAGAGAGAAAGGGGGGGAAGGTTGGGAGGGCGAGAAGGGAAAGGGAGGGGAAGGGACGGAGGAAGAATCATCAAAGAAGAAGACCAATTTATAATCCCAGTCTTAGAAGTCATCTTGTGAATCAGAACGATCCTTCTTCAGTCAATGGGAGGAAGACTCTTCTGTATATCCTCTACTATGTTTTTTAAGGGAGATGAACACCAAGCAAAGAATGAATTCAAACTTTGTCTGACTTGACAGAAGGAGGGAATTATTTAAGCAGGGCAGAGCCAAGATGAAATGTAAAATTTAAAAAATGTGTATTCAGTAGTCCCACAAACTAAAAATGTACTAATGTTTCAAGTGTCAGCATCCCAGCAAAAGTCACAATGATTATAAGTTACTATTACTAGGTTTAAGGTTGTGTTTTTTTTTTCTTCTACCAATGAATGTTTGGGAATCTTGTGTGTATTAAGCATTTCTTTTGTGTAGTTTAATTAAATAGGTGTCTCATCTCCAATTTATATTATACCTTTTAAGTCCCCTCAATGGGAAATCCTAGGTGTGAACTAAACCTAAGCTTTAACTAATTCTCCTAAATCTCCCAGGTGGGGAAGGGAGATAGAGAATAGAGCAATGCTCTAAAGAGCTAAAGAAACAATAAGACAATAGACTTATTCTTTTAGATGGTCAGGCTCCCAAGAGACTCCACAAGTACATGAATTCAGAATTGAGAGGAGCCCTTTTGTGGAGAAGGAAAGAGAGTATTCCAGCTCCTTTAGCTCAGTGCAATTTCTTGTTACAAAAGCAAAACAAATAGTAAAGACCAAATGCTGACATAAAAGAGGAGGTAGAGTTTTATGTGCACATAACCTGCCCTAGATGGCTTGCCAGTCAATGAGAATTACCAGAGAAACTGAGGATGCCAGAAGTATCTATGGCAACTGAACATATTGGACTATTGGTATAGTCTTCCTACCACAAGTCTCTCTCCACTCCCATTTATCCTACATTTGGCTGTCAAACTAAGCTTCTCAAAGTGAAAAATCTGACCAGGTCACTCCCTATTTAGTAAAGTCCAGTTGCTCCCTGTCACTTGCAGGATCAAATATAAAATCCTCTGTTTGAAGTTCAAAATCCTCAGTTACTTGCCCCACTCCTACATTGCCTGGCTTCTTATACCTGCAATCTCCCCTACCCAACCCCAGGTACTCTGTGATCTAAAGACAATACCCTCCATCTCCCAACTCCAGCATTTTCTCTGGCTGTCTTCCTTTCCTGGAATATCCTCCCTCCCACCTCCTGTACTCTTTGGCTTCTTTTAAATCCAAATAAAATCTCACCTCATCTGGAGGCTTTTCCCAATCTCTCTTAATTCTATTGTCTTCTCTCTGCTGATTATTACCACTTTATCCTACTTATAGCTTATTTGTCCTTAGCTGACCTTTCTTTGTATGTCCAGTACTTAACACACTGCCTAGCATGTAGTAGATGTCTAATAAATGTTTGCTGAGTTTTCTTCAGGTTGTTAAATTTCTTTAGGCTCTTCAGTGACTTCAGGATCTTCTGGCTTCTAGCTTCAAGTGACATAGACAATACCAAACCCCACTTCAGGTTACTGAAGGAAAAGATGCTAGAAAAAAACTAATATAAGTACAGCTGTCAGTCTTCATCATAAGCATATTTGCTGTTGGCAAGTTTGGGGAACTTTCTCTTGGGTGAGATCTGTCTCTGTTTCTGTCCTTGATTTTGTCTCTCTGTGTGTGAGAGTGTATATGTCTCTGCTTTCTCTCTGTCTCTGATCTTCCTATCTCTCACTGTCTTTATATTTCTCTATCTCTGTCTCTGATCCTATGTCTGTCTGTATGTGGGTATGAGAGAGGAGAGGAAAGAGAGTCTGTGAAAGTATGGGGTGTCTCTCTATGTTTGTCTGTGTGTGTGTGTGTGTGTGTGTGTGTGTGTGTCTTCTGCTGTTTGCAAGTTTGGAGGAACTTTCCTTTGGATGAGATCAAGGTCTCTCTGTCTCTGTCTCTGTTCTTGACTCTGTCTCCTGTGTGTGAGTGTATATGTCTCTATCTCTCTCCTTCTGTCTTCCTTTCTTTCACTCTGTCTCTATATTTCTCTGTCTCTATCAGTATAGCATCCAAATTCTTAGAGGAGAAGTTAAGAGAGCCTGAAGAAGAAATAATGGGGGATCTCAATCCTGGTCTCTCAGAACTAGATAAATCAAACCATAAAATAAATAAAAAAGAAGTTAAGAATGTAAATAGAATTTTAGAAAAATTCTAAATTTGTCTTCATCTGTCTCTGTATCTCTGTGTGTCTGTGCTTCTGCCTCTGTCTTTCTATCTGTTTCTCTGTGTCTTTGTCTGTCTGATGTGATCTATGATGGTGGTTCAAAGACCAACATGATGTAGGTAATGGGGACCCCTAGTGATGGCAGGCTCCAAAAGCTGGGGTTCAGCCATGTGAAAAATTCACAATGCCATTTCTCATTGGTAAAAGGTAGATGTACTTAGGAGAATAGGTTACAGACAAAATGAAGGAATACAATAGACACTGGGAATGGTAAATATGAAATAGAGTTGAGAGAGCATATGAAAGACAAGTTCCTGAAAGGGACATAGCACCATAAAAGAGTTAGCTAACTATGAGGAGAAGTGGGATTGGGAAGCATAGTGGAGTTAGGAGAGATGCCATGTGGCATGAGGGAAGAGGAAGGGGAAAGACATCACAAGGCAAAGTGCCATGGCAGGTTGACTCAAAAAAAAGGCAGCAGTTGTGGATTGGTCCATAAATAGATTTTATAGGGAAAATTTAACCTCAGAAACCCATGACTGGGATTTCTAACAGGGATTGGCAAGGTGAAACCACTCAAGACCTCTTCAGAAGGTGGGTCCCAGGGCTTTGACATAATTTGGATTTCAGACTGGACAACCTCCTCAGAGGATGGGACCATGGACCTAAACTGATCTCTATCATTGCCTTCTCTCTGTTTGCCTCAGGGATCAATTCTTTAGTTTCTCTCTGTCAAAAATACCAATCAGAATTTCAAATTTGATATTTACTTTGGGGGGGGGGAGGAAATATTTGTTCTTTTTCTAGCTTTTTTAGCCCAATTCATTGATCTTCTCTTTCTCTGTTTTATTCCAATAAACATCTAGAGATATAAAACTTCCCCTAAGAACTGCTTTGACTGCATCCCATTGTGAAGACTAAGTTAGTACCCTGGATGCTTTAGAATCAGCTGGAGTCAGGATAAGCAAAAGTCCTTGGTCTTTATTCTTGGTCTTTAGGGGTAGAAGTGAAGGGGATGGATCAGGATCTCCACGACCTCCCTTCTCCTCATCTACCGCCAAAGTAACTCTGGCTTGTCTTACCTCATCCCCTAGTCCCTCCTACAATTCTCTGTATACATCAAAAGATTGAGCCAGCATAGAATAGTGGGAAGGGCCATTTTCCAAGCATATGCTAATATAGTATTGCAAAATGAAAGTTTATTGTTGGATAGAAACAAGTTTGCTAAGAGACTGACTTCTATAATGGCAGAATCCTGTTGCGAAAATGGAATTTGGTGCTGAGAGAATGCCTTCTTAGCGGGTAGAAAATCCTAGCAGCTAAGCAAGCTACTTTAGGCCTTCTACAAGTAGTGAGTTTAAGGGAACTTGTTATATGGGTATCTTGGTGGTGGGGGCTGAGACAGCCTGAGCTGATCAGACCAGGATTTTTCAATTGAATGAGAATTTAGAATTTCAAAAAGATCAATGGGAGTTGATTTGCCCTTGAATAGTGTTGCTTCTCTCATTCTGGGAAGATGGGCCCTCTCTCTAGCCTCCTTGGAGCCTGGGAGATCCTGATCTCTCAGATCAAAAAGGGGACACAATTTAATTTTAAAGGAAACACAGTTTAGTGATAATCTTAAAGGGGACACACCTTCAGTAAAGGGAACAGTTTCCCTCCCACTTCAATACCACTTGGTGCACATATGTTTAGTATTGATATTGCTTCATTATCTGTAGTACCCTTTAGTAAGATATAGTTTCCTTTCTTATCTCTTTTAATTAGATCTATTTTTGCTTATGCTTGATCTGAGATCAGGATTACTACTCCTGCTTTTTTTTACTTCACCTGAAACATAATAAATTCTGCTCTAACCTTTACTCTGTGTGTATCACTCTGCTTTAAATATGTTTCTTGTAAACAACATATTGTAGGATTCTGGCTTTTAATCCACTCTGCTATCCATTTCTTTTTTATGGGAGAGTTCATCCCATTCACATTTACAGTTAAAATGACTAATGCTGTATTTCCTAACATCTTATTTACTCCAGGGTATGCTTTTCTCTTCCCGTTCCCCTTTCCTACATTCCCAATATTTTGCTTCTGACCACCACTTCCCTCAAACAGCTTTCCCCCTTTACAGCTCCTCCCCCTTTCTTATACCTTTCCTCTACACTTATGTTTTTCCTTCTATTAGCCTCCCCTCTTTCCTTTCCCCTTTCCCTTTCCACTTCCCTATAGAGTAAGACAAGTTTCTCTGTGAAGCCAAATATGTCTGATATTCTCTCTTTGAGCCAAATCTGATGAAAGTAAGATTCACACAATGTTCATCCCCTTCCCTTCTTTCCCTCAATTATAATAGATCTTTTTTAGCCTCCTCATGAGATATAATTTATAAGAATTCAAGCCATGCTCCAATTGATAAATGATCAAAGGATATGAACAGGCAATTTTCAGATGAAGAAATTAAAACACTTTCTAGTCATATGAAAAGGTGCTCTAAATCACTATTGATCAGAGAAGCTAACATGACAGGAAAAAATAATGGCGAATATTGGAGGGGATGTGGGAAAACTGGAACACTAATACATTATTAGTGGAATTGTCAACTGATTCAACTATTCCAGAGAGCAATTTGAAACTGTGACCAAAGGGCTATCAAACTATGCATACCCTTTGATACAACAATGTTTCTACTGGGCTTGTATTCTAAAGAGATGATAAAGGGGGGAAGGGACCTGCATGTGCCAAAATGTTTGTGGCAGCCCTATTTGTAGTGGCTAGAAGCTGGAAAATGAAAGGATACCCATCAATTGGAGAATGGCTGGGTAAATTGTGGTACATGAATGTTATGGAATATTATTGTTCTGTAAGAAATGACCAGCAGGATGAATACAGAGAGGCTTGGAGAGATTTACATGAACTGATGCTAAGTGAAATGAGCAGAACCAGGAGATCATTATACACTTCGACAAAGATATTGTATGAGGATGTATTCTGATGGACCTAACTGCAGTTTCAATTGATAAATGATGGACAGAAGCAGCTACACCCAAAGAAAGAACACTGGGAAATGAATGTGAACTATCTGCATTTTTGTTTTTCTTCCTGGGTTATTTTTACCTTCTGAATCCAATTCTCCCTGTGCAACAAGAGAACTGTTCAATTCTGCAAACATATATTGTATCTAGGATATACTGTAACATATCTAACATATATAGGACTGCTTGCCATCTAGGGGAGAGGGTGGAGGGAGGGAGGGGAAAAATCGGAACAGAAATGAGTGCAAGGGATAATGTTGTAAAAAAAAATTACCCTGGCATGGATTCTGTCAATATAAAGTTATTATTAAATAAAATTTAAAAAAAAAAGTTTGTGGCAGCCCTTTTTGTAGTGGCAAGAAATTGGAAACTGAGTGGGGGAATGGCTGAATAAGTTATGGTATATGAATGTTATGGAATATTATTGTTCTATAGGAAATGATCAGCAGGATGATTTCAGAGAGACCTGGAGAGATTTACTTGAACTGATGCTAAGAGAAATGAATTGAATCAGGAGATTATTATATATGGCAACAGCAAGATTATATGAGGATCAATTTTAATGGACATGGTTCTCATCAGCAATGAGATGATTCAGACCAATTCCAATGGTCTTGTGATGAAGAAAGCCATCTACACCCAGAGAGAAGACAGTGGGAACTGAATGTGGATTATAACATAGTATTTTCACTCTTTTTGTTGTTATTTGCTTGCATTTTGTTTCTTTTCTCATTTTTTTACTTTTGGATCTGATTTTTCTTGTGCAGCATGATATTTGTGGAAATATGTTCAGAAGAATTGTACATGTTTAACATATATTGGATCACTTGCTAACTAGGGAGGAAAGGGAGGGAAAAATTAGAATACAAGGCTTTGTAGGGGTGAATGTAAAAAATTATCCATATATATATATTTTTTCAAAACAAAAAGCTTTAATTTAAAAAATAAATAAAAATAAAAAATAAAAATACCATTCAGAACCTTATCATGTCTATCTCTTGCTCTTTCCATATGTGTGTGTGTCTGACTCTCTAACATGTGTTTCTCTACCTCTTCCTTTTTCTCTCTGTGACTGTCTCTCTGATGGGGTATGGGGATGCAGAAGTGCCAAGCCCACAAATATATTGGGATTCGAGAACTCTCCCTATACAGTCCACCAAAAGTAGAGGAACAGGAGTTGGACCCAAAATTATATTGGGGTTTCAGGCTAGTGTTGCAAGGTGTCTCAAAAGAATGTGTAGGCTTAAACATGTCCAAATCAAGAGGCAAAAGTTTTATTATTCTACTGACAGTAGTAATTTCCAAAAGGAAGTTTTAGTGATTTAACATGGGGGAAGAAGCCATAAGGTGGGACTAAATTTTAAATGAACTAGCTCATGAGGTCTAGATATGGGGTATCTAAATGAAATTAGGGCTTAATTGAGGTCTAGTGGCAGGTTTGGGGTACAGGGAGTCAAATAGAGTTCCCCTGCAGCTCCCTTAGGTTCGGCGCAAGGATATTAAGTTAAATGAACTCTAGTAGCAGCGTGAGTCCCCAATAAAAGCATTATTGGCCCAAAAAGCTAGATTGATAAAGAGTTTCATTATAAGATTTGGAAGTAAGGTTAAAGTATAGTTAAGGAAATAGGTGAAGGTAGAGATAAAAAGGGCACCGGACACAGGGTTCCAGTGGACAGAGGGTCCTGACATGCCAGGTGTAAGGCTGGCATGTTTGGGACCTCTGCCAAGAGGGGTGTCCCACCTTGGCCCCTTTTATAATGGGAGATTTAGCTAGAGGGGCCTGTGGGTGTAGCCCCAAGTTGGCTCAGATCCAGATCTTCTATTGGAATTCAAAGGGACCAGGATTTGTGAATCAAAAGGTCCTTGATTGATAATTACATCAACTAGGAGGGATTGGGAATCAGAAAGAAAGGAATAAGTCAATTCTTAAAGGGATCACACCCACATCACTAGCAACTGCCATAAATTAGGTTAAATACCTAAAGAAGTTAACAGATATTATGCCATTCCAGGGGGCTAAATTCCCAAAAAGGATTTAGTCATTAGGATTCTTAGTAAGCTGGCTACCCCTAAAAGGAGTTAGGGAAGAAGTAGGGTATCAGTAAGTTCTTTTATAGGGAAAAAAATAACTTCTGGGGTTAACATAATTTAGATTTATGATTGGATACAGTAACTGTGAAAATCAGGACAATTTTTTTAATGCAAGGAAATCTACAAGAAATTCAACAAGGACTTACTCCAATAAAGGCCACTTAAGAGTAACAAAAGATCCACTTAAGAACAAAAGGTCCACTTAAGAATAGTGCTCCTCTCAACTTGACTTCTCCATTGTTTACAATAATCTGGTTAATATTCCCTCCCTGTGACCTTCCCAGATACCAAGGACCAAGTGTCCCATTATCTCACTCTCCATCTCTGTCTCTCTGGTTCTGGCTCTGGCTCTGGCTCTGGCTCCAACTCCAACTCCTTCTTTGTCTCTCTCTCTCTCTCTCTCTCTCTCTCTCTCTCTCTCTCTCTCTCTCTCTTTCTTTCTCTTTCTCTTTCTCTTTCTCTTTCTCTTTCTCTTTCTCTTTCTCTCTCTCATTCTTTCCTCTCTCTTCTCTCTCTCTCTCTCTCTTCTCTCTCTCTCTCTCTCTCTCTCTCTCTCTCTCTCTCTCTCTCTCTCTCTCTCTCTTTCCTCTCTCCCTCTTTTTCCTCTCTCTCTTTCCTCTCTCCCTCTTTTTCCTCTCTCTCTTTCCTCTCTCTCTCCTCTCTCTCTTCTCTCTCTCTCTCTCTCCTCTTTCTCTCTCTCTCTCTCTCTCTCTCTCTCTCTCTCTCTCTCTCCTCTCTCCCTCTTTTTCCTCTCTCTTTCCTCTTTTTCTCCTCTCTCTCTTCTCTCTCCTCTCTCTCTCTCTCTCTCTCTCTCTCTCTCTCTCTCTCTCTCTCTCTCTCTCTCCTTTATTCCGTATTGTCTGGTATATATTCTCCTACATATACTTTCTCTGACTTCTATTTTTCTCCCAATTTGGATAAATGGATTTATTGGAAAAAAAAAAAAGAGAGAGAGAGAGAATGTTTATTGTCTACCTGACTGACAGAAACAATAACATTTGAACCCTGAAATGAGAACATTGAGAAAGAGATTCCATCTTGCTGAGCTACCCAAAGGAATAGAAGTGGGGGTTTATGGGGATTTTCTTCCCAGAAGCTCCAAGACTGAGTGGATAAATTGCTAATGTGAACTTTAGTTAGGAAAGTTAAGGAGATAATATGTAAAGTGCTTGCAAGCCTTAAAGCATGCCATGACTATAACTGAGTACAAGTGATGTGTTTATGAAATTCAAAAGATTAGAGTCACTTCAATGCTTTGATTCTTCCCTCTATCCAGAAAAGTACTTAGTTTAAAGACTTTTTCTCTGATTTTCAAATAGGCTTTTTTTTTTGCTCATGGGGACTAGAAAAGAGAGAAATAGCAGAATTGCGAATTTCTCCCCAGGATATCAGCACCAAAGTCCCCAGAACTCAGGCTTTTGTTATCCTGACTACCACTCTTTCTATTTTGATTCTATTCCAATTATAATGTAAAAAAAATAAATAAAATTTAAAAGTTAGTGGATGCCAAAATCTTGAATTGTGTGGTTAATGATAATAATAGAGAATTGGGGGGAGGTGATTTTGCTTTTGTGGAGGACAGATAATTTATTCCCTCAAAGTAAGAGAAAGAAAAGGAGGGATAAACTGAGAAGAAACTGAGAGAGACAGAAACTAAGAGAAATAGAGTAGAAGAATTGTTCTTCCTTTAAAGGGACAAGGGATCATATTCTTGATCAATATAAACTGTGTGGAACTGAGGCAGTTAATTTTTGCTAACCATCTTGATTTCCTCCAGTTTCCCTATTATTCAGAAGAGACTAGGCTGACCTGGGAATCTGAATCAGTCAAGCAGAAGGCAAATTAAGAATTCCTTAACCTGGCATGTCATGAGAAGCAGCTTAGCCCAGTGAACAAATCTGATAAAAGTGATAACCAAACCTGGTAAGACTACTATGCAATCACAATTCCCCACCCCATGACTTTATGGTTTTTATCTTTATAACTCTTGCTTTCCATGTCCACTCGTAGCTCATTTCTAACTGTGCTCCCATGCATATCTGCCTTCTTAGGAGAAATAAACTCATGGATACAAACAAATTCTGTTTGTTTTCTTAGACTGAACTATGGGGGGGGGCAGAAAGATTGATAGCTGAGATGTGATGAAAAAGGCCCCTGCCTCTCCACATGAGAAAAACAAATAAAACAAATAAACATACAAATATACATACATACATACATAAGTAAATAGAGCTTAAAATAAATAAAAATTAAACCATCCACTGGACTAGTAAGAAAAATTATTAAGACTATTACTATCATTTTCATTCAGAACTATTATGATTATTCAAGAGTCCCTTCTCAAGATGGAAGTGGGTTCATTCTTTTTGCTTCTGTTTCTACATAAAGGGATAAACTGAGTGAAGATTCATTCAAAAGGATGTGGTTTCAACCTATGCCCTAATTATGATTTGACACTTTGCAATATGTTAATCTATAGCTTAAAGGCTGCAGGTGTTCAGTTGTCTTGAATGAATATTCCCCTCCTATTTCTCCCATCTCTTAATTAGTATTTAAGTACTTCTTTGAAAAGCAATTTATTCTTTTGTTTCTGGGATAGATTTTCATGTTTGGAATATAAGCCTGGACTCCCCCAAACAATGAAGAAAAAGTCAAAATGGGGAAAAGGAGGCTTCTGTTCTATTTAATCTTGTGTTTTGCAGTTTGTGCTTTGCACTTCTTTACTGACAAACACTTTGTCAAAGAGGAGTTGTCCTTACTTGCAAGATCTTAATAAACCTGTTTTTGCCTTTCTTACTCTGAGGGTCTGACTATTTTTGTGACTGCTACTGTCTCACACAGTTTGGGGGCTTGCCCAGGATATTTCCTATTCATGAGGGGTCTCTCCTATACAGAATTCTTGGACAAGCACCCTCCAGAGAATTCTCTGCAGGTTCTTGGACTCAGTTCTCTCTCTCTGATCAGGTAAACTCCCAAAGGGAAAAAGCAAAAACAGGAGCAGGCTAGCAAATATAGAGGATTAATTCAATCCAGGAAACAGCCAGCTGAGAAAAATTTGAAAACAGTCAGGTAAGTTGTATACAACCAGGTAAGGCTTAAGGTAACTTGAGAGTTACAGAAAAATTTCAGACTTTAAAAAACTGCCCTCGCTGGGATTTTCCAAGCTTTTCAGGTTTGTGGAATCTAGACTGACTAAGCTGGCATCCCTTGCTACCCTGGATTCTTTGGGGGTTTTGCTGATACCCCAAATTCTTCAACATGGCCCCTTGTCATTTTTTACATGGAGAGTGGGCTACTCACTGGACCACAGACCTGCAGCCAGATACCAAGGTCCAAATTTCTCTTACTCTTTTCCCCAGGATCTTGTTTGCCAATTTCTTAAAGCTCTATGAATGGACTTCGAAGGGCAGGTTTCTGACACCTCAGATTTGGGGGCTGTGTGTGTTTAAATTAAAATTATGTTTCTGAAATTGTATGAGATAATCACTTTTAACTAATTCATACTAAAATTGTAAATTTGTTTATTCTGGTATGAGATTTTTTAAAATATGTGTTCACTAATATTGAAGTATTGCTACTAGAAATTTAAATCTGTATTTGATTTTAAGTTAAAAGTTTTGGTTCTGTGGTAATTTATCTAAAGAGGTCACATGTTTGTATCTCCTAATTAGAGGAAATATATTTAAACTATTATATGCTTTCTAGATTGTATATTGGGTAATTTGTAAAAACTGTATGAGCTGTGCTTTAACATTTTGTCAGTGCAGCTGCATATGTAGTTTAAATTTTGTAAAATTTGGTCCAGAGTTATTTAGATATTATCTATATTCTGAATCTTAAAGTTTGTCTTGCTCTCTCCCTTTAACAAAAAAGTAAAAGAAAATTTGGCATATAAGAATATATATAACTATAAAACAAATTGTATGTGAAAGGTATGTCTAAAGATGAATAAGAAGGTATTGCAAAAGTATTCCTCTGGAGGGAAGGAGCCTGGATCCAAAATATTCAGGTTAAATTTGAATAGCACTGGGGGAAGGGGGGGGGGGGGGGGGAGGGGAGAGACTGAGAAATAGTGGAGATGGGTGGAAGCTTTCCCCTGGGCTCTGCTGCTTTAAGAGGGGTTAGTGAATAACACTGGAACAAATTATACCTAAGTATGGATTGGCAAAGACTATTAATTCTGATAAATGAACATATTTTACTTCTAAAGTTTTATAAGAAATAATGGGCAGGGACTACAAATTGAGTGGCAACTCCATATACCTGGGCAGATCTTTGCTCATCAGGGAAAGTGGAAAGAATGAATCAGATTCTTAAGAAATGGATTACTAAATTGATGTTAGAGACTAAATTTCCTTGAACCAAATGTTTGCCTATTGCTTTGTTAAAGAATTAAAACTGTTCCCAGAAGTGACCTGGGAACAAGTTTCCCACATGAGATTGGTTTGTTTTATTTGGGAGAAGAAAAGGAAAGACCTTCTCTTGAAATAAAGGATAAGTTTTTAAGGAATTATATACTGGCAATATCCTCATTCCTTTTTAGCCCTTATGAAACAAGGATTGCTAACCCAGATAATACCTTTGGAATTTGCAGTTTGCAAGAGAGTAGGCACTTACTAAGTTCTGGAAGAAGAGTAGAAGGACCTTACCAGATACTACTGGTATCTGGTAATGACTGAGATTGCAGTCTGGAGGCTGAGAACATCAGGTTTAAAGGACCTGTGGAGGAATCTCAAGAATGGACTGTTAAAAACAATTTCTAATCTCTAAAATTGAATTTGCAATTAGAAAGGTTTTGGTGAGAGGGAGATTAATTAATTAATAGG
This sequence comes from Antechinus flavipes, assembly GCF_016432865.1. NCBI lineage: Eukaryota > Metazoa > Chordata > Mammalia > Dasyuromorphia > Dasyuridae > Antechinus > Antechinus flavipes. The sequence goes on along the minus strand of NC_067403.1, from coordinate 171,986,838 downwards.
CATTTTTATTTGTAAAAGGCTACCTATTCTAATTACTGGGGACACAAATTCTTGAAGTAATAGCCCCAGATGGGAGTTGGGGTACAAAATACTAATTTGCTTGCTGAATAGGGTCATTAGACTCCAAGCCATAGTTGAAATGATTAGCAAACAGATGACAAAAGCACTAGAGGGACCTAGCACAGGGAAGCCAGGGTCCCAGGATAGTGTGGCATCCAGCAAGCCAAATATAACCAGAGGAATCTAAAGAGTATAGGCTACTCTGTCTTGGTTGCAAGTCAGTACATCAGCAGATTAGTTGCAAGACATCTAATACAAATATAAAAGGCAAGTAGTGAGCCCCTAGAATAATGCGGGACCTGGCCATGGTCCCAGCCCCAGAAGTTAGTCAGCACTGATCCAACACAGCACTATTGACAGTAGAGGAAGCTTGGACAATCTCCCCTTTGCCCTAAAAGCATATCTCAACTTTTTTTTTTTTTTAAAAAGCAAAAAGGCCAAAAGAACTCTGATCATAGATAGTTTTTATGGAGAAAGAGAACAGATTTCAAATCCTGAGGACACTAAAAGCAGATCATCTCCAGATGAAGCCCCAAAGGGTGATATGAATTGGTCCCCATCTCACAATACTCTCTTTGAAGTATTCAAAAAGAACCTTAAAAGAAAGTTAGAAGAAAAATGGGGAAAGTAAGTGAAAACTTTACGAGAGGGTTTGGAAAAGGAAACACAGAAATTATCTGAAAAAAACTCCTTAAAGATAGACTTAGTGAAATGGAAAAGGCAAATAACTCCTTATAAAATAGATTTGACAAAGTGGAAAAAGAAAACAACACCTTGAAAAACAGAATTTGTGAAATAGAAAAAAAAATCCATTGAACAAAACAACTCATTTAAAAATTTGATTGGCCAAATACAAAAGAAGCTAAAAAATAATTGAGGAAAATAATTCACTAAAAATTAGAACTGAATAAATGGAAATGAGTCACTCAATGAGACATCAAGAATCAGTCAAACAAAACCAAAAAAAAAAAAAAAATAGAAGAAAATGTAAAATGCCTCATTGGAAAAGCAACTGACCTTGAAAATAGATCTAAGAGAGACAACCATAGAATTATTGGACTTCCTGAAAACCATGATTAAAAAAAAAAAAAAGCCTAGACATTATCTTTCAGGAAATCATCTAAGAAAACTGCCCTAATGTTCTAAAATCAGAAGGTAAAATAGTTATAGAAAGAATTCACCAATAACTTCTTGAAAGAAACCCCAAAATGAAAACTCCAAGGAATATCGCAGCTAAATTTCAGAATTATCAGACTAAGGAAAAAATTTGCAAGCAGCCAAAAAGAAAAATTCAAGTATCAAGGAGTCACAATAAGGATTGCCTAAGTCCTAGCAGTTTCTACCTAAAGGATCAAAGGGTATGGAATCTGGTATTCCAAAAGTCAGAGGAACTTGGCTTGTAGGCCAGAATCAACTATGCAGTTAAATTGTGCATTATCTTTCAGGGAAGAAGATGGACATTCAATGATATAGGTGAATTTCATTTATTTCTAATGAAAAGACCAGAGGTGAACAAAAAATTTGATTTCCAAATACAGAATTCAAGAGAAGCATAAAAAAGTAAAAAGGAAACTCTTGAGAACTATATCTCCATTATGGATATACTTGGAGAGTGCAGATATAATTTGATTTTATAAAATAAAAAAGTTTATAAAATAAAAAAGAAACTAGAGATGGAAAGGGGGGTATACTAAAAAAAAGAGGAAAATGGAGGTAAAATGAGAGAAATTATATCTCATTAAGAGGCAAAGAAGATCTATTATAATTGAGGGAAAGAAGGAAGGGAAATAAATAATGTGTGGATCTTATTCTCATTAGATTTGGCTCAAAGAGAGAATATCAGACATATTTGGCTTCACAGAAAAACTTATCTCATTCTATAGAGAAGAGGTAGAGGAAAGAGGAAAGGAAAGAGGGAGAATAATAAAAGGGGAAACAGAAGTAGTAGAAGAAACGTATAAGAAAGGGAGAGGGCTGTTTGAGGAAGGTGGTGGTCAGAAGAAAAATATTGGAGTGGAGGGAAATAGGGAAAGGAAAGGGAACAACATAACTTGGGGCAAATAAGATGGCAAGAAATACAGAATTAGTCAATTAACTGTAAATGGGAATAGGATGAACTCTCCCATAAAATGGAAGCAGATAATAAACTAGATTAAAAGCCAGAATCTTACAATATGTTGTTTATAAGAAACACATTTAAAGCAGAGTGATACATACAGAGTAGAGATAAAAGGCTGGAACCTTTTATTATTAGTTATTATATTATTATTATATTATAAGTTATTAGCCAAAAATAACTTAGAAGGTTAGGGGGAAAGGCTTGTCATACCTGGGTGAGAGTGAAGCACAATCCAGCACAGGATGCACCAGCACAACTGTGGCCCCAACAAATCAGAAGCGAGCTTTGGAAACCACTGAATCAGCCACAGCAGTGATTGCTATCAAAGCTCTCAGTCCACAAATAGTAAGGAGATTACAGAGATCCAGCATTGAAGCAAAACGCTATTCCTTTGCCCATATTCAGATCTAGGTTGCAATCCTGAGTGACACTCCCAAGGAGGAGCACTAGCATACCAAATTTATGGCCACAATGGAGTAAGAACCTTCCTCACAGATCCAGGGCAGAAAAGAGTGCTTATGGTCACTCACAGATCAAAGCAAGGGTCAGGAGAGTATTAAACAACCTGTCCTTATATCATCTTGGAAGAACTGAAAACATACAGTTCCTAGAAGTATCTCTGAAAACAGCTACACAAAACCTCTAAAGGTTGGGACAGTGTGCCCTCTAATCTGGAAACAGAGCTCTGTTTTTAAAAATATTTAAAAGTCAAGAAATGGGCTAGAAAAATAAATATACATCAGGAAAAAATTCTGATCATAGGAAATTACTATCGTGACAAGGAAGATCAAAACACACACACTCAGAAAAAGTTAACAAAGTTGAAGCTTCTACATCCAAAGGCTCCAAGAACAATGTGAATTTGACTCGAGCCATGGAATAACTCAAAAAGGATTTTGAAAATCAAGTAAGAAAAATAAAGGGAAAATTGTGAAGAGAGTTTAGAGTGATACAAAAAAACAGTCAACAAGTCAACATCTTGGTAAAAGAGACACACACAAATATATGTATTTATGTATATATACTGAAGAAAATAACACCTTAAAAACAGATTAGGACACACACAGATATAAATAAAGATATGCTGAAGAAAATAGCACCTTAAAAAACAGACTAAATCAAATGGTAAAGGAAGTACAAAAAAAAAAAAAATGAGGAGAAGGATGCCTTAAAAAACAAAATTGCACCAAATGGAAAGAGATCCCAAAAATTTACTTTAAAAACTCCTTAAAAATAGAATTAGTCAAAGGGGAAGGGGGTCAAAAACCCACTGAAGAAAATGATTCCTTAAAAAATAGAATTAAGCAAATAGAAGCTAATAACTTTAGGAGAAATCAAGAAACAATAAAACAAAAGCAAAAGAATGAAAACAAATTGAAGACAACTTGAAATATCTCATTGGAAAACAGATCCAGGGAAATTAATTTAAAAGTTATTGGTCTATCTGAAAACTATGATCAAAAAAAAAAAGAGTCTAGAAATTGTCTTTCAAGAAATTAAGGAAAACTGCTCTGCTATTCTAAAATGAGAGGACAATATAGAATTGGAAAGAATCCAAAAAATCACCTTCTGAAAGAGATTCCAAAATGAAAATTCACAGGAATATTATAGCAAAATTCCATAGCAACCAGGTCAAAAATAAAATATTACAAGCTACCAGAAAGAAGAAAATCAAGTATTGTGTAGTCACAGTCAGGATAACACAATATTTAGAAGCTTTTACATTAAAGGATTAGAAGACCTGGAGTACAATATTCTGGAGGGCAAATGAACTAGGATTACAACCAAGAATCACCTACTCAGAAAAACTGAATATAATCCTTCATGAGGAAAAATAGATAGCGAAATAAATGACTTTCAAGTATTCTTGATAAAAAAGGCCAGAGATAAATAGAAGACTTGATTTTCAAATAGCAGATTCTAGAAAAACATAAAAAAGTAAACAGTAAAAGGAAATCATAAGAGACTTAATAAGATTGGAATGTTTGCATTCCTATATGGGAAGATGATCCTTGTAATTCATAATAATTCCCATTAATAGGGTAGTTAGAGGAAACATATGTAAACAGAAGGCATAGGTATGAGTTGAATATGAAATGATTATATCTAAAAAAAAATAAAATGAAGGGATGAGAGAATATTTTACTGGAAGAAAGGGAAAAGGAGAGGTAGAATAGGGTAAATTATCTCACATAAAAAAGGTAAGTGGAAGGGAAAAGGGGGGGGTGATATGGGGGAGTGAGTGAACCTTATCTCATCAGAATTTGCTGAAGGAGGGAATAATTTTCACAGTCAATTGGTTACAGAAATCTGTCTTACTCTACAGGAAAGTGGGAGGGGAAAGGTTAAGAGAAGATAGAGTATAATAGAAGGGACACCAGACTGGGGGAGAGAATAGTCAGAAGCAAAACACTTTTGAGGTAAGTCAGAAAGAACAGAATAAACACAGAGGGAAATAGGATGGAGGGAAATACAGTTAGCAATAGTGGCTGTGAAAAAAAAATTTTTAACACAAGTTTCCCTAATAAAGGCTTCATTTCTCAAACATTAAGTCAAATTTATAAAAATAAGAGCCATTTCTCAATTGATATAGCATATTTATATCAATAGATATGAAAATTTTCAGATGAAGGAATTAAAGCTATCTGTAGCTATGTGAAAAATATACTCTAACTCACTACTGATTAGAGAAATGCAAATTAAAAACAATTCTGAGGTACTACCTCATAAATATTACATTGGCTAAAAGAATAGGGAAAGAAAATGACAAGTGTTAGAAGGGATGTGGGGAAAAAATGAAACATTAATGCATTATTGGTGGAATTGTGAATTGATTTAATCATTCTGAAGAGCAATTTAGAACTATGCCCAAAATGCTATAAAATCTTGTATACCCTTTGACCTAGCAATACCACTGCTAGGTCTGTATCCCTACAGACTTAAAAAGAAACTTAAAAAAAAAAAAAAGGAAAAAGACCTATATATAAAAAAATATTTGTAGTAGCTCTTTTCTGAGGCAAAGAATTGGAAATTGAGGAAAATTGGAGAATGACTGAAAAAAAATTATAGTATGTGATTGTGATAGAAAACTATCATACTATAAGAAATGATGAGCAAAATGCTCTCAGAAAAAAAGAAAAGTAAAGATACTTACATTTGCAACGTGAAATGTATCATGTACAAAATAAAAGCAATATTGTAAGATGATCAGCTGTGAATGACATAACTATTCTCAACACTATAATGATCTAAGACAACTCTGAAGGACTTAGGATGAAAAATGCTATTCATCTCCAAAGAAGTGATGGTGTCTGAATATAAATTGAAGTGTCCTTTTTTTTAATACTTTATTTTTCTTGAGGGGTTTTTTTGGTCTATATTTTTTTACAACAATGACTAATATAGAAATATTTTGCATGACCACATATGTATAACCTATATCAAATCGATTGCCTTCTCAAGGTGGGGGGAGGGGGAGGATGCAGAAGAAGGAAGAGAATCTGAAACTTAAAATTTTAAAAATGAATGTTAAATTTTATTTTACATGTAACTGGGGGAAAATAAAATACTAAAAAAATTTTAAAGAATTAAAAAAAATACAAATGGTGTGACCCTAGGCAAGTTACATTCCCCTCATGGCTCTATTCCTGACCTTATCATCTTCAAAATTATGTCTCTGCTGTTCCTATTCTGGCACTTTTCTCAGAGTCTGGTGCCTCCTTATCCTGGAACATCCTACTACCCTTATGGGATTCTAATCTTATGGGAATGGGCAAGACAGCCCTTCCATTTCCCTTTTATGTGATTCTACTGGAATTAGCCTGCCTTCATTATTTTCCTAGATCTATTCCTTATTTTATGAACATTAGAATTATTCCCTGTTCAGTCATTCATTCATCCATACAGACACACATACACACACAAATGCACATGCATACCTTTTAAACTCCCTGTTATATGCTATCTTCTCCCATTAGAATATAAACTCCTTGAGGACAGGGACTATCTTTTTGCTTGTATTTGTATCCCAACACTTAGTTATAGTGGCTGGTATATAATAAGTGCTTTAAATAAAGGCTTGTTTTCTTCCATCTCTCCTTTCATTTCTTCATGACATAAACAATTTTCTAACTACCCTGGCCAAGAGATTCAATATCAAAAGCTCCCTCAGCAATAAAATCACAGATTTTGACCATTTGAACATGTTATTATTCAATTTATGTTTTCTCATTAATTAGGTACGAGTGTATAGTTATGCATGTGTGTGGTTATATGCGTAATCAGTGGAAGAAAACAGAAATCTAATTTAATATATACATGCATGTTTACACAGAGAGACACATACATATACATATATCTGTGTGTCTATATGTATATTGTATGTATATGTGTGTGTGTATGTGTGTGTAAAACAAAAGTTTTATCCTAAGTATTACTGTATTTTAATTCCCCATAGAAATAAAATGGCAGAACAAGTTAAAAAATAAAACCCAGTTATTTACTAAACAAACAAACAAAAATTTTAATTATAGACATACACAGAGTAAAAATTAGGGGAAAGAACAAATCTATTATGCTTCAGGTGACTAAAAAAGCCACTCAGTCATCATGACAAATCAAGAGACAATAAAAAGACAAATAAGAAAACTACATTTAAAAGTACCATAGGTGGGAACTGAGTGTGGTTCACAACATAGCATTTTCACTCTTTTTGTTGTTGTTTGCTTGCATTTTATTTTGCTCCTTTTTTTTTTCTTGTACAGCACAATAATTGTATAAATATGTATATATATATTGTATTTAACATATATTTCTACTATGTTTAACATATATTGGACTACTTGCCATCTAGGGGAGGGTGTGGGGGAAGGGGGATTTGGAACAAAGGGCTTTACAAGAGCTAATGTTGAAGAATTGTCCATGCCTATGTTTTGAAAAATAAAAAGTTTTAATAAATATATGTGTGTGTGTGTGTGAGCAAAGGGAAGCACCATGGATCTTGGACCAAGAAGGTCTGAGGAGTTTCTGTTCAGATAAAGAAACTGAGGCAAATAGAGATCCTGGGACTTGACCAATAAGTTTCTGGGGGGGGATTAAAACTCATGTCTTTGTGATTTGTGGCCCACCATTCTATCCACTGCACCACTAGCTGTATTCTGATTTTGAAACAGAATGTAATGAAAAGGGTCACACATGTGTGAGGTGGAAGATAAAAAGGAAATTAGACAAGCTCACTCTGAGAGATGAAAATACATTCTTTTAAACTCTTACCAATCAAAATCAATTTCCACTTACTATTAAAAAGATTTATATTTCTATTGATTGAGGATATGCATTGCATCAAATGACAAATGTATTGGAAGATCAGTTGCAAAAAATTATTATACACTATGAAATGTGTATTGCCAAATGACATGGTAACTAAATTCCTTTTTTAAATACTTTTTTTTAAAAAAATCAAAACAAATTACAAAAAGCATTGTTAAGAGCACACACTAGTGAGAGATTCCTCTATCACAGAGGCAGCATTGAGAGCCAGTCTCAAAGCCTATATGACTTAGTTGATCAAGGTCTTGTCTGGCATGTACCAGCTTTGTAACCCTGTGGCAAGCCATAATCTTTCAATGCCCTTGGCCATAATCTTTCAGTGTCCTTGGTGACACTGTAAAGAGAGTTCTCTTAGCATGGCATTCCCTGGATCAATGAAATCACAGATCCAGTTTCTATTCTCTATCTCTCACAGCTCAATATGTAGACAACATAAAGATAAAGGAAAATATAGGGTGGAATGAATTGAAGAGTAAACTATATTTGACTGATCTCTGAGGATTTCTGAATGGAAATATTAAAGAATGCAAATATTTCTTAGTATTCCCCATATGGATATAAAAATTGTCCAAGGATTTGATGGATATGACTACCAATCATAATGTCTATACAGAAACATGTTAAAAAAATAACTGATTTATCATAAGTTCGGAGCATAAATCTACAGGATACAAAAATCAGTGGTTCCTATACAATCCAACAAGGTTTTAGTTACCTAAGCAGGAGCAATCCAATGGAATTTTACAGAGGGCAAGAGGGGGAGCTAAAAATAGATACATTAAAAAAGAGCAGAAGGGAAAGATCTACATCAAATAAAATAATAACCTGATTAGTAAACACGGGAGAAATAGCTGGACTGTGTTGTTCAGTTATGACTAACTCTTTGCAACCCCATTTGGGATTTTCTTGGCAAAGATATTAGAGTGGTTTGCCATTTTCTTCTCCAGCTCATTTTACAGAGGAGGAAACTGAGGCAGAATTAAGTGAGTTGCCCAGAATTACATAGCTAGGAAGTATCTGAAACCAGATTGAACTCAGAAAGATGAGTTTTCCTGACTCCAGGGCAGAAACCCTATCCATTACACCACCTAGCTGCCCTAGCTGGAATTTAAGGACTAAACATTAATACTGGAGCTAAGCTAGTTAACTGACACGCTTATGTTAACCAAATAGAGGTAATAAAGCTAAGCCAGATATGCTCTCATCACTAACAATTTAATTGCCTGAGTTAAAATTTGATGTCTCAGCTAAATTCTACCCGCTGTAGCTGGCTATGGGACCTGCCAGAAATTCTTTTATCAAAATGCCTTTACAAAAACTGATGATGTTCTAGGGATAAAGGAATCATAAACAAAAGCTAAAAAGCAGATATAATAAACACCTCATTTACAGACCATAATTCAACAAAATAAAGAAAATCAGAGCAAAAGATACATATCAAAATGGAAAGGAAGTAATGGAATAATGAATAGCTATTGAGTTAAAGAATAAGCCATAGGAACAATAAATTATTATGTTACACATAAAGATAACAATGAAACAACATACCAAAATTTTAGAAACACAGCTGTAGCAGTCCTCTGATGAAATTTGATATCTTTGAAAGCAGGTTAGCAAAGTGGAAAACGAGAGGATCAATGAACAAAGCCAGAAAACAAATTAACATTTTAAAATGAGAAGAAATCTTGGAAAATCAGAGAAGAAACACAAAAATGAAAAAACTACAGAAGTAATCAATTAAAACTAAAAGCAATTTTTGAAAAGACTAGCAAAATCAATAGGCTATTATAACTCAATCCAAAAAGAAAAGAAAAAAAATTTTTAATGAATTGGTTAAATTTTCAAAAAATAAAAAGGTAATAAAATAAATATCAATTACTAGAAAAATGATATGACAGCAAAACTAAGAGTTTAAAGGATTTTAGAGAGTAGATAATAAAATTCAAAATACTTGGAATGATAAAATAAAAACTAAAGAACTTAAGCAACTCAATTCCAAAATGAGAAAAATGAGAGAGTTATAAATCAATTGCCAAAAGGAGGTGAAGAGAGCTGAACAAAATTAATTTACAAGAAAATTCTGTCAAACATTCAAAAAGCAATTAATGCCTCTACTACAAAAATCATTTTCAAAGACAGAAATCACACTCTACCCTCCTTTTATGAGACAAGTTGGGAATATATATTCAGGGTTATGTGTATGTACATTTAATATATATATATATATATATATGTACATATATATACATATATATATATATGTATATATATATATATATATATGTATATGTATATATGTATGTATACATATATATGTATATGTGTGTGTGTGAGATGCACACACATAACAGAGAGAGAGAACTTTAGACCAGTGTGACTAAGAAAAAATGATAAGTAAAATCTTATAAGGAGATGACAGCAGAAATGTATCAAGTAAATAATTTATTTTAATCAAATTGGATTTATACTAGGATTGTAAGGGTGGTTCTACATTACATAATTAATTATATAAACAAAAAATTACAAGAACTATGCATTTTTAAAAAATTTTTGAATAATATACTACACTCACATTAAAATTCCTAAAAATAAACCAAAAGACATGGAAAACTCCCTCTTTTAAAAAATCAAAAATACATACTTCAAACCAAAGACTACCAATGTTTACAATGGAGAAATACTAGAAATTTTTCCCACTACCAGCAGAGAGAAAGCATGGCTATTTGATATAATTTTAGAAATTCTTATTTGAAGACAATATACTTAGAAAACCTCAATCAATGAAAACTCTAATTATTCTCAAGCCAATATCAGCAGTCTAAACTCTGCTAAATTATTCTCTGCTGAAAAGGCCCCAGTAACAAAATAAATCTATTTTGTAAGGATCATACTAGCCATCAATGGATTCCCTAGCGATGAATTTTTTTAGCCATGGCAAATCATAAAATAAACAAAAATTTTACATAGTCTTAGTTCAATGCAGTCTCCATCTGCTTCCATTGGTGACAAAACGGAAAAAAAAAGAGGGGCAGATTCCCCAATTGACAAATGGCCAAAGGATAATAACAGGCAAGGTTTTTTTGATGAAGAAATCAAAACTATATATAACCATATGTAAAAAAGCTTCTAAATCATTATTGATTATTGATCATTAATCATCACTATTGAAAGACTTTAAAAACAACTTTAAAGTATCATCTGATACCTATCAATTGGCTAAAATGATAGAAGGGGGAAATGACAAATGTTGGAGGAAGTATGGAAAAACTGGGATATTAATACACTGTTGGTGCAACTGTGAACCTATCCAACCATTTTAGAGAAAAATTTAGAATTGTGTCCAAGGGTTAGAAAACTTTGTATACCCTTTGATCACCGATACTGCTATTAATGTATGTTTCCTAAGGTGATCAGGGAAAAAGGAAAAAAAAAAACCTATATGACCGAAAATATTTATAGCAGTTCTCTTTATAGTGTCAAAGAACTAAAAATTCAGGGGATGCCCATCAATTGGGGAATGAGTAAGTTATATGATTGTGATGGAATAATACTATTGTATTTTTAAAAATGATGAACTGGCTGATTTTAAAAAGACATGAAAAGATTTGCATGAAATAATGAAAAGTGAAGTGAGCAGAACCAAGAGAATGTATACAGTAACAGCAATGTTGATTAAAGAATAATTGTGACCAAGTTATTCTGAGTACTATGTTCAAATCAGTTACAAAGGAGGCCCTGTGGATATAATGTTGGGCTTGGAGTCAGGAAGACTCAACTTTCTGAGTTCAAACTGACTTCAGACAATTACTAGCTTGGACAAGTCACTTCAACTTGTTTGCCTCAGTTTCCTCACCTGTAAAATGAGCTGGAGAATGGAGTGCCAAGAAAACCTTAAGTGGAGTCATAAAGACACATCTGAAAATCATTAAACATCAATGAGTTCAGATACATCATCGGTGGTTAGAGAGAATTGAGGGAGGCTTATAAATAAACTGTTCAGGACATTCCTTGTTGACCAATCTTGTGGCAGGTGGTAATGTTGAGTTCTGCTGGGCCCAGGAAGCCTGACTCACAACAATCAGGAACAGGTGAAGATACAGCTTTGGAATAGGTGACAGGAGCTGGCAATTTGAGGTGAATCTGATCCAGGAACAGTCTTCTAAATACTAAGGAAGTTCTTGGAACAAAAAACAGAGGACAGAGGTCTCAGGCCTGTACCCCAGGATGAAATAAGACTCTCTGGGAAGTCCCATGAGCAAAAATTGAGGCTATAGGTTGGGGGCTGGATCCAGGCTTGTTAAGAGTTTCCTGGGAAGTACCAAGAATCAGGGCAGCAGCTACAGACAAGTGAACTAGATCAAGGTACTGATATAGCATATAGCATTACCTGAGAAGTCTAGGGGAATGATAGAAACAAAACATCTTCTAGAAATCCAATCATGGAATACAATTCCTTCTGTAATATTTTTCAGATTCGATTAAACTTCATGTTATTTGTACAAATTAGCAATGTGGAAATGGGTTGGAGAAATGTGAAGAATACAAAATGTTGAGTATAGCAGTAGAAAGGCAGGACCAAAGGGACCACCTCCACATTGTCTATCCAGAGTTGATAAGGGAAGCTACAGGATAATTTGTATGCCTTTAGTGTTACCTGCTAGGGACATGAGAGTTGAATGGATTTTCTCCTCCAACCCAAACATCAAGGCAACATGTCATAGTGTATAAGAAACTGGTCACAAAGCCAAGAAGTCCTGGGTTCAAGTCTTGCCCCTGATATATATTGTTTGTATAACCCTCTCAGTTACTGACTTAAGCTTTTAAATTGTATATCAGATGTCGATCTGCAATAGTAGAGTAAGTTGTTTTTTTTTTTTTTAACTGAGTTTCCTATACCAATAAAATCACATTTAGACCCAAAAAAAAAGGAGTGGGGGGGGAGGGGGGAAATAAGTAGATATGAGTAAAACTAGAACAGAAAGGAAAGCAAAATCATTCAAAGGACTGATTTGACCATAAAGAAGTCTCAGTATGCTGTCTAGGTGCAGCTGTGGGTCTCACAATAGAGCTGAAATAGTCCTAAAGCTTTGGATTAATGCACAAATTGTCAACAATCCCTTGCAACAAGGAGTCTGTAGGGCACCTGCAATCCAGTTAAGTAAAAGCAGTAGTAGCTCAGCAGATGGAAGTAGTTGCTCAATAGAAAAAAAAAAATTTTTTTAAACAGTACTGCAGATTATATCAATAGCTCTTTAAGGAAGTAGCAATAAAGAGCTCTTCCAGCTGGGACATAACCCTAGGAAAATAAGTTATCTGCATGTTTTTTTCCTTCCATCACTCGTGTGAAAATCTATGGAAGTTTGTAATTATGGATAAAGAGAAAAACTTCCTTGTTGTTTATCTTGAAATTCTATTTAATAATTTTGTTAATTTAATTAATGTGTTCTCTGATTTGATCTGGAAAAAAAATTATGAAATAAGATCTCGTGAGTTATAGATAAACGCTGGCCCAGATATACCTGGTACTGAGTTGTAGCTTTGTGGAAGTCAAAATTTGAGGGAGCTCTGGGTTAACCATACCAAAAAAAATTTCAGCATGCCAATATTCTCTCAATGCTTTTCTTTCTAATTCTCAAGACATGGTAAAATTCTGAAGCAGTATCTATTTCATCTTAACTCACTGAATATAAAAATATTTAAAGGTTTTATTTAAATTCAAATTAAAGAATTTGATATCTCATTTACCTTCCATCTGCAAAATAATTAATCTGCCGCTTAACTTCCAAGTGAAGATTTACATACTCAAACACATTCAAGTCCAGTGACATTACGCTCATGAAGAAACAGCTGCCCTCTCACTTGTTGGAAAATTGCTTCATGACTTATAAAAAGGAATAGAATAACAAATCATTAAGACATGTTTAAGAAAGAATGCTTGAATAACTACACTGACTGTGTTTCATGTGTCAGACTACTATCTCAACATTTATAAAGCCCCATGGAGAAAACGATTGCTATTGCTTCTTATGGAAAACCAGCTGGTGAATTTATGTACTTTCTGATTTGAAAAAAAAAATGATCTTTGAACAGACAGACTAATGATCTTTATAGCAAATAGATAATTAATAGAATTAACAGAAAATGACTTTCCCATTAATTTTATCATGGCCCAATGTCAAAATCACAGTCACATATTAATTTCATTTTCCCCCTGTGTCTTCTTAAATCACAGAAAAAGTAATTAGATTGGTAAATTATATGGACCTCAAGTGTAGGAACCAATCTTCACAGACTTACAGAATTTTAGAATTGAAAGGGATATCAGCAATTATGTAGTCCAAGCCAAAAGAAAAAGCTGTAATAACTAATGGGACAAGAAATCATTCCACCTCTGTCTGAGGGTCATTAGTAAAGATTAATCCACCATTTCCAAGAGCAACTCAACTCATGGAAAACTTCAATTGTTAGGAAGTTTTCCCTGACCAATGCCAGGAAAATTGCCTCTTTGCATTTCTACCCATTGTTACCAGTTCTCTTTTTTGGAGTTAAACAGAAGCAGCCTAATAATCCCTCATATAAAATCCCTTTGAATATTTTCTCCAAGTAATCAACTTTCCCTCAATTCTCCTCTTCTATAGAATTTTCTCCCAGTTTCTTCAAACTGATTTTTACATGATATGAACACAAAGGCCTTCCACTATTTTGGTTGACCTCCAAATTGTCCATCTTATAAATGTCCTTCATGAACTGAAATGCCCCAGACTGAATACAACTGTCCAGCTGCAGTTTGACAGAAAAGCTAGATCCTCCTTGTTTCTGGAAGCTATGATTCTCTTAATGCAGGCCAGGATCACATTTGCTTTTGGGATTGCCACATCACATTGATGACACATATTGAGTTTGTAGTATTCTAAGTCTCTCAGGTATTTTTTCAGATAGAGGTTTACTCATATCTCCAATCATCCTACACTTGAGAAGCTGATTTTTTTAACTTATGTGTATTATTTTACATCTATCTCAATTTAATTCCATCTTATTAGATAAAGCCTAATGTTCTAGTCCAGTAAGGTATATATAAGGAGACATACAAGATGATCCATTGGGGTTTAGGAAAAAATATTAGATCCACTTCTATTCATTTTTGTACCCAAAACAAGAAACTGCTTTTCTTGAATTTAAAATGTGAATTGATATCAGTGTTCTCACTAGGTCTATATTCCAGATGATCAGGCATTCTCAGAGAAGAGGAGAAATCTTGCACTGCAGAGTTTTGGACAGGAACTCATTTATTCATTCTTTTTCAGAATGTTGTAATATATTGCATTTTGCATTTGCTCAGTGAAATGGTCTTAAAAGTTGTCTGGCTTTTCCTAATTTTAACATCTAAGGATGGAAAGATGTATTTCAATCTGCAAAGAAACTGCAGATTGAAAATAATACTAATAACATGAGCCAAAGCAAATAACAGGAGAATTGCAAAGGTGATGGTGCAGCAAGATAATTACTGAGGTTCCTACTGCTAGTAGTAGCTTTCCAACAATCACATTCCATAGCTTAAAAACAATATTACTCCAATCCAACAAGAAGCTACTTCTGTCAAAAAAAATTTTTTTTTTTTTTTGTTAGATGGTACAGTGGATAGAGTGCTGGCCCTGAAGTCAGGAGGATCTGAATTCACATTTGGCTTCAGATATTTAATACTCCCTAGCTGTGTGACTCTGGGCAAGTCACTTAATTCCAATTGACTCAGCAAAAAAAAATTCCAAAATTATTTGAAGTCTGGATTCATATCTACTAGCATTAATGATGATTCTTCCCGTTCCTGTATATTGTGACTGAAATATCTAATGATGATATCATCATTTGGAAGACACTGAAAGATAACACTTTTGTTGTAAGAAATTATTCATCAATAAAATACTTCAGGATTTGAACACAAACCTCATATGAGTCATACCACTTCTGTCTGGAGATCATTAATTAAAAAAAGTAATTCACTACCTCCAAAAACAACTTGGCTTTTAGAAAGCCTCTCTTTTACTAGGGTTGAGGGGAGGAGAGCATAGGGAAAGAATTCATGGAGAAAACAGCATCTGAGTTGGGGCTTGAAGGAAAAAAGAGACTTTAATAGAGATAGTGGGACCTTGAGAGTGGGTAGAATATTACAAGTATATAGGTATAATAATACAAGTTTAATAATACAGTTTACTCAGCTATAAAGTGAGCTGAAGAAAAAAATGGCAAACCATTCCAGTTATTTCTGCCAAGAAAACACCAGATGGGGTTATGGAGAGTTTGATATGGGTAGTCAACAACAAAAAAAAATAATATAATAGCTACCTAATCAAGAGCAAGGTTGTGGAAGAAGTCCAAAGGTCAAGCAAGACTAGGAAAGTGAAAGCAATCTACTTTGACTGCAATAAAGAGTCAGTGAAGGAAATGTGGTATTGGAAAAGTATTGAAAAATCTGGAGCTAGGTAAAAGGTGGCCAAAGACAGTTTTTTTGAGGAAAGTGCTATCATGATCAAAGTCATAGTATCTGGAAACATGATCAGTTAACAGTATCTAGTTAATATATTTTTCATACATATGGCTACTCTTTGGGGGGGGGGGGAGGGTTGCATATAAGGTAGTTATGACTCAGGTCTTCCTGAGTTCAAATCTAGTCTCAGACACTTATTAGCTGTGTGACTCTAAACAAGTCACAAACCTGTATTTGTTCCCTCAGTTGTAAAACGTGAATAATAACAACATCCACCTTTCAGGGTTGTTGTGAGAATTAAATGAGAAAATAATTGTTCTAAAGCACAGTTCTTGGCTTACAATGGGCACTATATAAACTTTTGTTCCCTTCCATTCCTTCTATATTTGCTTTCTTTAGGAAAATCAGCTTGGCCACTGCCCCTGCATGGGCTGCAGACACAGCTACTGGAGAGCCAGAAAGAAAATTGCTGGTTTCCAAAGACCTTGACCCTATCAAATGGTTCATCTTCAGAAAGTGATGTGATTCCATCAGTTGAAATTTCATTAGAGAAGAAGCATGGCCATCTACTTTGCTACTTGTCCCCTCAGGACTATGGGACTTTTCATCTTCTTTTTAGATAAGACTCCCCTATGTGTTATATCTCTTGTTAGAAGTTAACCCCTTTGAAAACTGGAATTGTATTACTTTTCTATTTGTTTCCAATGCTTTGCACATAGTAAACACTTAATATAATGCTTTATTCATTCATTCATCCATCTACCATATTTTAGGAGTTCAGAGAAATTAGCTCCCAAGTTATAGATCCATCATTTCTCCTTTGAATAAATACCAGTAAGGGCAAATTCATCAGTAAGACTCTTTCCTTGATTGCTAATAATACAAGCCATACCAATTTACCCTGAATTTACCCAATAAAAATACCCAATAGTTACCCAATGCTTATTACCCAATAAGCATCATCAACCTTATTGTTGGGTTGCCACTACAACTGGTATAAGCAATTTATCTTTAAGATTAACCTTTGTATTCTGCCTGGAGAAGGGTTAATTGACTATAGTGAAATTTGCCAAGTGGAGGAGACTTTAGGCACTCTGAAACATCCAGGCTCAGAGGTCCTGCAAATTTTGTGCCATCTTTTTGTGTGGTTAGCCTGGATCAATGAGCTTACTTGTATTTTCCTTTGGTTTTACTGATCATTACTTTATCTGATATGCTTTGAGATTTTTGTTGGGATTTTTATTCAAGGAAGCTGGATTGACTTGGATTAGGTATCTTCCATGTCATCGTCTTAAATGACACTTCTTAAACAATTAAAATTGTATTTTTTTTATTAAAAATGGATTCAAGAGAGAAAATACTAGAAACCCCAGGAAATACACTTACGAGGGAGGGAGAAAAGAAGCATTGATGAGATAGCTACTACATGCCAGGCATTGTACTAAACATTGCAATTACCTCATTTGATCCTTACAAGAACCCTGAAAATAGGTATTATTATTATCCCCATTTTACAATTGAGGAAACTGAGGCAGACAGAAATTAATTGACTTTCCCCGTGTTACACAACAAAAAAGTGACTGATGTTAGATTTAAAATCAAGTTTTTCTGACTCGTTCCTAGAATTCTACCCACTGCACTACCCAGCTGTCTCTTGACAGCTAATTGAAATTTTTAGAGTAGAGAATAAATGACCACTTCTCAGGAACTTAATTGACAGAATTCATGCACTGGATGGAGGGACAGACTAGATAACCCTGTCCCTCTGTTCCAGCTCCAAGGTTCTATAAAGAACTTCCCACCTACACCCAACTCCACTATAAGGGTAATTTGGTTTTTTGGGTTTGATTTTTCATTTTCAGGGTAATTTAATGGCAGCTATGAAATAGCATGAAAACACTTCTTTTAATAATTCTTTTCCTCTTAGAGCCTTTATTCCCCCTTGGCTTTTAGATTTTCCATACAGAAAGCTCAACTTTTACTCTACTTTCTTATTTGCAACCAATTATTAACACCAGCAGGAAATGATGCCCCTTGGTGTTTTCCATTTATCTGAGGATAATAAAATAATAATAAAATCATCTATATAGTAATAGTCTTTTAAAACAGAGAATTGAATGAGGTGTTATCACTATCAACTATGCTAAATATAAATATAATATTTCTGAATTTCAATATAGATAGTCAAAAGCAATGATAATATTTAGGGTAGTTAGGAGTTATTTAATTATTGGTGCTACCCATTACATTTTTATTATTTCTTATTTTATAAATGATAGAAAGAGAGTCTGAATCCATAGGTTTCCACTCCATTCTTCCCTTTACCACCAGATTGTTTATTTGTTTTCTGGAGGTTTTTGTTGCTTTTATAAGGACAAACTCAAATTGTTTTATGAGCAGCTAGATGGCACAATGGATAGAATGTCTCACCAAGAATCAGGAAAATCTGAATTCAAATCTCACTTCAGATACTAGATATGCAATTCTTGGCAAGTCACTTACTCATGTTTGCCTCAGTTTCCTTATCTGTGAAATGAATTAGATGAGGAAATAGCAAACCATTCCAAGATCTTGCCAAAATGGAGTCACAAAGAATCAGATATGACAGAAAAAACAATTGAACAAAAAAAAGTAAGTCATATTTTCCCTCCCTGGATTCCAGATCTTGGGAAACTCTAGGGATAGGAATAGAGAGAGTCTCTTTACAGAAGTACAGAATCCTAGACTTACAGAGTTGTCAAATTACTGTAAGATACAGTAGAGTGATTGACAGATTGGAACCAGAGAACCTGGATACAAATCCAACTTTATCAGCATGACCTCCAAGGCCAGAGATATGCTTGTAAATGTTTAATGTTTAATCAGATAAAGAAAAGGAGAAAATTAGGAGAAAACACAACTGAATTGTGGGGAAACAAATAATAATAAAAATCTGATAATGAATAAATAAAGATGGGAAAGAAAGGGAAAACTTCCTTCAAGTTTCTTCCTGATCCTTAAGAGAAGACCATTAATTACTGACAAGAAGTAGTCTCAATTCCTTTTTTTACTTCCTACAATGTTGAATTTAATGGTTAAAGCCAGCTGTAGTGGGAGCAATATCTTAACTTCCCACTACCAGGGGAGTTACCTTAATTTTTCCTTAAAAGATACAGAAACCATCCTTAAAACTTAATTGGCTCAGGAGACTAATGATTCAGGATGCTAGCATGGATTCTTGGATTTTCAAATGCAAGCACTGAGGAACCTTAGCTACTTTCTGATGCTTTGGCTAGCGAACCACAATGAGCATCTCAGAAGCAGGAGAGCTTCACTGAATTAATATATAAATGTCCTCACTGTATATCCTTGTGAAATAGTCTTTCCTTGCTATAGCAAAATAAATCTATTTTTGTGAACTGCTGGATGACTTCAGATTATCTCATAGTTCTAATATTAAATGTAAACTATCAGGGCAAAGGCCCTAATTCAGGTTAAGCACAGATTAATTTTCCTGAATTCAAATTAGGATTCAGACACTTGCCAGCTGTGTGATTCTGGGCATATCACTTAATTCTGACCACCTCAGTTTTCTCATCTGTAAAATTAGCAGGAGAAGGAAATGGCAAATCATTCCACTATCTTTGCTGTCATGAAGAGTTGAACATGACTAAATAATAACTGAACAACAAAAACTCATCAGATGAATTTAGAGATATTTCTCCTATAATACACTATAATTATTGGTATTGGGTCTAATAAACATTTATTTGCTTTCTACTAAAGCACTACTCTAGGTAGAATTATAATGGCAAAATGAGAAAAAGGTCCTGATGTTAAGGACCATGCATTCTACTGGGAAGGCCAGGATACAACATGTGAGTAGACATGTAAGTAGATAAGGAAGTATTAGATAAAGTATGAACGGAAAAGTTTTGACAATTAGGGCAATCACAAAAGGCTTCCTGAAAGAAACAGTTCTCTTAACATTGCTTTCCTTATGTAACAGGAGTTGTGCACATGCTCAAATTACTTAATATTGAGTGGTCTTACTTCTGGGTAAAGATATTCTATATTCCCCAACCACATGGGTAGCCCCAATCACTTTCCATTGTCAAAAAACTATGTTCAAAACTATTAATCTGGGACAGTCACGCTCTTTTCATCCACTATCCAGAAAGGATTTTTCTCACCAAGCATGGGCACTATGAATTGAATTAGTGAAGAAGCATCTTCTCCCCCTATTTTATCCTGTGGCCCTCCAAAATGAGCTTAGAGTTTTGCTTTGGTCTCTTTCATTTGTCCTTTTCAGTTCTGTGTATGGGTAAAGGAATTCCCATTGAATCTGATTAAGAACCATAGTGATCTTGGAGGCAGGATTCCAGGTTGGATGTACAGCCATCCCCATCAGGAGAATGAAAAGCCAGAGTGCAAAGGTGCAAGACTTGGAATTTGGTGGAACTGTGTTGTATTGGAACTGAACTGTGAATCTAATCTCCTTCCCTTGTTTAGAGACTAAGGTAGCATAGGGAACTTAAGAGTTGATTAGGCAATTAAGTAGATAAATGCAATTGGGGTGCAGAGAACCCCTAAGATTGAGGGAACATCTTGGAGGGTAATTAGAACCAATGAGAGACAGACTATCTATTAAACCCCCTCAAGAGTACAAAGAATGCTGAGGAGAAATGAAATGTAACATACTTGTCCTTCAGGAGTGGAACAAGGGGAGGAGAGGATGGATAGTGTAACTACTGTTAGTTATAACCAAGACAGAAATTGGTCACCAGGAAAATCCTGCTCAAAAAAATCAATACCTATTAAGGCAGCAGTTGCTTTTTCTTAATTATGTATCTTAGAGAGAAAACTATTTTGAGCATATGCCCCCAATATATAATTAAATCCCCAAAATCTCAGCATAGTTTTAAGCTTTAATAACTAAAAATTGCACTAAAACTTTTGCAATACATGGCGGGGGTATGTGTGTGAAAGAGAAAAAAAACAGAAAGAGACAGAAAGAGATAGAGACATAGTCACAGACAGAGACAAAAACAGAGAGAAGAGAGGGAGGGAAGGAAGAAGAGACAAAGAGAGACAAAGAGAGAGGGAGAAAAGAGGGAAGAAAGAGAAAGCGGGGAAAAGAAAGAAGAGAAAAAGAGAAACAGATAAAAAACAGAAAGAGAAAGTCGGGAGAGAGAAAGTGGTGGGGAGAGATGGAGAGAGAAGGAAGGAGGAAGAGAAAAAAAGGAGAGAGAGGAAAGAGAGAGATGGAGAGAAGGAAAAAGGGAAGGAGAGCGAAAAGAGAAGAGGAAAAGAGAGGAGAGAAGAGGAAAAGAGAAAAGAGGAAAGGGGAGAAGAGGAAAGTGGAGGAGAAGGGAGAAGGGAGAAGGAAAGGGAGGGGAAGAGAGGGGAGGAGAGAGAAGAGGGGAAGAGAAAGAGACAGAGATATAAACAGGGAGGGGGGGAAGAACATAGAGAGACAGAAAGACAGACAGAGATAGAGAGAGTGGGATGATGAAACTGAGGCAAACAGGGTTAAATGACTTGCCTAGCATCACACAGCTAGTAAGTTTCTGTGGAGAGAGATTAAAACAGAGGAGAGAGAGAGGGAAAAAGAGAGAGAGAGGGAGGGAGAGAGAGAGAGGGAGGGAGAAATAGAAGGAAAAGAAGAGAAAGAGGGAGAGGGAGAGAGGGAGAGGGAGAGAGAGAGAGAGACAGAGAGAGAGAGAGAGAGAGAGAGAGAGAGAGAGAGAGAGAGAGAGAGAGAGAGAGAGAGAGACAGAGAGACAGAGAGACAGAGAGACAGAGAGACAGAGAGAGAGAAGGAGGGAGAGAGGGAGAAAAGAGGGAGAGGGAGAAGGGAGGGAGGGAGAGAGAGGAAAGAAGGAAAAGGAAGGAAGAAAAGAGAGAGAGAGGGAAGGAGAGAGAGAAAGGGAGGGAGAGAAGGAGAGAGAAAGGGAAAAAGGGAAAGAGAGAGAGGGAAGGTGGGAGGGAGGGTCACACAGTTAGTTAGCTTCTGTGACCATATTTGAATTTAGGAAGAGTTCTCCTTCTGATAGGCACTAACCAAGGAGAAAGGGAGGGAAAGAGGAAGAGAGGAGAGAAGGAGGGAGGAAGAAAGGGAGGGAGGGAGAGAAAAAGAGAGGAAGGGAGAAAAAGAGAGAGAAGAGGAAAGGGAAGAGGGAGAGGGAGAGGAAGAGGGATGAGGGAGAAGGAGAGAGAGGGAGAGAAATAGTTTGGTTGATAGAGCTGACCTTAAAAGGAGAAAGAGAAAAAGTCGGATTCAAGCCCTGCTTCGGACAGTATTGTCCAATGTCTGTGTTATCCAGTGATAATCATTTCGTCTTTCTGTGCTCTAGTCAACTTTCTAAGACCACAAGTTGCAGAAAAGATGTAACCTGCATTGGTCGAGGGCATTTCTTCACCCAGGAGTTCTCAATATTAAAAAATCAGAGGATCCATCCCTGCCCTTATTATCCTATGTATATTACATACTAAAAAAAATTATACACATTATAAAACTTTAAAGGGATGATATAAAGTTGGAATAGCTTTTGATTTGAAAGTCAACAGGGAGCTATTGGAGTTTATTGAGTAGGGAAGTGACAAAGTTGGGGCTGAGCTTCAGAAAAATTACTTTGGCAGCTCTGTGGAGGATGGAGAAACTTGGAGCAGTGAGACCAATTAGGCCATTGTAATAGTCCAAGTGAGAGGTAATGAGCTGAGCTAGTCTGAGCTAGAATAGTGGCCATGAAAGTAGAGAGAAGAGGAGATATTCAATGTTTGGATATGTGGAGAGAGAGAAGAAGGAGACTGGACAACAAGAATTTTGTGGTCCTGGATTTTCGGGAGTCAGTCAGTCAGCATTTATTAAGTGTCTACTATTTGCCTAGCACTATACTAAGCCCTATGGGTATAAAGAGTGTTTGGGGGGGGGGGTGTTTTGGTTTGGTTTTTCTGCTGAGGCAATTAAGTAACTTGCCCAGGGTCAAACAGCTAGGAAGTGTTAACTGTCTGAGAAAGATTTGAACTCAGGTCCTCCTGACTTCAGGGCTGGTTCTCTATCCACTGCCCCACTTAGCTGTCCCGAGGATGTTGGGGTTTTTTTTTTAAGTCCATGCTATACCAGAGCTCACAAACTAAAGGGAATTATTGTTTGCCCTTCATTTTCAAAGTGAATCAGTGACATCACAAATGATGAATCCATCGCACATGAATTGGATATGAGGCAGAGTTGTGCGGTTATCAGCCTTCCTGAGGCACTGAAGTACAGTCACAAGATTAAAGTCCAAACATCGAAAGATGACTGGGGATGCAGGGAATAACTTTGACACCTTGATGTCTGACCAAACTTGCAGGGCTCCGTTCTTTCAGCCACCTTCATGGCCACTGGAACACATTCTTGTCCACCCATTCCACCAGAAAAAGCCTTCAATATTTGGGGGAGACAATCCCCTAACTCACCAAGCAGTTTGAAGCCTGTGAGTTACTCTCAACCTCTTCAGCCTGTCTGCCAAAATGGTTTTCATGGAGTGTAGCTTCTTGGAGCAACAGGAGAAAGTAGATCCCAAAGGTGGATGAGCAGCCTTGAAAAGGGTTCAGCAGCTCTCACACAAAAGGTGCTGGAACTCCCTGAACAAACAGAAAACATACAACTTTATACATTCAAGAAATACCTAGGATAAATTGGAGATAATCTCAGAGTGAAGACAAAAATTCAGGAGGACTAGAAAGTTTTCTTACGGAAGGAGATGCTCTTAACAAAAATAGGACATTCAGAAGAGGGATAGATGTGAGTGGGAAGATAATGTAATGGGATTATAGGTCAAGACCCATCTATTCCTCCTCATCCTGTCAAACTCATTCTGTAACACCCAAAATGAAAGAGGGAGATGTACTTTTTTGTTATTCAATTGGTTTAATCGTGTCTAGCTCAAGAAAAACCATTTGCTTTTCCTTCTCCAGTTCATTTTACAGATGAGGAAACTGAGGCAAACAGTGTTAAATGGCTTGTCCAGGGTCACACAATTAGTTAGCTTCTGTGACTATATTTGAATTTAGGAAGAGTTGTCCTTCTGATAGGCACTAACCAAACCCCAAGGTGACTCTACAGTAATGCTTGCTGTTGCAAGTTTTGGGGAAGAAGAAAGAGCAGAATGGAAAAGGGGACCTACACCATGCATACACTCAAGTTTTCTGAGTCGTCTCTGAGCCAAAAACGTGAGAAAAATTGCTTGTATTACTGGGGCCTTTTGTGCTTATGAAAGTCTGACACAAGAGCAACTTGTTATTCGGTACTCATGAGTTTCCCCCAAGGTAATGCTTCCATGTTAATGCCTGGAAGAGCAAAAGCATCATTTTCAAAGAATTAAAAATTAAAGGAGTTGTCACGTGCTGGGAAGTTTCAGAGTTC
Organism: Antechinus flavipes; assembly: GCF_016432865.1. Classification (NCBI taxonomy): domain Eukaryota; kingdom Metazoa; phylum Chordata; class Mammalia; order Dasyuromorphia; family Dasyuridae; genus Antechinus; species Antechinus flavipes. The sequence goes on along the minus strand of NC_067403.1, from coordinate 171,962,460 downwards.
CTTTCAAACATTTAAAAATGGCTATAACTTGGTTTGTGGTAAATAAGGGAACGTTTTTTGGGGATGGCATTTACAACTGGCAGGCTAGCTGTAGACTGTTAAAAATAATTCCATTCTTCCTTCATTTCAAAATAAATCTTTGCCTGCCTTTCCAAGTCTGACCTAACCCAGGATAAACACAGGTTTCCTTCCTTTAACCTTAGCACAGTGTCTCAAACACAATTTTAAAAATTTGTATTTATGTTAGTTTTTAATTTATGAAACAAAGCACTTCCATAATACAGTATAATTTTGAAAAGATAATTGTACACAAAACTATTATATATAACCTGCTATTCTTTTTTAATATATGATAAAGTTCTCATGTAAATTTTTTCTTCTCCTTTCAGAGATGGCATAAATACATATATATGTAAAATTATTCTATATATACATCATTTATCAGCTCTTTCTCATTTTGTTCAGTCATTTTTGTTTTGTCATTTTTTTGTTCAGTCATTTTTTTTTTTTTGCTCAGTAATTTTTCAATTGTGTCCAACTCTTTGTGACTCCATTTTGGACACTGGAGTAGTTTGCCATTTCCTTCTTCAGCTTATTTTACAGATGAGGAAACTGAGACAAACAGGATTAAGTGACTTTCCCAGGGTTACCCAGCTGGTAAATATCTGAGGCAGAATTTGAATACAGGAAGATGTCTTCCTGACTCCAGGTACAAGACTCTATGCACTAGGCCTTCTAATTGCTCCCTTTCATGTTTAATAACATTATAATATTGCTTGTTGACTGATTGAACTAATTTTTTTCACATAAGTTATATTAATTTTTTGACCACATTGATTTGAAGAACATTTTAAAGTACCTACTCTGGGCCACTCCTTCACTAAGGAGTGAAATGGAAAATAACTTTCAGTCCTAAATGCATAGTCCTGGAACTGAAAATTCTGTGTTTCACTGTGGAATGGAAAAAGTCAGAGAAGCAGTTAATATTGGGGAAGGAGGCAGAGAAATGACACTTGCAAAGCAACAATAACATCTCACTTTTATTTTATGAAATAATATTGTGGGGTAAGTAGTTTATATATTATCTTATATCTTTTTTTTTTTTGGCTGAGGCAATTGGGGTTAAGTGACTTGCTCAGGATCACACAGCTAGGAAGTGTTAAGTGTCTGAGGGCAGATTTGAATTCAGGTTCTCCTGATTTCAGACTCTATCCACTGTGCCAGACATTTAGTAGCTGGGCAAGTCACATAACCCTGTCTGCCTCAGCTTCCCCATCTATATAATGACCTGAAGGGAGTAACAAACTATTCTAGTATTTCTGCCAAGAAATCCCCAAAACAGACGTTGGACACAACCAAAAGTGACTAAACAACAACAAAACAAGTATCAGAGCCAAGAATTGAATCTTGGCTCTCTTGATTCTTGGTCCCTTCTCTCCAAGTCCAGCATTAGTTCTACTACTTACCAACAGTAACTGAGGGAAAAGTTCTTTGCAGTCCATAAAGAGGCCCCTTTCTCTCCCATCCACACTCATTCCTCCTACAACTGATTTTTCAAAAAGAGAGCCTAGAAACTAAATGAACTATGATCCAACCCATCATGAGAAAACTCACAAAAAAGGGAACGTGTGATCCATGATATTTTTAATGGAAGAGATGTCAACTGATGTCTAGTACTCAGTCAGCTTATCCATACCCTGAGTGACTCCACAGCTACCAGACCCAGATATGACCCTCAGTTAGTTCTATAACCTCCTACCCCTCCAGGCTTCTTAAGCCTAACTCTCCACCACATATTCTTCAAACCAATGAGACCAACTTCTTGGCTGCTCCATAAACAAGATCCTCCTTTTCTTGACTCTGGGCATTTTTCTTCTAGCTGTTCCCCAGTCATGTAATGTTCTTCTTCCTCTGCTCTGACCACTGACCTCCATGGCCTCCTTTAAGTTTCGTCTAAAATCTCTCTTTTGACATCCTTTTCCCACTCTTCCCCAACCACTCTTTCTTTTAATGCCTTCCCTTTCTTGATTATTTCTTATTTTTCTTATATATAGCTTATTTTACATGTATATTTGTTTACTTGTTATTTTCTCACACACAGACACCCCATTAAATTGTAAATAACTTGAGGAACTGTCTGTCTTTGACCTCTTCTTGTATCCCCAGTGCTTAAGACAAAACCTAGGACATTGTAAGTGTTTAATAAATATTTTTTGATGGACTGCCTGTGACTGAATAAGATTCAGTCTGTGGCTTATTTCTTTCCTTCTTTCCTTAGGATCCTTTGCTAAGGAAACTGAATTTTAAAAAATTTTCTCCCTCTCCCTCTTCTCAGACAAACGGGAGGAAGTAGAGAGAGAGAAATATATTGTAGCCCAATATTTTAAACATTTGTTTGAACTTTTGCTCTTCTCTGCTTATGTTAACATTAACCCTAATTTGTAGAATCTAAAAAGTTTGAGGGGTTGTCACTGAATGGGTGAGTATAGTCCATGGGAAAGTTCAGGCTTGAACCAGGACTGGACAAAGTTGTCTCCAAGCAATCAGTCAGTCATCAAGCCTTTATTAAGTGCTTACTAAGAGCCATGCTCCATACTAAACTATGAGGACAGAAGGGGGGAAAAAGGCCTGCACACAAAGGCAACATGTTAATAACTATTGATATGCAAGATATGTAAGTATGTGGAGGGAGCTGGAGAAAAAGAAAGAGGGAGAGAGATAGAAAGGCAGAAACAAAAACAGAAACAGAGAGACAGAGACAGAGAGGAAGGGAAGAAGGAAGAGAGACGGAGCAGAGAGAGGAAGGAAAGGAGAAAGAGACAAAGAAAGACAGAGACAGAGACAAAGACAAACCTGGATTCCTGACTCCAAAAAAAGATCAGGAGATATTAAAGACAGAACTTTAAATTTCCTTGGATTTAAAATGAGCTCTAGATCCACTACCCATCTATGATAAATCATGTGCTGTTAAATTGCATAATTAGTGATATTAATTACATAAATTATTAAAAATGCTTTTTATCCTTATATTTTTCTGTTATATATCCTAGCTTTTCCTATCCTGGAAGCTACCTCTGCACCATATTCCTGCGTTCTTTGCATCAGAAAGGATCCTTCACCCTTGTGGCTCCCTCCCCATACTCAGCATGGTACCTGATACATAATAAATGCTTGTTGACTCATCCATAGAAAGGATCACAGAAGAAAGAACCAGTTAAACAGAGTGTGTGTACTTTCCCCCAACCCCAAACTTGATTACCAAGATGTTAAAGGCAGAGGCTCAATGATGATTATTACAGAATCCCTTAGAGAAGAGATAAACTCAAAAGTAATAATGGCCATGAGACCATGAAAGACAAATAGGGTGATATCAACATCCCATCATTTATTCCTATAGGCATATTGAACCAATAATACTTTGAGGTTTAACTCTGTAATTCTGGAGAGATAAAGGCAAGCAGAAAGTTTTTGCTTTTTCTCTGTATTCCCAATACTTAAAATAATGCATAACACAGGTTAATTATTTAATAAATGCATCTTAATTGATTGATTGGTAGAAAAATCCATCTATCACAGAAGAGGTACCTAAGATAAATATATATTAGAATCCCCTTCCATGTAACCCCCATTTTTACACATGTAAATTTCATCTCAGTTTAGGATCCTTTATCAAGGTACATAGGGTGCCAAATGAATGAAAGAAATCATTTTTTTTCCTTGAAAAAAATTAACAAGGACCTTATTGGGATATGGGTCCTGCCTTTCTCTAACTCTGGATTAGCACATGGCTAAAACAGTCTCCCACTGCCACAGGAACAGATAGAGATAAATAAAATTTTTAAAACTGCACCTCTTTGGAGCTAAGTCAACTATCTCTCTCTTTTTTTTCTCAACAGGATTATCTCAAAAGGAATGTCTCTGGAGAAATGGTAAGATGTGGCACATTTACTGTATGCAAGCTTTGGCCATGTGTAGCCAGAAGTAACATGTTTCCTAATCAACATCATATTCTCCCTTCCAATCCAACTTTCGAAATGCTAATGGAATGCATTGGGCATCCAGTGATAAGCAAAAGATGTTAGAAGAATAATACTCACTTTAAAAAAAAATGAAGGCTCTCATCATCCTCAGCCCATCCCAAACACACAGAAAATCAAGTGCAGAATGGTTTCTTCCAGTACAAAGTTGGAAAAGAATAATGACTTAATGAAGGTCATGGAGCTAGAAGGTTCAGAGCAAGTGATATTAACCAGCACTCAAGCTGAATGTGATTTTTTTTTAAATAAGGGAATTTGAAACTGTTGAGAGCCACATCAGATATAAAAATATCAACAGCTTAGTAATGCCAGGCAGCATATAAAAATATGAGTACTTGCCTTCTTGGAAGACATTTATATGGTTTTCAATCTCTGCACCCATAAGTACCCAGTTTATTTTATAAAATCCATGAGGATATCTCAGAAGATGCTTGCAGTCCAAACCCATCTGATGATCATCTATGCTGCTCTTAGAGACTGAAAAAATGTTTACAAATGGTCATAAAACACATTTTCTTTTATTTTTCCAGACCAAAGAAGTCTAGAAATAAAAGCCAAGAGACAAAGTTTGCAAAACTCTGAAAAAAAAAAAATCTTTCCAAGTGAGTCTTACTCTTATTCTGGGCCAAAATCAACCTGATCTTTAAGGAATAAAAATGAATGTATGCTCTGCCCCAAGGTTAAACACCTCTGGCAAGGTATAAGGGAGGGGAAAGTGCAGACAGAACAGATGTGGTTGTCAAGTTGGGTGGATAGAACTTATCTCTGAGTTCAGGGATTTGGTGTACTTAATATGGCATTTATTTAAAAGAAGCATCATGTCGTTAAAAGTAGACCGTTTCCACTCACAGCATTATTGGAAAAGGACTAGAGAAATTTATGGACAGCTATTGAGTTGACTTCATGCTCCTACATAAGTAAATTACAGACAAATAACATTGGTTTGAGATTAAAATTATTACTTAGACAATTTTAAACCTCCTTTACAAAGCTAAACATTGGAACAGTCAAATTCATAAGATCATAGATTTATAGCTGGAAGAGATCTCAGAAGTTATCTGGTCCAACTCCTCCATTTTCTAGATAAAGAAACTAAGGTACTAGAGATAAAAGTAATCTGACAACTGTCAGAGGTTGTAAGTGGTAAGAGTCAGGATTTGAATTCAAATTCTCATACTCCACACCCAACAATGTACCACAGACTCCCCTGAATGATGTGGAGGAGTGTCGTCATTTCATGGCTGTGAAATTTTGTCATATCTCTACTCAAATCCTATTTGGTCATGAAATTGAGTCATTCAAATGCTATCAGCATTGGATTAACTTTTACTCTCTTATTGTATAAATCTAAAACTAAAGGGAAGATAATAATGGAAAGAGAGTCCCTTACTATCTATACTACAATTGGATTAAAATGAACTAGTTGGAGAGGTAAAGGGACAGTGTATTAACAATTCCACCCAAGAAATACAACTTTTATCCCAGTGAGCTAAAGGCAGAGATTTGTTGGTAAATATTGAACAACTGACTCTCCAGGAAAATTATGTATGTTAGACATACTTTTAATTTTAATCTGTATTAACATTTTCTTTTATATTACTTTAAATATATAGACAACCAACAAAACAATAAACCAAGCCCTAATTTGTAGCATTTGCTAATTTCCTCACACTAAAATGTTTATATTGAAATTTTAACCATAGGCTCTCCTGGATCCAGTACATATACCACTGAAAAGTAGGTGTCAGCAAACGTTTTGTAAAGCAAAGCTGGCTGGGAATGACCTTTTTTTGAAATTCCTTCCTACAGAAATTTAGAGAAATCCCTGAATCTTCCTAGATCATCCAACTCACTCTCTAGATTCCACTACCACCTTATTAGCAATTTTCCCACTGTGGGCTACTGATTGATGAACTCCTCATATGGATCACCATTTCGAAAGGACCCCAGCCATGTTTACTCTTCTCATCTGTACTTACTCTCTAGACTTCTTTTCTGTTTTGTTACCAACATGCCCAGATTTCTTTTCCTCCTCTGCATTTCCCCTTCTCCCTTTCAAGTTCTTCTTTATATGTTGTCTTTAGAATGTAAGCTTTTTGAGGATAGACACTGTCTTGTTTAGTAAAAACAGTATTCCCAAAGGACTAGCAGATACTGGTACCTTACAAAGTACATAATAAATGTTTCACTGATCTGTGTCTATCTATCTCTTTGTAATCTCACCTTCTGTCCTAGAGAATTACCTGGGCACTAAGAGGTTAAGTGAATTGCTCATGGTGACACCTGTAGAATGTGTCCAAACCATATCTTTCAGAACTGAAGTTCAGCCTTCTATCTCCTATGTTGAGCTCCTTCTATAAAGCACTATATAAATGCTTGTAGTTAATATTATTACTATTATTAATTACCCTTTTATTAAGAACTAAATATTTCACCACTAGAAGCCTTGGCAGTGAGCCATTCAACTCACAAGAGTACCATTACTTAAGAGAGATAGTATCATCCAAGAGTCTTAAGTTTCATGAAAACGCCCCAAGTCTTTCCGCACTGGGATTTTACAAAAATGTTCTCTTGTTATCTTTTCCCTTATTGTTTTTTAAATATATATATACATGATATGAATACCTTACTATGTGCATGTAAGCCATTCCCATTTGGAAGCACAGCTTGTGCTAAGATTATGGGGAGGGATAGTGGAGGAGAGATTAGATCCATTTAAAGAGGCATTAACTAAGAATGCTTTTTGTAGAGCCAAGTAGGTCTTGAGCCTCACAGTTCATGTCCAACTTGGCTTACATGTAAGTATAATGTGCTAGCCTGGAAAGTAACCTTTTTCAATAAGAATGACACAGAGGGAAGGAGAAAGAGAAGATGGGAACAAGCATTTATTAAGCATCTACCATGTACCAGGCAAAAGAGTTTTACAAATATTATCTCATTTTATCTTCACAACAACTCTGAAAAGGAAGGGCTATTATGATTCCCCCATTTTATGGTTGAAGAAACTGAGGCAGACAAAAGCAAAATAATTTGCTCAAGTTTCATAGACTAGAAAGACCTGGAAGAGAGCCTTAATGACAATCTAATCCAACTTTCTCATTTTATAGATAAGAACACCAATACCACTGAGGTCCCTCCCAACTCTGACATGCTATGTATTGGGCTTAGCATTCAGAAGACCTGAGTTTGCATTCAACCTCTGATACTTATTGATGGTGTGATCATGGAGCACTGAATAGCTCTGGACCTCGGTTTTCTAATCTGTAAAATGCAACTAATGATACCTGTAAAACCCATTTCAAAGGTCTGTTGAGCGGTTCAAATGAGATCATGGAAGAAAAGTACTTTGTAAACGTTAAACCAGTCCACATCTGGATAAAGTTACCATCTCTTTCTCATTTACTGAAACACATTCTTCTCTCTCACTTGATGATGAGGCAACCTTTTTGGAGTCAGTCTGGAAAATGTTCATGATCACTCCATGAAGTGAATACTGATCAACTCTTGGTTCATCAGGTGCCATGGAGGGATGCAAAAAAAGAAGGCTAAGACAAGATGAACGTCCTCAGGAACAAGGTAGAAGAGAAAGACTAGTACACATTGTACCGTCTGGAAATTATATGAATCGGTTAATTCCCAAGTGCTAAGGCATTTGTCACACACAAATATACAATAAGAATTCAGAAAAGAGAGACAGGAATAGCAGGTTAGAATAATAGAGGAAATGAAACTTGAGCTGCACCTTAGATTTTGGGTAGGATTTAGACAAATAGAAAGAAAGTGAGAAAATCATTCTAATTTAGGGAATAACATGAACAAAAAATCAGAAGCAAGAAAAAATTAGGCATTATAAAGTATGGTAACTAGGCTTATTGGATGGAAATGTAGACTATATAGATTGAGTGGTATAAAATAAGCTTGAGAAAGCTGGGTAATGTCCAATTGTGGAAAGGCTTGAATGCCAGAGGAAAGAATTTGAACTCTTCTCAGTAGGCAAAAGGAGCCACCAGTGGGATTGGAGAAAAGGCACTTGATGAATCTATTTTTAAAGAAAATACAACTTCCTCTAGTCAATTTAAGTAAGTAAGTAAGTTAACAAGCATTTATTATGTGCTTACTGTGTGTATCCTGGAAATACAAGTACAAGCAGAAAGAAAGTCTCTGACCTCAAGGAACATATCTTCTAATGAGAGAAAAAACACATCAAAGTAAGCTATAAAAGGAGAGGAAGGGAAAGAGGAAACAAATTCCCCTGATATACTGTAGAGTGAGCCTGGGAGAAGAATCAAGAATGTCATCTGAAGAAGAATGAAGACAGGGGTGACCTCAGAGTTTCCTCAAAATAGAAATTCTGAGAGAAACCAACCAATCAGAAAAAGCCCCATTAGGGCTAGTAGGTACTTTCAATATGTGAAGTCCTATAGAAATAGAACAGATAAAATTGAACCCTAATGTCTGGAATAAGCAAGACAGGCCAATGGGGATGCCACTAACAAAAGAAATAAAAGTTAGAGGAGAATAAGATCTTGGAGAAAAGATAATAAAATCAGTTTGGAATACTTTGGGTTGGAGGTATCAATAGGATAGCAAATAAGGCTGACTGTTCTGTAAATAACCAGAGATTCAAGACAAAGTCAAGTAAAAGGGATCAGGCAGTAGGAAGTAAACATCACAGAATTTGAGAATAGGAGGTGATCTCAGTGGCCACTGAGTTCAAGTCATACAGAACAGGAATGGTCAATCTACCATATCCAACAAATGGTCATCTAGGCTCTGCATGGGGAAAGCCCACCTCCTCTCAAAGCTGTTCATCCCACTTTGAATAGCTATTTTTTAGGAAGATATCAGAGACTTCCTTGTTATAAAAAAAAATAATAAGGGAGCTGGTACTGAAAAGTTTTTTTAAATCATTTTTTGAAAAGAAAATATACCAATATGATGTCAAGATTTTAGGAATAAATCATAATATCATAGGCAAATTTGGGGATCATGGAATAGTCTACTTCTCAGATGTATGGATAAGGAAAGAATTTATTTGTGTTTTGGGAAGGTTTTTTTGGCCAGGCAATTGGGGCTAAGTGACTTTTGAAGGGTCACACAGCTAGGAAGTGTTAAATGTCTGAGGCTGGATTTGAACTCAGGTCCTCCTCATTCCAAGGCCAATTCTTTATCTACTACATCATCTAGCTCCCCGTTATGAAAGAATTTATGACCAAAGAAGAGATAGAGAGCATTATGAAATGTAAAATGGTTCATTTTAATTATATTATATTTAAAAGTTTTTGCACAAATGAAACCAATGCAGCCAAGATTAGATGAAAAGCAGAAAACTTTGTCTAATAAAGGCCATATATTTCAAATATATAGAGAATTTAGTTAAATTTATAAGAATATGAGTCATTCTCCAGTTGACAAATGGTCAAAGGATATGAACAGACAGTTTTCAAATTAAGAAAACAAAACTATAATTATATAAAATTTCTAAAATACTATTGATCAGAGAAATGCAAATTAAAACAACTCTGAGATACTACCTCACACACATCAGATTGGCTAACGGGACAAAAAAAGAAGAATGACAAATATTGAAGAGGATATGAGAAAAGTGGAATATTAGTGCATTATTGGTAAAGTTGTAAACTGATCTAACCATTCTGGAGAACAATTTGAAACTATACCCAAGGGACTATAAAATTATGTATATTTTTTCATCTAGAAATAGCACTACTAGGTCAGTATCCCAAAGAGATTTTTTTAAAAAAGGAAAAGGAAAAAACTCTATATAGACTCCAATATCTTTGTCACAAAAACTCCAAATGGGGTCATGAAAAGTCATATATGAATGAAACACACAACAACAATAGCAACAAAAACCAAATGAGATAATGTTTATAAGGAATGGGGCCTGTGACTTCATTGGTATAGGAAAAAACCAATAAGGAAATTTTCTCCTGCCAATGTAGGTCAGTACCTTCCCTACAACTTAATAGGAATTGCCTAGAGCACTGAGAACTTAAATGATTTGCCTAGAGTCACATAGTAAGTATGTGTCAAAGGCAGGATTTGAGTCCAAGAAAACGCTGTTCCCTGTACCATGCTGCCTTGCAGAATGTACATAAAACATTTTAAAAGCCTTAAAGTTTATAAGTTAAACATCAGCTATTATTATTATTAGGGCTTAATGCCCATATATAGTAATCCTTGTATTAGAGAATTAGGAGCAAAGGGATTTAGAAAGAATGGTATTGAAACATATTTATACATATAATGGAGGGGAAGAAGGAGAACTGGCCAATGACCAATCCATATGGAGGCTTAGGCAGCTCACTAACAGAAATATGTGATAGAGGGTCCTTGATCTCCCCACTTCGGAATAAATTCAGATATAAATATTCTCATTTTTTCCTGTTAGTTTATTGTTTGATGACTTTTAATTGGCTGCTGAATCGATTGGCTCCAACAGACCAAATTTCTTTGTCTTTTCAGGTAGCAACTGAGGCAAGAACTGAGAGGTGGGGAGGGAGGTTCCCACCTGAAGGACCTCTCATCACCATCCCCTCTGAAAGGTGACGCATGGAGTCAAGTCTGGTCATCTACCACCACTTCACTAGCTGGGCTCTTGGCCACATTGATGATTAATCACAACTTGTACCCTTAACAAAGATAATAGTCAAAGCTGGGGTAATGAATGATATCACTCAGAGAGAGATTATAGAGAAAGAAGAGGGCTGAGGATCAGGTGGAAAAAGCAGTGAAGGAGGCACAGGAGTGATTAGAGATGTAAGAGGCATCTTGACAGCCAGAGGGAATGTGAATCTCAAGATGAAGTAGTCATTGGAGAAATGTTCTACTGAGAGATAAAAGATGATAAGAACTGGAAAAGAGCATTTGATTGGATAATGAGGAGGTCATCTTTAAGAAAGCACTTTTAATTATGTTAAGGGATAGGAGCTAGACTTCAAGAAGAATAAATGGCTACGATATGATGGGAGCAGTAAGATAAAAACACAATAATAAATAATTAAAGGCTTATTATTATCTATGAAAGGGTTCAGAAACATGATCAGGCTTGTATTTACCAAATGCACCAATGTAAGACTTTAGGATGATATCTAAAGTTCTCTCCTGATTTATAAATCTCTAAATTAATGCCCTTTTCTAAGTCCTAGTGACATGATCATATCTACTCATCTCCTCCCCAAGTAGTTTTCTGAACATTGCAGTTACCTAATGAGTCAAATAACAATATACAACTTTGCAATTATTTTAGGTTTTCACAATTATAGAGATCTATGCACTACAGTTTTACAAAATATAGAAACATATGAAGAATATAAACAACACTCAGTGCCCAATTCATAGCTAATATGAAATGTTTCATATTTCAAAACACAAAATGACCCTCATTCTTGTTTGTACCTTTTCTGCTTCCACAGTAATAGAAGCAGAATGGTGGGAAGGAAGCAGAGAGTACTAATATTCACAGTTTTTAGACTGTCTGTAAATGTGAAAAATTTGTCTAACAACTTATGACTTGATATACTACTAAGAAATAGAACCACATCAATGCTGAACCAGAAATCATGAGGAAGTTTTAGCTAAATGGAAGGATGACTCACAAGTTCTCCTTGGAAAGGCAAATAAAGGAGCTGAGTGGAATCAGTTTCATCATGTGCCCAAAGGCAATAAGAAACAATATTTCAAAGGACACTTAGTGATCACATTTAGTTATCTTGTCTTGCTATACTCCAGAGTAACATAAACAAAATAATAATATAGCATTCCTACAACATTGTTTCCATTGTGTTGCCAGTGGAGGAGCACTTTGGGATCATCTATCCTAACCACCCTCCACCCCCTCATTTTGCAGATGAGGATACTAGGACTCGGTAATAATGTGATTTGTTCAAAATCCCACAGCTACTAAATGTGTGATTAAGGAGTCCAATTCAATCTGGTTAACTTCAGTTAACCAGCCTTTTCACCATACTAACTTCTGTCTTGTTGCCCCATCAAGCATCTGGCACATGATAAGCTTTTAATAAATTTTGATTGACTTTTTTGAGAGCAAATCTCAACTTCCTTTGCTGGGTTTTCAATACCCTCCAAGATCTGGATCCACCTTTCCTTAAGCAGTTTCATTTTCACTAGTCCCAAAACATCCTTACCCCTGAAAATACCATACTCATGTCTTCATTCCCGTCTCCATGTCACCTGGTAATACTCCCTTCTTCTAAATTCTTTCAAGTCATATAGAACTCTTACTTTCTCTTTGAAACATTCTCTGAGGAAATCCAGACAAAATCACAGTGGATCCAGCCCAGCTAGCCATAAGGAGACAGGGAAGTTTGCAGACATTGGGACGGGATTAAGCCAAAAGCACACTGCCCATGTAGCACTAGGGAGAGGTTTGTATCAGGGCAAAGGATATCCCACATCGATACCAGAATACTGCAATGAGGTTACATGCAAACTGGCAGCTTTGTTACCCACTACCCAGTTCTGAGTCAGAGACCTAAGGAAGACTGAAAAGGGAACCTGAGCATGGTACTAGTATTTCTAGATAGAGAAGCCTTGGACTGTGTATTAAGGAAGGAAAAGATTCAAAAGCAGCAGTAGGAGCAATGCTGTGGCTCAGATCCAAGAATTAGAGCAGGGTCTCACTTCCAAACCAGCCTACTGAGGGATGATCAATGTAGGAATCCCAAACCAAAAGGGAGCCTACAATACTATCTCTGAATCAAGAGTTCCCCATCTGACTGTTAGGGAAGACATCTAGCAGCAGTTTTTTTCTCTCTCTCAGATACAAATCCAGGAAATTGCAGAGTTCTGACCAAAGAGCCAAAATAAATAAATAAACAAACCAGGCTTTGTTCTAGGTCTGGGAGGGCCAAAACCCTAAAAGATCCCCTGCCAATTCCTGAAATCCTGGAAGAATACAATATTAATATACATCAAGAAAGCCCCAATAGGACTAGTCCAGATCTTCCCTTTAGAAATGTGGTAGAGCCCAATCCTAATATTAAGTTCAAAGAAAATACACTGGTAGAATAGGAAAACTAAAAGGGAATCCACCACAGCATGCTTTATAGTGCAAAAAAGCTCAAGAAACAAACCCAGAAGAAGAAAATTATTTCAAAACATCTAGCAAAGCCTCAAAGAAATTGGGCATAAACTCAATTATAATTCCTAAAATAAATAAAGCAAGAGTTTTTTGTTTTTTTAAAGATGGAAAAAAAATTTTTTTTTATAAATTGAATGAGAGAATTTGAGGGAAAATTGCAAAGAGAGAGAGAGAGAGAGAGAGAGAGAGAGAGAGAGAGAGAGAATTGGGGAAGGAAAAATTGGAAAGGGAATCAAGAGCTTGGCAGAAGAGATACACAGTTTTGCCCAACCAACTCCTTGAAAATTAGAATGGACCAAATAGAAGCCGATGACTTCATGAGACAACAAGAAATATTAAAACAAAGTAGAAAAAAAGAGAAAGAAGGGAGATAAAATATTTCATTTTTAAAAATGACCTAGAAAACAGATAAAGGAGAAAAAAGATAAGAATTATCAGATTCCAAATGCCATGAGGGGAAAAAAAAAACATATAGACATTATATTTCAAGAAATCTGAAAAGAAAACTTTCCAGAAGTCTTAGAATCAGAGGTCAAAATGAAAATAGAAAGTATCAGTCACTTTCTGGGGGAAAAAAAAAATCTCTAAAGTGAACACACCTAGGAATATTATAGCCAAAATCTTTAATGTTTTTTAAAGAAATAGAAGACTTTCAAGCATTCCTGATGAAAAAGTCAGAACTATCAAAAAAACTATGAAGTACAAACATAGGAATAAAGAAAAACTTTAAAAAGTATATATGAATGAATCATGATCAAGAGCAAACTGCTTACATTCAAAAGTGGGAAGATGATATATATCCCCCCTTTTCCCCATCATCATCAGGAATCATATAAGAAGTTCAATTAAACTAGGCTTGAAGTAATTCTATTATATCGTGATGATCTTATGAAAAGAATGGAAAGAGGCAGCTAAATGGCACAGTGGATAGAGCACTGAAAACAAGAGAACCTAAGTTCAAATTCAGTCTTAGACACTTAACACTTACCTTATTAGCTGTGTGATCCTGAACAAGTCACTTAACCCCAATTGTCTCCCTGCCCCCCCCAAAAAAGGAAAAAAGGAAAAGGAAAGAGGAAGAAGGGAAAGGAAGATTAAGGGAATTAGCTCACATAATTAGAGTGCCTAAAGAGACATGTTTACAAAAAAAGAATAAGGGAATTGGGGAATGGCTGACACTTGCTCCTCACTTCATCTGAACTGATCAAAAAAAGGAAGACTACATTACATATACATACATTAAAGTGTTTATTTGTTTTCAGTCATGTGCAATTCTCTATGACCCCATTTGGGGCTTTTTTGGGCAAAGTTACTAGAATGGTTTGCCTTTTCCTTCTCCAGTTCATTTTACAGATGAAGAACTAAGGCAAACAGGGCTAAGTGACTTCTTGCCCAGGATCACTGAGCTAGTAAGTATCTGAAGTTAGATTTGAACTCAGAAAGAGGACATTTCCTGACTCTAGACTCAGTCTTCTATCCACCTTACCGCCTAGCTGTCCCTTTACATTGTGATAGAGAAATACATTTCACCTATATGGGAAAGGAAAAGGTAGAAGGGGGAAGGGAGAATTTAAAAGAGATTAGATTAAGTGAAGGATTAGTCCAAGAATATACAAAAATATATACAGTTCTTTTCAAAGTGCAAAAAAAAAAATTGGTAATCTTAGAGATTGCATCTAATAATTAGTTGCTGGAACATAGTAGGCACTTTAGGTACTCTGGAAGACTCATATGAACTGAGGCAAAATGAAGTGAGCAGAACTGGAAAACAATTTATACAATAATAGCAATATTGGAGAGATAATTAACTATAAAAGTCTTAGTATCACTGATCATCACAATAATGGACCACAGTTCCAAAGGACTCATGATGAAACATGCTACCCACCTCCAGAAGGAAAACTGATGGACTCAGTGTAGATTGAAGTGTGTGTATATCTATTTACATATATATGTATGTGTATATATATTTTTCTCTCTTCCTCCTCATTTTTTTTTCTGGAATATGGCTAATGCAGAAATTTGTTTTGCATGACTTCAAATTTGTGATGGCTTTTATATTTCTTGTCTTCTCAATAGGAAGAAGGAGTAAAGGGAAGAAGAAAATTTGGAAATGAAAATAAAATTGAAAAATAAAAAATAAAGGTTTATTGATTGATTACTTGATGCTAATCTCTCTTTACTCTGAATCTTCATACTAAGAAAGACTAAAATATGATTCATTATTTAATTGGCTCTAATTAGTTTAAAAAGGTCAATGTTACTTCTTAGAATCAATAGATTAATCAAGAATTTATTAAGCACGTGCTGTGTGCCAAATATTATACTAGATGCCAGGGATACAAAGACAGGGAAAAAAAATCTCTGCTTTCAAGGAGCTTACAGTCTATCAAAGGAGATAGCATGTACATATAAGTACAAATACAAGATGGTTACAGAAGGAAGGCAGTAGCAGTTGCAGAATTCAGAAAAAGCTTCAAGTAGAAGATGGTGCTTAAACTGTATCCTAAAAGAATCTAAAGAGTATGGAAGGCAGAACTGAGGAGGAATATATTCTAAGCATGTAGGATGCCTGAGGCAAACTCAGAAAGTGAGGGCCTGGTGTGAAAGGCAAAAAAAAAAAAAAAAAAGAAAAAAAAAAAAGCCTAGGCTGATATGATAATGCTGAAAAGAAAAAGGAAGGAAAAGGGAACAAGCATTTAAATCCCTATTATGTGTTATGCAGTGTGCAAAGCACTTTTTTCTCTTTTTTTCTCCCTTTCTTAAATTTAATTTAATTTTGTTTTCAGCTTTAAATTTTCTTCCCCTGCCTTCCCAAATTGAGAAGGTAAGAAAAATAGAAGCTACTACAAATAATGTAGAATCATACAAAACAATATTTTTTGTTTTGTTGTGTTCTCCAAAATGGCATTAAATGGCAATAGACAACTTGTTAGATGAAACATCCAGAAATGCTCTAGTTTAAATTCAATTTTAATAAACCCACACAATGTTGTTTCATATGTGTGTTACATACAGAGCACCAAAATATTTCAAGAAAATGATTACAATTTGAAGAAAAAAGTTTAATAAATGGTCCTTTTAAAATTAAAAAATCAAGAGAGAATAGTATCGCAAAAACCCAAAGAAGAGAGAATATTCAGGAGGAAAGCATGCTCACCAAAGTTAAATGCAACACTCTGGTTGAGAAGGAGGAATATTGAGGAAAAAAGACATCAAATTTTGCAATTTGGATATTATCGGTAACTTTGGGAAGAGTGATTTTATTTGAGTGAAATAGCTGAAAGACAGATTGCAAAGGACTGAGAAGTGAGAAGAGAGAAAAATGGAGGCAATGTTATGAAAGGGAGAAGAGATACAAGCCAGTAACTTGAAAGAATAAAAGGATCTAGTGAAAGTTGCCTAGGGATAGGGAAATTTGGATTTAAGACATCCAGGAAGGAACCAGTACATAAAGATCAAAGATTGGAGAGAGAAAGAGAATTAGATCAAAGACATTTTTATAAGGAGGAAGAATCTCATTATAAGAGACTAGAAGAAAGGAGAAGAAAATGGTGGATGATGGCAAGTGTCATGAAGAGAAAGAAGAAAAAAATGGCCTCAATTTTTCTCTGCAAAGGAAGAAATGTCTTTAGCTGAAAAGGCAGGGGGTAAGGAGTTGTGAGGTACATTAGGAAAGAAGAGATTTAGAAGCATCTCTTTGGGAAAGGAGATAGGCAATCAATTAGGGAGTAGTAAAAGGATTGTTTGCTTCAGTGAGGACCCAGTTGAGGTGAGAGGAAGGGAAATTGTAGTGAACCCAATCAGTTAAGTTTAACGGCTTATTCCAACTCCATTCAACAGCATATGAATAGGAGAGAAGGCAGATGGTGGAAGTAATAAAGGGTTGGATTTGGTAAAGGATGAGTGGTTATAAGACAAGAGGGAAAGGAATTCAAAAGCAAAGGACTTGAATTGTTGAACTGTATAATTTTAGAGCCAAGACAAAAAAAAAAAAAAATGAAGGAAAGAAAAGTAAGAGCAGGTGTAATAGCCCAAGAAATTACTAAGAGGTAGAGGAACTGAAGGGTGAAGAATAGGCTTAGGTGTACAGCATAGGAGGGGGTGGAAGGATGGGAAGTTATAAACAAATAGAGGAACATCAGATGTTTTGATCATGAAAGTAGAACACTTGGAAATGAGAGCCAGAACCTTATATATGAAAAGCAGATTATGGGATCTGAGGAGACCAAGAAACTAGAAATTTAGGGTATTTGAAGGAGCAACAACATGAATGTTGAAGTCCACAGGTTGAAGAAAAGGAAAAAAGACAAATGAGAAATGTACTGATATTCTTGAGAAAGAAAAGGGAATGACTGGGTCCCATTAGGCATTAGTCACCTTGATCTGACTGAATAATGAATTTCCAAAGAAGGACCTTTAAAGAAGAAGCTGCTTAGTAACAATGGCAAAAGGAAAGTTTGCAAATGATCAAAGAATAATCTGACTCCTCTTCTCAGACCAGTACATGGGGCGTGAGAGATGCAACCATGATGATCAAGGACAAAATTTTCTGGAGAAGCTGGGTGTCTATGATTGCAAGTAGTTGTGAGAAATCTAAAGAGGAAGTGAACAAAAATGAAAGAAATATTTGGGAATATTAAATGAGAATTCCAAAGAGCACACTGAAAGGAATGGAACAAGTTGAAATATAATAAAGGAGGAGACGGATTCACGAAGATGGGGATTAGGGAATGGAAGTTTAGGGACAAGCAACCAGCAATTAGGAAATGAGGGTAATAAGTGGGGACAGTTTGTCACATATTGGAATAACAATGGGTGAAAGATGAATTAGAATGCTTGAAGTCTTAGTGATTCTGACTTAGTGTATCTCTAAGGGACAGTAGGTTCCACCCCTCCAGGGGAAAAGTAGGCTAAGAGAGTAAAATTATTTTAAAATGAGTAGGAGATTTCTCAGTGTAGCTGGATACTCTTGAGGGTTGGTTGGATAAGGTGAAGAGGAAAATCAGCTTCTACAATCTCACCCTTAGAAGGTGGGAACTGATGATTGTATCTAGCTAATCCCTTTCTTCTCTCACCTAACATGAGTCTCTATTCTACCCCTTGTTGGAGAATCTTATGTGTATGCATAGAAAGAAACTATGTGGAAAGATAATATAAACAACATGGTAACCAAGTCCCACACGATTTTATTCTTCTTATATTCTTATATAGCCCCACTGCTATTTTTAAGCATGTTTTTAGCTTACTACAGAAAGGACCAAATCCACATGATTTGATCTTTCTCTACTTTAGGAAAGTTTACAAAATATAACAAGATCTCCTGAGCTCCAAATCAAGACAGAATGCCAACAATTTAAACAGCAGATCTAAACTTCTATCCATTTCAATTTGGTTCTCATCATCCCCTGTATTTTTCAGTCAATTCTTGTAGAAGATGAGATTTTATCTGGGACATAAAGGAAGCCAGGGAATCCAAGAGGCAGAGATAAGAAAGGAGAGAATTCTAGATATAAGGGAAATTTAGAAAACTCCTAGAGCCAAGAGTTGTTATTTGTCCTTTGTTCTTGAAGAGGACCATGGCATCAGAAAGGCGATACAATGGAACCATCTAGGTCCAGCAAGCAGATATAGATCTGGAGAACTGGAGAAAAACCGGAATGCAGTGGAAAAGCTAAGGTCTTTAACAAAGTGTCTCATACAAGGAATATTAAAGAAGCTAGTATCACTGGATTTCAGAGTGCATGAGGGTGAATAAGGTATAAGAAAAATGGAAAGGTAGGAAGGGACCAGGTAATGAGGGGCTTTAAAAGCCAGAGAGGTTTTAATATTTGATCTTAGATAATGCAGAATGTTAGAGGGGATGTGGGAAAACAGGGACACTGATACATTGTTGGTGGAATTGTGAACACATCCAGTCATTCTGGAGAGTGATTTGGAACTATGCTCAAAAAGTTATCAAACTGTGCATACTCTTTGATCCAGCAGTGTTACTTCTAGGCTTATATCCCAAAGAGATACTAAAGAAGGGAAAGGGACCTGTATGTGCCAAAATGTTTGTGGCAGCCCTGTTTGTAGTGGCTAAAAACTGGAAAATGAATGGATGCCCATCAATTGCAGAATGGTTGAGTAAATTGTGGTATATGAACGTTATGGAATATTATTGTTCTGCAAGAAATGACCAGCAGGATGAATATAGAGAGGATTGGTGAGACTTACATGAACTGATCTAAATGAAATGAGCAAAACCAGGAGATCATTATATACCTCAACAATGATCCTGTTTGAGGATGTATTCTGATGGAAGTGGATCTCTTCGATAAAGAGAGCTAATTCAGTTTCAATTGATCAAGGATGGACAGAAGCAGCTACACCCAAAGAAAAAACACTGGGAAATGAATATAAACTGCTTGCATTTTTGTTTTTCTTCCCGGGTTATTTATACCTTCTGAATCCAATTGTCCCTGTGCAACAAGAGAACGGTTCGGTTCTATATACATATATTGTATCTAGGATATACTGTAACCTATTTAACATGTATAGGACTGCTTGCCATCTGGGGGAGGGGGTGGAAGGAGGGAGGGGAAAAATCGGAACAGAAGTGAGTGCAAGGGATAATGCTGTAAAAAAAAATTACCCTGGCATGGGTTCTGTCAATAAAAAGTTATTTTTTTAAAAGTTTGATCTTATATGTACAAGAGACCTACAAGACCTTATTGAATAGGAAGATGAAATGATCAGATTTGCATTTTTAGAAAATCTATTTGACAACTGAGTAGACTATGGACCAGAATGGAGAAAGAAACTTGAAGCAGAGAGTTTAACTATGTAAACTAATCAGGAATCAGGAAAGTGAACAAAGCATATACAAGAGCTCTAACAAAGGTAAAATTGATAAGACTGGGCAACAGAATAAATATGGGGGTTCAGATATGGAGATTCAACCCAGATTATAAGCCTGAGTTACTTTGGGGGGGAAGATAATAAGCTCAATTTTAGATATGTTAAGTTTAAAATGTTTGAGACACCCTTCCCTATAGCGGAAGGACATCAATGCAACTGACCAGCAGGGAGAAGGAATTAAGGATCTGATAGAGAAGCTCAGTGGTGATCCCTACAGAGGACAATGCATTGGAGAACCACTGTGTGGCAGTATAACAGAAGGAATAGCTCAGGAGTGGACATGACCAACTCTCAGTCTAATAGTCTGCATCTGAATAGCCTGATCAGAACATCAGAGAGCATCAGCAGCCAGGAACAGAGAAGGGAGGGAAAGAAGCCCAGATGGAAAAATCAAAGGCAGAGGACAGAGCCCCCAAAGTGTGAATTCTCCTGGCTACATGGGTCCCCTACATATCTGCCCTCTCACATATATGCATCCTAGCCATGTTATTTTTCTCCTATCAGTGGTTTGAGACTGTGGGAGAAAATAATCCAATGCATAAAAGGATGAATTTCCCTTGTCATTTGCTTTACTATACTATTTAATTAAGTATTTTCTGCTTTGAACTAATATGTTCTCTAGTTTTTATGATAAAGGAAATATCGGTGATATCCAGTGGTAATGCTACATATAAATATTGCTGTCCTCTTTTCTTTTGTAAAAGCACCCAAAAAAGTCTTCTTTTCCCTTTTATTCTTAGCCTTTGTATTGACAGTATATAACATGTCAGTGAAATTTAACAAGCATTTATGAACTGTGTATTATGCAAAAGTCACGGGGACAATGCAAAGATTAAAATATACTAGTTTCTGCCTTCAAGGAGTTTACATTTTATTTCAGGAATATAACAAATATGAAATATATACAAAGACATTACAAGAATAAGAAGGTGATACTAACTGGGAGAATCTAGTAGGAGTTGGCACTTGTACAAAGCTTTGAAATGTGATGTGATAGAATAAGAACAGGGACTAAATTTATGAATTCATTAACATATGGAACTACTGGGTGAGGAAATTTCCTCTTATAATGCCGTTCTGTACCTTTTGTAATTTATAATTTTATGGCTTTAAAAGTCAGCTTGCCTAGGGTCATACAACTAGTGTGTATCAGAGGTAGCTCTTGAACATGGGTCAGAGCCACAGAACCAGCTTTCTACTCCTCTTGAACGAGATTTTCTTCCCACTATCCAAAAAAAAAAAAAGACAGTTCAAAGAGCAAGAGTTAGAAACAAAAACATATTTTATAAGATAAATGTAACCTAAGTTACAGTGCTTCAGCTGCCTTTTACTGGCTGAATTACTATAGTTATGAGTCTGACTCACAAAAGAAGCAAGATTAGCTTCCAACATTAGCTTCCAACCTACAAGGCTATGTAACATATACTTCCAACCAACCCCAGATCCTTAAAGGATTCACAAATTAACCTTTTGAATATGTCACAAATAACATTTTCACTGCTTTGACTATAGTACTTCAGCTAATACAGCTGTGTATTGGTGTTCAGAGTTTTTGCACCAAATTCTCAAAGGGTAAAAATGACTCTCATGGAATGACAGTGGGCAGTAGTGATTTTTAAGGTTAATGCAATATGAAGGAAGGAGCTGTTTAGACAAACTAGAAACAAAGGTTAGTGAAAACATCACTGAACTAAGCATTAAAAGACTTGGGTGTGGTATTACTTCCCATTTCACTGTGTAACCTTAGATACATCTCCAGTATTCAATCTCTTCATCTACAAAACTCAACAATTGATCTCCATGATCTCTCCATGGCACCCCAAGAGAGCAGAAAGCCCATGCAATTGTAGGAATCATTCTTTCTTCAGAATAGTTGAGTTATTTGTTGAAAATTTCTCTTAGCTCTAATTCCTGCAAAGGGAGAGTGAAAGAAATTAAAGTTTTTAGCCACTGCTCAAGCCTCCTGTTACTACATAAATTTTGTACTATTATTTAAAAAGTTCAAATCTTTTAATGTTTCAAGTTGGTAAACTACTCCCTTTTCATTGCAATGGATCTAAACATCAATAACCTGATAAATTTGGAGATAAAGAGATTTCAGTCATGATCAGACATGACCCATATGTTGTCAAAAATGTCAGAAAGCAAATTTTTAAAAATAAAATAAAAAAGACTGTTCTTTAGAGATTTCAGCTTTCTTGAAGTGAAAAGCTCTAGACGAATCCATCACCAGAAAAACATGCCATTGAACCAAACCCATGCCAAGCCAAGTGGGGTTCACTGCATTAAGATCCCATTGCATAACTAGTCATTAGTGGCCCTAAAATGGAAAGCCAAATACTGGTGTAGAAAAAGAATTTATACTCCAAGGCATCTGAGCTCAGATGGTAGAAACTAAAGTTCAAACCACATTTATTTTCTCTATTTTTTTGTTCAGGAGGAAAAGATAATGTGGTTTCCCTTTCTGACAAAAATATCATTTTCACTTTTCCTACTGTGCTCGCCTGGCAAAGGTCAAAAGAGACAGCTGCCAGTTTGTCTGCCTAAAAAAAATGCCAAATGAAGGGTAAGGCTAACAAACTAAGAGATTCAGAGGATCCCTCTGAAACTAATGTGTAGTGCAGCAAGCTAAAAAAAAATTCTTACATAAATATGCTTAGAAAAGTTGATGAAATGTTTATTATTGCACTGCAAAGTTCATCTTCTAGATGAGTTAGGTTTAGGCAAATATTTCACTAGTTGGAATATCCTTTACTTCTCTTAAAACTAAGCCACATAATTTTTCTAGTTCCAAACTCAGTTCTCTACTCTCATAATCATGCTCTATAATCTGAGAAAAAAACATAAAACCTCCCTGGACTTCAGTCATCTCATCTGAAAAATAGAGATAGTTTCACATCCCTCCATCTCCAGCTGCTCCCTACAGGGACCCACTGAGATTTTTCACTCAGAACTTTTTATTCACTGCCTCTATTTGTGAATTTGCTTCTCACTGATGCAATATAAGAACTCTAGCCCTCAGTGACATCTCCCAAAAGCAGCACTAGCCATCCACATTCTCAAGGCTAGGGATGGAAACTTTTCCTCAGTTCAGCAAGATGCAGCTTCATCCTCTGCCATTTCTACAGTCCCTTGGAAATCAAAACTCCAATAAGCTCTATCCCTATAAAAGCAAGCAGTCGGACATACATAATATAATATATGAATACAGAATAGTCTTTCCAGAAGCTGACAAAAGCTGAGAAATGAAGGGGAAGGTATTAACATCTTGTGCTGTGGCAGCTTTGGAGTTAGGATGGCTTTTAGGAAGATGACAGCTCTTGGGATTGGGGCAGCCAAGGAAAAAGGAGCTTTGAACTAAGCTCGCTTCAGGAAAAAGATCAAGGACAAGAAATAAAGGTCTAGGAAAAAGACAAGGAGGAACAAGGCGTTCATTGTCCTTTCTCCTTGTCACTGAGCACACCTGTTTCTAGCATCGATAATGGCAAGGGGGCTGCCATGGTTTAGTTGCCATCAAGCCCCTTATCTTCCACCTTCAGAACTCATACTGTATTTTCACTGATGTTGCAAACCTCCTATTCTTATTTCTCTAAACACCATGAACCAAAGAAGCAGATATAATTGTTAAAAAACATAGGACTGCTTATTCACTTAGAGAATAAATGCCTTCCAACCCTAAAACTTTGCCTTGCAGGTGATACCTATTCCCAGTTAGTCTAGCTTCCAATCTCACTCACCTTGTCTCTGCCATGTTCTTCACACACCTCATAGTCTCCAGTTGCTAAATCTTACTGAACCAGCCTCTGCAATGTTCTCTTATTTCCTCAAATGCTTCTTTGGGGCATTTCTTCTTCAGGATCAATATTATTCAGAACTACCAGAGAGCCCATATCTTAAAAAAGCCATTAAGAGGCTATTTCTCATGAACCAAATCAGTTCCATTTGTTCAATAATGAATAGAACCAGCTACACACCCAGTGAAAGAACTCTGGAAAATGAATGTGAACCACTACATAGCATTTCCAATCCCTCTGTTTTTGTCTGCCTGCATTTTTTATTTCCTTCACAGGTTAAGTGTACATTATTTCAAAGTCCAATTCTTCTTGTGCAGCAAAACAACTGTATGGACATGTATACATATATTGTATCTAACATATACTTTAACATATTTAACATGTATTTATCTACCTGCCATCTGGGGGAAGGGATGGAGAAAGGAGAGAAAAAATTAGAACAAAAGCTCTTGCAATTGTCAATGCTGGAAAATTACCCACGCATATCTATCTTGTAAATAAAAAGTTATAATAAAAAATAGGGGAAAAAAGAGTCTATCTCTCATTTACTTCTGATGCTCCAATAATTCATTTAGATACTCAGAGACTTCTCTACTTTAGCAATTGAGAGACAATATTACATAGTGGATCATACCAGACTTAATTCTGGAAAACCCTAATTTTAATCCTGCCTCTGACACCTACCAACTGAATGACCATGATTAAATTATTCAACTTCTCTCAGCCTTAGCCCCCTCATATAAAAAAGCAATAATAATTTCTTATACTTATAATTTCTTCCTTGTAGTTTTGAAGCTAAATGAGATGAAGTATTAAATACTTTGCAAATTGTAAAGGACCATATGATTGTCCATCATCAATTGAGAAATTTAATTCAACAGATATTTAAGCACTTACTATGAACTGAGTACTGTGCCAGATACTGGGGCTACAAAGATAATGGAAAATAGCATAGATCAATGGTTCTTAAACTTTTGTTTTCAGTATCTTTATCCTATTAAAAATTATTGAGGATCTCTCCAAAGTGGTTTTGTTTATCTGGTTTATATTTATAGACATTTACCATATTGGAAATAAAAACTATTTTTGAATTTGTAGACCCTCTAAAAGGGTTTCAGAGATCCCCAGGATTCTCTAGACCATACTTTGAGAACCATTGGCATAGATCCTACTGAAGGATGTTGTTTAAATGAATTCCATTGAGTAAGCAAAATCAAAGTCATAACAAGAATGGGGCCAAAAAGACTTTATCCAGAAGGCCAACATTTGAAGGCACCCCTTCATTATCAGCATAGTAACACCTAAACTTCATAACTGAATAATAAGAATAATTGATTAGAATTGGAAATTACGAGATGTCATCCCAGGTGAGTTCCTCCCAAGACCACTAGTCTTCAAAACTTCAAAAGAAGTTTCAAAAGAAACAAAGATTTAAACAGTAACTTAATTACTGTTATGCTCTCTCAAGAAATTAATACTTAAAACATGAAAGTGAGAATCATTTTACAAAATTATCAAATAGGCATTTCACATTCCTCTCAGCTCTGCCCTATTTCCCTTAAAGTCCATAATTTCTGCTAAGCCAGTCAGGAAGTTTCCTCCTCCTCTTGGTTGTCATCTTTGCCTCCAAGAAGTGGAGCATTTCTTGAAGTGTTGGAGATACTAACTTAGGGTTCCAGAATATCCTGATTTCCTAGAGTCACAAGGTTGCTCTTAAGCTGGAAATGCCCACCTCACAATTTGGTCACCAAAGGAATATAAAACAAAAAAAGTCAACTAGAGCTTTGAGATCAAATCTCAAACTAGCTCAGCCAGTTATGTGCTGTTTGCCATATACTGAGTTATGGGAAGGAACCTTGTCTCTAAAACTCATATTTTTCCAGTTTTCAATAAATAAAAGTTCTTTCTTTGGCTTTTAAAACAATAAACTGTTCATATATAAGTAAAGCATCAATTTATGTAATTCACAAGGGGATTTGAGTTTTTATATTTACATCATGGTACATTTGCCTCAAAAAGGCTCAGATCCCAAATGAAAACTATTTCTTCATACATGCATACCCACATATAAACACATATGTATATATATACATTTTAATAAATATGTATATACATATATATGTATATGTGTGCATATATACACATGTGTTTTTTTTCTTTACACAAAAATACTTTTTTCACCCTTTTTGGCACTAAGCCAACACACTTATTTTAGAAAGAGTATACCTTACAGCTGCATGTCATAGGTATGAAAACCAATTCACTTATTTTAGAAAGTGTATACCTTACAGTTTGGAGCAGTTAGTTGGCACAATGGATAGAATGCTAAGCCTGGATTCAGGAAGACTTAACTACTTATTAGCTGTGTGACTCCGGACATATCATTTGACCCTGTTTGCCTCAATTTCTTCATGTATAAAAGAAATGCAAGAAAGAAATGGCAGAACTCTCCGATAACTATGCCAAAAAAACCCTTCCCTCCCTCAAAAAAAAAAAAAAAAAGAAAAAGAAAAAAAGGAGTTATACAGAGTTGGGCATGACTGAAAAATAACTACACAACAATATACCTTACAGTATGACAAACCTGCATTTTAATTGCTTAGTAGAAAGAACAGTGGATTTTGGATCAGAGGACCTAGGTTAAAATCACTTTGGGCAAATTAAATCCTCAGTTTCATCATCTGTTTTAAAAAAAAAGGAGATTGTATTAGATGACCTCTAAATTCCTTCTCATATCTAAATCTATGATCTTATGAATTATAGATTCATAGTTTCCAATGAGAATGGTCTCATGGGAAAAAATAAACAACAAATAGTTGACCCAGAGAGATTGACCTAACATAGAATATTATAGAGAATAAAGAGAAACAATAAAGTTCTTTCATGTCAATCCAATATAATGGACTCCAAAAGAAAAAATTCCATCTCTCATTTCTCTAGACACCGTTTGCCAGTATTTCTCAAGATGTTTGAATTTAATTGTTTGATATTTTTTAAAGTTCCAATTAGTTCTTTTTACATAAGATATTTATACTTAAGTTTTCAATTGTTCCCCACAACGTTTGTATCATTCTCTTTATGATTTATCATGCTTTTTTTCAAAAACTGATATATGTAACTCTAGAAAGCTTTAAACAAAAGCTTCCCAGAAAGCAAGTCCAAAAATACCAATCCATCATGTATTTCTTTTCTTTAAACTCTTTTTATTATGAATTTAACAAACAACAATAATATTTCAATGTACAAAAAAGAGAAGAGTATTACATATGAAACTATTAAATTTTGTTACAGTTTTTATATGTATATCAAAATCCACATGATACTAACAAAACTGCTCTGTTTCTCAATGTCCCCTTCTGAAGTTATTTCTGCTTTCTTCTATGCATTTGAAAATGTTTAAATGCTGTAACCCATTTCAGCTCTGAAGATCTTTATCACAACTCTCACTCCCATTTATGAGTCAGATCTGCAGAGGTTAAATGCATCTTTCCCAAAGAGTTCTCAAAGAATTCCTGAGGGGTCAAGGATAATTAATGCTATTGGCTCAAGTCCTTTATCATTGTGCTTCACCCCAAGATGATCAATTGAGTTAGTCAAGTTTTAAGTAGTTTTTACAAAATGTGTCCTTAGCTCCAGATGTAGATCCTTGGTATCATTTAATCCAAGGATCCATCTAGAATATCATTGGGAAGATGGGAATTGTTGATGCTGAAGAGGATGATGCTAAAACACTGATAAAGAAGATAAAAGGATCAGCATCCTCCTGTCCTTTCACGATCCTACTTTGGTCAGTGGGAAGATGGGAGGATGGCAATAAGAAGCCTTCTTCTCCCCCAAGTAGTTCCCCTGAAGAATGTACTGGAAACCCATATTTGCTTCATTGTCTCAAATGAATCTCTTCTTGATTCACTTCATAATTAATAACTTGGGGCATAGCAAATAATCAAACACAATCCTTATGCAAGGTCATTTTAGCAGTGCCCAGCACATAATAGGTACTTAAAAATCCTTTTCCCTTCTTCTTATTTGAGTACTTATTCAGATACTATGAGGGACTGATGGATTAAGACAAGTTCTCACTTAGTTAAGGTATTAAAACTAAAATGAAATGGGATGATCCCACAATTACACAGTTTTTTTTTTCTTTTCTTTTTTTTCTAAATTACTATCACTATCTAATGGGGCAGATAGGTGGCACAGTGAATAAAGTACCAAGCTGACAATCAAGAAAACTCATTTTCCTTGGTTCAAATCTGGTCTCAGACACTAGCTGTGTGAACCTGAGAAAATCACTTAACCCTGTTTGCCTCAGTTTTCTCATCTGTAAAATGAGCTGGAGAAGGAAATGGCAAGCCATTCCAGTGTCTTTGCCAAGAAAATGGGGCCATAAAGAGTCGGACACAAATGAAACGATTCAATAATACTATATAATAAATTCCCATGTGTACACATTTACAAACACACATCCTGACATAGAAGCCCTCTCTTGTAACCAAGAAGTATAGTAAAGCATAATAAATCAACACACTGGCCATGTCTGTATGTGTATGTTTTTTCATTACTTCTCTGCCAAAGGGGGTAGCATGCATGAAAAAATTGGGAATAAAGGGGACCTAGAAGTGCCAGATCTCACACTATACTTGACAGCAGTAATGACTTTTGAGTCATTACTATTTAGTAATATTTAGAAAATAGGAAAACCAATCAATGGAACATATTAGTCCAACAAGACCCAGATTCTATTAAATATAGTAACAATGATAACTCAAGGACATCAGTAGCTAATGTTAGGACTGACTTCTATCTAACAAAAACTGCTGGGAATACTAAAAAACCATCTGGAAGAAATTAGGTCAAAGCCAACATCTTGTACCACACTCTACAGTAAGGTCCAAGTGGATGCAAAACTTAAATATAAACAGGCCTATCATAAACAATTAGAGAAAAAGAAGGTAATTCACTGAGAGTAAGAGACTTTCTCATTATTTCTCTTGAGATCCTTGATTTTCTATTCCCCTAGATGAATTTTGTTATTATTTTGCTCTAGTTCTATAAAGGAATACTTAGATAACTTTTATTATGGTATTCAATCTATACATCAATTTAAATAATATTGTTGTTTTTATCACACTGACATAGCCCAACCAAGAACAATCTATGTCTCTTCATTTTTTAAGTATTCATATACTTCAGTAAAGCATTTTGTAATTATTTTCATGTATTTTGTCTCTCTATGTGTGTCTTGATAGATAGAATTGCAGATATTTTATACATTCCATAGTTATTCTGAAAATAATTTCTCTGCCTGCTAGATTTTGTGATAATGAACAGGGTTTATTTTGTATCAATTTCTTCAATTCATTTTTAGCTGAATCTCTGAACTCCTCCAAGTAAACTATCCTATCATTTACAAGAGATTATTTTATTTCTTCTTTGACTACATTTATTCCTCAAGTTCTTTTTCTTGTTATTTCTAGATTTAGCATTTCTAGAATTATATCACAGTGAACATTGCCCATTAACTTTGATCATATTGGAAAAGGTTCTATTATAGACAATTGACATATTGTAATTTGAACAATTTTGTCACCTAAAAGACTATTTTTTGAGAACTCACATGTAAATACTCCCATGAAGGTCAGAAGAAGCAATACCAAGGACAAGTCAAGGCCACTCTGAAAAGCTTTGGAATTAATTGTGAGATATGGGAGACTCCGGCATGATTGCCTAGCATGGTGTGCCGGCATTAAAGAAGGCATTGTGATCAAAGCAGAATTGCAGTAGCTCAAGAGAAATGTGAATTGCACAAATTTAAAGACATCTCCACTCCAAATGTTTGTGCCTGATCTGTGGTAGAGTGTTATGAGTTCACATTGATCTGATCACACTCACACCCTAATATAGTGAAGTCATTTTAGAGATGTAGTCGTTTATTTTATTTATCTATTTTGGGCAAGTAACAGGGAAAAATTGTTTCTAATGATATATGTGTCCCTGTAATCTATTATGAATTTTTTTTCATTTTTTTTTTATTTTGACTACTTGATTTTTAGTCTTTAAAAAGACTAAACCAAAATTAATTTGGTTAAAACCAAATTACAAAATGTCTATTTAATTAAGCTTTTTTTTAAAAAATCCTATTTGTCAATTCAGTGTGTTTTTTTAATTTGATTATTCTTTCTTTACTTTCAGAATTTCTATTGTTCTATAGTTAGAATTTTTGATTTATAATTTTTCTAATCTTTTGTTGCATGCCATTCACTTAGTTGTCATCTTGTCTTTTATTAAAGTGTTTAAATATATAATCAGGAGAGATTATAATTCTCCTGATTAACTGCTTTTCATACATCCCAAAATTTTTAGTATATTTCTTACTATAATCATTTTCTTTGATAAAATTAGTTACTGTTTCCAGAATTTGTTATAATTTCTATAATCTGTCCCTAAATAGAATTTGGGATTATCTCATTTATTTTCTACACAAATTTGAGCCTTTTCTTCAAGTGTCCCTTATGGATTATAAATAAATTTGTCTTCTAGGATAGATTTCTCTCTCTCTCTCTCTCTCTCTCTCTCTCTCTCTCTCTCTCTCTCTCTCTCTCTCTCTTCTCTCTCTCTCTCTCTCTCTCTCTCTCTCTCTCTCTCTCTCTCTCTCTCTCTCTTTCTCTCTCTTTTTCTCTCTCTCCTTAATCTCATCTAGCTCCATTAATTTAACTATCATCTTTACTCAGTTGACTCTCAGGTGTATACATCTCTCCCCCGAGTTCCAGACCCAAATCACCAATTGTCTTTCAGTCATTTTAAGGGCTTAATATGTTTCTCTTTTATTTCACCCTTTCCATTCACTCTTGGGGTTCTTATAGTCAAGTTATTATTCTTTCCCTTGAGATTCTATTTGTACTTATAGTGAAGTTACTCTCATCTTCTAGATTCACCACTTGGGTTTTTTTCACCCAAGTGCTTTTCCATGTTTGCGATTCCCTTCTGTTGGCTTATGTCTGCAGTTTCAGTTCCTCTACCAAACACCTACTGTCCCTTATTACATCTCTGAAAGCCCATTGGCTTCTGGCCCTTATTTCATGTCTCTCCCCCAGAATACCAGAGACTTCTAGATATTCTCTTGTTCAGTTGTGTACTGAATGGAGGAGCTTGCTGGTGTTTCTCTTTTGTTTTAATTAATATTTACTTCATTTGCTACCCATTTACTAGGCTGTTCCTCAATGGATTCGGCTGATATCTTTCACAAAAGCCATATTTACTAGAAGTCCCTCCATCCTTTTATTCTGATGAACATTTAGTCTAGACGATTAGGAAAAGAAACTTTGTGAACTTGTGACCTCCTGGTATCCTTGTCCCTTTTATAAAGTCCAAAATGCATTCCATCCAACTTCTGCTTTTCAGAATCTTCCCAGAATCTTCTCAGAAGCTTTTGAGCTTCCTTCAAAAAACAACTAAAGTATTATGTTCTGCACCAGGTCTTCCCTAATACCTCCAGTTAGTAGGGCACATTCCCTCCCATTATATGCCTTTTATTTACTTAACTGTATTTATATGGCATTCCCCAAGCCACAAATAGAATGTGAACTCTTTAGGACTCTTTAGAACTCTTTAGGCTTGGTTCTTGTCTTTTTCCCCCCAGTCCCTTGCACATAATGTAGTATATGGTTAATAAATGTTTGTTGAAATGGATCTTAAATTATTGAACCTATTAGTAAACAGTAAGGTCACAATTACAGTAGCATTTCCTGACTGCAACCACAAAAGTCTGACTCATATGGAGAATAAAAGAATTTAATTAAAACTTTACGGCATACTTTCATTTAGAAATGATGTTGTTGTTCCTCATTGTGGGAACCACGGGTTTTATGAAATGCTTGAGAATTATTTGAAACCCTAAACAAAACAGGCATTTGCAGTACTTTTACTCCAGCAGCTTGTTCCCTAAGGCCATCTGGTCTAGATCAACTCATGATATAGCCTCATCTCTTAAGAATTTTCTATATTATTTATGCCTATTATAACATGGGTTGTAATACGTTATGAAAAAATGTGACCACATCTGGGGGTCATTTAACAAATATCAATAAACCATTTATGAATGGAACCTTTATTTGAGGTGTTTTCTGATTGGTTTGCTAAACCATGCCAATTTCAGTTCTATAGCTACATAGAACACCAGTAAAGTTTTCCGTCCAAATTTTCCCTTTTTCCCCCAACAATCTTTATTTCTTTGGCAAAAGGATTCTTTCATCATGAACACAGAGTATACCTACTCTGGCAAAATAAATAAATAAAGCCAAGAATTATCTCCACTTCTTTGGCTGACATATTGCCATTGCTAGAAAAATTAATCACCAAGCAACCCACTCTCTATTTAGAAAACTTCCCTTGCTTGAAAAGCAGACATCACTGTTGACAGGACCACACTGGAGACCTTTCCAGTATGGTCATACCTGGGAGAGTTTGAACTCTCTTAGCATAGAAAGAAGCCAGTGTCATCTCTGTCATCTGGTTAGGATTTTGCAAAGAATATGTACAACCTCCTCCACCTAGGTGGATAGCTAGGTGGCTCAGTGGATGGATCACTGAGCCTGAAGTCAAAAAGATTCAACTTTCTAAATTCAAATCTGGCCACAGGTATTTACCACCTGTGTGAAGCTGGCCAAGTCATTTAACCTTATTTGCCTCCATTTCCTCATCTGTAATGGCAAACCTTTCTAATATCTCTGCCAAGAAAATCCTAAAGAAGGTCAGGAAGAGTCAATTGGAAAAAATTGAACTACAAATTAACCCTTCCCTCCAAAATAGGGCAATTACTTAGATAAAAATAATTTTGAGTCAACTTATTTAAATAATTGCCTCAAAACTCTATTTCCTTTTACCTACAGAGGTGTCCTTTCAGAGATTAGCACATGAAGATATACCTACAACACCCACTCACATGCATTTATATTCTTCGACTCTCATAATTTTTCCTGCATCTTTGTAGAAACAGAATAAGGGTCTCAAATTTATAGGTAAATTAAAATTTAAGAAAGAACTAATGCTGAGTTAAATTTAATGGGCCTTTAATGCTATATTTCTGGTTGTTGTTCAAAGCGAACAGCTTGCATGCTAAAAACAGCAGACACTACACGATATAAGAAGCTACAAGCGATTTTTGTTATATGGCCAGATCTGTTAAGACTTGCTCCCATAACTTACTTTTATTGAAATCTTTGCAGTGTGCTATATTCTTATCTCATCCTGCAGTCCTTGAAATTGTATGTGGCTATCATGATCTAATATCACAACTCTATCTTGGATTTGTTTTCCATTTCTCTCAGCTACACCCTCTGTTTCTGATTTGCAACTTAAATGAAAATTTGTGGTCTAAGGTAATTATTTAGAATTCTTTGGAGGTCCTTTGAAATGTAACTAAACCCCAGATTTCTTGTGACATTCTGGGACTCTTGGTTAATAGAAAGAGATTTGTGTGTCCAGCAATCACAGATAATCGATGCAACTAATAAATATTGTTACTATCAGATGTGATCACTAAACAACATTGAAATCATTCAGTTTATTTGCTTTGACAGTTCCTATTGAGCTCACTAAGATCTGTCCTTTCATTGGGATATAGCCAATTTTTCCAATCTGCTCCGTTGAGAAGAGAAAAAATCCTACCAATCATTTAAAATGCTATATTTAAATTAAATCGATGTGGAGTCCACTAAATCAAATAGACCTTGTAACAATTAATTACTCAATTACATAATTAATTATGTTATGTAACAAATTAATTATAATAATAAATATACTGTGAAAAAGATGGGACCGTGGAAAGAGATGGGAAGTGGATACATGATGCTATCAAACTAATTTAAAAGATAGCATGGTTTATTAGAAA
This sequence comes from Antechinus flavipes, assembly GCF_016432865.1. Classification (NCBI taxonomy): domain Eukaryota; kingdom Metazoa; phylum Chordata; class Mammalia; order Dasyuromorphia; family Dasyuridae; genus Antechinus; species Antechinus flavipes. The sequence goes on along the minus strand of NC_067403.1, from coordinate 171,928,713 downwards.
AGTAATTAATTAAGAAGTGGGGGGGAGGAAGAATTTGAATTACACTTCTAATATTAGCTTTGGGATTATATTAAAGCACTTAGTACAAGCCAGACAACTCAGACGACTTCCTTGCCCACCAATTCCCTTAACATCCTGTTGGGAACAGCCCAGGATCCTGAATCCAAGAGCCCAGGCAATAGCAGTGATCCCCCAGGTCACTGAGCTTGTAGCCCCAACACAGTCCATCTGTGGAAATGTGACTGCCCCTGCCTCCTCAGTAATAATCATAGTTGATGAAAACAGAAAAGAAAGTCAGCCCTAAAGTCCTTATCATTGTGTAATCATTCAGAAATGGATATACTGATGGAAATAACATTGGAAAAGATGCGGTCCCTTCTACTTTGCTGCTGCCCTCCAAGGGTCATAGGATCTTTGCCTTTGATCTGTTACTGATTTATTGTCTCTTTCTAATTTGTGAGCTCCTCAAGAGGAGGGACTCTTGCTTTTGTATTTGTAGCTCCATCCCTTAGCCTAATGCTTTCATGTAATAAATGCCTTTTTTTTTCATTCAGTAAGAAAAGCATCAGCAGAAAAAGGATACAATAATTACAGCTATGTAACTAGAATGACTCCCCCAAAAAGTTGAATTATAATAACAAAGCTCAGCTCTAGAAGAGAGATTTTTTAAATTTGCCTTTCTCCCTTTTTCATAGAAGTAAAGTCTTATATATGTGGAATATTGTGTTGTCAGACTCAAATGATATCTCATTTAATCTTGCTAAATTGTTTTTCCTCACTTTTAAAAATTCATTGTTATAAGCCAATGATCATACTATATCTTATATGTGAGTAATATGATATTTTAAAAATTGTATTTATGATAATATCAATTATACTTAGTTTTACAGACCGCTACTCATGGGGAAAAATATTTCTTATAATGTGAGTAAATTAAAAAATTCACCTTCAAAAAATTAATTGTTATGAGGGATAGCTTTCTGGGAAGAGAAAGTATATATTTGGAAACAAAGGTAATAAGAAAACAAAAACTAATAATTAAAAATTTATAAAGGAAAAATAGACAAAACCCAGAAAACACATGATACTAAGCAAACTAGTTTAAAAAATAGCATGCTATATTAGAAAGATAATTAATTAAGAAGTGAGAAAAAAAGAGTTTGAACTATACTTCTAATATTAGCTTTGTGATTATATTAAAGCACTTAGTATAAGATCTGGCATATAGTAAGTGCTATATAAGTACACATTACTTTCCCCTTCCTCCACTATTGGCAAGTCACTTAGCCCTTTGCGAGCATAACTTCTTATCTTTTAGAACAGGACTTCTTAAACATTTTCCAGTCTTGACCCCTTTTCAATTGAGAAATTTTTGTGACTCCAGATATATAGATATTTAACACAAATATCCAATTCAAATGTTTACTGATAACAAATCATAAAAATTATTTTAAAACAATTTTGGCATATATATTATTTTACCATTTGTTAAAAACAAAAGCAAATTTGTACACTAATAAGATGGATGTGCTTGTTTAATTTTTGTTTTGTTTGGTTTTTTTTTTTTAGGCAATTGGGGTTAAATGACTTGCCTAGAGTCACACAGATAGGAAGTGTTAAGTGTCTAAAGCTACATTTGAACTCAAGTCCTCCTGAATTCAAGGCCAATGCTGGATACACTGAGATATGTAGCTGCCCTGCTTTGTTTAATTTTTAAATAAAGAATTAAATCTTGGCAGAATATTTGATACCTTTTAGTGTTGCCAAATTTTTCTCAATCCCCACATTCAGTTATGCAACCAACCCACAATTTTAAAAGTTTTGTTTTACATTTTCCACCTCTCAGATTGTCTAAGATGACAGGAAAAAATACTAATAAATGTTGGAGAGGATAAGGGAAAACTGGGACCCTAATGCATTGCTGCTGGAGTTGTAAAATGATCCAATCTTTCTGGAAAAGCTTCATATCCTACCCTCTTCTAGTCTTCTTACAATTTACTCACCACCAGATACTCTTTGAGCTCCTGACTGTTCCATGAACAAAACCCTCCATTTCTCAGCTCTTGAGCATTTTCTCTGGCTATGTCTCTTGCCTGGAATGCTCTCCTTTCCCCCCAACTACTAACATTATTAAACCTCCCTGACTGCCTTTGGCAATAGTCCTATCTTCTTCAATAAGACAGGTCTTCCTTAATTCTATTTAATTTAATTTTTCCTGATCCTCCCTAATTCTATTGCCTTTCTTCTGTTGAATATTTCCAATTTATCTTGCATATATTTTGTTCATAGCTAGTTGCTTACATATTGTCTCCTCCATTAGATAATGTACTCCTTGAGAAAAAGGACTGTCTTGTCTTTATGTCCCAAGAACTTAGCATAATACCTGATACATAGTAGACACTTAATAAATGTTTTTTGAGTAACTAAAAATCACCACCTCTAGACAGCCCTTCATCTCTTCCCAAAGATGTTCAGATGCTCTTGGGGAAGCACCTGGAGACAAAGTCGGAAGCAACACTGAAGGAGAATTCAAAAGACAATCTGGTCTATAGCAAAGACCATTAGATAGAGGGTGAGATTTTTTCACTTCCAATTCATTTCAACAGGGCAACTAGACAGCACAGTGGAGGGGATGCTGGGGTTTGAGACTGGAAGACCTGAATTTGAATCTTGCTTCAGATACTTAGTTGTGTCATTTTGAGCAAGTTATCTGTTTGAGCCTCAGTAATAAAGGAAAAGAGGGAGAACAATAGTTTTTCTCTTGGCTTATTGTGACATTGAAATGAGATAATATTTATAGAGTATTATTTAAATGTTAGGAGGTAACAAGATGACATAATTGATAGAGTATCCAACCTGGATACTCAGGAGTCAGGAAAATTTATCTTCTTGCATTCAAATCTAGCCTCAAATATTCACTAGCTGTGTGACACTTAACGGTCACTTCTGAGTGGTCACCCACTGAGCCGGTCACCCTCCATTGTGGACACAGCTTTTGCAGAGAATGTCTCTCCTCCTGCTGGAGGGCAGCAACCCAGGCTCTCTCTTGTCCTGAATGCAGGCAAGTGCCCCAGAGCGAAGCATTACCCCCAGTCAATGAGCGCCTAGCACAGCTGACTGACCTGTTGGGTTTCCAGGTTCTGCAGAGCACTGAAGAACAGAGCCAGTGCACTCTTCATGGGAAAGTCTTCAAGCTCTTTTGTGAACAGGACCAGAATCCACTGTGTGTGGGATGCTGTGAAACTGCAGAACCCGGGGCTCATGGGATCTCTCCTGTAGGAGAGGCTGCTCTCAGGTACAGACAACAGCTCCAGAACATGCAGAGAAATTTGGAGAAGCATTTTGAAGAAGCTATGAGCCTTCTAGCTCAGCAGAGCCTTGAGTATTGGAGGAGGATGATCATAGAAGAATATTTCACACTTGAAAACTTATTAAAGGAGGAAAAATCCATCGGTTTCCTCATTTGTAAAATTAGCTGGAGAAGGAAATGGCAGACCACTTCAGTAGCTGTGCCAAGAAAACCCCAAATGGGGATCAGAAAGTATCCAAGACAACTGAAATAACCAAAAAAGAACATCATCACCAACATCAATACCAAAAAACTGGAAGTGATGTCAAAGCAATTAAATTTCTACTTTCTGGGCAAAGCCTGACTGCCCTGCCTTAGTTATGCTTTTGCTGCATTGGTTAAACTTGCAAACAATCTCATGAGAGCTATATTAGCCTATATCACCTGAATGAGACGTTCTGCAAAACTAGATACTTCTAAATTCAGCAGCCTGGGACAAAGTTCAAATTGTTTAACCCTAGTTATGCTTCTACTTCTGCTTCCTTCATTTTCCTCTGATTTATGATGTTTATAGTTGGGTTTTGTGGGGTGAGGGTGAGGAAGACTTATTCTCAATCATTTCTCCAGAAAAGGAAAGTCCCAATTTAAAAAAAAAAATCTACTCCAGTATGTTCACACTCCTCGGTCAGAGATGAGGTCTGACCTCAACCCCAATGATGAGCATAGTAAGCATCCCCTCCCCTGTGTCCTTTCTTTGTCTCCTGCCTTCTGCCCTAATTTCTTCTGTCTTTTCCTCTATATGGATCAGGACAGAGCTAGGAAAGTCAGGTCAGCCAGAGGCTCTATTGTCCCAGAGTGGCTAAATATCCATTCTGCTTGAAGACCTGCCAAATCAAACCGGTCTTTGAAGCACTGGGCTGTGGGCAAGGAGACATGAATATTTATGAGTTCAGTTTGATGAAAACTTGCTTTACACACACACACACACACACACACACACACACACACACACACACACACACACTTACTTTTTTTTAAGTATCCTTGCAGCCAAAATGGGAAGTCAAAACCTATGACCTCATGACTCTATGATTTGAGAATTCTTATGAATCTATGGGGAAATAGTGAGTGTAAGATATAAAAGTGTGTAGACCCCAATGAAAGATGGTCTGAAGGGTCTCCTTATCCCATGAGGGAAAAATACATCTTCAATTCTTTGCTCAATTGAGAAGTTTTCAATCCTAGTGAGAGAAGAAAAAGGAGACAAATAATAGACTCTCTTTTTTGCTTTCCCATGCTAAAGAATTAAGCCTTAATAAGCTTGTCATTGACCTTCAGAAAATGTAACTTTCCTAAATTTAGAGGTTAGTCTCACTAAATAGGCATCAGTAGTAATATTTCACTGTGAGAATTGAACTATAAGGAAAACCGAGTGTCACAGAATCAATGCTTTTGAATTGTGATGCTGGAGAAGACTTTTGAGAGTCCCTTGGATAGCAAGGAGATCAAATTAGTCAATCCTTAAAGAAATTAATTCAGGCAATTCACTGGAAGGTCAAATACAGAAGCTAAAGTTTAAATACTTTGGCCACATAATGAGAAGATAAAAACTCATTGGAAAATACTGAAAGATTAAAGACAAAAAGAAAAGGGGACAGCAGAAGACAAGACTGATAAATAGTATCATGAAAACAATGAATATGAACTTAGACAGATTTAAAGAGATACTGAAAGACAGAAGGGCCAGGTGTGCTGTGGTCCTTGAGATCATGAAGAATCAGACAGAACAGAGTAATTCACCAATAACAACACTAGTATGGCAATATGGAATCCAGTGACCTCCAATAACACCTTTGTAAAACTTGCCTTCTCCATTAAGTAGAACTTTCATCAGAAAGGGGACTGGTGAAGCTGGTGTCTTGGGCAAATCATTGCATCTCCCTGAGCCTCAGTTTCTCCATCTGTAAAATTAATGGGTTAGGCTGGCTTATATATTTGGTTGTTGTCCTTTTTTTCAAAGTGGACCAAAATGACATCATTATATTAGAGTTAAAATACTGTGGCCAATCTAAGTAACATGCGTGAGGATTCTTTAAATTTGCACATCTCACATTCCTTTTGAGCTAGTTCAATTCTGTTTTACTCATAGAGCAGAACACCTTCTCTGATAAGGACATTCTGAGATGAGTGGTCTTCATATCACCCAATTAAAAGTTAAAAGAGACCTTGAAAGTGTCCTTGTATGGTTTTTCTGACCACAATGTGAGTGTTTTTCATAAAATAATCTTTTTGGCAAGCGTACATTTGACATTCAAACAATGTGACTAACCCATCAGAGTTGTATCTCTACAGAAGAATTTGAATGTTTGTCAGTTAATTTGAGAAAGGACCCAGTGTCAAATACCTTACCCTGTCAGGTGATCTTCAGAATCTTTCTGAGACAATTCAAATGGAAACAATTCAATTTTCTGGCATGGCACTGGTATACTGTCCAAGTTTCACAGGCATATAGGAATCAAGTCAGCATAACAGTTCTGTAGACTTTCAGCTTGATAGCCAGTCTAATAACTCTTCCCTCCCACACTTTCCTTTGGAGCCTCCCAAACACTAAATTAGCTCTGGCAATGTGTGTATCAATGTGTACATCCCTGAAAAATATATTGCCAAGATAAATGAATTTATTCACAGCATTCAAAGCTTCTCCATTCGTTATAATTGGTGATTCCTCATATGAATAGTATAGTACTGGTTGATGGAGCACCTGTGTTTTCTTGATGTTAATTGTTAAGCCAAAATTAGCACAAATAGCAGAGAATTGATCCATATTTTGTTAAATCTCAACTCTGGGGACTGCATGGAGTGCACAATCATCTGCAAACAAAAAAATCATCCTCCAAGCCTCTCTCCACTTTAGTTTTGGCTTGAGGTCTTTCCAAGTTGAAGAACTTACCATTAGTGTAGTAGCAGACCTTCATCTGGAAGGTGATCATCTACCTGACAGCCAGTGCAGCTTCAGGAAAGGCCACGGAATGGTCAATAGTGTGTGTGCTGTTGGACAACTGCAGGAGAAATGCCAGAAGCAGAAAAGAAGCCTTTAGTACTGTCAGTCACAGGGACTTATGGAAAATCATGTCAAAATGTTGTTGTCCAGAGAAGTTTAATCAATAGTATAAGTCAATTTCAGGACTGCATGCTTGACTGTATTCTGACAATGCTTTTGTGCTTTCCCCGTCACCAGTGGAGTAAAACTTTATATAGTGATCAATTAATCAAAGAGAATTTATTAAGGACTACTTATATGAGACTGTTAGGAATATTTTTTAAAAGGCAATTAACAATCCCTGCTCTTAAAGAACATACATATTAATGGGGTAAATAACATGTAAAAAAGGTACACAGAGAAAAGAAAGAAAATAAGAGGAAGGGGAAGCCTAGAAAGTCTCCTGCAGATGGTGATATTTGAACTGAATCTAGAAGAAAGCCAAGGAGAGTATTCTAGGCATGATGAACAGGTCAGTATAAAGGCATATAGATGGGAAATAACCTTGTGGACAAGGGACAACAAGTAAATCTATATGCCTGGATCATAAGGGATATGGAGAAGACTAACAGTTAAGGAACCTGGAATGGTAAGAAGTGACTGGTTCTTTTTATTTTTTATTTTTAATTTTGGAGGTAACAGGGAGTTTATTGAATTTATTGAGTAATGAATATGACATGGTCAGATCTACACTTTAGGAAAATCACTGTGAGGAGGATGAATTGGAGGATGAAAGCCTTGAGGAAGGGTAGAAGGTTCTGATTGTGAGCATTTGCCCTGCTTAGAATTCCTTATCACAAGTTCAATGTTTATCTTTATGCAGATAATTCCCAAATCTATACATGCAGCCCCAGTCTCTCTCCTTACCTTCAATCCTACATCATCTCCTGGGGATCTCCATCCAGGTGTCTTACAAGCATCTTAAACTCAATCTGTCTAAAAAGGATTCATTTTGGGGGCAGCTAGGTGGTGCAGTGGATAGAGCTCCAGCCCTGGCGTTAAGAGGCCTAAATTCAAATGTGGTCTCAGACACTTAATACTCCTAGCTGTGTGATCCTGGGCAAGTCACTTAACCCCAATGTCTCAGGAAAAAAATAAAAACAATTCCTTTCTCTTTCCTCCAAAGCTCAACCTAAAGTTCCCTATTTCTGTTGTGGACACCATTATCATTCCCAACCTCAGAGTCACCAACATCTCATGGTCCCTCGACCCACAAATCTAAAAATGGCTAAGTTTAGAAATGTCTCTCTCTTCCCTCCACCTCTCTCCACCTACATCCTACCACCCTAGTTCAGCTCCTCATAACCTTCACCTAAACCATTGAAATAGCTCCTAATGAACCTGCCATCCCCAATTCTCTCCAATCCATCTCCCATCCATTTGCCAAAGTGGGTTTCCTAATGCATAGGTCTGGCCACTGACTGCCCTGCTTATAGAACTGTCCTTCTCCTCTAGGATCAAAATTGAAGCTTCTCTGACATTTAAAGTCTTTTACAACCTGGCTGCAGGCTCTCTTTCCAAGCTTATTATGTGTTATTCTTTTTCATTCATTACAAAATCCAGCCAACTAATTTTCCTGATATTCATCACATACAGCCTTCCCATATCATCATCCCTTTCCTGCGCCATCCTGGCCCTTTCCTAAGCTGTCCTCCTCCATGTCTGAAGTTCACTCCTTCTTCACCTGCAACATTTAACAATCCCCACTCTCCTGGAACATCTCTGTGCAGGCAAAAGATTTCTCTTTGGGAGGCACAAATGGGGGCTCTGGAAACTGGTGGAGATTCTATCTAAAACACAATAGAAAATACCCAGTTATTCATGTACAGGTTTCATTTTTTTAGTACCATTGTGATTTTGAAGCAACTTTCTAATTGACACACTCTCAATTTGATTCCCTAATACTTAGTCAAGGACTTGTCCCAAAGGCCCCTCCTAGGCCAAATCCCAGAGTGATATTCATATCCAAATTTCTCTCTATTTTGCTTTAGGAAGTTCCGGCTTATCTCAGGACCCCATGCATCTGGCATTCTCAGCTGTGCTTTCTAGGTGTATCAGCCCTCCAGACTAACTCCTTCCTCTGTCAGGCACCCCAAGCACACACCTTCATTTCAGTACCCAGATAAAGTTCTCTGAAACAGTGGATAAAGTGCAGCTCTTATAATCAGGAAAATCTGGATTCTAATTCTGCCTCAGATACTCCCTGGTTGGAAAATTCTAGACAGGTGACTTAAGCAAGTGCATAGCAGAGTGCCTAGCACATATTCCTATCTTCTTCCCTTCCTCACCTAACTGCTCTGTGCCTCAGTTTCCACATCTGCAAAACTAGGATAGTAAAATGCTAACTATAATTTATATATATATATATATATATACACATATATATAATATAACTATATGTGTTAATATAATGAATTAAATAAATAAGAAGTAAATAAATTAAGTAAAACATCTCTTTTATAAGAAAGTAGGGCTTAAGTCTCCAGAACACACTTTGAAAACCACTCATTTAATCTATATTAATTAAGTATTTGGCAAATTTGAAATCACTATTAATCAATCAATTAGTAAGAGTTTATTAAACATCCACTATGTATGCTGGTATGCTAGGTGCTAGGGATGCAAAGTCAAAAATGTAATGTCAAGGGATTTTAATTCCATGAATGCAAACAGCTTCCATACCTGTAATTAAATATGATGTACTTTGAGAGAGGAAGCATCACTATCTGAAGAGTTGTAGAAGGACCTCTTATAAGAGGCTGGAAGGAACCTGGGGATTCTACAGGATGGAAAGGAGGAGAGAGAGAATAGTCCACTTATGTGGGATAGTGTCCAAAGGCATGGAGCCAGGAGATGGACATCAGAAGCAGGGAAACAAGCTGGATGGTTTGTCTGGAATGGAGAGTGGGTGACTACTTATTGATCGATTGCCTAAGTACCTGACTGGGAAAGCTCCAGGAAAACAGGAATTAATGAGTGGAGTCAAAGATAATTATGAGACAACAAACGTTGGTGACTGAAAAAATGATGGTGCCCTCCCCAGAAGGAGGGAAATATGGAGAAGAGCTGTAGTAAAAGAGTGAACATAATGAATTCTGTTTTAGATATGTTGAGTTTGGAATTATTATAGGACATGTAGTTGGAAATGTCCATTAGACAGTTGGACTGGAGCTCGGGAGAGAGATCAGGACTGGATATATAAACCAGGAAATAAGTAAGATCATTGACTGAAAGCTGGAAAGGATCTTAGAGACCACGGGAGTCTAATACCCCTCATTTGACATATAGGGAAACTGAGGCATAAAAAGTGGTTTGGCCAGAGCCATACAGGTGACTGAGGCAGATTTCAAATCCATATCTTTCTGATTCCAAGTCCAGTGTCCTAATCATTACACAGATGTCTCTCAAGTTATGTGTTATGTACATCAGATGATCATATGCAACTATGTAAATGTTGGGATTTATTATTATTATTATAATGAGATGAATACAAATGAAAACAATAAATGAAAATGTCCAAGTATGGTGTTCAAACGTAATCAACAACTCTGCACCGGGTATATAGCATGCTTTCTCACCAAGTGGTGAATAAAACTGCAGCAAAATCTATATAATAAAGTGTCCAAGGTGCTCTGTACCTAAGAAGTCACAATCATGAGGGCACCAGGGCAAATAGAGGAAGCTAACAAAATTACCCAGAGTAATTAGTTTCAGCTTTTAGATTAGTTTAAGCAAGACATAACCATCAGAAGGGTCAATGATTCACCACATTTGCAGATTCAGCCATGAGTTTTCTAATTACGGTGATTCAGAACAGCCATTTCTAATGAAAATTTTATCACTCCTTTGGCAGTTGAGCTCTGAGTGAAATGAATGTACGTCTCACAAAATCAAATTCTAAGACATTGTAAAAATGGATAGTTTTTCAATTTCCCAGAACTTGAGTTTGGGGGTTTATTTTAATCAGGGCATCAATCCGTCAAACACCTTTGGAATATGTTAATCCCACCTTCAGTTTTTTAACAATATACACTTTTCATAAAATGACTGCTTCTGGGCAAATGTAAAAACTTTATGCACCATATAAAAGTGAATTATTATTACTTTACACTAATAAAGCCTCTTACAGAACACTTGTCTTAAGTACAAAAGCACATATCTAAAACATGCAATATCTTCACAATAAAAACATCTTAGCTTAGCCAAAAGGGGCCAATTGAAAAATCCCTTCCCAATGGGAACCAATTTTTTAAAACATACATAGCTTTCAACACCACCTCCATTTGTCAGTGACTCTTTAAAATGTTCTGGGCACCTGGACTCCCTGCACCAGAGGGTAGATTACCTCTTTTTGTCATAGTCACAGACTCTAAACATTTTCTAAGCCTTATAATGTCACCAACCACATCTGAGCAGAGAAAGAACCAACAAGGATACTTATTTAGTATTTTGTTTGTAGGTTAGATTCCCTTCCACGTGGGGCTCATGGAAACTCCACTTACAATCTTGAATTGGTTAGGATCCATCATCTATAGATAGCTTCAAGCCCCATTCCCTTTCTAATTTTTTTTTCCTGTTTTATTATTATGATGCAGGCTCTGGGCTCACTAACCCAACACATGCTCGAACAGCAAGATTGGGCTCCAGCAAGAAACTAGATATTGATTTCCTCAGAATTATAGAAGTAATCCTAAGGGGTTGGAGGTCCCTTAGTGTGTTTCTCCTGCTATGAATCCAATAGTTACCATATTGCCAGTATCAATTAACCAATTAATATCAATTAGCTGTTACAAAGAGATATTTTTGCTATAAAGAGATAGCAAAAGCTGAAAGGCAAACACTTAGTCCCTGGGAACAGTGGAATGAGGGGGAAATCATTCTTGCCTCTGAGAATTCTTTTCTTTCTTAAAGAATACCCTACTAAAGTCTCTCTTCTCTCACTTCTGGATATGAAATGGCTGATAAATAACATATCTCAGCTGACAGGGTACAGATGTGTTCATTTACTTCAGATGCTTCCTCAGGTTGGTTTCTGACCAAACTCAGCCACTGTTATCACCAGTTTGGGTTGCTAAGAAGATTTTTAATGGCTCATCTGACCTTGTGAAACTCACAAAATCAAAACCCAGTCTATTCTTTCTCTGATAGTCATTCACCCATGACATGGAAAGAATAAAATCAAAGAACATGGCAGCCAAGTGAGAAAAGACTTTTCAGAGGCTAGTGAGAGACTATTTCAGAGGCTATTCAGAGACCCACAGTAATTTTTGCCTCACTCACCATCAGGAGACAGAGAAAGAAAGAGACAAAGACATACAGACAGACAGACAGACAGACAGAGACACTCCAGGCTTTTTCATGAATACTCAGTTCCAGCTAAGAAAACAATTGAGACTTGTCATCACTCCTACAGTACAGGGTCCTTCCTTGTTTATAAGTGGAGATGATACATTTTCTTTCATCATACAGTGTTGGAAGCAAACTTGCCAAGTCTCCTTGTAGAATGGTACCAGGTAGAAAATGTATTACACACTTTAAAGCCTCCTAGGTTAAATCCAACAAATGTGAACATTTTTCTGTACAAAGAACAGAAAAAGAGGATTGCATATGTAGCTTTGAATCTTCACTACATATAGTTGGCTATTGGTTTGGGGTTGTTTTTTATTGTTGTTTGGGGGGGGGGCAAGAGTTGGTCTATTTGAAATTTAACTTGTTGGTTCCAATATTACCCTATTATTTGTGTCCCCTTTATTATTTTAACGACTTATTGATGCTCCTTTCTTTCTAAGCATTTCTATCACTATACCCATTCCTCCTAGCTATCTCTCTCCATCAGAAGTAAAAGTTCTGCTTTATAATTAATAATATAGTCACACAAAATAAACCTTCATGTTTATCATCATCTTATATTAAGATAAGCTCAAAATGAGTAAAGGATTTATCTATAAAGGGTAATAACAAGCAAATTAATGGAACATGGAAGAAATTAATTGTCATGTCTATGGATAGGGAAAAAATTAATGGCTAAATAAGAGATATAGAGATTCACAAGAGATAAATAATTTTGATTACATAAAATTTAAAAGCTTTTACACAAACAAAACTAAATCAGCTGAATGGTGGAGAGATGGATATTTACAATAAGTCATTCTGATAAAGATAATTTTAATATATTTAGTGAACTAAGTCAAATATACAAGAAAAAAAGTCCTTCCCCACTTGATAAATGGTCAAAGGCTATGAACAGGAAGTTTTCAAAGAATTCCAGGCTATCAATGGCTATGTGAAAAAAATTCTCTAAATCAGAGGAATAAAATACACAGCAACCTTGAGGGAAACCCAAACCGTATTAAAAATGTGGTTCCTACCTGATTTTGATGTTTTAATTATACATGCATGTGCATGCACACACACACATACATACATACACACAAAATGTGATTTTCTAAAGCACTATGCAGCTCACAGGGATCTCTCTGTGTGGTTTAATGGCTCCTGTTTCTATTTGAGTTTGACACCATTGCTCTAAATCACTAATAATTAAATAAATGTCAATTAAAACAACTGAAGTGCATCTATCAGATTAGCTAAGATGACAAAAAAAGGAAAAAGACAGATGCAGGAGGAGTTGTAGAAAAACAAGTACATGAATATACGATTAGTGGAGTTGTGAATTGGTGCAACCATTCTGGAAATCAATCAAATAGCTATAATATTGTGCATACCTTTAACTCAACACAACTAGGGCCATATGCCAAAAAATCAAAGAATAATGAAAAGGATCCATATGTACAAAAATATTTATAGTAACTCTTTTTGTGGGAGCAAAGAATTAGAAACTGAGGAGTTTTCCATCAATTGGGGGATAGCTGAACAAGTCAAAGCATATGGATATAATGGAATATTATTATGCTGTAAGAAATTATGAAGAGGATGGTTTTTTAAAAAATCTGGGAAGACAAATAAATTGCTACAGAGTAAAGGGCGTAGAACTAGGAGAACAATCTATGTAAGAATAGTAATATTGTCAATATTAAATAATAGCAATATTTGAAAGACTTAATAACTGTGATTAACACCATTCCCAACCATAATACCAAGAGATCCATAATGAAAGATGTGATTTACTTGCAGATAGAAAACTGATGGATCAGAGAACATATAGAAGCATATTTTTCTTCTTTTCTTTCTTTGTTTTGACATGACCAATTTTGAAACTTGTTTTGCATGACTATATACATATATGTATGAATGTATAGAGATGCTTAGAAAGAAAGGAGAATAAATGAGTCATTAAAACTAATAAAGGGGACACAAATAATAAGATAACCATTGAAACCTTCAAGTTAAATTTCAAATAGATGCATGTACATATATGTAGTATGTATACACATGCATGTATATCTTATAAGAACTGCCTGCTCCTATTTTTCAATCACTTATTTATTGAGGAATGAGATTTTTTTTATCAGTTTTCTGTATATCTGGGATATCAGATCTTTATCAAAGAAATTCACTGCAAAGATTCCTCCCCACTGACTTTTTCCCTTCTGAGCCTAAACTACATTGATGTTGTTTATTCAAAAACTTATTTTTATGTAATCAAAAATATCCATGTTATCTCCTTCAATCCTCTATTTCTTATTGGATCAGGAATTCTTCCCTCAATCCAAGGTGTCTTCTTCTTCCTTGCTTCCCTGATCTTTGGATGATATAACCTTCTATAACATAAAAGAGTTAATTTGGAGCTTATTATAGTACATGGTATGAAATGTTGCTCTAAATCTAATTTCTCAAGCTCCCATTTCCAATGAATTTCATGGGATCAAGCCAAATGACACGTCTTCAAAAATAATAATTTAATTAAAAAGAATTGTAAAGTAAATTAAAATTTGTCTTAGTCATTTGTAGCATTTTAATATGGTTATTAATAACTTGTCTTTCTCCTTTTAATTAAAAAGAATAGTAAATAACAAGAAAATTGACAAAAGGAGCACAATCTTCAATGGGTTCCTCAGTAATAGTGGGAGAGGAAATCTTTCCCTTATAGGGAAAAATAGCTTGCTTTTCTATAGTATTTTAAGGTTTACAAACTAACACTCCAGAGAATGCATCCCAGCTAGGTAATCTGTCACAACAGGTCCATCAGCTCATCTCCCAGCAACACATCGTGTCTCGCTGCTTGTCGGCCATGCCTCCAAATCCATCACTTTGAGCTGAGCTAATTGTCTGCTGAGCTGCTGCTGCCATCTGCTGGAAGACTTTCTCACCTGCTGGAGCTCTTTCTCAAAGGGATTATTATCAGTCCATTGAGAGTTCACCAATTCTAAAGCAAGGTTTGGAGGTTTACAAATCATTTTATATATTCTTTGTTTTGACCCTTCACAATAATCCTGTCAGGTAGGTGCTATTATTCCCATTTTACAGATGAAAACACTGAGACACAGAAAGAAAAAATTCAAACCTAGCACTCTATCCCAACTTTGCCATTCCAGCAATTTCATTAATCAGGTCCATATCAGTATCCAATTATAGAAAAACACCTTTAGATCAAAATCTTTCTTCTTTTCTTCTTTCTTTTTTTTCCTTCCTTCCTTCCCTTTTTCTTTATTTATTTTTCTTTAATTCACTTATTCTTTCTTCCTTTTTTTCTTTTACTAACCTGGCTTCCCCTTTGTAAGAACACCTCTGGAACCCACCTGATATTTCAATTAAAAAGTTTGATATCTTTCAGTCTCCATCATTCTCCCAGCAGCTGGCACCAAGGTCATAAAAATCTTCCTGGAATTATGTTTAATGATGGAAGGGTAGCACTTTGCCCTTTCCAGTAACTACATTCAGGCACTACCCTCTTAATGCTTGGGAGGAAAGACCATAGGATTTAAATTAAAAGGTTCTTTAGGAATCATCTAGTTCAGCCTCTCTTCCTTCCAGTTTTACAAATGAGAAAACTGAGCCTGTGAGGGATGAAATAATCTGTCCACAATAGTAAGTATTTTTGGTAGTGACCTGTTATGGGTAGTGAGTGTTTTTCATTATAAACAAATACACAAAATGGCCTTTTACCTAATGAAAATTAAAACAAAGTACAAAATTTTCCAAGAAAACTATGAAATGCCATACGTGTATATTATTGTATTTTAGGACTGTAGGTTACATATTATGTTAAGTATTAATAGCCCAGATTATTTTGCATAGATTTTTTTTCTCCCCAAAGAATTTATCCCTTGAAGTCCTTCTTCAGAATTAGCTTTCAAATGTCACATCTGGAAAAAAGGGAGGAATGTAAAGCTAGGGAGAATTCCTAGCAGAACAAGGCAACGTGCATAATTAGCTGTCATCTGTCCTTTCTCTGAGATCTACACTGACTAATAATTTTTAAGTGGATGTCTTTCACTGATAGAAATACTCTCCTTAATCTCTCAGTAGTCCAATTTGGAAGCAATCTTATTTCAATGTAATTAAGGACATCTGAGCAAGGGTACAAACATCTCCAGCATTTCATCTTGTTGGTATGGAGATGATGTTAGGCTCCTTAAAATTGTGCCAGAAAAGCACAAGCTTAGGGGATAAGGGGTCCCCAAGGCTCAAACAAATTAAGTGCAAGCCCAGGGACATTCCTCCTATCTAAGTCAGCTTCCCAAGAAACAACTCAGCTAAGTTTGCAAGGGAGGCTCTTCTCCAGGGATCACAAATTGGTGAATTTTCAGTCACGAAAATCAACGACTATTTGATAGTGGACATGTGATCCAAGACAATGGAGGGAGTCCTCAGACTGATGAAATCACAGCTGTATGGTTCATCTTGAAGATGAATGAAGTCAACCCAATCTCTTCCACTCACTAACAGTGCCATCTTAGATAAGTCACCTCAATTTTGGGTCACAATTTCCTCACCAGAGATCCGATGTATTCTATAAGGTGGTTCTCTAAGTCTCTTAGGATTGCATTTTTCCTCTTTAACACAGAAATCTTAACTGTTTTTAACACAAAAAATGAGGAAGCTAGAGCAGAGCAGCTGGTATCTATATAATATTTTAATATTTGCCAAGTATTATGCATGGAGTCCCTCACCTGAGTCTCATAACAACCCCATGAGGAAGGTGCTAGGCAATATTAGTCTCATTTTAGAATAGTGCAGATACATAGGACACAAGCAAATAATTACAAAGAACAAGAAAAAATGCAAATCTAGGAAGAATGAAAACTATTGGACTATATTCTAGCAAGCATGTATAATCATTATTCATGCAAACAGCAAAACAATGTATTACTAACAGAAATAATTACATTTACGTGCACAAAGCAGTACAAAAATCTCAAAGCAAGTAAATTAAAGTCACTCATTGTAATGATCATTGGAACTATTAAAAATAATATTTTATTAGTTTTATCAAACAACTTTTTAGAGGATGCTTTGCACAGTATATTTTATATCAACCAAGTGCCTCATTTGATATATGAAGTTTTTGTCTTATATACTCTTATAAAAATCCTCATGAAAATTTCTAGAAATCTCTAAAACCAAGGTTCTCAAAGTATGATGGAGAAAAGAAAGATAGAATTTGGAACTCAAAACTTAACATGTAATTGAATAAAAAAAATTACGTAATGGGGGGAAAGTATGACAGAATCTCTGGGAGTTCCTGAGATCATTTCAGGATGTCTGTGAAATCAAAACTATTTTTATAATAATCCTAAGGGATTTTTTATTTGTACCTGTATGGGTGTGCGTATATATGTGTGTGTGTGTGTGTGTGTGTGTGTGTGTGTAAACAGATATAGTAGATAGCCAAACACACTAGATATATAGATGAACGATGGATAGATAGATAGATAGAATATATATCACCCACATCACTCTTGGGAGTATTCAATAATTTTTAAGAATATAAAAGAATCCTGAGACCAAAAAGTTTGAAAAGCACTATTCTAAAAATTATTTCATTTTGGAGTGTTTTACATTAAACTTATGACTTAGGGAGAGAGAGTGTTGATCAAACAAAAAAGGGAAATAAGTCAAAGTTATATTTTATGATTTCAAATCTTAACAGAATTATAGCTTCAAGGACTTCTAAGTGGAAATAAAGATATAACAAATCACAAAGATTTCAAATAATAGTACTTTTATGAGAATAAACTAACTCCTACTTTTTCTCATACATAAAAACGTTAACATCTTCTGATATCATCTGCATTCAGGCTATTTTGTTTTGATTACCAGCAAGCTGCATTTAAAACTTAGAGGTCTGGTAAGTTTCATGTTAAACATTATACATTCCTTAACTTCATTTGTAAATTTAGGTTGCCAATATTTCACTTCCACAAAAATAATAAAATAGAAACACTCAGTAATTAATATGTGCTTCAATATATGTCAATGTATGTTGATATCATTATCAACATGACATGAGACATTCATTGTCCAAGTGAGCAGAGATGTTGCCATCCCCTACCTTCACAACTACTTCTTCTATTTTCTCTGCAGCATCCTACCTCAGCTGGTGATAGATGAGATAAATGTAGCTCTTTTGTTGTCCATTGAGCTTTCTACACCTGTATCTGAGATGGTTGATGGTATGGGGAGATGATAGGATGGTATGAGTCTGTATTCCTTAAACTGAGCTTAATGAAGGCATACACTTACTCCTGGAGAAGTAGCAGGTTATGGGAGAGCAGTTCAAAATGTGAAAAATTCCCAACAAGTGTCATCATAGTTAAAAGGTGCCCTTTATTGATATACAAAGTTCACAGCCAATATCAAAAGTGATTTATTTAGCAACCAGCTGTTAATGAAGGGGACTTTCTAAAGATCAGAGAGAAGGGGAAGTAAGGGCAAGATCCTGAGAATTAGGGAAGAGTTGGGTCCTACTGGAAAACAAACACACACATGTTATGTCTAAGTGAGCAACTACATGATGTGACAGTTAAGTATGCCTTAGATATGATAATAAGAAATCTGGCCTCCCTTTATGTGTGTTATACGGTTATATAGAAACAGGATGGGCTCGTTTAAAGTTCACATTATTCCTGACAATGGAAACCAGATGGACTAGTTAAAGTTTACATCATTCCTATGCTACATCACTGCTATAAATAGGGCACCCAAAATGGTGGTCAATAGTGCCAAATGCAGTAGAAAGGGCAAGAAGTATGAGGACTGAGAAAAGAACATTTAATTTGGCAATTTGATTGACTACTAACTATGGAAGGAACAGAATCCATTGATTGATGATACTGGAAGTCAAATTGTAAAGAGTTGAGAGGTAAAAAGAGAGGGAACGAGTATAGACAGGTTTTTTCCCCCTAGGAATTTGTCTAAGAGAGGAGAGATATACTGGATTGACTGGAGAATATGGTGGTAGAGTTTAATGGAGTTTTTTTTTTTGTTTTTTTTTTTTTTTTTACTATGGAACAGACTAGGAAATGTTTGAAGGCAATGATGCAGGAGGAAAAACATATAAGATAAGATTAGAGATTAGAGTGGGAAGGGATAATGGAGAAAGAAATCCGTTGAAAAAGACAAGATTTAACAAAGTGAAAAATAATAGTGGAATGGCCAGCAAATCAAGTCTGGAAACCAGAAAAATCTGGATCTTGCTTCCCCACAATATGACCCCCAAGTATCACTTACATCTCTTAATCTCTCAGTATTCCTCTCAGAGGAAGCTCTTTAAAAATCTAAGTTGCAGAAAAGGTACTGAACTGCATTGGCAGAGAATTTGTTTGTTTGGGATCAAAGAAATCATAGACCCAGTCCCTATCACTATTCTATTTAACAATAAATAAATAAACAGCGGCTTAAGATGGAAAGACCCAGGCCCTCTGCATTGTTTGAAATTTAATTTTTGAAAATTAATGCTTAAGACAAATATCAAAGGAATACAAACATATGAATGATATTTTTACATATTTGCTTGTAATAGATATAGTCATAAATGAACCTATTCAGTGAACTTAGAGAACTATAAGAGTCAGAAAAGACACTAAAAAGAAAAATAGAATTTTCTTTACTCTATGATATTTTACTAATCAGTCTAGTGACTTTGATTACTGGATAACCTCCATGAATTTCAGCCCTGCAGAAAATGAAAGTGGGAATTTTCTATTTTTTTCCTCAAAGATAAGAAGTATCATCATGAAGAACAAAAAATATATTTGAGCAAAACAATGACTGCCCTCCAGTGTTTTAAACCAGAAATTAAAGGAAACAAAAATAATCCTTTTCATGGTTTTGTCTTTAGAATTGTGTTTCCATATGTTTTGTCTTCCCCAGTAGAATATGAGTCCTTTTGTGTTTTACACAAAGTAAATGCTTATTAAATGCCTTAGTCATTCATTAATTCATTCTATGTATTTTAAAGATAAAATCATTGTGAGCAAAGTGAAAGAAACATATGTAAGACATGTACAGTCTTACAGAACAGATTTTAAAACAGCAGCATTCTGTGGGAAAAGTTCAGTTTCTGAAGGTAGAGATTCTTTGTCCGATTCCCATTCTAGCATGTACTGTCTATAAAACTTCAGGCAAATCACTTCACTCCTAAAAGTCTACTTTCCCTCATCTGCAAGCATTAAAGTTGGAACTAAATCAACGGTTCATAACCTGGGGTCCACTGATGGATTTCAGGGGATATGAAAACTTGGATGGGAAAAAAATTACCCCTTTATTTTCACTAACCTTCATAACCTCTGATTTCTCTGTAATTTTATACATTTTATTTTATGCATTTAAAAACATTATTCTGAGAGGAGGTCCAGGGACTTCAGTAAAGATTTACAAGGGCAGAAAAAACTAAGAATCATTGGCCTAGGTAATCTCTAGATTTCCCTTCTTACTCTTGAGATACTTCTTAGAGACCAGAAAATACTAGCATTATTCCCACTTTTCTTTAAAATATATAACCATGGAACAGCTAGGAGGTGCAGTGAATAGAGTACCAGTACTGAAATCAGGAGGGTCTGAGTTCAAATCTGATCTCAGACAATTAACACTTTCTAGCTGTGTGACCCTGGGCAAGTCACTTAACACCAATTGTCTCAGCAAAAAAAATAATAAAATATGTAACCACATATACTTGTGTTTAACAGAAAACAGTAGAATTATTCTCTTTTCCTTATATGTGTGCATATATGCAGTGAATAATTCAATTGTTTTCTGATTATATTTTGGTTATATACCTATGTAAATATATGCACATACATGCTTACATATATAATAAGCACATAGATACATATACATGCTTTTATATATATAAGCTCTGGAAGTTAATTGCTTAAATTACTTCATATTATTAAAATCTTATCACAATAACATTATAAAAACTCGAAACATAAAGTTCAATGGTATAAAAGTCATATTTTTATTGTATACAACCATATGTGTACTATATTTTATTATGCTAATAACATTTTCAGCTAATTTTTAATGAAGGTTTCTATAAGAAAGTTCAACATAAATATCAGATTTCTTCAAGTGCTAAGGAAAGAAATAATAAACAAAATTAGATACAAAATAATCTGATTTAACAACACAGAATCACTACTGGACCCTGAGGAGCTAGAGTGTTAATCCTCTTCCTTTAAAGGACCTATAGCTCACTTGAATTAGTTCTATCGAGTCTGCCTTTTTCCCCCCATTATAGAGTAAGTTATGGAAGAATCATTTAAAGCTTAAATTAGGTTTAAAAGGGACAATAGATAAGTACTCAATGAACAAAATACATCAGGCTTAAGATAGCTATTTATTTCTTCCACATACAAAAAACTATCTAAAACACAAAAGTTATACAAGCACATATTGACAAACATGAAACTGTAATTTATAACTACTATTATATTCTTTCAAGAATACTTAAAAACATTAAAACCTGAGATGTTTTGTGAGAGTTCCGAGTCAACATTTCACCTTAGTTGTGCACTGTGTGAATATAAAGCCCAAGACCAATGGATCCAGTTCTGGGGAGCTGATCAAGTATCTTGAGGTAGTCAAGGCACTCAAGTGGTATAGAACGGCAATCTGCTCTGATAGAGGGAATAATTATTTGAGGAGTACACGTGCATCAGCATTTTCAATTAATATCAACATAGGATGCTAAATTACATGAATATGTTGTTCATATACAAAAACTGCCTAGTGATAGCTCTTTCTCCTACTTTTCATTTGTCCAGAAAGGTCATGTTCCACCACAGCTCTGGTACCAAGAATTGAATAGATTGGGGAAGGAATATCTTCCTCTTCTCCCATGCTTTTATCTCATCAGGTTGAAATTCGAGGATTTTTTTTTATTTGTCCTATTTTATTTGTCATTTTAAATTTGGGGTAAAAATAGTTCCATCCCCACTAGACGTGGATGCTCAAGCCATGGCTACTTTAGGGGCAGGATTCCAGTCTAGAAATGTAACTGGCTAATCCAGAGCCTAGGCGTATTTTGTTCATTAAGTACTTTTCTATTGTCCCTTTTAGGGAGACTATAGATATAAGCACAATTCTCTAGAGAACTAAGACTAAAGCCCAAGGGAAAATGGGGAAAGGACTTTGGACTTTGAACTTGAAGGGATTGTACTATTTAGAAACTGAACCAAACTGTGAACAAGTCTAATCTCTTCTTCTCTCCAGAAGATGAGGGAGAGATTATGTCCCCATCTACCACCAAGGTTGGGAGAGGATTATTTGTTTATTGTCTTTCCTTTGAAGTAAATATTTCTTTGAAAAAGATAAATGGTCAAATAGAATTGGATGTAGAGGATCCTTTAAAATTGAAGGAATACCATCAAAAGCCACTGGAACCAAGAGCAAAGAGTCTAGATCACAGAACTCTAGAAAATGTGTCAAATATAAAATATTTCACAAATATAACATATATCACAAATATGCCATTAGGCAATAGAGACCAAGGTGGTCAAAGAGTTCAAGGCCAAGGACAAGTGACAAAATTTGGCCCCAAAGGAGAGATATAAGAAGATTCAGAGAAGAAAATCTGCACATTCAAAAAGTTTATAATTTTGTTTATAATCAGGAACAATCTGAATATTATAAAAACAAAACCAAATTGATTTGTTTTGTTTCCATGATATTGTTTCTGTTTATTTTCTTATAAAACTATTTTATCAATTCGTATACATACTCAGTATACATAGAGATGCTAGCTATATGGATAGATAAATTATATAAACATGTGGGCAGGTAGCGATAGTGAGAAAAAAGATGATTGATAGATGAATAGATAAATATGTAAAGAAACTGGGATTTCTTGACTGTAAGAAACCCTTATGATGGGAACTCCCTCCACTAATGCAGATTACAATCCCATCTAGGATCTAGTAGTTTAATCCTATAAACTACTGGTAATTATATGACTTGCTTTAAGGCACACTCTTCCTAACTTAAAGTCCATCATAATATCCATTCGACCATATATTTTATATATTTATAAAGAATTGAACCCAAGACTTTCTTGACTTCGTCTTGCTTTCTACACATTAAACTATATACTGCATTGCAGAAAGTCAGAAAGACCTAGATTCACAAATTTCCTTTAACACATACCAGCTGTGTGACCCTGGGAAACAATTTTGCCTCTCAGGGCCCCAGATAAATCTCTAAGACTATAATTTACAAATAAATTGCCAATCCCTCTACTTATATTCAAAGCATACATTACATATAAGAATGTACATGTTTAAGAAAAATAATCTAGGGAACAAAAACTTTAGATAAATATAAAGGATAGAGATTTGGTTTAAAGCTCTATTTCTTTTGAAGATTATTAATGGTCCTGTTTTGGAATAGCTGGAATAAGAAAGAAAAAAGCTGAATCAGAATGAAAGCATCAACAATTCCAAACAGTTGAATCAAAATTGTGCATCATATTTAACACCAGGTGGCGATCTTTTGCTTCATAAAAAAGGTCTAAAGATTAGACAGAAAAAATATCTTCTCTGACCCCATTTCAGACTAGTTATTTCATAGTTTTTGTTACTTTTAGTAAATTTCAATGATGTATCTTCCTGCCACGTGAGATACAACATAAAAATCTCATCTTTTTCTACATGATGCTATAAAAGATTAGTTGCAAAGTCATTTAACTTTATTTGCCTCAGTTTCCTCATCTGTAAAATGAGCTGGAGAAGGAAATGGCAAACCACTCCAGTATTTTTGCCAGGAAAGTCCCAAATGGGGTCACAAAGAGTCGGAAACAACTGAAGAAAACTTTATAACAACAACAACAAATTATCAAAATGCAGGAAAATCATTAAAAATGTTTTCTTTAAAACTTCTATAAAATCTTTTTTTTAATTATAGCTTTTTATTTACAAGATATGTAACAATGAGTCTAATAGCAAGAGGCCATAAATCAAAGCTATAATTTAGATAACTAAAGAGGTTTCAAACAGCTTTGTTAGATTTTTATTTTATTAGCTGTGGCAAAGTGGGTAGCCTAGAATTAGGAGGACCTAAATTCAAATGCAGCCTCAGACACATATTACCTATATTATCCTGGGTAAGTCACTTAATCTCCATTTACCTCAGTTTCCTCATGTCTAATATAGTAAGTTCTATAAAGGCCTACTTCATTTTACTGCACTTCATAGATGCTAATTTTTTTTTAATTGAAGGTTGTGGCAATCTTGTGTTAAATCTATCAGTGTCATTTTTCCAACAGCATGTGCTCACATCTTGTGTCTGTATCACAGTTGGGTAATTCTTATAATATTTCAAGCTTCTTCATTATTATTATATCTGTTATAGTGATCTATAATCAGTGATCTTTGATGTTATTAATTTTATTTAAAACCACATTCATATAAGACGGCAAATTTAATTGATAAATGTCTGTTTTCTGATTGCTCCTTTCTTCTCTCTGCCTATTCCTTGAAGTTTCCCTATTCCCTGAACACACAAAAAAATTGAAGAATATTATATAAAATCACTTGATACAGCAGCAGCAGGATTTGAGAGGTTTGACACAATTTTGAGGGAAATTCTACTGTGAGTAAAATGCAACAGAGAAATCTTTATAAAAGAAAAGGTCGATCAATGCAGAAAAATTCATTATTGTCTTATTTTAAGAAATTGTGACAGCTACCCCAAACTTTAGCAACCACCACCCTTATCAGTCAGCAGCCATCAATATTAAGGCAAAATCTTCTGCCCACAAAAAGATTAACATTTGCCAAAGGCTCAGATGATGGTTAGCATTTTTTAAGCAATAAAGTATTTTTAATTAAGTAATATACATTGAGAGTTTTTTTAGACATAATACTATTATACTTTCAATAGACTACAATATAGTATAAATATAACCTTTACATGCACTGAGAAACTAAAAAATTCATGTGATTTCTCTTATTGCAATGATCTGGAATCAAACTTGCAATGTCGCCTGTGTGTTGTTGGTGCTTTTATTGTTATTCTAGCTTGTTGAGATTTTTCTGAATCTTCACAATAAACTAATGCTTTTTTTTTTCAGTTCCTGATCACCTACAAATTTAAGTTTGATTTCTGTCTTTCCTTAAGTCATTGATGAAAATGTTAAATAGAACCAAACAAAGGATACAGTCCAGTGACCTGCCCCCAAAGATTTCTATTCAGTTTGAATATTGATCAATTTTTTTTTCAGTTGTCTAGAAAGGCTACACAGACTTTCTGTAAGTAGAGGTAAAATATGAACTCAGATGTTATGATTTAAAATCCACTGTTCTTTTCACTGCTCTAAAATGTTTCCCTGATTTTTCCTAGACTTAAATTCCTTTTTTACTCTGACATATTTAACTTTTCCTCAACTCAGTTCCTTGCGTGTAAAATGAGGATAATAATGTCTCCTTCATTGAGTTAATGTAAGGATCAAATTAAATAAGTAAAACAATATTTTGAAAAGAAATTAAAAAGCACAAGCAGAATGTTTAAAAATATTACTGACAGGCTAAATGTAGGCAAAGATGGTCAAAGCTACCCTTGTTTGATGACACAAGAGTCTACTTAGAAAACTTCAGAAAATTAGCAATGAAGCTAATTTAGATAATTGCTTCTATGAAGCAATGAGAAACAAAATAAATTTCTACAGAGCAGTAGCAAACCCCAAGAAGAAAGGGAAATCCCCAATTAAAATAATTACAAAATGAATAAAATACCTGAGTCTATTTACCAAGGCACTCTCAAAACACAAAAATTCAGTTACAAAAATTCTTTAAAGTAAGAAAGAATAATTTAAATTATATGGACAGTCATTTGCTCATAACTGAGCCATGACAATATAATAAAATGAAGGTATTAACTAAATTGATATATAGATTTAGTGACTATGCTAATTAAGCTAATAAAAGTACTTTATATGCCAAAAATATCTATCATATGTGTCTAAAGTTTATATATTTTAGGCATTTTTTTTTTTTTTTGCTGAGGCAATTAGGGTTAAATGTCTTGTCCAAGGTCACACAGCCAGGAAGTGTTAAAGAGTCTGAGACTAGATTTGAACTCAGGTCCTCCTGACTTCAGGGCTAGTGCTCTATCCTCTGCACCACTTAGCTGCCCCCTATTTTAGGCAAAATTAAATGAAATTTATTTGCAAGATTATGAGGTATAAAATTTCAAGGGAAATAATGAAAAGCATCTTCCAAGGTAGACTGTGTCACTTTTGATTAGATACCAGGAGGAAGTTTTTCCTTATGTGGTAAGGGATGTGGGAGGGAAAGATAATTGATCAAGGAACCTCTTATGCTTATTGTGAGTATCAAATGAGAAAATATTTGTGAAGCATCGTGCTTTGCACATAGTGAGCACATAATAAATACTTATCCCCTTTCTTCCTTCCTTTAGTTTCCTCATTCCTTTCTTCCATTCTTTTTCCTTCCTTCTATCTTTCATTACTTCCTTTACTCTCCCTTTCCTTCCATCTATTATTTCATCTTTATTTCTTCCTTCCTTTCTTCCTTCTTTCTCCATAGGAGACTAGCTCCTTTTCAATTGTCAGAGATAACTCTCTCTCCCTCTTTGTCATAGTTCCTCTGTTCTCAACTGGATCCTTACAGATTGTTTTGAATTTAGAGCTAACTACCTGATTTAATTAAGGCCACCAGGAGTATGGCTTCAGACAGTTATTGTCAAGCCTCCTTAAAAGTCCAACACACTGATGTTTAGAGTCTGACCCTAAACAAGCTCAGAATAACAATGCTCAAAGTCTAAGGGGGCAGAAACTTAACTCTTTATTACCTTCATTTCCTGGGGGAACTTAATTGATCAAGTATATCCTGTCCATTCCCAACACAAACAAACTTATATCACCCCTAAATTGACAACATCTGTGACTTCCTCCAGTTTTTCCTAGCTCTTCTTTCCAGGTGCAAATAGAACAAGTTTTATCCCCTATATTTAAATATAGCTATCATGTTCCCTATAAGTTTTCTCTTCTCCCAACTAACCTTGCCTTCTCCTTTAACCAATCCTCCCTATGACCATGTTCTTTGACATTCTACTTGCTTCTTAGATACCAGCTTTTCTTTGTCTTTCCTAAATGTGACTCCAGTCCTGAACCCAATACTCTAGCTACAGCCAGGTGAGAGATCAGACTTCCAGATTTATCACCTCTATTATTGTACATGACTCTCTTCATGTACCTGAGGCCAGCGTTACCTTTTTGGATGCTATACATCCCGGTGTCAGCTCCTACATGAAGCTAAGTGACCAATGGATAGAGTTCTGTGGAGTTTAGAAAGCTAGAAAACCTCAGTTCAAATTCAGCCTCAGGCACTTATTAGCTAGGTGACCCTGAGAATGTTATTATCCCCGCTTGTTTCCTTAGCTATAAAATAAGGGGGCTTGTACCTGATGGCATCACATGTCTCTTCCAGCTCTAAATCTACGATCTGATGTATCTTATAAACTAAAATCTCTGGGTGTTTTTTCACAAAGACCTTAGTCTTATATACCTCAACAACGATACTGTTTGAGGATGTATTCTGATGGAAGTGGATCTCTTCGATAAAGAGAGCTAATTCAGTTTCAATTGATCAAGGATGGACAGAAGCAGCTACACCCAAAGAAAGAACACTGGGAAATGAATATAAACTGCTGCATTTTTGTTTTTCTTCCTGAGTTATTTCTACCTTTGGAATCCAATTCTCCCTGTGCAACAAGAGAACTGTTCGGTTCTGCACACATATATTGTATCTAGGATATACTGTAACCTATTTAACAAGTAAAGGACTGCTTGCCATCTGGGGGAGGGGGTGGAAGGAGGGAGGGGAAAAATCGGAACAGAAGTGAGTGCAAGGGATAATGTTGTAAAAAAATTACCCTGGCATGGGTTCTGTCAATAAAAAGTTATAAAGAAAAAAAAAAGAATCATAAGGACCTTAGTCCAACCCTGATTTTCATATTAGATATTTGAGAAATTTTTTCAATCCAAGTGCAAATTTTACATTTATTCTTCACCCTCTATAAAATATTAGACCCTTATTCATTCTCTGAACCCCTTTGAAATCTATTTTTCATTAACACAGATATTTGAGAAATTTTTTCAATCCAAGTGCAAATTTTACATTTATTCTTCACTCTCTATAAAATATCAGACCCTTATTCATTCTCTGAACCCCCTTGAAATCTATTTTTCATTAACACAGGATATACTTCAAACTATGTCTTTACTTTTCAGCCAAAAATTCTATAATTGAAAAGTCACTTTTCCACAAGGATCTGATAATGACTGATTCCAATTCATTAGGCAGTAAGTGAAACCCCCAGCAGATGTCTGGTAATTGAAGTCTGCCTTCATGCACCTGTACCAGGTATTTAAACCATAATTTCTCAGGAAATTCTTGTTCAGGTGGTCTGAAAAGTACAGTTGGTCTACACAATGCAAATGCATGTAATGAGGGCTTATAAAATAACTTCCCTGGAGCCTTGCAAATCTAACCAAAAGGACCTTAAATTAAAAAGAAAAAAGTGGGAGGACATTAGCTAAGCCAGTCATCACAGAGACAAACTGCAATGTTCAAAGAATATATAAGGGTACTCTGAGGACTGAGGGCAGCAATAGAAAAGAAAATAAGGCCATTAGCAATTTAAAAAGAAAAACCACCATTGCTTCAGCTGTCTTCACACACAGATTGCAAAGCACAGTGTTGTTAATAAACATCAAACTAAAAACAATACCCCTGAGATCTGGTGGGGTGGGAACTCATGATTAGAAATATGGTTCTGGAAGTGTCTATCTTGTTAAAAAGAAAGAGGACTAGTAAAAAAAAAAAAGGGGGGGGGGTTTGACTGAAGAAATTTACAATCTACAAAGGGAAAGTCCGTTTCCCTTTGTGTAGAGCATTTATAGGAAGATAAACACAAGAAAAAAAGCAGAAACATCATTGTGGGAGTAAACTACAGACAATCTAGACAGAAGGAAGAAAGAGATAAAAGTTTCAGGAAACATATAATCAGCCCAGTGTGGAATTATGATATAATAGTATTGGGAGACTTCAATTATCTGGGCATTTACTGAAGGGTTCTCCTTGCCAAAAGCAAAGCAATTAATAAATGCCTGACTTGTCTTACTAATTTCATCCTTCTGGGGCAGCTAAGGTGGCGCAGAGGATAGAGCACCAGCTTTTAAGTCAGGAGGACCTGAGTTCAAATCTGATTTAAGACACTTAATATTTCTTAGCTATGTGACCCTGGGCAAGTCTTTATCCTTCAAAAACTGTGAAAAGTCATAAGAGGAACTGTCATTCTGGACCCAATTCTAACCAATGAAATTGCTAAACTACCTGGGAAAAATGTGATTTCAAAAGGATCACACAGGGCAGATTCCCATAGCCTTAAACAAGGGAAATCAATTGGGGAGGGGTGGGAAGTTCTGAAGGATAAATGTCAAAACAAACGAACAAAAAATTCCTAACAGAGGTAAAAAGTGAATTATCTGAAGAGATTAATGAGAATGAACAAGAAACTTGTCAACCCAGCTAGTTTTTGAAAACTTCTACAGAGGATAAATACAAGGGCAAATAAATTGGGATAAATACAAAAGCTTGGCACAGTCCAGTAAGAATAATGTCAGGAGATGTTAAATCTGAGAATGGACAGAGACTGGCAAGGAATGCTAAGTATAGCACACACAAAAAAGAAGGGCTTTTAAAATATGTATATAATTGGGAAAAAGTGAACCACTCGACCTTGATTTTGCTTCCTTTTTTTCTGCCAAGAAAAATGGAAAGAACCAAGCAAAAATTATTAATGAGTTGAAACTCAAGATGAGCATAGATACAATAAAGGAAAATTTAGTCTAGGAAAACTATTTCACAGGATACTGACATAATTTTTTTAATGAGAACAGGCGAGGTAACCTCACTTTATCTTACTCAGAACCAAACCACCAAAATACTTTCCAACTATTTCTAAATCATGCAGCCTGTATTCTAACCATCCTCATCCCCCTGGCACAAGAATTCAGGCTCTGTCCCTGGGACCCCAGCTCTCACAAGTGAGTTTTTCTCCAAAGATTGGCTAGAGTCCAATTGATAAATGGTCAAATCGAATGTTGGAGGGGATATGGGAAAACTGGGACACTGATACATTGTTGATGGAATTGTGAATACATCCAGCCATTTTGGAGAGCAATTTGGAACTATGTTCAAAGAGTTATCAAAATGTTCATACCCTTTAATCCAGCAGTATTATTACTGGACTTATATTGCAAAGAGATCTTAAAGGAGGGAAAGGGACCTGTATGTGCAAGAATGTTTGTGGCAGCCCTGTTTGTAGTGGCAAGAAACTGGAAAATGAATGGGAGAATGGTTGGGTAAATTGTGGTATATGAATGTTATAGAATATTATTGTTCTGTAAGAAATGGCCAGCAGGATGATTTCAGAGAGGCCTGGAGGGACTATGAACTGATGCTGAGTGAAATGAGCAGGACCAGGAGATCACAGGGCAACAAGACTATATGATGATCAATTCTGATGGATGTGACTCATCTCAACAACAAAATGATTCAGGCCAGTTTCAATGATCTTGTAATGAAGAGAGCCATCTACACCCAGAGACAAGACTGTGGGAACTGAGTGTGGATCACAACATAGCATTTTTACCCTTTTTGTTGTTGTTTGCTTGCATTTTATTTTATTTCCCTTTTTTTCCTGTTTGATTTGATTTTTCTTGTGTGGCACAATAATTGTATAAATATGTATGCATATATTGGATTTAATATATATTTCTACCATGTTTAACATATATTAAATTACTTGCCATCTAGGGGAGGGAGTGGAGGAAGAGGGGAAATTGGAACACAAGGTTTTGCAAGGATTAATGTTGAAAAATTAACCATGCATATGTTGTGAAAATAAAAAGCTTTAATAATAATATAAAAAAAAAGAGTGGCTGGAGTCAGGCTACCATGTCAATAGACCACTTACCAGCATACTACCTTCCCCTAGTTCTAGCTCCCCTTTATCGGAGGGTTGTCTTCCTTCATTAAGGAAGACTTTTGGGGATTAGTTAGGTGTCACATAGAACACCAGTTCTAGAGTCAGGAAGACCTAAGTTCAAATGCAGACCTGGACAAATCATTTAACCATTATATTTTCAAAAAAAAATACAAAAACAAAACATAATTACTCTTTGAGGACCAAAATGGTATTCTTAGTGTTTGGCACATATAAACCCTTAATAAATGCTTTTTTTCATCCATATATACATTTCTACAGAACTAGAAAAGGGCAAACATATACTTATTCAAAACAGGAAAGAGAGAAATCTGGAAACGACAGCCAGGTCAGTTTGACTTTAAATTGCAGCAAAAATCACAAGTCTAATAATAAAGAGATTTGTCCTTCCACAATTTGACAGTACTTCTCTTGCTCCCACAATATTTCTTACAAGTGGAGGTAGGCATCTTCTTTGTAACTTACTAGTCTTACAGAGTTGTCTAAGACATTGAGAAGTTTTTACATTGTCCAGAGTTTCACAGCCAGCGAATAACAGAGATAAAATTTTAATACATGTCTTTCTTATTTCAAGACAAGCTCTCTACTCACTATACCATACTGTCTCTCTATATTCCTGCGACACATTATGCCGCATCCTCAAAAATATTTTAGAAATCTAAGTTTGTCAGTAATTTTCCTATGAATGACATTAGTCTCCAGTAAAACCATGTTTCTCTTTCTGTCTTCAGAATTTCTTTTTGAGAGTTTCATGTTGTACCTAAAGTAGACTTCATTTGTGTAAGATATCAAAGAAAGAGGAAAGAGACCTATATGTCCCAAAATATACATAGAAGCTCTTTTTGTAATAGCTCCAAACTGAAAACTAAGTAGCTCCAAACTGGAGTCACACTTATTGGAGAATAGCCAAGCAAATTATGGCATATGAATACAATGGAATATTGTTTATAGGAAATATTGAAATGGGTAGATTCAGAGGCAAATGGGAAAAGTTTTATGATCTGCTACAGAGTAAACATGCTTTGAATGAATAGATTTCAAATGTTTTGTAATCTAGCTTTCTAAAATCTTGCATAATCTTAGATCCACTCTTTCCTCAGTCATTACCATGGAGATTTGGTGAGCAAAGGTGTCTGGGCAGATATTAATCAATGTTTCCCAAGATTTGTGGCTGTTTCCAACCTTGATTAAAGTTTTGAGAAGTGGAGAGCGCCTATGTTCAAGAGACTGGAAGTTTGGACAGAACCTCAGCTGGGTCTCCATTCTAGACTACTCAAGCAGGAAATTAAATACTAGCCAAAGAACTTTACCAGATAATAGACAAAGGTTAAAAAAAATGTGGAGTTCAGTACAGAAAAGAACTGAGAACAAAACAGAGAAGGGAAGCCCAGAGCCAGCAGATTTGTGGAGAGCCAATGACAATGTATTGAGCTGTTCCCTAGCACCTTTCTCTCTCCCCCTCTGCTTCTGTTGCAAGGAAATTACCCTCCAAACTGATCAAATAACTAATTCCTGTTGCTTTTTCCAATCTTAATGGATGAAATTGATAAATGGTCAAAGGATATGAACAGACAATTTTCAGATGAAGAAATTGAAGCTATTTCTAGCCATATGAAAAGATGTTCCAAGTCATTATTAATCAGAGAAATGTAAATTAAGACAACTCTGAAATACTACTACATACCTGTCAGATTGGCTAGAAAAGTAATGAGGAATGTTGGAGGGGATGTGGGAAAACTGGGACACTGATACATTGTTGGTGGAATGAACAAATCCAGCAATTCTGGAGAGCAATTTGGAACTATGCTCAAAAAATTATCAAACTGTGCATACCCTGTGATCCAGCAGTGTTTCTACTGGGCTTATATCCCAAAGAGATCTTAAAGAAGGGAAAGGGATCTGTATGTGCCAAAATGTTTGTGGCAGCCCTGTTTGTAGTGGCCAGAAACTGGAAACTGAGTGGATGCCCATCATTTGGGGAATGGCTGAATAAATTGTGATAAATGAATATTATGGAATATTATTATTCTGTAAAAAATGACCAGCAGGATGAATACAGAGAGGACTGGAGAGACTTACATGAACTGATGCTAAGTGAAATGAGCAGGAGCAGGAAATCATTATATACTTCAATAACAATACTATATGATGATCAATTCTGATGGACGTGACTCTCTTCAACAATGAAATGAACCAAATCAGTTCCGTTTGTTCAATAATAAAGAGAACCAGCTACACTCAGCGAAAGATCTCTGGGAAATGAGTGTGAACCACTACATAGCATTTCTAATCCCTGTTTTTGTCTGCCTGCATTTTTGATTTCCTTCGCAAGTTAATTGTACATTATTTCAAAGTCTGATTCTTCCTGTGCAGCAAAATAACTGTATGGACATGTATACATATATTGTATTTAACATATACTTTAACATATAACAACATGTATTGGTCTACCTGCCATCTGGGGGAGGGGGGAAGGGGAAGAAGGGGAAAAATTGGAACAAAAAGTTTTACAAGGGTCAATGCTGAAAAATTACCCATGCATATATCTTGTAAATAAAAAGCTATAATAAAAAATACTAATGGATGAAAGAAGAGGAAGACCAATTTTGTCCCTTCTTGCCTAAAGCACCATTGCAGTTGAACATGGACAACACACGAATTTGTTTTCCTTGATTATTCATTTGTTACAGGGATTTTGCTTTTCTTACTTTCTCAACTGTGGAAGGAGATGTGAGAAAGAGAGGATGGATTTTCACTTGAAAATAAAAGAAGGACAGCCAAGTGGTACAGTGGATAGAGCCCTGCCCCTAGAGTTAGGAGGAACTGAGTTCAAATTCAACCTCAGATACTAGCTGTATGATCCTGAACAAGTCATTCAACACCAATTGCCTCAAAAGAAAAGAAAAAATTTTACAAAAAGAGCCTAATGCTTTTTCAGATTTAATGTTTCCTAAAATCATTGATATAAGTAATCTAGACTCCACTTTTGTTTTTGCTGATGTACCCCAAAATATCAGGGGACCCTCATGTACAAAAATAAGGAAACAGATGTTAGAATGGAATGTATAAGGAACAGCAAGAAAACTTTTTTGGCCAGATCATAAAATGTGTAAAGGAAAATGATGTATAAAAAGCCTCAAAAGTTAGGTTGGTATCAGGTAATGAAGTGACAGTGTTCATCTGTATAAGGATAGCATAACATGATTCTTCAACAACACTGTGACCTTCATCTCTTAATTTTTTCTCAAGCTATCAACTTTGCTCTGACTACTACTTTCCACCTCCCCTGTGTTGACCTGCTATCCATTCACTATCTTCACTTCTCTTCCTGTGCTACTACTGAATAGAGGTAGAGGAAATCCCAAAATCTTGGTGACTGGATCCACTACAAATTTATGTTATATAATTTCTATTGGAAGCAAGGCAATCCTCCTTGGATCTCCTTAACTGACTCACTACCCTATTCACCACAGCTTTTTATCCCTCCCTCAAGTTTCCCATGGAAATCCATCCCCTCATCCCCCCAGCTGAAGGTCTTACTTCATACTTAACCTGAAAAAATGAAGCTGTTCACTGAAAACTCTCTTCTCCCTCCTCAGCTCTCTTCACCCAAATGTCTTTCCCTACTATGTAAAGTCTCACATGAAGAAATGGCCCTTCTTATCAAGGCAAACCTCTCTATGTGCACCTTTGATTCTATTCTGCTTTTTTCAGCATATTTCCCCCTTTATAATCCTACTTCTCCCTCTATCTACAGACTGATTCCCTGCATTTCCCCATTTTACAGGTGAGAAAACTGAGGCATAGAGACATCACATAACTTGTAAGTTTCTTAAGTAGGATTTGAAATCAGGTCTTTCTGACTTCACATCCACCATCTGCTCTATTCACTGTGCCACTGAAATGCTGTCTTGGGAAGTTTCCTTGCCAATTTTTTTGTAGAGAAGAAAGAGCATGGAACACTACAGCACATGGGAACTCCAAAGTCCCTTTTAATCCTGACCCCTAAGCCTCCATATTTACTAATTATCCCTCTCATTCAACTTAAATTGTCTTCATTAATTATTTTATGTTCACATCATGGAGTATAAATTAATAAGAGGAGAAAGGGTCAGTTTCATGCTATTTTCCCTGGACATTGATATTTCTAGTTATGAATCTGTCCATGATAGAAGTTAAAGTCCTTTTATCTGGGAAAAAAGTGAAAGTCATGGCTAGAAAATTTCTGCACAGTTCAGAGTCACAAGTGTTCATACAATTAGCCAGAATCCAAGATAAGGGACATGGAACATGAAAGCCAGACATGAAAAGCAGTGTCTAGAATCAAAAGTGGGATCAAGATCAAGAACGGAGTGCCAGAACTGAGCCAAATCATGCTCAGAGTCAGGTTACAGAATTTTAATATGAGATAAGCAATAAGTCTCCAAGGACCAGAAAGAATTTTCTCTTTTTGTTGTACTCATATGTTACTGATACACACAAGGCTCTATGCCCAGTCTGATACAGTACCTGTTTCAGAGCAATGATGGGTCTAAGGAAAGGTGGCTAAAGGAATACAGCTTTTTAATCACTGTAAATTTTGGCATCAATTGAATAGGACTTAAAAACCAGTCTTAAGATTATGTATTTAGAACTGGACCATAGAGACCTGCTGGCCCAATAATCCCCCTCCCCTGCCCACTACCCACTGCCCACCCCTCCCACTACCATCCCATTTTGAAGGTGAAGAATTGCCCACCCCTCCCACAACCACCCCATTTTGAAGGTGAAGAATAGAAAATACAGAGAGGTTAAGTAATATATGGGAAATTTTTGAATCCAGATCCTCTGAGGCAAGAATCAATCAGTATTCCATATATTGTATTTAACTTATACTTTAACATATTAACATGTATTAATCAACCTGCCATCTGGGGGAAGGGATAGGGGAAAGGAAGGGAAAAGATGGAACAAAAGGTTTTGCAATTGTCAATGCTGAAAAATGCCCATGCATATATCTTGTAAATAAAAAGCTATAATTTTTTTTAAAAAATGAAAAAAAAGAAGAATCAATCTGTATGTTTTCCACTGTACTGCATTACTTTTCCAAATAGTTTGATTTAAGGCAGAATTTTGAAAAGATATAAATTATTCCCCCTTTTGAAAAAACATTGATTTTTTTAAAAAATGTAACAGAAATATCATCATGCTTAGGAGTCAGTTATCCAAATCAGGTCCAAATAATCCAAAATAATTTTGTATCTTCAGCTGTCTTGCTATTTGTTATATTCATTTTGGAGTTTCTCTTGAAATTTCCATGTATAAAGTAAAAACAAGGTTGTGGAGGAAGCAGTAAGAGCAGTAAGAGTCTTCTGGTGGAGGAAGAGAAATTTAAAAGTTCTCCATCTAAGAAGGAGATGGGTGTTTAAACTGAGTTTGCTGCAAGTTGGGACGTTAAGATTCTGAGGCACAAACAGGTCTTTGAACTTCTATCAGAACTCCAAAAAACAAACAAACAAACAAAAAATTGTAAGATTCTTTAGAAAAGTTCTCATCTACCCTCCCTGCATTTCTTTTTATTTTCTTTTAACATCCATAAAAAGAGCCTTCCCATAGGTTCATTCGCACTCTGTTCATTTTACAAAAAAGGAAACCGAGGCGCAGAAAGGTCCCCCAGAGTCAGTTCTTTGTTGGTACGGCACATCTCATTGGGTACTTTCTCTTTAAATTTCAGGGGTCCTCAAACTTTTTAAACAGGGGGCCAGTTCATTGTCTCTGACTGTTGGAGGGCCGGACTATAGGAAAAACAAAAACTTTGTTTTGTGGGCCTTTAAATAAAGAAACTTCATAGCCCTGGGTGAGGGGATGAACATCCTCAGCTGCCGCATCTGGCCCACGGGCCGTAGTATGAGGACCCCTGGGACAGTCCAGAAGCCCTCAGGTGAGAGGCACCTTCCCTGGCACGGAGCTGGAACTCGGGCTCTCGGGTCCTAGGCAGGCAGCCTCCTCCCCCTTGGCAGAGAGATGGTGTTGGGAGATGGACTTGCACTAGGCGGCGGAAAAGGGCCACCCACCACCCGCGGCCCGGGGCTGCCAGGCAGCGGGCGATGCCCCTTGGCGCAGCGGACCTGCAGCGCCCCGGGCAAACGTAGCCGAGGCCCTGGGAGCCGCGGGGGCGAGCTCGCCCACGGAGTGATGTGACGCCGCCACCGCTTCCACCTGCAGCCCCTCTCCCCACTCACCCACTCGCAAGTATTGCCGCGGGCCGATTAGGAGAGTGGGCAGCGCTCCCTCTGGAAAAGCCAGCGCGGGAAAAGGACCTGGGAGCCGGTTCTAAAGCGCCCCTTCCCCGCAGCATCCCGGGGGGCAAGGAAGACTGAGAAAGCTGGGGCCGACTCTGCCGCCCCCTTTCCTCATTCTTTTTCCTCTCCTGAGAA
Organism: Antechinus flavipes; assembly: GCF_016432865.1. Classification (NCBI taxonomy): domain Eukaryota; kingdom Metazoa; phylum Chordata; class Mammalia; order Dasyuromorphia; family Dasyuridae; genus Antechinus; species Antechinus flavipes. Next base: position 171,891,536 of record NC_067403.1, on the reverse strand, counting down.
AAGTTTGCAGAGAAAAAGGGCCAGCCGCCCTGGACTGTTCCTCCTTCGCCCTGTCGACATTATGTTCCAAATAGGGAGGTCCAGTATCATCCCCAAACCTGCTCCACGCAACCTGGAGGACCTGGACTCAGTGCAGAGCGTCCTGATGCACAGGTTAGTGGCGGGGTGCGCTGGGAAGGAGGCGAAGGGGGATGGAGTGGTCCCCTCTGCCCAACCCGCAGGGGACCCGTGTTCCTGGTTCTGCGTACCGGATGGGGGCTCTAGGATTTGTCTCCCCTGAGAACAAGACCCCAACAAGTAGTGTAACCCTGCTTCCCAACACTCATCTTGATAATTCAGCAATCTAGAAGGAAGCTACCCACTAACTTTAATTTCCCTTCAAAAAGAAAAGCAATCCCTTCAATCCCCCACCAAAAAAAAAAAAAAAGGATTGTGGTAGCGATTCAATAAAGTAACTTTTAAAAAATTTACACTTGCTCTTAATCTACCTTCAAAGAACCACATTTAGAGGTTCATTACATAGGAGGAGAGCACACATTTACAGGCCCCTGGGGCGAGCCTGGTGTCTCAGTGTTAGCTGCACTGGGGCATTTGCCCATCCCTGCTAAGAGCAAATTTAGGGACCTGGAGTTGCCAGGAATCAGGGAACGTCTCCTGGTGAATAAAGAATGTAGCGCCATAGAACTGGGCTGAACAGAGCCTGCTTCTTCATCTTGGAACCCAATGAGAGAGTCTGACCCCGAAGTCCTCCCGCTGGGTTCTTTAGAGCTCAGAAGCGTTGCTATCTGGCGGAGGAAGGGGCAGGAGCTCCCTTGGGGATCTGTCCTAAGGGGTTGAGTAGTTTGTAGAGAGGGAGAGTATGTGCCCAAAAGGTCTTTTGAGAACTTTATGGGAATTCTCTCATCTGTAAATATTTCAAGTGACCCTTTTTAAGTCTTTGTGCAAAAACACACGGAAAGCACAGTTCTCTTGCCTTAGATGTGTGACAAAGATAGTGTGCAAAACAGAAACAATCTCTTTTTTTCCAGCATCCCTGTGAAACATGCAATTTGGCAGTTTTCTTCCGAAGAAGGGGGCCTGCTGTGCCCTATAAAATGCTGTCAGATGAGCCACCGAAGGGGGCTCTGGAATTTCCTTGGCCTTTATTCAGAAGGACCCCCTCTTAAAGTATGGATGTGAACACTAAAACATTTGACACAAACTCGGAGCAAAACATACTCTGTAAAGTAAGAGCTGTGTTAATTCCAGTATTTGCTATTCACACACATACACACACTTCTTTTTTTTTAATAACCTTTTATTGACAGAACCCATGCCAGGGTAATTTTTTACAGCATTATCCCTTGCACTCACTTCTGTTCCGATTTTTCCCCTCCCTCCCTCCATCCCCTCCCCCAGATGGCAAGCAGTCCTTTACATGTTGAATAAGTTACAGTATATCCTAGATACAATATCCGTGTGCAGAACCAAACAGTTTTCTTGTTGCACAGGGAGAATTGGATTCAGAAGGTATAAATAATCCAAGAAGAAAAACAAAAATGCAAGCAGTTTATATTCATTTCCCAGATACACACACTTCTTAACAGAAATTCTTCATGGAATAAGTGTCAATCGCCAGAAGCATCCACTCTGGTGATTGGCATAGAGAGGATTTTATCCAAAGAATACCTCCTACTAAAGCCATGAGATAGAAGGGAGTGGACTTTAACTCCAGGAGCAAATTTAGGCTGTAATGGTGATTTCGATGGCATCATAAGGCAGCAGAATATTTCTGGAGCAAATCTCCCCAGTATCAGGCTTGCAAACCTTCTTTATCTGAGTTATAAATAAATGCTCTCAGATGCTAAAGGGTCCCTGGGAACCTGAGAAACTGAAATGTATTTTGTTGAAGAGTTACCATTACATTTAAAAAACCAATACTCTCATACTGTGGGGATTTGGGAGGAGAGGAGAATAAATTTGAACATATTTCGTGGAGTTTCTTCCCTTCTTTTTGAAAATTGGGGATGTGGTAAATGCCATTTCTTCAGATTTCTCTGCCATTTACCGAACCAATAACTTTACAAAGATAAATCCTGAATCTTTTTTTTAAGATTAGAAGGCCCAAAAGCTAATCTAAACAAACCCATTTTCTTGAGAGTCAAAGTGCCTGGTCTATTTTTTTATATAACTTTTCCAACATTTTGTTATGTTTCTCTTTGAAAAGGCCCTCATCAGCCCTCCACAGACTTTTTGGCAACTGTGTTAAAAAAGACCAACAGCCTCAAGCAAAGGGAAATGACAGGCATTAGAAAATAGAATAAAATCCTATTTTATTTTATCTCTTAATTTCCAAGCCTAAAACTTCTGGGTATTTATTTTTTTAATTACTTGTATATTTTGTTAGTATAGATTTCAAAATGCAAAGCAGTAAGTTGCTGAACTTTGTAGAAAACTAGTTGAGCCAAACCATAATTGAACCAAAGTTGTAAGCTCTTTTCTGCATGAAGTTTTAACTTCAAAAATATGTCTCTTTTAACATAACAATGGCAAAGCAGAAAACTCAACTAAAATGCTTTGGAAAAATGTTGGTCTATTTCCTGGGCATGTATTATTGAGAAAGATATTGGGAAAATTTGCTTACCTATTTTAATTTGAGATAGTCTTTAATATCCCATCATCTTAACTTAGGTGATTAAGCAAATTGCATTAGGATTTCTCAAGACATCGAAAGGATTCTTTTAAATATTGGGGAAAAGTTATTGAGAGAGAAAAATCTTATTAAAGATTTGTAGCATATTGTAATAGAAACCCACATATTGAAATTCGAAGTCTCATCCTTTCCTTTACTAATTATGTAACCTTAGGAGATCTTTAATTGGAACCTCATTTTCTCTATTTTGTAAAAATATATATACATACATATATTGCCTTACATGCTATACATGAATTGAAACAAAAGAAAAATCACAGAATAAATATTTGTCCTGGTACACAACCAGATCTTTATAAGTAAGTGTCCAATATATTTTAGCATGTTTAACATATATTAGATTGCTTGCCATCTAGGGGAGGGGGTGGGAGGAAAGAGAGGAAAATTTGGAATACAAGGTTATGCAAGGGTCAGTGTTGAAACATTATCCATGCATATGTTTTGAAAATAAAAAGCTTTAATAAATAAATAAATAAAAATCCAAAACTTCAAAAATAAAGTTTCAATTCTACCTATTGCTTCCTTCAAAATAGCTCATGTCCCACCTTCTTTAAGAGGCCTTTCTTAGTTTCTGTCTCAATCTCTCCACTGCTATCGTTGCTATTGCAACAGAATGGCTTCTACTTAGTCTGTGTGCATCTTGTTTGTGTATAGATATTTCCATGATGTCTCCCCACACACACACTAAACTGGGAGCTCCTTGTGTTTTTGCCTTTTTCTCTTTGTACTCCGATACTTAACACTTTCCTTCGTGGCAAGTTCAAGCTTAAAATGCTATTTTAAAAATAGGATCTTGCTCTTTATTTTTTTCAATAAAGTAATTTCTAAAAATTCATATTCTCTAACCTCAAATAGAGTCTCACTATTATTGCCTGCAGTCCTTTTATTAATCTCTAATTGAGTCTCCATCTCAGTCTCCATAATGGCTATTTCAAATTTCTTTCCTGTATTATCACACCTTTTTCCTTTGCAATTTCATCATCCATTTTCTCTTCCCCACTAATTCCACATCATTCATGAGTTTCCACCAATTAGGTGGCTCAATGAATAGAGCTCTAAGTCTGGATTTAGGAAGACCGGTGTTCAAATTTGGTCTCAGATATTTATTAGCTGTGTGACTGGACAAATCACTTCAGCTCTGGCAACTAGGTGGCTCAGTGAAGAATGCACTGAGTCAAAAAGCCCTAAATTCAAATCCAATCTCAGATACTTACTTGGTGTGTGATCTTGGACAAGTCACTTAGTCCCTGCTGGCCTGGAAGGAGAAGGAATTGGCAAACCACTCCAGTATGTTTGCCAAGAAAACCCCATGGACATTATGATCTATGGGGTCACACTGGACACAACCACCTAAGGATCTGTCCCAGATTCTCTTTCCTTCTCTCTATACATCATTCCTTTTTGTGGCCTTACATTTTTGCAGATAAATGGATAAAGCATTTATTAAATGTCTATTATATATTCACTGTACTAGCATATTGGGAAAGATAGACAGACTGGGAAAAATTGAGAGGCAGAGACAAAGAAACGGGGAGAGATAGAATGAGAGAAAAGAGAGAGAAAGAGAAAGTCAAAGCCAGACTTCCTAATCTTAAAAAATCTTCAGTCACAGAGGGGAGATGACTTCCAAATCTTTTATCCAGCCCTAATTTCTCTCTGGGATTCCAGTCCTTCCTCTCCAACCGCCTGATGGACATCTCCAAGTGAATGTCTTGCTTCCAAAATAATCTTTTTGTCTCCTTTTTAAAAGTAATCTTCCTAATACCAAGTCTGATCACATCTTGAATGGTTCTCCATTTCCTGTGATATAAAACACAGACTCCTTATTCTGGCATCCAAGATGCTCCAGTTGGCTCTTTCCTTTTCATGCTACTCATCTTGTTTTACAATCAAATTGAATCATAAGCTACTTTTTCTTTCTTTTTTTTCTCTTTTCCCTCTTCTGTTTACTTGTGGTTATTATCCTACCTAATAATGAAGAAACCATTGCTGGACCAAGAAGGCTGGGGCACGAGCCCATACCCTTTCCACAAGGAGCCCCTCTGTTCTGGATCCAGGCACCAGTTGCATACTAGATTCAATCCCACAGAAACCTTAAGGATAGGAAGACTAGACTCTCTTTATTCACATGCTTCAGCTTGTTAAATCCCTTGCCCTGATATCATTGAAAACAAACTATTTATTTTTTATTATTATATGTTTTTATTTACACAACATATGCATGAGTAATTTTTCCAACATTGATCCTTGCAAAACCTTCTGTTCCATCTTTTTCCCTCCTTTCCCCATTACCTCCCCCAGATGGCAAGTAGTCCAATATATGTTAAATATAAAAGAAATTATTTATAAAACAGGGTTTTTCCAAAAGAGGAGAGAGAGTAGAAATGTATTCAATGTAATTAGGTATAGGACAGTTATTTATTTGCTCCACACAAGAGAAATGCTAAAATACAAAAGATCCATAAGTGTGTATTTGATTGGAAGACAGACCAAATGACAGCAATAACTTCAGGTTATCATCTGGAAGCTGATCCTTAAAACTGTATTAACGTGCAGCATTTTGCAGTAAAAACTACTTGGTGCTAGATTGTCTGCCTCTGCTTCCTGGCAATCCAGGCTGACCTAACATGATCAGCTTGATTTTGGCTCCTTTTCTTGTCACTGGCTGACTTTCCTAATGTAGAAGATTTCCTTCTACACCAGTCATCCCTACTCATTGAACCCAGAACCACAAGAGAAAGACAGTTAAGGCAAAAAAGCAAGCCACAAGCTCTCTCTCCTTTTAACTGGTCCAGCATCCCAGGAGTGATACGGAGGATGAATGAGACCATTCAAGACTTCTCCATCATGCCGAAAGGGTGAGTCCCCAAATAGGCCCCAAAGCTCTCCAAAACCAGGAAGAACAGTCCCAAGCACTCTTCATGAGACTTCTGTTTCACCTTGAAAAGACTCTTGAGGAATCTTCCTGTTGAAATCTTTCCCTTCCTTCAAGGTTGGATGCTTTCATCTTCCTGAGGTCTTTTCCTGATTCTTCTGACCAGAGGAGACTCCTCCTTTACAATATCTCATACCTTTTTTGACATCTTCTATATACTTTTTGCACAAGGACTGTATTATTTTTCATTCTTTTCCCCCCAGCATACATAATAACAATTGCCAATATTAACTAGCATTTATAAAGCTCCTTAAGGTTTACAAAGTACTGTAAATGAACCTCATTTGATTCTCACAGCAACCCTGGGAGGGAGATGCTATTTTCCCCATTTTACAAATGAATACAATTATCCCTTCCACAAAGAGGCATGATACATCAGGTCAATATAAGAAATTAAATGGGAATTTTGTGAAAACTGCAGACAAGACACAAAGGTCAGTAGGCAACACAGAAAAAATTTAGAAATTCAGAAATGTATAAAAAGTATGTTTGCTTTTGTATAATACCAACATATTTTATCTTTCAATGCTATAAAGACCCCATTAAAAAATTAAAAATCAGACTTCTCTGGTACAAAGAGATGGATTTTTCACACTGCTAACCCCTACAATGTGGAAAGAATAAGTATATTTTGTAAATGAGACTAAGAGATTAGGTGACTTATCTAGGTTCACACAGCTAGTAAGTATCTGAGGTCCAGACTTAATTGTATTTGCCTTCAGGGGCAATGCTCTATATACATCTACTACTCAGTATTTAACAGCTACTTATTAAAGTCAAATTCAAATTCAACCAATATTTGTTAAAAGTTCCTACTCTGTGAGTACCATGGCATAGTAGGTAGAGAACTGGTCTGAAAGATGAGAAACCTGGATTCAAGTGCATCTCTGTATGATTCTGGATAAGTCACTAAATTTCCCAGTTTTCTAGACAATTTTCTAAAAACATGAGTTGCAGAGGTTGCTAAAAAGGCATTTCCCCGAGTAAGAGTTCCCTTTATAAATGAAATCCTAAATCCATCCCTTTTCCCTGTTTACATTCTGGGCAAAGCCAAATGCTAGATGCTAATGACAGATAAAAATATCTTTGGTCCTGTCCTCAGGGAGCTCACATTTTATGGATGGGGAGGGTAAGCTATGACATGTATATCAATAAGATCTGTGAGTTATGGAGGCAAATGGGAAAATCCAAGAAAAAGCTCTAGAAGTATTTGAGAAGAAAAAGAGAACTTTCAGGTTAGAAGAGCAATAGCAGTGTGGTTAGGGAAGGCTGAGCTGATAATGTATGATAAATATGAGAAGGAAACTCACCCCAGACACAGCAAGGAGAAAAATGATTATGTCTCTCTTATATTTAGTAATTAAGTATTGAATCAGAACCAAGGTTTTTCCCTCTTTTCTACTTGCTCATCCAGAAACCAACCAGCATGGGAAATCTTGGGCAAAGACTTACTCAAGCTAAGATTTAATCAAAGATAGTTAAAAAAAAAATTCTAAGTTTAGGTGAATGGATGGATTACTGCTCATTGTGTTTACTAAGGTCTGGGAAAATGTGGACTCCCCCTTTTGTCAAATGGTGATATGAAAATTGATGTTTCTTTTGGATAACCCAAGTCATGGATCTCCAGGACTTTCATTAGAATGAGCCCACATCTCATAATATTCATTTTCTTATTATTAACCAATCCAAAATTGCCATGCTCAGGAATATCCACCATTCCAAGGGCATATAGTATTGAGTGGGATCCATGAGAGATCTTTAGCATTCAAGAACACCAGTGAGCTATTTTATTAATAAAATGCTAGCATTGTTAATAAAATGACTAATTACCCAGAAACTGTCTCTTGAACTTTTAAAACAACATAGGAATGACTTATGTGAATGTGAAAAGACTGGAGATAGCAGATTAAGTTCAAGAAACCTGTTCTGAACAGAGAATAGGTAAAAAGAAATAAAATGAATTAAGGATAGCTGGACAGGCAGGATCCAAACTGTGAAGAAAAAAATCTGTCCTTAGCTTTGTTTTTTGGATTAAGTGTCACATCAGCGAATTTGTCTTTTTTCCTAGAAGTAATAAAAAGTCCCTACAGTTGTCTGAATCAAGAATGATCACAATTAGATCAATGGGCCTTAGGAAAAATGAATTCATCAGCAACTTAAGAGACAAGAAACTGAAGGTTGGGTGACTAATTAAGAGTTTTTAACTGGTAAAGGACAATGAGGACCTGAGGTAGGATGGCGCTCAAGTAAATGGAATGAGGGCAAATGGATAAAATAAATTTAGAGGCAGAAGATTTAGCAACTGGTTAAAGACTGGGAATGAAAGAAAGGGGAGAGTCAAGGACGGAGTGTTTGTTGAATAACCTGCCATAACAATAATTAATCTTTTCTGTTGCTGTTTTAAAAACTCTATGTGCTTTTATCTTTAAGGCTATCATATAAATGTAAGTTAGTCCTCAGAACTTCCTAATAGGGAAAGTTTGTGCAAAAATAATTCCTGAACTGTTCCTGCAGTGTTTAAAGTCCAGGAAAAGAAAGGTGCTCTGAATCCAATGTGAGCAGACTTGCAGAAAAGGCCCCCCTGCAAGATTTCCTTTGTTGGCCCAAATCATAAATGTATACCAACTGAAATGCATGTAATCCCACATTTAGGGGGCATTATTTGAGAATTTGGTCATTTAAAAAAGTATATTTTCCAGAAAACTGAAGCTCACCTCCCCACCCCATTTAAGGCTCTCATACTTTAAAAAAAAAAAAAAAAAAAGTAGTTTTAACAGCTTTGGGGAAATTTTTTCTTATTGGAATATATGGGGAAAAGTATAATTTTTTCTTGATGATTCAGGATTCTCATTGTATTTAGTTAATAACCCTTTATTAAGTATTTATTATAAATAAACCAGGGACTATGCTGAGGAACTAGAGATATGGGGGGGGGGGTAATCTAATACCTTTGGCTCAAGCCATCTTTCCAGATACTTTCCCACCATTATTAGCCATTAGTGACTAGTATCTCGTTTCTATTCAATTAATTAACCAATTCTATCAATTAAAAATCAGTCTGTTTTTTTTCAGTTTCTTTTTTTTATTATTATACCTTTTTATTTACAAGATACATGCATAGGTAATTTTTTAGCATTGACAGTTACAAATCCTTTAGTTCCAACTTTTCCCCTCTTTCCCCCCATCCCCTTCCCCAGATGGCAGGTTGATCAATACATGTTAAATATGTTAAAGTATAAGTTAAATACAATAGATGTATACATGCCCAAACAGTTATTTTGCTGTATAAAAAGGGTCAGACTTTGAAATAGTGTACAATTAGCCTGCGAAGGAAATCAAAAATGCAGATGGACAAAAATAGATGGATTGGGAATTCTATGTAGTGGTTCATAGTCCTCTCCCAGAGTTCTTTCCCTGGGTGAAGCTGGTTCAATTCATTACTGCTCTATTGGAACTGATTTGGTTCAGCTCATTATTGAAGAGGGCCACGTCCATCAGAATTGATCCTCATATAAGACTGTTGTTGATGTATATAATGATCTCCTGGTCCTGCTCATTTCATTCAGCATCAGTTCGTGTCTCTCCAGGCCTTTCTGAAATTATCCTGTTGGTCATTTCTTACAGAACAATAATATTCCATAACGTTCATATACCACAGTTTACTCAACCATTCTCCAATTGATGGGCATCCTTTCATTTTCCAGCTTCTAGCCACTACAAACAGGGCTGCCACAAACATTTTTGCACATACTGGTCCCTTTCCCTTCTTTAAAATCTTTTTAGGATATAAGCCCAGTAATAACAAGCAGTCTGCTTTTATGAAGGAATAACCTTGAAGATATAGCAAGATCAGAAGTATAAATATTTCCCCCTAAAGTCCTAAAGTAACTTAGTTAGCTTAGTTTCTCTATAGCTTTGATCCCACCAAGTTCACTTCCAAATGCAACATGATTACAAAATGATTCACAACTACTACTAGACTATACCTGGAAGATGCTCCTTAGGGAATGGCTGCTGCACTGGCTGAAAAACGCAAGACTAAACTCACTCGCCTGGATTCCCCAGGCTCTTGAACACTTTCTTCTCCTGAACTTTACAGATTAATCTCACTTCTTCAACTATAGTCAATAAAAGAGGTTTTCATTCACTGTGTGGTTAGCAAAATGGAATCAGTTACAGAATGTTGATACCTACTCCAAATCCTTTCTAAGAAACTTTCATCAATATCTGGAAGCAGGTTTGCTAGCTTCTTGAACTGAGAAAAATGCAGCAAATAAGCAGGCTAAATAGCACATTGTTGCATTATTGATCAATTCCCCATTTTATGTGTATGGGGAAATTTTGTAAATTAAATATCATTACCCCTATTTCATAGATGAGGAAATTAAAGTTATAGAAATTAGGCAACTTACCTAATTAGTTAACAAAAAATTTATTAACTAACAAGCAAAAAAAGTTTTTATTATAATGTTACAGGGAAAAATTTAGGAAATGTAAAAAATATATTTGCATATAAATAATCTCTTTTGAAAGAGATTTTTAAAAGTTTTCCTTTTTTAATTTGCTGTTTCTAAATGATTATGGACTGGTTAACAAGACAAGGAAGATTTTAGGACTGTGTATTTAAGAGTAAATTAGATTCTGCCTAATGAGGACCTGAGAAGATCTGATCTGAATATCATATTTTAGCTTGGTTGTCCTATCCATATTTTTGGCTGTTCAAAAGCCTTTTGCATAATTCTAGTCTGTCTGCTATATTTCAGATAGTTAAAACTGCTAAATAAGTGAGGCATTCATTACAGACCTTTTTTTAAGTAGATGATTACATAGTAAGGTCATTCTGCAAACTAGAAGAATGCCAAGGAAATGATTGCTATATTTGTTCTTCTTAATCCTGATTTTTCTTTTAAATTCCATGGGGTAAGACCCCAATCCTTTTTAAAAATCATATCTGCTATACTGACACACATTTGTTCAGTTGTTTTTCAATCATATGCAACTCTTCATAATCACGTTTGGGGTTTTCTTGACAAGGATACTGGAGTGTTTGCTATCTCCTTCTCTAGCTCATTTTATTGAAGAAGAAACTGAGGCAAACAAGATTAAGTGACTTGCCCAGAATCACAGAGCTAGCAAATATCTAAGGTCTTATTAGTTCCTGAAGAACCTAATACATAACATGCATTTTATATCCCTTTTTAAAATTATAAAATGAAAATTACCTCTGTGGATCTAAGTCTCATTTATTGCTAGTTTCTCTTACCATGGAAGAAGGATTCTTTGGACTTGCTAAAGATAATAAATATTTAATTATGTTTATCTAATGTATTTTATGTCAGAATTGTATTGTTTGCCTAATTTAGATTGTAATCCATGGAAGTAAGGAACTTATGTTTCATTCAGTTCCACTCAGCACACCACTGGGCCTCTGAAGATGAGGCAGATACTTCTTACGTAGTGGAAAATGGAAGATGAGCCTTGCTCAGTATAAATCTTTTAGGCCTTTTTCTACTAGCTAATTATACAGAAGTGAATAATCTTTGAAGAAAAACAAAAAGAAAAAATGTATTATTTATTTAAAGTATTTAAATATTTTTGCTTCTTTTAAGGACTTATAAATATTAAGATATAGTTAGTTCAAGCATTATACATATAGTAGGAAGTATTATCATAAAAAAATTAAAAACAGAATAATCAAGTCTTAACAATTCTTTTTTTTTTTTCCTTTCATGATGCATGTATGTTAGGAGGTCAAATAAGGCCTCTTGTATCACTTAACAAACTAGTCAGTGGAAATAGTTAACCTGTACTTATATTTAAACTCCAGGAAATTTGACATAATAGATGGAAATATCTGATATAAAGGACTAAGTCATGTGAGAAATTTTTCCATGTATTATCCCTTGCCTTAAGGAAAACAAATATGAAAATGATATACAAACGGTAATATCTTTGTTATGTATCTTTATTAAATTTGTAATTTTTAAAAAATTTCCTCCAAAGTTTTAGCAGAGGAAGAAATAATTAAAACATTTACTGTTGCAAAAGAAGTCTTGAATTACTTAGCTATAATGGGTTATAAGTATTGTAGTATGTAGTTATGGCTTTCTTTTTCAGCTCCTCTATTTTATAGATGTGGAAATTGAGACCCAGACAATATAGGTTACTTGTCTACTGTTACACATTTCAGAAGGATGTTGATGAGTGAGAGTACATTCACAGGAAGGTAACCAAAAATGTCTTTGCTTCTAATGATAATGTGAAGGAGACACTGCCACTGTCTTTAAGAAACAACCAGATTCAGACAAACAGGGAATGTCAGAGATAGGATTTGAACTCAGGCCTCTGATTCCAAATTCAGGGCTCTTGACCAATTTTTTTTCCCAATTAACAAGTATGTATTTTCTCTCCCTTCCAAATTCCCTCTCCCCAGATGATAAAAAATGAAAAAACAAAATCTTTTAAAAAATATACACAGTCTAGCAAAATGAATTCCCTCGTTTGCAATGTCTAAAAACATATGGCTTACTTTTCATCTTGCATCCATCATTTCTCTGTCTGGAGATAGAGGGTATGTTTCATCATTTATATTCTAAAATCACAGTTGATCACTTATATCAGTCAGTTCTTATGTCTTCTAAAGATGTTTGTCTCTTATAGTGGTGATGTTATAATATACTTCGTTGTCTTGATTCTGCTCACTTCATTCTGCAAGTCTTCTGAGGTTTCTCTGAAATTGTCTTTATCATTTCTTATAGTATAATAATATCCTATTACATTCTCATATAATTTTTTCAGCTATATTCCTATGGATGACATCAGTACCTTGCAGAGATCTTTTTGACATGTCATTTGAGCCCAAATGAATCCCCAGAAGTACATAGTATAAAAGTTTCTCCAGCTTACCTGGATTCATACACTAGCAAGACGGTAGATCTCTCTAATATGAATAGTAGATTGACAGTTGGCAGATAGCAACCGACACTATTCCTCTCCTCTCCTCTGGGGTTCAGATCTTCCTTCCTTGGAACATAAGCAACTTTATCTTTTTCAGAATACCCAGAATTCTCCTGTACCAGAAGATACATGATATAATTTCCTCTGTTCAATGTCTTTTCTTCTTTTTTGTTTCTTGTTATATTGTACCCCTAATATCTTGAAGCCTTGAAGCCATCCCTCCATTGTTAAAGAAACACTTAAACCCTCCTGATAAACTGAAGAGGGGAAAAAAACTCCTGTTTACCTAATCTTCGAAGTCAAGGCTTTCTACACTACAAGCCATGGAAAAATTACAAACATTGTACATTCTCTGTAAATGACTACAAAATTTCCCTTGCCCTCCAAACTTGCAAGAAGTGAGTTCTTCTATCCTCAGTCTTTTTATCTCTTTTGTTGGCAGTGCTTTTGGAAACAAGAGATATAAAGTCCAAAAATAAGCTCATACTTGAAGTCCTTCCAGCTTGATAAGAGCCAAAACTGACATCCTTTTTTGTGCATCCAAGGACACCTTAGTACCACCAGGAAGCACTGGAAGAGAACTGATTTAATAAATGAGTGAATGAATGGATTATTGGTTAATGAGTGAATGAATGAACAAATGGTTAAAAAGCTAAGTAAATAAATATGAGGATGAATGGATAAATTAATGAAAAGAAAAATGAAAAAGAAGACAGGAAAGAAGAGAAAGAGATAGGGAATGAGAGTGGGAAAGAATGAATAAAAGAAAAGACATTAGCTTCCCAGTAATAATCTTACTTCAGCTAACTATGACAATAACTATGAAAGATCTTCCAAGTCATCAAAGACTAACATCAAACCAGAGTTTAGCAGTGGACCAATGCAGAATTCTATTTTACCTCTTCATCCCTTCTTTTGTACTTTATGCTCCTTCATGCATTCATTCACCAAATATTTATTAAGCATCTATTTTATATAGATTACTGTGGGACATAAAAAGTTTATAAATTAAATAGACTCTATCCTTATAGAATTTACAAGATTAGCAGAAGGATAAAATACAAATACAGAGATTATTTATTTAGTATTGCATTTCAGAACATTAAAGAACTGTAAAACACAGTGCTATGTGCAGACAACTATTTGGGGAAGATTGTTATTGACCAGAAATAATCAGGAAAGACTTAGGGTAGGAGGAATCCTTTATGAGTTGATCTTTAAAGAATGGAAGTCAGTTTCCTCACCTGTGCCAAAAGCCAACCACCTGAGTCACTGATGTGTTCAGCAATCCCTTAGTCCAGGTCTCTTAAGCTATCCTCCATTTTTATACTTATAATACCTTAGAGGTCAATTTCAGTAAAACAATGAATGAGAGCTAAAATCAGTTTACAAAGGATTGAGAAGATTATGAACAGTTAATAAGCAGAGTCGTGGGTATAGACAAATTGTTCAAAAAAGGGAACCAGAAAGATGAAACAGTGCTTTAATGGTCTCAGAAAAGGAAAGGGCAAGCCTTTTTAGAACTGGGAATGAGTGAACAAATGGCTTAAAAAGTATGAACATGAGTGAATGGATAACAAAAGGAAAGTAAAGAAGGAAGACAGCAAATGAAAAGGACAGGTTTTTAAGCAGATGGAAAGGAATCAGTAGAAAGGGAAATACCGAATAAAAATCCGTAGGGGGGAAGGGATGACTACTAGAGCCAGAACATGGAGGATACAAGAGGGGATGAGATCAAGGACATGTATTATAGGACAGGCCTTGATTTAAACCCATCTGTCCTTCAAGTCTAAGTTGGGATGAAATAGACTCACAGATTATCTAATGCTTAACAAAAAAAGGTAATTAGAGCATGGAAAGAATAACCAGCAAAAACACAGCATTGATGCAGTCAAGAGCACTTTTGTTGCCTCTGTGTTGGCCATACTGGTCTGACAGTCAAAAGCTTGAGTAGTAGCTCTTGAGTTTTCTTCCTGTCCTTGTACTGAGACCATCAGGAAGCTGTAGCAGTAGATTGAACTTTAATGCCCTGGGTCTATTAAAGTTCAAGGTTGGTTCCTGGGATAGTGTTCTCACCTGGAAAAGGGTTAAGTTTAATGAAAAATAGGGCAAAGCATATGTAAAAGCTAGTAGAGACAATAAACTTACTTTCAGAGCACAGATTGTCTCTCTAAACTTTCTTTCTAAACTTATTTGCAAAAATTGGGAGGAAAACCTTAGAGTTTAAAAAAATTAGAGAACTCTGAACCCCAAAATTTGTTTGGTAATTATTGGACAAATGACCATTGCCCAGGTAGGGCCTTGCCTAGATATGAAATTAGCAGATAGTCATGATAAGCTAAGGATATTTTCTTATTGAAAAGATCCAGCCCTTAATTCGGGAAGACTGGCCAAAAGGAAAGGCTAAAATCTCCAGGACTTGGAGGACAAGAAGCTACATATATTTGTTTCAATGATCAAATGCAGACTCCATTGTTAGACGTTAAACCCCTTCACAAGTCTGATAACACATAACTACAAACTAGTCACTCAGCTCTATAAATTCTCCCTCATATGATATTCCTGTCAATGAATTTGACAGGAATCCCTGTCAATGGGATTTCACCCAAGCCATCCCATCTTACCTGGGTGCACTCTTTCCTCATCTCTGACTCTTAGAATTAGTTTTCTTTAAAAGTCAGCTCTTCCTGCATTGAGGTCTTTCTTGCACCCAGACGACTGTTCATACCTCCTCCATTAATAGTAGCAGTAACCATTCCCAAGGTTGTAAATCACTGAGCATAGTGTGTCTCACATAATAAGCACTGTATAAATATTAGCTATTGTTATTCATTTATGTTTCTGTCCCCAGTAACTAGCACAGTACTTGACATAAAGTAGGTGCCTGATTGACTGGGGAAGTAAAAGGTTATTTCCTCTCTATTTTATATATTATGACATTAAATTTCTTCTGGGAAAGATCAGTCTGTTCTCAGCAAACAGTTTTTGTTTTTGTTGGTTTTTTTTTTTTAGAATTTTAAAAAATAATAATTGCTCTTTATTTTTCCAAATCCATGCAAAAATAGTTTTCAACATTCACACTTGGAAAACCTTGTGTTCCAAATTTTTCTCCCTTATTCCTCACATTCCCCCTCCTCTAGACAGCAAGTAATCCAATATAGGTTATACATGAGCAATTCTTCTAAACATATTTCCACATTTATCATTAACCAACACTTTTAAAGTATCTTTCTTAGAAGCAAAGTACACATTAAACTGGACTGATCTTTGCAAGTACCTGCACATATGTCTGCAGGTAGAATTGTCTGTTACCAACTAAACTAGTAAGCTGTTTAACTGTACTGGCTGCATACATGCATACAAAACAAAATATTAAGTAATCATCATCATCATCATCATCATCATTATCATCATCAAAGAGTTAACTAAGTTTTAAATTTAATATAAAACACTCTGGATAGCTAGGGAACAGTGGATAGAGTGCTAGGCCTGGACTTGAGGTCAAATCCAACCTCACTCACTGTGTGAACCTGAGCAAGTCACTTAACTGTATTTGCTTCAGTTTCCTCATCTGACAAATGAGCTAGACAAGGTAATAGCAAACCATTCTGGTATTTTTGCCAAGAAAACTCCAATAGGGATCATGAAAAGTCATGTACAACTGAAAAATAAATGAAAAAAATAGCTTATTTTAATTTTCTTATTTGGTTCTCACAATAATCTTATGAGGTTGTGAAGAAAGAGATTTAAATAAAAAGGCAGAAGACCTGCCTTTGAATTCCAGCTCTACTGGAATATTTTTGTGTCCTCACCTCTCTACATCAATTTCCTCCTCTGTAAAATTAGGGGATTATGTATGAGAACCACTAAAGTAGTTATAAATATATGATCCTGTTAATTTATCAGTTCCCCATCAAAATAATCCCCACAATTGCTTTATGAAATTATAGGATATTAGCCTTTAAATAGTCATTTGCATGTGAAAAAATCAGAAAATGAGGCTGAGGATTTAAGTGCAGTGAATGAGGCAAAGCCTTTTGGTGGAGAGGTAAACTTAATATACATCGTTCACTCCGTAGAAAAACCCTTTGAGTTTAATGAATGTGGGGAACTTTCAGTATGAGAGTATCACTTATTTCACACTGGAAAGGAATCCTTTGAATGAGATGAATGCAGGAAAGTTTTGTGATAAATGTCACCTTATTGTATGACAGAGGACACTGGAGAGAAATTCTTTTGAGTTTATTGAATCTGAGGAGATATTCATGTGTAAGAGTTAATTTAATTAACATAACTCAGGATGGGGGAAAAAATTCCCTTTTGAATAGAATCATTGTGAAAAAGTCTTCCACTAGGACCAGTGACTTTGGAGTTAAGGAACCTTTGTTCAAATTATGTGATTGTCACTACTTGTGTCATCTTGTCACAACCTCTCTGGGACAGCGGTAAAGATTGGGCTAGATTATCCTTGAACCCCAGTCCACTTCAAAATCTAAAGTTTTATCTTATCAGAGACAACAGACTTGGTACTGGTTGTAGTTGACTTTAATTATTTGCTTTTGTCTATTCATTGACTTGGGTGAATAAGAGAGACTGAGATTTTTAAAACTGAGAAATCAACCCTTGAGGCCATTGAAAAGTCAATCAGTTCTTCTGGAGTCAGTCTTGGGGTCTCTCTTGTACTTCTTACAGAGTACCACAATTATATGGGGTGAGGGAGAGATCATTCTTTCTATCCCTCCTACTTCCCTTCTCCTCCCATCTTGCCATAGATGGCCATAGGAGACATGAACTTAAATATAGCTTGAGAATGGAACTTTTCCTGGACTCCACCTTTCTAAACCCCAGAAGCAGTAGATCAAGAGATGACAGACCTCAGAGCTGAGACTCCAACAGAGCAGAGATTCTTCCTCGTCCTTCAATAGGGATTCTGAAAGACCACAGCAGTGTCTGAGAAAAGGACTTCTGCTGAGCCAGAAGCTGGAGACAATGCATACCATTGAAGCCACATGGCCAGCAGATCAAGTCATTCAGTGGAGAAGCAGGATAGGGATAGCAAGAGAGATAACAGGGGCCCCACAGTGTCAAGAGAGTTAACAAGCATTCCCTTCTGTGTGCTCCTTTTTGCCATAAGTACTTGCTTACTCTACCTAGGACATAACAATGTGTATACTTGAGGGAAAAGATGCCCTAAATTCGGAGGCATGTTCTATTAAAAATCTTACTTTACTATTCCAGTAAATGCCTTTGTTTCATCCTAATTTTATCCTCTGATTATTGAAACATAAACCCCATTTGGTGAGATATTGTGAATTATAATTTTAAGGTATATCTGAGCCTGGAGCAGTCAGTCATCTTCTAAGGAGCCTGATTCATCAGAGTGCCAATCAGGGGAGAGGGACTCTGCAGGGTACCCCACTATGATCCTACTCTTGGGTTTAGGAGGGAAATGTCAAGAGAACATTGAAAACATAACAATCTCCACGGGAGACATTGCAACCTTTCCATAATACCCATACTAACAAACACCTCCTAAGGCCTAAATCCTATGATCTTAGGCTATAAACTGCCTGTGCTCACAGGAGACATTGCAACCTTTTCATAATATCCGTACTAATAAGCACCCCCTAAGGCCTAAATCCTATGATCTTAGGCTGTGGACTGCCTGTGCTCAAATAGCTAAAGGGGACCTAAAACTTGAGAATTTCTATTTACTTAATATATATATATTTATATGTACACATACATATATGTATACATATATATATGTTTTCTATTTATGTGTGTCCATGTTACTTTGCTGAAGGCTATTATTCTGTGTGTCTTTATATATCTATCACCTAGCAAAGTGCATAGCACACAGTAAATAGTTGCTGAATGTAAAAGGCAAGCCCCAGGATGTGAAAATGGATTCTATGTCACAAAGTAGTTGTAAGGAGAGCTAGCACTTTGTAAATCATTAAGTGTTAGAGAAATGTGAGTAATTATTCTTGATGATGATGATGGATTTGTCCAGTGTTTTTCTCCACTATTCTACATCCACTCTCTGCAGCTCAGGAATCCAGGGAGACAGCAGCTTGGAGGGCCCTTTCAAGCCAAAAACAGGCTAACCTCTTGACATAAATCCTATTCTTTCTCAGGAGAAATGAGCAGTATCCAAAAGGTTCTTCAGAAAGGACTACTCGTTTTTGTTTTTCCCCTTCTCATCTAATCCCCTCATTTTACAGATGAGGAAACTGAGGCACTGCCGGATAAAGAGATTTGCCCACAGTCTTAGAAGTTGTAAATAGCAGGCAGGCAGAAAATGAATCTAGACTTCCAATTGTGCCTCTTCAATGGCATCATGTTGCATTACATCATCCATTCCCTTCTTCCTCTATTCTTTTCTCTGCCCTTTTCCTCCTCCTCTTCCTCTCCCCCTTTTTCCCCTTTTTATCTCTCTTCTCCTTCACCTTCCTCCCCTCTTTTCTTCTCTCTCCTTTTCCCCCTCCTTTTTGTTCTCTACCCTCTACCTTTTTCTTTCCCTGGCTTTTTTCCCCTTCCCCTTTCCCTCTCCCTTCTTACTTTTTGCACTCATCCTCCTTAATTTCTCGACTCTGCTCTCCTCTTTCATCACTTCTCTTTCCTCCCTTTTTCTTTCCTCTCCTCCTTTCCCCCTTTCTTCCTCTCCTCCTTTGCCCCTCCTTTTTAACCTTCTCACTTCAGCTTCTTGTTCCCTCCCTCTTACTCTTTTTCCTCCCTTCGCCATCCCTCTTTCTTCCTTTCCTCCTTCCCTTGGCTTCTATTTCCTTCCTTTCTTTCCCCTCCTTCCTCTTTTCCTTTCTTTCCCTCCCGAGCCAAGAAGCTTCACCGTCGCCTAGGTGACCTCAACAGCAGCCAATAAAAATAGCAGACAGTGATCACGTGGCCCAGTGCCCCGCCTCCAACCCTGATTCTTGGCCTCGGTTCCCAGACATGTCGGGCGAGAACACCTCCCGGGCCTGGCGGGAAAGGCTGCACAGGCAGACCCCTCCATTGCCCGCAGGGAAGACGGAGGCGGATGTGGCGGCCACGGCCCGGCTGAGTGACGCCCCCGCCTCGAAGGAGGAGGAGGAGACGGCCGAGAGCGGGGAGAGCGGCGACAACAGAAGCCGCAGCCCGTCGTATTTCTCCGGCAGCGACAATGAGTAAGAGTCGCGAAGAGGGACATTTTTGTGTATCTACTGAGCGCCCTAAATAGGACCACGTGATGGGGGCGGGGCGTGAGGGAGCGGGACCTTCCTGGTCCTTCTTGGGTGGCTGTTTGTTCAACCTCGGCTGTGGGTGGTCTGGGAGAGGGTGACACAGAGGCCCTGGAGGAGCTCGGAGCTGGCAGCAGCCATCCAGCCCATTTTCCATCTGAGCAAACGGAAGTCCATAGTTAGATAAGTCCCCAAGGTCACACTCAGAGGGTTCGGGCTGGATTCGAACTGCGGTCGTGCACCTCCCAAGCCCGCGCCCTGCCGCTTTATATGCCTCCTTCCAGATTCCTCCAGCCGCCCCCTCCCCAGTAAACTTCTTAGGACAAGGACTTAAATGTCAGCAATTTCTTAATCCGTGATTGCTGTCAAGGATGTATTGTGGAGCGCGTTTGCGGCTCCCTAGTGCTAGTAAGACACAAAGTTTCCAGCACAGGATCAAAGGTTTGGAATGAAGTCCCCGCCCTCTGGAGCTCCACCCAGTGGGAGGCATCCTGGGTCACAGGCATAAGTAGAGTGTCAGTGTAACGTCTGCGGTAATTTGCAACATTTACTGATTTACTTAGACCTACGGTGTGTAGAGCACGAAGCCAGGTGCCTGAGGAGCGCAAGAAAAGTTGAGATAAGATTGGTTCCTGGTGTTCAGGATACTCACAATCTTGTAGGGGGGCAAAATAAGCTATTCTGGAAAACATTGCAAACATTATTATATGCTGAGTAATTTGGAAGAGCACAAGATAAAATGCTTTTTTTGAAGCTCACAGAAAAAGGAAGTTCAGGATCTCATCTTTGAAAGAAACCTTAAGAGAATCTAGTGCAGGCCGTACTGAGCAGGGAAGCTCCTTACAACCCAGCCTCCATAGCTTGTCACCCTACCCTTAATTTTCTAGATAAATTCAATACGTAAACTTGAAATCTTGCTGAAAACTACGGAAAGATCACTTCATGGATACAAAACAGGGGAGGGATGGATCGAGACAACAGTTGTTCTGAAAGAGATTTGGGGGTAGGGTTCACGGTATATGCTCAATAAATTGTAGAGTGATGTATCATCCAAAGCATCAAATGCAAATTTGGGCTGTGTTAATTGGGGCAAAGCTTCCAGGAATGGGGAGGTGATAGTTCCACTGTTCTCTATCCTGGTCAGAGCTTCCTCTTCATTGCTGGGGGCATGATTTAGGGAGGGCATTGATAAACTGAAGTGTGTCCAGAATAGAGCCACCAGGAAGAGGAAGGGCCTGTGGGCCTTAATGGGAATTGAGGGAACTGGAAAGAGTCAGCCTATTGAAGAGAATACTAGAGAGGGCATGCTAGCTGTTTTCAATTATTTGAAGGACTGCCCTGTTGTGGAGAAGAAATTAGACACACTTATTTGGGTCCCAGAGGACAGTACCATGAGCAAGAGATGACGTTCCATAGAGGCCTGATGTCAAAGAAAGCTTCCTAAAAATTAGAGTGGAATGGACTGCCTAGCAAAGTAGTGGGCTCCCCTTGCGTGGATGTCTCCAAGCAGCTGGTGGATGGTCCCTTGTAAGGGATGGGGATTCCCCTCCTGAGTACATTGGACTAGATTATAGCTGAAGTTCCTGCCAACTCTGAAATTCAATTCTGTTTCCGAAGTAGTCTTATTCCAGGAATAGATACCAGTGTCATTAGATCACGAATGTATAGGGTGGTATAAGGCATAAGACTGGGAGTGATAGAAGGGGCCAAACAGAATTTTATATTTGATCCTGGAAGCCATAGGGAGCTAGTAGAGTTTATTAAGCAAAGGGCTGACATGATCAGACCTACACTAAAGAAAAAATCACTTTGATGGCTGAATGGAGGATAGTAGAGACTTGAGGTAGAGAGACCCATGCTTAGCTATTGTGATTGTCCAGGATATGAGAGTCTGCACCAGAGCAGTGCCCAGAGAAGTGGGCAAAGGCAAGAAATCTTGCAAAGGAAAAGTCCACAGATCTTGGTAATAGATTGACTATGGGGGATGAGTCAGGAGTTAAGGATGACACTTGGGTTGTGAGCCTAGAAGGATGGTGGTGTCATCAGTAATAAAGAAATTAGGAAACAGGGAAGGAGTGGTGGATAGATAATGAGCTCAATCTGGGATGTGTTTAATTTATCTACAGGACTTCCAGTTTGAGACATCCAAAAGGCAATTGGAAATGTAAGACTAGAGATCAGCAGAGAGATTATAGCCGAATAAGTAGATCAGTGGATCATAAGTAAAGAAATAATTGAATGCATGGGAACTGATAGGATAACCATAGACATAGATAGGATATACAATAGTATATATTGTATGGAGAAGAGAAAAGGGCCCAGGACATCCTTTAAGGGACACCTACTGTTAGTGGACATGACCTGGATAAAGAACTAACAAAGTAGACTGAGAAAAAAGTAGTCACAGGAAGAATCAAGAGAGAGAGGGATGACTTGAAAACCTGGGGAGAAAAAAGTGATTGACATGTCAGAGAGAAGTCAAGAAGGAGGAGGATTGAAAAAAGGCCATTGGATTTCACAATTAAGAGTTATTAATAACTTTGAAGAGAGTAGTTTCAGTTAAATGATGAGGTTGGAAGCCAAACTGTAGAGCCTTAAGAGAGTGATGGGAAGGGAAGTGGGGACCCCATTGTAGACAGCCTTCTCAAGGAGTTTAGCCATGGAAGGGTGGAGAGAGCTGCAGCAATGGATAAATCAAGTGATGGTTTTTTGAAGATCGGGGAGTTTGGGGTGTGTTTGTAAGCAGTGGGGAAGCAGCCATAGACAAGCAAAAGATTGAAGATTAGTGAGAATGAACATGATGGGGGGATAATCTGCTGGAGAGTATAAGATGGGATGAGATCACTCATATATAGAGGGGGGGCGGGGAGGTTGCCTTGCCTGGGAGAAACACTTCATTCTGTGACATAGGAAGGAGATAGAGGCAAAAGACATCTTGATGAGGTGAGAGAAGGAGGTTTCCTTTATGTGAATGGCCTCCATTTGTTCAGTAAAATAGGTTCTCTAAGAGAGTATTCAAAGGGGAACCATGGGAGTTTGGGAGAAAGAAATGAAAAAATCTGCTTTGATGAGTAGAATGGCATAAAATTGTAAAATGGGTAAGAGGATTTCCTTGTTTCAGTGAGGGTCCAGCCAAAGCTATGTAAGAGAAATTTGTCTCAGACTCAGTCAGCATGGGACCCAGTCAAGTGCATATAGGAGCAAAAGCAGAGAATTCTGGGAGTGATCCCGAACTGAAGTTGAATCAATGGACACTAAAGAATGAATTGATGAAGAAAGATACTTCTAAGCCCTGCATTGACTGCATGCACATTTTGTAGGCTGGTCTAGTCTTAAGTGGTTTAAGAATCTTCCTTATATTTTAAGTAGTAATAAACTGATCATTGGTGCTTTGGTTGCGTCCTGAATTAACCATTTGAGGGTGATACTGTGGCACTGAAATGACAGCCTTTGTGGGTGACCAAAGTTAATTGCAAGAAGATATTTCAAGTCACAGAAAGACTTTTTTTAGCCACAGATGATTGCATAGTCAGGAAATTCCATCATCATTAGACAGCTGGTGGAACAGCTCACTGAGTACTGGGTAGAGTCTGGAATCAGGACTATCCAAGTTCAGATCCAGCCTTGGATACTTATTAGGTATAGGACCCTGAGCAAGCCACTTAATCCTGTTTGTCTCAGTTTCCTCATTCATAAAATGAGGATCATGATCGTGTACATATTACAGAATTGTTGTAAAGACCAAATGAAAAGATATTTGTAAATCACTTTATAAATCTCAAGTACCATGGGAACTAGATAGACATGCAAGTTTCATATTAGTACAGTGGCCCCAGGGTCAGAAAGGCCTGGATTCAAATGCTGCCTCCAATATACAGGTCCACAGTGACCTAGATCAAGTCCCTTACCCTAGAACTATCCCAGACATTTCTCTAACTTAGTAAATTGCAAGTCTGTATTGGCACTGTGAGTGTCCTTATAGAATCCTTTTATCAGTGAAATCACAAGATCTTTTAAAACATTTTTAGTGGCTTTTTTATGCACTAATCAGTGGAGCTTTTGTCTTCAGAGTGCTTACATAAGGAAGGCATTTACCAAATGCTTATTGTGTTGACTTGAATATTGTTTTAAATTTTATGGTAGTCTATTTTACAATCATTTTAATTGTGTTAATAACTGAAATTTGTAGTAATGGTTTCTGGCTCCACATCTTCTAATGCTTTTAGAATCAGAGATCATAGAGTTAGAGCTAGCAAGGGTCAACAAAGCATCTTCCTCTTGTCTAAAGTTCTCATTTTATGATGAGGAGTCTGAGGCCTATGGAGGCCAGGGCACTTGCCAGTGATCTATATAGGAGCATAACTAGCAAAAGCAATATTTGAATTCAGGTTCTCTGACTCTACTCTCACCTATAGAAAAATCTGTATAAGGAGTATAGGTGTTAACCTGACCTTTAAGCTTGCTCCACCCTCATTTTTATCATTGTGCCAGCTGTTACTAAAGCCCAGAAATTCCAATTACTGTAATTTGCAACCTCAACCAAATGGCCTTACATTGTGGCTTACTGGTTTTTTTGGACAAAAGGAGTCTAATTCTAATACCTTGCCCAGATTTCTCAGGACACCAGAACTGTCTGAGATCCAGGAAATAGGTATATCTATAGAATTTCTTAGAGTGCCTTTTTTTCTCTTGGATTTTTTTTATTATTGTCTATCTATCATTGATTGCCGCCATCTTTTTTCATCATTGTCAGTTGGCAGGATACACAACATGAAATCTGAGTTTTAATTGTGCATTTCTTTTCCCATCAATGTTCTAGCTGTTCCTTTCAGTGTTCCTGTCAGTGATTTAAAATAAGTTCTCACAAAGTCGTTTATAGTTTGAAACTCATTTTTTGACTGTGCATTTCCTTTGAATGGCTCTTAATATCCTAAATTTGTATGAATTTCCATTATTTTGGACATTAAACTTTTCGTGGTATTAACTGATAACCATATTTTCTCCCATCTAACATTTCAATTCTAACTTAGTCTTTTATTTTTATCATGCAAATGATTTCCAGTTTTCTGTACTTTTTTTTTTTTTTTTTTTTATCTTTTTTGATTTCCTTCATCTTTGTTTGGATAAAAGTGAAAGGTATGTGGCCAAGCCTTATCTCTGCCCACCTGCTTTCTGGTTTTTCCCCAATAGTTCCTCTCAACAAAGGAGTTCCACCTCTAGGAATTGAGGCTTTTTCATTTGCCAAGGCATTGGATGACCATTCTAATGGATTCTGTTTCTGCCTTATCTAGTCTAGGCTATTCTGCATTTTAATCAAGCACATGAAATGTGGATGACAACTTCTCGATAATATCATTGGACTTTTTCACTTCTTGCAGGTTCAAATCAAGCCATGTTTTTGTTTCTATTTTGCAAACTAAGTGGAAGAGTTGATATTTTGGTTTTCCACTGTGTTTAAAAACACAGACTATGTCTTTATATCCTTTTGGGTACTCCCTACAGAAACAAGCATAAAACATTTTAAATTATTTTAAGATGAGCTCAGAATGCCTTTCTTCTTGTTTTCAAAGTGTCTTTAGTGACATCTGGATTAAAGTTCAGAGGACTAAGTGTCTTGATAATGGGATCAGTTCTCAGAGCAATTGATAGGTAAACAGGCATATGATGACAAGATCATTAAACATCCATCCTAGATTTATAGACTAACAAACTAACCCAGCGTGTAATAGCAGTAACAATAAATCCTGATGTTTCTATGTTTTAAGTTTTGCAAAATAAGCATCATATTTGATCCTTAGGACAACCTTTTGAGAAAATAGCTATAATTAGCTCCATTTTACAAATGAAGAAACCAAAGCTGAAAAGGGTTATGCATCTTGCCTATGGCCACAGAGTTATGTATCTGAGACAGGATTCAAACTTGTTTTTTTTTTAATTTCACATGCAGTATTCTACCTAGTACCCAGAAAGTGAAAGTGGTCAACATCAAAGTTAAGGACATGGGTAGAAGTTTTGTAGTTCATAGTATTTTGTAATTTGAAGGACATAAGTGGATTTTAACATACTGAAAGAGAAATCTCAGCAGAGGAATACATAAGTAGAAAAGAGAATGTGTTAGGCAGGCAATTGATTAGCAAGCAATTAAGTATCTGCTGTATGTCAGTACTAGGCCAGGTACTAAGGGATACAAAGACAAAAAAATGAAACAGTTCTAATCCATCAAAGAAGACAACATGTAAAGTTATAAGTATGTGCAAAAAAAAAAAAATACATAAAATACATAAAATAAAAATGGAG
The DNA here is from genome assembly GCF_016432865.1 of Antechinus flavipes. NCBI lineage: Eukaryota > Metazoa > Chordata > Mammalia > Dasyuromorphia > Dasyuridae > Antechinus > Antechinus flavipes. Next base: position 171,865,435 of record NC_067403.1, on the reverse strand, counting down.
GACAACTGTAGAAGGGAAATGAAAAAAGGCCTTGTCATAAAGAAAATGGGACATACCGGGAGGTGGGAGATGAGGAGGACATCAGGGACAACTAGTACAAAGGCCTGGAGATGAGAGATGGACTGTTCTATGTAAATAACACAAAGAAGTCAAGTGGGCTTGGATTATCAATTAAGGGAAATAGTGTATAATGAGGCTGGAAAAACAAATTGAGATCAAGTTTTACAGGGGTTAAAAACTAACAGGAATTTATATTTTATGTTAAAGGCAATGGTGAACTACTAGAATTTTTTGAATAGGGGACTATCTTGGTGAGATTTCCATTTAAATAAATTTGCCAACTGTGAAGGATAGATTGGAGGGGGAAGAGACTGTAGGCAGGAAGATTATTGCAGTTGTCCAGGTGAGAGTCATTGAGTGCCTGAACTAAGACATTGGCTATGTGAGAAGAGAGCAAGGGTCTATTGGCAAAGGTATTGGGAAAGTAGAGATAGCAAGTTTTGGCAGCTGATTGGGCTGAGGGAAAGTGAGAAGTTGAAGTAACCCTGAAGTTGTAGGTCTCAGAGCCTAGAAAAGTGGTGTGGTTCCCACAAAAATAGAGGCAAAAGGAAAGCAAAGAAGTTCTGTATTGTCTATGCTGAGTTTGAGATACTTATGGGAGATCCATTTGGAAATATCCTGTAGGCAATTGATGAAGTGGACTAAAATGGATGTATGAATCCATGAGTTATCTGCATACTAATTAAATTCTGGGAAACTGATGGAATCAATGAAAGAAAAGTGGGCCTAGGACAAAGTTTTGGATAAAATCCACAATTAGGGAAGTTTTTTGGAACTGTGCCACAAAGTGAAGAACTGTTAGACAGCACAAATTATTAGAAAGATATGTGTGTGTGTGTGTGTGTTTGTGTCTTTGTGTATAGAAAGCCAGTAGACTGAGTCTCTCTGGTTAAGAAGAAAAAGGCTTTTTTATGTAAAAAGAAAAAAGTAGAAGCATGAGTGGTAGAAAACTACAGGTTAAAAATAGCTATACAAAACTGCTAGCTTGATAAAAAATGTGTTGGTTAAGCAGTTCTCAGACAGCTGTAGAATCTTCTTGGCCCACTTATGGTCTGCTCTCTGTGTCTTTTTGAGTTTTAGTGATGCAGCAAGAATATGGCAATCTCATACTATGCATGGTAAGCCAGCCAAGGAAACAGAAATGGTGAAAGTGGTGAAAGAGAGGAGATCCAGGAGAGAAAAGTGCCATCAAAATCAAAAGAAGCGAGAATATCCAGGAGAAGACAGGTCAGCAGAAAGTTCAAAAAGAATGGGGACTGAGAAAAAAATGTTGGATGTCAATAAAAAATTATTATTGATCTCAGTGATCTTAGAAAAGCATGGGAAGACTTATGAAATGTACCATGAAATGGTAAAGAGTGAAATGAGCATGAGAGTAAAATGAGCATAACCAAGAGAATATTGTATATAGTAACAGCAGTATTGTTTTAAAAACAACTTTGAGAGACTAAGCTATTTTGACTATCATAAATACCCCAATTAACTATAAAGGACATAGGAAGAAAGATGATGTTTGCATCCAGAGAAAGAACTGATAAATAGAAGTATATACAGAATAATTTTACATATATATGTATATATATATTTGTGTCTAATGTTAACCATCTTTGAGGCAGAGCAAAAGGGAAGGAAAAAAAAGGGGAGAAAGAAATTTACTTGAAAACTTTTTTATACATTTAAAAGGAATAGCAAGTTGTACATAATAGATTTGCAGTTCCATATGCAATAATCTTTTTAAAATTATACTGTGTAATGGAAATACTTGTTTTATTCCATAAATTTTAAAAATGAGATTCTTACAACTATTAGAGATTAACTCTGGAGAGAGCAGTTTCAAAAGAATTGGAAACCACAATTCAAAGATTTTGTAGTGAGTGAAAGGAAAATTAGAGGAAACAAGTGTAAACAGCTAGGATTTTGACTGAGATTGGGAAACAATGAAGGACAATGACGTGAAGATATGGTTGACTTTAGTGAAAGGTTTTTTTTTAAGGATGCAGTTGACTTAGGAATGGTTGAGAGCAATAGAGAAGGAACAAATAGGAGGGAAATTGAAGATGGATGAGAGATATGATTGAGGAGCGAATCTGCTGAAGAAGACAGGAGGACAGAATTGAAGGCCCATTTAGAGATGTTGAACTTGGTTAGAAGGGTCACCTCTTTGTCAAAAAAAAAAAAAAAAAAAAAAAGGAAAATCACAGAGAGTCATGTTTCCATCTCAGATCAGCATAGGGAAACAGATGAAGAGGTCTGCAGACCCTGGGGACTGGGGTTGAGCCAAGACAGGCTTCACAGATCAGGGAAAGTCTGGCATCAGAGCAAAAAGTGGAAATGTAGACCAACCTGTCTATGGCTCACTATGCAGTTTCAGGTCTCAAATCTAGAGTAGACCAAGCAGAAGACTTGTGTTTCAGGGCAGTTATCTTTTAGCCTGTGCAAGGAGAAAGAAGAAAATGAACAACCAAGCAACAGTTAAGTGGTTCTGACCCCAAGAATCTTCAGTTTCAGTCTCCACTCAATCTAGAGCTTACAGTGGAACAACTTGGGCAGGAATCCCGGAACAAAAATAAGCCTACACTTAAGGGACTGCCCAAGAATAATTGTTTATGTACTAATGTGAAGGGCTGATTCATGTGTCCTCTTGGAACTCGGTTGTCATCAGGGGTCATGGAGGAAATCTCATTAGACAGATGGCTGAGGAGAGTGGTTGTTTCATTTTGATGATAGTGAAAGAAGAGAAGAAAGGGGAGGAGGATAGGAGAAATTATCTCATGTGATCCGAATATACAAGAATTGTCTCAATATAAGGGGAGAGTGGGGCAAGCAGCTGACATTTGAACCTCTTTCTCCTCCAAACTAGGCAAGAAGGGAAAATAGGTAGAGTTGGATACTAAAAATACATTTCACTGAAAAGGAAAAGAGGAGAGAGAGGGGAGAATAAAAAGGAGAATAGAGTAAGGAAGAGATTAGTCTTAAGTAAAACAAACTCTAACCAAGGGTGTACAAAAATATTTATAGAAAAAATAATTTGTGGTGCAAAGACCAAGAAACCGAGGAGGTGCCCGCCAATTGGGTTAAGGATAGGAATAAGGAATAGATAAATGAGGACAGGAACAGAGAATAGGATTTGAATGATTATGGGGGGGGGGGGTAATTGCTGAGATAAGGAGTTGAGTCACTGAGATGGGGAGAAGGAGTTGAGTCACTGAAACAGGAATGTTAGGGGGAAGGAGATTCTTATCTTTTGAGGAATGACTTCAAGTACATTATGAGCATTCAGAAAAGTCTCTTTGTTACTGTCATCTTCCTGTGGCTCTTTAATTTTCTATTATTTTTTAAGTTAGATCTTATTTTACATTCAAAGATCCTTCTTTCTCTCCCACCTACTTTTTTTCTATAGTAAGAAAACAAGAAAAAGCAAAATGCTTATTATGCGTAAGTGTTTTAGACCAAAGAGGAGCTTGACCTGTTTTATTCTGTCATGATCAAATCATATCTAGCTGGCTCAGTGGATAATAGAACAGCAGACTTGGAATCAAAAATACCTGAGTTCAAAACCAGCCTTAACACACTTACTAGCTATATGACCTAAAGTTAATCAATTAATTGCGATCAGCCTCAATTTCATCATCTATAAAACGGGGATAATAACACCACCTTCTTCCTGGGGTTGTTTCAAAGACCCAATAAGAGAATATTTGTTTCATTTAATAGTGTTTTTATTTCTTCCAATTATATGTAGATAGTTTTCAACATTCATTTTTTTATTTAGAAATTATATGCATGGGTAATTTTATAGCATTGATAATTGCCAAACCTTTTGTTCCAATTTTTCCCCTCCTTCTCCCCACCCCCTCCCCCAGAAGGCAGGTTGACCGATACATGTTAAATATGTTAAAGTATAAATTAAATACAAAATAAATATACATGTCTAAACAGTTATTTTGCTGTACAAAAAGAATTGGACTTTGAAATAGTGTACAATTAGCCTGTGAAAGAAATCAAAAATGCAGGTGGACAAAAATAGAGGGATTGGGAATTTTATGTAATAGTTCTTAGTCATCTCCCAGAGTTCTTTCATTGGGTGTAGCTGGTTCAATTCATTCCTGCTCCATTGGAAGTGATTTAGTTCATCTCATTGCTGAAGATGGCCAGATCCATCAGAATTTGATCATCATATAGTATTGTTGTTGAATCAACATTCATTTTTGTAAGATTTTTAGTTCCAAATTTTTCTCCCTCCCTCCCTTTCTTCCCCCTCTTCCCAAAACAGCAAGCAATCTGATATAGATTATATATTGGCTATACATGTACATATGTTAAACATATTTCCATATTAATCTTACTATGAAAGAAGAATCAGAACAAAAGGGAAATACTATGGAAAGAAAAAAACATAAAAAATGAAAATACTTTGCTCCCTAGTCCTTTCTCTAGATGTGAATGGCATTTTCCATCACAAGTCTAGCTTAACCTTATTACATATAATGCTTGCTGATAGTTTTAGATGGACATCATCATTTTAAGGAAAACTCCATTTATTCCTTTGTTCTCTATTGTTTTTAATAAGAATTGATGTTGTATTTTGTCCAAAGCTTTTTCTGCGTCTGCTGAGATAATCATATGATTACTGTTAGTTTTGTTATTGATGTAGTCAGTTATGCCAATAGTTTTCCTAATATTGAACCAACCCTGCATTCCTGGTACAAATCCCACTTGGTCACAGTGTATTATTCTGGTGATAGATTGTTGTAATCTCTTTGCTAATATTAGCCAATCTGATAAGGGTTAGCTGATCCCTCAGAATTGTTATAATTTGCATTTCTCTAATCGATAGTGATTTAGAACATTTTTAATGTGACTATAGATAGCTTTAATTTCTTTATCTGAAAACTGCCTATTCATGTTCTTTGACTCTGTATTAATTGGGGAATGATTTGTGTTCTTATAAATTTGATTCAGTTCTCTATATATTCTAAAAATAAGACCTTTATCAAAATATTTCCCATCTTTCTGCTTTCCTTCTAATCTTGGTTGCATTGTTTTAGTTTGTGCAAACCCTTTTTAATTTAATGTAATAAAAATTATCCATTTTGCATTTCATAATTTTTTTCTATTTCTTGTTCAAAAATTCTTCCTTAATGAGATAATATTTGTAGGGGTAGCTAGATGGTGCAGTGATGCAGTGGATAGAGCCCCAGCCCTGAAGTCAAGAAGATCTGAGTTCAAATGTGATCTCAGCAGACACTTAACACTTGCTAGCTATGTTACCTGAGCAAGTCACTTAACCCCAATTGCCTTAGCAAAAAAAAAAAAAAGAAAGAAAGAAAGAAAGAATGAAAGAGATATTAGTAAAAACATTTCACAAACCTCAACCCACTTATATAAGTGGTAGTTGCTTAGAATATTGTATTTAATGCTTTGCTCTACATTTTAGGGAGGATATTAATAAACTGAACCCTGCCCAAGAATAGCAAGCAGGGTGGTGAATGGCCTCAAAATTGTGCCATATAAGGATTTATTGAGCCAACCTGGGAAAGGAAAGTGTTGGGAAGATAGGATATTGGTCTTCAAATTGTTATGGAGAAGAAGGATTAGATTTGTTTTGCCTGGCCTAACAGGGCAGAACTATAGAAATGAAAAGAAGCCACAGAGTAGCAAATTTAAGCTTAGTATATATTTTTTTAAAAAGTTATGAATAATTTGAGTTCTTCCAATGCTGGATAAGCTCGCCTTGCAGAGATTAGAGTTACCATCCTGTAGGAGTCCCAACAGAAGCAGGAGGAATTCTTATCCAGGTGTTGTTGAGGGAATTGAGATTAGGTATGGTCTAGGTTGATGATCACTGAGCCTTCCCTCCTGCTACTGAGATTCTATGGCTGAAGATTTGTTGGTGATGAAAAGGGGAAATGGCAAGGACTCTTTGGCCTTGGAAGGTTAGAACTTAGCATTTTTGCTGCATCAAAACAAAACTATTCTGCACTGAACTGGTATGTGACTGGCAAATATGGCTGAACTACCACTTTCTCAGATTTCTTTAATAGGTTTTTTTTTCCCTTTAATTTCTGATTTCTCTTTGGGCTTGAATAGAATTGCTAATGAAGAAAGTAGCTATATTTTCTGTCTGGTTGAATGATCAGAATACAAATTATACCATTTTATGCCTGCATTTCTGAAAGGACTCTGCCTGGATGATTATACTTCAGTTTTTATTAAAAGGAAAACGGTTTATAAATTTTGCTTTGGGTAGATTGATTTCATGTTAAACTCATGCTATAAAATCAGTATTTTTTCCTGCATTTTTAGAATTTAGGTTTTTTCATTGCCTTACTTCTCAGAAAGATATTTTGATTCACATGATAAATTATGAAATGTGTGGTTTACTGTCCTCCTACCATCATCTATGAGAATTGTCTAACAAATTATAGGTCTTGTGCTTGTAAATGCAAATTGGCTCATAGAACCATAGATTTAATGTTGGAAGGAACATTAGAAGTCATTAGTTCAACCACTACATTTTATGGATGAGGAAACTGGGGTTCAGAGAGGATTTGCATAATGTCATTTTTTTTTTAAGGTTTGTAAAGCACCTTAACATGTACTATCCCATTTGATCCTCACAAACAACCTGGTGAGGTAGATGAGGGAACTGAGATTGAGATCGTATCCATTCACAGGTCCACTACGTCATCTTGTCACCTCATCAATAAAAGCCATTTCTTAATACACATAGGGTTCAACTAAACCGTCATTGTTTTGTGTGTCTGAAACAAACATCAAATCAAATTGGCAGTATTGCTGAATAGTATAAGGGAGACATGTATCCAAATGCATTTTTGATGTCCAAAAAAAGAGACCTTCTTACTTCTATAAGGGGAAGGAGGGAAGGAGAAAATAAGAAAATTGCATTGTATATAATTTAATATAGCTATTTAAATAGCACCTACTATGTGCCAGCCACTATGCTAAAAGCTTTACAAATATTATTTCATTTGATTCTCCCAACAACTCTCTCCTATTAATTATCCCCATTTTGCAGTTGAGGAACCTGAGGCAATCAGATTAAGGGACTTGCCCAGTGAAACACAGCCTGTAAGTGTCTGAGACAGGATTTAAACTCAAGTTCTCTTTCCTCTAGACCGTGATCTGTATATTGTGACAGCAGCTATCTCTGGATGGACAGATAGAGATCCTTACTCATCTCTGGTTCAATAAAATGGTGAATACTAAGACATGGAAAAAGGCCATTTGACATCCTAGACAAGGGTGTTTTCTTCCCCCACTTAAACTTTCCACCTGGTTCCATACAAAACTTTCTAAGGGGATTCTAGATATGTTCACAATAAATTAGAATCCTGGGGGATAGTGGAATCTTAAAGATTCTGAGACAAAACTTGGAAAAGTTGTTTCCCTTGTTTGTGGCTATTCTCCAAGCATACTTTTTTTCTTCTTTTTTACAGTGACCTTGAGGCAGAATGGTCAGACAGTGTGCAGAAATATGGGGAACTTTTTTATCTAGAGCTGAGTGACAACGAAGAAGAAAGTCTCCTTTCAGAAATACCAGTTGTGAACCATGTCAGATTCAGTGAAAATGAAATCATTTTTGATGAGGATTATCTCCGAGAAGGAAGAAAATATGAACCCAGACTCAAAAAGTTTTCCAAAATTTTGAAAAGTCGAAGACTTTTGCCAAAACGTTACAAGAAAAAGAACAGCAATGGACCAGTATCAATCCTAAAGCATCAGCCTACTCAGAAAATGGGCATCATCCTTCAGCAACGGTACAAAGATGTGTCTGTCTTTGTAAACCCCAAAAATGCAATGGTCCTGAAAGCAAAAGAGCATCTCAAGCTTCTGGAAGTGTTGCTGGGTATTATTCACCAGACTAAATGGAAGAAAAGAATGGAAGGCACCAAACTAGTAGTACACGGCTTACTCCCAGGAGGCCCAGCCATGAAGAGTGGACAAGTGTTAATTGGTAAGTATCCCTCTCTGCAGATGTTAAGCAAAATGGTGATCCTAGACTCCCTGGACAACATGCATGAATGTTTCCAAGCTCTAGTTTCTGAAATAAAAAACATAGAAATAAGCAACTGGCAAGTGTGGCAGAGAGAGTATATGGGTGCAAATGAGCTACATAGCTCCATGCTTCAGTAATTCAGAAGATGTGGGCTTTCACTCATGCTTCTGCCAGGTAGAGCCCAAACTCTTCTATATCTTAATACATGGTTTTTGAGAAGCCGTGTTTAGCCAACATTTTTGTCATCTGAGGTAATACCTCTCTGAACTCAACTAGGCTGGACACAGAGACTGCAAAAGAGGTGTTACTCTGCAGGGAACCAGGGGTCAAGCTTTTCTGGTAAAGGTTTTAAGAATCCAGACCCCCCACCACACTGTGGTGAGCCACAATACTGAGCATTCGGAACCCTACCTGTGCACACACGTGTGTGTGTCTGTGTATATGTGTATACATGCATTGTGTCTATGTGTACATATATACACCTATTTGTGTGTACACATGTGTATATTTGCTGTGTATCTGTGACATGTGAGGTTCACGTGGGCATATCTCCATGTGATTTGTCATACCAGGAATCGTTTAACTAGGAATGCATTTCTCCAAGTCCGGAGATGCCTTAATCTTAGCCTGGCTAAAGCTAACACCACAACAAGCCAAGCCCACTAATAGCCAGGAAAAGTTTAAGGTTTGCCCAAAACCAGATAATAGAAAATATATAATTTGTGAATAGAAATATTCTAAATTAGACGTCTATCCTTGAAAGAATAAACTGTGAGATTTCAGAGTGGTTTTATACAACCTACATAGCAGCAGTATTATCCACAGGTTAGCTTTTAGGATGCTCATCCTGGAGGGAAAAAGCCTGCCAATCACAAAGTCAAAGAAAAAATCCACATTTTTTTTTGAATACATGTGATGGTTGTCTTTGTCTTGTTTGATGAATTGAGAATCACAAGTGCCTCCTGGATGCTTCTACATCCAGCAGAAGCCACATTGCTTACCTGAAGTTGAAGGAGGCCTTTTCTTTTCTTTTATCAAATAGTATTTTATTTTTCCCAATACATGCAAAGATAGTTATCAACATTCACCTTTATAAAACCTTGTGTTCCAAAATTTTCTCCTTCTCTACCCCCTCCCCTATTCCCAAGACAGCAAACAATCTAATATAGGTTAAACATGCACAATTCTTCTAAACATATTTCCATATTCATTAAGCTGTGCAAGAAAAATCAGATCAAAAGGAAAAAAATACAAGAAAAAAAAGCAAATAATAAAAAGGTGAAAATACTATGCTTTGATCAATATTTAATCTCCATAGTTCTCTCTTGGATGCCGATGGCTCTCTCCATCCCAAGTCTATTGGAATTACCTTGAATCACCACATTGTTGAAAAGAGCCAAGTCCATCAGAGTTGATCATAATATAATTTTGTTGTTACTGTATACAATGTTCTCTTGGGTTCTGTTCATTTCACTCAGCATCAATTCATGTAAGGAAGGAGGCCTTTTCTAGATGGTAGAAGGAAGAAGGCAAAGAATTTTGCAGATTGATTCAGCCTCAGAGATGGACAGTGGGAGGAAAACCTGACATTTAAAAGTACTTAAGACAGTGTGTCTGCAGTGGTTTCTGGCTTTTGTTTCTTTTCTATGTGCATGTGAAGTTGCTTCTGACCAGTATCACCATCAGTGGAGAAGAGGAACTGTCTTTACCATATTTGTATTTTGGCCTTCTGTATGAAGTTAGAATTCTGCCATAGACAGGCTTTCTGAGTAAATTTTCTAAGTAATTCTCCACTCTTTCACCTAGCAGCATATTCATTAATCTACTCATTTTTCAAATGTTTTTAATGCTTTCATTTCTTTTCTGATTCTTTTCTCTATTACCCTCATGTCAGTTGTAAGAATGGGTCTTCTTTGTTTCCTCTGGGCCTTCTTATTGACCTTTGGCCAGGCTCTTTTTCCTTGAGATATAATTTACAGGAGTTTTATAATTTTCATTTTGGGGATTTATGTCTTATTTATCCCTGGTAACCTCTTAGTTCCTTTTCATGGAAATCTTTTCTTATTTCCTCCTTCTACCCTTACAACTTGGTTGTTGGACTAGGAACTCTGCAATTTTAGAGAGAACTTCACAGTCTTAGATTGTTCGGGTCTGTGTTGTGTTGGATTCTGCTGCTAAGTTCTGTGGCTATTGGGTCCTTCTTCAAGTATCAGAGGGGTGCTGCTACAAATGTTCAGTGGGCACTAAGTAGTCTTATGTTAGAAGCAGAATGACCATTGTCCTCATTTTGTTTCCAGGATCCAGATCCTGGTTTTGGTCTAGGTAACACAACTGCAGATTTGTCTTGGGTAGAACTCCAGGAAAAGGTTTTACACCTTCTCCAGGCTTAAGAAATGTGCTCTGAATGAATGAATCTGTTATTCAGTGATTTTTCAGTTATGTCTGATTCCTCCTGAGCCCATTTGGGGTTTTCTTGGCAAAGTTATAGGAGTAGTTGGCCATTTCCTTCTCCAGCTTATTTTACAGGTAAGGAAACTGAGGCAAAGGGTTAAGTGACTTGTCCAGGGTCACTCAGCTAGTATCTATGATCATAGTTGAACTCAGGTCCTCCTTACTCTAGACCTACTGCTCTATCCACTGGGCCACCACCTGTCCCAGAAGGATGAACAATGTGAGGAACATTTTTGTAGTGTAAGACTGTACTTGTGTAACCTTGGGCAGTCCATTTATTATGATTCCTGTCTTCTCTGCAAAACTGAGCTTTAGTCCTTTCTGTCCTTTCCTTCTTCTTAGAGAGGTGAAGATTAAATTAAAAGCTAAATTTAAAGAGTGACTGTGAAGTTCTTCAGAACCACAAAGTGCCAGGAGAACAGTGACAAGTGAGAGGTATTATTTTAAAACGTCACCTGATTCTTTTGGGTGCTCCCATCCTGTTGGCCTCCAGAAGTTTATAATCCTCTTAATCTGATTTCTCCTTCTGAGAAACCACTTAATCTGAAACCACTTCTACTTTTATTTGTGTAGTCACAATCATACTCTTTAATTTGTATTATATTGATCAGGGGACACATTTATCTACTCCCTGTACTATTATGTGAGGTCCCTGAGGACAGAAACCCTATTATGATTCTCTCTCAATCAATTAGTAAGCCTTTACTAAGTGCATCAGGCACCGTGCTAGGCACTGGGAATACCAGTATGAAGAAGGAGTCCCTGAATGTAACAGGGAAATAATGCTTACATGTAGCAGGTTCAGTATAAGGTAAACAGATACCTGGAGTTAGGAGTTAGGAAATACAAATTCATCTGCAAGGAAAGACCCTAGAGTTGGAGTGATTCACATAGAAAGTTGTAAGGAGCAGACTGCCCTGCCCTGATTATGCCAGTCGTAAGGAGTCACCTCCTCCAGAGAATACTGAAACATCAAAGAAAGCTTAGTCACTGATAGATTTTATTAGGGTAAATTGGGATTTTACTCAGAAGTGGTCAGTTGTCCTGGGTGGCAGCAGGACAAAGTAACCTCATGGATCATCACACCAACCCCAGGCCACATCAGTTATCATATAGAAACAGAACAAAGAAGGCATGGGCTCATAGGGAAGTTTCCTTTGGGATAGTTGGAGCTTCTTTTGCTCTTTGCTTTTATTTATAGTATATCCGTTTTTCCGTGGAATCGTAGGTCACATTCCCATTCTGGACTAACAGAGGTGATACTTGAACTATATCCTGAACTTGATAACTTGAAGGTAAAGAGGGAGGCATTTAAGGAATTTGGGATTACCAGTACAAAGACACAAAGATGGGAAATGTTCTCTGTGAGAAATAGAAAAGGAAAACACCATTTTGTCTAGATTCCCAGAGCACAGGAGGGGAAGTCGTGCCCTTGGAGGTTAGAAAGATAAATTAGGAACAAGTTGTGTTGGGCTTTAAAAACTAAACTGAAGAGTTTAACTGTTTTTAATCAATGCGCACTTATTAAGCACTACTATGTACCAAGTGCCATATTAAGCTCTGAGAATATAATGGAAGGCTTAGCATGATGCTTTGATATTTATCCTAGAGATAATAAATAGTGGATTGATTTGGGGAAGAAGGAGGGAGTTTGATGCCTAAACCAAGGATTAGCACATGGAAGACAGGAAGATTATTTTGTCAGCAGGGTATGAGTTATTTTGTCAGTGGATGGTAGGAAACTTAATATAGAAGACTGGTTAAGAAGCTGCTATCGTCATGTAGTTGACAGGTAATGAAGCTTTGAGCTAAAATGACAGCTGTCAGTTCCAATGATCTTGTGATGAAGAGAGCCATCTATACCCAGACTGTGGGAACTGAATGTGGATCACAACATAACATTTTCACCCTTTTTGTTGTTGGTTGCTTACATTTTGTTTTCTTTCTCATTTTTTTCCTTTTTGATCTGTTTTTTCTTGTATAAATATGTATACATATTTATATATACATATATTGTATAAATTAATTTTATAAATACCTATACATATATTGGATTTAACATATTTTTAACATATATTAGATTACCATCTAGAGGAAGTGATGGGGGAAGAGGAGGAAATTTGTAACACAAAGTTCTGCAAGGATCAATGTTGAAAAATTATCCATGTATGTGTTTTGAAAATAAAAAGCTTTAATAAAAAAAAATTCATTGGAAGGATAGTATTCAAGTATGAGATCAGAATTTTATTCTCACCTCATTGCTATATAGTTGATTATGTTATCAATAAACAAATTATACTCACCCAAAAAAAAATAAAATGGTGGCTATGTATGTGAGTGGAGAGAAGACAGAAGACATCAGAGATGTCTTAAAAGCAAAAACAACAAAATAAGTGGTAATTGATTGTATAGGTAGAGTGAGAAGAGTATGAAGTATCCAGGATGATGTCAAGGGGATGAACTTAAGATACTTGAAGGATGATGGGGCCTTCAACAAAAACAGTGTGGTCGGGAAGAGGGGGATCTTGGTGGGGAAGACCCTGCGTTCTCTTTGGGACAGCTGGTCATGCTGAATTTAAGATGTCTATAAGGCATAGGTGGTAATGATGGCACAGGACTGAAATTCACAGGAGAAAAGAGCACACACACATACAAATGGACATATAAAACACCTCTCTGTGTGTATGTGATCTGTAATATGAGGATAATAATAGTACCTATCTCTCAGCATTTTGGAAGGATTGAATGAGAAAACTGTAAAGTGTTAATTTAACACAGTGTCCGTTATATAAGTACTTTATAAATATTAGTTATATTTATTATTATTATTATATTAATAGAAATTATATTAAATTTAGGAGAATTGATGAGGTTTGCAGGAAAGAATGTAGCAAGAAAAGTAAAGGGAAAGGGAGGAGAGAGGAGGGAAAAAAAAGGAGAAAGAGGCTACAAAAGTACATAGCTTTTACGAGGGACTTTTCTGAGAAAGGGAGAAAAGATAGCTTGAACAGATTGGAGGGGTTCATAAAGGTTTTAGGGGAGCATAATGGAAATGAATATATTTAAAGGCATTAGGGGAAGAACCAGTCAACAGAGAAAGATAAAAGATTAGGGATGGGGGGTGACCAAAGGGATAGTCTAGAAAAGACAAGAAAAAATGGGATCACAGGCCCATGTACAAGTGTTAGGTATTATTAGCCTTGGCAGAGAAAATTGCATGAATAAGAGATGATGTCAAATGATTCTGAGATGAAGAGAATGGAAAAAGAGGAAGTTTGATACCTATTGCAAGAATTAGGACATAGAAGAAAATAAATATTTGTCAATTGAGTGAATATAAGAATTTGTTTTTAGAATCTATATTAAGCACTATCCTACTGAAACTTTAGAAATATAAAAGTTTTGAAACAGTGTCTAAATTGACACATTATTTAGTTTAATGATGGCACAAAGCCATCTAATAATGCTTTAATAGTTAATGCTTTAAATAGAACTCCTGGTTATTCTTGCCAATAGCTCTCCCACCTTGTCAGCAACCCTTAGATTCTTTCTGTTTCTGTACAGTCAGGTCTCTCACTCCATGAGGTAGACTGGGATGTGATTCTGCTTATATTTATGAAGAAAGTTGTTGAACAAGGAGCCAGCAGCCTCTTAAAAGTGATCTGAAAACCTGCCAACTTGCTTCATCAGCCAATTTTTGTTCAGCTTTTTTGATGTTCTTTGAAGACATTCAATGGGGGTGAATGTAGAAATAACAGTGAGGAAGGATTTTTTTTTTTGAAAAGTCTAAAGAATTTCTACAAGAAAAAAGTTATCTTAGAATATAAGTACATATATATAGTACTTATGTACAAAAGTGATTTAAAATTTATTTCATGTTCTTGTTTTTAAAAATGCTTATATCTGTGGTTTCATTAATGTAGGGGATTGACAATGTGGAAATCCCCTCCAATGTGGATCAGCAACTCTTCTGTTGTTGAGTGCCTTATACGATAGAAAATACCTGAGGAAAGTCTTCCTTTTAGTCTTTATACACATGGCCACACATACAAGAAGGAAATTTCCCAGATCTTTCACTGTCAGAGCGTGGGATTCCATATGTGAAGTTGGAGAGACAGCAGATAAATAAATGAGAGCATCATCAGTAAAGAATTAATAGCTAAATGCATGGGAGTTGATGAAATGACCAAGTAACTTAGAATAGAGGGAAAAGAGAAGGGAGCCCAGTTTGGAGCCATGAGGGGTGATCTGGAGCAGGATCCAGCAAAAGAGGCAGAGAAGCAATAGAGAAGAGAAAAAGGGAGGAGAGAAAGAGGGATGTCCCAGAAACTTAGAGGAAGAGATATCAAGGAGAAGATGGTGATTGAAGTGTCAAAAGCCATAGAGAGGTCAAGAAAGAAAAGGTTTGGCAATTAGAGAGATTGTTAACTTTGGAAAAAGTGGTTGCAATGGAATGAAAAGGTCAAAAGCCACTGAAGAAAGTTTAGAAGTGAAGTAGAAATAACCATGGTAGTTAGCTTTCTCATGAAGTTTAGCCACAAGAGAGACATGAGCTGATAGTGGGGATGGATGGATCAAGCCTTGTTTTACTCAGGATGAAGGAGACACAGACATATTTGTAGGTTCCAAGGAAGCATCCCTAGACAAGTAGAGATTGAAGGTAGGTGACAATAGGAATAACAAGGGACAATCTGCTGTGAAAGACAGGATGGAATGGGATCACTCTCACACAGAAGGGTTTGCCTTGGCAGAGAGATGGGCCAGTTCATCATACAAGACAGGGGAAGAAAAAAAGTGGCAGAGGCATCTGAGTGATGGGAGATGGAGGAGACGAAAGAGAAGGGAGCTCCAGGCCAGTGGCCTCCATTTTTAAGTGAAATATGAGGTAAGGTTCTCTGCTATGAGGATTTTGGTAGGGGGTTTGATGGCTAGATGGCCCAGTGAAGCTGGGTCAGAAAGACTCATAGATTCAAATCTGGCCCCAATACTTACAAGTTGTGTGACCCTGGGCAAGTCACTTATTTCTTTGCCTCAGTTTTCTCATGTGTAAAATGAAATGGAGAAGGAAATGACAAACCACCCAAGAAAACCCCAAATGGAGTCATGAAGAGTCATTCACAACCCAAAAACAACAATGACAAATGATTTGGAACAGCTGCTGTGGAAAGTGGGAAAGTGCTTAGAATTGCCAAGCAGTAGTGAGAACCCCATGGAAACTGTGTAACACATTTGTAGTGGATCCAAGTGCACGATTTTCTGATTTTCTCCAGCTTCCTTCAACAGTACATGTGTATGATGGAGTGATCCAAGGCTGGGCAAACTTGGTGATCCAATAAGGGAACAAAGAGCTCAAGAGAAGGGGACAATAAGGAGTTTTAGTTCACCAAGGGGCCAAAATGAAATAAGGAGAGGACAGCCACTGTGATGACCTGGGAAAGAACTGAAGGCTGGAAGGCAGTGGAGGTCCTGGTGAGGATAAGAAGCAGGTTTTGGAGAGGGAAGAGGAGATGTCATCAAATAAGAGAATTTCAGGGATTGTAAACTTAGAATTGGTGCATTTGTGGGTGATGGCAAGATCATGGATCTGACCATTGTATAGCTAAAGTAGGGTGGAAGAAGAGGTCATGGGAAATGATAAAATGACACTGACCTAGGAGGTGAGGGACTCGTGAGTCACTGAACTTCTCTGTTATATGTAAAATGAAGAGAATTAAACTAAATTATTTCCAGAGTGGTTTCTAGATTTAAAAATCACAGTTCCTCACTTTCTTTCACATTCTTATTTTAGGTGATATACTTGCTGCTGTAAACGATGTGGATGTGACCTCAGAGAACATAGAGAGAGTTTTATCTTGCATTCCAGGCCCTATGCAGGTACCATCCTTCTGTCCATTATCTTATTCTGAATGTTTAACATGTAATACATTCTATATTTGGATTTTTACTTTAAAGATACATAGATACCAAAAAAGCTGATTTATTTATTCCCTTTACATACTGATGAAGTTTTAAATTTTAATTTAATTAAATTTGCTCTTTGAATAACATGATTCCCTTTTTGTTGGAGGTAGTAGAAAAAGAAATGGGACATTGTTAGAATTCTTCTAGATTCTCTATGTCACTTTCCCTCCAGGCTTCTTTCTGTTCTCTTAGGTGATACAGTGGATAGAACATAGGCCCTGGAGTCAGAAGGACCTGAGTTCAAATCCAGCCTCAAACACTTGATACTTAGTAGTTGTTTAATCCTTAGAAAAGTCACTTAACCCTTCTTGCCTCCTTCTCCCCCAAAATTTTCCAAGGTCCCTCTTTTATTCCTTGCATTTTTGGGGGGATAGGGACAACACTAATGTTAGCTTGTATCTCCCCCCAATAATACATGAAAAACATAATCCTTATAGCAAATAAATATAATCAAGTAAAACAGATAAATATATTTGCTGTGTCTCAACTATACCTTCATTCTGCATCTTGAATTGTGATCTCTTTTCACAACATACTTCATCATCAATCCTGGTTGGATTTCTGGTTCGCACATTGCATTGATCAAAATGCTTAAGTCTTTCAGAGTTTTTTATTTCATTTTTGCTGTCATTATACAAATTGTTCTCCTGGTTTTGTTCACTTCGCTATACAATTTTTTTTGTCCTGAAACCATCATTCTGATCATTTTTATGTCACAATAATAGACTGTGTGAGTCAGAAACCATTTAATAAAAAAGACTGGAGAGATCTCTAGAAGCAAAGCTTCTAGTTTATTATATGTTTATTATACATTCTCCTGAGAATCTGGGGTCCCAACCATCAAGCAGACAATGGAAGGGAGGAAGCACTGTAGGGGGCAGGGTCACCGCTTTTAATTCCTAACACAAATTCCCCTCCCACCATTGACCCTCATCCTTATTGGCTGAGGATCTTACATTCTAAATGCGGGAACTACCCAGGAAATTGAAATTGACCAATAAGTACATAGTTGCCCATATTTGGTTGCAATAGGGAGGAATGGTTGACTAAGTTATGGTATATGAAGATAATGGAATATTATTATTCTATTTAAAAAATGATGAACAAGCTGACTTTATAAAGGCCTGGAAAGAAAGATTTACATGAACTGAAGCTGATCAAAAAAAAAAAAAAAAAAGCAGAACCAGAAATACATTATACATAGTAACAGTAGGATTGTATGATAATCAACCATGAAAAACTTGGTTTTTCTCAGCAGTTCAGTGATCCAAGATAATTCCAGTAAACTTTGAATAGAAAGCACCATCTTCATCCGGAAAGAGAATTCTGGAGACTGAATGTAAATCAACATATGCTATGTTCACTTTTTTTCTTTTCTTCTCATTTTTTCCTCTTGTGATTTTTCCCTTTTGTTTTGATTTTTCTCTTCTAACATGATTCATAAAAAGTGTATTAAAAAATTAATGTATAAGAAAAAAGAATAAAAATAATTTTTTAAAATTTTTTAAAAGTTAAGGATCAGAATCTGGTCAAAGAAACAGTGGAACAGAAACAAATCATTCCTCTTTAATCAATATCTTCTTTGTGATGAGAGGTGAGAAACAAAGAAAGAAAAATGCATGAGTGATAGTAGAGCAAAAAAATACACGATTAATAATGGGATGAATTCATCCATAAAATAGAAAAGGATAGCAAAATGGACTAGAAACCAGAACCCAACAAGAAACACACTTGAAACATAAAGATTCACAGTTAAAGTAAGAAAATGTATTATACTTTGGGTGAACTCAGAAAAATACAGGTAGATATCATGATCGTGACATGACAACAGTACAAATAGGGTTAAAAGAAATAAACAGGCAAACTACAATATACTTAAAGATACCAAAGACAATGAAATAATATCAGTATTTAATACATATGCATTAATTGACAGCATGTATTTAAAAGAAATTTTGATTGAATTGTAGGGAAAATAGACAGCCGATAGTTGGGGACTTCATTGTGTACCTTTCAGACTTAGGTAAGTCTAATAAAAAGATACAAAGAAATTAAGAATTTGTGAAAAGTTAATTATGATTTACCTTAGCAACACTGAATGGGAATCAGAAAGACCATATATCTTTTCCATTTCTGCATGGCATCCTTACAAAAAAGATGACCACATGCTACGGCAGAAAAATCTTATAAGCAGATGCAAAAAACCCCAAATATTCAACATATCTTTTATTTACCACAACACAAAGAAAATTATTATCTTTTTTTAAAAATAATTGTAACTTTTTATTGACAAAACCCATGCCTGGGTAATTTTTTTACAACATTATCCCTTGCACTCACTTCTGTTCCTACTTTTCCCCTCCCTCCCTCCCTCTATCCTCTCCCCCACTGACAAGCAGTCCTATACATGTTAAATATGTCACAGTGTATCCTAGATACAATATATGTGTGCAGAACCGAACAGTTCTCTTGTTGCACAGGAGGAATTGGGTTTAGAAGGTTAAAAAAAAAAACCCGGGAAGAATGCAGTTTGCATTCAAGAAAATTATTATCAATAAAACACATTTAAAGAATGGATTTAAACTTAAATGGAGACTAAATACTTTAATCCTAAAGAATTAGTGGGGGGAAAAAACAATAAATAATTTTATTTTTAAAAATGACAATAAGAAATCCAAGATGGCAGATTAGGGGCAGCCATCCAGCTGAATTCTCCAAACATTCCTTTCAAAGAACTTTAAAATAACTAATCTCAAATCAAATTTTGGAGTGGCCAACCCAACAAAAAGGATGAGACATTTTTCCATTTAAGAACTTAAGAGATTGGCAGGAGAAATCTGTGGCACCAGCGTGGAGGCCTATTTGGAGCCTATACATATGATGGCAGCAGCGGTGACCACAGCAGCAATAGGGGTCTCTCAGGCCAGAGATGGTGAGGAGGGGGGACAGTTGGTCATAAAGAGATTGCTGTGCTGCCACTGGATATAGCTGCTACTGATTGGCAACTCAGTTGCCTATGTGCAGTTCTCGTCACAACAATACCAGGACAGAGAGGAGCACTGGGGGGTAATCCGTGAGCAGAGACCCTGGTCACAGTTCCAAAGCAGAGAGAAGTGCTAGTCTCTGTGACTTCAATAAAGACCAGAGCAGAGACTAAGAGACTAGTGACTATACCTGTCCCAGGATCACGCCGACTTGGAAGCACCAGAAACCTGCAGATCCTCAGAAATAGCTTTGAAAACAGCAGCAAGAAAAAGCCTAAAGCTTGGCACGATGTCCACTCAGGCAAACAGAGCTCAGCTTTAACCTAAAGTTCAAAATCACGAAATAAAAATGTGCAAACAACCATAAATAAAAGAATTTAACCATAAAAAGATAATATGGTAGCAGGGAAGACCAAGATATAAACTCATAGCCATATGAGAACAGATACCAAAAAAACCTCATAGAAAAATGCTATTTGGATCCAAATCCAATAAGAATTCTTGGAAAAGTTAAAGAAAAAGATAATGTGATAAAAGAAAAATTAGAGAAAGAAATGGGAGTGATGCAAAAAAAAAATTATGAAAAGAGAATTAATGTCATGGTAATAAACAAGGTAAAAAATGAAAATAACACCTTAAAAATAGAATTGATAAACGATAAATAAGGTACAAAAATCCACCAAAGAGAAAAACTACTTAAAAAGGAGAATTGAAGTACAAAATCTCACTGAAGAAAATAATTCCTTAAAAGTTAGCAGCTAAAACAAGTAGAGGCTAATGATTTCATGATATATCAAAAAAAGAAAAAAAAAACTAATAAAAAAGTCAAAAGGTTGAAAAAAATAAAAAACATGTGACATCTCATTGGGGAAAAAAAAATTTTGACCTGGAAAATAGATCTAGGAAAAATATTTTTAAGGATATTGGACTATCTAAAAGCTATGATAAAAGAAAGATCCTAGATATCATATGTCAAAAAAATTATCAAGGAAAACTGTTCTGGTATCTTAGATCCAAAGAATAAAATAGAAATTAAAAGATATCCCAAAATGAAAACTCCCAGAAATATAAACAAATTCCAGAGTTGATAATATTTTAAACAGTCAGAAAGAGACACATCAAATTTTATGAAGCCATTATCCAGATTACACAAGATTTAGTGACTTTCAAATTAAAAGAGCTGAGAACTTAGAATATGATACTTTAAAAAGCAAAGGAACCAGGATTAAAACCAAGAATAATTTATCTAAAAAAATTGAGTATAATCCTCCAAGGGAAAAGAACATGTCTTTAATGAAATAGAGGACTTTCAAGCTTTTCTGATGAAAAGGCCAGAGCTGAATAGGAAATTTGACATTCAAAGACAAAACTCAAAGAAGATAAAAATAACATGAGAGAGTAATCATAAGGGACTATGTATATATACAGTTTAACTTTATTAAGTTTAATAAAGTTAAATTGTGTGTGTGTGTGTGTATAATTTCTAAGAACTTTATCATTATTAGGGCAATTAGAAGGAGTTTACACTGATAGAGGGCATAGGTATGAATCGATTATGTTAGAATTCTTTCCCCAAAAAATGAAAGGATAAGAAAAGAGAAAGGAGAAATAGAATGAGGAAACTTTTCTCACATAAAAAAAAAAAAAAAAAAAAAACAGCACACAAAGAAGAGCTTTCACAGTAATGGGGGAAATTTGGGGTGGGGCAACGATTGAACCTACTCTCATTAGAATTGGTTCAAAGAGGGAAAACTATATACACACTCAGCTGTATAAAGAAATGTAATTTACCCAGTTGGAAAATAGGAGAGAAGAAAATAAAAACAAGTTGGGATGACAAGAAGGAGGAGTGAGGTTAAGAGAGGCAGTGTTCAGAAGCAAAATAGACTTTTAAGGAGGGATAGGAGTAAAAAAAAGAGAGGAAAGAAGAAAGAGAAGAAAATAATAAGAAGGGAAATACATAGAAATCATAACTGTGAATATGAATGGATTGAGGTCATTCATAAAATAGAAGCAGATAGACTGGATTAGAAACCAGAATTTGAATTCAATGTGTTGTTTACAAGAGACATACTTGAAACTGAAAAACACAAAGAGTTAAAAATAAAGAATTAGAGTAAATCTGATATGCTACAGCTGAAATGAAAAAGGCAGGGGTAACAATAATAATCTCAAACAAAGCAAAGATATATCTAATTAAAAGATTAGGGAAACTACATTATGCTAAAAGTTACCATAGACTATGAAGTAATATTAAAATTTTTTACAAGTTTCTCCTAAAGGCCTCATCTTTTAAATATATGCTGAGTGCAGAACTAAGTCAAATTTCTAAAAATGAGAATCATTCTCCAATTGTAAATGGTCAAAGGATATAAACAGGCAGTTTTCAGAAGAAATCAAAATTAACTAACCATATGGGGGAAAATGCTCCAAATTACTATTGACCAGAGAAATTAAAAATTAAAATAATTTTGAGGTAAATGCTTTCAGAATGACAAATGCTGGAGAGAATAGGAGAAAAATAAGTACATTAATCCTTGGTGAAGAAGTTAATTGGTCCAAACATTCTGGAGAACAATTTGGGACTATACCCAAAGGGCTGTGAAACTAAGCATACCCTTTGACTCAGCAATAGCATTAGAGATCTGTATCCCAAAGAGATCAAAGAAAAAAGAAAAGGAACTATATGAACAAAAACATTTATAGCAGCTTTTTCTGGTAGCAAAAAATTGGAAATTGAGGGGATGCTCATCAGTTGGGAAATGGCTGAATAAGTTGTAGCATATGATTATTATAGAATACTATTATGCTATGAGAAATGACAAGAGGAGTTTCAAAAAAACCTGACAAGACTTATATGAGTAAGAAGAATTGAAAATCATTATTCACAGTAAAAACAATGAAAGATCATTATACACAGTAAAAATAATGTTGACATGATGATCAAGTGAAAGACTTGGCTACTCTGATTAATATAGTGATTCAAGACAATTCCAAAGGTTTCATGATGAAAAAAATTCTCTCCTCTAAAAAAAGAGAACAAATGAACTCTGGATGCAAATTGAAGTATGACTTCCTTAACTTTCTTTTTTTTTTTTTTCTTTAAAAAAAAAAGTATGGCTACTAGGGGAATATATTTCATATGGATAATCGATATCATATTACTTGCTTTCTCAGTGGATATTGGAAGGTATGGGAAGGAGGAAGAGAATTTGGAACTCAAAATTTAAAAAGAAAAGAGTATTTGAAATAAATAATAAATTAATCTATTTAAAGAAAAAGAAAATGACAATAAGACAACACATAGAAACTTTCAGGATACAGTCAAAGTAGTCCTTAGGGGAAAATGTTTATCTCTAAACACTTTCATTAATACAAGAAAGAACAAATCACTGACACCAGTGTAGTAAATGGATAGAAGTGAAGGAGGGACATGGAGATCACAAGGGTAATTAGAGTAACTGAGGTGGAAGTATGCTGATCCTTAAGGTATAAAACTAGGCCGAATAACTCTGAAGTCCACCAGAGAGTTTTCAGCACAGGCTTCACCTGCCCAGCTTTCTGCATTGCTGTGTCAGAGGAGGTATCTAGCATTCCATTTTGTGACATATATAAGCAAGGAGGTGCTATTACCCAAGACAGGCTTAAAATAAACCTCGTGGTGGTGGAGGCTCAGGGTAGAACTTAATGAGGAAGCAGGAAAGGTTGCCTAAAACAGGAGGCAGGGTATGTTCTGGCCCCTACCCCCCTGTTACCAGTCATGAGCAGAGTTTGGGGAGGTTATGGCCCATGAGCCTCAGAAAACCAAAGATGACGTGCTTCTGCCGATTGATGGCCTTGTTGTTTTTAGGACATCTGGAATCCAAGTGGATAGGCAGGCAAGAGTGTTCCTGACCACTCCGGGAACCAAGGGAGAAAGGAAAAATACTCTATCCCAGAAGCCTAGCAAAAAAGTGGGACAGAGGGCATGGGACCCACTCTGTTCCTTGTCACTCCAAAAAAACAAAAACAGAAAAAACAAAATCACCCAACAACCTAGGTATAAATGTTTTGGTACACAATACATCCTTTTCCTCTTTTTTAAATCTTCTTAGGTTAGTCCTTGCAGTGATCTCTGTGCAGAGTTCAGTGACTTTAGGGGTATAGATTCAGATTGTTTTTTAGAAGGCTTGGACCACTTCAGAGTTCCACTACATTATTAGGGTGCCTATTTTTCCATAACCTTTTTCCCTCCCTCCTTCCCTACTTCCTTCCTTTCTTTCTTCCTCCTTCTTTCCCTCCTTCCTTACTTTCTTTCTCCTTTTTCTACCTCTCTCCCTCCCTCTTTTCTTCCTCCTTCTTTCCCTCCTTCCTTCCTTTCTTCCTCCTTCTTTCCCTCCTTCCTTCCTTTCTTTCTCCTTCTTTTTTTCCCTCCCTTCCTCCCTCCTTCCTTCCTTCCTTTCTTTTTTATGGGGCTTTTAGGTCAATTTGCTATGCATAAGGTACGCCCTCAGAGTTATTTTTATTTGCCTTTTTCTAAGTACTAGTGATCTGGAGCATTTTTCAAATGAAGGATAAGCTCTTGTTTTTATATAACTGAATCAGGTTTTTATGTAACTTTGGAGATTAGACCTTTTTCAGAGAAACTTGCTGAAATGATTTTTTCTCCAGATAATTGCATCCCTTCTAATTTTATTTGTATTAATTTTGTTTGGGTAAAAGCTTTTCAATTTTATATAATCAAATTATCCGTTTTATCCTTCTAAGAGCCTCTCTATCCCTTGTGTAGTCGTGAACTCTTCCTCCAGCCATAGTTGTGTTAGATATTAAACAGTTCTGGATAAGCAAAGTAACTTGGGCAATATTGTCATTTTTAAAATGTTAGCCCAACCCAACGATGACAATTAAAATCTTTCCAATTACTCGCGCCTATTTTTTTCTTTAAAGAATGTTTTATAATTATATTCATTCATATTCTTATGTGCCTTTGATAGCTGGACTTCCACCTGTATGTTTATACATTTCTGTAGCTTGCTGTTTTTTCTGGCTATGTTTTATTGATAGTGTATAGGAAGATTGATG
Source organism: Antechinus flavipes (assembly GCF_016432865.1). Lineage (NCBI taxonomy): Eukaryota > Metazoa > Chordata > Mammalia > Dasyuromorphia > Dasyuridae > Antechinus > Antechinus flavipes. The sequence continues at coordinate 171,840,898 of NC_067403.1, read as the reverse complement.
ATTTGTGTGAGTTCATTTTATATCCTGCTACTTAGCTGAAGTTAATTCAATTAATTTAATTAATTTTCTATGGTTCCCTAAGTTCCTGCTTCAGCTGACTCTGTTGTGACTCTTGGGGCTTCTCTAAACCTAAGAAAGGAAAGAGGAAGGAAGTGGTGTAATGAATCCCTCATGGTCTTATCACAGTTAGAACCCTTAATATGAGGAATTCAGAGAAGCATGGAGAGATTTATAAGAGCCATTGCAAAAACTGACAGAACAGAACAGCATTTAGAGTGACTTTACACTGCAAATGAAAAGATTATTACAATCTGAGTTATTGAGGAAACTGAGATCCAGAGAGATCTTGTGATGCACTGAGGTCATACAAGTAGAAAGGATAGACTTGGGTCTTAAATATAAATCCCCTGACTCCATACCTAGCTTTTTTTTAATATATCCGTGTATGTGTGTGTGTGTGTGTGTGTGTATGTGTATGTGTAGGTATATTTATATATACATATATGTACACATAGAGGTATATGTAAATTTCACATAATATACACACATCTGCCACATTGTCAACTGGTTTTTAAAAATAGTTTTAATTGTACTTGAAATCAGTTCATTTCTGTTTATGTAAAACCAACCACCCAAAACTTCGACATTCTTGGGTCGCTGAACCCACTTTGCCCAAGCCAGAAAGAGAGTTCCATTTGAATGATTCTTTGAAGACTCTTAATTGAGGTTCTGTTGTGTTTTGGGCTCATGATATTGGATGGATGAGGAGAAATCATAGATTCAGAGCTCGGAAAGACCTTTAGAGATCTTCTGGTCCAGTCTCCTGATTTTTCAGAGGAAGAAACTGAGACCCTTAGAGGAAGACCAGCTCATGGTCACATGGGAGGCTAATAATGGAGTAAGTCTCTGAACCTAGATTCCCCAAATCTAAATCAGGGCATTTTGTACCCCACCATTCAGCTAAGAAAAAAAGTGGTTTTTGCAGTAGAAAGGAAGTTGAGTGGTTTGTGAAGGCTGTAGTTAAAGTTAATTTACAGCTAACTAGAAGGTTGTTATTCATTTTTAAGATTGTAGAAGCCAATCTATTCCACATGGAATAGATTCACTTTAAGAAATTATTATTTTGTTTTTGTTTTTGTCATTAATCTGCAAATCTAGATTCTTTGTTTCTGTCCCCATTTAGTAAACCCTTCCCTATATAAATCCCTCGCCCAAAAACCCTACCAGAAAGACAACTTTGCTAAGATAGCAGAATAAAGAAAAGGACCCTACCTGAGCTTTCCCCTAAACTTCACCAAATATCTTTAAATAATGAATAAATAGTCATTCTAGAGTGGCAGAACCCACAAAAAGGCAAAGTGAAACAACTTTCCACCCAAAACAACTTAGTAGATCAGCAGGAAAAGTCTGCTGCACCAGGGTGAGAGTGGAGCCTGTGGCTCCACCCAGCATGGGTCCCAGCAAGCCAGAAGTATACCTCAAGGCAACTGAATTACTGGCAGCAGTAGTGATTTCCAAACAGACCAGAGCACAGACCAAGAGAGTAGTAAACACTTTTCCTTAGATCATATTACCTTGGAAGAACTGAAATATCCGTCCTTCAATCTGCCCTCTAATTTCAGAATTTAAGGTAATCAGAAGCAAAATATTTTTGAGAGGGACAGGGTGAAAGAAAAGAATAGAGTAAATGATTAGGTGGAGAAATAGCATGGAAGAAAATACAATTAGCAAAAGTAACTTGAAAAAAATTTGAAGCATGTTTCTTTGATAAAGGCTTTTTTTTTCAACTATGTAGAAAACTGAGTCAAATTTATAAAAATAAGAGTCATTCCCCAACTGTTAAGTGATCAAAAGATAAGAATGGTTTTCAGATGAAGTAATCAAAGTGATATGAAAAAATGTTCTAATTCACTATTGATTAGAGAAATGAAAATTAAAACAATTCTGAAGTACTACCTCACACTGTTAGATTGGTTTATAGGACAGAATGAAGAAATTTTACAAATGGTGGAGGGGATGTGAGGAAAATGAGACATTAATACACTGTTGGTGAAGTTATGAACTGATTCAGTCATTCTATAGAGCAATTTGGAACTACACCCAAGGGGCTTTAAAACCATGCATTCCCTTTGATGTAGCAATACCAAGACAGTTCCCAAAAAAGGAAGGGGCCTATGTGTACAAAAATATCGATAGCACCTCTTTTCTGGAAGGCAAAGAATTTGGAATTGAGGGGATTCCTACCAAGTGGGGGATGCCTAAACAAATTGTGGTATGTGATTATGATAGAATACTGTTGTGTTATAAGAAATGATGAGTAGCTGAGATAACATTAGACACCTCTCAGATTGACTAAGATGACAGGAAAAGATAATGATGAATGTTGGAGAAGATGTGGGAAAACTGGGACATTGCTGTATTGTTGGTGGAGTTGTGGACGGATCCAACCATTCTGGAGAGCAATTTGGAACTATGCTAAAAAAGTTATCAAACTGCATACACTTTGATCCAGCAGTGCTATTACTGGGCTTATACCCCAAAGAGATACTAAAGAAGGGAAAGGGACCTGTATGTGCCAAAATGTTTGTGGCAGGTCTCTTTGTAGTAGCTAACAACTGGAAACTGAGTGGATGCCCATCAATTGGAGAATGGCTGAATAAATTGTGGTATATGAATGTTATAGAATATTTTTGCTCTGTAAGAAGAGGCCTGGAGAGACTTACACCAAGTGATGCTGAGTGAAATGAGCAAAACCAGAAGATACATGGCAACAACAAAACTATACAATGATCAATTCTCCTGGATGTGGCTCTTTCCAACAATGAGATGATTCAAACCAGTTCCAGTTGTTCAGTGATGAAGAGAGTCAACCACATCCAGAGAGAGAACCATGGGAACTGAGTGTGGACCACAACATAGTATTTTCACTCTTTCTCTTGTTGTTTGCTTGCATTTTGTTTTCTTTCGCAGACTTTTTTCCCCTTCTTTCTTGACCTGATTTTTCTTTTTTTTTTTAATTATAGCTTTTTATTTATAAGTTATATATATGCATGGATAATTTTTCAGCACTGACAATTGCAAACCTTTTGTTCCAATTTTTCCCCTCTTCCCCCCCACCCCCTCCCTCAGATGGCAGGTTGACCAATACATGTTAAATATGTTAAAGTATAAATTAAATACAATATATGTATACATGTCCAAACAGTTATTTTGCTGCACAAGAAGAATCAGACTTTGAAATAGTGTACAATTAACCTGTGAAGGAAATCAAAAATGCAGGCGGACAAAAATATAGGGATTGGGAATTCTATGTAGTGATTCATCTATGTAGTGATTCATAGTCATCTCCCAGAGTTCTTTCGCTGAGTGTAGCTGGTTCAATTCATTACTGTTCTATTGGAACTGATTTGGTTCATCTCATTGTTGAAGAGGGCCACATCCATCAGAATTGGTCATCATATAGTATTGTTGCTGAAGTGTATAATGATCTCCTGGTCCTGCTCATTTCACTCAGCATCAGTTCGTGTAAGTCTCTCCAGGCCTTCCTGAAATCATCCTGCTGGTCATTTCTTACAGAACAATAATATTCCATAATATTCACATACCACAATTTGTTCAGCCATTCTCCATTTGATGGGCATCTACTCAATTTCTGGCCACTACAAAGAGGGCTGCCACAAACATTCTTGCACATACAGTTGACCTGATTTTTCTTGTACAGCAAGATAATTGTATAATTATGTATACATATATTGGATTTAAATATATTTTAACATCTTTAATGTATTGAATTACCTGCTATCTGGGGGGGAGGGGGCAGAGGGGAAAATTTGGAACAGAAGGTTTTGTAGGGGTCAATGTTGAAAATTTAACCATTCATATGTTTTATAAATAAAAAGCTTTAATTTAAAAAAGAGAGAAAAAATAATGAATTTTAAATTGTTCAAAATATTTAATGAAATAAAAATATTTCAATAAAATAAAAAAAATTTTAAATGAAAAAAACTACTTTATTTTTCTTGAGGATTTTTAGGAGATTTCTGTAATCAATGTAGTCACAGATCTGCCCACAGCCTCTTGTCTTTTGTTCTCAGAGGTATTACCAGTACCTAGCATATATATATTGTTTTTCCTCATCTGAATTTTTGACACCAGAATTGGAAAGCTTTCCTTCTTTTGCCAATTCCCTGTTTCAACTTTATCACCCTACTTTATCACCAACATCCCTGTGTGCCTTCAATCTAAGTTTGAACCTGAAAAACTGAGCAGAGAAACTGGGACAGACCTGGGAATCCCAAGTTCAGAAATCAGAAATTACCAAGTTGCATTCTGACACCTTTTTAACCACTGAAGTAGAATTAAGCTATTGCTCTAGTTGGCTTTTTCCCTTCTTCCTTTTACTGTAACCATCCTAATCCTGAACTCTAAGAAAATCTCCTTGCCCCCACACCCCCGCCTTACTCTATGTAAGGTATTGCCTTTTTTTTTTTTATTTTACTTTAATTTATTCATTCTGGACTTAACAAACACCAAATAAAACAAGTGTTTCAAATACACTGTGCAACAGAAGGAAGGGATTGTACATGAAATTGCATATCTTCTGTTACGGTGGTCTTTTTTGTCTTCTTATATACATAATAAATTCAGCATATAACTTGTAAGCTGTTCTGCTTGCTTGGGATTCCTTCTGACCTTCCTTCTGTTCCCTACTCATTTTGGGGGGTTAGAAGGGCAGAGAGAAAGCTATATCCCTAACCCTCTTTCTTTCCCACTTCCCTACCAATTAAAAAACAAAACAAAACAAAATCCTTATAACAAATATGAATTGTCAAACAAAATAAATTTCTACTTTGGTGAAGTCCAAGAATGTATGTCTCTTTCTGCATCTTGAGTCTGTTACTACCTCTTGTCAGAAAATGGCTAGCATTGTTCCTCGAGGGTTTGGTCATTGCACTGATCAGAGTTCATCATGAGTATTTCATCATGAGTCTTTTAGAATTGTGGTGGGTCATTATATTGATCATAGTTGTTAAGTCATTCAAAGTTTTAATGAAAGCATTGTAATCTCTCATTATTCCCAGATATTTTATTTTAGTAGAAATTGTTTTTGTTTTTGATTGTTTGTTTTTGTGGTTATAAAACTACTGAATCACAAATAATTTATTAGGGATAGGGACTGGATTCTTGATTTCGCTGACATAATTCTCAGGTAAGAAAACTCCCTCTTACTCTCCTCCCTTTTATCAACGATAAGTTTTAGAAAGATACCTGGAGAGCTGAAAAGTGTTCATTATTAGTTTTGATCCCTGATTATTTTGTTTATTTTTTGAATGAAATTAAATAAAACTAGAATAAAAAAGCTAGATGGGAGCCTAAAAATCTTTTGGTCTAATCTCCAGATTTGAGGAAACAAAGGCATAGCAAGGCCCCAAAAAACTGGATTCAAATGCAAATCCAGTGTTAATCTTTATTAGGCCTTGTACTTGGACAAGCAGATTTTCCAACTCTGAGTAGACATTTTTCACTTTGTAGGCAAAGTATACTTAATAGTAGGGAAATATGGATCCATGCATCCTTTTAAGAGTAGAAAATTTCTGCTCCTGGATGATCAGTTATATGTATGCTGTGTGTATTATATAAACAGCATTCATGTCTTGCATATCTGTATTATATACTATATGTTCATAGAAACTACAACTGCTGAAAAATCAAAATGTTATTTTGATTAATAGGTGAAACTGACATTTGAAATAGCAAACGCCAGGCAAAAAGAAGCCAGTCAGCCCAAAGAGAAGAAGGCCCAAACTACTTCTAATGACTTAGTCAGACTCCTTTGGGGTGAAGAGGTCCAGGAACTTCAGCAGAACCTCCAAAGCATCCCTCACATCATCATGTATCTCACTCTCCAGCTGGACTCTGAGACACTGAAGGATGAGGTAAGTGTTCTGGACCAAGTACTAGGGACAAAAGAATTAGTTAGCCAAGAGGCACTTTCTAGAATGTATGTTAGTAATCATTGGAAATAAATTCACTTTTTTATCCCTTTCAGTAACAGACCTAGAGGAGGAGACAGAGAACAAATTTTATCAGAACTCTATTTTCTTAATTGCATATATACTTTCTTTGTCCACTGGGTGTCTCATTGGAAGCCTGGCTTTAGGAAACTGCTGCAGGAGGAGGCAAGGCCTGGTCAGCATTGAGCCCTGAGCCCTAAGACCCAAAGATGAATTCTTTTCAGAAAGGAATAAATCAGAATTCTGCCTTTATATACACTTGGAGAGAATAGTTGAATTTTTTTTTCCTAGCCAGTAACATATAAGGTGAAAAATAGCACCCAGCCTGTAAGCCTAGAAAATGTACCCAGATAGGAGTATATAATAACTGAGAACTAGGGTCCACATGACCTTTGGAATTTAAATTGGTTACTTTAATGTCAATGATCTGCTCTTCTTCTTCTTAATGAATAATAGGATGATTATTCATCTCTCTTTTAGTGACTCCTTCATACAAAAGGTCAAAGATAGTATAAATAGATAATTTAGAAAGCCTAAAGTATAGCAGAGTTCTTAATTCCTAAGAACAATAATAAAATTTAAGTGCTTAGATTCTAAGGTGTTTTCATTTATCTTCAGTCCTTGGTGAATAATTAGATAGTTCTGGGTTGTAATTATCTTTAGGGTGACATGAATTTTCCTGTATTTTTTTACTCTGTATTTAGTTGCCTAGGCAGCCTTTTAGCACATCACATCTCAAGTCATTACTCAAAGAAACCACAATTTCTTGGTGGAGGGGTCCTTACCAGTTCATATCACAGCTTTCTTGTGTCTTAGGAGATAGTTGCATGAGATACTGTGACCAAAAATATCCATTCCCTGATTACCAACCTTAGTAATAAATCTCTGAACTAGGGAAGTTATGTCATCCTAGAATGACAGTCTATTCCTGACCTGCCATCCAAATGGGTGCTCCATTTGCATAGCCTTAGAAAACCCAGGGTCCCTTCCAGTAAGAGTAAATCATCAAAGGGGACTCTAGGTCTTACTATATCAATATGGCATAACAAAGACATAAAAAATGTCAGTCCTATCTGCTTGAAGAATTAACTAATAAAAATAAATTTCATCCTTTCAAGTAATTGATTTGCTTATTGTTTATTAAATAATAATCTTATAACTATTCTACAAATATCACAGATTTTATTTTTTTGTCAAAAGGCTATTTAGCAAACCACTGGAATGGTCTAATTTGAGTTCAGCGGCACCTCTTTGCTCTTGCCAGATTGAAAGACTGAGAGAGTAACTAATGTTTCTTTGCCAGAAGTATTAGGTTGGTCAGAAGGAAAGGTTTCTTCATTTTGTCTGTTTTTTGTATCCTGATGAAGTTAATCACTGAAATGATAAAGAAGGGATTTGTTCATGCTTGCTTTTCACTAGGTTTTTTTTTGTGTTCTGGAAATGAGAGGGCCTCAGAACCTAAAGTTCTCAGGTTCTATAATGGTAAGACATACAAGGCAGATAGACATTTTCCAGCTGGGGTTGGCAAGCACAGCCTTAAGCTTTCTAACTCATTGGTAGGTAAAATGTGATCAGGATCTTTTGTCATCTTTGAATGTCTTTCCATGGGAAAGTCTATAGATGTTTCTCAGAGGAACAGCATGAAGATTTTATTTGTAGATCAAGAAAAGATTCTTCTTGGCTCTGGCACAACAGTAAAGTTTAGTAGAGGTGCATTTTCATTGTTGAGATTGGCAAATGTGGAAAATCTGCTAATTGTCACCCTACTAACAAGCAATTCAAAACCCAGCTAATTAAATTGGCTAAGAGCTAAAGGCTATGGAACTTGCCAAGTCTTTTAATGAGTAGACTTTTAATCCATTTGAAAGAAGGAATTACTCTAGAAGTCTTTGTTACCTTTGCTAAGTTTTGGCATGGCTTATTTACTAAAGAATATAGGAGGGTCATTTTAGTTACTAACTAAATTTTTCATAATATTTTTGCCTTTTTAACATGAGATTCTTTGGCCACTAGTCTGCAGCTGGTGTTCCCTATCAATAAATTGAGGAGATAGTAGCTTTCCTGTTTTATCAGTTTTCAGCATTTTGGATAATGGTGACAAATCCTTCTTTCTCAGTCAAGCATTAGATGTGTGGCATTCATCTGTTAAAAAAAAAAAACAGCATCTTATTTAAGATGATTTATAATTCTGGTTTAGAAGCATTCCAAGAAATCATTTATTAAACAGAACTTGGTTATGTGCATCCAGAATATAGCACATTGTGAGAATACTTAATACATGTTAAAACAAATCTGTTTCAAATACATTATTATCTTTATAAATATGTAAGAGCTGGCATACTGTGCTCACAATGACATCTAGTTATTTGCAGTGCATAGAGACCAAACCAAGAAATAGAAAGCCAGTGAAACTTGAAGGAAACTGAAGGAAATTGTGACCTATAAAAGGTTATTTTGTTCTTTATGAAGAGCACGATAACTTTCTGTATTTAATAAGGTTATTTAAGCTTCACATAGAAATGAAAGGCAGTGTGATGGAGTGGTTAGGGAATAGGCTTCTGAGCCGAGAAGACCTGGGTTCAGATCTTCCTTGGATGCACACTGGCTGGGGAATCCTGGGCAAATGACTTCTTTTCTCAGTATTCTAAGCAACTCTCTAAGACTGGGAGTTGCAGAGAAGGAACCAACCTGTCTGGGTAGAGGAAATTTCCTCATCTAGGAGTTCCTTAAAACTAGAAAATCTCAGATCAAGTCTAAACATGAAAGGAAAAGTTATGTTGCAGAATGAATTTTCTGTGGGTGTCTGAAAGGTTTTATTTTATTTTATTTTTATTTTTATTATTGTCGTGATAAAAGAAAGGTATTCTCTAGGTATCCCTGCTCACTCAACCAGGATGTAACTGAATCAATAAATTTGTGGTTTGTTGTCCCTCGATTCCATAAAAAATCCTTTTCTTTTGAAACACATAAAGTGCTGTATCCCTACACAGTATCATCACTTCTACAAGTGATGAGTATCAGGAAGACTTAGATTCTGTTCCACTCCCAGGTGGGCAAACCACTTTCCCACAATGATGGTGCAGGATGTGGACTCCATGAAAGTGATTCACTTGTTTTTTCCTTTGTATCCCCTTGTGTACTATTTGGCATACAGTAGACTTTGAATCAGTGCTTACTGAATTGGATTATCCCCATTTTACAGACAAAAAAAACTGCATCTCTCAAAGGTTTAATGACTTGTCCATTGTCACATAACCAGTTAAGTGTTTAAGAAGGGATTTTGAACCTAATTTTCCAGACTCTAGGTGTTTAGATTTGGCATCATATTTGTGATGTGCCTATACTTCTCACATTTAGCAACTAGCTGGGCAATGATTAGAGCACTGGGCCTGGAATGAGGAAGCCCTGAGTTTTGATTCAGCCTCAGAAAGATCTCAAAGAGTCACATATGAACGTCCAAGATGTTAGCAGGAATTCTAGCGTCTGGGACAAAATTGTATGGTATCCAAGGTAGGACTGTTCCCATCTATGATTCTGGCATGTTAGAGATTGAGGAGGTGAGAGCTAAGGATGAAGATCTAGAAGGCAAGGCTAGTTAGGGGGTGTAGAGGTGTGAGGGAAGAAGAGAAGACTGTGAGCTTGCCAGATCCTTATTAGGGAAGAAGGGGGAGAAAGTGTGACCTATAACTCCTCAGATGAATACAGTAGGGATCTGGTGAACTTAAAAGAAAGGTAGTAGCTGAGTGCAGGTAGCAGTAGAAGCATCTGCAGTTGGCATTGGGGAGCACTTAAATGCTAAGGATATCACAGCCTTTGAAAGAGCGCCAAGAGATGTGGGGTCTTTAGAAGAAGAGCTGGATTTCCATGAGCCCCAGAAGGTAGAAGGAATAAAATCCTAAAGTTATGGATTGAACCTGGAATGAACCCCAAAAGGCATCTAGCCAATCACAGGTGGAGAGCCTAAGGCCTGGAAAGATTGCACAGGTCAGAGAATTGACAAGGCAAATATTAGGTCTTTTTACAAGAAATCTGACAATTTTTCCAGATTTTCATACTACAACTGAAGGAAGTTCTTCACAGAGTACAATAGAAAGACAGAGTAGGGGAGGATAATGATAGGAGAAGACTAAGGCTGTTTACTATAAGAGGGAGGGAGGAAGGCCAGCAAATAGTAGTCATATCACCTTTAATATTCATCTCTGAATGGGGATTGAGAGGTGAGAAGAGTGTATAACACTGTCATGTTCAGAAGATGTACACAGGACTCTGGTCTATGGCAACTTCATGACCTTGTTAAGAAATGAGCCATTCAGCTTTGTAAGTAGGAAATCATGCCCCTGGGTCCTTCTGCTTCTGGGACAAATCCCCTATTGCCCTAGGTTAGTTCGAACTCCATGAGCATGCATGTATATAGAAACAAAAATAAAATTTTTATCAGGAATGTTTTCTAAACTTGAAAAAGAGTTGAAAATTCAATTTGAATTCTTTCCTTATATTTATCACTAATTAGTATACACATTTTCATTATAATACAGTTTTGTTGCCTTTAACTTAATTTGCAAGTCAATTTTTTTTTGTATGTTTGAAATACTTAAAATATATATGATTTCATTGTGTGGATATTCCCTCCACCAGTCCTCATTCCAAGCCTTCTACTGCTCAGTAATAGTTCATGAAGAGTAGATGTGGTCCTAAACATTATTACCCTTCAGCCAACCTGTTAATGACATTCTCCTAAAGAAACCAAGCTAGTTCTCAGACACACATACACACACACACACACACACACACACACACACCTCACACTACCAGGTCATCCGTTCCAGGTTAGATACCTGTCCTACCTTTTGAGAACCCAAGTGTTAAGTGAAACACACTAGAAAACAAAGATTGAATTTCCAAGTCTGAAATTTCAGTTTAATGTGAATAAAAATAGTCGCTGGCATTAAGTAACCATTTAGCTGTTTTATATAGGACTATTAAAATTATTTAGAAATACTGACTTACCAGTTTTGAATCTTACTGATTATGTCATTAATTCTTGTTAATTATACAGCAGGAAATTCTTTACCATTATCCAATGTCTGAAGCATCTCAGAAACTTAAAAGTGTAAGAGGAATATTTCTAACCCTCTGTGACATGCTGGAAAATGTAGCTGGAACACTTGTTACCAGGTAATATCAATTTGTATTTCATGTAAATTTTTTTCTGCTTTGCAAATTGTCTGTCTTAGTGTTGATCAGAGGAAAAAAGTGCCAATAAACAAAAATCACATTAACAAAAATACCCGCAAATATCTTTTCATGAAAGAAGTTTTCATTGTTAAGACCTTTTAAAGATTAACTAGGGTTATGTGATTTATAGCCAAAAGGAACTTCAGAAGCTGTCTTCATTTTGTAGAGAAAAAAACTGAAGATGATTTGTCCAATTTAAACTCAGGTCTAGTGTTTTCTCCACTATTTCCAGTTCATTTAAATCCAAGATTTTTTAGATTCATCACCTTAGGATCATAGGGTGTAGCATTTATCTGGATCTCTAAGGTTACCTTTTGCAAGTTCCTCATTTCAGACCTAAAGAATTTAAGTGATTTGACAAAGTTCACTTCGTTAGTAAACTTCAAAGATGAGATTCAAACCTGAGCCCTCAGATCTAGGACTTTCTATTTACTACAGACACTGACTCCTCACATCTCCTGAGTGCCAGCATACCCAACAAACTATTCTGAACTAGCCTCGTCACCAATGCTTTTTCTAGACAGCTGCCATATTGTTATTCCTAATACACAGGTCTGCCATCCTTCTTCAGAAACTCCTGTGACTCCTGTTTCCTCTAAGATAATATATAAACTCCTCTGCTGGATCTTAGGAGGAGTCTGGAAACCCACCTCCTGGCATTCGCTATTGAGAAGGTTTATGTTCCTGGCTAGGATTCTGCTGTATCACAGATCTGAATTGGAAATAAGCTTGATATTAGTGTAGAATGCAATGAAATATTATTGCCTCATAAGAAATGATGAAAGGGGGAAGATTCAGAGAAAACCAGAAAGACTTAAATGAACTGAGGCAATGAAGTAAATCAAACCAGATCAGCAGTTTATACATTGAATACAATATTATAAGTTTTCATTTTATTTTTTATTAAGAAGCTTTTCTTTCTCTCTTTCCTACTCCCCCAATTTAAAAGAAAAACAAAATCCTTGTAACCTCTGCTTAGTAAAACAAATTCCCACATTGTCTGTATTCAAAACTGTTTCATTTTGCATATTGAATCCATCACCTCTCTGAATGACTAAAAGCTCCTGTGACTCCTATTGCCTTTAGGATAAGATAACAAATAAATTCCTCTACTGGATCTTAAGAGGGGTCTAGAAGCCCACCTCTTGGCATTTACTATTGAGAAGGTACATGTTTCTGACCAGGAAGAAAAACAACCTTGAAAGATCTCATGAAGTCAGATTATTTACCAAATCACCTCAGAAGACTGCTGATTAAATCATACTTTTCACCCCTTCTTAGAGAGAGATAATGGCCTATGGGTGGCAGAATGAGTCATATATTTTCAAGCATGACCAATGTATCTATTTGTATTCCTTTATTATACTTTTTTTTTTTTTTACAAGGGAAGGCATCTCGGGACAGAAGGTGGGAAGGCAGTAATGACTGAGGAAGCAAGAGAATAAAGATGGTAATGCCAAAAAAAAGAAAGAAAATAACATTGGAACATTTTAAAACACCAAAGAGAATAGTAGGACGTCAAGAAGGGAACAATGACAAACAAGCAGTGTAGTGTTGTTATTGCCAAGTTAAATTTAATACATAATTTTCAAGAGGCACAGGGTGGCACCGTTGAAAGAATGTTGGGTCTAGAATCAGGAAAATGTGAGTTCAAATCTGGACAGTTATTAGCTTTGTGACATGGGGCAAGTCACTTAACCTTTGTTTGCTTCAATCTCCTCATCTGTTAAAAAAAAAACAATAATAGCACCTTCCTCAGGATTGTTGTAAGGATCAAATGAGATAATAATTGTAAAGCACTTATCACAAAGTAAGTGCAATATAAATGTTAGCTGCCATTATTATTAAAAAGTTGTACATAATGTGCCAAAATGTTTGTGGCAGCCTTGTTTGTAGTGGCTAGAAACTGGAAAATGAATGGATGCCCATCAATTGGAGAATGGTTGAGTAAATTGTGGTATATGAAAGTTAGGGAATATTATTGTTCTGTAAGGAATGACCAACAGGATGAATACAGAGAGGACTGGCGAGACTTACATGAACTGAGGCTAAGTAAAATGAGCAGAACCAGGAGATCATTATATACCTCAACAACGATACTGTTTGAGGATGTATTCTGATGGAAGTGGATCTCTTCGATAAAGAGATCTAATTCAGTTTCTTTGATCAAGGATGGACAGAAGCAGCTACACTCAAAGAAAGAACACTGGGAAATGAATATAAACTGCTTGCATTTTTGTTTTTCTTCCCGGGTTATTTATACCTTCTGAATCCAATTCTCCCTGTGCAACAAGAGAACTGTTCGGTTCTGCACACGTATATTGTATCTAGGATATACTGTAACCTATTTAACATGTAAAGGACTGCTTGCCATCTGGGGGAGGGGGTAGAGGGAGGGAGGGGAAAAATCGGAACAGAAGTGAGTGCAAGGGATAATGCTGTAAAAAATTACCCTGGCATGGGTTCTGTCAATAAAAAGTTATTTAAAAAAAAGTTGTACATAGTAAAGGTACATTATTTCATATAAAAGCCACTTTTTCCATTATTTTCTTAAATAAGAAAATGTTTATACTTGATGATTATCAGGTTTACAATAAAAAAGAAAATTTAATTTTTAATAAAATTATATTGACTTCATGTCTTTAAATTATCATAGGAATATGAGGTCATTGTAGGGAGGCATAGTTTGAGTATTATTCTGTTTATGTGACTCCTCATCTCTATAGTGAGCCACTATCCCTTGCTCTCATTAAGAATAGAAACCATTTTTTAAATTATCTGTGTCATTCTTTAGAATCTAGAAAAAAATTTAGAGAAAGTGTTGACATTAGTCTTAAGTTCATGATTTGACCATCCCTAAACCATGCTACCCATATTCATGCCATCATCCTCATACCCCCTTGCCCCCCAGAACTTGGCTTTGCTCCTGGAAAACAGGTTCCAATAGGTCGAATTTTGACTTTTCCTCCTAGAACCAGACCTCCCTGTCACTTCCTAGGGAACTGTTCCATGTTACTATGAGGGTACATTCCCTTCTCCCCTTTGTAGTCCCTTTGTGTGTTGTCTTACCACATTCAATTATAAGTTCCTAGAGGGCAGAAATTGTCTGTTTTGTTTGTATTTATATCTCTAGTGCTCAGCACAGTGCCTTCTCTTAAGAAATGCTTTTTATTTCTAACTACCACCCCTTCAAACTAATCTCTCCTCCCTTAAAGCTTTCCACGTAGATAATCTCTGTTCTCTCATTTCACACTAACTTAGTAACCTCGTGAAGCCTTCCTTTTGACTTCATATCTCACTGAAATGGTTCACTCTGAGCTTAGGTTACAAATGATGTGTTTATTTTTGGTATTGGACTGGTACTTAGTAAACACTCAATTGAGTTAAATCTTCTAAGTGGAAAAACATGTAAACACCTAAGTGCAAGTTGCACTTAAGATGCAAGACAAAAGTTAAACAATCTCTGCCCTCCAAGAACTTAAGAGAAGAAGCAATTTATTTACCCAGAGTAATGTCAGCATCAATGACAAAATCTTAAAACTGGAAGGACTCAGGAAAAGGCTCATGAAGGAAGCTTCGAGGGAAGCGTGAGGGTTCTTGAGGCAGAGGGGAGAGAGATAAGCATCCCAGACAGGTGGTAAGCCTCATTCAGTGTTCTGTATGTAGGAGACAGGGGATCACTTATATGGAAGTTGGGGAGAGGGATGTTGTGGTGACCTTTGAAGCTCATCTTTCTGGAGCCTTAGTCTTCTTCAGTGTTGTGAAAAAGCAGTTGTTGAGCATTCTGACAGAATGGTGGCTTATTTGCCTGTAACATTCTGGAGTCTACCCTTTGCTCCCTGGTATTACTTGCCAAGAACGTTCAGAAAATATGCTTTGTTTTCTGTTGCCAATTGGCTGCTGAGAGAAAGAGAGAAAAAGGAAAGACAGAAGATACTTTTCTCCATTGTGCCTGTTGTGGCTGAGAAGTGGAGGAAGAGAACCCTGCCATAGAAATAGAATTAGAGAGGTCTTTGCCAGTATCAATATGATACAGGCAGCCTTTCCTTAAAAGTTTGTAATGCTGTTTCAGCTAAAGGCACCATCTAAGTATGAAACTAGCAGTGATGGTCATAGAATTGCTGTCTAGGAGCAAGCCCAGCTGAGAAGCAGAATAGCATAAAATCAGAACATCAGAGAAGGCTCAGACCAGCAGAGAGTGCATCAGTTAAAATGCCATGTGTGACAAAGTGTCCTAATCCACAACACAAGTCATCTTTGCCCAAATCTCCCCACGTTAGAATGAAAGTTCATTACAAGTAGATATTATTTCATTCTTTGTACTTGTATTAATAGTGCTCTGGCAATAGGAAGTACTTAATAAATACTTGATAATTGATCAGTTGAATTCAGCTTATAATAAAAGCATTTTTTCCATAAATGAGAAGCTACTTTCATCAAGAAACTTTTATGGGCAGTTGCTTATGGATGTTATTGAAGGCTACAATTCAGAAGTTGTGAGTTATCTTGGCCACATGTATGACTTATTACTCTAGGACTTTTAAGTATAATGACCACTCTCAATATAGACAACATTGGAAAGAGGATGTGATTCAGGTTTATAGGCAGAATGTTTTATAAATATTATGTGTTGTTTGGTTGCTGGTTTTGGTTAATTTTTTGGTTGTTTATTAAATTTAGTGAGAGCTCTGTTTGTAGGAACTAAATAGATAAGGACTCATAAAGTACTGTATTAGTAGGAAGTTATTCATAAAGTTTAACTCTAGGATCTTGAAAGTATTTCCCTCTAGAAAAGCCCCAACTTGCCAGCATGGTGACATGTCAAAGGGAAGGGAGCAATGGAAAGAATGAGGTGGGGGGAGAGTCTCCAACTACTACATTTTGGCTTGGCTCTTAGCCTATAACACACATTTAACAGGCCAATTTGACTAGGACTGAGAGTATAAAAAGGGAAATCATGAAGTGAGACTGAAAAGGACAACTGAGGCTAGATTGCAATAGGATTTACATGCCAGTCTTAAGATTTTGTATTTCACAGAGCCACCAAATTTTCATGTAGGGGGGAAGAAGTATTCAACTCTGTGTATTCAACATTTCAGTTTGGCAGCTGTGTGAAGGAGAGAATAAAGGAGAGACCAGAAGTGGGGAGACAACAGGTACAAAGCTGTTGTGTTTGTCCCGCTAAGAGGTCTGAACAAGATGAAAAGCTGTGTGTGAGCTGAGCAAAGGGAACAGATGTGAGAGATGTTAGGGAGCTACGTCCGCTTGTAGCTGATGGGCATTAGGGGGAAGAGCCAAGGAGAACTCCCAGACATTGAACTTGGAGAATTAGAGCAATAGTAATGCCATTAGTATCAAAGGATGACCATTATTATAGAGTTCGAGTATCCAACAAACAGACGTTACAGATATGCCGTGTTATTAATTAATTCCAGATTACACTAAAACACACACCCATCTGTCTGCAATCATTGACTTCTCTGGGCTTCGGTTTCCAAAAACGTAAAATGAGGGAGTTAATTTAATCCCTGCTAGCTGGAAATTCTATGGACCAATTCTATCCAATACGCTGTACCCAGGCGAAGCTCAGTAAATATGATCTGATTTTCCTATTGATTTTTAAGGTTAATTATGCCATATAAATGTATTATTTATGTATGAACAGGAGCTTTAAAACATTTTAATATTGTTAACTGGTCTGAAAGTTCTCTGTATAGAAATGTTTTGCATAAATTCTTAATAGAAAACTTCCATGGTACAATTTTATTTGATATCTATGTGGTGTTGGTCATTGACTATTATTAAAATATATTTCTGAAAAATTTATAATGTATTTACATACATCTTTTATTGTCATATAATGTCTTACCTCCCCTGTGTCACAGTTATATTTCAGGGAATATGTAATATTATATGAATAAGACCACTTATTTGTCATTTCATAATCTTTATGAATATACTGATCTTCTGACTTTACTTTTCTAGCTCATCACTTTCTTTAAATGAAAAACTAGTACATGTGGCTTACTGGAAAGAAGATGACAAATTGTTATTAATAGGACTTCCTGCTGAAGAGTAAGTTGAATGTTTTTTTTTTCTTTCATGCTTTGAAATCAGTCATAAATTATACTTTTCATAAGGTATATTTCATTTCAAATATTCACTTTTTAATCTAAATATAAATTGCCTGATGTCCAAAACTAAGAGAGAGGGCATGAGATTATGTTTGGATTTGTTAGAATATATTAGGTATACCCCTAGTAAACAAATCCATGTTTTAGTTATTAATTATTAAGTCTGTCAAGATTTGTTTCTTCAGAGATAACCCTATTTCAGAGACTTGTCCAGCAGTAACCCAGATCCCTACTTTTGCCAAATATTATTTGCTTGGTGAATTCAGTATCTTGACAAGTCCTAATTCTACTGTATTCTTCCCTAACTCTTTCCTCTTTAAATTCTCTTCCATATTTAGGAGTAAAGTGCAAAGGCCATATCGTGTTATATTAGCCTTCAACATCTTAGAAGTATAAGAACTTTTTTTGATTAGACTGACTTGTCCAAATGTGTATCAACAGCAACAACATTGTGTATCTTCACATCATCTCTTCCCTTCCTTACAAATCAAAAATATTCCTTAATATTTGGGGATGTGCCCTTTTTGTGCTTAATTAACCTATTTTGTATTTCTGTAATATAATTTACAACAGCATTGAAAGTAGGAAGCCAGATTAGTTGAGATGTTGAGAATAATCCCAGAGAAGTGGATTTAGCCACCCCTGCTTATGTTGATCTCAAGTTCCCTCTAGTAGCCCAGCCTTAGAAATCTTATTACCTCTTATCTTCCAAAGAAGATCAAAGACACATGGAAGTGAGGACATTATAAAAGTAATGGAGTTTTAGAGAACCCAATCAACAGGTACATATTCTACTATGGACTCTACCAAATATCCAGGGACAAACTGGTGATTGCTGTATTTTTTAGCCTAAGTTTAATAATGCAGGCAAGAGCAGGTTTTTTTTTATGATGATAAACACCTTGTTGATCACAAAGCTTTCATTACATAGCAGGATTTTCAAAGGAGGCTTTGAGGAAAGCACCCCTTCTGGATAAAAGTGATCAAGAAGTAATCCCAGAGAGGAAAAGCAAAAAATAGATGTGATGAAATATAAATGTGTGGGGGGAGGGAATAAATATTTCAAATATTTTTGAGGAAAGGTCTTGCTGAAAGAAAAGTTGGTGACTTACTCTGTCATGCTTATGTCAATGCCAGTGAAGTCTGATGTCAGAAAGGCCTGAGTTCAAATCCAGTCTCAGTCAGATCCTGTATATAACTCTAGGGAAGCCATTTCACTTGTCTGCCTCATTCTTCCACTGGGGGAAATAGTAGTTTTTGAGGATCAAATGAGATAATATTTGTAAAAAGCTCTAAGTACAGGGCCTGGCATTTAATAAATAATAAATGTTTCCTTCCTTTTTCCTGTTACTGATTTCCTAGTTTTCCTTACATGAAGGGAGAATATGGTGACCTCTTCTGGAGAGTGTGGCAACCTCAAGTTTGGCCTCCTCATTGGAGAAATGAATGAATTAATGAAATGGCTAAAATAAAGAAAAACATTTATTAAACATTTACTTTTTGCCAAACACTATGCTGAGTGCTGGAGATACAAATAGAAAAATCAAGATGGCCCCTGCTTTCCAAGAGCTTACACGCTTAAGTTGTGGATATAACACATAAAAGAAAGTTCAAATCTGAGAGTCCTTCAGGTTTAACTTTAGGGTGAATGGCAAGGCCCAGCAGTGCTTAAATTACATTTGTTGGTCAGATGATGGTGCTGAGGGTTCTGGAGGGAATAGAGTCAAGACAGCTGGTGGGCTTGGTGGATCTCCATTCCCCCCAAAACTCCCATCTCATCCAAGCACTGGGGCAGTTCAGCACCTTGGACAAGGGCAGAGGCTGGAGGAGCAAACACAGGGATTTGGTCAGGCCTTGCCACCTCCCTGGCCATCCCAGGTGGGTTTCACTTGGTGAAACTGAAAAAACAAAGTGCTTTTTAGTGAGATTGTGGATTCAGAGAGAAGTGAATAAAACCCAAAATAAAATGGTCCACAGTGAATGAACTATGGTAAATAGCCCGCTGAGAAAGAGCAAAGGAAATAAGAGGAAATAAAGCAGAGTCTAAAGGAAGGAAATATTGCAAGAGCAGATTTTAGAAGAGGGACTCTACTCAAAAACTGAGTAGAAGATTCTAAAGGATTTATGTGTACTAAGCAAAAGCTAAGCTGATGGTCAGCTGGCTGCAGCCCAGACTAATTAAGCATAGGTTTTGTGCAGAAGTCTGTGTCTTGGGGGAGATAACAAAGATTACATCAGATATAGACTGGCCCTCACAGAGCTCACAATCATGTCAAATATAAATAACCAGAGGAAAGAGCAAAAGTCCTCCAGTGTATACAAGTAAAGATCCTGTTCCCTCAGGAATCTCAAGGACTTAAAGAAAAAATTGGGCATACACCTCTGGGAGATCAGCGAAAACAGACTCTAAGGACAGGTTCAACAAACAAAGAAGGGGAATACGGGAGTGTTTCATATTCCCTGTACCCCTCTTACAACACAGCATCAAAAAAATTTTATCCCAGGGTCAAGAAACTTTCTGGAAGGAGCCAGAAAATAAATATTGTAAGCTTTATGAACCAGAGGCAAAATTGATTGTGTTGGGTAGCTATATATACAAGAGAGAAATTTTCTATATTTTACTGGTAAAATTAAAATTAATAATAATAATTGAGTGCTAATTTTATAATAGGTTTATTGATGAGAAGAGGGCATTTCTTGGTGACATTTTGATTAATTGGGGTTCATAATTCACGTTACCTATCATCAAAATAGATTGCAAACATCCTTCTGTTAATACTGATTTGTCATGAGATTTTGTGCATTTCATCCTTGAAAATGACTTTTCATACAGATAGGTGGACAAATACTTATATCAATCTCAAAACATGTGATTTTCATTGAATGTATTCATCACTTAGAAAAGGCATTTAGAAAATTCTGTTAGATTCTTCTCTTGATGTTTTCCATAGGTAGAAATCCCCAAACTGCACAGTTAAATAAATGAATTTTGCAACATGCAAGTCAGGAGAGTAGTAAACACACCCCTCCTTAGATCATACTACCTTGGAAGAATTGAAAACTTGCAGGTTTCTAGGAAGTATTTCTGATCTCACCCCCAAACCCATAACCAACTGAGGAAAGAAGGTGCACTCATCAAGAAAGCCCATTCTTACCTATTTGGGGAGCCCAAGGTTATCTGGGTCTCTTGTGGAAGCGTGAGCCATTGCACTTGCATCGAATTCTGAAAAGAATTACATTGAAAATTGCTACTGGAGCTGGACTTTAAGCTCAGAAAATAGATGCACTATAAATTTCTGTTGTAATGGAGGTCTCACTTCCCATTTTAACACTACAAGAAATATATAAAGCAGCTTGACATTACTCATAATTTAAACAAGATTATTGTCACTAAATTGACTTTACATCGGTATGTAAAACTTGGAATTTTACAATTACAAAACTTAAACAATGATTTGCCTTGTAATTTTAGGTTGAATTCATTAAGAAACATTAGGTCTGCAGCAAAGGCTAATTTCCAAATCCATTCACTGTTGGAGAATAGTAGTTGAGGGTGTTTCTACTTGTTCAGAAAAATTCAAGTCAAGCCCTGAGTTCAAAAAATTGTAATGGAATGGAAGTCTTTTTTTCTTGTTGTTATTTTAACATGATGGGTATGCACTGGTAGTAAGAAAAAATAAAATGTCAGGTACACTATGGCACTCACAGTGCTCTTGAGTTTGTAATTGCCTTACTGCAATTTGTAGGGCCCTAAGCAGCTGTGGCAAATGATGGAAGTGTCTCTTTTGCCATTTTAATACAAAAGTAATCATGGTACATGGTACATAGTACAAAAGTATGTTTACACCACTACGTCCCAACAAGAACTTTTTTAATAAAGTAAAAAATATTCTTAGTTCCCTGGTTATCCAAAAATAGAAGGGGGACCTAATTTGGCCCATGGACCACAGTTTGCTAATTCCTGTTCCAGCTAGTTAGATAAATGAGCTTTATTACTAAATGATGTCTCTGTCTTATGCTCCTCCTTTCTACCTCTCCCCCAGATTTACTGATTTGGATATCCAGAAGGATATTATACATGCCTTTTACTTATATACCCCTGAACCCCATACCTGTAGCAAATCCTAATTAGCCAACTGCTGATTAAGAACCTGATAGAGAAGGAAGGACTTCTTTTTAGGGGGGTTCCCCATTCCATCACAGATTTCAAGTCAGGTGAGACCTAGTACACAGGATTTATACTTTAGTTTTGAGCTTCCTTTGCCATCTTTCCCTATGCCTATCCTAGTGGCACTAAAACTTCATTTCCAGTCCAGGTACTACACAGGAACCCAGATTGTTCATTTATTCCTAGAATTAGGTAATAAGGTATTACTTAGTAAAACAATATTAAAAGAAAATTTAAAATAGGCACCATCTATGGCTGTAATACTAATTCTAGATAAAAATATGCAGGTCCTTTATCTAAAATTTAAATCGGTTTTGCTTCCTTTTGATGTCAAAATTTTGCTGTTTTGCCAATGTGGTTGTGAATTAATAGACACTGTTTGCTTTTTTAGAGTTCCTCTTCCTCAGCTAAGGAGTTTGATAGAAGATGTTGCCCAAACCTTAAAATTTATGTATGGTTCTTTAAACAGGTAAATATTGTATATGTATTAATTTTATGACATTTTTACTAAATCATTCAATGCCCTTGAGAGGCAACAAGGTACATTGGAGACAACACTGGAATTATATGACTACACTTGCCATCCTTCTTTGTTTCTTCCCAAGATTGAATGATTTCTATTCCCACCTCATTATGGTAGCCTACTTATCATGAGTCTCCTTCCAATTGAATTTTATACTGGCATTTTAAACAGGGGACAGTGGCAAGCACATATGTTTTGCCTCCACTACTCTGGAAAGTCCAAAAGTCATGTGTATCATAGAGGAAATTCAGATAAGATATTATGGTTAAAAACTTCCGTGTCAAACAGATGATGTTGTTCTGACTTCCCATTCACATTTTTGCAGTGCATTCTGTGAGGCAGAGAATGTTGCTCGATTGGATCATTTTTTCAACTTGTTCTTCCAAAGAGCAATTCAGCCTGAAAAGCTTTACTCCAGGACCTGTATTCAGTCCTATGATGCTTCCAGCTCACTATTCACCGACACTCTGCCTGGTGTTCAATGGCTCACACTACCACAAGAGACCCAGGTAACCTTGGGCTCCCCAAATAGCCAAGAATGGCTTTCTTGACAAGTCCACCTTTTCTCCTCAGTTGGTTATGGGTTTGGGGTGGGATCAGAAATCCTTCCTAGGGACTTACAAGTTTTCAGTTCTTCCAAAATGGAATGATCTAAGGAGGGGTATGTTTACTACTCTCCTGACTTGTGCTCTATTCTTGGGGGTGAGATCATTTGATCAGGAAGCATTTCTTAAGCTCCTTCTCTGTACAAGCCACTGAGCTGGGAACTAGGAAATATTAGTTTAAGGAAAAAAGCAATTTTTTAAAAGGAAGCTACCATTCTGTCAGGGAAGAAGAATGAATAAAAAAGTCATCCATTGAACAAAGATAGAAATACTCTTTTTATAAAGAAAAAATAACTCGGCTTTATCATTCTAGATTGTCATATAGACTTTTTAAAATAGGGTGGTATTTCTATTCATGCAGAACACATTATTGGGGAGTAAAGCACCCAAGAGTTTTGGGTTTTATGAGATTTGGGCTGTTAGATTAGGCTTACATAGGAAAAAGAAGATGACTCAAGAAGGAAGGTCCTTACTTAAAGTACAAACTTTGCTAAGAAGAAGGAAATGAAAACAGGCCATGCTTTACTTGATTGAAGATGTTCAGTAAAAGCTTTTGCCATCACACTGTTTAACACCACACTGTGAGGTTGATTTAGTGGTCCTTCTCTTGAAGAGGGAGGTTTACTCGTATCTGCCTAAGCATCAGACACCTTGTGTGACTCAAACCTTGTCCTTCCATCCCCAGATGACCAGAGTGTGGCAGGACCAGTAATAGCAGTCCTGACACTTTGCCAAAAGTCTGTTCCTCCTAAAGACAGTCACCATTCCATGACCCTGTGTCTGGGTGAATGCTCCCACACATTTTAGTTTAGTTCTGCCAATTGGCACTCAGTACCAAGCTAATTCATGATAAATTTTATTGGATTTAACAAGTTTCATGATTATAACATTTTACTGATCTTTCCCTATAAGAAGATATAAGTTTTCATAGTTTGAGAGATAGGCATCAACAGGCCCACACATTGGAAATTGCTTAATTTCAACTGCCCATCTTGCTAATTTATCATGGGCCTGTTTGATCTGGCTATATAGAAAAATTACTGACTATGACATATGTTCAGGACTATATCAGACTTGAGGCGGGGACAGAAATATAAGGAATGAGCTTGCTTGCTAGAAGGTTCCAAGTCTAGTTAAGGAGACAAGATAAATGCATCAGGAAAAAACATGGTAGCTAGGTAGTGCAGTAGATGGAATCCTGGACTTGGGCCTCAAGGAGGCCTTAGATTTACAATCTGCATAACTCCAATGGGCCCAGTTTCTTCATTTCTAAGACTCAAAGGTCTCTATGAACTCTTCCACCTCTGACTTTTTTACTAGTTGTAGCCTCAGTGATCAGCACAATATTATCTGGTGCTTAATAAATGTATTGGATTAAATTGAGCTTATGGCAAAAAATAAAGGAGGCAAAGTCTTCAGTTGTGTGATAGAGTACAAAAAGGAAAGGAATAAGCAAATATAGCAATTTCTTTTTTAAAGAATGACTCTTATTTATCTTCTGATATGACTCTTATTTATTTTATTCAATAATTTTATGTTTTCCATTTTCTCCCTTTGATTGTGTTCTAGATAGTAGGGGTCTGCTGGCTCAGTTTCTCCCTATTAACAAACAAGTAATTCTGGATAAATGCTTATATTTGTGTGTGTCTGGCCCTTGGGGTCTTACCTTTAGACCTGTTATTCTCACAGTAAGAATGGGGCATGGGCACTTTTGACCAAACATTTAGAGGTTTTACTTTGATTTTACTTTTTTTGGTATGTATTGGAGTGAGTACATTTTTTCTTAAAGGATATGGGACCAACCAGAGAAATATTAGGGCATAAAATGCCATAATTCAATAATGGAGGCACCCACTAGCCAATGGGTATCTCTTTCATAACACAAACACACACACAAACATAAAAGAAACTAAGAATATACATTATATGGTGAAAAATATGGGTCATTAAATGAGTATGGACATGTCAAGAGACATGACTAATGTTTCAGAAAGTTCCATAATCTTGGCCAATGTTATGTTTCCTTCAGCCCTGTAGGGAACATCTTTGCTTTTTAAAAAGTGTTGCCTCCCAAGGAGCAGCACATTTATCAACCAGTCTCACTCCCAGCCTCTTGGTCAGTTTAAATTTATATTACAAAAATAAAACTCCTCCTGAGTTCTTACAGTTTGGACACCTCTGAGAATGAGTCAGACACTCTGAGATATTTCTATAGCAACAAAATCTAAATCCTACATAACAGCAGAGTTCCCAGTGGCTCACTTGGTTAGTCATCTTATGCCAGATCCCAGACTGGGGTCCCATTCTCTTCTTCATCCATTCAAGCATAAGATTAGCATGGTTTTTGTACAAAAACTCTGTGCTAAAGGGGCAAGCCAGGAGAACATTGATATTGCACCTTTTTAAAAAACCTCAACTACAGAGAACTATAAGGAAATTTAAAGAAGTTTTGTATGGCCTTTGAGGATATTCAGGTTGAATGGTTGTTTGCTTTTAAGAACATTGTTTAAATGTTTTTTTTTTAAATTGGGTTTATTTAGAACTCCAGAAGCAACAGAATTGCTCCATGAGCTTTTCATTAAATACAAGTTGAAACTTACTTCTCCTAATTAGTGTTATTGATGGTGCCTGTATTTTAAAAACTATCCAGTAATTGTTTTGTAATTGCAAAAAGAAAAAGGGTGTAATATTTCTTAACAAGTAATAAGAAGAACTACCAATTCATTCTGATTAATACATATAAATTAGCTGCCTCTTCAGCAATTTGCCAGTGAATGGTTCTTAATAATTTTGGATTCTGTTTGTATTATGTTCTTTTTTTAGATGGAAATAGACATGGTATTAAATGATTTGGAGGCAGCAGATTTTGCAGAACTGGTAAGAGAAGAAAGTTTTAATGCTGATGACTGATTTGATGGGATTTTAAAATTTTTATTATATTTTTTCCAATTCATTAAAACCTACCTCTTCTCCCTCCTTCCTTTCCTATCCCCATTGAAAAAGAAAAAAACATATATGTGAATGTATGTGCATGAAAATGTATATTTTCAAGCAAAACAAACTTCCACATTGACCATATCATATATGTGTATGTATGCTTACCTATACATACGTATATGAGTATGCATTGTGTGCATGTATGTGTGTGCACCCTGAATTTCTCTCCTCTCTGCTAAGAGGTGGGACTCATGTTTCAATCCCGAGTTTTCCAGAATCATGGTTGGTCACTGCATTAATCTTAGTGCAGTTATTATACAAGTTGTTCTCCTGGTTCTGCTTCCTTCCTTCCCCTCAGTTTGTACAAGTCTTCCCAGGTTTCTCCAAAGCCATCCCTGATATATTCAAAGAAAGGAAGGTGAGTCTCTTCCTGACTCCAGGCCTGATCCCTCACCATTCATCAACTAGAGAATGACTTTTGGCTTTAGAACTTAGACCTTTATAAGAAAGATTCTCCAAAGACTTTTTCCCCACTGTGATGATAAACGGCTTCCTCCTCCTGGGCAGGCCTGGACAGCCAGGGCCCCAGCCTTTCAGGGGGTGAATGGAGTTTGGGTGGAGTCTCTGCAGTGGGGCGGGAGGGCCCAGGCCCAAGCTCTCTTGCCCAGGCATGAAGCCTGGCAGGGCAGACGTGCTTAGTGGCAATGAGAACCAGACCTCTTCAGGATTCATGAAGGTTTTCCTTGTCCTGGCAAAACAGCAATCCAGCACTGCTTGTGTTTGCCTCGCTGAATCCTCCTAACAGCCTGTGAGGTGGAGAAGCCATTTTCTCATTATCTCTTTGTTATGGATAAGGAAAATGGGAGCCCCAGTGAAGCTGAGCTCATCTCAGATGTAACAGGATTTGAACCCAGGTCTCTAAAAGCAGCCAGCTCTCTCCAACTGCATAGAGGAACTCTGGAGCGGTTGGGTGGGCACCGCATGGGGCAGTTCAGCCTGAGGTGCACATTGAGTCACTTCCATGAATTTAGGATGACTTTCTTAATTAGCTGTGTCACATAGGGATCCTCCCCTTTCCCTCTCACTTTGCTTAAGTATCTAGCATAGTTGTCATAGTGCTAAAGTGGTAGGCCTGGAAATAGGAGAACCTGAATTCAAATACAGCCTCAGACACTTCCTAGCTGTGAGGCCCTAGGGAAGGCACTTTACCATGTTTGCCTCAGTTTTCTCATCTGTAAAATGAGCCAGAAAAGGAAATGGCAAAGTGCTCTATTATCTCTACTGAGAAAACCCCTAAATGGGCTCACAAACAGTCAAACCTGACGAATCGACTTAACAACCACAAATATTCTGGATGAAAGTCAGCTGGACAGAATGAGAGATTGGATATAAAAGTGATCTCAGCATCAGGAAGACAGGTTTCAAATCCCATTTCTGACATGCACATCATCTAACCTCTGTTCTGGGCAGCCTGCTAAGACTGATTCAGGAAATAACCATTTGTTGCTAACACGTGGGGTCCAGATAGATAAAACACGCTTCTCCTTCCAAGCCTTTGGACTCTAAGAGGAGAAGCCACGTACGAGCCAGTGTGAATTAGGATATGTGAGGGCTTTGGAGAAATGCCAGTGCCTCTACAGTCAGGCAGGCTCATCCAGCATCCGGCCACTTCTCTTCCCCTCATCCCGTCTCCTGCCCTTGCTCCAGGGACTTGCATGGGGGCATGCTGATGTCCCCTCCCAGTACATCAGACTCCACACCACTCCATTCCACATTCATCTATTTGCTATGCCGTGGATCCCACTCATATTCCTTTGTCGGGCCATCGCTTCCTATCATCCCAGGTCTCCAGGCTCATTTCTTCTGAATGTAATTTTCCCCCCGATTGTGAGTGTGCTCAGCCTCTCCACCCATCAGGCTTCCTCTCACCTGAAATCTCATACCCCCTTCTCTTAATACCATGCATCCCTTGCTAAACCCCAGCTCTGGATTACACCTTCCAACCACCTCCTCTGTTACCCCTCCTTATTTAGTCTCATTTATTTTAGCCTCAATAAGGTTACCCCTGGGCTTAGCACATAATAGACATTTAAAGGTCAGAGCTATCTCTGCACCATGTTGAGGCATCAATGAAGAGACAAAGAAATACTAAGAATTTTAAACTGACTATAATGGTATGCTGTCTTTTTTCAGTCTGAAGATTACTACAACATGAGGCGTCTGTACACAATATTGGGGTGTTCTCTGTTTTTTAAGGTGAGAAAACTGATGGATTCAAACCTGAAATATTTGTAACTGTGTCGTATATTTGTCTTAAGACGAGTCTAAAAATAACTTTTATCAAAATTAGTCATAATTGTAAAACTGTAGTCTTTTAATTTTAGATACAATTTCAGTAAAAAAGTACTGTAGCTTAATACATGTAAACATTAATCAATGGTTTATTTTTTCTTACACTGAAAAATCGGTAATAAGTAGAAAAAGGAAAAGGTATATGATTTGAAAGAGTTGATTATATGCAAAATTTCTCATTTTTTGCAGAAGCATGCCTAGCATGATAGGATACAGTGCTGTTATTCATTATTGTCTTTTTAAATTGAAAAAATTAATTAAATTAGGATAAAGTAATGATATTCTAAAGAAAGCAAATTAAGGAATAATTAAGATATATTTAGTGGCCCAGTATGCAGAGCTCAGTCCTGGATTAGGAAGACCTAAGTTCAAAACCAGCCCTACATATGTCCTGGCTGTGTGATTCTGGACAAGTCACTTAACCCTCTTTGCCTCAGTTTCCTCATCTATAAAAAGAGCTGAAGAAGGAAATGGCAGACCACTTCAGTGTCTTTACTGAGAGAACCCCAAATAGGGTCACAGAGAATTGGAAACAACTGAACAACAATATGTTTAGTTTGTAACTTCATTAGCTTCTCTTAATAAACTGTTTGCCTAAAGGCATCTTAGTTTTAGCCAATCTGTCAAAAGAGCCTCCCACACTTAATAATTGTGTATTTGTGGTCAATCTGTTCCATCCCTGGAAGCCTCAGTTCCTCATCTGTAATGGTAAACTATCTGTCTCAAAAAATTGTGAGGAAACTGCTTCTTGATTCACAAAACAATATGTGAGGGTTTTTTTTTTTTAATCTCTGCCAGGTGGGGGCCTTCAGGCATGTACCTGACCTTGTGTTTGATTCTAAAGAAATAACATATCTTTTTAATGTAATATTAATTATCATAATAATCACCATTTATATTACCCTTTAAGGTTCTGAACCAAACAACAATCTTGTGAGGTAAGCATACAGATTTTACTGGTCTCATCTTGCAGATGAGGAAACTGAGGGTAGGGCAAATTAAATGATTTCGCCTGAGTCACCATAGGAAGCAAGATTAAACAAGTCTCTAAACTCCCTGAAGTTTGTACAATAAAAATGGGAGAGGTTGCAGCTCACTGCCCCAAGATCTCAAGCTCTTTCTGTTCTTAGGTCACTGTTGGAAAATTGTACAGCTAGCAAACCTCCAGCAAGTGGGGTTTTCCCCACAAAATAGCCTAAGAAACTCTGAGAAAACTTAACTCCTATTCTATTAACTTACTTTATGTAGCTGTTCAACCTAGTGTAATCCCCTAGAGAAGTCTGATTATATAACAGTCTGCTCTGTCCCAGAGTTCCTAAGGATGCCAAGGTTGGAACTCTCCTTGCGTCCTGTTTCTAATTAATAAATAAAAGGTTCCCATGGTAGTTCCTGTTCTGAATATAACATGAGACTTGTTTCTTTGATAGAAACACAGCCAGGTAGTGTCCATGATAGCCTCAGTGTCCTATCCACTTTGCCACATTGGCTCCCCTTTATTAATCTAATAAATGAAATGTTGTAAGGTTCTTTTTTTAAAAAATGTTTGTTAATAGTGTCCTTTCTCTCCTCCCTTCTCATCTTCTAGCCTTAAAATCTCAGGGTCATTTTTCTTCCTTCTTCAGATCCCATATATAGTCATTTCCACTTTCCTAGCATGTATCTTTTTCTTTTCATTCCTAACACTAGTGCTCAGGTTCAAACTCCTTAAGCTAGACTTTCACATAGCCTTATATGTTCCTGCTGGTCTTCAAAGGCTACCAACCCCTTTTTATGATGGTTCAGTAATTTTCAGTGGCATTTCACTCCCCATGGCCCCAGTTGGGATTTTCTTAGCAAAGACATTAGAATGGTTTGCTATTTCCTTCTCCAACTCATTTTATAGATGAGGGAACTGAGGTAAACAGGAGTAAGTGACTTGCCCAGGGTCACACAGCTAGTCGGTGTCCGAGATCAGATTTGAACTCAGGTCCTTTTGACTTCAGGCTTAGTTCTCTATCCATTGTACTATTCACCCCCAAATGAAATCTAAAATCCTTAGCGCAACATTTAAGACCCTCCACAAGCTGGGCACAAACTACCTATCCAAATGCCTTGCCTTTGATCTTCCTCCATTCCAGACAAAATACAACTATTGCTTTTCCACAAAACATCTTGATACCTTCCTTCTCCCCTGCCCAGTCAGAAGTCATCCTTCCTATAGTCCATTGTGTACGTTCATCCTAGTTATTGATTATCTGTGTATGTTTCATCTTCCCTTCTCCATTAGAGCTCCTCAAGGACAGCAATCAAATTTACTCTCTATGGCATCCTGCAGTGTTAGGCATTTAACATAAGTTGTAGCTCAATTATTTTTTTAAGATTGAATTGTATTGCTTATAACCTAGGGAAAAGTCCAAGAGATACCATTGGATGTAACTTTCTCCCTCTTTGCTTCCCTTTCAAGGGCTATTTGATTTGCAGCCACTTGCCAAAGGATGACCTGATTGACATCGCCTTGTATTGTCGACATTATTGCCTGCTCCCGTTAGTTTCTGAACAAAGGATCGGTCACTTAGTCATATGGAGAGAAGTGTTCCCACGACACCATCTTCAACCTGCTTCTGAACCAGATGCTC
Organism: Antechinus flavipes; assembly: GCF_016432865.1. NCBI lineage: Eukaryota > Metazoa > Chordata > Mammalia > Dasyuromorphia > Dasyuridae > Antechinus > Antechinus flavipes. Next base: position 171,810,315 of record NC_067403.1, on the reverse strand, counting down.
AAGTCTTTCAGGAGCCTGAGGGAAGATATTTTTTATTAATTGTTGGTTTGGTAAGTTATCCTTCCAATCATTCTTAGAATCACCTTCCTTACCCCTCCCCATATCTGATTTTCTGAATAGATTTTTAAGCAAAAAGGGAAATGCAAAACATTTATCAAACCAAAGGAATATTTTCAATATTGGAAACCATAGTGGCTGAACTCCTTCCTTAAAGTTCCCTAATGGGAGCTCTGGTGAAATTAAGAGACAAACACTTCAGGGTTCCATTTAGGAGTCTTCCCCCTAATTATGCCAGGTTCAGGCTCTATTTTCTTACTGGGCAGTAAGAAAGATATGGCAAGTGGGGAATCACAAGAGAGCAGAAAAAGGGGGCTACCACCAAAAAAGTAAGAAATTTAGAAAATGGTTGAAGGAGTTCAGAATTCTGGATAGATTTGTATAGAGTTTTTTAAGAATAAAAAATTACATTCACTAACTTATTATTAAAATTTAATATTTCCTTCAATTACTTTTCTTAGACATTCGATTGAGAAAGGGTCCATAGGCCTTCTTTCACCAGACTGCCACAAGAATCTTGGCTTCGAGGGTCCTAGAATGACCATAGATCTTAGATTCATCTTTTCCAATCTCCTCATTCTACTGATTAAAATGCTCTGGAGTTATGGAACTTTCTCAGGATCAACCAGGTGGCAAATCCCAGAGCCACATCATTGGATCACAAACCAAAGGCTTTTGTCAGTGTGCCATGTTATCTTGCTGGGTAACCAACAGCACCATCAGGGCAGGGTTATGTGGAACCGGTTTCTAGTAAGAACCTAAGATGTGGTTTTGAGGGGATAGGGAAGAAAAGTGATTATTAGGCACATAGGTAGGACACTTTTAAAACTGGCTGGGAAAAGAAATTCAGGGAGCTATATCCATAGCTCAGCCATATCAAGTGACAGTAATGATAATCAATAATAATAGCAGTGTAATTGTTGTTATTTATGCAGTACCTTAATGGTTACAAAGAATTTTGTATTTGTTACCGCATCAGAACCTTATGACAACCCTGGGATGTAAGCACTGTTCTTATCTCCATTTTACAGATGAGAAAACTGAAGTTAAGTGATTTGCTCAGGGTCCCCCTAGAAAGCTCAGAACCATTCACAGCATCTCCAGCTACCACCAATAGAAGGTTAGAGGTTAGAGGATAGGTTTTCCACCTTTTCTGCCTGTGAAATGTTCCTCCTTGCTTCCTTCTGCCCTCCAGTATTAGAGAGGCGTGTTTTCTGCCCACTATAAACATCAGAGCAAGGAAAAACAATGGCAAGAAGCTGTCTGGTGACTGTATCCATCCTTCCCCTGGAGCTCAGCAGCTTCCTAAAAGGAGACCATGAGCAGAGAGTCTTCTTTCAAATATGGAAGGCAAGGAGCATTGTAACAAGAGCGCACTGCCTTTGTGTTTCTGTGAGTGCCCAGTACCTGTGTGTGAACCAAGTCCATGCTATGGCCTGGAAGGAGATGGTAGGGACGGTACCAAGACTCAGAGCCCTCTCTGAGCTGATCAGGGAGCGTGAAGTGTTCCTTCAAAAAAAGGAGCAAGACCAAGGAGAAAAGGAAGAAGCTAAATGGGCATTGTGCCTTGGAACACAAAGCTGGAGGAGGAAGATGGGACCCAGAGAAGGCAGGGAAAGGATCTTGAGGAAGGGCCGCTCGTGGTTCAGGGCCAAAAGCTGCCCCTGAGAACTAGAGTACTGTGTGTGTGACTCTCACTGGTGAGATACTTCTTTCTGGATGCTTGCAATATTTTTTCTTTGACATGGAAGCTCTGAGTTTAAGCTAACATTTTCTGGGCACTTTTCTTTTGGAGATTTCTTTCAGGATATAATCAGTAGACCTTTATATCTTCACTTTTCCTCTGGGTTCTAATAGATCTGAGTAATTTTCATTTGTGATTTCTTAAAATATAATGTCCAAGCTTTTAAAAAATAATAATAATACTTTTCAAGAAGTCTAGCAATTTTTAATTTCTCTATCCTTGATCTCTTGTCTAGGCCACATTTTAGTCACAGATATCTTACATTTTCTTCTTTTTTTCAATCTTTTGATTCTGTTCTAATAATTCTTAATGTCTCATGGACTCTTTGATTTTTCTTTAGCCTTTTCTAATATTCAGGAAGTTCATTTCTGGGGTAAGATTTACCACTTTCTCCTCTAAGCCATTTATTCTCCTTCCAATTCTTTTCTCCAGAACTTCAATTTCCTTCTTTACCTTTTGCTTCACTTATGGGTATTTTTGTGGTCTTGTGAAAAACTCACTTTTTTCTCCTTTTAAGTCTCTCCTTGCAGTTATGGTTCTTTCCTTCCTTTAGGAGATCTTGTATGCCATAATTTTTTGACGCAGTTGAAGTTTTCTTTGATTTTGTTCATTTATTTTCTGATTCATTCATTTCAGTAAGCCCTGAATTGGGGCTTACTTCTAAGGCCAATCTCTTCCCCTGCTGCACTTATAGATGTGGATGGTTGGCACTGCTTCATATTTCCTGAAGATACCTGGACTTTTTCATTGACCTCCACTTTCCAAACTTAGCCACCCTGGACCTTCAAATTGTGCTGGACTCTCAGGACTGAGATGTCAAGAAACATCTGAGCCTGAGATGTCCCAGTCTGATCATGATCAGATCATTACCACCATTCGTTATCACTTCCAAAGTTCCCAAAATGGGGCTTTCTTACCATTCTGGGATTTCTTCAAGGGAACCCTCTATTCTTGAAGCCTCTGGACACAGGGATTTGAAGTTATTAAAATCATAGAACTCATTAAATAGATGGATTCAAAACATTTAAAAAGTGACTTCTAAAAGCAAGCATGACCAGGTCAAGATCAATTATGCCAGTCTGTATCCATCTATTTTTCTTACAGTTTCTAGACTGGTGGATTAAGAGATGCTATAGACATTCCCAGATTTCAGCAAAATAGTTAACAAAACAAAACTGTTAATTGTCCTGGACAACATGGAGAGAAAAGTGAGTAAAGTATCATACCTCTAAACAGATTTGGAACTGAATAAATGATCAGTCCCAAAGAGTAATTCCAAATGGATGGAATTTTTTAGTGATGTATCTCACAGACCTGTCCTTGACCCTAGGGTTTTTTGGCATTTCTATCAATGAGTTGGACAAAACTAAAGAAGATGCTTGTAGATTTTTCAGATGATACATCATCATAATAATCAAGATCCAAAAGTCAGATAAATTAATATGAGAGAATGGGATTTGGACTTCAGGTATGAGACTTATAAAATAGGGATTACAAGTTATTCCCTGATCTAAATATGAGTACTCATACAATAGGAGTAATAGCTTATTCCTAACCTGACCATAAAATGGGGATAATAGCTTATTCCTAACCTGATCATAAAGGAGAGATTACAAATTATTACTGACCTGATTATAGAGTGCCCCTTACAAAGGTGGTCAAGACTGTCTTTGCCTATGAGTCTTGGAAATGTAATATAAAGGTTTTTGCTCTAAAAAGGATGAGGGGAAGGAGAAAACTGCTTATTTACCTCTCACTACCAAATTAGATATCACAGGCACAATGTAAAAAAGACATATAGTAGTGAAGACACTTAAAAGTTCCTAGGAAGTTGTTTTTGTCCTTTGTTCTCAAATATGACCAGTGACATCAAGAAGCTGATGTCTTGACTTGCAAGTGAATTGGGTTGAAGTGAGAGAGAACTGTGCACAGTCACCAGCCTCACTCTATCCTCTGAAGTCATCCTGGGTCCAGTGGCAAGCTATAGATCAGGAGGCCCAGAAATGGCTCCAGTGCAATGGGAGACCTTGGCCTTCTTAACCTAAGCTCTTTCCCAAATCTCAGTTTCTCTAAGGGCAATACTCAGTGAGTAAGACTAAGTAAGACTGTAATATGTTTAACATGTATAAGACTGTCTGCCATCTAGGGAAGGGGTTGGAGGGAGGGAAGGGAAAAGTCGGAACAGAAGTGAGTGCAAGGGACAGTGTTGTAAAAAATCACCCATGCATGGGTTTTGTCAGTAAAAAGCTATAATTAAAAAAAAAAAAAAAAAAAAGACTAAGTAAGAAATAAGGCAAAAAAAAGGGCTTCTTTTACCTACTCAAAAAAAAAAAAGAAGAAATTCAGGAGACAAAAGATAAGAAAAGAACCAAGAATAAATCCCTGTTCTAAAATATCTGACATGAATAATATAGAAATATATTTAATTTGATTGTATATCTATAACTTGATTCAGATTGTTTGCTATCTTGGGGAGAAGGGAAGGAAGAGAAGAAGGAAGAAAAAATTTGGTACCCAAAATCTTATAAAAGTGAATGTTGAAAACTATCTTTACACATAATTAGAAAAAATAAAATATCATTAATTATAAATTTAAAAAATAAGTAAAATACCTGTGCGCAAATGTCCAAAGTTGAGGCAGGAGGGCGAAACACAAGTCTATTTTTGAAAATAGACTATCTTTTTCAATCTGTGGGGTGGAATGAAACCCATAATTGGACTATGTCCTGTGTTTAAAAGATAAAACTGGCCACAAGGGGTACTACCACCTATTCAGAAAGCAGGATGATGTGAATAAATCCTGGGGCTAGAGATGGGAAGTTAGCATAGAGGAGGGCATTACTGAAAGTCAGACAGAAGTGATATCTTTAAAGTACCTAGCCTGCCCACTTTGCCAGAGAAGGAAAATGGATGAGTTTGGGAAACAAAGATGTAGCAAATAACTTTTTTTTTTTTTTTAGGTAATAACTAAATAAAAAAACATTTAAAACTAAATAAATGTAATTCAACTATTTTATCCTTAAAAAAGGGAAGGAGCCAACAAGAAGAAATTCTAGTTCTGGATTCAATTCTCACTCCCAGGGAGGAGTTAGTATCTGGGGAAGAAATGATGGTCACCTTGGAGAAAAATGACTATTCCATTCTAGAGTTTGTGACGGAACAGGAGAAAAGCTGGATGTAGTCAGACCTACTTGCACCCTTGGGAAAGCAGATTTCAAAGACTTTAGAGCTGGAATAGGATTCCACGGATTAAATTTCTCAATCTGTGAAGGGAAATAGAGGAGGAGGAATGAGATTTGCCTGAAAAGACCAGGGGGATGCACAAGAAACTAACCATCTTACTCAAGTTTTCAAAAAGAAGGCACAAGAGCCACAAATAAGACAGAAACAGAGTTCAAGAGCATGTCAGCACCATAAAAATAGTGTCAGAGTGGCACTAAAGCATCAGGAAGATAGGAAAAGATTATCAGTTCTATGGGCATAGAAAAGAATATGAAAAAAGGGGTAGGACCAGTGCTTGGTGTGAGCAAGACAGCAATAATGGACAGTGGGAAAACACAGGGCTCCTTGACTCCTTATTTGTTTTCTCTGCCAAACCTATGACCTTTATATCCCAAATGACTAGGTAGAATTTGGTACTCAAAATAAGAGAGGTGGTAGTAAGAGAGACCTGGTTGGTCTGGGTGGATTTAAATCCCTTGCCCCAGTCGGATCAGTCAATAAGCATTTATTATGAAACACAGGGTACACTGCCAAGAACTGTGCTAAGTGATAGAGAGGCAGACGTAGGTCAAAACAGTTCTTACCCTCAAGGAACTTAAACTCCAATGGGGGGAACATTGTGCTCACACAATAAAGAATTGGTAAATACAAAGTGCATACAGAATAAGTAGAAAATAACTTCATAGGAGAAGGCTCTAGCACAATATCTGGCACAACCTGGGATTAGATACCCCATTGTGCTTACCTATAAATTTAAGTAATTAACAAGATTGCCCATCAGAGAACTACTAGTAAGTGCTTAAAACCCAAAGGACTTGGTAGTGTCTTAAACCCCACTAGAGAAGTCTGTTCTATAATGGAAAAATCCCAATTTACCTCACCCCTTCTTGCCAGTACAACCTATATATTGTCATTGTCAGCTCACCCCAACAGGGACTCAAAATAAGCAGAATCACAAACCATGAAAACATTACATCAAGGTGTAGAATGTGAAGGGGAAAATAATGGACTACATTTTCTAAACTAGAAAATGATGGAGCATCTCATGAAACAAAGACATTAAAGAAGGATTTAGTCATAAATTGAGAATAGAAAGCTTAATTGAAATTGGCAATAGGGCACGTACACATTGCCCATCCTCCTCCTCAATACAGTACTAATAATAATAATTCTACAACATAACATGCAAAGTGTACTTGGAATATCAAAATGTAGCTTATACAAGGGATGACTAGGAAAGGCATCCTGTGAGACATGACATTTAAGCTGAGTCTTGATGGAAGTCATGGATTCTGTAGGGCAAAAGTGAGGAGAGACGAGTTGTCAGTACAAAGGGATGGAGACTGGAGATGGCGTATCATGAATGTGGAACACCAGATGGGCCTATGTGGCTGCTTTGTAAAATATTTGGAAACCAGTACCATGGAAGAAGATTGGTTATAGAAAAACTTATAACTATCCTAAAAGGATTTTATATTTGATGCTAGAGATAAATAAGCCCCAGTGATCTCTATTTTCAGATACTAAAACTATGATTCAGTTACTAAGACTGGATAGTTAAAATATGGCAGAAAATAGTTTATCAGCACAGGATTAGAAAAGTCTTTATTTTCTTTATGTGCAAAAACAGGAAGAAAATTGAATCAGAAAAGTAGAGGTCAGTGAACTTGACTTCTGTACATGTGCAAGTTCTGGAATGGATTATAAGAGAGATGAGATGATTGACAAACACTGAGATGGGATCCTTTTTGTCAGGATTATTAAAGTAGTAGTTGAGGAGAATGCTATGGATAGAATGAGGCTAGAATTTGTTTTAGCAAAGCTTTGGATAAGTTGCTCCTCCTGTACTTATGGAGAACATGGAGAGATGTGAACTAGACGGTGAAGAGTCGTCATTAATGGCTGGATGCTACATGGCAAGAGGTCTCCAGGGGATTTTGATGTTTTCATCAGTGACATGGATAATGGATGTCCCCTCAGCTAGCTTGCAAATGACCCAAGCTAGGGGGCATGGGCAACATGCTTGATGACAAAGTCAAGATACAAGCAGACCTCAGTAGGTTAGATTAGAGGGGTCAAACACAAGACCTACAATACTCCTGAGTGCAGCCTTCTCTGATTTTAATGTATCGGGTGTATTCATAAAAAAGAAATCGTGTAAATATATGTGGTTTTATAAATCAGTATGCAGCCAGCAAGGACCTCATCTATTGGGTACTGGCCCCCTTTTTTTGTTTTTTTTGAGTTCGACATTCCTGGGGTAGAGCAGTGGGCAGAATCAATCCACCGATCATTAAGCATTTATTAAACACCTTCTCTGTGCTGTGCCTTGTGTTAAGCATTAGACCTGGTATGATAAAATTCAGTAAAAACACATGCAAAGTGTTCCCTTGTGTACAGAGAAATCAACTTGAGCTTCAGTACAAGAGACAAGGATAGCCGGAGCGTCTGGGGTTTTAGCAGAGGGTCAGCTCTCAGTCACCAAAAAGTTAATGCAAGCTCAGGCTACAGTAAGAAAGGCTCATCTTCCAGAACTGGGAAGGCCTTTTCTGGATCCTTGTGTTCAGTCCCAAGTACTCTGGTTGAAGAAATTAAAATAGAACTCCTTGAAAGCAGGAACTCTCCACTTTCAGGGACAGTGCTTTGTATGTATCGTCTTAATAAATTTATTCATTCATCCATAACCTCTTAAGAGTATCCAGAAGAAGCCAACTAGGAAGAGGAAAGACCTTAAGTTTATTCCATAAAAGGAGCAATTGAAGGAACTACAGACATTTAAGCTGGAAAAGTAAATACTCAGGGAAGATAGGAGGAAATCTGGCCTCAAGTATTTGAAAGACTGGCATGGGAATAGGAACTGACCTTAATTTTCTTAACCCTAGAGAACAGAACTAAAAATTTCACAATGGAAAATTTAGGTTCAATATTAGTCAGGGAAACTGTTCTAACAAGGTTCCTATCCCAGAATGGAAGGTATTGTTACTTTCAGAACCTCATAGATGGCCTTCAAAGGGAGGTTGGATAACCACATATCAGGTCTGTTAGATTAAGGATGGGGGGAGTGGGAGGCGGAGAAACAGGGTGGGATATGAGGTGGATTAAATGGCCATTAAGGACCCTTCCAGTCCTAAAATTTTCTCATTCTGTAAAAAATGTTTCAGAAACCCAGTCTAGAGGAATGAAATCTAAGAAAATGAAATTTACTGGAAAAGAATATAAAATCCTACACTCAAATCCAAAGCATCAGCTTCCCGAGGATAGAATGGGGGATTTGTGTGTGTGTGACTAGACAATAATCTGCAAACAGCATGAGCTAACAGCATGACAAGGCAGCTAGAAGAAAGCAGTCCTGCCTTGAGAGGAATTATATCTAAAACAGGAATATGGGTGTTTGCTAAGCTTAAGGGTGATCCCATTTTAGGAAGATTGAAGACAGGCTGCAGCATGTATGGAAAGTGTCTCCAAGATGGCAGGAGGAAGGCCTGGAGATGATTCCCTGGGAGTACTGTTTGAAGAAATTAAGGAATATTAGCCTGGAAATGAAAAAACTGGGAGTAGCACAATAGCTGATAGACTAGATGATGGCTGAGACGACGTCTCAAGATTATTTGATTTTAGATCCAAGTTTTTTAAACTGTGACTTGCAACATCTTATGGGGTCTCATAGCTAAATGTGGGAGATTGCAAAATTATGATTTGTTATCAGTAAACATTTGATTTGTTTATCTATTTATACATCTTTATGCTCAGGGTCATATAAAAATTTCTCAGGTAAAAAGGGAGTGGAAAAAGTTTAAGAAGCCCTGTATAAAATAAAACTACTCTATTAAAGATGTTTTTCCAGTAATCCCTCACACTTTAGTATAACCTGCCTCAATAATTGTTTTCTTACAGAAACATTACTTGTTGTGTGTGCTGCTAGAGGCTGGAGGATGTGCATCCAAAGCTGTTGGGCATCCAGGACCAGACTGCATTTATGTGGACCAGGTCAAAGCCACTCTCCTTCAGCTGGAGGGAGTAGAGGCCAGCCTCGATGAGAGGCTGGCGTCTCCTTCAAACCCCTGTTTGTCTTGTGCAGACTGGTTCCTTCCCTCATCCCGAGATAAACTCGAAAGTCTGACCTCCTCCCCTCTCCTCACCAAGCTCCAGTACACCTCTAGGGCCATCACCTCTCCTTCCAGCAGAAGAAAACTGTTTAGTGACTACTCTCTAAAGACACGTAAGCTCAGTCCTTCCAGAAGCAACGGGGGCTTCGAGAATGGCATTGAAGGTGGGGAAGGGGGTGGCTCTAGCCCACACACAACCCCAGATCCACTGCCCAAGCAGGGAGTGAAGGAAGCTCAGAGTCCTGGAGGTCCACAAGCCAGTAGCACCTTGCTAAAGGTATGTCTCTTCATTCAAGGCTCTCCATTCCCTCCTGAGCTTACCTTTCCATTGATACCAGAGGATTTTAAAGTAGAGCACACCTTATTTAAGCTGAGCTTTTTCACCATAGTTAACAGACTAGAGATTTGTAATGTATTTTTACCTAAAAAGGTTAGCAAGTCAGAGAGCCCTTGTCTGGGTGGTCCAGGAATAGTGATACTTGGTGAACTTGTTCCTTGATGTATTCAGTCTTTGCTGGCAGCTCTGCATTGTGAAACAGGTAAGGAAAGGACTGGGTTAGGTGGTCTGCACAGAAAAATTCAGAACAGAGCCAGTCCTTCAAACTTAAGCCAGCTTGGGGTCTGGAACTCTTCCACGCACTCACACTTGACCCAGCCATGGGTGCTTTGTCAACATTGAAGTTCTGAAGGATTGACGGAGTAGGTAAAATTTCCAGTTTCTCACCACAAAAAGAGTCCAGACAGAATTTGATTCCCATGTGCATTGTCCAGGGATAAGAGGTCTTTTATCACCTGTGCCCCTCCTGAAATCTTTCCATTTTGGAATCACTTTTTCCAAATTTCCTAATTTTCCAAATTGGACTCCAAAGTCCAAAGTTCGACTTAACCTTATAGAATTCAGTCTCCTCCACACTGTGGGAGAGGTTAATGAAAGGATGAAAAAAGGGATGGCAAAGATGATGCCTCAGGCATTGGGGAAAGTCCAAAACTAAGGGCCTCCTGGGGCCCCCAGAGTCAGAAATGTTTTAGTTAGGACATAGGAGTAGCATCAGAAAACCACACATTGTAGACATAAAGTGAATATGAACTTCTTCATCAAATCTCAGAAGACTAGAATAAGGAGGTATCTTTAAAAGTCCAGTTTTTTGACTTTGAAAGATCATCCAGTCCTAAGGCCAGTGGATTCCTTTACCATTTTTCTAAAGCATAAGTAAGGATACATTTATTTCTAGAATTTGGGGATTTTGAGTCTCAGTATCATCATTCTCCTCCCCTCCTACCACTCCCATTCTCATCCAGATTTGGTAAACTCGTTCACATAATAAATAACAAACTTGTGGAACTCATTACAAAAATTACATGGAAGGAAATTTAATGCATTCAGAAAAGATTTGGACAAATCCAGAGTTAACAAAGTAAGAAAAGCTACAGCTAATCTTTAGGGTTGATTTGCCATAGCTTGGTACTTAAACCTATTCCATAGTTTCTTTCTTGGCAATCAAATACTGAGCTGATATACCGTGGATTTAATTGACCTCCTATTTCTTTCTCTCTATAAAGTCTTCTCTAGTTATTTTAGCTTAGCTCATTAGTAAGGCTCTTAATTTTTAAATTGTGGTCTAAAAAAAAAACCTTTTCAGTTTCAAATACTTATTGAAAATTAGCTAGTGTTTCTAACCATGATGTGTTGTCTTTGTGATGTTTAATGCTATTTGATGTTGTTCAAGAGAAGAAATAATTAGATTTGAGAATATTGTTTGTTTTCCAGGTCACTAAAAAGAAAGCTACTCTTCCAAATCCTTTTCATTTAGGAAGACAAAAAAAGGAACTTTCAGAAAAAGAAATGGAACTATTTGAGGCCACAAAGTAAGAAACATGTTTAATATTCATTTTCATTAAACTTTTAGCTTTCTTTTGATTGAAATATTTCCTGAGAAAGCAGAATTGAGAAGGATATCTAACTTTTTCAGAATTTAAATTTGTTATGACTGAAAATAGCAAGTAATATAATTTTTAAGAAAAAATTTTTGTTTCCCATCACTAAGCATATTGTCTTATCAATAATACTTATTCATTCATTCCTTCAACAAGCATCTATTAAGTCTGTTAAGTACTTGACAAGTATGTACTCCTTTATGAGGTGCTTTGAATACAAAATAAAAAACAAAATGATTCTTACCTTCAAGAAGTTTACAATCTATTGGGTTGTAAAAAGAAAAGCACATCCATAATGTATACAAAGTAGATGCAACATATTTGTGAGGAGAAGGCACTGCCAGTTGAGAGAATCAGGATGGACTTCCTATAATAGGTAGCCCTTGAGCTAAAGCCAGGGAATCTTTGAATCAGAAAGGAAGAGGGAAGAGGACTCCAGACACAGAAGATTTTGTCCAGACATCTGGAGAGGGAATGTCATGGACAGGGAATAACAAATAATCCAGTAGACAGAATACAAGATCATGAGACCTAAATCTTTATGGAAGACTGGGAATTATGGAGTTAAAAATCCCAAGAGAACAGTGTATATTTTTTCAGAGAGGCAATAGGGAGCCACTGAAGGGACAGAGCCAAAATAAGTGCTTGGAGAGATCACTTTAACCGGGCAGGGGTCACATAGTCTGTAGGGGAGGCTGAGGCTGGAGAGTTTTTAGATCTTGGGAGTTCTGAGTTGCTACAGTGCAGGGATATACTGATCAGGTGTCCACATCAAGTTTGGCATTAAACAACAGGCCTTCAGGACCTTTTTTTTTAAAAAAAATCAATGTGAAGGCATAGAAACAGGGTAAGACTTAAGGAAGATAAGCCCTAGAGAGATAACTTAGTGCTTTGTTGTGTGCTGAGGGTAGCAAGACTACATAATTTCATTTTTCTTAGGAGACGTTGTGGCTGAGCCCGAGGAAGGATCAGTGGCAGGCACTCATCCTTCCCCACTCTGACCCAACACCCAGCCCACAGGAACCAGCTCTGTGGACCCTCCTCCCGATCCATCACCTTCTCTATTCCAAACATGCCTAGAGGTTCAATCAGATGACCAAAGTTCACATGCATTGCCTTTTACCCTGATGCACTCACTGTGTAGAATGTTAACAATAACTATTCTCATCGTTCCAAAAAAAGATGATGATCAAAAAGCTCTGGAGCAGACCAGCTGTCTCACACACACACACACACACACACACACACACTCCTCCCATCAAGACCAGAATTGTCTAAAAGATGGGCTGAAGCAAAAGGGGATTGGGAAATAGGGTACACAAGGGAAGCTAGTTGAGACCTCAGTAAACGGCCTACACACACTAGGAAAGTCCATGAAGGAAAAATACGAGCTGAAAAAAGCACAAGAGGTCAGACAAAGACAGTAATTTCAGAGGAAAAACATGGCTTAGCCTCAATGACTAAAAAAAAGGCCAGAAAAAAATAAAACAGGAGCTCAGTGATGAAAGGGAAATAAGAATTCTAGAAAAAAAAAGATGGAAAGTAATAAAGAACTTAGAATAAAATATGTAAATGCAAGCAATGAACTTTCTGAAAATTAGAATGGAGCTGACTGAGTTTAATGACTCATGATTTCAGAAAAAAAAAGCTTTTTATTATCAAAAACTCACCTGAAAAACAGGTCAAGGAAACATAATTTAAGAATAATCAGACTTCCTGCAAATCATAGACTAAACAAGAAACCTAGATATCATATTTCAGGAAATTAAAAAATAAAACTACCTCAAAGTTATTAGTATCAGAAGGCAAAATGAAAAATAGAAGAAAAAAATCCAGGAAGAAATCACAAACTGAAAATATTTAGGAAACATCATAACTAAAATTCAGAACTTCTAGGTCAAAGAGAAAATGCTGGAAGTGGCCTTAAATAAAAAGAGCCCAAGTACCAAAAAAGCACGGTAAGGATCACACTCTTTGTGTATATATTTAGAACATGCACATATTTATATATATTGCACTTATACTTACCTCCTGTTTTTCCCACATATATATATAGATATGCATATATTTATATATATATATATATATATATGCTTACTTATTATTTTTTCCAATAGAATTTAAATAGCTTAAAAGTAAAGTCTTTTGTTTTTGTCTAGTATTTCAGATACCAATATAGTACATGGCATATATTTGGTATTTTCATATGCTTATTGATTTTTTTTCTTGTTTTAGTCACTGTAGTCTCATATGTCATAAAGGCAAATGGCTCAAATGAGTCTCTAATTTAAAAACTTGGTAGAAAAAATGTATTTAATCATCATATATTGTTTGATTGAGAGATTAAATCATTCGTTGTTAAATGAGTTGAAATGACACCAATATGTTTTCCTTCAGTATAGACTAAAATTTAATCTCTTGCATGATTAAAACAGTCTGATAATTTGAACAATGTTGATTAAAAGGGAAAAGAAAATTAACTGTCTAATTGAAAGAAACTTACTTGTTTCCTCTTTTTGTTTTTCAAGATTGACATCTGGCACTGAGAACACACTTTTTCACTATGTTGCCTTAGAAAAGGTACAAGGAATCTTCATTACTCCAACTCATGAAGAGGTAGCACAGCTCAATGGTTCTATCCATCCTCAACTGATAAAGAATTTCCATCGTTGCTGCCTTTCTATTCGTGCGATCTTCCAGCAGTCCTTGATGTATGAGGTATGTTAATATTTGTTTGTGACCAAACCTTTAATTCTCAGTTCACAAAATTTTCTCTCGTCAAAATGTTCTAAGAGCAAGCTTCACTCCCCATTTCCTCACCCCCCTTTCATTCCCCCTTCCTTCAATCCCACTCTTACTACCAAATTCTTTGAAAAAGTGATATAGATACAATCTGGCTTTACAGTCTGGAGTCTTATCTTCATCACTGCACAGAAAACACTCTCTTGAGATGATCAGTGATCCCTCAATTACAAATGTCTCTATCATCCTTCTGTATCATCCTTCTGTATAAAAAAAGGCTAGAAATAAAATCATATTACTAAATAGTGAAAGGCAATTGAGGAGAAAATGAGCCTGCAAATGGGCTAAACCAAGACAATTAAACCAAGAATATTCGTAGCTAAAACAAAAAGTGGACATCAAACAGACCTGAAATGGAACCGATCTGCTGAAATTTTGTTAGTGATCTTTCATCATTTGTAGGAATGCTACAACCTCCATATATGGACCTATCATCTTAAGTACCTGAGGAAGGTCAACAGTACAAGCATTTATTAGTCATTTACTTTGAGTCAGGCACTGTGCTAGGTGCTAAAAGTATAAATACCTGTAGATAGAAAGGCAGCCCTTCCCTCAAGGAGCTTATATTCTCTGGGAGAAAAACAACACATTAAAAAAAGCTGCAAGTAGGGGAGGGGAAGAGATGAGGGTGCCCTGCATGAAGGCATGTTCAAGAAAGTCCAGGATAATTAGGGGAGGCACCAGAAAGTAACATTTAAAATGAAGCTTTGAAGAGAACTAGACCCTAAGTCCACCCATATGCTGAAGTAAGCCCTGCTAGGGGCAACACAATCTTAAAGGCAATGAGGGATCCGTTCTCAAGATGGTACAAAAAAGATGTCAGAAGAATGAAAAAGATCATAATTGATCATTTTACCCAAAAACATAGTGGAGAAGAATTCAGCAATCTCCATTGAATTTGCCTTTTTCCCCCCTTATTTCTGTAAAATCTTAAAGAAATATGAGGCAGGCAGACTTCCATAGGTGATTTCCTAGTCAATTCTATCTTTCTACTCATAGAAGTGACTGAGATGTATCTGCCAGTGCCTGAGGAAGAAATATGTAGAGAGTATAAGTCAGGCAGGTTCAAGCACTGATTTTAGAATAACATTAGACTCCCATACCTATTTTTTATATATGTGTGTATGTGTATACATATGTGTATATATATATAAATGTATGGATATATATAAGACTCCAGTGATAGATAGGACTACAGATCACTTTGTTCAGTATGGCTATGGCCATAAATATTTACCACTGTTGCTGAGGTATCCAAGTTAATATCCAAATAAACAAAAGGATTCCTTATTAATGGTGAAAATGTCTTTGTTCCAGGAATTTTTAACCCTAAGTCCACAAATTCCTGTGAAGTTGGACAAAAAAAAAATTCACATCTTTATTCCAATATAATTAATTTCCTTTGGAATTCTATATTTTTATTCATTAAAAAAAATTCTTGAGAAGAGGTCCCTAGCGTTCCCTAGACTACAAAAGGAATCCACTATACAAACAAAAGTATGAATTCTTTTTTTTCTCAGATTATTTTGTATAAATTGTACTGACCTTAGATGCTACAAAACTTTTTCTACGACAGTGCCAAAAAGATTGGTTTAACCATCCAAGATGTACTAAGAATAAAGGAAATTTAAAAAGACATGTCACCAAGTATGAGACAGTAGTCTATCACATTAACGCAACGGTCTATGTCTTAGACAGTCATGGTGTCTGGGTAATAAACTGGGTCCAGAAATAAATAGAAAAAGGAGTAGTGTTGTGTTGGCAAATGTTTAACAACTAGTTTTTCAGATAAGAAAATATATACGCAATACACTTTTAAGTATAATCAGCATCATTTACATATTTCTCATCACTTTCTTAAGTCTAGACAATCAATTAACAAAAAACCAAGCTCTAATTTGTTTTGCTGTTGCTCAGTTATGTCCTATTCTTTGTGACCCCATTTGGGGTTTTCTTGGCAAGGATACTGGAACAGTTTGCCATTTCCTCCTCCAGCTCATTTTACAGATGAGGAAACTGGGCAGATAGAGTTAAGTGTCTTACCCGGGTTCACACAGCCAGTAAGTGTCTGAGGTTGGATTTGAACTCAGGAAGGTGAGTCTTTGGACTCCAAGCCCAGCGCTCCATCCATTATGTCGCCTAGCTGCCATAATTTTCCAATGATTTCCAAGGTGTGAATGCTCGTGCTAAAAATTTCACAATCATTCAAGCTGGCTCCAGCTACTCCTGAGAAAGAGATAAGCAAGATGGCATCTGAAAAATGGCATAATCCCTCTAGGGATCCTGGATTAGTCCCTGCAAAAATAAAACAAAACCAAAAAACTTCATCTCTTATGTACTATCTTTGTGGATAATTCCACATGCTCCCTTTGGAATCACTTCACTAGGACTTGTGGACAGATTGTCCCTACACACTTGACTTCTAAATAGCAATGCCAGTGACAGGCTGGAAGGATGCTTCCAGGGCAATCAATAAAAGAAACATCCTGGGCACCTTCCTGGAAAAATGACAGATAACCCAAAGTTTGATAGAAAGGCCTGTGCGTGCTGGGCACTAACAGACTGCAGCATGTTATGCACAACGTGCATAAGATAAGTTATATTAAATAAACACACTGTCTGATCCACAGGAGAGGAGAGCCCCTGACCAAGAGAGGCCCAAGAGAGGGGCCACAGCCAGCTGGAAAGAGTTGCAGCTTGTTTGGCAGGAGGATATGATTTTTTTTTTAAGCTGGCTTTTCATAGGATCATCAGAGGCTTTAGATCTCAGGGGTCATCTAAGTCGACCCCCTCATTTTACAACACAGTCAAAAAAGGAAAGAGTTTAGAAAATGCACCTACAGTCACAAAATTCAAAGAAAATTCTAAATACAAATTCACATTGAAGCTCAAGTCTCTGGCATCTCTGGGTGTGAGCAGTTTCTAGGCTATTGTAATTGTAATGCTGTTTACAGTACTATTAAATAACAGAGAACAGGCCAAGAAAAGATGTCTGTTGCTTCCAAAGAATAATAGCCAAAGGTCCTTTTCTGACTGGACGTGTTCAAACAATAAATCTGGTCTCCGAAGAAGAAAAATTAAACCTGTCTGCACCTGTGTGCATATATGTGTGTGTGCAAGCAGTGCTGTGCTGGTGAGTTCATTGACTCACCTGAAATACTTCCCTTTTGATAAGGCTGCCTGGTCCTAATTCCTGGATCCTGAGAATTAAGGAGGCTTTTGGCACTGGACTTGGTTTTTGTCCCTAACATTGTGTGACTTTGGGCAAGGCAATTAATGTCTCTGGGCTTCAACATCCTCATCTCTAACCTCCTTTACAATTCTAAAATTACATTATTCCCATTGTTATTCACATGCACTGCTTCTATTTAGCAAGAATATAATAAACATTTTAAACAAATATTCTAAGGTTCAGTACATAGAATTTCACTGTTTATTACAGAAACACTTTGTTGGGTTTTAGTATTCTTTAATGTTTTAAATTCTGAACATAAATACCTCAGACAGATTATACAGACTGAATACAAAAGAGGACTCCATGTAATACTATAAATCTCCATTTCCTGCCTCTTGCTATTTTAATAGATAATTAATTCCACATGTTAGCTTCAAATCTGCGCTGCTTATTGGTACTTCCTTCTGAATTTCCTTCTATTTTATGCTTTCAATCATTGAGCCTCCTTTTTTTGACATCACTATTGATACAAACCCCATCCCTGACTCCTTCTCAATTATAAACCAAGAGAAAGGAAAACAAATAAAAAACCCATGTAACATATGACCATAGTCAAGCAAAAACAATCCACAAAGTATCTCTTCCTGCACCTTGTGTCCATCCCCTCTCTACCAAGAGGTAGATCACATGTTTCACCATAGGTGCTCTGAAGAAAAGGGTTGGTCATTGCTTTGGTCAGAGATTCCAAGATAGTCAAAATGATTTTATTTACTTTGTTGTTTTCCTTTTATTAATTGTTCTCCTTGTTCTACTCACTTTGTTATGCATCAATTCCTTTCATCCATGATTGCCTAAAATTGCCTCCTTCATCCTTTCTTACTAAATAATAATATTCCATTTGTAAAATTTTTCTCAGCTGTTCCCAGGTCTTGATAAGATAATCTAAAGTACCTCCCTTAGATCATGGCTCTTTTCCAGAAAAAGATTCTTTCAGGATCAAAAAATATGTTCTGTGTACCAACCCTGGACAAGTGCCACCATTATTAGCACAGGATGCCCTGAAAAGTCACGCTTTTGCTAAGCACTGGGTACAACTCATTGCTCAAAGAGCCAGAGGTCTGAAATTCACTTTGTCAAGGCCACTGCCAGTTATATCTAGCACTTCAAGAGGTTGTTGGGTTCTGCATGTGATCAGTAACTACAGTAGAAAACTTAATGAAAAAACATTAAATCTGTGGCTGGAAGGGTCTTTTACATCATTTTTACAGTAAGATTGAGGGTCCAGCACATGTCAAAAAATTGTACAGTATAAAAGAAATTAAATAGAAGCTAGTTTCTCATGGAAACAAATATACTGGTTATTGAAAATCATTAAGTTTATAATAGTATTTAACGAATACAAGGACTTGTTTGGGTTCAGAAAAAAGGAATTTAGAGTAAATGAGAAGTTTATTGTTATTAAGCATAATTGGTGGGGAGGTGTTTCTGCAAATTCTTGATCTGAAAGTTAGGTCTTATTTCTTTCATGTAGTTTGTAAAAATGTATGTCCATTCATTTAGTGGTTGATTCTCAACAACTGATGAGTTTGGAATTAGTAAATTTATTTTTGTACATGTAAAGTGTCTTTAGGGATGTACATTTCTGCTGTATATGTTTTGTAAAGGGAGAAAGATCAATTTAGATTCCAATGTTCCTCGTGCATTAAAAATTCCCATAAGGCAAGGGAAAAAAGATAATCAGCTTACTAGAAGTATTAAGAAAGCCTTTGAAGAGGGAGGTCTATAATAAAACTACTGTTGGTTAGCACATAACCTTCTCTGGTATTTTCACACACACCAAAAAAATGTTAAATAAAATGCTTGAATTGTTCACAAAAAAAAAAAAAAGAAAGAAAGAAATATGTTCTGATTGTGACTGTTCCCTCCCCAATTTTATCTTCCCCTTTAATCATCACCCCCTCTTCCATATCTCCTGCTTGTCTCCCTGCTGAGTTTTGTATATTTCTACACTAAACTTCGTGTGTGGGTGCTTGTGTGTCTGTTTGATCACTTCAAATAAGAGTGATCAAATTTCCAATCCCCTCTTCCTTCTCCATCACAATTATGAGAAATAGTCAAGTTCTACCCCCTTCTTCTATCTACATTAGTATATTTCTTTTACTCTCCCTTCTTTTTCCCATTTTCAAACTCTCCGAACTAATCTTCCCCCCAGTCCTTTTATCTTATTTAACTCCCTCAATATCCTTGAAGACATGAAGGTTATGATAGGATACTTGTTTCTTCTCTCCCCATTACAATGTTAGCACCACATCATCACACATCTCTTTCCAGGTACTCAAATAAATTCATCCTTCTCAGTTTCCATTGACTCTTGTATTTGGATTTGAAAGTTCTTATTCAGAGCTAGCATTTTCATCAGGAAGGTTTGAAATTGAACTCTATTACATTTAAAATCCACTTTTCTCACTGTAAGATTTTGTTTAGCTTTGCCAGTTAAGTTAGTATTCTTTCTAAGCTTATCATCTTTTTTCTTTTTATTTTCGGTTCCAAATTCTTTCTCTTCCTCTACCCCCTCCCTCATCCCACTAAAAAGGCGAGAAATATAATACCCATTATACAAATGAAGTTATGCAAGACATTTTCAGAATAGCCATATTGTAACAAGAAAAGCAAAAAAAAGCAGGGGAAATATGGAAATGAAATTGCATGACAATACATGTATAATATATCAAATTGCTTACTTTCTCAATGATGGGGTGGGAAGGGAGGAAGGGAGAGAATCTGGAACTAAGTTAAAAAAATTTTTTTTAAAGTAAGGGAAAAATAATTCTATCACTTTTACCTTTCCAAGCTCTCTTTTGGTTTTTACTAGAAGCTTCTAAATTTTTTGTGACCCTGATTATATTTCCTAGGTATTAAAACTGCTTGTTTCAGAATGCTTATAGTATTTTTTAAAAACACAGCAGCTCTAGATTTTAGTTACAGTATTCCTAGTACTTTTTCTTTTGGGGTTTCTATGCAGGAGATGATCAGTAGATGCTCTCTGATTCCAAAAGATTTAGGTTTCTTTATGATTTCTTGAAATATAGGGGATAGGCTTCTTTAAAATGATGCTTTCAAAAGAATCCATTCATTCATAAATCATCTCTCTCTCATGTTTTGTGTGTAGATAAGTTTTTTATGTCAGCCATAATATTTTTTTATTTTATTCAAATAGCTTCTATTGTTTTGTGAAAGCTTTGATTTTTGTTCGGTCTAGTCTAATTGTCAGAGTCCATTTCTTGAGCAAGATTTATCCCTTTCTTCTCTGATTTTTATTCTCCTTCCAATACTTTTATTTCATTTTTATGTCTTCATTTATCCTAGGTATTCATTCCTAGGTAGTCTTTGTGGTAAATAAATCTTACATTTATTAAAGAAGTATTGTTGAGGAAACTCTTTATTTGCAAAAATTTTTGATACTGGTTAGTAGTTTCTTTGATTTATTTAACATTTAAAGCAGCTAGGGGACACTACGGATAGCGCACTGGGCTCTGAGTCAGAAAAATCTTAAGTTCAAACCCAGTCTCAGATGGTGAGTATCTGTGTGATTCCTAGCAAATTACTTTCTGTCTGCTTTGGTTTCCTCAACTGTAACATGAGGATAACAAAAGCATCTTCTTGCAAGGTTGTTGTGAGAATCAAATGAAATAATATTTATAAAGCACATAGCATAGAACTTAGCATGGAGTTGGTATTTAATAAATGCTAGTTCCCTTCTTCTTCCTTCTCTCCTCCAAATTGAGGATTTGTTTTAGGGCCAGCATACCCTCTGTCCTCAGTTCTGCTTTTGAGTGTCATGGGCAGCTTTCCTTTTTTATTTCTGGGACTTTCTGACAATCTTCAAGCTTTCCCCTCCACTCTCACTGCTTCGAGACATCCTTGAAGGATATACATGTCCTTGGCTCATCCCTGGTTTCATGGTAATTCACCAGATTTATCCATTTTGTTGCTTGACTATACACAATTAAATAACTGATTCTCTCATCCTCTCCCTTTCCTAATTTCCATTTTTGCTGTATACTTTAGAGGAAAGTTAGATTTAAAACTGCATTCATTGCAAGGTTGGAATGATGTGTTATTTCAAATAGGCTCTAAAAAGTGAAATTTGGAAATAGTATCCAGAAGAGAAAAAGTGCTAGGACTTCAGATGTGTTATAGAATCAGTCATTGAAATTGTTTCTACAAGATACTTGGCCTCCTTGTGTCCTATTCATTCATTAAACATATCTATATGTGGGTGGAAAATTTGCTTTTTATGAATAAATGCTTCTTCCATTAACTTACAGAAGAAGAAAGCCCTTAATTTTGAAGGTAATTCAGAGTCGCCTCATGCTGCATCCTCCCTTAGTCCTGTGAAAGAACATGGTGTGTTATTTGAATGTTCCCCTGAAAACTGGACAGATCAGAAAAAACCACCTCCAGTAATGGCTTACTGGGTTGTAGGGTAAGTAGAAACAAGACCTAGACTATTCAGAAGTTTGTGCTGCCAAACTTTGGTGGAAAGAGATTCTCCTCTGCAGATCCCTTGGTCCTAACATCCTCCTGTCGGCATTGGGGAACCAGTAAAGATTTTTGAGCAAGGACCTAACACAGAAAGATTCTGTGTGATGAATGTGAAGGGCCTCTGTGAGAGAGCTGGGGAAGGAGAGAAGCTGGAGGCAGGATAACCTAGAAGGAAAGTAATTGGAACAGGCAGGAGAGGCTTTCTGCATCAGTCACCCAGTCATCTGTCCCCTACACCTCTTTGAAATGGAGGCTCCCAAATGGAGACAAGGATGTCTGATAGTTTTAAATCCAAACCTGGCCTTGGTGGCTTTAGGTGATATTCTTAGGCTCTAGGACCTCAGCCTCCTCAGATAGATAGATAGATAGATATAAAGAAAATGGGACTTTTTGTTTTATATTTATGTGTGTGTGTGTGTGTATAAAAAATTGAACTTTTTGTTATACCAGGAATAATTAAAGACCTGATTCTAATTGGCAGTCTTTAAAGAAATCCAAATAAAATTTTGACCTTCTACCATAAAACTGAGAACAAACTGATCTCATTATTGAGCTTGGCAGATATTGTACAGTTAAGGTCAGGAACACAGCCCTCACTAAGCAAGGGAGCATCAAGCTTCTTCCCTAATTAACATCTCAAAGGTCACTTTTATCACAAGTGAAACCATGCTGTAGGCTCAATACTTTAAGGAAAATCAAATTGCTTAGTAAGGAATGTCAATAAAGATGGTCCTTTTGCCCTCTAAAATGATGAAGAGAATTGAGCTGGCATAGAAGTAAATAGTCCCAAAAATGTATCCTGGTTTTGGCCCCTTCCTCTCATTTTATAGTGTCTTTTTGAGCCGTGATAAATCCTTCCAAATACAAACTGAGTAGAGTGAAAAGGAAATCAAAATGTCCTTCTGAATTTAATGTAGGCTTTTTTCTTCACAGAAGACTCTTCTTGAAGCCCAAGCCACAAGAACTCTATGTGTGTTTTCATGACTCGGTCACTGAAATTGCCATTGAACTAGCATTTAAGCTTTCCTTTGGCTTGGCCACATGAGGCACTTTTCTTGTCATCCTGGGATACCATGGAGCATCCATCATCAGAAACGCTGAAACCCATCCTGAGATTACAGGTCTCTTTAATGCATCCTGGAAACAGCTTTAAATGGTCCCTCTCTCATTAAATTCATCATACCCTTCTTGGTCTGGCAGGACTCTTAAAAAGATACTTTATGTGTACAGGAAGATGGAATTGTAATTTATTATCATTATATTGTATGGCATATGTGTAGGTTTGTTGTATTTTATGAAATAACATATAAAAGTTAATATCAGATTGCCTTCAGGAACAGCATTTCATGGAAAACATCCAAAATCATATTTACTTTGTGGCTAATATTGGTAAGAAGGGTGCCCTGTGCTCTGGTCCTGGCTTTGCCACCAACAATAGTAGGTCCTGCAGGAGACTCTGAGACACCATTACTCAAGAGAATAAATCACAGTATTGTCTTAAGTGGATTCTAATGTGCCTTCCAGCTTTAGTGTTCTATACCTCTTTTTCCTATCATTTTGAATATTGGTCATTTCTCTCCAATATTCTTTATAATGCAAGTATTAAAACCTCACCAATTCAAATCTCCTTCTCACTGCAACATATAGCTGCATATATAGCCATATGGCACTCACTTCTTTAAGCATTGGTCTTAAACATCCAGCTACTCAGAAGCAAGATAGTTTCTATTTCCTGAGATCTAACATAGATATATCCTGTTTTTACACAATAAACAGGGTCTTTAAATGCTACATATAAATTAGCTTCTTGAAAACCAAATTCTTTATTTCAGAAGTATGATTCCCATTTATAGAAACCCTTTATTGAATTTCATTGGTAAAGTTAACCATGATGATAAAAATCATTAGCCCTTTTGATTAATTTGCTGGCAAATTTGCATTCTTAAGATTATTTTAGGATTCCTCTTAGCAAGAAATCTTGATGCTAGGAAAATTCCCCCAAAATGAGAAAGCCTTATATGGAGCCAAGGAGGCCTGACAAGGTTGTCAGCCTTGCATGGCCATGTGACCCGGGTGTAGCCTTCAGGAGGCCCTGCAGGGACTTCCTCCCAGCCCAGGACAGAAGGACCACCAAGACCACCAGGCTGGACGCTGTCTCTAGCAGCCCCAGCTTCCCCTGCTCCACTTCTGGAACCTCAGGTCGTGCTGGAAGTAAAGCCTAGAGATTATCCAGTTATTCATGTATCCAGATCATTTCATGTATTGTATTTGTAGGCTCCGTGCCTGGCACAAGCTTATACGTACTTGTCAGTGGACTGACTGAAAAAGGTCGACTCCCATAGGGGTTTAAACAAGTTGTCTCAGGCCACTGGTAAGTGTCCGGGCCAGGGTTCAGATGAATCTGCGTCACGATGTGTGCCATGGAGACATATTGGAGCCGGTCCTCTTTCCCCAGTGCTGAGAGCTTCACTGGGCTTATCAGACTCACCACAGCATTTGGACCAGGGAAAGGCGTTACTTAGAGGGAGAACCCTGGGCTTGGAGGCAGAAGATATGTTTGAATTACACACATCCATAAGCTGCATATGACTGTGGGCAATTTTACTTTGAACTCGTTTCCTCTTCTCTAAAAAAGGGATAATGATCTCTCTGGGTAATCATAAGCATCAAATGAAATATTTGTAAAGGGTTTTATAACTGTAGAGATCTAAATAAAGGTCAGCAATTATAATCATTCTAATTTTATCTGTGAGAATACTTTATAAAAAATATTTAACAAAATTTTGTTTTTTACAATGGAGTTGGGAAACAAAAAGAAAAAAAAAAAAAAAACAGTATTCCCATTTGTATCCAGGTACAGCCTAGTACGGGAGGGCAGCTTTGAAAAACACAAGCAGCAGCATCTTGGTTTTTGATTCCCAAATGGCCAATGAAAGGAGTACTCCCCGAGGATCCCTGCACTGAAGATGGCTGCCTGTATTTACCTTTGAAACCAAGAACTCTGACAGTCACAGCCAGGCTGCAGCGCAGGCTGGTCTGGCACTTTATTCAGGGTCAGTTTGGCAGTGGACATTCTAGCTGAGAAAAGAGTCTCCTAGTTCCTTTGGGCAATGTGAAAACATTCTCAGACTGAGATACTAGATATCCCAGCAAGTCCTTGGACCTCCAAGGCATTGTACAGCATTCTTTTTTTAACCCACAGCTTTCTGTATCAGGTACTTCAGAGCATAGATTAGGATTTTTCCATCTAAGAACTGCAGTTAATTTACATCTTTATCCTATGTCTCTGAACTGCTCTCTGTAAAGTGATCAGCCCTGAACCGTGGGGGTCCTTGTGTTATATTTAGGCTTTGGGAAGACTGATAAATATGTAGGAGCCCAGAAATGAGCCCAGCATTAATATTTTTCCCTCCTAAAACAGCATAGAAGGGGAACAAGGCTGTGCTTACTTATTGGTTCTATTTCTTTGGCAGTTACAGAAAAGACACTTGTGTTTTATCACTTGTTTGTTTGTCACTGATTTAAGGGTCTCTAGCTCCAGGTACTCTGGTTAAAATTCAAGGAATCAAACTGACTAATTCTTGGATTTCACACCAAAAGATGTGAACTAGTGAAAGACTGTTTCTCTTTTACCTTAGAATGTACAAATGACATGGAATTTGACCATCAGGTAAACTTTTTAAAAAATAAAAAATGTCAGTTTTGATATTTTCATGTATATTTAATAGAAAAGTGGCATTTTGAAGATGCTGTTATAAATTGTTGCCTCTAAAATATGTCTTTGTGTGTGAAATAATTTAATTTTGCATAGTTCTATTTCTCTAAACTGTATGAAAAGCTATTTTTATATTTTCTCAAATGTTTTAATAAAGATAAGTTGGAGATTTGTTCACCCAAAAAAATATGCTTGTTTGAATTTCATTTTATGTCTTCTTAATCAAAATGGTATATTCAGTTTTCTTTATTACAGTTTTTTACAGTTTGCAAGGCAAGAGTTTAAACACATTTTTACAAATAATAAAAACTAACTGATCTGAAGCTATCAGGAAACAGACAGGTGCTCCTGGAAAAAGGAAGATCTGAATTCCAGTGTAGCCTCAGACCTGTGGTAGCAGTGGAACTCTGGGCAAGTTACTTTATCTCTGGCTGCCTTAGTTTCTTCAATTGTAAAATGAGGATAGTATTGTTCTTAAATCCCAGGGGTACAAATGAGATTCTATTTGTGAAACCATTTTGTAAACCTTAGTACATGATAAGTAGTTAACTTTCTGTATTTCTAAATAAAATATAGACTTTCACTCTTTTTATTCTTTCCACTGCCCTCCATGTTTTTAGTGTACACTGTCTGCTAAAATAAGATATGTCTCCTAGTTGTAGTGCCTATTCTGGGTTCATAATTTACCTGATGATGTGTGTTTACATACAAATGAGGCATTAGTAGAGAAAGTCCTAGGCCAGTGATTTCAAATGCATATAAAAATTGAGAGGGCCACTAAACATTATTGTGGGATCCCTATGGTGACATATTGATTTAGAACACCTTATATTAACATTGTCTAAGTTCTGTTGTATTTTTTCCCCTTCTTGTACTCTGATGTTGTTGAGTCGTTTTTCAATTATGCTTGATATTTTGTGATCCCATTTCAGATTTTCTTAGCAAAGTTCTCCAACACATTTTATAGGTGAGGAAACGAAGGTAAACAGAGTTAAGTAACTTGTCCAAGGTCACACAACTAATAAGTGTCTGAAGCTGGATTTGAACTCAAGAGAATGAGTCTTCTTGACTTCTGGCCCAGCACTCTATCCACTGTTCCCTGGAACTATCCTTCTTGCCATCTATGTCTTAGCCAAATTGGCTTCCTTATAATTCCTCATAGACACTATATGTCTAAGTACTTTTGTATAAATAATCCCCCATGTCTGGAATATACTTTCTTCTCATCTCTGTATTTTAGAATCCTTACCATCTCATGGAACTTATACAAAAATTGACCATGTCTTAGGGCATAAAAACCTCAAAATGAAAGGCAGAAAGGCAGAAGTAGTAAATGCATTTTTTTTTTCAGATCATGATGCAATAAAAATCACATGCAATATAAGGCCAAGAGAAAATAGACCAAAAGTTAATTGGAAATTAAATAATCTAATCCAAAAGAATGAATGGATAAAACAGGAAATCATAGACACAATAATTTCATCCAAGGGAATGACAAATATGAGACAACATACCAAAATTTATGGGATACAGCCAAAACAGTTATAAGGGGAAATTTTATATCTCTAGATGCTTACTTGCATAAAATAGAGAAAGAGAAGATCAATTGATTGGGCTTACAACTAAAAAAGCTACAAAAAGAATAAATCAAAAGCCCCCAAATAGCAAATTTGAAATTCTGAAAATAAAAAGGAGAAATTAATAAAATTGAAAGTAAAAAACTATTGAATTAATAAATAAAATGGAGTTTTATGAAAAAACCAACAAAATAGATAAATCTTTAGTTAATTTGATTAGAAAAAGAAAAAGATAATCAAATTATTAGTCTCAAAAATGAAAAGGGAGAACTTTCTCCCAAGGAAGAGGAAATTAGAGCAATAATTAGAAGTTATTTTACCCAACTATATGCCAATAAATTTGATAATCTAAATGAAATGGAGGAATATCTACAAAAATATAGATTGCTCAGGTTAATAGAAGAGAAAGTAAATGTAAATAGTCCTGTTTTAGAAAAATAGAACAAGCTATTAATTCCCTAAGAAAAAAAATCTCCAGGGCCAGATGGAATTACATATGAATTCTACCAAACATTCAAAGAACAATTAATTCCAATACTATATAAACTATTTGAAAAAATAGGGAAAGGAGTCCTACCAAATTCTTTTTATGACACAGATACGGTACTGATACCTAAAACAAGCAGAGGGAAAACAGAGAAAGAAAATTATAGTCCAATTTCCCTAATGAATATTGATCCAAAAATCTTAAATAAAATATTAGCAGTGAGATTACAGAAAGTCATATAATATACTATGACCAAATAGGATATATACCAGGAATACAGGGCTGCTTCAATATTAGGAAAACTATCAGTATAATCAACTATACCAATAACCAAACTAACAAAAATCATATAATTATCTCAATAGTATATCCTAGATACAATATATGTGTGCAGAACCAAACAGTTCTCTCCAATACCCATTCCTATTAAAAACACTAGAGAGTAAAGTAATAAATGGACTTTTCCTTAAAATGATCAGTAGCATCTATTTTTTTTCTTTTTTTCTTTTTTAATAACTTTTTATTGACAGAACGCATGCCAGGGTAATTTTTTACAGCATTATCCCTTGCATTCACTTCTTTTCCGATTTTTCCCCTCCCTCCCTCCACCCCCTCCCCCAGATGGCAAGCAGTCCTTTACATGTTGAATAGGTTACAGTATATCCTAGATACAATATATGTGTGCAGAACCGAACAGTTTTCTTGTTGCACAAGGAGAATTGAATTCAGAAGGTATAAATAACCCGGGAAGAAAAACAAAAATGCAAGCAGTTTATATTCATTTCCCAGTATTCTTTCTTTGGGTGTAGCTGAGTAGCATCTATTTAAAACCATCAGCAAGCTTCATATATAATGGGGACAAACTAGAACCATTCCCAATAAGATCAAAAGTGAAACAAGTCTGCCCCTATCACCATTACTATTCAACATTGCATTAGAAATGTTAGCTTTGGCAATAAAAGAAGAAAAAGATATTAAAGGAATTAGAGTAGGTCATGAAGAAACCAAATTATCACTCTTTGCAGATGACATGATGGTATACTTAGAGAATCCTAGAGAATCAACTAAAAGACTACTAGAAACAATTCACAACTTTAGCAAAGTTGCAGGATACAAAATAAATCCACATAAATCATCAGCATTTTTATATATTTCCAACAATGTCCAGCAGCAAGAGATATAAAAATTCCATTCAAAATAACTGTAAATAGTATAAAATATTTGGGACTCTATCTGCCAAGGGAAAGTCAGAAACTATATGAACACACAACTACAAAACACTTTCTACACAAATAAAGTCAGATCTAATCAATTGGAAAAATATCAAGTATTCTTGGATAGGCCAAGTGAATATAAATAAAAAGGACAATACTACCTAAACTAATCTGCTTATTTAGTGCCATACCAATCAAACTCCCAAGAAATCATTTTACAGGTCTATAAAAAATAGTAACAAAATGTATCTGGAAGAACAAAAAGTCAAAAATTTCAATGAAAAAAATGCTAATGAAGCTGGCCTCCTTGTGCCAGACCTAAAACTATATTGTAAAGCAGTGGTCACCAAAACTATTTGGTACTGGCTAAGATAGATTAGTTGATCAGTGGAATAAGTTAGGTTCACAGAACAAAATAATCAAGGACTATAGCAATCTAGTGTTTGACAAACTCATTTATTTGACAAAAATTGCTGGGAAAATTGGAAACTAGTATGGAAGAAATTAGGACTCGACCTACATTTAACACCACATATCAAGATAGAATCTAAATGGGTTCATGATTTAGACATAAAGAGTGATATTTTATTAGAATTAGAAGAACATAGGATAGTTTGCCAGACTAGTTTACCTCTCAGATATGTGGAGAAGGAAGGAATTGGTGTCTAAAGAAGAACTGGAATTCATAATTAAACACCAGATAGATAATTTTGATTATATTAAGTTTAAAAGTTTTTGTACAAACAAAAAGAATGCAGATAAGATTAGAAGGGGAGCAATAAATTGGGAAATCATTTTTACAGTTAAAGGTTCTGATAAAGGCTTCGTTTCTAAAATAGAGAATTGACTCAAATTTATAAGAATTCAAACCATTCTCCAATTGAAAAGTGGTCAAAGGATATGAACAGGCAATTTTCAGATGAAGAAATTAAAACCATTTCTCGTCATATGAAAAGGTGCTCCAAATCACTATTGATCAGAGAAATGCAAATTAAGACAAATCTGAGGTACTACACACCTCTCAGATTGGCTAGAAAGACTGGAAAATATAATGATGAATGTTGTAGGGGATGTGGGAAAACTGGGACACTGATACATTGTTGGTGGAACTGTGAACCGATCTAACCATTCTGGAGAGCAATCTGGAACTATGCCCAAAGGGTTATCAAACTATGTATACTCTTTGATCCAGCAACATTTCTACTGGGCTTATATCCCAAAGAGATCCTAAAGGAAAGAAAGAGACCCACATGTTCAAAAATGTTTGTGGCAGCCCTTTGTGTAGTGGCAAGAAACTGGTAACTGAGTGATTGCCCATCCGTTGGAGAATGACTGAATAAATGGTGGTATATGAATGTTATGGAATAATGTTGTTCTTAAAAAATGACCAGCAGGATGATTTCAGAGAGGCCTAGAGAGACTTATATGAATTGATATTGAATAAAATGAGCAGAACCAAGAGATCATTATACACAGCAACAACAAGACTATATGATGATCTATTCTGATGAAGGTGGCTCTCTTCACCATTGAGATGATTCAAACCAGTTCCAATTGTTTAATAATGAAGAGAATCGGCTATATCCAGAGAGAGAGAGAACTATGGTGTGGACATAGTAATCTCACTCTTTTTGTTGTTGTTGGCTTGCATTTTGTTTTCTTACTCATTTACTTTCTTTTTTTGATCTGATTTTTCTTGTGCAGCAAGAGAATTGTATAAATATGTGGGGGAAAGGAGGAGAAAATCACACAAGGCTATGCAAGGATCAATGTTGTCAAATTATTCTTGCATATATTTTGAAAATAAAAAGCTTTATTAAAAAAAGATACATAAACCTATTTAACATGTATAGGACTGCTTGCCATCTTGGGGAGGGGGTGGAGGGAGGGAGGGAGGGGAAAAAATCGGAACAGAAGTGAGTGCAAGGATAATGTTGTAAAAAATTACCGTGGCATGGGTCAATAAAAAGTTATTTTTTTAAAAAAGATAAATAAAAAAATAAAAAATAAAATAATAAAAAAGAATCCCTATAGTCCTTCAATGCTACCTTCTATATAAAACCTTTCCAGATTACCCCAAAGGATAGTACCCTTCCCATCAAAATTAGTTTGTATTTTTTTTAATATATTTTATATTTATTTAGGACTATAGATGCATAATAGGATTGAGGTTCAAAAGAACTTTAAAGGCCTTCTAGTCCAACACCTTCATGCAGAAACTAAGTCACAGAGAGATGAGATATAATATTACAATAGACTATAAACTCAAGTTACAGCCAAAAATAGCCTGCTCAGCAAAACTGAATATATTCTTACAGGGGGGAAAAATGGATCTTTAATGAAGCAGGGAAATTCTGAGCACTAATGGAAAGACCAGAACTGAATAGAAATCTTTAAAGTTCAAACACAGGAGTGAAGAGAAACATAAAAAGATACATTTAAATGAGCAATGATGAAAGGAATAAACAAGAATAAACTTCTTATATTCATATATAGAGAGAAGATACATGTGTACTCTCTGAATTCTACCATCATGAAGAGAATGTACTGTTTCTTTTATTGTACCTTATCCCCAGCACCTGGTAATGTGCCTAGCAAATAATAGCCACTTAATAAATGCTTGTTGAATTAAGCTGAATGTAATTAAATAATAGAGCTATAATGAATAATCTATTCATAGTTTATTATTATCTATATTTTCCTTATATATTTTAGTTATTATTGATTTTTAAAATTTATTTAAAATATATTTTGTTTTAATCAGGCAAAATCCTCTTCTTCCTCTCATTCTAATCCTATACCCACTTGAGAATACAAAAAAAAACAAACCAAAAAACTAAATCCATTACAATTACAAACATATATAGTCAATCAAAACAATTTTCCATACTAGGCATGCCAAAAAAAATTTTGTCTCATGCTGCATTGAGTGACCTTTCTATCAAAAGGAGACAGGCAGGATATTTTATCATTAGTCCTATGGAATCCTAGTTGGTCATTACTTAGAAGGGTCACCTCATCCATCATCTCATAACCCACAGTTAGGAGAAGGTCCATAAACTAACAAAATAATGGCTTAGGATCTGCTTCAAAATGGGTTTGACCTTAATTGGCTTCAGAGTTGCTGGTTTTCTACATGTTTAGCAAGACTTGCTCTTGGCCCCTGCAAAGGATTGTTGGTATGTCAAGCAATTATGCTTAAAATAGCCAGTCGTCATACAGCTCTTCCCAATTACCCAGATAACTGGGGAACTCAAGCAAGTCCAGGTAGTTGGTATACTCATTTATAGATGCACTAATACACAACCATATGAAATATGCTCCATACCTTTAATGATAAGAGAAATGTACATCAAAAACAACCATGAATTTCTACCTTACACCTTCCTCATTGGCAAAAAGGACAAAAAAAATGAAGATAATGTTGAAGGATTGTGGGGAGATAGGAACACTAGTGACTCGTTGGTGGAGCTGTAAATTAATACAACTATTTTGGAAAACAATTTAGAATTACGCAAATAAAATCACTAAAATATATATAATGTTTGATCCAGAGATTCCATTATTAGATTATAATCCAAAGAGGTCATTGATTGTGATGACCACGTATTTAAAATCAGCCGGAATCAGGAATTCAGGTTAAGGGGAAAAAATCTTCAATCTTTATTGAAGGGAAGAGATGAATAAGGATTGCAATAGCAATATGGGCAAGAAAGATTGCAATAGCAATATGGGCAGCTGCGACAGGAAGCCAGCTAGCGGAGAGAGACCTGAGCTGAAAAGCCGTTGCAATGGCAATGTGAGCAGTCTCTCCTTCCCCTTCCTTTTCCACTCCCCTGCCTCCACCCACCAAAATCATCATTTCCTATACAACACATCAAGACTTGCACAAAGAGTGGACGGGGGCCATTCTTTCTCCAAGCTTATATATTAATAGAGTATGGTCCAATTACTATTTAGCCTCATGTGCTTGGGACCTCAGTGCATCAACTTGAGCCTCAGCCCATTACAATTGATGAAAAAGAATATATATATATATATATATATATAATAACATTTTTTGTGATTGTAAAACAAAGTAAATGCCCATTGTTTGGGGAATGAGTAAAAAGAATGTGGCACATGAATGTAATAGAATATTGCCACACTAAAAAATCTATGAATATAATAAAGAGAATGAAAAGATTTACATAATCTAATATAAAGTGAAGTAAGCAGTCAAGAAAACAGCACAAAAAAATTACTACAATGAACTGAACCAGCTACACCCAGCAAAAGAACTCTGGGAGATGACTAAGAATCATTACATTGAATTCCCAATCCCTATATTTTTGCCTGACTGCATTTTGGATTTCCTTCACAGGCTAATTGTACAATATTTCAGAGTCCGATTCTCTTTGTACAGCAAAATAATGGTTTGGTCATGTATACTTATTGTGTATCTAATTTATACTTTAATATATTTAACATCTACTGGTCATCCTCCATCTAGGGGAGGGAGTGGGGGGAAGGAGGGGAAAAATTGGAACAAAAGATTTGGTAATTGTCAATGCTGTAAAATTACCCATACATATAACTTGTAAATAAAAAGCTATTTTTAAAAATTTAAAAAAAAATTACTACAATGTAAATGAGAAAAAAACAAAAAAAATCAAAAGTGAATTCTAAAAAATTGTGAAGAACTAGAATATCTCCAAAGAAGATATGAAAAGAAGACATCTCTATCTTGCTACCCTTTAGAGATAAGAGGTCCACAGCTGTGGTATATTATACATATTTTCAGACTTTTTTGATATATTAATCAGTTTTTCTGGCTTTTCCTCTTTTATTTTAAAAAAATATCATATGGGACAGCTCCTTAGGAAAAAAGAGGAAAAGAATACTAAGAGAAATTTTGGTGATTTAAAAAAATCAATAAAATATATTTTTAAGAGATGTCCTTGAAGAGTGATATTATAACTAAATTAGAAAAACATAGGATAGTTTACCTCTCAAAAATGTGGGGAAGGAATTTGTGACCAAAGAAGAACTGAAGCTCATTATTGAACACAAAATAGATAATTTTGATTATATTAAGTTAAAAAGTTTTTGTACAAACAAAACTAATGCGGACGAGATTGGAAGGAAAGTGATAAATTGGGAAAACATTTTTTACATTCAAGGGCTTTGATAAATATAGAGAGAATTGACTCAAATTTATAAGAACGCAAGCCATTCTCCAATTGATAAATGGTCAAAAGATATGAAAGGCAATTTTCAGATGAAGAAATTGAAACCATCTCTAGTTATATGAAAATAGTGCTCTAAATCATTATTGATCAGAGAAATACAATTCTCAGATACCACTACACACCTCTCAGATTGGCTAAGATGACAGGAAAATATAATGATGAATGTTGGAGGGGATGCGGGAAAAACTTGGGCACTAATACATTGTTGGTAGAATTGTGACTGGATCCAAACATTCTGAAGAGCAATTTGGAACTAGGATCAAAAAATGATCAAACTGTGCATATCCTTTGACCCAGCATTGTTTCTACTGGGCTTATATCCCAAAAAGATCTTAAAGGAGGGAAAGGGATCCACATGTGCAAAAATGTTTGTGGTAGCCCTTTTTGTAGTGGCAAGGAACTGGAAACTGAGTGGAAACCCATCAATTGGAGAATGGCTGAATTAAGTTATGGTATATGAATGCTATGGAATATTATTGTTCTATAAGAAATGACCAGGGTGATTTCAGAGAGGCGTGGAGAGACCTACATGAACTGATGCTGTGTGAAATGAGCAGAACCAGGAGATCATTATACACGACAATAACAAGATTATATAATGATCAATTCTGGTGGATGTGGCTCTTTTGAACAATGAATTGATTTAGACTAGTTCCCATGACCTTGTGATGAAGAGAGCCATCTACAACCAGAGAAAGGACTGTGGCAACTAAGTATGGATCACAACAAAGTATTTTCACTCTTTTTGTTGTTTGCTTGAATTTTATTTTCTTTCTCATTTTTTCTCCTTTTTGATCTGATTTTTCTTGTGCAGCAAGATAATTGTATAAATATGCATGCATATATTGGATTTACATATATTTTATCATGTTTAGCATATATTGGATTACTTGCCATCTAGAGGAGGGAGTGGGAGGGAAGAGGTTGGAATATAATATTTTGCAAGTCATTGTTGAAAAATTATCTTTATATATGTTTTAAAAATAAAAAGCATCAATAAAAAATTAATAATAAAAAGAGGTAATCTCTTTGTCTTAGGATAACTGTTCAATGACCCAGGCTCAGGGAAAATACACATAAACTGGCAACCAGGCAGTTGTGGTCCAAGCCTCAGATTCACTTAGACAAGCCTATGTCCTTGCTGTCATGTATCCCTGTTGTGATGGAAATCTTTTATTTTTCTTTTATTACACCTTAGTATGACATTTTCTATAGATATTTGGTGGACTGAGTTCTGTTCATTTTATCCTTATTTGGCTAAAACCTGACTCATGGAATGATAGAATTAATGGAAGACTTTTTGACATTCCTGAGATGGTAAGCCAATGGGGAATTTGAGTTTCCAAAGGATTCTCTTGATTTAGGCTCAGTAGGCACATAAATCTCTCTTCTCAATCATCCCATTGTGAATCCTCTAAATATAATTGAATCTGATTTACTTTCCTATAGAGTCTGTTTAAATTTGTTTCCTTAAGGGACATATTTTAACTTTTGTGGCCTAAGAGCATGTTGAAATTGCAACAAAAGAAAGAATTATTTCTTTCTCTGACAGAATTTTGTCTATAAAAACCCTTGAAAAATCCTAATCTTTGTTCAGGTTTATTTTTCTAGTCTCTGAATCTGTGCTAAAGCATAAAAACCCAGCTGTGCAATCTCTGCATTGTGGTAGTTTTAGTTAAGCAGCAGTAAATGAAGGAACTCAAAAAAGAGATAATTGTCCTATAGCACCTTCAATGTATTACAGAGAGTGAGAAGGGAGGGAAATCCTCTTCTCCTCCACTTCCCTGCCCCACCTTTCATGAAAGTTCCAGGGAGAGCTAGCTGTATCCCAGATGCCTAGAAGGAAG
This sequence comes from Antechinus flavipes, assembly GCF_016432865.1. Classification (NCBI taxonomy): domain Eukaryota; kingdom Metazoa; phylum Chordata; class Mammalia; order Dasyuromorphia; family Dasyuridae; genus Antechinus; species Antechinus flavipes. The sequence goes on along the minus strand of NC_067403.1, from coordinate 171,774,658 downwards.
CTGGAATGAAGAAAAGAACTGATTCCTCAATACAGTTTTGTAGTAGTTCAGATTCCATACTGGAATACCATCATTTAACAAGTTTTGTTTTGATTTTTCGGTTTGTGTTTGTTTATTGTTTGTTTTATTTTATTATATAAGCAGTAAGCTAGCTTATTCTCTATTTTTTTAATAGTATTCTTCCAAATTGAAACTATTCCTAGCCATATGAAAAGATGCTCCAAGTCACTATTTATCAGAAATGCAAATTAAGACAACTCTGAGGTACCACTACATATCTCTCAGATGGGCTAAGATGGCAGGAGAAGATAATGACGAATGTTGGAGGGGATGTGGGAAAACTGGGACACTGATACATTGTTGATGGAATGAACAAATCCAACCATTCTGGAGAGCAATTTGGAACTATGCTCAAAAAGTTATCAAACTGTGCACACCCTTTGATCCAACAGTGTTTCTACTGAGCTTATATCCCAAAGAGATTTTAAAGAAGGGAAAGGGACTTGTATGTGCACGAATGTTTGTGGCAGCCCTATTTGTAGTGGCCAGAAACTGGAAACTGAGTGGATGCCCATCAATTGGAGAATCTCCACATTCAATCTCTACAATTCTCTGTCCGGATGTGGATGGCACTTTCCATCACAAGTCCATTGGAATTCCCTTACATCAAATCCTTCAACAGTTAAGAAAAAGTCTGCTTAAGCAAAGCATGGAAAGCACACTCCACAGCACTTGACCTGGCTCCCTCATTTATCCACCAAATTGGGGGGAGGGGGAATGGGGCAGAGTTTAGTGGCCATTTGACCCTAGATGACCAGAAAGCTACACCAATGTGTCTCATAGTCCGCAGCTTAATTAGCCCCTTGGGCCAGCTCTTTGCATGCAGGGGATTGTCTGTCATTTTTCTCCCCGTTTCCCCCTACATTCTGGGGTTCACATCTGTGATTTCTCGGGTGCAGGAAATGGGTTTTGGGCTTAGGAGGCTGCTCTAATTCTAGCCTGGGATTACTGTAAAAATTTTAATAGGCATAATGACGCCTCAGAAATGGACCATTGCTACAGGCTTTGAATCCAGGGTCCTCAAACTTTTTAAATAGGGGGCCAGTTCACTGTCCCTCAGACTGTTACAGGCCGGACTATAGTAAAAACAAAACCTTTGTTTTGTGGGCCTTTAAATAAAGAAACTTCATAGCCCTGGGTGAGGGAGACAATCGTACTCGGCTGCCACATCTGGACCGTGGACCGTAGTTTTAGAACCCCTAGGAAGAAAGTGTAGCACTGTGTGTGTCTGGTGTACGGGAGGGGGGAGGGGAAAGAGGAGATTGTTAAATTTTACCAAGGTCCCGGATACAGCCTGAGGCTAAACTCTTCCAAAATTAGGTGAAGCAGGCTGGAGGATTGCTCTAGGAGCTGTAGCCCCTCTCCTCCCGCACCTCAATCCCGCAATATAGAAGCAAACCCCAGCAAGGGTGCCCAGGCCAGCTTCCAGGCCTTGTACATTTTACTCGCATGACCTGGGATTACAAACAGGCCCTTTAGGCGGCCCTTACTGCTAACTTCGGATCTCTGTAAAATAGAGGGGCTAGGCCTGCGTCTTTATTCCTAGAAAGTGGCAATTTGCCCCACCAAAAAAAAAAAAAAAATTGCACCTCCCACCACTGACAAGCGTGCGGAGTTCGTTTGCAAGCGCGCTCCGCTCCAAGTAAGGGTACCGCGGAGGCCCTCTTCACGCCAGCGCCTCCAGACTCGCGCATCTGCGTGCATGAAGAACTGAGGACCACGTGGCCCCCACGACGCCCAGGCTAGGCAGGCGGTTGGAAGCGCTTGCGCGGCGCAGCCAAGCTATCCTATGCGCCTGCGCGGCTCTCTCCCGCCGCAGCGCGCACCTCCTTCCCGCCAGTGCGAAGCGAGAGTAGAGGCCGTTTTCTTCCGCGACTCCGCCTTCCGGCCCACTCCGCCAGCCCTCCGCCACCCGTCCCGACCCGCAGAACCCCGTAACCCCTTCGAGCCATGGTGACCAAGAGCAAGAACAATCCCGAGAAGCAGCAGCTGCTGGACTTAGCATCCTTCGGCAAGGACCTCCTAGCGGGCGGCATCGCGGCCGCCGTGTCCAAGACAGCGGTGGCGCCCATCGAGCGCGTGAAGCTGTTGCTGCAGGTGCAGGCGTCGTCCAAGCAGATCAGCCCCGAGGCGCAGTACAAGGGCATCGTGGACTGCTTCTTGCGCATCCCACGCGAGCAGGGTACGGGCGGATGGAGAGGGAGGGCTGGGGGAAGGGCAGCCGGGCGGGTTCCCGAGCCTCGGGCAATGCGGGCGACCTACAGTCAGAAGATCGTGGTGGTCTTGGAGCTCAGCTGCTTATCTTATAGAGGAGGAAGCAGGGCAGGGACTTGATCACTTTTAGGTAATGAGGCACAAAGCCAAGATCATAGAAGTCCTCCAGAGGTAGAGCTGGACATTCGGAGTTTGGGGGCTAGTCCCCTTTTGGCAGTTGCAGACCAAAGAAGAGAGCTTCTTGCCTCGTGCTTTAATGGGGAAAGGGTCACAGAGCCAGCATGCTAAGGTTCTAGATTTGGAGTGGGAAGTCACTGCAAAATTACTGAAGGTGGTGCTGCACACACACACCCTTTATTAATACATTATTGTCGTTTTTATTTTTGTTGTGGAGTTGGTGTGCCTGTGTTTTTTCCATTGGTTCTGCTTATATCACTGCCTTGGCTCATTCGAGTGTTTTCATGATTCTCCAAGTTTCTCATATTTGTCCTTTCTTGTATTGCAATAATAATCCAAAACATTCAGGTCCAGTTTCCCTAGATGGTAGCAGCTACCGCTCTTCTCCGTTTTTACCCGGCCCAAATCCATATGCACGTATATGGGCACATATCACTATCCATATTTTGGTGTTTATGGAGTCTTTTTTTTTTTTTTTTCTGTCTCTGGCCTTAATGGGATACAGGGACCCAGTTGTGTGATCTTTTAGGCAAAGAGTATGAAGTTAATCACAAAAGTAAGTGAAATAGGTGCAAAGTAGTTAAATACAAGGCAATTTGGGAGAAAGAACAGTAGCAGATCATAGTTAGAACTGAACCGGATCTTTTGAATCCTCTAGCTTAAGCCCTTCACCAAAGTGGGGCAAGGGAGGAGCAAATTGGGATCTTCAAGTCAGTCTTTAAGAGGGCACTTGGTGATCCTGGACAAGTCACAACTCTTTAACTCAGTTCCTTCATCTGTCCTGTGACCTAGGTAAGGAAATGGCAAACCATTCCAAGTATTGCCAAGAAAACCCTAAAATAGGATCATAGGGTCCTACGTGATTGAAAAAAAACGACTTTTAGAGCAGTAATGGACCTTCAAAGTTATCTAGCTCAACTCTGAAGAGAGTGCCCTGAAAGGACTGAAAGTTCTGCATTGTTTACTTTGCTACCTAACTGCCTGGTAGAGACAGTGACTAGGAGCAAGATGTGGCTCTGGACAGTGTTTGGAAGAGAGGTTGCTTGGAGGACAGATGAGTTCTGCTTTGGACATACTGAATTTCAGATGACTGCAGGACAGTACAATATCCATTGTCCTAAGTGTTTGAAAGTGTGGGATGGGAGCTCAGAATGGTGATCAAGACTCATGTGATTAGAAACAGTAATTGACTCTACAGGAGAAGTAAGGAGAGCCCAGAGGGTACTTCATGCCACTGGGCGTGACATGAAGGAAGAGGGAGAAGTGCTCAGAAAAAACCAAGAGCTGCCTTTGTTCCAGAAAGGGGGTGAGGAGTGCGAAGGACCAGGCGGGGGAAGCAGCCTTCCCCTTGTCTGTTGAATCAGCCGACTGGTGACTTTCAAGGAGAGCAGTTTCAGTCGAATGAAGAGGTTGGAAGGCTTTACAGTACGAAAGGAAGCAGAGAGACAGACTGATTGTGGATGACTAGCAAAGAGTTTACCTGAGAAGAGGAAGATAGAGAAAAATAGCTCATGGGTTTGATGGGATCCTAGCAAGTTTTTTGAGTGATGTGTTTGTGGGCAGCAGGGAAGGAACGAGCAGATAGATAGGGAGAGAATGAAAATTGCAGAAATAGAGGGGATGATGGGGCAGTCTGCTGGAGGGCCTGGGATCAATAGTACATGTTTAAGGGTGGGGTTTGTCAATCAGAAGGGCTACCTCATCATCACACTGGAGTGAAGGAGGAAGTAATGAAGGGGGGGTGCAGGAGGAGTGCTTTTTTTAAAGAAAAGAGGGAGAAAAGTTCTTGGGGAATGGCCTTAATTTTCTCAGTAAAGTATAATATTAAGTAAAGTTCTCAGCTAAGAAGGTGGGTGCAAGGCTGTTGCATAGGAAGTTTGAAGGGAAAAGAGGAGGTTTGTGCTAAGTAGTAGGTACTGTTTTCCAACCCAGGTCTTCCAAAGAGGAAGCTGGAAGGGACCTTTCACATCATTTCGTCCAGCTCCCTTCTTTTGTAGGTAATGGCCCAGAACTAGAGGGAGCAGGGGAAATGGTGACTTGCCCAGGATCTCACTGTGACAAAGCTAGGATTCAAACTCAAATCCTCATATTCCAAACCAAGCACTCTTTTTTTCTTAAAGGGGTCTCTTCAAGGCCATCTAGACCAATCTCTTCTTCTCTGTCCACTATACCAACTAACTGCCCCTTTTAAAAAATCCCTTCATTTTTACAGAGATAAAGACAAAAAAAATAAGTAGTATGGTGTATTGAAAAAACAACCTGATTTGGTATTAGGAGATCTGACTTGCACTGCTTATTCATTTGTGTAGTCTAGAGAGAGTTAATTTTATTGGGTTAAATTAAGTAGTGTATAAGGCCATGGTTCTTATTCTGGAGCCAGTAAACTTGTTCTTTTAAATTGTATTAACATTTCTTTTTTCTAAATAGGATTTTTGACATTTATTTTTGTAAGTTTTTTTTTTAATTTTACACTTAAATACAGAATGAGAAAAGGGAAAATAGCATATACACAACAGACTCTAAGATGATTCAATTTAAAACAATAAATTTATATTTTTTAAAAAACCTATATAATACACCTTTTGTTATTTTTATGATTGATGTAATCAATTACTTTAATAGTTTTCCTTATATTAAACCATCCTTAAATTCCTGGTATAAATGAACCCACTTGGTTATAATGTATAATCTTTGTAATATGTTGTTATAATCTTTTAGCTAATATTTTATTTAGGATTTTTGCATCTATATTTTCTTTCTCTTTTCCTTGTTAGGTATTCAGTATCACATTTGTTTCATAAAAGGAGTTTGATAGGACCTCTTCTTTGCCTATTAGTCTGTTTTTAAATGTTTGCTAAAATTCACTTGTAAATCCATCTGGTCCTGGTGCTTTTTTCTTAGGAAATTCATTTATGACCTGCTCAATTTCTTTTTCTAAAATGGATCTGTTTAGATACTCTATTTCTTCTACTAAACTGACAGTTTATATTTTTGTAAATATTCTTCTATTTCACTTAAGTTGTTATTGGCATATAATTGGGCAAAATAATTCCTTATAATTGTTATTTCATTTTCTTCAGTGATATATTCACTCTTTTCATTTTTGATGCTAGTAATTTGGTTTTCTTCACTCTTTTTTAAGAATCATATTAATCAATGGTTGAGCAGTTTTATTGACTTTTTCATATAAATCATATTAACCAACGATTGAGCTATTTTATTGACTTTTTCATAATAGTTTTATTTCAATGATTTTCTTACCTTCAATTTTATTAATTTCACCTTTAATTTTTTAGGATATTCAATTTAGTGCTTAATTGGGGATTTATTTATTTTGTTCCTTTTTAAATTTTTTTCATTTCATACCCAGTTAATTGGTCTGCTTTCTGTTTTTTATTGATATAAACATTAAGATACTGTATTAATATTTCAGTATATTTTCTCTCCTTTGTACTATATGCATTTAATTTGTTAAAAGTTTTTTTCTGTTGATTACTTTTGTTTTCTCCAGCCACTATTCAATAAATGAAAAAATAAAACCCTCTATACTTATCAGCATAGTCTGGCAAAACATTCTCTTGCCATGTCCAAAAATATATGATTTATTATGTTTTAAAACTCATCTGTCAGGAAGTGACATTTCATTTTTGTTCTTTTTGACTTTTGTTTTATCATTTTACCGATCAGTTATAAAGTCAGTTATTTTTTTTTCTAACGTTCTTACCCAAATATTTCTCTTACTTGTGCTCACTTTGCTCTTAATCAGTTTATAAAGGTTTCCTCAGTTTCCTATGATTTGTACATTTCATTATGTTCCCATACCACAGTCAGGTTAGCTCTTCCCCAACAGAAGAACATTTCTTAGTCCCATTTTGGGTTGCTACAAAAAGAGCTGCTTTACTTTTTTACTACGCACACACACACCATTTTCTTTTCTGATTGCTTTAGAGTATGGGCCTAGTAGTGGTACAGCTTGATCACAAGATCTGGTAACTTTTTGGGATGAGAGGTGTTTTTCCAGCAGTTTTGGTCAAAGATAAAGTCCTATCCTTCTTTGATTGGGATCTTTGAATTTATTAACATCATGCTACTGTGTTTGTGTGCCTATTAAGGTTGTGTACCCAAACTGTTAGAATGATTGACCTGGCATATTGTTTGTTTGCTTTATTAGCACAAAATTATTTTAATGAAAACTGCTTTTTAATGTGATTTGAGGTTTGGTACTGTCAGAGACCTGCTTCCTCCCCATTTAAAAAAAAATTTCTTTGAGATTCTAGACATTTTGCTCCTTCATATAAATTTGATAATTGTGTTTTTTACATCTATAAAATATTGATCTGAGAGTTTGATTTGGCACAGCACTGAGTAAATTCATTTTGTATTATTGTTGTTTTTATTATAACAGCTACTCATGGGAAATTAATGTTTCTCTAATTATTTAGTTCCATTTTCATTTCTGCAAAGAAAATTTTGTAGTTAGATTCATATAGTTTCTGGGTAATCTTGGTATATACACTCCCAAGTATTTTATAACTTCAATAGTTTTGCTGATTTTTTGCTGCTGATAATTTATATGGATTCATCTCTGCAACTTTGCTCAAGTTATTAATTATTTCAACTAATTTTAATTGACTCTAGAATTCTCTTAAACATATTATCATATATATCATCTGCAAAAAGTGATCATTCTATTTCATCCTTACCTATGTTTATTTACTCCATTTCTTTTTGTTGTCTTATTGCTGTAATGAGCACACTTGCTTTCCCCTAATCTTAATAAGAGGACTTTCTTTGTGTTGTCAAAATTACATAGAATGTATGTGATTAGATTCCGATAAATACTTTTCACTATATAAAGGAAAGATCCATTCCTATAATTTCTAGAATTTTTAATAAAAATGAATATTGGATTTCATCAGGATACTTTTCAGCATCTATTTATATCATATGGTTTTTATTACTTATCTTAACATGGTTTATGTATTGTAATCATCATTATGTTCAACTTATTCTATATTCCTGGTATACCTCAATTCTAGTCATAGCATATAATTTTTCTTATATGTTGTTATATGCCTACTTGATGATATTGAATCTGAGATGTTTGCATGTAGTTGTGCAAAATGGTTCTTAATAGTTACTTTTATTTTATTTTCATCCATTGTGAATTCACTCTTTTTTCATTTTTGATACTGCTAACTTGATTTTCTTTTTTTAGAGTCAAATAGCCAATGGTTTGTTTCTTTTCAAACTACTCCTAGTTTTATTTTTTAGTTTAGCGATTTGTTTGCTTGCTTTTTAATTTTGAATGTTATTGATCTGTAATTTTTCCGTATTTCTATTTTAATGTTTAATTAGTAGTATTTGACTTGTTGGGCTGGAAGGTTAGTTAAAAAAGCTAACCCCTAAGTTGCCTATCCAATTCATTGATCTTCTATTTGCCTCTTCTGTCTGATATAAGCATTTAGAGAAATAAAATATCCTCATATGAAGTACTGCTTTGCTTGTATTCCACAAATTTTGATAGGTTGTCTCATAGTTGTCATTATCTTTAATGAAATTATTGATTATTTTTATGATTTATTTTCAGACTGATCCATTATTTAAGGTTGTTTAGTTTCTAATTAGTTTTTCATCTATGCTTCAAAGGCCTTTTGTTGAATGTCATTTTATTACATCATGGTTAGAAGATGCATTTAATATTTCTGTTTTTCTGTGTTTGTTTATGAGATTTTTATGCCCTCCCACGGAAAGATTTGGTAACAGTTAAGGAATAGGTATTCTTTTTATTTACATTCAGTAATTACTGTAGATCTAGGCTCTCCTTTGAAAATAAAAGTTCTTTGAAGTCCTCAATACCTTTCCTGTTTCTCTTTTAGTTAAATTAGTCTAAATCTAAAAAAAGTAAAACTGCACTAATCCCTTTTTTCACCAAGCTATGTACATGTTACTCAGCTCCCCTTTGAAGAGGAAATGACAGCATCTTTCCACTGCTGTTGGTTGTACCACAGTACTCCAATCACAGTATTAACTACTGCTGATCTCCAGCAGGGCCAAGTCTTAGTTCTAGCCCCCAACCTGGAGAAAGTTGCCTTGGGCATGATTTGCCAGGTCCCTGGGGTCTAAAGTGAAAGACCCAGGAAGCATTAGTCCAAGGTCAGCCACAGGTTGGTTAGGGAACTAGTTGAATGCTTATTGAGACAATTCATGGCCTGCACCTTGTTACTTAGGTCTTTTCCCTCCCAGTTAAGTTAGAGATTGTGCATTCATCTGATGTAAGTAGCTGGATGAATTTTCTTAATGTTTGAAAAATTGTCTTATAGCTTATTATTATTATTTTCAGTGAAAACTTACTAAAATGTGATATGCTTCTTTAATCAGTTTGTGGAACAAACAAAAGGAACACCTTTTCTGGGTGATTAAGAGACATTCTTAAGAATATTATATCCCATGCTTACTATATCTCTGCTTTCCCTTGTTACTATAAATGTGCTTTTCTAGTAGCCTCTCCTCACGTGTTGATTCGCTACTGCATTTGCTTTTAAGTAACTGCACAAGTTTGTACTTTGTGTAAAACAGAAATAAATGGTTCTGAGATAGAGAACCTGAGTGATTGCTTTGAGCAAAAGGCATAACCTATGCATTTTCTGTCATCTGTGTTAGCTGTTCATAACACATTTTCTTTCTGCATGATAGACACTGTTCTAGAATGGATAATTAAAACTGCTACATAAAGAGCCTATGATTTAAATTCTCAAATATTGTGTATATTTGATAGTTATTGTAAATGGAATTTCTTTTTCTATCACTTCTTGCTGAGTTTTGTTGATAATATACCAAAAGGTTGATTATTTACAATAATGGTAAAAATGGACATCCTTGTATACAGCTTTGATATTATTGGAAAGATCTCTAATTTATCCCCTTTACACATAATGTTAGTACTTAGATTTGGGGGTAAAGGTAAATTTTTATTATGTTTTCTGTTTCTTACGTCATCATCATAATCCCTATTATCCTTTTTCCAATCCTTCCAACAAAGCCATCTCATATAACAAATAGTATTTCTAGACAGAAAAATAAATCAGTACAACTAATCAATAACATTGTGAAAGTATGAAAACATGTAGATTGTAAACAGCTTTAAAATCAACAATTTCCATTAAGAATAAGGGATGGGGTTGGTATATCCTCTCATACCTCTTTATTCAAATCCTGATGGATCTTTATAATTTTGTTATATTAATTTTTTGTGCATAGTTCTTTCCATTTACATTGTTTTGGCTACTGTATGTAATATTTTCTTGGCTCTGTTTTTCTCTGCATAAATTTATATAGTTCTCTCCATGCTTCTTTATATTCATCATACATACATCATTCTTATAACACAATAATATTCCATAACATTCCATAACATTTTACCACAGTTTAACTATTTCTAATTGATAGGCATGTACTTTACTCCAGTAAAGTATTAGCTATTTTGTAGTATGTGGGGACTTTCAATAGTTCTTTAGGGTATAAGCCCAGTAATCGTTACTGGTTCAAAGGGTATGACCATTTTAGTCACTTTGCTTAATTCCAAATTGCTTTCCACAAGAATTTTACTGATATTTCTCAGTTCCACAAACGATATGTTAGGGCACTAGACATTCCATAACCCTTCCATTATTGACTACTGCCATTTTTTAAAGTTATTTTCTCTAGTTTTGAGTATAAAGAAAAATTTCAGAGTCATTTTGCATTTTTCTTATTAGTTATTTGGAGCATTCTTTCATGTGTTTGTGAATACTTTTCAATCCTTTTGGGGGCTGTTTATTAATATCCTTTGACCACTTTTCTATTGGAGAAAGACTATTAGTCATACATGTATGTATATGCATGTATGTATGTACAGAAATTGTGTATCTTAAATATCTTGCCTTTATCAGAGAAATTTGATTCAATTTTTTTTCCCTTTTTATCCAGCCTACATTAATTTTTTCTTTATTGTTAATTGTCTCTATCTCATGTTTGGTTAAGAATACATCTCCTAACTGGAAGCTTGAGTGGATGCCCATCAGTTGGAGAATGGCTAAATAAGTTATGGTATATGAATGTTATGGAATATTATTGTTCTATAGGAAATGATCAGCAGGATGATTTCATAGAGGTCTGGAGAAACTTACATGAACTGATGCTGTGAGTGAAGTAAGTAGAATCAGGAGATCTTTGTACACAGCAATAACAATATTATATGATTATCAGCTCTGATGGACATGGCTCTTTTTAACAGTGAGGTAATTCAGGACAGTTTTAATGGACTTGTGATAGAGAGCCATCTGCACCCAGAGAGAGACTGTGGGAACTGAATGTGGATCACAACATAGTATTTTCACTTTTTTGCTGTTGTTTGCTTATATTTTATTTTCTTTCTCTTTTTTTTTTTGTTTTGTTTTTTATCTGATTTTTTTCTTGTGTAGTATAAGATTCGTGGAAATATGTATAGAAGAATTACACATGTTTAACATGTATTGGAATACCCTCTAGGGAAGAGAGGAGGGGGGGGAATATGGAACACAAGGTTTTCTAAAAGTAAATGTTGGAAATTATGCAGATGTTTTGAAAATAAAAGGCTTTAGGGACAACTAGGTGGCTCAGTAAATAAAGCACCAGTCCTGAAGTCAGGAGGACCTGAGTTCAAATCCTAAATCAGACACTTAACATTTCCTAGCTGTGTGACCCTGAGCAAGTCAATTAACCTCAGTTGCCTCAGGGGAAAAAATAAAAAATCTCCTATCCATAATAGTGATAAGTGTATCATCTGCTTCTCTTCTTATTTTTTATATAATCTATAATGTTAAGGTCATATATTCATTTAGAATGGGTTGTAGGATATGGTATGAGATACTGGTCTGAGCCTGATTTCTGCCACACTGCTTTCCAGTCTTCCTAGAAGTTTTTCTTGAAGATTTTTTAAGTAGTTTGTGTTTTTCATTTTACCAAACACTGGTTTATTGAATTCTATTGTTATTCAGTCCTACTTGTCTAGTCTGTTCCACTGATCTTTCTATTTAACTAATACCAGATGGTTTTGATGACTTTTATTTTGTAAAATACTTTAAGGTCTACAAGTGCTATTGACACCCCTTTGTCCTTACTTCTTTTCACCCCTGACATTCTAGCTCTTTTGTTTTCCCAAATGAATTTTGTCGGATTTTTAAAATGTATTTTATTTTAAAAACAGAATAAGAAAAATAGAAAAAAAATGCAAAACAAAATGAAACAAAAGAGAACACTGTTGTGTGCCCAGCAGAACATTAGGGAGAATTCAAAATATAGAACAAATTACCAGTTCAAGAAAGTGTGTGTGTGTGTGTGTGTGTGTGTGTGTGTGTTTATTAGAAGAAATTATAATCATGAGTATCTATCTTTACTTGTAAATTGTTCTTTTGCTGAATAAGTTATGGTATATGAATGTTATGGAATATTATTGTTCTATAAGAAATGACCAGCAGGATGAATACAGAGAGGCCTGGAGAGACTTACATGAACTAATTAATGCTGAAGTAAAGTGAGCAGGACCAAGAGATCATTATACACGGCAACAAGAAGACTATATGATGATCAATTCTGACAGGTGTGGATCTCTTCAATAATAAATCAATTCAGACAAATTCCAATTGTTCAGTGATGAAGAGAGTCATCTACACCCAGAGAGAGGACTGTGGGAGCTGAGTATGGACCACAATATAGCATTATCATCCTTTTTATTGATGTTTGCTTGCATTTTTTTTCTTTCTCAGGTTTTTTTTTTCCTTCTAGATTCAATCTTTCTTGCACAGCAAGATAAATATGTGTAACATATTTATACATAATGAATAACATTTATATTATACATAATAAATAGAATACATAATAAATATGAATAACATTTATACATAACATTTAACATGTATTGGACTACCTGCCATCTAGGGAATGAGGTAGGGGGAAGAAGGGAAAAAATTTAAACTGAAAGTTTTGCAAGGGTCATTGTTGAAAAAATACCCTGGCATATATTTTGTATATAAAAAGCTTTAATTTTAAAAATTACATTTTTAATTTTTAAAAAAAAGTAAATTGTTCGTTCTCTGCTGCACACCTTTTTTACTTTATTCTTTTTTCCCCTTTTCATCCCTCCCCAACCCCAAACAGGCTACAGTTAAGAAAAAATATATTTATGTATACATATGTAAATATATACATACACATACATGCACACATGTACCGCCTGTCCATACACATAGACATATTTTTCTTAATCCTTTTGACTCTTAATTCTGTTCCTCAATTTGCCTTGCAATTTTTAACATCCCTCCACCAATGAATCTCTCCCTTGTCTTTTTCCCTCACCCTGTTTCCCCAACCACCCATCCTCCCCCAATTTCTTTATAGATTTTGGAGAGTGTTATACCTTGTAGTGTTGCCTATTTAATCCATTCCTGATATGAATAACTTTTCAGAACTACAAGCTCTTCTTCCCCTTCTAATGCCTCTATATCTATTCTTTCTCTGCAATTCATCTGTATATGATTACTATTTTTACCTTCACTCTGCACCATTCTTTTTTTTTTGAGCTTCCCTACTGTTGATGTCAATCTTAAACATATAGTATGCATATCTTAGGTAAAAAAAATTTCCATGTTGAATTCCTTGAAATTGATCCTTGATATTGATTCATATTAAATTTTCTATTAAGTTTGGGTTTGATTGATCTAAAGTTCTGAAAATCTGCAAGCTCATTGAATGTCCATTTTTTCCTATTCAGTATTATAATTTTGCTGGATATGATATTTTTGGTCACAGGCCTAGTTCTTTTGATTGCCAGTATATATGATTCCAGGATCTGCAGTCTTTTATTGTGGCAGCTGATAAGTCCTGTACAATTCTAATTGTAACTCCATCTTATTTGAATTATTTTTGTTTGTTTGTTTCTTGTAAAATTTCTTCTTTGATCTGGGGGTTTCAAAATTTGGCAATAATATTTCTATGTGTCTTCCACAACAGATCTTCTTGAGGTGGTAATGAGTGATTTTGTCTATTTCTACTTTCCCCTCCTGTTCTATCACTCCAGGACAATTTTCTTGGATTATTTCTTGCATTATTGTGTCAAGGTTCTTTTTTTGGTCACAGTCTTAATTTATATTTTTTCTTGATCTGTTGTCCAGATCTGTCATTTTTCAGATATTTCACATTGTTCTATTTTTTCATTCTTTAGAACCTGTTTTGTTATTTCTGGTCTCGTATAGCTTCACTGGTTTCCCCTTACACAGTTCTAATTTTCAAAAAGTTATTTTCATCTTTAAAATTCTTATCTCCTTTTCTAGTTGCTTAACTTTTTTTTCATAATCTTGTTTTTCTGGATGTTGGTTTTGTTTTTGTTTTTAGTTTTTCCTCAATGTCTCTCATTTGATTTTTAAATTCTTTTTTGAGTTCCATAAATTCCCTCTGGGCAGGGAGTCCTTTAATATTATTCTTTGGCAGAAAAGCTTTTTTTACTTCCACGTTCTCTAAAGATGAACCCTGGTCTAATTGTTCCCATAGAAAGTTTCTGTGATGAGGTTCTTTCTTTGCGGACTCTTTTTAAAAAGAGAAGAGATATCAGTTTAAGCACCTGTAATCCTGGTTGGGGAGGATGGTGCTTCTGGCTTCCCTTCAACTCTTCCCCTCTTTCCTGGAACCCCAAATCAAGAGCCCCACCCTCCAGCAAGTGCCTCTACTGTTCTGGGCCTATACTCACAAGCACTGGTTCTTTCTCACCCAGGGCTGTGTCTCAGCAGCACAGCTGGGTCGGGATTCACTCAGTCTTCCCAGACTCAGACCCTCAACTCCACAGGATGTCTGTTTCCTAGGATTCCTGCAGACGCTCCAGCGACACCTAGCTCATCCTAGCAGTGCCGCTACGAGCTGGGCCATAGTTAATCCCCAGCCCAGTGTCTTTCATTGGATTTTCTGGGTTGTACTTGGAGGACCACATTTTCTGCCCCAAGTCTTCTAGATTTTTCAGCAATCTAGGTTTTCTCTGAGATGCAAATTAGTTCTATTTGTGGGGGAAATCTGGAGAGCTTGAAATTCACCAACCTATTCCATCATCTTCCCAGAATCCTCCCCCTCCCAAAAAATGAATTTCGTTATCATTTAATTAAGTTCTGTAAAATATCCCCTTAGTAATTTGATTGGTGTGCTGGTACTTAGTTTTAGAAAGATTAAGGAAGTCCTTTTGTTGTATTTTTCTCACTTAAAAAAACAACAATAACAAATGCTTATATTTTGTCAGATGCTTTTTCTGCAGTTTTGGCAAAATCGTTTAATTATATCAGGAGAATGGAATATGCAGTTATTAAGCATCTACTGTGTTTCAGGCTTTGTATAAAGTACTTCTTACAAATATGTCATTTGATACTAACAAGCACCCTGAAACATAGATGGTATTATTATTTCCGTTAGGCAGTTAGGCAAAAGTTAAGTGATTTACTCATATAAGTATGTAACTTGTAAGTGCTGAAGCCATATTTGGATTCAAGACTAATGACTCTGGAAAAAGCATTGAGTCATCATTAAATATGGCCCATTGTGTTATAGTTTTCCTTATTAAAACAACCCTGCCTTTTTTTTTTTTTTTTTTTTTTTTTTTAAGGCAATTGGGATTAAGTGACTTGCCCAGAGTCACATAGCTAGGAGGTGTTAAGTATCTGAGGCTATATTTAAACTCAGGTCCTCCTGACTTCAGGGCTGGTGCTCTATCCATTGTGCAACCATATATTCTTAATGAAAAATGCAACCAGGTCATAAACCTGTATCATTAACATCACAAAAACACTGAATAAAGCAAAGAGCTAATATTTTATTCAGTGTTTTTGTGATGTTAATGATGGTCAGTAGCTAGGGTTGGGTGGGTAGATAGTACAGAAGATAGTGCCAGGCTTGGAGTCGTTAGGGATACTCAAGTTCAAATCTGGCCTCAGACACTTACTAACCAGGTGACCTTTAGCAAAGTCAACTTAACCCCTGTTACCCTCAGTTTCCTCATCTGTAAAATGAACTGGAGAAGAAAATGTCAAACAAATTCAGTACCTTTGCCAAGGAAATCCCAAATGAGGTTATGAAGACTCAGATCCGACTGAAAAACAAGAAATCAAGGGTTGGTAAACTAGTAGCTGGAGGACAATTCTGGCCTGGTGCCTGTTTGATATAGCCCTCAAGCTAATTAGGTATTAAAAAAAAATTTTTATTTGGGAGGGAGAATCATATTTGAAAGGAGAAGTTAGTTGTATGTAATGAATTTACAGTTTCGGGTACAGTACTTTTATTTCTTTTCCATTTTGTTATAGAAATTCTTTTATTTCTTAAGTTTAGAATAAAATAGTTTTTAAAGAAAGATTTGAAAATCAAAAGAACATCATTTCACGACATGAAAATTATGTAAATTAAAATTTCAGTGGTCTGCAAGTTTTACTGGAATAGCTAAACCCATTCATTTACATATTGTCTGTGGCTATTTTCAAGCTACAGCAGTTCATGTATTTGTATTCAGCACTTTAAAATCACAATGACACAGTTTTGAAACTCCATAGTGCCATGCATGTAGATGTACAACAATATATTTTTTTATTACAGTGCATGCCTGTCAAATCACAACAAGAAAGAAAGGGGGGGGTTCTATTAGAATTTTTTGAGGTAATGGCTAAGACTGAAATTTTTCTAAATGAGAAGAGACACTCTCAGCTAGTCTTAAAAGTAATGGAACTCAGGAAGAGTCTTCAAGACTCGAGGCCCCTGCTTCCACCTTGCTGCTCTCTTTGTTTATAGTTTTCCCAGTAACCAGTCAACTCTGGTATCCACAGCACATCACAGATACCAATCAGTCCTGGTCACAGGGTGTGATCCTTAATGTTGTTGTGACCTCTTTATGAATATTTGATTAATTCTGTATTGATAACTCATTAGAGATATTATTCTGTAGGTTGGGAGAGCAGTTTGGAGTGTGAAAATCTCCCAAAGGCGGTCATCTCCTAGCAGAGAAGAGCACCTCATTTCCTGACAGGGACCTGAGTGTGGGTGAGGGAGCACCCTTTATGACTTGGAAACTGGCAGGGTTTAGATTGTCCTGGGAGATCCCAGTCACAAGTGAAGTTGTGTGGGCATTGTGTCTGTCAGCAAGTGCATGATGGGAGCCCAGGAACAAGGGTGTGCTAACACAAGGGAGCTGCACTAAGAGTGCCAGCAGACCAAGGCTCAGAAGGATCTGCCCCTCCATCACAGGAGCCTTGCTGATGAGTGGGAAGTTTGGTGATGGGGGCTAACCCGGATCTCCTTTCTTGAGCTAAAAAGTTTTCATTGTTTGGGCCTAGGTGCAAGAAAAAAACCCAGAGTTTTCAATGGCAGCACAGACATTCTTGAAGGAAGGACAGCTGCGTAGAATAAAGATGTCAGGCCTAATTCCCTTTGTTTCACACTCATTCTAAAAGATTATACCACTTCACTCCCCATAGCTACATTCCTAAGGTGACCAATATTAGCAAGACCTGATGGCCTGGGGTTCTTGAAAAGTATTAGGTTCACTATTGCTGTTGGAATTTCTACTACATCATTCCAAAGGCTGTACCACATCAGATTTTTTGTTTCATGTCTTAACAGTTTAGGAATTATTAATCCAATCTGTATCCCAAAAGAATTTAGTAGGATCTTTTCTTATGTGTGCAAGCAATTTATATAATAGTGAAATTAATTATTCTTTATTATTCTGTATTTTTCTTTTGATACTCTATTATTAATGATTTGTCAGTTCATCTTGGTGCTGGCAATTTGGGGGAAAGATCCTTGCCAACTCAGTTTTGATTGTCATTTGAGTTGTATAAATTTGTCATTTTGTTATGTAGTATGAATATTCATCCATTTCATTAAAGTTAAGTTTTAGTATCATATAACTGGGCAACATTGTTTCTAACAGTTCTTCTTATTTTATCTTATTTTGTTGTGACTCCTTTTTATGTTAATATTTTTTCCTCTTTTAAAATCAAATTTTAGCTATTATTAAAAGAAATAGCTCATAGTTTTATCACTGATTTTTAAAATTTATGTTTTGGAATGTTAAAATTTCTGTTGGAGATATTAAAAAATACTTTTGCTTTTAAATTTTTTAAATTCCATTATTCATAGATTTGTTCTTTCTCTGCTTTGGTGATGAAATTATTTAAAGATATAAATTTTCCCCTAAAGGCTGCTGTCTTCCTCCCAAAAGTTTTAATATATCTGTTGTCTCATTGTTGTCATTTTCTCTAATCTGGTTTTTTTTGTTGTTGTTGTTCTTTGATCCATCAATTTTTAAAATTTATATTTATTTTTTAATTTATGGAATAAAAAAAGCATTCCCATAACACAATAGACGATTGCAACTGAAAATGCAAATCTATTATATAGAACTTGGTATTTCTTTTAAATATATAATAAAGTCATCATGTAAATTACTTTTTTTTCCTTTTTTCTTCCTTCCTCTCTTCACGACCAGTGGTTACCATTAAACATAAATATATATGTATGTGTAAAATCATTATGTATGTACTTGTCTTTATCAAGTTTTTTCTCTGGATATCTGGACTTTGTAGTTAATTTAGGTATTTATAATAGCCAAAATTACTTAATCAGAGTTGTTCCTAAAATAATACTGCTGATACTGTGTACAGCTTTCTTGTGATTCTGCTTATTTCACTCTTCATTATTTCATGAAAGTCTATCCATATTTTTCTGAAGCTCCTCATTTCTTTTTTTTTATTAAAGTTTTTTATTTTTCAAAATATATGCATGGGTAATTTTTCAGCATTGGCCCTTGCAAAACTCTGTGTTCCAATTCCCTACCCCCTTTCCCCACACCCTCCCCTAGATGGCAAGTAGTCCAATATATGTTAAACATGGTAGAAATATGTTAAAGCCAATATATGCACACATATTTATACAGTTATTGTGCCACACAAGAAAAAAAGAGAAGCAAAATAAAATGGATGCAAACAATAGAAAGCATGATAATGCATGTTGTGTTCCACACTCAATTCCCCTGGTTCTCTCTCTGCATGTAGATTGCTCTCTTCATCACAAGATCATTAGACTGGCCTGAATCACCTCATTGTTGAAGAGAGCCACGTCCATCAGAATTGATCATCATATAATCTTGTTGCTGTGTATAATGATCTCCTAGTTCTGCTCATTTCATTCAGTATCAGTTCATGTAAGTCTCTCCAGGCCTCTCTGAAATCATGCTGCTGATGTTCCTTATAGAACAATAACATTCCATAACATTCATTTACCATAATTTATTTGCCCATTCTCCAATTGATGAGCATCCATTCAGTTTATAGTTTCTTATCACTACAAAAAGGGCTGCCACAAACATTTTGGCACATATAGGTCCCTTTCCCTTATTTAGTATCTCTTTGGGGTATAAGTCCAGTAGAAACACTGCTGGGTCAAAGGGTATGCACAGTTTGATAACTTTTTGAGCACAGTTCCAAATGGCTCTCCAGAATGGCTGAAACCATTCACAGTTCCACCAACAATGTATCAATGTCCCAGTTTTCTTACATCCCCTCCAACATTTGTCATTATCTTTTCCTGTCATCTTAACCAATCTGAGAGGTGTGTAGTGGTATCTCAAAGTTGTCTTTATTGTTTTTATCTATGTACATTGTCTTTATCTTCATATCATGATCAATAGTGATTTGGAGCATCTTTTCATATGACTACAGTTACAATTTCTTCATCTGAAAATCTGAAAATTATCTGTTCCATATCCTTTGATCATTTATCAATTGGAGAATGGCTTGGATTCTTATAAATTTGAGTCAGTTCTCTCTGTCTATTTATAAATGAGGCCTTTATCAGAACCTTTGAATGTAAAAATGTTTTCCCAGTTTATTGCGAAGCTCCTCATTTCTTTTTTTTTTTTTAATAACTTTTTATTGACAGAACCCATGCCAGGGTAATTTTTTACATTATCTCTTGCACTCACTTCTGTTCTGATTTTTCCCCTCCCTCCCTCTATCCCCTCCCCCAGATGGCAAGCAGTCCTTTACATGTTAAATAGGTTACAGTATATCCTAGATACAATATATGTGTGCAGAACCAAACAGTTCTCTTGTTGCACAGGGAGAATTGGATTCAGAAGGTATAAATAACCCGGGAAGAAAAACAAAAATGCAAGCAGTTTCTATTCATTTCCCAGTGTTCTTTTCTTTGGGTGTATCTGTCCATCTTTGATCTATTGAAACTGAATTAGCTCTCTTTGTCAAAGAAATCCACTTCCATCAGAATACATCCTCAAACAGTATCATTGTTGAGGTATATAATGATCTCCTGGTTCTGCTCATTTCACTCAGCATCAGTTCACGTAAGTCTCGCCAGTTCTCTCTGTATTCATCCTGCTGGTCATTTCTTACAGAACAATAATGTTCCATAACGTTCACATGCCACAATTTACTCAACCATTCTCCAATTGATGGGCATCCATTCATTTTCCAGTTTCTAGCCACTACAAACAGGGCTGCCACACACATTTTGGCACATACAGGTCCCTTTCCCTTCTTTAGTATCTCTTTGGGGTAGAAACACTGCTGGATCAAAGGGTATGCACAGTTTGATAACTTTTTGAAGCTCCTCATTTCTTAACAGCACAGTAGTATTCCATCACAATCATATACCATAACTTGTTCAGCTATTCCCCAATTGACAGGTATCCTGCAATTTCCAGTTCTTTGCTACCACAAAGAGAACTGTTGTAAATGTTACATAGGTTCTTTTCTTCTTTCTCTAATCATCTCTATAAATAGACCTAATAGCAGATTAAATTATTTGTGTTTTTCTTGATTTCTGTGTTTGCATTTCAGAATTTCTATCTCCTGTTCCTTAGGAATACATGCGAAATAATTTCTGCTTCTTATAGTTTGTTTCTTTTCCTCTATGGGAGTGGTGTTTACAGGGTGGTTAGTGTTCAGGTATTAGTGGATACTGGTAAGATGCTCTTTAAGTATTTTTAATTTGACTTGAAAATTCTGGATCTTACCTGTGATATCCTGGGTATTTTCAGTTTGAGATTCTTTTCAGCTGGTGAGTCTTTCTCTCCACAGTCCTCTGGTTCTCTAATCAATCCAGATGTTTTCTTTCATGTTTTTTTTAAACTCTAGTGTCCCAGAATTTTGTTTGGTCATGTGTTTCAGGGAGTCTGATGGATTCTTAAATTTTCTTTTCTCAACATGTTTTTTAAGGTCGGTTTTTTTTTGTTAGTGAGCATTAGAGTTTATTCTGTTTTGGTGATGGGGATAGGGGTTCCTTCAATTTTTGGATTTTGTGCAAATATTTCTTATCTGATGGAGTCATCAAATTCTTTTTGATCCTTTCTCTTTTTCAAGGTGTCTGTACATTGGTAAGTTATCCCACCTTCTTTCCTAAGTAATTTATTTGTTGTTCTTTCCATTTTTCTTCTTGAACTCTTAAATTTACTTTTAATTTCATTTGTTTTTTTCCAACTGGAACTAAGCCTTTTTTTCTCCTGTGAGACTTGGCTTGTAGTTATTGTTATTCTCAGTTTCCCTCTTGGGTTTCTCTTTGGTCAGAAAAAGAAACCAAAAGGCTGAAGGAAGTGGCTCAGACCTGGCCCAGACAGAATCCTGTTTCTGCTACTGTGTGCTTAGAGTGTTCTTCCTGGAAGGATGCACCAAGAAGAAAAGCATGGTCTGCGACCCGGACTCCTGTCATACCTATCTAGGACATCAGGAAGCTGGCCCTTCCCACTGGCAGTTGAATGCTCTCTGCTCTGCCTCTTGGCTGCCTTTCCAGGAAAAAAATGGGGTCCCCAGCGCCTAATGCACTGCCTGGGACCTAGAAGGCTTAGTAAACTTTGTTGATTACCTAACTCTGCAAAGGGCCTCCTAATGTCCTGTTGATCTGCTCTCCTAGGACCTTCCCAAGCCAAAGAATGGCTTCTGGACAGCGTTCTTCAGGTGGCATCCACCCCCCCCCCCCCACCAAAGAACAGTACTGCGGAATGTTTGTCTTCATAACCTGTGTGCAATCGTACATAGACTAAGTTCTTAATAAGTGCTTTCATCTGTTGGCTGATTCACAAGGTTTAATCAGAAGTTGCTGTTAGCATCAAGAATATTTATTAGAGGGATTTTATTTTTCTTTTCTTTTTTTATTGGATGGAGGGAGAGAAAATATAGCAATAGAGTTATCAAAAAAGAAAAAGAAAAGCAAGCTGAATGAAGATTCACAATTGTATTCTATTTTTCTGTTATAGTTTATATATGGGAATGCTCATTTTATTTGGTATTTAAATTCAGAATTTTAAAAACGGGGAATTTTTTTTTGATGGGCTTGAAACAGATGATTAATTCCAAGAGAGTCCAGCAGACAGTATTCATCTGATAATCCCATTATCAAAAGATCCTGTATACATAAAAATAGCTCTCAAGCACTTTTTTTAGTTTCAAAGAACTGGGAACAAATTAAATGCCCCTTGATGAGAGGATGGTTAAATAAATTGAGGTACATGAAATACAAAGAATACTAAGAAGGGAGGAGACTTATGTATATGTACTAATATACTATAAAGTAAGCAGAACCAAGAACACAACATTGCACAGTGACTATACTCATGAAAACAGAAGGGAAAAAAACCAATAAAAAGAAAAGCCCAAGCTGCATGCTATGAAATAATAATGCCTAAGGTTGGTCCAAAGCAGAGATGAGGAAAAATAGACCTTGCTTTTTTAGAGGGGCAAAGGCTTTCCTGGTGTTGCACACTCCCTGATTAATATTACTGAACTTTTTTTTTTCTTGGCATAAGGGATGACCCCTCTTGGAGGAGGATCAGAGGAAAGGCATTTATTGGAATATGAAGGTGATAAAAAAAAAATACAATAACCATTTTTAAAGTCTTTATTTTTTTTTCCTTTCTCACTTCCTTCTCCCCCCAAGAGAGGAATAGGATAAAAACTAAAATCCATGATCAAAATGATTCTCAACACATTCAGTTTACCTTAGTGTTCTCTCTCTTTGAAATTTCAATTCCTTAGACCCAACCATTCTGGAGAGCAGTTTGGAACTATGCTCAAAAAGTTATCAAACTGTGCATATCCTTTGATCCAGCAGTGTTACTACTGGGCTTATATCCCAAAGAGATCTTAAAGAGGGAAAGAGACCCACACTGGCAAAAATGTTTGTGGTGGCCCTTTTTGTAGTAGCTAGAAACTGGAAACTGAGTGGATGCCCATCAATTGGAGAATGGCTGAATAAATTATGGTATATGAATATTATGGAATATTATTGTTCGGTAAGAAATGACCAGCAGGATGATTGGAGAAAGGCCTGGAGAGACCTACATGAATTGATGCTGAGCTAAATGAGCAGGACCAGGAGATCATTATACATGGCAACAACAAGATTATATGATGAACAATTGTGATGGACTTGGTTCTTTTCAACAGTGAGATAATTCAAACCTGTTCCAGTTGTTCAGTGATGAAGAGAGCCATCTACACCCAGAGAGAGAACCATAGGAACTGAATGTGGTTCACAACATAGCATTTTCACTCTTCCTGTTGTTGTTTGCTTGTATTTTGTTTTTTCCTCAGGTTTTTTTTTTTTCCTTCTTTACCCAATTTTTTTTTGTGCAGCAAGATAACGATAAGTATGTATATAGAGATATTGGATTTAACATATTTTAACACATTTAACATGTATTAGATTATCTGCCATCTAGGGGAGAGAGTGGGGAAAAGGAGGGAAAAATTGGAACAGAAAATTTTGCAAGGGTCAATGCTGAAAAATTACCCATGCATATGTTTTGTAAATAAAAAGCTTTATAAAAAAAAGAAAAGAAAAAAAAAAGTTCAGTTCCTTTCATCATGTACATCTGATAACTGATGTAAGGCCATACTTTTATGCCATAGACCCCTTCTATGAAATATTGGGTCTGTAAATTACTTCTGGGATCCAGTTGTTCCAGAACTTTAACTTATTTGGGAACTGCAAATGATGGTTTTGGATTGGGTATGGAAAAAACCTTGGTTCAAATGACTAAATTGTTCACAAATATTTATAGATGTTCTACATTTCTCAGTATAGTAATATCTTTTTCATTTTTGTTTGAGAGTTGCTCAGTTACATTTAAGCTACTCCATGTAAAATACTTTCAAGGTTTTGAGATTAATAATATAAATTTATAATTAGAATTAATTTTCTTCATAGGTTTTTTCAGTTATTGGCGTGGCAATTTGGCAAATGTTATTCGATATTTTCCAACACAAGCTCTAAACTTTGCTTTTAAGGATAAATACAAACAGATATTCATGTCAGGAGTTAACAAAGATAAACAGGTAATTCTACTTTATTATCCCTAATATTCTTTAAAATACTTCATGTGTTTGGTAGATGTTGAGATTTCAGGACCTTTTTAGCTAGCCTTGCAAAAGAACATATATTTGAAGCTTAAGAGACAATGCTTAAACCTCAAAATATAACTATATTACTTTTGTTTTTATGTGCTATTCATAGATGATATATATATATATGAATATTATAATGTAATATAGGGAATAGATAGCCTGCATTGGAGCCAGAAAGACCTGGGTTCAAGTCTAGTCTCTGATATCTTCTTGCTGTGTGTGATCCTGGACAAGTCACTTAACCTCTGAATCCTTTCTAATAAGAATAATCACTAGCTTTTATAGAGCACTTAATGGTTTTCAAAGCAATTTCCATATATTATCTCATTTGATCCTCACCGCAAATATGCAAATGAGGAAACTGGCCAAGAGAGATTTAAGTGTCTGAGGAAAGATTTGCACCCAGCTCTTTCATAATGGTCCAAGCACTCTTCCCACTGTATGGTAAAAAGAAGGGAGTGATCCATGTTGGCAGAGAAAGTCGCCTCCTCTGAATATGTTCTAGATCAAGAAATCACAGGCCCAATCTCTTGCCCCTATCTCTGTTATATATAATAGTTAGCATTATTATATCTTAGTGTTATGCCAATATTTATATATTCAGTATTTAAAGTCTTCAGTCTCAGCATAACTTCATGGATTTTTAAAGCCTGAATACAATGCTTTTATAGTTAAAACGTTTAAATAAAAATTAAGAGTTTTTTATATTGTGAAAATGTTTTTTTAAAACCTCTTTTCACGAGGAGTAGAGGTTTCCCAATTGTTGCAACTAACAAGATAGCACTCCTTTCATGCAGGAACGCCTCTTTGATTGAGTTAAAATTACTATAATTTGATGTATAAAGCCATCCTGGCTTTGGATTTTTAAATTTTCAAAGAAAAATTATTAGAACCAAATAGTCATATTTTGTTTTATACATAGCATTATATATTTTATAAATTTTCATATTATAGATTACTCTATTGCTCTTTCTAGACTTAAATATATTATACATAATTATCCATCAGAATATTAAAACAAATGAGAATTACTATAATAAAAAATATATTAATTTCTTTCAGACTTACCTAGTTAAAAAGTAGGATTATAAGTAGTAATAGGAAGTTGGTGCAGTGAGGGTGAAACATGGTTTGAAACATTGATTTCATAGATTTAGATCCAGAAGAGGAGGAACCTTTAAGGTCTTCTCTAGTCCAACCTGCAATTTTACAGAAGGAACCAAAGCCTAGAATGAGGTTGATTACCTAGGCAGGTCATTCGTCCAAGGCCACATAGAGGTAAGTGGTAGAGCTAGCCTGTGAGCTAAGATCTTTTTCTAACTCCACTTCTAGCACATATCCATCTCTCTGTGTGGACAACCACCTTTAATTAAAAATCTGCTAGTGTCCAGATTTGGGAGTCTTAAATAGACCTGTGAAAAGTACTCCATGGAGACAATTTGGTTTTGACACATACAAAGATACCTAATAGTATTTAGGTAGGGTAATAGAATGAGCATAGGACCTTGAAGTCAGAAGCAACTGAATTCAAATTCTGCTTCAAATATAATACCTTTGTAAAATTTAAATTAATATATGAAAAAGGCTTTGCAAACTGGTAAAAGCACTATGATTATGATGTCATTAACATAGATCTGGAAATAAGGAGAATCTAAACTCTGGCACCAATTTTTTACTACTCTGTAAATGAGTCACAGAAATGTTGAGAAGACCAAAGGAGATAACATGTACAGCACTTTGTGAACCATAAAGCTCTGGATAAATGTTATCATAATTATAGTTGTTATTATCAGTACTTCATATCATTTATATGAAAAATTAGGATTGTTAAAATTGGTTATTTTATGAGTCTACTTTAAGTACATATACATAAACACTTTAATAATTTTCTCATAATGCTTGTTTTAATTTTTATTATTAATATATTTTCAGTTCTGGAGGTGGTTTTTGGCTAACCTAGCTTCAGGTGGAGCTGCTGGGGCGACTTCCCTATGTGTAGTCTATCCATTAGATTTTGCTCGAACTCGATTAGGGGCTGATATTGGAAAAGGTAAGATATTTTGAAAAATAGCAGTTGGGTAAGGGAGGGGAGTGTTGGTAGGCAGAGGAATGTTACAGCTAAACAGGAATTGCAATAGAAGTAGAATTACATATATTTCTTGACATTTTTCAACTTTTTACTTAACTGATTTGCCTATTAGGAGCTATTGGTATACCACCACATAACTTGATGGCTTTTTTTCCTTTAAAAAATACATTGACTATGAACCAAATAAAGATTAATGAAGGTACCATTTTGCTAGGCTTAACATTCTTTTGGTGTTCCAAATCTGTCGTGTGAAGCCAGTAGCCATATGAAAAGCAAGCCTTTTATTAGGGAATAGAATTGTCAGTAGAGGCCAGAGATACTTATAGACTATATTAAAACATTAATTCAGTTGATTTTTATGTTACATATATAATATATATACACATACAAATACATTTAATATAAAAGTAAAATAAAATATTACAGATAGAATAAAATTATATTCCAGTTAAGCTAATATTTAGTAATTAAAATACCTATTATGAAAGTTTTTCATTTTTAGCATCAAAGTATAGTGCTTTTATAAACATCTTAAAAGTTCTCTGAATTTCCAATATATTAAGCCATAAATCCTCATTTCAATTTGGTTTCCTATATTTTGACTTGCAAATATTATATGACTATATTAATGAGTGAGTTTGGCAGAAAGTCAATACCCAAGTAAACAATAATTTTTAAATTTTGACCTCAAATAAATGTTATGTGGATAAATTTTAGGATATTCTTTAAAATATAAACATTAAAGCCTCTTAAAGAGAATTGAACTTACTAATTTTAATATGTTCTTTGTTTAGTAAGAAAGACATATAAATTAAATCCCCTTTGTAATTAACAGGTGTTTAGGAAGAGTTCTAACTTGTGTATTAATGACTCTTTTATACCAATTTTTATGGTAAATATATATTTGGGAAGTAAAGTTTCTTACCCTTTAAATATTAGAACTGATAAATAAATGAGTTCCCCAAATTCTACTGAAACCTTTTTGTGAAGGTTTTCCTGCTTTCCGAAAGAACAAACTTCTGGGTTTGTTTTGTAATAATCCATTTTGGGTTTTTGGTAGAGTAATTTGTATGTCAGGTATCTCTAATTTAACAAAAGAGATTCATAGTGAGCAGAGGCTTTTGCTTGTTTGTATTTATTTGCACTTGTAGTACAATGTGGTAGTATTTGAACCTGGAGTCTGAGGATCTGGGTTCAAAGTCCTCTTCTGACTTTGATGACTTGGATGACCTTGGACAAGTCACTTAGCCTCCCAGACAACACCCCTTCATCTCCCATTTTTCTTATCTGTTAAAAAAATTTTGTTTAATCTGTAAAAAGAAATTAGATTAGCTTGCTACTCCTAAGATCTCTTCCAGCTTTAGTTCTGTGATTCCATTACTTTTGTTTAATTTGTGAATAGACTTAGGTGAACTTCTTTGAAGTCAAGAATAGACTTCCCATTCAGTGACTTCTGAATGTGTACCATATAACACTGTACTTTGTTAGAGAATAGATTAATTTTTTAATTCTCCTATCTAAAATTAAAGCACCTTAATTTAGATTTTATTTTATTACATATTAATATTTTAAATAAAAATAATTTAAATGTACTGTTAGAAATTTGAGGTTAATCCTTTCATTTTCTTTATTCATTAAATTGCTTATTAAGTTGTAGTTTTAAAATTAAACTTTTACAACATAAATTGAGATTAAAAATGGAAATATGTTTCTTTTTAGGTCTTGATGAACGACAATTCAAAGGTTTAGGTGACTGCATTATCAAGATAGCAAAATCTGATGGTATCACTGGCTTATACCAAGGATTTGGTGTTTCGGTGCAGGGTATCATTGTGTATCGAGCCTCTTATTTTGGGTCTTATGACACAATTAAGGTAATTTTCTCATTTTTGCCTGAAGTAATTTCGTTTTTATAAATTGGCTTAAATTTAAGAACTTTCATTGGGTCTGTTTGGTTAGAATAACAATAAATGGTGCAGTGAGACAAAACAGTATACCAAAAGCAACTTGAGGGTGAAAGTAGTTCACTGACATTTTCAAGTTGCTCTAAATCAGGGTGGCAGAGTTTCTAAGTGAGATCCAAACCAGAAGGTAATTTGTAAATGTTTAACCAAAAAAGAAAAGAAAAGAAAAATACAATATATCATAAGTTCTTGTTCTCTTGTTTTCCTTTCCTAACTTCATCTCTAAAGGCTTGTATTTATCAGAATAAATCAAGTGTAGAAGCAAAGAATTTTTTTTCCCTCCATTTTATCTCATTGTTTATTTTGTCCATGCTATCCTCTCTTTGCATAGTTAAAATTAATTGATTTGTCTTTTATGTGATTTGAACTTGTTTATTTTGGCTTTTTAATGCATTGTGTTAAGCCAGGAACCTATTTATTAATTAGCATTGTTTTCTTTCTTAATATGTACAGACAAAAAAAGTTTGCAAAGTTCTTTATAAATATTATTTTATTTTATCCTCACAAGAACCTTAGGAGGTAAATGCTATAATGATCCCCATTTTGCAGATGAGGAAACCAAGGCATATAGAAATGAAGTCAGTTGCCCAGGCTCCCACAACTAGTTAGTGTCTGAGACTTGATTTGATCTCAGGTTTTCCTGACTCTGCTCCCTGTCCTATGGGCACAGGGGCATCTGGCCTCTGTTTGCATGAGCCTACTATGTGCCATCTCAGAGCTTTGCTTTTGATGATAGTGATGGCAGCGGCTCCCTGAAAATTGACTCCTGCTACGTCTGGATCCAAGCGCCATTCAAACTGTGAGCAAACTTGGGGCCACTCTTCACCAAGGACACTAGTAGTGACCTGCTACTGTTACCTTCCAGCCTTCTCAGCAATTTATTGACAGTGATCCTAATCCATAACAAATGTGTACCTAAATTGCCCTGGCCTCCAAGCTCCCATTGTTTTCTCTCTTGATTTATAAGGTTCACAGTTTCAGCAGTTCATATGAGTGAAGTCTTCTTTTTTTACTTATATATTTTATAATATTTTGTCCTTTGATATGCAACTTAGGAGATTTCAAAAATTATACAATCACTGAATATAGCCTTCTTTTTTCATTAGGGCTTATTGCCAAATCCAAAGGAAACCCCATTCCTTGTGTCATTTTTTATTGCTCAAGTGGTGACTACTTGCTCTGGAATACTGTCTTATCCCTTTGACACAGTCAGGAGGCGTATGATGATGCAGGTATTTGACTTTATTTTTGTGACTGTCAAGAATTTAAACAAATGAGACATTATTAAATGTTATACACACTACAGTACATACTAATCAGGTAGGCTTGATTCAGGATAGTTTCCTAGTAGTTTAGGTCCAAAACTGAACCAAAACAAGGCATGTATAATCTGTTAATGGAGAAGTTTTACTTAGCCATAATAGATGGATTGAGAGCAGGAAAGTGGGACAGATGTTTAGAAAATAGTCTGTTTTTCTTCAAGGAAAATGTGTAGAGAGCATTGTCAGATTTATGAAAAGCCAAGATTTAATTATAATATGGGAGTAGATCTGATCTTTTAAGAAACTGTACAGTACACACCTCCTTGGTTCTCTAAGGAAAAAGAATTGGATCTAGAGGAGTGGAAATTAGTAAGAGAGCAACTATGTCAATTCTACAATGAAAATGGACCTGACTCAATTTCCAAAGACACACTTAATACATATAATTTAATACAACTGGCTTTAAGAAATTATATGTGTTAGAATAAGGAAAAAGATGAAAGACCAGGAGAGGGAGAATCCAACTAAACTAGGTGAAAAGAATGAAGAATCAGATAAGAATAGAGTTAAGTACAATTTTGAGTGTGATATTACACAACAGGAGAAATTAGATCATTTCCCATATCCTAACCTACCTCTCTCAATTAACCCTTCATGTGTGGAGGAAGAAGGAAGAGGAGAAGGAGCAGTGATACAAACAGAACCACCTATTAAGCAGCCTATGACAAGATTAAAAAAGGCATTGGTCAAGGCTAAGAGAGAAGAACAGGATATATCTGATTTAAAAATAAAATGCATACCCTGTGATTGAAGAGCTTGACTCTTCAGGTCAACAAAGGAGAAGATACATTCCTTTTGATTTGAAAAAAATTAAGGATTTGAAAAAAGGTTGCACTCTTTATGGGGCTACATCGTTTATGTTAAGATGTTACTAGATAATTTGGTTTATGAAATCCTAACCCCCAGTGATTGGAAATCCACAGCAAGGACATGTTTAGAACCTGGACAAAACTTTTTGTGGCTTTTGGGGTAGCATGAATTACGTAAGATTCAAGCCAGATGCAACAGGCAAACAGGAGTTAATGTATAAATCACTTTTGACCAACTAGCAGGTGAAGGTCAGTATGGAGAGAATTCAGAACAGATTAATTACCCCACAACAGCTTATGAACAGATTGCCACTGCTGCAACAAAAGCTTGGGATTCTCTCCCAGAGAAAGATGGAGACAAAGCCTTCACCAAAATAGAGCAAGGTCCCAGTGAACCCTTTGCGGATTTTGTGGGACATCTGCAGACAGCTGTCACAAGAACCATTGGAGAAAATCAGCTACAAAAATTATGATAAGACAGCTGGCTAAGAAAAATGCTAATGAGGTTTGCAGAAGAATTATATGGGGACTACACAAAAATGCTCCTGTAGAGGAGATCATAAGACGCTGTGCCACAGTGGGCACAAGTGCTTATTATACCCAGACTATGATGAACATGGGAAGACATGTCCCTCTTGGCAAGGAACTTCTAGAGAAAATCGTTGATGTTTTCAGTGTAGAAAACTAGGACATCTGAGAGCCCAATGTAGATATAGAGATAGAATGAGAAGACAGGCTGAGAGAAAACCCAAAACCCTACATGGAAAATGCCACAAAGGCTTCCACCGGGCCTCAGAATGTAGATTGATCCAGGGAAATGAGAGGCAGGGCCCAGCTCCAAGATAGCATACAAAAGACAGATGAAGCATGATGGCAGCTGAGTTTAAGTTCAGGACTCTGATGTGATCAATCAGCCAAAAAGCAATCATATGGCAGAAAGGGGTTACAACTGGGGAGAATACAGGTTTTTTAAACCAACAGGACAGTGTCCAGTGCAAACAGCTTCAATATAATTGTCAGATAATGAGGAGAAATCCCAAAAATGGTAAATAGAAGGGACTAGATAGGTTAACTGCCTGGGAGAGAGGGTTTGCTTATGTTCCTACAGATGGAGAAGGAAACAGATGGGTGGCAATGAGCATCTGGAGAGAGACAGAACAAGAGAAAAACCTTGAAACAAAGGAGAAGAACTAAGAAACATCTGACACTGAAAGAGCATGGCTGATAATGAGACTGTTGCAGGACTTGAAAACCAGCAGGAATCATTAGATTCCTTGAAATGAAAAATTATTGATAAGACTATTGCAGGACTTCAAAGCTTGAAGGAATTATTGGATTCCTGGCACATGAACTAATGGACAATAGATTCCTTTTAGACTATTTCTAGGAACTTATGGACATGTGTGATTCCTCATGTTGATTCATGCTATTTGTCATATCACTACTAGCCTGTGTTACTATGTGCTTATGTAATTATGTGTAATACCTCCCATATTGATGGATTTATGTTTACCTTACTTTTAAGAGTGAGCCCTTCAGAAACCCGCTAATCTGATTCGATTTCCCATTTCCTTTGGTGTTTTCATCTCCCTTCCTGAGATGTCAGAGAGGGCATGATCACCTCCTTTTTATGATGTTTTCATCCCTTTTTGAGCAGTCAGGGAAGGCGTGATCACCTTCTTTTTGGGGTTCTCACCTCCTTGAGAAGTCAGGGAGGTCATGACCACCTTATGTTCTAAATCAAAAGAAAGCGGGAGATGTTAGAATTCTTACAAGGTGCTAAGTCAGTGGAATTGATAGAGACAATGGTTATTTAGCAGGGTGCTTAACAGTTCTCTAGATTAAGAGAGCATATATAAGCTAGGAGCCTCAATCAGTATTGACTCTGAGAGATTCACAAGCCAGGATTCAGTTGAGGCGATTCACAAGCCAGAGACAGTAGTCAGGCAGAACGAAAGAAGACAGAGAAGTGGTGGCAGGCTGTCTTGTGGAGAACACTGAAACCAAGATCCAGAAGGCCTCCAGAAAACTAGCCAAGCCCCAAGTGAAAGAAATAAGATTTTGGAAGAGACAATAAAGGATTTGGACTTTAACTCCTGGCTGCAGTTGAAGTGATTATTACTTTTGAGTTGAAACTAAGGCTGCTTACAGAAGCCCCCCAAGAAACCTGCTCCCAGAGAACATTATATTTTAGAGAAGAATATTGCAGGATCTTATGCTGGTGCCCCTAATATATTAAAAAATGTGAGGAGGGCCTTGGTGAAATTTCTCTGGGACATTAATGAACAAAAAGTCCCAGAATAAAAAGGTGAGAATTGTGATCTACATGGAAATATCCACTCCCCAAGTCACAATGTGACCAGAATACAAACAGGCAGTAGGTGGGACAGTGTTCAGAGGCAGAGACAAGCTGAGCAGCCTGAAATGGGGTGTATGAGGTAATGAGAAGCTGGAATAATGGCTGCCTGGATGGGAAAGAAGCTTTATCAGGAACACAAAAGGCTCAGGCTTGATCCTGTACTAGCCAGGGAAGAAAGCAAAGAAGTCAGAGTAACATCAGGGATTTGACCTACTGCTAAAAAGAAGAACCTACCTAAGGGAGAGCGGAGAAAGCTCCAGGTCTTTGGCTTCTGGACTACATCTTCAATTTCATTTCAACAAGCTGGATTAACTATTGGGATTACAAAGACAAAAGCAATGAAAATACCTGCCCTCAAGGAGTTTTACTCTTAGGAGACACATCCTGTAAGATAGTACAAAGGATATTATAATGGTGATTTTATAAATGAACAAAAACTGAGGTTCAGGAGTCACCCAGCTACTAAATGCCAGATTTTGAT
This sequence comes from Antechinus flavipes, assembly GCF_016432865.1. Lineage (NCBI taxonomy): Eukaryota > Metazoa > Chordata > Mammalia > Dasyuromorphia > Dasyuridae > Antechinus > Antechinus flavipes. Next base: position 171,741,725 of record NC_067403.1, on the reverse strand, counting down.
TTATATTACAGAAAGTTCTCACTTTATATAAATTCACATTATGCAAATTCAACTTTAGGGAAAGAATTCTGAAAGAAATCAAATTGCCCCCCAAAATCAATCCTCTGTTAACTTTACTATAGTGTGCAGTACTGTGCTTTTCCCCTAGTTCCTGCCCCTTACTGTTTGTTTGGCTTCCTCCCACACTTTTCACCTCCACGTGAAAACAGAAGGCTGTTCAAGGCTAACTGGGGAACTTGGCTTAAGAGTTTCACAGAGAAGCCTCCCTCCCACATGTGCAATCCCACCTGTCTTCCCCCTGCTCATTGCTCCTCTTGTTCTTACTTCTCTGCCTCAGCCTCTCCCCACCTCTCTATTCCTGCCACCCTCTCTTCCCCACGGCTGCGGGCAAATTCACTTTCTATGGGAGGCTCAACGGAGGGTCCAGCCCACTTATATAAAGCAAGAAGTATCTTGTATTTATCTGCTTTACATTCAGGTCTTCTGGACACCACACTGTTTAGATTAAATGTGTAAGAGCAGTATAGGTAAACTAAAAGGACCATTGTGAGGAAGGGGAAATGGCATTCATCTGTGAAAGATCAGCACAGACTTCATGAAGTCTGGATTAATGGTAAATTCATTCCGGGAACAGGGGGTGTCATGGGGCCTGTCCAGGTGCTCAGAGCTAAAAGGAGGACACAGTCAAGGGCTGAGAGGAATGTGGGGTACAAAAGAGAAGAGAAGGCTGGGAAAGTTGGAGCCAAGGGATTTGTGTTGATTGACTACAGAATTGGGGGTGCCACTCAGGGCTTCTTGATGGGGCCTAGATTTTAGAGTTCCCAGTGAGGGAACCAAAATGATGAGATTAGTGGCAGGTTTGGGGTTCATGGAACCAAATGAAGAAGTTTGGCTCCCCTAGATTACCCCTAGGATTTGGCACAGGGTAGGGAGTTGTGGGAACCCCTTCTGGTGGTGCAGAGGTCCTTTGTAAAAGAATTTATGAATCTGAAAAGCTAAATTGGTAAAAGAAGTTTATTATTGACATTGGGAAGTCAGCCTTTGCTATTCATGAATAAAAAGACTGAATTCCTTGATGGCAAGGTCCCAGCAGAGAAGTAAAATTTCTAGCAAAGAAATCCCACAGAGTTATATATAAAGTCTTGTTAGGGAAATAGGTGAGAAAGATAAAGAGAGAGTAACACTGAAAGAGAATATCATTTCAGTGGGCAGAGGGTTGCTACTATGCCAGGGAGACCGAGGTTCCTTGGCATGTTAGATCCTCTGCAAGGACTGAGCCTCAAGTTGACTCATTTTATAATAGAAGCCTTGGCTAGCAGCTCTTGATGGGGGCTGGGTGTAGTTTGATCTGGAATCAGAGAAAATCTTGGAATTGAATGAGTGTTTTTGGACTAATCTCCAATTCAATGGGATTAGAATCTCCAACTCAACTAGCCCCACCTACATAACAGAATGAAGCTATTTGTCCTGTTTCCCTCAGGTAGGGTCTTTTACAGAGGCCAGAATTCAAGGAGACTCTCCTTAAAGGAGTTTTATGAGAGTTTCAGGAGTTCCCCCTGGTCATTCTGAGCAGGGGATCAGACTTGTGTGTTCAAAGGGGTACATTGTAGCAAAGGGGAGAGAGGAAGGAGGGAGAACACTGAGAAGACTTCATTTAATGCAGGGGAGAAAGCCTGGGAATGGAGAGATGGCAGCAGGAGAAAGAAACAGAGCGACTAAGGAGGCTGAGGGAAAGGACATTAGTGTGACTGGGATGGTACCAAAAGTGCTGAAACATGCAACGGGAACCTCAGTCACCTCCAACTCTTCATCTACCATTTGGGATTTTCTTGGCAAGATAACAGGGTGCTTTGCCATTTCCTTCTCCACTGAGGCAAAGGGTAAAGTGGCTTGCCGAAGATCACACAATTAGTGTCTGAGGCCAGATTTGAACCAATAAAAACGAGTCTTCCTGGTTTCAGACCCCACTTATCTGTCTAGACTGCCACCAAGCTGCTTTTTTTTTTTTTTGGGGGGGGGGACATTTTGAATCATTATCAGATGATAATCTATAATGTGCCAGTGAGTGGGCTTTGTTTGAAGGTCTCCACTGGAATTCTATACTCAAAAATAACTTTTAGAAGCTCAACATCCATTCACCTCCCTTCAGGCTTAGTGAGGCAATAATGGTTACCCCTAAAACTAAATCCATCTCATTCCCAAAATAGTAGCTCTGAAGGCCTTGACCAACTTTCATACAGAACTATCTAGCCCCAGTTCCATGTAGTTTCCTCTTCAGAATGGGAAGAAACAGATGCATCTTGGCCTTCTTATGCTGTAGGTTCTTGGTTCACTTAGGAGGGAAGGCAAAGAGTATTTAAATGTCAGATCTCCATACTCAGGAACAGCAGCAGGATGAATCCAAATGGAGCTTGGTTCAAACTTCCTTTGTTTCTGCTTGCTTTTTCCAAGGCTGGGATAATATAGGCATTTGTTACCAGAGTCTGAAACTTTCTACAGAAGGGCATAACTTGGTAACAGCAAAGAATAGATACTGATTCCCCTTAAAAGTTTGAATTGCATGTGAGACAAACAACTTCAATTAAATGATATTTTAGAAAGAAAAATACTTATTATATTTTTTAACATGACTTACTGAAAACCAAATAATTCTTATAGGCAGTGTTTGTTACTACAAAGATAATGTTTTGAGCTAGATTTTAAGTTTTGACAAAAAAATGTTGATCAGTCTTTATTTTGCTGCAGAGTGGTGAAATTGAGCGCCAATACCAGGGGACTATTGACTGTTTCATGAAGATCTATCAGCATGAAGGTTCAAAGGCTTTCTTCCGTGGAGCCTTCTCCAATGTCCTGAGAGGCACTGGTGGTGCTTTAGTGCTGGTTTTGTATGATAAAATCAAAGAGCTGTTCAATATTGACATTGGAGGCAGTTCATCAGAATAATAGGCACAAGTACAGATTTTCCTTGTGTTATGTATACATTATAGAACTATCATTTGTATAATTGTTAGCTTGTTATTACATATATCAGTATTTTCTCAAATTGCTAATTCTGTAATAAAGCTCTGACTATTTACAAGGATTTAAATACTGTCAGTCAGATAGTTATGTGCTTCTTTGCTCTCATGAAACATTTTGCATTTTCCCCACCAGTAGTATATTGCTGTTTCTATTGATATAAAATATTTTATTTTTATTATAAAAAATTAAAATGTATGTTTAGAATCTGATCAGTGGTATTATTTTCCTTTCAGATTTGATGTTCTTTTAACATGTCCTTCAAAATCATATAAAATCTTATACTTTGATTAAACATTTCTTTAAAAGTTCATCCAACAATGTCATCATTTAGCTCTGTTTGTCCAAGCTTTCTTTATTTATCCCTTAAATAAAGCATCAAGAGTTTAATGAAGTCCAAGAATTATTTTGAAGGCAAACTTCTCTCAATTCTCTGGCTTCAGAAGCTCTAAGGCAGGGGTCCTCAAACTATAGCCCGCGGGCTAGATGCTGCAGCTGAGGACGTTTATCCCCCTCACCCAGGGCTATGAAGTTTCTTTATTTAAAGGCCCATAAAACAAAGTTTTTGTTTTTATTATAGTCTGGCCCTCCAACAGTCTAAGGGAGAGTGAACTAATCCCCTATTTAAAAAGTTTGAGGACCCCTGCTCTAAGGCTTGTCTCTTAGTCTGTCGCCTTTAAGAGTCTTGTTGCTGTGTTATACATCTTGGGACACTGAGTTTCTGTACTTTATTTATTGAGTGACAGTAAAGTTTAAAACAATTATAAATCAGTTTTTGATTCACTAACTTTTAAAAAGCTATGAGGCAGCATGGCATGCCACAAAAACAAAAGACCAAAGAACTGTGGCCTTGGACCCATTCCTCCCAAAGACCTTTTCTTCATCTCCAAAATTGTGAGGTTGGATTACATCATGTCAGGATGAGAAAATATTTGATTATAGGGGAAGTGCTTAAAGCAAGAAACAAAATGCAAGGACAAATGAGATCCTTCAGAGATTGTATGAGGGATGCTAAGGCAGAGGTAATAAGATACAGGAAAATAAACTTTGGATGGACAGAAATGTAGAAAATGAGTTTCATTGTAAACAAATGCAGTTATGAGCAGAGAGAAACAATGAAAAATAACATTTAGCCTCTGAGTTAAAAGCCAGATAAAGGTCAGAGAGGAGTCACTATAGATGCCACAGATCAGGAAGCCAAATCCCAGGAAGACAAAAGGGGTTTCCCGGGAGCCATGACTACTGCCAGAGCAAGCCACCATTTTTGTCATTGGCCCTTTGTTTTTGAGAGCAGCGTCTTCAGGCCAGTGGCAAGACAAAGGTCAAAACTGGCAATGGCGCAGGATGTACCATTCTAAACTCATTTTGTCTGAAGCAATACCATTCAGTGACCGAGGACTTGGTAAGAATTAAGACAGAAGATGACCTTGTTGAACTAAACTAAAAGATAGGTGAAAGAAATTCACTTGCGCCAGACGCTTTTTCCCCTAAGGTTTTTGCACATGTAATGATAATACAAATTTCTTGATGTCTACCAAGCATTTGTGTGATTGATAATGGCTGCCAAGGAAGTCATGCTACCAGATGGACAGTACGAGGACAGCAGGAAACAATTAGGTCAAAACCAACCCAAGACAGAAATCAGAAGGAACAGTCATGATGAAAACATTCATGTCTGGGGACTGGACCTGCGATTTCATTGGGATGAGGAATCCCCAAGGAAGGAGTCTGCAAGAGCCCTTCTGATCTCCTCTCTAATCTAATAGGGTCAAAAAGGGGCTGAGAACAGAGCCCCTTGATCAGGGGGGCAGCGTGAGCCTAGGGCTTTGGGAGCATCCCCTCCCTTGTTGCCTGTCTGCTGGAGAGCTCTCCAAGGAAGGAGGACAGAAGCATGGCTGTGTCCCAGGTCTGCCTCTGGGAAGTGGGGAGCTTGGGGAAGACGCCTTCTCACGGCAATCTTCCCAGTGGTCCTTAGCTTGGGGACATCTGGGCTCTGCCTCCCAGGCACCCAGAGACACCTGGAGAACGTCCTGGGTGCCCGATTGCAGCCTTACCGGTTTTGTTATTTTCAACGACTTATTTACAACAATGTTCTATTCACAGTTTTACCTTTTAATGTGTTCATCTGTGCAGCTAATCTTGGGTCAGTTTCAGTCAAATAAAACTAATGTAACAGAATTGACTGATCAATTGATATCAGATCTAACTTCTGAATAAAGTGGAGCTGCCCTTCCTGAGTCATCGGCTTCAGTCTTGACGCCCTCCTTTTTGAAGATCTGAAATGTAGTTCCTAGTCATTTATGTAATCCTGGCCAGGGATAGGAATTGCCATTTAGAGTCCTAAAAGAACGCTGACAAGTGAAAGGTCCCAGTGGAGGAGCTGTGGTGGAGATAACTTAGTATCAATTCGATCCAAGGTATTTGCATAGTTATCTGAAGAGGGTCTTCGTGTGAAGGTTTGGATTGTGGGACCTGAGTGTGAATTAGCAGAGGGTTTCTGTCAGTGCCCCCAAAGCTGGAACACAGTAGAAGCTTCAGTATAAACCCTGGAAGGCTAAATAAAGAATGGGGTGATAAGAAAGCAGATATAACAGGGATGGTGATGAAAGGTTCCTACATACCTGTTGGAGAGGGGAGGGGGAATGCAGAAGAGAGGAAGCCTTTATACCAGGACTTATTAAACTTAAACACTCACAATCCCATTTCATCCAAGAAATTGTTATGTAACCCCATCTCAAATCTGGGCCAAGGTGTCTCCTTCAAAGACCCTGCCTGTCCTATCCATAATGCTGCAGCAAAATTCAAAATCTAATTCCTAATTCTTTTTATATTTCATGGATATCCTAAACACTGCGCAATAGCTTATGTGGTTTATATTTCAATTTCTCATACATTATCTCATTTGAACCTCAGCAATCTATGAGCTAAATGTTGAGTAATTTAAAATTCATGGTTATTTACAAGAGGAATCCAGATCTTCCACAAGCATGGCTCTCTGAAAAGTGCCTTGCTGCTTTTGTGGAACAGATATATTTTTGCGAGGATAGCTACAAAGCAAAGATCACAAACTTAATAAGAGACCCAGGCTTGTACACAGCAACAAGATTATGTGATGATCAACTGTGATGGACATGACTTTTCAGCAATGAGATGATTCAGGCCAAATCCAATGAGGTAATGGAGAGAGCCTTCTGCATCCAGAGAGAGGAAGCTATGGAGACTTCATAACATAATATTTTCACTTTTTTGTTGTTTGCTTGCCTTTTTTCTCATTTTTCCTTTTTGATCTGATTTTTCTTGTACAGCATGATAAATGTAGAAATATGTTTAGAAGAATTGCACATGTTTGATATATATTGGGTTGCACCTTTAAGGGAGTGGTGGGGAAAGGGAAGGAGGAAAATTTGGAACACAAAATTTTACAAGGGTGAATATTGAAAACTATCTTTGCTTGTGTTTTCAAAATAAAAGGCTATTATGAAAATAAAAAAAATTTTTTTGAAAGAAAACAAAAACAAGAACCAGGCTTGAGCTCTGACCAAGTTAGCTCACTTCTCTAGGATTCACTTTCATAGTCTGTAGAATTTTTAGGTCTTCTCAAACTCTTTAAGAGTCAATGATTCTATGATAATTCCTTTTATCTTAGATGGTCAAGGGTGCCCAAGGAATTATTCTGATTACATTAAAATTGTATGATTGAATACAGGACCTTTATCATTTATCTTTCTATTCCCCTCTCAAAAAAAAAGTCCTTTATTTCTGACTCTTGGTTATTGTACCAGTTCCCTTGAGTCTAGATAGATAATGCATTTATTAAGCACTTACTACATGCCAGGGGATGTCAAGTGCTGGAGATAGAAATACAAACAAAACAGTCCTGCCCTCAATAAGCTTACATTCTAATGAAAGGAGACAACAAAGTGGTGCTGGAAAAATTTGGGAAGAGAAGGTTGGGGTGATAAAAGTATGCCAAAAAAAAAAAAAGTTCATCTGAAAGAACAAAAGGTCAAGAATTTAAAGAGAATTAATAAAAAAAATGCCTAATCTAAAACTATATTATAAAGCTAAGAAAAAGGCTAGGTAATCAGTGGAATAGGTTAGGTTCACAAGACAAAATAGTCAATAACTATAGCAATCTAGTGTTCGACAAAGCCAGAGACCCCAGCTTTTGAGATAAGAACTCACTATCTGACAAAATGCTGGGAAAAGTGGAAGCTAGTATGGCAGAAACTAGGCATGGATCCATACCTAACACCTTATACCAAGATAAGGTCGAAATGGGTTCATGATTTAGATATAATGAGTGATATTATAAACAAATTAGGAGAACAAAGGATAGTTTACCTCTCAAATCAGTGAAGAAAGAAGGAATTTGTGGCCAAAGAAGAACTTGAGTACACTACAGAATGCAAAATGGATGATTTTGATTATATTAACTTAAAAATTTTTATACAAACAAAACCAATGCAGGCAAGATTAGAAGGAAAGCAATAAACCAGGGGAAAATTTTTACATTCAAAGGTTCTGATAAAGGCCTCATTTCTATATAGAGAGAATTGACTCAAATTTATAAGAATTCAAGCCAGTCTCCAATTGATAAATGGTCAAAGAATATGAACAGACAATTTTCAGATGAAATTAAAACCATTTCTAATCATATGAAAAGGTGTTCTAAATCACAATTGATCAGAGAAATGCAAATTAAGACAACTCTGAGATATCAGTACACACCTGTCAGGCTAAGATGACAGGAAAAGATAATGACAAATGTTGGAGAAGATGTGGGAAAACTGGGACACTGCTGCATTGTTCATGGAGGTGTGAACTGTTTCAACCATTCTGGAGAACAATTTGGAATATGCTCGAAAAGCTATCAAACTATTCATATCCTTTGACTCAGCAGTGTTACTACTGGGCTTATATCCCAAAGAAATCTTAAGGAGGGAAAGGGACCCACATGTGCAAAAATGTTTGTGGCAGCCCTCTTTGTAGTGGTAAGAAACTGAAAACTGAGTGGATGCCCATCAGGTGAAGAATGGCTGAATAAATTATGGTATATGACTGTTATAAAATATTATTGTTCTGTAAAAAACGACCAACAGGATGATTTCAGAGAGGCCTGGAGAGACATGAACTGATGTTAAGTGAATTGAGCAGAACCAGGAGATCATTGTACATGGCAACAAGATTATATGATGATCAATTCTGATGGACGTGGCTCTCTTCTACAATGAGGTGATTCAGACCAGTTCCAATGATCTTGTGATGAAAAGAGCCATCTGCACCTAGAGAGAGCTGTGGGAACTGAGTGTGGATCACAACATAGCATTCTCACTCTTTTGTTAGTTTGCTTGCATTTTGTTTTCTAATTTTGTTCCTTTTTGATCTGATTTTTCTTGTGCAACATGATAATTGTGATAATATGTATAAAAGAATTGCACATGTTTAATATATATTGGATTACTTGCTGTCTAGGGAAGGGATGGGGGAAGGAAGGGAAAAATTTGGACCATAAGGTTTTTCAAGGATGAATGTTGAAAATTATTCATGCATATGTTTAGGGGAAAAAGAAAACTTTAATAATAAAAAAAGAAAAGTATGCCAAACTCCTTCCCAAATTAAAAAACACATATGAGTGTTAGCTATATTATAAGGTACAAGTTCTTTACCTGGGGTTTATGAACTTACTTATTTTAATTTTAAAAATTATATTCTGATATTCACTATAATTGTTTTTCTTTGTAATTCTATCTTATACATTTAAAAAACATTCCAAGAAAGGGTCCCTAGGATTCACCAGACTGCTAAAGGGATCCATTAGACATAAAATAAGATTAAGACACCTTTGGCATATGGCCAATTAGTCATCTCTCACTATGGTCCTGCTGTGAGTTAAAACAGCCTGAGTTTGGGGGAAACCTCAGCCCTCAGCCATAACTCTTCCTCTCCAATTGTATCAGTTTCCACTTAATTGAACATCTACAGTAAACTAGGGCCATGTTTGAAGTGCTGGCTCTGATGCACATTGGCTTCTTCTCAGTCGTTCTTTGCCTTCAGAGACCTGAGGAGAGACTGGAATCACATGTCTTCTTTCTCAAAGCTGGAAGCCAGAAATAAGACCAGGATTTCTTTTCCCTTGAGCTTTCAGGGAGAACTGAGAAATCAGTCTCTATCAATGAGAAAAAGTTACATGCAAATGGACTTTGAACACACTTCTGTTACATATGCATCATATTAAACATTTTAATAAGTGCATTATGTGATTTTAATAAAAAGAGTCATATTTGTGTGATTCATCTCTCCTACTAGAACTATAAGTTTTTTAAAGGCAAGGACTATTTTTATTTTTCTCAATGCCTTGCATATGGAATCATACTTATAATTAGTAGAAACCTGGTTCAACTTCTATATTTTGTAAATGAAGAAGTCAAAGTCCAGAGGAGCTATGATTTGCCCAAGATCATGAAGATCATTTGTGACATACCTGAGATCTGAACCCCAAATCTAATGGACATATGAATAATTTATGAAGAGAAACAATCTTATTTACCTTCATTCTCCACCACCACCCCCCACCAAGGCCTCAAATAAGCATGGGCTCTAGCATGTTATAAATGCTCAATTCAGTATTTACTGAATGGAAATTGATGCAAATACATCTTGACTGAGCCCCTATGGTAATCAGCTCCACTTGTGTCAAGTGAGCATTAGTACAAGTTGGGGGGGAGAAGAATTAGGGAGGGCTAAAATCCTGGAATTAGGACACTGGAAGTCGGTCACAGCTAAACTCAAAAGTGCAGGCAATGAGCTGGAGTATTGATTGCATAGTGGTTAAAAGGGCTTTCTAGGGAAGTTATTGAATTTAAAATAGCAAAGACAGCCAAGGTGCCAGGCACAGTATTTAAAGGAGATCTCCACTGAGAGTGACCTTTTGATACCCTACAGTGAGCTAGGATTTAAAAGGATAAGTAAGTCACATTCCTGCAAGCACTTTCCTTACAAGAATAGATCATGCAACTCAGCCAGTCAGCAATCATTCCTTAAGCTTTTAGTATATATTAAGCAGTTAAAAAAATCAGGATACAAAGAAAAGGTAAAAAAAGAAATGGGGGGCCAGAGTCCCTTCAAGGACCTTACATGATAATAGGGGAGATAACATATATATCAATTAATACGTATAAGAGCTATAGAGAGTATGTGGCAGGTAGTTTTGATGGAGAAAGCGGCAACAGTTGGGAGGAGCAGGAATGGCTTCCCATAGATGAGGGATCTTGAGTTGGGTCTTAAAGAGAACCAGAGCTTCTGTGAGGGAGTGATGAGAGAAAGCATTCTAAGAGTGGTAACAACAGCAAGTGCAAAGCCACTCATATTTGCCTTGAGAGACCTTGTAGGAAAGGAAACGACAATATTTGACAAGTAATGGTACACTTGCAGTGGACAAAAGAACTGAGGTGGAATGAATTGGGATGATGAATATCATGGATTTAGTTGGGGAAGGACTGCTGAATTTGGAGGAAATATAAATTCTGTTTTGGACATGAGATCCTAAGATCATTAGAAAAGACTTATGTGTCATGGGATTCAAATTCTTCATTTTACAAATGAGGAAAATCAGCCTGAAAGAAATTAAATGGTTTGCCCAAGATACTAAGCTAATAAGCATCTGAGAAAAGATCTGAACTCAGGTCTTCCTTCCATATTGGATTTCTGATACCTATAGGAAGTCTGGTTCAATCCTCATGATGGTCTAGGACTAGAGTTCAAGAGAGAGACCAGCACTGGATATGAACATCTGGGAATCATCTGTAGAAAAAAGCTAATGCACCCATGAGAAGTGATTAAGTCATCAAGTGTAATGAGTCCAGCAACTTCCCAGCTCCATAAATGAAGAAGTCCTGGGGCTGAAAAAACAAAAAAGTCCTAAATCACCCAATCCAAGTAAAACCAATAATAATGGCCTTAAAGCTCCTTTCCCAACTTGGGGAGTTTAAATATCAATTAGCTGCCAAATGCCCAGGAGTCTTCCCTCCCCCTACTAGCATGAATCAGCACCAATGCCCAGGTCCAGGCCATTCTGTTCCCTTCCCCTAGTACCTGGTCCTGTTAGACAAGAACCTCAGAAAAACCCACCAGACTTGCCTGACTGGTTAGGGTGCCCTAACCCTGCAGGGCCCCAGCAGGGTGTACTCAATTTCAAGGGTGCTCCAGCAGAACTGACCTGTTGTTTCCACTGTCCTCCCTGACTGGCCTTGATAATTTAAGTGCCTCTCAATACAGCTGGCTGGATTTACTGTCTTGTGTGTGTTCCAGGGATACTTGTGCTATTTTACAGACCTCCTAAGTCTTCATCAAGACAAGTAGCATCACGAACTGGACCCTAAAGTCAAGAAGGAAGCTCCCTCTGAAGGGGTTGCTTATTTCTTGAACGTGTGACTGATTGGGCATCTTCTGTGTCTGCTTTAGAGAGGGACAACTTCTCTAGATTAAATTGTGTCTGAGAATCCCTGAGTATGTGAAAGGACTGTTTTGCAGGCCTCTGTGGGGAATCTCTATGGCTATTTCCAAAGCTGTTGTCACACAGGGTCTACCAGTTGGTAGGAAGATAAAATCTCACCTCAACTGAGGAGAAAATAATCTCACTGTATGCATCTACTATTAGCAGTTCCCTAGATTGCAAGCATGGAGAATTGATGGATATAGTGAAGAGCCAGCTTTTCCTCACACATCTGTGATTCCAGGGACTCTCCTAGCCATTCATAGTCTGCATCTTGCCTCCTGTCACTTCTTTTCTCGCACCCAAAAGTCTCTCAGCCAATCAGGAGTCATGTTTCCCAATACATAAAAAGTATCACAGAACTATCCTTCAAGGGACCACCAAGTCTTATGTCTAGAAAGACTACAAAAAATTTGAAAATAGGCATAATGATGAGAGTGATCATTTAGGGAGGATATTAAGGGATGGGGATCAAGAGAACAATAAGGGATTGGCCATAATAAGTGAAAAGACCACATCATTAAGGAGAGAAGATTAATGTCAAGGGTGTATGAGTGAAGTAGGAAAGAAGAAAAGAAGATTCTCAGAGAATGGCCTCAGGTTTTTTCAGTGAAATCTGGATTATGGTTCTAAGCCTAGAAGGGGAAGAAAAATGGCAAGAAAGAAGAGAGAGTATGGAACAACCAGCTGCTTCAGTGACTAGAGCAGGAAATCAGTTATGTTGCAATGAAGATGCAGCTGAGATTAGTTAGTAAAATCTGTAGTGGACCTCCATCTATACAGTGTCATGATTTTTTTTCAGCCTTTTTAGTAGCATGTGGTTGAAACAAAGGAAGCAGATGGTATGAACACCACAGGCATGACTGGTGATAGGAACTCAAGAAAAAATGATCAAATGAAAGTTAAAATTTGTTGTACATATAATTGGGAGGAAATAAAATATTAATTTTTTTAAAGGTGGGAGGGAAGCCTTTCACAAACAGCCAACAATTGTCTATTTTTCCATTCTTCATATCCTTGATTCTTTAATTCAGCTTCACTGGTCTGCATGTTGTTCATTCTTCCTCAAGCCTTCCAGACCTCTCTCCTTCTGAGAAACATGCCTCCTCTTTTATGGAAAAAATGAAGCTATTCACTGAATGGCTTCCCTCCCTCTTTTCTCTTCCATTTCACATCACTCAAAGGCCTCACATGAAGAGATGGTCTTAACACCTTACTAAAGCTAACTTTTCTTCCTGCACAAATGATCCCATTCCATCTCTTTTTCTCCAGTTCTTGAGGAGGCAAAATTACCCCCTTTATAGTCTGTTCTCTCACTGATCTTCACTATTTCTCTATCTACTGATTGTTTTCCTCCCTACCATCCATAAAACCCTTCACTTGATCCAATCATCTTCCATAACCCTTTTCTCCTTTCTCTTCTTTTTGTTGCTAAATTGCTTGAGGCCATCTATAATTGGAGCCTCCACTTTTCCTCTCACTTTTCTTAATTCTCCTAAACCTGGCTTCTGACCTCATAATTCAACTGAAACTCCCCTTTCCAAAGTTACCATTTTTCTCCAAGTTGCCAAATCCAATGGCATTTTCTCTATCCTCCCTCTTCTTGACCTCTCAGTCACCTTCTCTTTGTGAGTCTCTTCTCTCTAGGTTTTCAGGATACTATTCTCTCCTGATGTGAGAAATGCTGAAGAGTTGGGTTTTCACAGAGTTTCACGCTTTGAAGTAGTGTGGGATAAGAAGTACACTGACCAAGAGGCTTTCAGAAAGTGAGAAATTAAGGTAAGTTAGCATTCACAGAACAATTAAGTGATCAATAGAAGCTGTGAGCAAGCAAGGAATTGGGGGGGGGGGGGGTAAGTGGATTCAGCCAATAAGAAAGAGTCTTGTGGTTTTGAGAAAACTACAAACTTAAGATAATAGTCAATCCAGCCCAAACTAACTGGGGTCAGTAACAGGACTTGACCGAATCACTACTGCCTGCTTAATAGGCTAATTTAATATTAAATAACACACCCCATAGGAGGAGTTTTCCACCATTTTTGAACATGGGAACATGTTTTATGCATATTAAGGGGAAACACGTAGTGGGTTTACAGGAGCCACCTGCTAGAGCAGAGGCTGCTGGAGATCTAATTCTGACCAGTAGAATAGATCCTTTCATGTGAGAGGATGGTAACAATACAAGGAGACTGAGAGACAGATGCGTTCTCTGATCTCCCTCCCCTTCCCTCTTGCCAAAGAGATGGGAAGCGCAACACCAGGTGCTTTACAGGTATGATCTCATTTGTCCTCCCAACAACCCTGAGTGCTACTATTGTTGTCCATGGTGAGTTGTTTCAGTTGTATCCAATGCTCCCTGACCCTGTTTGGGGGTTTTTCTTGGCAAAGATACTGGAGTGGTTTGTCATTTGCTTCTCCAGCTCATTTTACAGATGAGGAATTGAGGCTAATAGGATTAAAGTGATTTGCCCAGAGTCACAGAGCTAATAAATGTTTGAACTCAGGTCCCTCCAAGGCTGGGATTATACCCACTGGATGACTTAGCTGTCCTGAGTGCTATCATTATTACCCCCATTTTACAAATGAAGAAACTGAGGTAGTCAGTAGTTAAACTACTTGTCCAAGTTCACATATCTAGTTGTTTAAGGTTTAATTTGAACTTCTTGACTTCATACCCACATTCTATTTATTCATTGTGCCACTTGACTGCTGCTAAGAGATGGGTTCATTCCAGGGGGAGTACTGGAATATTATAAGTCAAGTCAAAAATGAAAAGAAACCTGATAATTAGACTTTCAGGGAAGGTGTTTGAAGGGGATTAAAGGATGTGTAGATTTGGGTTAGAGCAAGGAAATTCCCAGAACACTTAAGCTGAAGTTGGAGACACTGAGGTGTCTTGAGCAGGAAATTTACATGATGGAAACAGTTATAAGAATATGAATTTGGTATAATGTATAAGATGGGTTGAAGGGATAAATGAATGAATGAAATATTTTTCATTCACACTATGTGTGAAACATTGGGGATTGCAGATAGAACAATCAAATAGTCCCTGCTGTCAAGGATGAGAGATTAGTAGCAATGTGCATGAAAAGGAGGAAATAGATAAAAGAATCATCTCAGAAGTGGAATCAACAGGACATGGCAAACTGATTATGTAGAGACAAGCAAAAATGAGAAGGAGATAGCAGAGTACAATGGAAGGAGTTCCAGATTTGGACACAGAAGGCTTGGGGTTCAGTCCATACTCCACAAATAATTTGCTGTGTAACACAAGTCACATTCCTCTCAAGTTCAGTTTCATCTGTAAAATGAAGGGTTTGAACTAGATGACCTCTGATTTATAGGATTTCTAGTTATATGATTTAGGATTTATAATTATATGATTAGAATTTACTTCACTGGAAGATCAGTACGACCCAGCAGAAACAGATCATTACAAGAGAAATAAATAAGTACATTTGATGATTTGGAACATGTGCCAAGAAGGGCAATTGCAGAACAGCCATCTTGAAAAGCAGGACTAGACCTGGGGAGAAGGGTCAGAATGGGTTAGAGTTTGGGAGTCATTTACTTCATCAGATGGGGAAAAATACCAAAGGACCAAAAAACAACAGAAAAAGGCCAAAGACAATATTCTGGGAAACATTGATGTATAAGAGTTAGGAAGAGCAAGAGAAACTATCCAAAGAGACCAAGGAGTGATCTGAGAAATGGAAGAACCATGATCATATAGTGTCATGGAAGCCATGGGATAAGAGTTTAATTTGGTTCATTAAAAGCTCCAAAGGCTTAACAAAAGTCAATAAAAATAAAGACTTAATGAAAATCATTAGATTTCATGATGATTAGATGATGATGGGTGATGTTGGAAGAGTAGCCCTGCTAAAATAGAGGTTGCAGCTAGATTGCATACTATTGAAGAAGGAATGCGTGGTTGACAATGATGGTAAACTACTCTTTGGACAAATCTGTCAGTGAAAAAGAAAAGTGAGGAAGAAGATAGTTGCTTAAGCTCAAAGGGTTAGTAGAGAGGAAGAAATTTTTAAACTTAAGAAGGCATGAATATGAATTACAAAAATCTTTTCATTGACTTTGACTCATTTTCTTAAATTTGGACTTCAAATGTGAATGAAACTTTCAGGTCTAGAGAAGAATGCCAAGAAAAACATGGGTGTGCCAATTGGATAAGATAAAAACCATCTTTTCAACTCAACCAGCATTTATAAAGATATGCTATATGTCCCACTAAGGACAGAAGGACAAAAAAATCCTTAAAACCATCCATAGATACTTAGATTCTACTAGGGAGAAACAAATCTACATACAGATAAATGACTACAACACAGATACAAAGTAATTTTTGAGGTGAGGGGGTTGAGGGAGAAACATTAGGGTAGAATCATTGGCTACATTGAACAGTGGCAACATTCCACAGTCCCTCACTTCTCTAGCTAAGGAGGGAGGCTATTTCATTATTTGTTATTATTTGTTATCGTCATTGCTGTTATTATTATTTTTATATCTTTAATGCTGGAGGATCCAGAAGGATTACTTTTGCTGAGTGGCCATATAAATGACCAAGTGGATTGATGATTAATTACTGGTTGAATTGTAGGCAGCAGAATGGAAATAACATAGATCTAGGGATCCAATGGCACTGGGTTTTTTTGCTCTTTGGGAAACACAATGACTTAGACATAAATTGACATATTCAATCTGCTGTTTGTAAGGAGAATATATCATAGGAAGACTCTGCTCTAGTGTCTTTTGGGGAGATAAAAAAGCAGGGCTGGTGGATAGAGCACCAGTCCTGAAGTCAGGACCACCTGAGTTCAAATCTGGTCTCAGACACAACACTTCCTAGCTGTGCCCCTGGGCAAGTCACTTAACCCCAATTACCTCAGCAAAAAAGAAAAAAGAAAAGAAAAGCAGGGCTGAGGAGAGGGCCTCAGAATGTAGAAGGGGGTTGAGGGTAGTGCAAGGACATACATGGCTCAATGTTCTCTCTGACATAGCAGCATGATTACAGTCAGCCTCTGCGGCCACAGATGCCAGCATCGGGGACACCAATTGTGATGCCTTGGCAAGGTTGACTTCTTTTCAGGATCTACCATCTGTTCCTACCAACCCACGTGACTTGAGAGTAGAAGCATAAGAACTAAGGGTGGACAGAAGGAAGAATCACTAAATTCTATCAGTTTGATATAAAAGGGGAAGGTAAGGAAAGAAGCATTGATATAATGCCTATTATGTGTCAGGCCCTGTGCCAAATGCTTTTTACAAATACTATCTCATTTGATCCTCACAGCAATCCTGTGAGACAAATGCTATTATCCCCATTTTACAGTTAAAGAAACTAAGGTACAGTCACAAAATGACTTGCCCAAGAATTACCCAGCTAGGAGGTTCCTGAAATCAAATTTGAACTCAAGTCTTCTACTACTCTATCCACCGGGCTACCTCCCTGTTTTAAGTACAAAATGTGCCCCTTGATTTGTGAAAGCCCCACAACATTTGTGAGGTTAAGATTGTGTTCTGTTGTTGATGATAATGTCATAGATTTAGTCCTGAAAGAATTCCAAGAAGTCATCTTATCTAGCCTTTTATTTTAAAGGTGAGACCCCAAAACAGCATAACTCACCCAAAATCACATGGATGGTAGAATCAGTATTTGAACACTAATTCTCCCTAATATCAAGTCTAGCAATGCTTCTTTCCATTGTGCAACCGTCAAGTCATTTATTTATTAAGCACTTACTATGTGTCAATAATGGTACTAAATTCTAGGGATTTAGAAAAGGTAAAAACAGACCCTATTCAATCCAATCTCAACCAATCTAATATAATCAAAAAAAATGTATTGAGTGCCAATGGTATGCCAGGCACTATGCTAATCGACGGGGATACAATTAACAAAAATACAGTCCCTACCTTCAAAAGAATTTATAATCTAAAGGAAAATGGAATGTCAGGGAGTTCTCCACACCAAGGGGAATATTGTTCCAGAGTTGAGATCAGGGCAGCAGATAAAAAATGCTCACATTTTTTCCCCTTACTTTTTAGCAAAGGCAGTTACTCAGATGGCATAGCAAAAACAGCTGTAACAAAACATTCTTACCAATCACATGGTGGGTACTGTCCCACAAATATATACAATATCCATTGGAAAAATGTGCTGATAACTTTTATTCAGGGATGGGATTCAGGAGCACATGAATGAGCTTTGACTCTCTGAGGCTTGGCTTTATGCTAAAAGCTATTACCTGAGAAGCATCTTGGCCATAGGCTTCTGAACTCTTATATAACTGACTCTTAAGAACTAGACTTTTCTCAGGAAATCTATTTGTATGATCCTGAAAAAGCTTATGCTCCTTGGAGAAGGAGGAGAAATGGATTGTGAAATGAGCAGAACAGCGACCTTTCTGAAAATTCAAAAAGGTTCTGAATAGGAACTAAAAACAAAAAAAAAACAAAAAAAAAACAACAATCCCTAACCCCCCCCCAAAAAAACACCAAGCCTTTTTTTCATAAAATAGCAAGTTTATGGAGTTAGTTTCTTATCTCCATCATGTGTATTAGTGACAGCAATTTAAGATACATTTTTGGATGTCAAGAATTGTCACTGGGTCATTGTACTGCTAAGAGATGTTATTCATAAACATTGCACAACATTGCTGTTACTGTATATTCTTCCTTGTTCTGCTCATTTTTGCTTTGCATCAGTTCATGTCTTTCCAAGTTTATTCTGAGAGAATACTGCTAATCATTTCATATGGCACAATAGTATTCTATTACATTCATATATTATGACTTATTTAGCCATTTCCCAATTAATGGGCATTCCCTCAATTTCCATTTTTTTGCCACCATAAAAAGACCTACTATAAATATTTTTGTACATGTAGATCTTTTTCCCTTTTTTGTGATCTCTTTGGGATACAGATCTTATAGTGGTATTGAGCTCACATTCTAACAAACCATGTAAATAAAGATATGAGACGGGAAGACACAAGTAGCTGGGAGGCCTAGGAAAGGGTTCCTATAGAAGATGGCATTAGAACTGAGTCTTAGAGAAAGCCAGGGAAACCAAAAAGCAGAAGAATGGAGGTATGGGGGTGAGGATGGAACATCTCAGGCATTGATAGAGCTTATACAAGCATAATGCTTACACTCTGGATGCTTGTAATTCTCAGGTTTCTTTTCTATTGTTTGGAGATAGAGCACAAAAATTGTCTCCAAGAAGTTATCTTTTACTTAATACAGTAACTGGCATAGAAAGCACTTAATGTTTATTGATTACTAATTTTTATTCTTTTGACATTATTCTTTTTGACATTAATAACAAAAGATGACTAGTAAGGTCCCTCACTTTTTTCTTTTTTTTTTATTATAGCTTTTTATATACAAAACATATGCATGGGTAATTTTTCAATATTGACCCTTGCAAAAACTATTTCGACTTTTCCCCTCCTTCCCTCCGCCCCCTCCCCTAGATGGCAGATAGTTTCATTCATGTTAAATATGTTAAAGTATATATTAAATACAATATATGTATACATAGTTATACAGTTATCTTGCTGTACAAGAAAGATCAGATTTAGAAAGAAGGTAAAAATAACTTGAGAAGAAAAAACAAAAATGCAAGCAAACAATAACAGAAAGAATGGGAATGCTATGTTGTGGTTCATACTCATTTCCCAGTGTTCTTTCTCTGGATGTAGCTGGTTCTGTTCATTACAGATCAATTGGAACTGATTTAGATCCTCTCATTGTTGAAAAGAGCCATGTCCATCAGAAGTGATCATCATATAGTATTGTTGTTGAAATGTATAATCTCCTGATCATGCTCATTTCACTTAGCATCAGTTCATGCAAGTCTTTCTAAGCCTCTCTGTATTCATCTTGCTGGTCATTTCTTATAGAACAATAATATTCCATAACATTTATACTGTAACTTTATTCAGCCATTCTCCAATTGATGGGCATCCATTCAATTTCCAGTTTCTAGCCACTATGAAAAGGGCTGCCACAACATTTTTGCACATACAGGTCCTTTTTCCTTCTTCAATATCAATTTGGGATATAAGCCCAGTAATAACACTGCTGGATCAAAAGGTATGCAGTGTTTGATAACTTTTTGAGGATAGTTCCAAATTGCTCTCCAGAATGGTTGGATCCATTCACAACTCCACCAGTAGTACATCAGTGTCCCACTTTTCCCACATCCCTTCCAACATTCATCATTATCTTTTCCTGTCATCTTAGCCAATCTGACAGGTGTGTAGTGGTTATCTCAGAGTTGTCTTAATTTGCATTTTTCTGATCAATAATGATTTGGAACACCTTTTCACATGACTGGAAATAGTTTCAATTTCTTCATCCGAAAATTGTTCATATCCTTTGAAGATCCCTCACTTCTTTCAAACATTGTGTAATTCTGAACTTGACAATGAACATTTCCAATACTGAAACTGGAAATTTGAAAAAAGAATATTGTAAATGAATCTTATGTGTATATGTATACATATATGCAATACTATTATCTTTTTCTCATTTTGTCATCTTTGCCAACCTCAGAATTGTCATTTGCATTTCTCTAATTATCAGAGTATTTTCATATAGTTATTAAAGAACTTTCAAGGACTGCCTATCCATTATCTTTTGACCACTTATTGGAGATAATTTTCATATATATGAATCATTATTTTGTATATCTTGGATATCACAATTGCATTATCTAATCTTAGCTCCATAAAAAAGCTTTTATATCATATCTCTTATGATCCTCTATTTTCTTTGTTTGAACAATTAGTTTTCCCCTTTCTATAGTTCTGAAAGGTAGCCAGCCCTTTCCATTCTAGTATATGATACCTTTTACCTCTAAGTCATAGAGGCATTTAGTGTTATTGCAGTATAGAGTGTGAGTTAGCACTCTGAATTTAATTTCTGTTTTATTATTTTCCAGTTTTCCTTGTGGTTTTGGTAAATAATTAATCCTCATCACATTAATTGGAGTCTTTGACTTTAACACAATGCTACTATGTTTTTGTTTTCTGCTTCTCAGTTTTATTTTCCTAATCTATACCACTAATCAACTTTTCTATTTTTTAAACAATGCCAAATATCTTTGACGAAATGATTGCTATTTAGTAGTATAGTTTGTTATAATCCTAGCATTTAAATCTACAATATTGTTTTAAGAGATATGCACAAACATAAAAAATCAGGAGTAGGATGTATAATTTAAGAAAAGCAGGGGTAGTAATCATGATTTCAAAGTTAAAGCTAAAATAGATTTAATCAAAAGAAAAAAATGTGTTAATTATATAATCAATATTGTTTTTTTTAATAACTTTTTATTGACAGAACACATGCCAGGGTAATTTTTTACAGCATTATCCCTTGCATTCATTTCTGTTCCGATTTTTCCCCTTCCTCCCTCCACGCCTTCCCGCAGATGGCAAGCAGTCCTTTACATGTTGAATAGGTTACAGTATATCCTAGATACAATATATGTGTGCAGAACCGAACAGTTTTCTTGTTGCACAGGGAGAATTGAATTCAGAAGGTATAAATAACCCGGGAAGAAAAACAAAAATGCAAGCAGTTTATATTCATTTTCCAGTGTTCTTTCTCTGGGTGTAGCTGCTTCTGTCCATCTTTGATCAATTAAGGCTCTCTTTATCGAAGAGATTCACTTCCATCAGAATACATCCTCAAACAGTATCGTTGTTGAGGTATATAATGATCTCCTGGTTCTGCTCATTTCACTCAGCATCAGTTCATGTAAGTCTCGCCAGTCCTCTCTGTATTCATCCTGCTTTTCATTCCTTACAGAACAATAATATTCCATAACATTCATATACTACAATTTACTCAACCATTCTCCAATTGATGGACATCCGTTCATTTTCCAGCTTCTAGCCACTACAAACAGGGCTGCACAAACATTTTGGCACATACAGGTCCCTTTCCTTTCTTTAGTATCTCTTTGGGGTATAAGCCCAATAGAAACACTGTTGGATCAAAGGGTATGCACAGTTTGATAACTTTTTTTAAAAATTTTTATTTAATAATTACTTTATATTGACAGAATCCATGCCAGGGTAATTTTTTACAACATTATCCCTTGCACTCATTTCTGTTCCGATTTTTCCCCTCCCTTCCTCCACCCCCTCCCCTAGATGGCAAGCAGTCCTATATATGTTGGATATGTTGCAGTTTATCCTAGATACAGAACCTCAACAATGATACTGTTTGAGATGCAGAACCGAACAGTTCTCTTGTTGCACAGAGAGAATTGGATTCAGAAGGTATAAATAACCCAGGAAGAAAAACAAAAATGCAGATAGTTCACATTCGTTTCCCAGTGTTCTTTCTTTGGGTGTAGTTGCTTCTGTCCGTCATTTATCAATTGAAACTCAGGTCTCTTTGTCAAAGAAATCCACTTCCATCAAAATATGTCCTCATACAATATCGTTGTTGAAGTGTATAATGATCTCCTAGTTCTGCTCATTTCACTTAGCATCAGTTCATGTAAGTCTCACCAGTCCTCTCTGTATTCATCCTGCTGGTCATTTCTTACAGAACAATAATATTCTATAACATTCATATACCACAATTTACCCAGCCATTCTCCAATTGATGGGCATCCATTCATTTTCCAGTTTCTAGCCACTACAAATAGGGCTGCTACAAACATTTTGGCACATACAGGTCCCTTTCCCTTCTTTAGTATTTCTTTGGGATATAAGCCCAATAGAAACACTGCTGGGTCAAAGGGTATGCACAATTTGATAACTTTTTGGGCATAATTCCAGATTGCTCTCCAGAATGGTTGGATTCGTTCACAACTCCACCAACAATGCATTAGTGTCCCAGTTTTCCCGCATCCCCTCCAACATTCATCATTATTTTTTCCTGTCATCTTAGCCAATCTGACAGGTGTGTAGTGGTATCTCAGAGTTGTCTTAATTTGCATTTCTCTGATCAATAATGATTTGGAACACTCTTTCATATGAGTGGTAATAGTTTCAATTTCATCCTCTGAAAATTGTCTGTTCATTTGATAACTTTTTGAGCATAGTTCCAAATTGTTCTCCAGAATGGCTGGATGTGTTCACAATTCCACCAGCAATGTATCAGTGTCCCTGTTTTCCCACATGCCTTCCAAAATTCCCCATTATCTTTCCCTGTCATTCGAGCCAATCTGACAGGTGTGTAGTGGTAGCTCAGAGTTGTCTTAATTTGCATTTCTCTGATTAATAATGATTTGGAGCATATTTTCATATGTCTATAAATAGTTTCAATTTCTTCGTCTGAGAATTGTCTGTTCATATCCTTTGATCAATATTGTTTTAAAATACAATAATTTGACAGTATAAAGTTGAAGTAATGCTATGTAGGAAATGAAATGGTGAAATTAGAAAACTAGGGAAAGACTTGGTACTTATGAAGGATGATGTCATCCACCTTCAGAGAAACAGGACAAAGAATAATTTCAATTATGTCAATAATGTCCAAAGAATAACAGTACATATTACACATATATGAATGTAAATGAGTATTATTATGTGTATATATTTTGCATGCATATGTACATATATACATATATGCACACAAACACACACATGTATATATACATATGTACTTAATTGTAGCCTTCTTTGCAGGGAGAAAGGAAAAAATAAAAAGTGCACATCAGAGAACAAAATCAAAGTACAAGAAAGCAATGATAGCACTCAACATAATATGTAGTATTTATTATTTAAACTTTCTTGAAATGGAAATTTATTACTCTATTTTGAATTTTTTATGTCCTACTGTGCACATAGCAATATTTTCCTTTTCCTGTTTTGTATTTAAGTTTAAATTTAAAAACAACAAAAGAAATTATGGTACTTGGAATAGGATGGTAGCATACATAAGAATTCAAAAGAACTTTTAAAATAGTTGTGTGAATATTAAATTCTGACTAAATGTGGGGGAAGTTAGGGCAGAGGGAATCCTTGGTAGATGTTCATTCTATCACACCATACCAAGAATTAAAAGCTGAGTTCCTATTAAGAGGAACATTTTCAAAACGATCTGATATTGTTACTACTAGATCATTTTACTGCTTTTTTCATTATTTCTTTGAGATTCTTGACGAAATATTCTCTGGATAAACTTATTTTGTCTAGTTCTATAGTATGATTGACAGAGCATTGAGTAACTTGGGATTGCCATTTTTATTATATTAGCATGGTCCAATCACAAGCAATTAACACCTAATCATTTAAGTCTGTCTTTATTTCAGTAGTTATGTTCATATTATTCCTTTGTATGTCTTGATGAGTAGACTCCTAAATATTTATACATTTTATCGTTAGCTTGAATTGTAATTTTTCTTTCAATTTATTCCTGCTGGGTTTTGTTGGTAACGTACAGAAAGGCTGCTCTGGAAGGAAGAAATTTAGCAAGCCTTAATTTGCTTTTAAATCACTGTTCTTATCACCAGGGGAGGGAGAAAGAGGATCTTGTGGGTTACAGGGGCCATCTCAAGTTGCAGTTTTTCAGACACAGAAAAAGAAAAGTGCCTCTAAAGGCTGAACTTCGTAATAGCTTTTTGATATTCACGGAATACAATATGGTTGCTTGCTTACAGCCACCTGTACCCTTTATCCTTCTTCTTACACCTAATAACCTCCGTTCCTTCTTCCTTTTTCTCCCCTCTTCCTTCTTTCATGGCCTTCCTCCTGGTCCCCGTAGCTCAGGAAGTTGGGTGAACCCCAAATTAGATAGTCCTGACCACTGCTCGGGATAATGGGGGTGATTACCTCACAGAGCCCCCATGACAAGGCCCTCATCACACAAGTCTTGGCTCACACGACCCCAGTAGTGCAAAAGAGAGAGATGGAATTAGGAAAAACTGCCATGTTTGGCACCGGCTGAAAATTCCCCTCCTGGGGAAGAGGGCCACAGCATCAGGGGGTGCATGGGCTCGCAGGGGACAAGGAGACCCCCCTTTGGCTGGTGGGTGCCGGTGAACTTCCCTGGGTGGGTTAGGCTGGGGGAAGGGGGACGAGCTGGAATCCCAGGTCCCCTTGATCTTTGCGCTCCTATGCCCATTTTCCTGGGGATGAGGGGGTGGGGGAAGATGTCTTGCGCCCTCGATGCCCCTCATGGGGTCACCAAAGCTAGGGAACCTTAGAGTCTCACATTTTGCAGATAGGGGAACTGAGCCCCGAAGGATTTAAGGGAGTGGGTCTAGGTGGGCGACCTCAGGAGCCCCGGGTTCGCCGCTCAGGACGCCTCCTCGGTTGGGCCTACGCACCCACAGCCGACTGGTTGCGGCTGCGGAAAGCCACCTCTTTTATGGCCTCTGTGCCTGTCGGACTCCCAGCACCTTGAGCCGAGGAGAGGGAGCGAGCCGAGGAGCCCAGTTCCTCCCTCCACCCCCACCCCTCTCCTAGCCCCGCTCCGCCCCAACCCGGCCGCCTACATCTTCGAGATCCTTCTCGAACCCAGCAGTCGCCGTTGCCCGAGAGCTGACGAAAGCTGCCGAAACCGAGGCGGGTGGCCGTAGGGCTGGGGGTGGGGTGGGAGGGAGGGCTCGGAGCGGCGGCGCGCGCGCCTCCCCGGTGACTGAGCACGCAGGCGCAGAGCCCAGTAACTGCCGGTTGGTGGCTGCTGAACCGCAGTGGGGGAGAGACGCTTCGAGGCAAGCTGCGGCGACCCAAGCCCGGCCCCTGCTCCCTCCTAGCTCGGTCCCGGCCTCGGCTCCGGCCCTCAGCTCCGGCCCCGGCCCCGGCTCACCGCCCCCTCCTTGCCCCTCGCAGCCCCGACGGCGAACCTGCAGCAGGCGCCCCTCCCAGCTCGGCGGTAGCGGCAGCGGCAGCATGTCTGTGGTCGGCATCGACCTCGGCTTCCTCAACTGCTACATCGCCGTGGCGCGAAGCGGCGGCATTGAGACCATCGCCAATGAGTACAGCGACCGGTGTACCCCGTGAGTACCGCTTGGACACTCCTGTCCAGACTCCCTTCCCCTGCCGCGGGGGGCCGATACTCCCCCCCTCGTGCTCCTGCGGGTTCCCTCCCCCCCCCCCCCCCGGCTCTTCTCTGGGCCTCCCTCCTAGTGCTGCCGGGAACCTCTTCCTTGTGCTCCTCTGAGTCTCCCCCTTTCTTGCTCTCCGACAGTCCACCCCATCGTGACCACTTTCTTCCGGGGTCCCCTCCTCGGCCTCCCTCAGTGCTCCTGAACATCCCCCCGCCCCTCCCCAGCTCCTGCCTCCCCTCAAAGGGCTTTCAGTGCTCCCAGACCTCCGCCCCACTGCATCCCAGCTCCCTGCGCAGAGTTTGTCCGTTGCGGGGATATCGTCCTCATCATCCCTGGGATACTGCACTGGCCCGCTACAAATCCCACTCCCCCCATCTCCCTCGAGTGCAGTCCCGTCTATGTCAAAACAGGACCTTCTCCGGTACGGTCCCTTCTCCCTGACACTGCCCTTGATCTCTCGACATTCCTTTGCCCATCCCCCATGTTCCCCGGGACTTTGCCCCGGCCTGCCCGATGCTTCTATGTACCCCACTTATGTTGCCCAGGCTCTCACCCGGCACTCCATCTCCACAGATCGAGATGTCCCATCTCTCCTCAGCCGGTGACCTTCCCCCACCCCAGTCTTTTCCCTTCTTAAGAGACTCCTCATCTTAAATTCCTGCTTCTCCCCTACCTACCCCCCCCCCACACACACACTGTCTCTGCCTCCGTGGATGGGGAGGTGAGGGGGAGCTGCACTTAAGGAAACTGCCCCTCCTCCCATTGCCCTCTAGCTGGTTGGCATCCATAGCTTGGTCTTCACTCCTCTGCAATCTCCTACCCACCCTGATGAAGCCAGAGTGTGTGTGGTGTGTGTGTGTGTCGGGGGGAGGAGGGGGTGTGTGATATAATGGAACCCAGATTGTGTCACTAGAGGATTCTAGTCTCTGGGTCTGCCTGCTGGTGCCTGTATCGTGCGCTCCGAAATTATTCATGGAGCATTTCCGTATATGCTCAGAAAATACACAAAAAGGAGTCCAGTCCTGTTCTCAAGGAGCGTATAGTCTACCCAGGGCACATGGTTCATAGCTGAGTCAATACAAGGAGAGACTCTTCTGTGTGACTGGGAAACAAGGATAGGAGAGTTGATGAGGAAACGAAGGGAAAGAAAAGGTGGCACTTGAGATGAGCCAGAGGGAAACATGCTAGGCATCCATTCGAGATGTTATTTCAGCACCATGTCCTTCGGTGTCACCTCTTCAGCCTCTCTTTGCCTTTGGGGCAGCAGACTTCCCTCCTAGAAGGAGCATTCCTGTTTTGGAGTCACATAAAACTGCCTATAGTCCCAGCCTATGCCAGAAAGGAAGTATATTGGGATCTAATGGGGAGTTTTGTGTTTGATCTCCTATGACCTTGGGAATCTAAAGTGATGGCACCCATTTTAATGGAATCATTAAGGCAAGAGTTAGTTTCTCAACTTTTGGTGATGGCTATAGTAGAAATCTATTCCTCATACTGACTGAAGCATAAGGCTTTTTATGTAGACTAGGCAGTGGAGATGTGTGTCATCTTGTTATATATTCATGCTTGTGCAGTGACTCTAAAGATTGATGAAAGTGTTTCCACAAGTTTCACTGCTTGCCTGGGAAGTTTGTTGACAAAGAGGTTTATGTGGGTGAGGAAAGATGTGTCATAGAGGTGTAGATTGCTTTATTATTAAAGAATATTGTGCAGTTTTAAAAATAATGCATTTAAATTCCTAAAAGAAAACCACAGATTGGTACATAATTCATTTATTTGTAAATTTGTATTATGTAGCAATTTACTAAGAGCTATTTATCCCAGAGAAACTAGTTCTTACCTATAGGTTATAATTTCATTCAGATCATGATACTCTTTGGTCATGTTAGTCATAAAGTCTTTATTCAACTTAAATTCTGTACTAGTTTTGAGTTTGAAGCACAATAATTTACCTAATTCAAGTTTTTTGTTCTTTGGTTTCAGTGTTTTTTCTAGATGTGTACTATTAATGTATATGCATGCCTGAAGAGTCTGTATTGTACTGTTGGCCACTCTCCCTTCTTGGAGTTTTCTCTTTCTATGAAGCAGTAATTTCTGTTTTTATCAACTCTTTTCCTAGCAGCTCATTAACTGCAGGATAACTGGACTTTGTACAGATACATATTAGGAATCAATGGGTTTTCAGAAAGCATGTATTGTCTTCTTGTCCAGAAAGCTGGGACTTTCTGCTAGAAAAGCTAACTAGACTAGAAAAGCTAACAGCCCTTCTTTCTGCAAGCTCCAGTTCTGAAATAGCAAATTGAGGTGAGGTATTCTACCTAATCTTTACAGAATAGAGGCTGAAGTGACAGAAATTCATCCATTCTCATACTCAAAATACTTGTAGTAAATAGAGGACACTAGTCTCATAGAGACTGGACTTGAAGAAGATTTGGATTATTTCATTTTAACCTTGCAAAACCAGCTTTTATTCTCTGTAGCCATGGTGCAAAGGTTACACATGACAAGCATTGGCTTTGGATCAAATTTCTTAGACTGGGAGCTCTTTGAGGGCAGCTACTATCTTTTGCTGCCCCTCCCCCCTTTTTTTATTCCCAACACTTAGCATAGTGTCTGGGTACTTGAGAAATCCTTGCTGATTGACTGAAATCTTTCCAAAATTACTACTTGAGGATCTTTGAACGAGTCAAGCAAAATTCTGAGCCCCATTGTCCTCTGTGATTTGGAGGGGGATGAACCTGATGGCTTCTATGAACTGAATGAGGATTTTAAAAGATTTATATTTCGTGAGAAAGGAGCCCAAATAGTAAAGAAAATTAAACTAAGAAATATGAATTGATAAATTTATATAGCATTTGAAATTACAAAGCACTTTATAATACATGATCTCATTTGATAAAAATTTCCCTGTGAGGCAGGTGTTTTTATTTTACTGATGGAAAAAATAGCTCAGAAAGGTTGTGATTTTCCACTTACCTAGCAAGTATTTGAGGCATTATTCAAACTCAGGTTTTTTATTTGTACTCCCAGGCCAGAACTTAATTCTTTCTACCATGACAAAAATGGAAGCTGTAAGTTTGGAGAGGATATTGTGGTTGTTCACTAATCTCTGCCTGTAATTGTACTTCTAAACAGTATCTATTTCAGAATTTATACCATCTGTCTATCCATCCTTCTATCTTTGGACACTCATTCTTTCCACAAACATTCCTTGAATGTTTACTATCTGAAAGGCAAAATTTGATAGGGGCCCATTATTGTCTAAAAACATCCAGATATTTCATCACAGATTTTGAATTAGCTGTCTTCTGAGGGAAAAAAACTAACAAATTTGTAAAAATGAAAGAATCTATTGATTATTTGTATCTAACAGTATTTCAGTTTTTCAAGATGTAAATGTTGTTTAAGAAAGATATATGTAAGGACTTTATTATGTTGCAACAAATAAGTACTTACTAAATGCCAGGTGCTGTGCAAAACTCAGAAATACAAAGAAAAAACAAAAAAAGTGTGTCACTCTCAGGGAGCTTAAATTCTAATAGGGGAGACAAGATAGAGTTGTGTGTATATATATAGGTAATATGTATTAGAGGCATCATTAAATCCCCAGGTATCATAACTAAAAGTTTAAAATTTTATCCATTATACTTTATGAGGTCTTCCATAACTCATTTGGCATCTGTTCTATACAGACAATTCATTCTCATTAAATAAAGAAGTCCAGTAGGGTAAATTTAGGAGATGAATTGTTATCAGAATTCTTAGGTTTTAGTTTTGGACATATTACTGTGGGAACATGGACAAGTTAATATAAATTATTTCTTAGCGTTTCAATAAAATTGGGATTTTTGTGCTCCTACCCTCCTCTATCTTCTTTGAGATTAGAACTGTTTTGCCTTTTGTCCTAAACCCAGTGCCTTGCACATAATCCTTTGAAACAAGGTGTTCTTTTTAAGTATTGTGGCCTGCAGTATCTATGTCCAGGTATCCTGGACTGCTGTAACTAAACTAAGAGGAAAATTAAAACTTTTGCACTTTGCTTATTTGGGGGGATGCTAGGTGGTGCCATAATGCATAGAGTGCAGGATCTGAGATCATGTATTATATATAGTGCTTTGTAATTTCAAATGCTATATAAGTTTATTAATTCATATTTCTTAGTTTAATTTTCTTTACTATTTGGGCTCTCTTTCTCACAAAATATAAATCTCTTTTTAAATTCTCATTCAGTTCATAGAGGCCATCAAGTTCATTCCCCTCCAAATCACAGAAGACAGTGGGGCTCAGAATTTTGCTTGACTTGTTCAAAGATCCTCAAGTAGTAATTTTGAAAAGATTTCAGTCAATCAGCAAGGATTTCTCAAGTACCCAGACACTGTGCTAAGTGTTGGGAATAAAAAAAAGTGGGGGGGGGGAGGTAGCAAAAGATAGTAGCTGCCCTCAAAGAGCTCCCAGTCTAAGGAATTTGATCCAAAGCCAATGTTTGTCATTTGTAACCTTTGCACCATGACTACAGAGAATAAAAGCTGGTTTTGCAGGGTTAAAATGAAATAATCCAAATCTTCAAGTCCAGTCTTTATGAAACTAGTGTATTGTATCTACTATAGAAGTATTTTGAGTATGAAAATGGATGAATTTCTGTCATTTCAGTCTCTATCCTGTAAAGATGTAGAATTCCCCCCCAACTCTATTTCATGGTTGGAGCCTGCAGAAAGAAAGGCCATAAACTTTCTAGTCTTATCCCAGCTTTCTGGACAGGAAGACAATGAATGCTTTCTGAAAACCCATTGCCTCTTAATATGTATCTGCACAAAATCCAGCTACCCTAAGCTGCTGGGAAAGGAGTTGATAAAAATAGAAGTTACTACTTCATAGAAAGAGAAGACTCCAAGAAGGGAGAGTGGCCAATAGTATGATACAGACTATTCAGGAATACATATGTATCAATAGTACACATCTAGAAAAAATAAAAGCAAGGAACAAAAACTTGAATTCTAATCTGGCCTCAGCCACTTTATAGCTGTGTTCCCCTGGACAAGTCACTTAACCTTGTTTGCCTCAATTTTTCATCTGTAAAATGAACTGGAGAAGGAAGTGGCAAAACCAGTTTAGTGTCTCTGACATGAAAACCACGAATGGTTTAAAGAGTCAGCTACAACTGGACAACAAAATTGCCTGGTTTAAGAACATTTCTAAATTAAGCTTTTGTTTAAAAAATTTTGTACTCTTCCTAATTCGTTTCAGCCACAAACATTGATTGAGGGCCTTGTATGTGAAGCAGTATTCTAGGTGCTAAGAATGTTTGAGGAGAAAAATACCCTGAAAAGAACTTTAAATTACACCGCTATAGTGTAGCTCAAGATAGGAAATTATTTAAGTGCATGGAAATATTTTGTTGGCCTTAAAGTTTAAGAGAAAGTAGGAGAGGTAGTGATGTGAGCTGCATTTTGGAGAAAAGGGAAGTGGCAGTTTTTGTTCCAGCTAAGGGCAGATGGTGATTGGGGGGGTGGGGGAGGGGGGGGTAAGGACATGAAGTCAGAAAACAGAATAAGGTTTCCTGGACTCCCAAGACAGGGGCCTGGAGTCAGAAAGATTTCTGCCATCTAGGAGCAATGTAAATCCTGAACAAGGTACTTCTCTCGGTTTCCTCATCTGTAAAATGGGCATAATAATAGCACCTGCATCCCATTGGTAGTGAGAATTAAAGGAGATAATTGTTAAGGGTTTTGAGCAAGTGGATATGGAGGTGATCAATGGATTGATGATTGTGGTCAAGATGGACCATCCAAAAAATTAGAGGGGGGGATAAAATAGGGGGAGTAAACTTTTATGTCTTATTTTGTATTACCTCATTTTTTCCACAAATGTTAATGCATCATGATTATAATGATCCAAAGATTGTGTCTTGTCTCTGTCATTTAAAAAAATTCCAACCTGTATTTATTAAAGAAATTGTATTTAGGCAATGGGAATCCACAGATGAAAAATCCCAGAACCAGCCAGCCTTTGCTCTCCTGTAATTTGTGTTTAGCCTGGGGATATGGTGTGTAATCCTATAAGAGGTAGATAGCTAGGGCCCCTGGTGTCATTGATATTTGTTGACTGTTCGGCAGAATTTATCTCCTTAGGGACCAGAACTGTTTCTCTTTGAATCACTAGTGGCCTGTAGGTTGTACGCATTTAATAATTTGTTGAATCAGGAAAAGTAATGTTTGAGTACCTCCTGTTCTGATGTTAGAGACTGATTTTTCAGTTGTGTTGAAACTAAGAGGGAATAAATGGAGGGGAATAAATATTATAGGGAAAGACAGGCTACAAGCTTCAGGTGCCAAGCAGAGGAGCTGAGCCACCTAGTCAGCACTTAATACATGTACATTTTTATTCCTTCTTCTTTTGGAGGAAATGGGGCAGCATTTCTGGCTCTTGAGCAGAGGATTCACAAGTAGGATGGCTTGAGAACCAGGTCTCTGCCTTCATTAAATTCAAGTATATGAGTTCTAATGTATCTTCTTTATTTTTCCTCACCTGTTATCCTGACATGTTATAAATTACCTAATGAAAGCACTAATTATTAATAATAAATATTGTTGCCCAGTTAATGTTTCACATCCAATTCTCAATAATGATGATAATAGATAGCATTTATAAAGTACTTTCAGGATTGCAGATCATTTTGTATATATTAGTTTATCCTCACAATAATGATATAGGGCAGCTGCTGTTACTATCCTTATTTTACAAATGAGAAAAACAGCAAAAAATGTTTTTAACTTGCTCAGGGTCACAGCAGAGCAAATATCTCAAGTAGGATTTGAACTTGATGGCCTAACTAAGGCCTTCATTCTTAACCACTATGTCTCCTAGCTTTGTTTCTAAGCAACAAATTAGAATTCTAAGATCCTTTATGGAAGTGTTTTTAGAAACCTCTCCTAGCTTATGTACTGTAGTTGTGCAGTAGATATTGAGGTTTGATGAGATTTTTCCAGTGGGTTTTGAATACAATTTGGTATTAAACTTTAAATTTTCCCTCATTTGTGTTTGTGTTAGCTAATATCTTAAAAAACAAAACAAAACAACAACAACCCAACCCACAGGAGTTCTTAATTTGAGGTTCTTTAGAAACTTGTTTTAAAATTTTTATAACTTTAAATATAATTAATTTCCTTTGTAATCCTATATATTTTAGTTTGTTCATTTAAACATTCTGAGAAGAGAGATTCATAAAGCTTTAGTGTCTCAAAAGTTCATAATACAAAGAACATTGACTCCTTGTCTTAAAAAAATGCTTTTGACTCTTAAACTTGGAAAGTACTGTTTAAGACCTAACTTTTGGATAAAGAAGGTAGTTAAAATTAGCAGTGTATGCTTTAAAATACTTTAAAAATTGGCAGTAGCCTTTTATTTACTTCTTTAAAAGTAATTCATACATTTTTAGGAATCTATATTATGTAACTGTGGGGACATAGGCATACATACATATGAATATACATGTACATTAACAGACTGGAAGAACCAAATTTCCTATATTTAGGCCACACTAATACTCCATTTAGTATATTTCTTAAGAGTCGTGACTTAGAAAGCTTTATTTAGGCAAAGCTTGACCTGGCCTGACATATAATCAAAACTTGGAGTCAATGAAGAAAAGTGTCCTTTCTTCCATGCTATTTAAGAAAAACCTGGTTTCTTTTGACCAGGAGGTTTGCCTGAACAAGCTAAATGGACCAGCTTCTACTTAAAAATACTTTGTCAAAATGCTGACATTAGCATGAGCAAGCTGATCAAGAAATACAGCGAGAAACTAGAATAAGCAACAGTTTTCCATTCCAGAATTTCATAGAAAACAAGAAGCCTGAGGGCAGCCAGCCAGGTTAATAGAAGACATCCCAGCTCTATGAGAGAGAGATCTTAATACACTTGTAATTTTTAAGGCTCTGTATTCAGAGGCAGCAAGAGAGCTATCTGCAGAGACCCAAAGGAAAAATATTGGAAGTTCTGGAAGCTCAGAATCATTGCTTGAATCCCAAGATACAGGGGAGTCTAACCAAGAGATGAAGGTATAGGAAGGAAAAAGATAAAAATGAAAATATAAATTCTGAAGGGAAGAATTTAGAAGAAAACTTTTATTTTAAAAGAGAACTAAGTAAATCCTACCCAAGTAATAGACTATCTGAAAATTGGAATAGATTAAACATGAGACTGCAATAAAAAATTAGAACAAAATCAGAATGGGAGGAGGGGGGAGTACACAGGAGGAGGGGATATTAATCTGAGGTCAGATAACAAGAAAAAACAGACCTGGAAAGCAGACCAATAAGAGAATATTTGAGAATAATTGGACTCTCTTATAATTGTCATCAATTAAAAATCATAGACAACACTATATTCTAGGAAGTGTTAAGATGAAAAATACCCAAATTAAGGATTAAGAGCCAGAGGGCAAAATAAAGATAGAATTCAGGAGTCACTTCTTGAAAGGAAAAGTCCCAGGAATGTTAGAAAAAATTCAGCGTTCACATCGAAGAAAAAATTATGAATAACTACTCAGATATTGAGACCACGGAATCACACAAGATCTGATAATTTGCTACCATGAAAGATCTGGGAATATGGTATTCAGAAAAGCTAAAGAGAAGCTTATAATCACAAATACCTTAACTTGCAAAACTTTTTCATAAGAGAAAAAAAAAGTGCCATTAATGGAAAAGAGGACTTTCAAACATTTATAATAAAAAGATCAGATCTGAGTAGGAGCTTTGAAATAAAACCCCAAAATTCCAGAAGAATTTAGAAGAAAACTTTTATTTTAAAAGAGAACTAAGTAAATCCTACCCAAGTAATAGACTATCTGAAAATTGGAATAGATTAAACATGAGACTGCAATAAAAAATTAGAACAAAATCAGAATGGGAGAAGGGGGGAGTACACAGGAGGAGGGGATATTAATCTGAGGTCAGATAACAAGAAAAAACAGACCTGGAAAGCAGACCAATAAGAGAATATTTGAGAATAATTGGACTCTCTTATAATTGTCATCAATTAAAAAGCATAGACAACACTATATTCTAGGAAGTGTTAAAATGAAAAATACCCAAATTAAGGATTAAGAGCCAGAGGGCAAAATAAAGATAGAATTCAGGAGTCACTTCTTGAAAGGAAAAGTCCCAGGAATGTTAGAAAAAATTCAGCGTTCACATCGAAGAAAAAATTATGAATAACTACTCAGATATTGAGACCACGGAATCACACAAGATCTGATAATTTGCTACCATGAAAGATCTGGGAATATGGTATTCAGAAAAGCTAAAGAGAAGCTTATAATCACAAATACCTTAACTTGCAAAACTTTTTCATAAGAGAAAAAAAAAGTGCCATTAATGGAAAAGAGGACTTTCAAACATTTATAATAAAAAGATCAGATCTGAGTAGGAGCTTTGAAATAAAACCCCAAAATTCCAGAGGAACTTAGAAAGGTAAAGTTTTTTTAAGGTGTTAGAAAGAAGCCACATCATGATGTAATGATACCATTCTAATTGAAGAAGAAAATAGTACCTTTTCAAAACTAAAATGAAATGATATCAATTATGTTGAAAGATTTAAATAAGAAAAATGGATCCTAGTGGGCGAGTTGCTTCTTTTCTGAGCTTTACAAGGAAAAAAAAATGGAGGCTAAAGGAGGAATTGTGTGTGTGTGTTTGCTGTTTTTCATAAATCAAGGGAATTTGAGAAAACCAGACATGAAGAGGAGGAGTAGTGGTAGCAGTAAACATTAGATGAACCTCACTTAAAATGAAAACAAAGGAAGTTTGAACACAATATGCAAAAAGGCTTTACCTATGGAAAGGCATCAGACACAATATGGGGAATATAAAACAGGTAGATTATGAGGGAAAGTAACACTAAGGATAGGATAGCTATAAGGAAAACAAACTTTATGAATCTGACTCTTTAGAAGGTAAAAGGTAAAAAAAATATATAGAGGTAGAATATGAGGGAATGCCTTAGATTTCTTAGACAACTGGGGAGTGGGGGGGAGAATGGTAGAACAGATGATGATATATGAACAACAGAATATTCCTGCTCAGGAAGAGATGGTGAAAGGCTATTGCAGAGAATAATGGAGCGGATGAAGAGATGTAGAGTACAGTGATCTCTGAACCAAGGTAACAGTTTATTTAGGCATAGTTAACATTGTAACAAGTAATTTTGAAAAGTGGGAAAACTCTTATCAATGTAATGACTAAGTTTGCCTTTAAAGGACATAAAATGAAGCTTGTTACCATCTCTTCTCGAAGAGTGGTGTTAGAGACAAGGTGCAAAAAAAAAGACAAGATACTGTGTAGATTGACTGTTTATGGCTGTTATGTTACATCTATTTCTCCTCCACCCCTTGGACCCCTTCTTGATTAATGGGGGAGGAAGGGTCAAACCACAAAGGGTAGTTATCCATAACACCAAAAGAAAGGAGGGTTATTGAAAATACAATTTGGAAATTTGTTCTGCTTGAGTATGTAATAGATTTAGTTTTTCATTTTTTTAAAAAAAATTAATTTAAAAAATGCATAGAAGGCAATTTATACCCCCAAATAAATAAAAGGAAAGGGATTCATATGTATAAAAAATATATAACAGCTCTCTTTGTGTTGGCAAAGAATTAGCAACTTAGAGGAAGATGCCCATCAATTGAGATGTAGCTAGTCATGATATATGATTGTGATGTATATATGACATATAATCTCAATTGTACTTTAAGAAATAATGAAGAGGATGATGGACAAAAGCAGCTACACCCAAAGAAAGAACACTGGGAAACGAATGTGAACTATCTGCATTTTTGTTTTTCTTCCCGGGTTATTTATACCTTCTGAATCCAATTCTCCCTATGCAACAAGAGAACTGTTCGGTTCTGCAAACATATATTGTATCTAGGATATACTGCAACATATCCAACATATAAAGGACTGCTTGCCATCTAGGGGAGGGGGTGGAGGGAGGGAGGGGAAAAAAAAAATCGGAACAGAAACGAGTGTCAATATAAAGTAATTATTAAATAAAAAATTAAAAAAAAAGAAATAATGAAGAGGAATTGTTTCAGGGAAACCTGAGAAGATTTTTATGAACTGATTCAAAATGAAGTGAGAGAACCAGAACAGTTTATACAATAACAGCAATATTTTCAAAATAATCAACATTTAGAAACTCAGTAACTCTGATCAACACAATGATCCACCACAATTACAAAGGAGTCATGAAGTGAAATGCTGCCTACCTCCAGAGAGAAAGTAATACTAAGGATAGGATAGCTATAAGGAAAACAAATTTTATTAATCTGACTCTTTAAGAAGTAAAAGGGAAAAAAAAAAAAACACAAAGAGTTAGAATATCAGGGAATGCCTTAGAATTCTTAGACAATTACAGGGATGGCTGAAGGTGGACTCTGAATAAAATCAATGGAATCATTTTTTCTTGTTTTTTTTCTTTTTCTTTCATAAAATGGTGAATGTAGAAATTTAGTTTTCATGATTTCATGTTGGTACTGGATTTTGTATTCTTAATTGGGTGGGGAAGAGGAAGGAGAGAATCTGGAACTAAAAAGATAAAAATGAATGAAGGAAAAATGCACAGAAGAGAACCAAAGGAAGCATGGATAAGCAGGCTAGTTTTTAAAGTAACCTGTAGAATGTATTATAAATCCTTGCAGTACCAAGGTACATGAAATGGAGACTCATGTTTGCATTGAGTCTTCTTTTGTGTTCCCTTTTATGTAGGAATGGGGATGAGGCTAGGGGTATTTAAAAGTTCAGAGTAAAACTTTTTTAAATGAACTGATTCTCATTATACATGAATTATATCTTGATAACTTGGCTAAGTTTTTTTTTTTTTTTTCCTGAAAATTATCTGGATTTTGAGTTAGAATCTGTACTTTGGTTCCAGTTACTCTGGGTTTCATTTTCCTTATCTGCAAAATGAAAAGTTCAGTCTAGGTGATTTCTTATCAGTTCTTATCAGACTTAAAGTGCTCTGATATATCTAAATTTTTCCCCATTAGAAATTATATATTTTTGTGAGCTGTTAAAAGTTATGGACAAAGGAAATTTTAGAATTCATGCTGTTCCCCTTTTTTCTCCCCCAGACAATTGGTGTTAATTGATTTGCCCAGGGGACACAGCCAGGCAGTGTTAAGTGTCTGAGGCCAGACTTGAACTGAGATCCTCCTGATTTCAGGGCTGGTGGATTCATGCTTTTAAATTTTCTGTTTTGATAGTGTTACAAGATCCAAGGGGAAAAAACACCTGGGGCTCAATATTCAGCCACTCATCATCATTTAGAAAAGCTAGAAATTGTATATTAGATAGATAGATGTGTGTGTGTGTGTGTGTGTGCGCGCGCGCGCGCGCGCGCGTCTTCCAATCATTTCAGTTTTCTTTTGGATGCAGAAACTTTATGAGTACTCCAGTGGGAATAGTCATGAACAAAAGTGTTTTTGGAATTATTAAAGCAGATAATGTATATCTTAAAATTTTTGTTTAACAGGTAAATAAAGGGTTTTGCAAGAGGCCCTGTTTCATTATGTGTTTTTTTCACCCTTAACCATCTGATAAATATCTTTTTATAACTATATTCAAAAATCTGATTTTAGCCTTTTAAAAAATTGGATTAAATACAAAACTAGAAAAGAGAGAGAAAGAAAAGCAAAACATTCACATGCCCAGCAGAATATATGGGAGGATTCAAAATATATTACAAGAAATTATATTTCATGAGTGTCCCATCTTTTTTTTTTTTTTTTTTGCTTTCTTATAGGTTGTTCTTTTGTTCTCTGCTACATACATTTTTTACTTTATTTTTTTTCCTCCCTCCTTTTCAATCCCCAACCTCCCCCAAACCAAGCTACAGTTTTAAGCACACATATATTTATATAGACACATATAAACATACTCAACATACATATATATTATATTCACACTCATCCACAAACCCCTCACACACATGCATAGAACTGTATGCATACATAGCTACATATACCCACACATAGGCAATTACTCATGTAGACATGCATCTAAAACAATTATTAGTATGGCTGACATGATGTGTATCTCTCTTGATTCACTCTTTGACTTTTCTAAGATCAAAAATCTTTTTTAAAAGAAAATCTATATGAAGACAAAGGGAGTACTTAAGAAATATTCATTCTCTCTGTCATGGAAAAAACTGGAATGAAGACTTGAGGACAAGGGAAACTTTAATTTTTCCTTATCTCTTAGATCCATGAAATTATACATAACCATTATAGTATACATGAAAGTTGTATTCCATCCATTTCACTAGAATAACTGGTAGAACAAGGAGGATAGTTGAAAATGACAAGGAATAAGACTATATTTTCTGCTTTCCCTATAGTGTCTATTCACTTTTTTTGTC
Source organism: Antechinus flavipes (assembly GCF_016432865.1). Taxonomy (NCBI): domain Eukaryota; kingdom Metazoa; phylum Chordata; class Mammalia; order Dasyuromorphia; family Dasyuridae; genus Antechinus; species Antechinus flavipes. Next base: position 171,702,750 of record NC_067403.1, on the reverse strand, counting down.
TGCACCTAGTGTCACGGTGGTCCTCTTCTTGTCTCAGTTTTATTTTATTATATCTCAGTATTGTTTAAATTATTTGAACTTTGGCTTCCTTTCAGGTTCTTAACAGTTTCATACCTAAACTATTCCTCTGGGTTCCTAACTGCTTTTCTGTTCTTCCCAGGTTAATTGTCCTAAAGTAACATTAAACTCTAGAGTACTGCTTAATTAGAAAACCTTGAATTGTTTACTGAGTAATGCCAAAATTCTTAGTCTGCATTCATAGCAGCCAGCATCAAATCTGACCTTAACGTGCCTTTCAAATCTTATATCTCACTTTTGCTCCAATGACTACTTTGTATTCCCCAAATATTATTCAAGCATTCTGACCTCATAGCTTTGTTCATACAGTTTCCTTTTTCTGAAATGCCTTCTCCTCCTCCTCCTTTACTTATTTGCCACTATAGTGTGGTGCAAATATTTTGTAGAGCAACTTGGAAATACAAAGTAAAAAGTCACAAAACTAATCACATTTCCTTGGTAAAGTGAATATGAGCTTCCTGAGAGCAGGGACTGTTTTTGACCTTTCTTTGTGTTCCTAGCATTTAGCATCTAGCAAATAGTATGTGTTTAGTAAATGTTGATTGATTAACTGACATCTTAAGAATACTAAGAAGAGCATCAAAAATATAAAATATTAATGATTTCCTTGTTTATAATATCAAAAAACTACAATCTATGTATCCAAAAATTACGGACTAGTCAAAACAAGCAATTAAAGTGTTGTGATATTTGTTCAATTATCAATCATCCTGACTCTTTGTGACCCTATTTGGAATTTTCTTATCAAAGATAGTGGAGTGATTTGCCATTTCCTTCTCTAGCTCATTTTACAGATGAGGAAACTGAAACAAACAGGGTTAAGTGACATGACCAGGGTCACACAGCTAGGAAGTGAGGCTTGAACTCAGGAAGATGAGTTGTGATATCAAGATGTCATAAAAGGTGAATATTGAACATACTCTAGAACATGGAAAGATATATGACATGAAGCAAAGCTAATTTGCAGAAATGTAGATACCTACATGTGCATGGGATCTGTTCTCCCCCTCCCCCCACACACACCCTCACAAGAACAAAGTGAAAAGTAGCAAATCTAGAGATAGATATAGAGGCAAAGAACCAAATATATATCCTGATAGGTTGGGGTGGGGGAGAGTGTTGGTCTGTTAAATCATTTTATTCAGCTTTGTTTCCTAGGTATATGACCCTGGGCAAATCACTTAACAGTCTGTTTACCTCAGTTTCCTCATTTGTAAAATGGAGATAATTATGGCAATCTCCCAAGTTGTCATGAGGATTAAAAGTGATAATAATTGTAAAAGGCTATATTGTTAGTAGCTATCATCGTGTTGTTGTTAAAAGTTAAGGTTTTATGGAAGTTTATTCCTGTGTGATGTATTTTTTTATGGTACTTTTGTGAAAATGTTAAAAATAAATCTAAAACCTCAGTACTTCTTTGGCTTTCAGTCTTCAGTCTAACTGATTATTGTCCAACTTTTATTCTGTATTCCTCTGGGCATTTAATTTGTGCCTTTTAGAGTAGGCTGCCTCATATCTCTTCCCCTATCAAGTAGATGATAATCTTCTTGAAATCAGGGATTTGATCTAGTACACCCATATATTCATTTGAGTGGTTCGTAGATTGTAGGTATTTAGTATATGTAAAATGTTGAATCTATTCAGAATTGTTACTAAATAAACTTTTTCTTGGTTGAGATGGGAGGATTTTTTTGTAAAATGTAATGAGTTTAATCGGTTTTTCACAGTCAGTTAATATGTGCTAGCAGAGTACTTTACAATAAGATTTATGCTACAAATAGTGAGGGCTTATGTACTTTAGAATGAATCTTTTAGATTCATATTCTCCTATAAATCATCTTTATTATATATTTTGAGATCTATTGTTTAGGAATGAAGTTTGTTAGAAATAAAAGAACTGATTTGCCATCTTAAAATGTTTTATAAGTTGCATTAATTACATGATTGTATATTAATCCTTAAAGAGTTGATTTTTATAGTCACATGCATAAGAATAAATTACAAACATACTAGAAAATTTATTTTGGTTTTTTTTTAACCTGTTAACCCTCTTTCCCTCCAGAGTTATCATTACTTTTAGTAGAATCTGACTATTTATTCTTTTCTAGGGCTTGTATATCTTTAGGATCCAAAACTCGAACCATTGGGAATGCAGCCAAAAGTCAGGTAAATTAAATTTAATCTTGGTGGTTGCTTAGAATCATAAATTTTGGATTAAATATGCCATAATACAAATTATAGAAAAATCTTAGATTAAGAAGGGGGAATCCTTATTAATCATACTCAGTAGGAAAAGGAGGGAAAAAAGGTATGCATAAAACAAAATCTATAATTATAATTTTGTGTTACATTTGGTTTTTGGCCATAATATTTTAATTCTTATTTGTATTTTGTACACATTCCTTCCAAAAAACCTTGAGCTTGAATAAAGCATAAACATAACCTGAAGCTACTGTTAACCTAGAAATTTTTCTATAGAATTTCTATAGAAATAGATTTATGGTCTGATAACATTATTATTATAATTATATTATTATAACATTAGTCAAAATAGTTCACAATTATTTTTCCAAAATAATTGTGTTGTGATGCTGGTAATGTATGTTAAAACATAATTAAATGTTAAGATTTATGTATTTTATGTAAGACCATATCTGCATACCTAAAAGAGTATCCTGACAAGAAATTCTCATCTATGGGGAGAATATTAGGAAAAAGTAAAAAAAAATTAGAGAATCTTTATAAGAGATGAAAATAATTGAAGCTGTCACTAATTTATGTAGAATGTATTTTTTAACATTTTTGAGTTGTGTATGTTCACCAATAATAAAACATTTTGTATTTTAGTTATTATAACTGATTTTCCTTTCAACTTTATTTTTTTCAGTTTTGATATCTCTTGAATTCTTTTGAATTTTAATGTGTACCTGCCTGAATCTTTTTTTCCCTTTCTCTATCACCAATATAACTTTATTAGCCTAAAGCTCTACTTATATTTGTAGGTAATTTCTGTTTAAATATTTTTCTCTCCCTTTCTTTCCTTGTATCTCTAACCATTTGGGAGGGTGGGGGGAGGAGGTAGTTTCAATAAATTTGTTTTCTGCAAATACTTCAATTTGGATGAAAATTAGGCTCACTCTCAGTTCCATTTCAGAATTGGACTATGAGCTCACCCAACTCTAATGCGTGTGGGCATGATAGTTTGACTAAATTTCTGGATACATCACAGAATTCTTACACTTTCTGAGGAAAACAGTCATGTCATCTTTACTAAATAGCAGGCTGACTTGACATTGGACAAAATAACATTATTCTAGCCATGTAATGATAAATTGTATTTAGAAACCAAAGTTCATCCTTTTTAGATTTGAAAGTTATGGCTGTTTTCTTTGAAAATTATTGCAATTTGTACTTTGATTTGTTACTCAATTTTTTTTTAAAGTCTGGTGCATCCCCCATAAGAAATATATTTAGTTAAAAGAAATCTGACTTCCAGAAAGTCTCATGGGTCATAGATGTAGGATTTGATGCTCTCTTAGTGGGACCTTAGAAGTTAGGAATTATGTGCAGAACATGAGAAGCTTAATCATAAGTTGAATCTTGCTTTGAGGGAATATAGAATTTAGCAAAGATTGGAGAGGTGTGCTTGTGGGAATAGACAGAACCAACCTGTGGATTTCTTAGTTTAATGACCACAGGTCTAATTTAAGAATCTGAATTGTTCCAAGGTCATTGAGATTGTTATTTAGTCATGGATCTGGTAAGTCAGTAGGATCCAAGTCCCTCCAGGTCTGGTACTTTATTCACTTTCCCAAACATTGCTTTTTATAAGTAATAAAAGAAGATGAGAAATAACTGACAAGAGGTATTGATATGTAGATTATTATCCTTCCTTATAAAAAATACATTTATTTTGAACTTTTTCTATATCTTAGCAAAGTAAGGAGCAAAAGCTTTAAAAGAATTGTGGGAAGAAAAAATATTTGCACCATTGATAATTCAGTTGTTTGAGAATTGATATTAAGTATGTATTTTATGTATGTTTTATCTTAAAATTTAGATATGCAGGAAATACAGGTTTTGTTTTTTACTTGTAAAGGGCAAAGGTCTGGTGATATACTTTGATTAATAAAAATATATTTTTTAACAGATTGTTACAAATGTAAGAAATACATTACATGGCTTCAAAAAACTTCATGGACGGTCTTTTGATGATCCCATTGTGCAAACTGAAAGGGTTAAGCTTCCTTATGAACTTCAGAAAATGCCAAATGGAAGTACAGGAGTTAAGGTACCTATCCAATACAATAACTTGATAGAATCAATAATTAAAAAATCCAACTATGAGCATGTCGTTTTGCTTAGTCACATTTTCTTGGCAGCTAAAATAGTTTCACCTAGATTTCAGTTCCTTTCTATTCAAGTGGTAAAAAAGTGTATCAACATTTTTTTGTATCAAGTTTTTGAGAAGACAAAAATATTTGATTATTTTACTTAATTTGATAATAAAACTGACTCTTAGAAATTGCAGAGGGGTAGGGAGAATTCGAGCTATTGCTAATTATGGAAAGGACCAAACTGGTTTGAGGTTTGTATTTGAAAAAAAAAATTTGTAATTATTGCAGAAATATTTTGAGATATGTTAAAGATATTAAATAAAGGAAACATTTTTGAATGGCATCTATTTACATATATATATATATATACATATATACATATTTTTGTTTTGTTTTGTTTTTGTTTCTGTTTTTGCAGAGGCAATTGGGGTTAAATGACTTGTTCCAGGGTCACATAGCTAGGAAGTGTTAAGTGTCTAAGGTCAGATTTGAACTCAGGTCCTCCTGACTTCAGGGCTGGTACTACTGTTAAGATTTTTTAAAAGCAAGCATAAGTGTTTACTTTGCTAAAAAAAAAGAAAAAGAAAAAGAAAGAAAGAAAAGAAAAAAAAGAAACTTTTATGTTCAAAGCTATTGTACATGTAAGTTATTTATGTTATCAGAATGTAACCTTGAGACTAAAATACCTTCTCTTTGCTCCTTTTAAACTAAGATTTAGTTTTTTGTATTTTGCTTAATTTTTTATTGAAATTCATATTATAAATGAATATTTTATGAGGAAAAGTACTCTGAAATCATGCAGATATAGTAAATTTAGCTAAAACTAGTCTAGTAGAGAGTTTATATTTACATTTTTCTTGCCTTTATTGTTAAAAAATAAAAGCAACTTCTTGTGAAAGTGGAGGAAAAAATAAGGAATGAATAACACGTTTTAAAAAGTCATTTTTGTTGAAATGAATATTTTAAAGATTGTTTTTGTATTTCAAGATAGCTTATTCATTTATTTTTAAATTTTCTGGAATTAACTTGATAGCTTCATTAAATATTTATTTGTTTTGTTCACTGACATTTTCCTTTGTTTTCAGGTACGGTACCTAGAAGAAGATAGGCCTTTTGCAATCGAGCAGGTCACTGGAATGCTATTGGCCAAACTTAAAGAGACTTCAGAAAATGCTTTGAAGAAGCCTGTGGCAGATTGTGTGATTTCAGTAAGTTTACTTTGATCAAATCAACACCATTCTTGGATTGTTGTAAGGTTCCAATGAGATAACTTATGTAAAGTGCTAGTTTTATTTAATATTACTTTTTATTGTATTAGTGTCCTATATGTTCTATATTGTAAGGATCTGATTCTTTTTTCTTTCTGTTTTCATTTTTTATTCATTTCTGCTAAATTCAATTAACGTCTTTTTTCAACATGAGAAGAGCTGGAATGTAAGAATATCTTGAAGGAACAAGCTGTGTCCATTAAAGTAGAACATTTCTTTTTTTGTTCATGAGGCAAAGAAAATAGAGATACAATGAAATTTTTTATTTCAAAATAAAATGGTGATAAAAAAATTTTTTTCCATTGGGTTATGTGTCTGATCCTTCTTGTGTTAAGAAAAGGAAAAAAAAAATTCATTTTTGTTATAGCTTAAAATTTTTCAACTTGTCGGTTACAATTAGCCAGTAGATATTGGTGATTTTAGTGGCTGAATTCCCAAGAGTACATTCAGTATAACCACCACCCTTTTCTGAAACCTTTACACCACCAGGTGTCCCTAAACCATTCGCCCCAGAAGTTATCAGCAAAAGTGAGTTTATCTTTCTTTTTTAAAGTGGGAGATGATATGCAAGAGAAATTGGGATTTTCATAAAATATACCCATTGAAACATTAATTCTGTACTCTTTTTAGAAGTTGGATCACTTTGTAATATATAGGCTATCATGATCATTATGGCATGCCTCCTATGCTGAATTCCTTTTAAAGAAAATCTGAGATGTCAGAAAATTTCATTTATGCTTTAGAGACAAGGTGCTTTTTGAAGCAGATTTATTGAATGCTTATTCTACTATCGTATTTTTTTTTTTCTGTTAAGTACCTGACTTCCTTCCTGAGAGTACCTGACTCATTAGGAAAACCTTGTTCTAAAAGAATCATAATATGTTCAGTAAAAAGAGGGTTGGATGTAGGCAAGGTGCTATGGTTCAAGCCCTGGCTGGGGAAGTCACTTTACTTGGAGTCTCAGTTGTTTCTACTATAAAATGGGTGGAATTAGATGACCTTCAAGTTTCCTTCTGTTTCTGTCTGGTTCTATGATAAGTCCTTCAGAGTAGGGGTGGGGAGATACTGGTTCCATTTATCATTGCAGCCCAATTTAAGAGTTCAGTACCATATACACAGCAGATAGATTATAGGAGATATATCTTCATGATTATGCCATTCTGCCAAATGGTTTTCTATTTTCTGATTTAGAGACTTGTGTGCAGTTGGAGGTGCTGGGAGCCAATATCAGTCTTGCATCAGTACCCCAGATTTTTTGGGAGGGAACCAAAATCCATAAAGGGGTGGGTGGTGAGGCCTTGATTGGAACAGGGGAGAATGCCAGGAAGAGCCCACTTCCATCCTTGTGCTCACAGGGCAGAGCAAGTAGCTTCACCTTTCTGTATTTTCCCAGCACTGTCCTAGAGCTTGGTAACTTAATAAAAATCTGTCACAAGAGGCAGCTAGATAGATGGCACAGTGAAAAAGCATCAGCCCTAAAGTCAGGAGGACCTGAGTTCAAATCTGGTCTCAGACACTTAACACTTCCTAGCTATGGGACCCTGTGTAAGTCACCCTTAATTGCCTGGCATAAAATAAGTAAATGAAGGAATGAATGAATGAATGTCCCTCACAATGGGAATATGCTCTTTCCTGTTTGGAGATGATGATGAAACTGAGAGTCTCTGGGAGGTCGAGTGCTTTGTCCAAGATCATGCAGGGTGTTAACTGTTCAGGGATGGTCTTGTGTTATAAAAGGCCGGTCCTAAACACTCTCAAAGATGTTGTTTCTTTTCCTTCACTGTACTTGAGAATGAGAACAAATAGTCAGCCCAGCAGCTCAGCCTCTTCTTTTCTTTAGACAGAAAAGGCTCAGGAGGAAAGGGCTACAAGAGAAATCACTCCAGGGGCTATTTCATTTTCTCACAGGATAGCTAGTTTCTTTTCAAAGAAGTTTAGTCACTAGCTTTAGTGCCTTTAAATCAGAGCTTTCCTAAATAACTATGATTTTGTTTGCTCTTATTTTATTGAAATGCTTCTCAAATTTTGTGGCTTACTAAGAATGTTTACTTTTTTAAAGAAAGGATGTGTTGTCACTTAAATAGTGTCCCTACTCTTGTGCAATAATACTTAACTACTAAGGCTCAGAAATCATGGCAGTACTAAAATATTTTCTCTTTCATTAGGAGAATAGGTGTTAAGCAGAACCAGGAGATCATTATATACCTCAACAACGATACTATTTGAGGATGTATTCTAATGGAAGTGGGAAATCTTCAATAAACAGAGCTAATTCAGTTTCAATTGATCAATGATGGACAGAAGCAGCTACACCCAAAGAATGAACACTGGGAGATGAATATAAACTGCTTACATTTTTGTTTTTCTTCCCGGATTATTTATACCTTCTGAATCCAATTTTCCCTGTGCAACAAGAAAACTGTTCGGTTCTGCACACATATATTGTATCTAGGATATACGGTAACCTATTTAACATGTAAAGGACTGCTTGCCATCTAGGGGAGGGGGTGAAGGGAGGGAGGGGAAAAATCTGAACAGAAGCGAGTGCAAGGGATAATGTTGTAAAAAAATTACCCAGGCATGGGTTCTGTCAATAAAAAGTTATTAAAATATATATATAGATATATATAAATATATTTACATATATCTATATATAAACATATATATTTATATATATGTTTATATATAGATATATATATATATCTAGGGCCTGTTAGCAATTTTCTTTAGTGAAGACTGGAATGTAATATTAAACCTTTATCCACAAAATTCTAACACCTATTCTCCTTTTTTTTTTTTTTTAAATAACTTTTTATTGACAGAACCCATGCCAGGGTAATTTTTTTTACAACATTATCCCTTGTACTCACTTCTGTTCCTATTTTTCCCCTCCCTCCACCCCCTCCCCCAGATGGCAGTCTTATATATGTTGAATATGTCACCGTATATCCTAAATACAATATATGTGTGCAGAACTGAAGTTCTCTTGTTGCACAGGAAGAATTGGATTCAGAAGGTAAAAAATAACCCGGAAGAAAAACAAAAATGCACAGTTTACATTCATTTCCCAGTGTTCTTTCTTTGGGTGTGGCTGCTTCTGTCCATCCTTGATCAATTGAAACTGAGTTAGATCTCTTTGTCGAAGAAATCCATTTCCATCAGAATACATCCTCATACAGTATCGTTGTTGAGGTATATAATGATCTCCTGGTTCTGCTCATTTCACTTAGCATCAGTTCATGTAAGTCTCTCCAAGCCTCCCTGTATTCATCCTGCTGGTCATTTTTTACAGAACAATAATATTCTATAACATTCATATATCACAATTTACCCAACCATTCTCCAATTAATGGGCATCATTCATTTTCTAGTTTCTAACCACTACAAACAGAGCTGCCACAAACATTTTGACATATACAGGTCGCTTTCCCTTTAGTATCTCTTTGGGGTATAAGCCCAGTAGAAACACTATTGGATCAAAGGGTATGCACAGTTTGATAACTTTTTGAGCATAGTTCCAAATTGCTCTCCAGAATGGCTGGATGTATTCACAATTCCACCAACAGTGTATCAGTGTCCCAGTTTTCCCACATCCCCTCCAACATTCCGCATTACCTTTCCCTGTCATTCTAGCCAATCTGACAGGTGTGTGGTGGTATCTCAGAATTGTCTTAATTTGCATTTCTCTAATTAATAATGACTTGGAGCATATTTTCATATGGCTACTAATAGTTTCAATTTCTTCGTCTGAGAATTGTCTGTTCATATCCTTTGACCATTTATCAATTGAAGAATGGCTTGATTTCTTATAGAGTCAGTTCTCTATATATTTTGGAAATGACAGGCCCTAGATATTTTAACACCATAGTGTTCTAGCTTCATATGAGAATTCGTGGACATGTACCTCATATTAATTTAAATTAACTGATAGATTCACATCAAAATACTGAGTAGATCTACTTTTAAGTAAATACAAAAATAAAAAGTGGATTTCCAAAATATAATAATAAAATATAAACATATTAAACTGTTTACTTTTTATAAATTAGTTCCTTGAAGGTATTTGTAAAATGTCATTTATTAAATCTGAATTTTCAGTGGTGCTTATTATTTAGCAAAATTCATTGATAATTGAATAGATCAGAGAGTTCTAATTTTCAGGGTTAGGGTAGGGTTTGCCATTTAAATTAAATTTTAAAATATTTTATTGTATTATTAGAAACCAACAGCAATAAGAAATATAATTTTTAAAAATAAAATTATAAACTTCACACTTATTTTATGCAAAACATATTTATGTATTAGCCATGAAAAGCAAGAAATAAAAATTTTTTTAAAGTATACTTTTGTCTTTGCTTAGTTCATCTGTTCTATCTCTGGAGGTGGATAGCATAGTTCTTCATGGGTCCTTTGGAAATGTCTTAGATAATTGTATTGAACTTAGTAAAGATTTTTATACTTTATTGTCATTATAATATTGCTGTGTTACACACTTATTTTTAAGAAAATTAGAATATTCAAATCTAAATGGTAAAATGGATAGAACTCAGACCTCAAGAAGACCTCAGTTCAGATTTGCCTTCAGACAATTGCTAACTCTAATCCTAAGCAAGTCACTTAATCTTATTTGCCTCAGTTTCTGCATTTGTAAAATATGAATAATAATGCCCACTTCCCAGCTTTATTGTGAGGATCAAATGAGATAATTTTAAGGAACTTTAGTACGATGTCTGCATTATATAGTAAGGACTATATCATTATTATTAATTTAAATAAGATACTTAGCGATATTTTTCACTCTTTAGCTCCTTTGGACCTTGTTTGATGTGTTATGTTTGTTTGGAAATTAAATCACACTTATGTTCTGTTTTTGAGTTCTATCCAAATCATAGAATGTACATTTCACAATTTTAACAAGATTTGATTATTTCTTTTTTCTCATTTAATGAGTCTCAGTGGATTCTTGATGTTGCCTTAAATTTTGTATAATCACCTTACTTAATTTTGCCCTTTTCATAATTGGAACCTTAAAGTTAAATTATGTTATATAGAACTATTTAACTTAACTCACTGTTTCTCAAATGCTAGATTCCTAGTTTCTTCACTGATGCTGAGAGAAGGTCCGTGATGGCAGCTGCACAAGTTGCTGGCTTAAATTGTTTAAGGCTGATGAACGAAACCACTGCAGGTAAATGCTCACTAGCAAAAATGTGCTGTTGATTTTTTTTTTCTAGTGAATGCAATGGATTTCATTAGCCTTCAAACTTATTCTGATGTGCTCATTTTGTAAGGATTTTAGTTTGGAAGTGGTTAACTCTTAGTTTAAGCAGAAGGCTTTTGGAAGCCTCAATAAGTTTTTTTTTTTTTTTTTGGTTTGTTTTTAATGTTAAGATGTGCATTGGTCAAAATGTAGAATGAAAGGGAAATAAGTTGGCAGATAACCAAAAATAAAATAAATTCATTCTCTTCATAAATAATAATGTTTTCTTATTGCATTAAACTTTAAATAAAATAATTTAGTGGTAATTGATCTCCAAAATGGCTGAAATCATAGGAATTTTTTTGTTGTTATTTTTACAGTTGCATTAGCATATGGAATTTATAAGCAAGATCTTCCACCTTTAGAGGAGAAACCAAGAAATGTAGTATTTATTGATATGGGGCATTCTGCCTACCAAGTCTCAGTTTGTGCTTTTAACAAGGGAAAACTTAAGGTAAGTAAAAAATTTTCTATATTTGACTATTAATCTCTTACTAAAAAAAATTCATGTAATTGGTTTAATAAAGGTAATGTATAGGTAAAGAATTCTTATGCATTTACTCCAAAGTGGAACCTGTTAAATACTGGGTGCAGATGCAGGTGATTCAGGCTTGCCTTCTAGGAGCTTACATTCAAGTATGGAAACATAGCACATAAAGACAAGGGAATTAAGATGATACAAAAACTAGGGAAGGTCAAGTAGGGATGAGAATGACTTGATTTCTGATATGCCAGGTAGAGGATTCATCCCTCAGAACCTAGTACTCCAGAGCCAGACTCCAAAGTTGATGCCAACTGTGACGTAGGCATCAATAGCGATAGGAAGTAGTTTTCTAATAGGATAAAATAATAGAGTGCCTTGTTGTAATAAGATTAGGAAGTGGACTTGTAATTTCACTGATAGAGAATTTCTAGAGGAGGAAACTTCTTGGCCAGTGCAGGTGTGCACTTCCTCTGTAACTTGTGGTGTTAGGGAATAGCTTAGGCCACTGAGGGGTCAAACCACTGGATGATATTCACAAAATCTGGAGATGTTGGAAATCTGAAATGAAGCAAATTCTTTTGAATTTGAAGATGAGTTTCCTATATCCTGCCTTAAAACTAGACCGTTAGGCCTTTATTGGCATAAGGAGCTCCTACCAGTCAAGATGTTTCTTTGCTAGGGCAAGTTAGAGTCTTCTCTGCTATATATAGATTTCCTATTGATCCAAGTAGAAACCTAAACCCAAATGGGTTTTTTTGTTTGTTTGTTTGTTTTTTAGATTCAGGGTTTACTCTATCCACTGGTGCCCTGTTACTTTTCCTTTAATACATTTAATATTTATTTCTGGAAACGTTTTGGGTAGGAGTTAATGAATACCATTTTCTGATGTCTTTATCTTACATTTTTATACATTATAATTTATGTAGTTTTGCTGTGCTCAGGCTTAGGCTTTCTCACATGCCAAAAACATTTCTTTGGAAAGTACTTCAAGTCAGACAAGAAGCATTTATCTAGCAGCATTTATCAAATACTTAATATGTGCCAGGTACTGCACTGTGCTTTGGATTGGAAATGCAAAATAAGGCCAAAACAGTTCTTGCCCTGGGAGTATGTTCACTCTTAACAGAAGAAACAATTTTTACTGCATCCATTTAGATGAGCAATCTAAAAGCTTAAGTTCCTGGCTATCTCCTCACTCTACTTTGTTGCCATGCTGTTGTCTGCTGTGTCTTTATCCCTACCTGTATTTTTTACTTTTCAGTACTTGGCTACTTTATTTTTACCTGAGTTTTAACAAATCTTGAATAAAATGAATATTTTCACTTGGTGAAGAGGCCAAGAGAATTTGTATATGAAACTGAATCTTTTATATAGACCCTCCTTTTTTTTTAAGTGTATTACAAATTCAAATGTAACTTTTTCAAATATTTTTTTCCAGTTAGATGTAAATATATTTTTGACATTCATTTTTTAAAATTTTTGACTTTTGAAAGTTTTAAAAAGAATGTTCAGTCTGCATTCAAATTCCCATCAGCTCATTCTCTGGAGTTGGATAATATGTTTCATTACAACATGAAACTTTTAAAGTTCTCTTGCTTATGAGCCCTTCTGGGTTTCTGTTCTCTTATCTTTTTGCAAGATGGAGTAGAGAAGGAGGATGAGGAGAACAAATTGTAACTTCTCTCCCTCTTGCTTAAACTCCTCTTTTTTCTCCCTCCTCCTTTGCCATTCTCATGTGTCTATTGTTTTCATTATTGCTAGATAGAAAGTTGCTTCTCTGGCACTAAATATTTTTGTGTTATTCTCATCACCATCCATTCCCATCTCAGAGCTCTTTTAGAAATTTAATTCTGCCAGAAAGGAGGTTGCATACCAGATTAATACAGTAAAACCTTACTTAGTAAGATTATCTTGAATTTGAAAGGTTTCTTTGACTTTTGTCAAAAGGTAGTTTTTTTGTGTGTGTGTACTACATTATACATTTAATTGAAAAAGACATGAGAATAAGGACTTGCTTTTTGAAACCTAGTTTTTGTACCTTTTTTTAAAACTTAAGATAAATTATTTGTCTTTTTCAAGTATTCTTGAAAACAGATTTTTTCCTTAATATTTTATTTTTACAAATATATGTAAAAATACGGTTTTCAGAATTCATTTTTGTAAAATTTACTATTCCAAATTTTTGTCCTTCTCTCCTCCCTCCCTATTTTAGCAAGCAATCTGATATAGGTTAAATATATATGTCCAGTTTTTTAAAACATATTTCTATATTTGTCATCTTGTGTTTGGAAAAAAAAAAAAAAAAAGACCAAAAGGGGAAAAGTCCCAAGAAAAGAAAAGAAAAAAGTTGAAATACTATGTTTTGATCCACATTTAGTCTTTATAGTTCCCCCTCTGGATGTGGATGGCATTTTCTGTCCCAAGTCTATTAGAATTTCCTTGAATCACTGCATTATTGAGAAGAGTCTAATCCACCACAGTTGATCCTTACATAATCTTGTTACTGAATACAGTGTTCTCCTGGTTCTGCTGACTTAACTCAGTATCAATTCATGTAAGTCTTTGCAGAAAATTTTCCTTAAAAATTGTAATTCTTATTATGAGAAAAACCATTTGCATACATTCTTTAGCATCAGTAATAGATGAATTTTAAAATGGTCTGTGTCCATCTAGAGACCCCTACAACAATTTATCTCATTTGTTATCTTTACTCAGAGTAGTTTTGATCTGTATAGAAAATGTAGTGAAAGTGACAGTGGTGTGAACTTTTGAATCTCATGAATCAAAAGAATAGATTTAAAACTGGTATCTAGACATGTAGAATGTCATCATTTTTCCCCTCCCATTTTTTTATTATGAAGTTAATAAACATTTATTTAACACGAACTTTTCTATGCACAAAGAACTGGAAAAAAAGTTATATATGAAACTGTATCTCTTAGATTTTTTTTTTTAAGAATCTATTTAGCTTAAACAGAATAATATTACCATTCCCGTACTTGTCTGTATCCTCTTTGAACTCTTCTATGTATATCTTCCTCCCCATCACCACTTTCCTCATATGGCTTAGCCTTCTTCCAAGTGAAAGCTTTCCTGAATGACAAATATCTACATCAGCTATGTCTGAAAATAATCCATGTCTGAGCAGAGGTAGGGAAGCCTGTTTTACATCAACCTACTGAGCCTAGATTGCCCCATGTTAATCAGTTCTGAAGCCTTGTTTTTAATCTTTTGATGCTTTTATTGTAGTCACTGTATAAATTGTTTTCCTGATTTTGTGTTCTCTTTGCTTTGATTAGTTATAGAAATCTTAACAGGTTTTTCTTATTTCTAATGGTGCTGTAAGATTGTATCACATTTTTTATACCATAAACCATTCCCCAATTTGACAATCATTCCCCTTTGTTTCCATTTACTACAATAAAAAATACTTATGGATACTTTTCCATTTTTGATCTCTTTGATTTATATACCTACTGATTGTATTGTGGGGTTGAAGGTTCATAATGCATAGATATTGGAGAGATAATTCTGCTGTTTCCAGATTGTTTATGCTTATTTACAGTTCCATTAGCAGTGCCCCTTGCTTGTCCAGTCAGAGCCTCTACAACAATTTCTCTCATTTGTCATCTTTGCCCAGAGTTATTTTGATTTGCATTTTTCTTGATTTGGTTCATTTATTGAAAAGCTGCTGGTCTGTGAGAAGTAATTTCTTTCTTCCTCTAATTGTTTTTATGATATGTTTATTCTTTTGAAATTTATATGATATAAAAATTTTGTCTGAGTCAATTTTTTTTTTCAGAGATTTTCTGTAGTTTTTTGTTGGTGAGTCTTTACTACCCTATTGAGCAGTCTTTGTGCTACTTATATTAATTTTCCTCTGTATGTTTTGTTCCTAATCTGTTCCACTGATTAGCTTTTTTATATTTTAATCTATGCCAAAAAGCTTTTAGAAAAATAAATTTTTGTTAGTATCTTGTATTTAGCTCAACTAAATTTTCTCCTTTATTCCTTCTTTTTGCTCACTCAGATAAATACCTTTTATAACAATTTTTTATAAAGAGGAAAAAATCTGCAAAATGATTAATATATTTTAAAATATGCTATCATTAGATATCATATTCCACATTCATGGTCTCTACTTACGCAAAAGCATTTGGGGCAAGAAAGTTTCTTCTTGGGACCGCTAGATGGCGCGGTGGATAGAGCACCGGCCCTGAAGTTGGAGGACCTGAGTTCAAATCTGACCTCAGACAATTAACACTTTCTAGCTGTGTGACCCCGGGCAAGTCATTTAATCCAAATTGTCTCAGCAAAAAAAAAAAGAAAGAAAGAAAGAAAAAAGAAACAGTATCTTCTTGTTCTGTTCTTTGGAGCTAATTTTTCTTACTAATTTTTCAGAATTTGTTCGGTTGTTTGGTGTGATAGTTATTTCCAGTTATGTTACTGTAATCATTGTACATGTTTTCTTCGTTCTGCAGAGTTCATATAAGTCAAGTCTCTTATAGCATAATGATATCCCATTCTATTTATGTACCATAATTTGACTTCTCAATCCATAGGCATCTACTTTTTTCCTGTTCTTTTCTACAATAAAAAGTGCTGTTGTAAATATTTTGGCACATATTTGGAGCCATTCTTTTTGTCAGTGACCTCTTTGTGGTATATGCTTTGCTGTAGAATCTCTCAGGGCAGGTAAATGACATGGCAAACAGAATGCTAGGCCTGGAGTGAGGGAAAAGGCATGAGTTCAAGCCTGACCTCAGGCACTTATAAACTGTGTGACCCTGAGCAAGTCACTTAACCCTTTTTACTTTAGTGTTTTCTCATCTATAAAAAGAGCTCAAAAGGGAAGTGGCACACTGCTCCAAGTATCTTTGTCAAGAACACCTCAAATGGAGTCATGAAGGAGGAGTTGGTCACAGTAACAGAAGGATCTCTGGATCAAAGAGTGTTGATTTTAGTGGATTTATTTACATAATTATAAATTGCTTTCCAGAATAGATGTACTAATACCCAGCTCTACCAACAACGAATTAGTGTCCTGTCTTTCCAGAGCTCATCCAACATTGACCATTTCCATCTCTTTTGTTATCTTTGCTTAGTGAGGTGATTTTGATTTTGATTAATTTAATTTTGATTAGCATATCTCTTTTTATGAGAAATTTTGATTCATATCCTTTGACCACTATTAGAAAAATGGCTTTTGATCTGTGACTCTTAGATACCAAATCCTTATTTGAGGAATTTGATTTAAAGATGTTTTTTTTTTTTACCCAGGGGACTGTATGCCTTATCCTGGGATGCATTAATTTTGTTCTTGTTAGAAATTTTATGTAGTCAGAATTATCTCTCCAGTAATAAATTTTGTTTCTTGTATGGTTAAAAATTCATCTTTTATGTGAAATATATGTGATATCTACTAGCATTTTTTATAGTATCTTTAATGCAAATTGTATATTTATTATGGAATATGGTGTAAGATGTTGATCTAAGCCTAATATCTTATTTTCATATACTTTTATTTATACACATATGTGTGTATGTTTTTGTGTGTATATCTACATACATAGCTGCTTTGAGAACATTTGTAAAGTATTTTTAAATGATAAATACTGTTCTTTACATGGCAAATACAATCAAAGCTACTTGAATTTACATTTAATTTTTTTCTTTTAAATTAACCAGGTCTTGGCTACTACTTTTGATCCATATCTGGGTGGCAGGAACTTTGATGATGCTTTAGTAGATTACTTCTGTGACGAGTTCAAGGCAAAGTATAAACTGAATGTGAAAGATAATTCTCGAGCCTTGTTGCGCTTATACCAGGAATGTGAAAAACTAAAGAAACTGATGAGTGCTAATGCATCTGATCTTCCACTGAACATTGAGTGTTTCATGAATGACCTTGATGTTTCTAGTAAAATGAACAGGTACTTTTCAAAGTATTTGCTAATTTGATGTTTAGGTCACATATGATTTCTTCATTCTAAAACTGTAGAATACCGTATCCTTACTCTTTTTTTAAAAATTCTTTTATTTTTGCCTAAATACTTTTTTTTTTACAGGGGTCAATTTGAACAGCTTTCTGTTTCTCTCTTGGCCAGAGTGGAACCACCTTTAAAAGCTGTAATGGAACAAGCAAGTAAGTTGGAAATATTCTGATTGTCATGTTATAATTCGTCTTATTATAGTTATAGTGTGGGTACTTGTGGGTAGAAGTAGGAGAAATGTTACTATGTGATGAAAATTTGGTAGATTTCTATTCCTTCTAAGGAGAGTAGTGGGGAGTGGGATAGGCCAGACTGTGATTCAATTTTCTATTCCATGAAAGTAAATGATAATGTCTGAGAGCATTATTTCATAGTAAATAATTTTAATGGTTTTGGTAACAAATCAGCATTACAAAGACTTGACATTTGTGTATTAAAACGAATGTTTTTTCTAATTGTTGTTTGAAAATAATATTAAAAAGAACTTCTATGGTCACTAACCATCAATCTTTATTTTAAAACATTTATGATTTTTTTTCAAATAAAATTATCGTTCCCTTCAAAGCCAGACATCCAAAATAGTTTATATGTACATGTAACATTTTTTTAGTTGAGAAAAAAATTAGTTTTAAATGGTGGTCTCTCCTCCCCTCATCTAGTCCCCTCTAGTCCAACTACAAATCAGAATTTGAACAATGACTCTTCCTTTGTTGCCACCTTTTATTCACAGTGCTTTTCTGTCACAGGGCCCCTAATTGTCATGACTAAAATAAAATCTATTTGCATTTTGGTTGTATGATATTACAGGTCTTCTGATTCATCATTGTCTGTGAGTACATAAGTAAGTTGCCTGTAGATTGGGTTTAGCATAACTGTCTTCAAGAAGTGACCTGACCTCTCCAAGGTTTTATAATAGCAAATTGTGACTTTTCTTATTGGGGTCAGGTCTGTTTTCTTTCTAATCCTTTTTAAATCCCAGACAATTTTTTTTTAAATAACTTTTTATTGACAGAACTCATGCCAGGGTAATTTTTTACAGCATTATCCCTTGCACTCACTTCTGTTCCGATTTTTCTCCTCTCTCCCTTCACCTCCTCCCCCAGATGGCAAGCAGTCCTTTACATATAAATAGGTTACAGTATATCCTAGATACAATATATGTGTGCAGAACTGAACAGTTTTCTTGTTGCACAGGGAGAATTGGATTCAGAAGGTATAAATAACCAGGGAAGAAAAACAAAAATGCAGGCAGTTTATATTCATTTCCCAGTGTTCTTTCTTTGGGTATAGCTGCTTCTGCCAGACAATGTCTTTGTGTCCACATTTCTGGTTTAGACATTTGACACCTTTATTCCTCTTTGGTCTTTGTCTACCAGATCATTTGTGTATTTTTAAAGAATAATTTGTTGCCAACTGATGCATACATGTAGATACATACACACATATTATTTGCCTTTATATGCTAGAAAAAATATTTTAAGGTGATGAGAATCTAACCAAAAAAATTTTCTTTTCTTTTCTAGACTTGAGCCGTGACGAGATAAATAGTATAGAAATTGTGGGAGGTGCGACTCGAATCCCTGCAGTGAAGGAGCAGATCACCAAGTTCTTTCTTAAAGATATAAGCACCACCTTAAATGCTGATGAAGCTGTTGCAAGAGGATGTGCATTGCAGGTATAGGGGCTTGGAGCTGGGGCCTTTTCTATTATTTCTGGTAAAATTGGTATTAGTCTTGTCTCGCTCCCTGCAGTGCTGGCTTAGTAGATCTTGGCTTGAAACTAGAGACCCAAGTTCACCCGTGCCATTATGGGCATATCACCCTATCTGAACTTCATTTACTGATCTGTAAAATGGGACTAATATCTGCATGACTTGTTTCAGGGAGTTGATGTGATGTGAATAAGGTACTTTGTAAACCTTGAAAAGCCTAGAGATGAATGTTTTTATTGGTCCCAGGATACTGCTTGCTGAAGGGCACTTCAGGGTTTGCAAATAGGTACCAATCTACTGGGCCTGGAAGCGTGCCTGTGGACAGATGTTCTCTGTGAGTGGATGTCTGTCTGTGTATCTCTTGTGAGGATGAACCATGCCGGGGATTGAGCCATTGATTGATCACCAGGTTGGCAGCACAGGCTGAGTTCTCCCTATTTGTGTCACCCCTTTGGCCTTTGACTAATCTTTCTCAGAGTATTATGTTTTTCAAGATTATACACTGTAAAGTAATAAGAATGTCAGAATATTATGTGATGGCTGTTGTTTTAAAACAACATTCCTGGACCCTAGATTGGAAACACTAATCCCTATGATGGCCATCAGGCATTGTGATCCATCTTGACAATGGATCTTTTCAATGGAGAAGGGTCAAAGAAATAATCAGTCTTTTGAGAGTCAAAATATTACTAGAGCAATCCCACTATAGAAGGCCACTAAAGTGTGGCTTGAGTTAGGCAGGCCAGATCTTGGTAGACTTGGGGCATATTCCTTTTTTTTTTTTAATTTTTAATAGCTTTTTATTTACAAGTTATATGCATGGGTAATTTTACAGCCTTGACAATTGCCAAACCTTTTGTTCCAATTTTTCCCCTCCTTCCCCCCACCCCCTCCCCTAGATGGCAGGATGACCAATACATGTTAAATATATTAAAGTATAAATTAAATACAAAATAAGTATACATATCCAAACTTTTATTTTGCTGTACAAAAAGAATAGAACTCTGAAATATTGTACAATTAGCCTGTGAAGGAAATCCAAAATGCAGGCAGGCAAAAATATAAGGATTGGGAATTCAGTGTAATGGTTCTTAGTCATCTCCCAGAGTTCTTTCGCTGGGTGTAACTGGTTTGGTTCATTACTGCTCCATTGGAACTGATTTGGTTCATCTCATTGCTGAAGAGGGCCAGGTCCATCAGAATTGATCATCATATAGTTTTGTTGTTGCCATGTATAATGATCTCCTGGTCCTGCTCATTTCACTCAGCAGCAGTTCATGTAAGTCTCTCCAGGCCTTTCTGAAATGATCCTGTTGGTCATTTCTTACTGAACAATAATATTCCATAACATTCATATACCACAATTTGTTCAGCCATTCTCCAATTGATGGGCATGTACTCATTTTCCAATTTCTGGCTACTACAAAGAGGGCTTCCACAAGCATTCTTGCACATACAGGTCCCTTTCCTTTCTTTTAAGATCTCTTTGGGGTATAAGCTCAGTAGTAACACTGCTGGATCAAAGGGTATATACAGTTTGATAACTTTTTGAGCATAATTCCAAATTGCTCTCCAGAATGGCTGGATGTATTCACAATTCCACCAACAATGTATTAATGTCCCTGTTTTCCCACATCCCCTCCAACATTCCGCATCTTTCCCTGTCATTCTAGCCAATCTGACAGGTGTGTAGTGGTATCTCAGAGTTGTCTTAATTTGCATTTCTCTAATTAATAATGATTTGGAGCATATTTTCATAGTTTCAATTGATTCATCTGAGAATTGTCTGTTCATATCCTTTGACCATTTATCAATTGGAGAATGGCTTGATTTCTTATAGAGTCAATTCTCTATATATTTTGGAAATTAGGCCTTTATCAGAACCTTTGACTGTAAAAATGTTTTCCCAGTTTATTGCTTCTTGGGGGCACATTTCTTAACTTTTCATTGGTTTCATCACTAATCCGTATGGTTCCTCCAGACCATTTCTCCTAGAATTTCTTTTGAGCAGTACCCCAATTTATATAGTACTTTAAAGTTTACAAAATATTTTTCTCAGCTTCTACATATGGATTATTGTTCCCATTTCACAAAGAAAGGGACAAAATTCCAAGAGATGAAGATGACATTCCAATCAGTCAGCAAGCATTTATTAAGAATTTGCTATGTGCCAGGCATTGTGCTAAGCACTGGAAGAATGATAAAAAGCATTCTAAAAGAGGAGATAGTGTTCAGATAGCTAGGTACCAATTCCTCTCCAGCCTGTTTATTACATAGAAAGAATCAAGCACATATTATGATAGCCAAGAGTTTGGACCATTTCTCTATTAGGAGCAAACTCTCATACTTAACTCAGCAGGTAAAGAGTTTGTACAAAATAGATTGAAGATAATTTAAAATGAGCAGACTAATAACTGGGTGGAGTGGGGAAAGAACCAGCAAAAGCAGGCTGGTGACACATAAGATGCAAAGACGGAAGACAAAGAAGAGAGGAGACAGTACTGGAGGAGGGAAGGAGGGGACAAGGAATTTTAAAAATGGAGAAGTTAGGAAGGGCCAGTTTTATAGATACCAGAAGAAGATTTTATTTAATAATTCATTCAGGAGGAAATACCAGTGGAGCATTAGGAGGGTGACCAAAGTTAGCTAACTATAGAAAAGTTACAGGTGGGCTTTGGAGCCTATATCCTCTGATTTCGTATTCACTGATTTATTTCAATATAATTCAAGAGCTGTGATTGATAGTTGATCATTTTTCCAGCTATAAGTTTCCTTCAAATCTCATGCTATTAGACTTTGTCATATCTTAAAAACCAGTAGGAGTGATCTCTGATTTCATGTTTTAGTCTCCATTGTCACATTCTCATTTTGAGAAGTCTTCTGATAATAATGTGCAGAGGACTGGCCTTGGAGTCCAAATGAATCCTGATCATGAAATTCACTGTTACTTGACAATTTACTCATCTCTCGGAGCCTTAGTTACTAGATTTCCAAGTGTAACAGCAAAAACTTGGTCAAACCCAGGTTCTCCCTTTAAGAAATTCCAAAATATTTATTTTATTGGTTTTGAAAGAAGACAAATTGACCATCTTGTCCTCTTACAGAGGACTAATTTTTATGAGAAGTAACTTGAAAAAATACACTTCAGGATTGTATGATCAAGTAACTTGGCTCTTCTCAGCAAGTCAATGATCCAAGGCAATTCCAATAAAAAATGGAACATGCCATCTGCATCCAGAGAAAGCGAGCTATGAAGACTGAATGCAGATTGAAACAAATTATTTTCACCCTTTTTTCTTGTTTTTTTTTTTTTTTTCTCCTCATAGTTTTTCCCTTTTCTGATTTTTCTCTACCTGACTCATGGAAATATATAAAAAATTAATATTAATGTATACCACCTAAATTTTTTTTAATTTTAAATTTTAAAAAAAGAAAAATGCATGTTAGATTTTATTGAAGCAAATTTCTGTAGATAACTCAGTCATAAGTAGTATTTTTTCCTTGCGACTTATATTAATGCTTTATTTTTCAGTGTGCAATTCTATCACCAGCCTTTAAAGTTCGTGAATTTTCCATCACAGATGTTGTTCCCTATTCAATAACATTAAGATGGAAGTCATCTTTTGAGGATGGAACTGGGTAAGTCTGTTTTAAAACTCGTGTTTAGCAATTAACAAATCAGTTAGATAAATTAATTAAGCCTCAGTTTCTTAAAAAAGTTCTAAGACATCAGAAAATCAGACCATTCAGAAAAAGGAAAAATAATGATATTGTAACTTTGAAGTTTTGAGTTTTAGGACTAAATAAGAAAATAGCAAAATGTAGGTTGTCAGATCCTATTCTAACCTCATAAAAGTGAATTACTTACTCTAATTTTATATTTTTGTTTCTCAAACAGTTTAAATAAGTTACATTTGAATTTAAACTGTTTTCTTTTCTTTCTTTTTTTTTTAAATAACTTTTTATTGACAGAACTCATGCCAGGGTAATTTTTTACAGCATTATCCCTTGCATTCACTTCTGTTCCGATTTTTCCCCTCCCTCTCTCCACCCCCTCTCCCAGATAGCAAGCAATCCTTTACATGTTGAATAGGTTACAGTATATCCTGGCTACAATATATATGTGCAGAACCAAACAGTTTTCTTGTTGCACAGGGAGAATTGAATTCAGAAGGTATAAATAATCCGGGAAGAAAAATAAAAATGCAAGCAGTTTATATTCATCTCCCAGTGTTCTTTCTTTGGGTGTAGCTGCTTCTGCCCATCTTTGATCAATTGAAACTGAATTAGCTCTCTTTATCGAAGAGATCCACTTCCATCAGAATACATCCTCAAACAGTATCATTGTTGAGATATATAATGATCTCCTGGTTCTGCTCATTTCACTTAGCATCAGTTCATGTAAGTCTCGCCAGTCCTCTCTGTATTCATCCTGCTGGTCATTCCTTACAGAACAATAATATTCCATAATGTTCATATACCACAATTTACTCAACCATTCTCCAATTGATGGGTATCCATTCATTTTCCATCTCCTAGCCACTACAAACAGGGCTGCCACAAACATTTTGGCACATACAGGTCCTTTTCCCTTCTTTAGTATCTCTTTGGGGTATAAGCCCAGTAGAAACACTGCTGGTTTATCAAAGGGTATGCACAGTTTGATAACTTTTTGAGCATGGTTCCAAATTGCTCTCCAGAATGGCTGGATGTGTTCACATTTTCACCAACAATGTATCAGTGCCCCTGTTTTCCCACATCCCCTCCAACATTCCACATTATCTTTCCTTGGCTAGAGGAAGCCTTGGCTAGAGTGATAGCCAATCTGACAGGTGTGTAATGGTATCTCAGAGTTGTCTTAATTTGCATTTCTCTGATTAATAATGATTTGGAGCATATTCTCATATGTCTATAAATAGTTTCAATTTCTTCATCTGAGAATTGTCTGTTCATATCCTTTGACCATTTATCAATTGGAGAATGGTTTGATTTCTTATAAATTAGAGTCAATTCTCTATATATTTTGGAAATGAGGCCTTTATCAGAACCTTTGATTGTAAAAATGTTTTCCCAGTTTATTGTTTCCCTTCTAATCTTGTCTGCATTTGTTTTGTTTGTACAAAAACTTTTCAATTTGATATAATCAAAATTTTCTATTTTGTGGTCAATAGTGATCTCTAGTTCTTCTTTGGTCATAAATTCCTCCCTCTTCCACAGGTCTGAGAGGTAAACTATCCTATGCTCTTCCAATTTATTTATAATCTCATTCTTTATGCCTAGGTCATGAACCCATTTTGACCTTATCTTGGTGTACGGTGTTAAGTGGGGGTAATGCCTAGTTTCTGCCATACTAATTTCCAATTTTCCCAGCAATTTTTGTCAAATAGTGCATTCTTATCCCAGAAACTGGGGTCTTTGGGTTTGTCAAACACTATATTATTAAAGTTATTGGCTGTTTTGTCCTTTGAACCTAACCTATTCCATTGATCAACTAGTCTATTTCTTAGCTAATACCAGATGGTTTTAGTAACTGCTGCTTTATAATATAATTTTAGATCTGGTACAGCTAGGCTAAACTGTTTTCTTATTAAAATAGGCCTTCTTCCAGGTTTTTTAAAATTTTAAGTAGCAAGTTTTCCAACTTAAACTTTAATAGTTTAAATTTTAACTTAAATTTTACAAAAATTGTATTTGCTATTGTGCAAAATGAGTTATATCTGTGTAAAGTAAAAAAAAATTTTAAAAGTTGAAATTTTAATATTTAAAATTTTCTCAAGCCTACTACAGAGCTATTTCTTTTAATTCTTTGGTTGACACCCCCCCAAAAAAAAAAAAAAAGTTTCCTTACCCAAGTTTTTTTTTTTGTTTTGGAGAGAGGATAGTATTTTATTTAATGTTTCTATTCTCAACTATGTTATCAGTTCACTTGGGTTTTGTATGACTTCTTTCTGATCAGTGACTTCTCTTTTAGTCCCCAAATGCCTAGCACATAATTGACATTTAATAAGTAGTTATTGACTGGCTAATATAATGTTTCTGAGGGAAAGTGTTTTTGAATTTCATTCATAAAAGTTTTTAGAATATAATTTGTTTGTTAAGGACAGCTTGAATACACCTGTCCTAGTTCTGGCAAAATCCCATCAAATTTCTTTTATAGGACTGTATGTCATAAGCCCTCAAGAGAGATCATCTTAGTATGTGGCCTCCCAAGTGTTATGTGATCAACAAATCAGAAAATGGGAAAGATGGGATTTGTCTTCACCAAAACCAATATCAACAAAATATACTTTTCCATAACACTTCTCTACTCTGTCCACTGTTTCCCTTATACAAGTTATGGACCCTACTCTTTCTTAGCTGAGTGTTGATCTCTTGTGGCCATTATAATTTAACCCCAACTCAAATACTATTCACAGCGGCAGCTCCCATTGGGAAAAATGTTCCCTAACTTCAGCATATACTCTGCATTACCCCATGAGGGAAAATGTCCCTCAGAGGTCAGGTTCTTAATTCTGGAGCAGTGTAGTGGTTTTGAGTAGTACAGAGTAAGTTGATTTTTTCAGCAGGCATGGATAGATTGAAGCAATGTATTACATCATCTTCATATCTTTACTCTTATTCCTTCTCCAGGCTACTTTACTATCTAAAGTAATACTATCCTTCCAGTTTTTCCTTTCTCCAAGTTACAACTTAAATGTCTTCAATTCCTAATTGTCTTACCCCGTATAACCAATTCATTGCCAAGTTTTATTTTTTTCCCCCTCTATATGTCTCATTTCTGTTTTTGTTCTTAGAGCTACCAGTACTAGTTCAGACTCTCATCACTTCTCACCTAGACTGTCTCAAGTGCCACTTAATTTATCTTTCTCTTGTCTCATTCTTCAGCCACCCAGCTGCTCTGGTTTGAGCATGTTACTTAACTATTAAGTAAACAAACATCTCTTCCCCATTGAATATAGGATCAGATATTATTTCTTCTTCATTTCATTTTTTTTAACTTTCAGAATTTTTTAAGTTTGATAATCCAATTTATCCAATTAGTCAACTAGCATTTATGAAGCACCTGTTCTTGTTGGCCACTGTCTAAACACTGGGGAATATGAGCAAAGACAAAAAGTTTTTTTTCCCTCTAGAAGTTTTCATGGGGGAGACCATGTTCAAAAAAAGCATTTAGAATAAATTAGAGATAATCAACAGAATATATTACTAATATAGCAGTACAAATTTATGATTTATAAATAAATATGAACATACTAAAAGCTCATGCTCAAAAAATTTTTTACATCTAGTACCATTCTCTCATTTGATAGATTGGAAAAATGAAGTTCAAATAACTAGCAGATCACACATTGTCTTCTAAGCTAAATTTTCTTTTTTTCAATCAATAAAAAATCCAGTTTCTTTGCCTCACTGCTGCTCCTTGCCCTTTTTGCCTTCCTCTCCATATTGAAAAAGAAAGAAAAACAAAACCTAAAATATGTATAGTCAATCCAAACAAACTTCCACATTGATCATGTACAAAAAAATATATTGCAATCTGCACTCTGAATACATCACCTTTCACCAGGAGCTTGGTAAGCATGCTTTATCATGAGTTCTCTGAGTTATAGTTGATTATTAGGATAATAATCATTATTATCCTAATCAGATTTCAGAAGTTAGTTGTCTGTACATATTGTTATCAGTTTATGAATTGTTATCTTAGTTCTACTCCTTTTATTCTGAATCAGCATATACAAGTCTCTGATTTTTTTTTTAACTTTTTTTTTTAATAACTTTTCATTGACAGAACCCATGCCAGGGTAATTTATCACAACATTATCCCTTGCACTCACTTCTGTTCCTACTTTTCCCCTCCCTCCTTTCACCCCCTCCCCCAGATGGCAAGCAGTCCTTTACATGTTAAATAGGTTACAGTATTTATACCTAGATAAAATATATGTGTGCAGAACCAAACAGTTCTCTTGTTGCACAGGGAGAATTGGGTTCAGAAGGTATAAATAACCCGGGAAGAAAAACAAAAATGCAAGCAGTTTATATTCATTTCCCAGTGTTCTTTCTTTGGGTGTAGCTGCTTCTGTCCATTCTTGATCAATTGAAAGCTGAATTAGCTCTCTTTATCGAAGAGATCCACTTCCATCAGAATACATCCTCATACAGTATCGTTGTTGAGGTATATAATGATCTCCTGGTTCTGCTCATTTCACTTAGCATCAGTTCATGTAAGTCTCACCAGTCCTCTCTGTATTCATCCTGGTCATTCTTTACAGAACAATAATATTCCATAACGTTCATATACCACAATTTACTCAACCATTCTCCAGTTGATGGGCATCCATTCATTTTCCAGCTCCTAGCTGCCACAAACATTTTGGCACATATACAGGTCCCTTTCCCTTCTTTAGTATCTCTTTGGGGTATAAGCCCAGTAGAAACACTGCTGGATCAAAGTGTATGCACAGTTTGATAACTTTTTGAGCATAGTTCCAAATTGCTCTCCAGAATGGCTGGATGTGTTCACAATTCCACCAACAATGTATCAGTGTCCCCGTTTTCCCACATCCCCTCCAACATTCCGCATTATCTTTCCCTGTCATTCTAGCCAATCTGACAGGTGTGTAGTGGTATCTCAGAGTTGTCTTAATTTGCATTTCTCTGATTAATAATGATTTGGATCATATTTTTATGTGTCTGTAAATAGTTTTAATTTCTTCGTCTGAGAATTGTCTGTTCATATCCTTTGATATGAACTCCTCAATTGGAGAATGGCTTGATTTTTTATAAATTAGAGTCAGTTCTCTATGCATTTTGGAAATGAGGCCTTTATCAGAACCTTTGACAGTAAAAATGTTTTCCCAGTTTATTGTTTCCCTTACAAGTCTCTGATTTCTCTGAAACCACCCCCTTGTATCTTCTCTTATAGCACAGCAATCTTCTACTACACTTACAGCCATCCATTACTTGTTCATCCATTCTTAGTTGATGGGCACTCCTTTTGTTTCCAGTTCTTTGCCAATCAAAAGAGTTACTTTAAATTTTTTTGATGCATTCTTAGAGTTTGTTTTATTTAAAACTAATCGCTCACTTAATTTATCATCCTTTTCATTTTCTCTTTTATTTTTTCTATTGGGTGACATGTATTTATATATTAAACATGTATATACGCTTCCCTGCTTTGACCAATTCATATGACAGGGCAGTTCAAGAAGTGTCACCCACTTCATACTCTTGTTTGTATGGCCTTCATCTTGGGCATTCTGAAAATTTTAAGATAATTTCCCCCAACATTCATCTCTCATTCTTCCCTGCCCCTTTCCTTCTCCATTCCTTTTCCATTCTCTTTATATTTACATTTTAAGGTCTTGAAGATATAACAGAACTAATCCTTTGTCTTATGTGATTACATTCCCTCTATGGACCCAATGATGACATGTGTCCTCTCCCCAAATTAGAATGTAAGCAGTTTCTTCTTAATATTAGTCCTTTTTCTTTGTTTACCTCCTGTAGATTCTTCATGTTTACCTTGCAGAGGTTTTTCATAGCTCTGGTCTTCATCAGGAATGCTTAGAATTTACCTATTTTTGAAAGTCCATTCTTTTCCCCTGTAAGTTTAGGTTCAGTTTTGCTAAGTAAGTTATTTTAATAATCTAGATTCTTTACCTTCTGCAATGCCATATTTCAAGCTCTCTGTTACTTTATAGAAGTGGCTGCTATATCTTTTGTGTACCTTACTGTGGCTCCTTGGTACTTGAAATCTTTTTTTTTTTTTTTTTTTTTTTTTCTGATTGCTTATGGCATTGTTTCCTTGACCTGGAGCTCTGGATTTTGGCTGTGATGTTTCTGAGAGGTTTCTTTCAGAAGATGATTGGTGGATCTGGGCAGTTTTCTTTTAGAATTTCTTGAAATAAAATTTCTTTAAAAAAAAAAAAAAGGTTCATGATTTTCAGATATACAGAGATTCTTAAATTCCTTCTTTTTTGTTTCCCAGGTCAGTTGTTTTTACTATGAGATACTTTACATTTTCTTGAACTTGTATCAGTTTTTTTTTCTTTTTACTTTGTTTTCATATTTTTTCTTGTCTCTTAGGAGTCATTGGCTTCTATTTGATCCATTCCAATTTTCAGGAGGACAAATTTGCTTGGACAAGATTTTGTACTTCTTGTGTTAAGTTGTTATTTCCTTTCCTCAATAGCTTTCATTTAATTAATTAAAAACACTTAAAAACCCTGCCATCACATCTTCCAGAGATTCTAATAGAATTTGTGCCCAAGCTCTTATTCTTTGAAACTTTGCTTGAAGATATTTGGGAATCATTCTCTTCTGGGTTTGTGTCTTGAATTTCTCTGGCATCATAATAGTTTTCTATGATAAATTGGGATTTTTTTTTATCTGTTCATTTTTCCTGATATTAGGGCTTCCAAATTTTTATGGGGAAAGTCTTGGCTGCTCCTGCTAACTTTTGGGATATGGGATGTTATGTCATTCCAATATCTCAGAGACAGATTAGACTAGGGACTTGCAAGCGTTCTGTAATTCCAGAGTGCTTTGGGTCAAAGACAAAGTGATTACTACCCTCTTGTCTGAATTCTACAAGTCCCTGGCCTGGGTTTGTATCTAAGCAAAGATCAGAGTTCTAATAGATGTTGCTAAACTCAGCCTCTCTTTCTCTATCTGGAAAGCTCTGCTGGCTCTGAGGAAAGAACCATAGATTCCCCTGTGATCTGGGATTGTTCCTCCAGTTATTCTTCTGCAACCCTCAACTGAGCTGTAAGCTGGAACTTCTGTTGGCTTCTTGCAGCTTGATATATTGCATAGTTCTTGTTACTGTTCCTTGCCTCAGAATTACTCCCCTAGGCAGATGATCTCTTCCAGCCCCCTACTTTCCCACTCCTCTTCCTATTTAATTTCCTTTGGATACTACACAGAGTTAGACCTTTCTAATCTGCCTCTAGTTCCTTGCCTATGATCATGGCCTTTGTATATTTGGGGACAAACTTCTCTTTTGTCTGTCTACTGATGCCAGCTTGGGCAGGGAAATTGACTTACTGTGATTATTCTCTATTTTTCCATCCATTTTGGATTTCCCAATCAGGATTCTGCATTTTCTAAATCCATTTGTTAGGTGAAAGTTAACTTACTATTTACTACTACTGTACTTTTCCCCAGATCCCCATACCCTTTTTCTTGATTTGTATTTTCCCCACCTTAAAATGAGGATGTTGGATTAATTGAATAATTGAATGTCTCTTGAATATCTTTTCCACTAAAATGTTAAAATCATGCAAATAGTGATAATCTCCCCAATGATTATAGATGAAACATTTTTTAAAATACAGAGAAGGTAACTCACATTGGGAATGGGTTAAATTGGCAACATTACATATATACCATGAAGGGTATAATTCACTCCAAAATCTATAAACAAATTATGAAGGAGAGGGGTGGGCAGATGGGAAAGCAAAGGGGAGGGATTCATGGGTGGGGAGAGATTAATTTAATACAAAGGCAAGTTAAGGAGCAGAATTAAGAGTCAAAAGGCTTAGGAAAAATATGCATATGTGGGGGCCAGAGGTGAGCAAATATGTGTGTATATCTATATATGTATATAAAAATATATCCTATCTTAAAACTATAGCCTGCTTAGGGGTGGGGAGGAGATGAAAGGAGAAAAAATTAAAAAGAGTAAAAAAGGTATACAACAGAGAACAAAAGAACAATTTACAAGAAAGTAAAGAAAAGATGGACACTCGTGAATATAATGTCTTCTACTAATATATGTACTTTCTTATATGTACTTTCTTGAACTGGTAATTTGTTGTTACATGTTTTGAATCCTCCCTAATGTTCTGCTAGACACATGATAGTGTTGTCTTTTGTATCATTTTGTATTCCTTTTTTGTTTTTCTGTTTTCTTATTCTGTTTCTTTAAATAAGATAAATTTGAAAAAAATTATAGAGAGAATGTAGAATGTAAAAAGATGTAGTCAGCTAAGGTAGTCGTGATACTACCATGTTGATATATTCTTTTTTATTATTACTATAGCTTTTTATTTACAAGATATATGCTTGGGTAATTTTTCAACATTGACACTTGCAAAACTTTTTATTCCAAATTTTTCTCCTTCTTCCTCCCCCCATGCTAGGTAGACCTAATACATGTTAAATATGTTAAAGAATATGTTAAATACAATATATGTATACATACATATTAATATATTCTTGAAGGTAGCCTAAGGTGGTGGAGTGTTAGATTTGGAGAAGGGAAGACTTGAATTTGAATCTTTCTTCAGATGTTAGCTGTATAACCCTGTCATTTCAATTCTGCCTACCTCAGTTTCCTTATTTAAAAGACAGAAATAATTAAAAATGCACCTGCTTCAGCAAGGTATTTTGTGAGATGTAACACATTTGCTTTTCAAAGTGCTTTTCAAACATTAAGGCTCAATACAATAAATGCTATTTAGAGAAATTAGATGTGCAGAGTAGAGGTGATTCAGTTTTATATGCATTCTTTATCTGTTTTGTATTTGGAAGTATTGTTTCCCAGTTATATAACATGATATAATAAAGGGAAAAAAATTTAAAAGATATACAACTAATACTTTGTTTCTGAGCTTGTGGAAGTGGAGAAAGGAAGAAGGGATTGGTAGTAATAAAGAATTTCCTGTTAATAAGTTTATGGCTTTTTCTTCATCTTATATATGATGAGCACTTCTGTGCCTTGTTTTAGGAGAACATCAACATTCAGATATACATTGAATGACATCAGTTACTTAGGATAATCTTTCAGTTTTTGATCATTATAACTAGGTATTTGCAATGGCTCAACACTTTAAAGTTTAAAATGTAAATAATTATCACTGTGGGCATCTGTCATTTAAAATAAAGGAAAAAAACTTTGTTTTCTTTAGGGAGTGTGAAGTGTTCTGTAAGAACCATCCTGCTCCATTCTCAAAAGTTATTACCTTTCACAAGAAGGAACCATTTGAACTAGAAGCATATTATACGAATCCACATGAAGTGCCTTATCCTGATCCCCGAATTGGTAAGAGAGAATTCAAGAGGATGGTATTTATGATAAAAAGAAAATTTTTTACACCATTACTGATAGTTTGAAATTGATCTGGTCCAAGGCTGCAAGACTATAAAATGTGAATCTTCAATATTTAATTTAAGTCCTTTCTGCCGTTAAGATTTTATGTCCCTTAAAAAATATATTGATGATAAGTTCTGTTTTTACATCACTTTTACTTTTGAGTGTATCCCTTTACCTTAATGCCCAACTCTAAACCCTGCCACAAAAAATGTTAAAAGGGGTGAAAAAACAATTTTTAAAAAATTTAATTCTTTAGTGGAACCTGATAGGTGATAGTATACGCAAGGTTTCACATACCATCTCCTTTTACAAAATAAAGTGACTTACTGCTGATTTTTTTACATAGAATTCAGTGGGCATTTTTGTTTTTTACTATTTTTGAGGGAGTAGATACTCATATGTAAAATATCTACTCATATGTGTTGAGTTTAGGCTATCTTCATCCCTTTTGTGAATATTCTATTTAAATGTCCTCAATTTAAGAAACCATTCATCTAAAAAGTAATTGAGGTCCTACAGTCAGATAGTTATATATTACTGTTTTACATATAAGCAGAATTTGCTTTCTTATAATTTTGGTATTTTTAACACTTTTCCCCTCTACCCCTCACTTCAACTTTGTGATTAGCAGTAACTGGGGTAAGTACTGTTTGATTAATCATATAAAAATATTACCTGTAGTTCATGTTAGTGAGCTTGAGAGCCTATAGCCATATTTTCAGCTGTGCTCTTCTGTGACCAGAGGAACCCCTCCCCCAGTATGACTTGACAGATAGTATTTGAGAAGAGTAATACTTTTAATTTTTTTAATTATATAAACTTCAGATTGAATTTAAAATAGTTTTTAAGACAACATCTTAGAACATATAACAAGGTAAATTCTATATAGACAATCTGAATATTAAAAAGTCATAGTAAAAAAGGAGAATTGAAGGTTGTTTCTGACCAAATAAAATCAGTACAGATAGAATTAGAAGGAAACGTGGTTTGAGAAAAAACTTAACAGAATTTCATAATTTTTTATAAAGTATGACTTCCAAAATCAATAATTGATACAAAATATATGACTAAGCCATTTCTCCATTAGACTGAAGGATAATTGAAAAGTTTTCAAAAGAAAATATACAAAAACTTATAATTACCTGAAAAGATGTTTTAGGTTGTCGATAAACATAGAAATATGACTTTTAAAACCTGAGTCATCTCAAGTCCATGAAGCTGTCCAGGTTGCTGCTAATTCTTACTATAATTCATTATTGATAGAGCTATTAAATGGTTCAGCAATTCTGTAAAATAATTAGAGATCATTCCACAAAAGTCACTAAGTTGTTCATGCCCATAGCTAAATTGTTCATTGCCAATATTACAATATTGAGACTGTCCCAATAGATACAAGAAGAAATTAATGTACAGACATTTTCATAGCATGATTATTTTAAGGAAAAAGCTGAAAATAAAATGTGCCTTCAAATCATGATCCATGAGTGTCATGGAATACTGTTAACCCCTTCCCCTCCCCCCCCAAAAAAAGAATGGTAAATAGAGAACTTGGGGAAAGGGGGGAAATGTTTGTTTCTGTGGGATAAAGAAAATGCCTGAATGAAAAAGCAAAGTCAGAGAAAAAAGCAAAAAAAAAAAAATTGAGTGGGGAAAAATAAAACAACTCTGGTCAAATACTGTTGTATTTGTACAATTACAAACTACTATTGTAAACATATGGGTAGAGGTGAAGGGCTCAATAAACCTCCTTTCTGTAAAATTATAGAGAGAAGAAATCTTCATTTTAAGGAGGTTTGTTTGGCATTTAGGAGATAATTGGTCAAAGCAAAATGTTAACTGTCAGTGAATTTCAAATAACTTATACAGATAATGGATTAAAAACTATTTAAAATGGCTATCATAATGATTTTCAGTGGAGAGAATTTAGTATAAACTTAATCTCATTACAGAATTAATATAATTACATATCTAAGATGTGCTCATTGCTTGCTGCTTTGAAATAATGTTATCTTAAATTATGCCACAAAATATAGAAAAACCCTTGAGTTTTTCTTAGTACTTTGGGTAGAAAATTTTAAGGGAGCAACATGAGAAATGTTATTTTTTCTTTAAAAGGAGGGTTTGGAACAGTGGACCTGACTGAAGACCACCCTAAAGCCTTTTTATAACTTAAGTTAGCTAACTAGGCTGTTGTCTTCTCTCATTTTAATTTTGAATGGAAAAGGAATGAATTTTAAAATGGAAAACAGGGTTGTTTCTGAAATCCAGCCATTCTATAACATAGTAGAGATGTTAAGACGTGGGGATGGCTTCTTTTGATTTTTTTTTCATGCCTTACAGTGTCAGTTTTAGAATCTGTAAGCTTTTGTGGGATACCAGGATTGTGATAATTTACCATCTTCACGGCGTTGTTTTTGAATAATATTAACTCAGACTATGTTGTGTTGATTGCAGAGTCAGCCTAAGACATGCTAGAATTTTAAACACATTATGACCAAAGCTTTATAACCTTCTTTTCCCTGAAGGGAACTTCACTATTCAGAATGTTTTTCCCCAGTCTGATGGTGACAGTTCCAAAGTGAAGGTTAAAGTACGTGTTAATATCCATGGTATCTTCAGTGTGGCTAGTGCATCGGTAATTGAGAAGCAAAGTTTGGAAGGGGATCACAGTGATATACCCATGGAAACAGAATCATCATTTAAGAATGAAGGCAAAGATGAGATGGTATGTAAAAATGCCCTTTCAACACTCCTATATTAGACAATATTTCTAGTATCAATACTTTAGTCTTTTAAAAGCAATCTATTTGAGATAACATTATTTAGAGTCTGAATTTTGAAGTATTGAGCTAAAAGTTTGCAGAATTTCTCTGCCTTTAAGAATCACCAGGTAATAATATCAAAGAAGCAATGCATTTAAATCTCTCTTCTTCAAAATTTTAAGACTTTTTTTAGGGGATAATGTATTTTTCTTTGTAAGTTCTAGATTGTTCACCCCATATCCCATATATAGTGACCATAGCTAGTTTTCTTTCTAAGGACAACAGTTAAAACAATGTAGTTTATAATGAGCTATCTTTTTAGCTTCCATAATAAATGTAGTTCATTCAAAATGACATGCTGAAGTACATATGTACATATATTTAAACTAGAATTTGATCTATCCATACTTTCTAGATTTGTGCTAAATAAATTATGACTTTTTTATTATTCCTCGTTTGGAGCAATTATTGTGGCATTTGGCAAAGAGTAAATAGCTTTGGGATTTTTCACAATGTGTAATTACTAGGACTAAAGTTTAGGGTTTTTTTGGATTTGTTCATTCGTATTTCATCTTGAATGTAAATGCTTAGATCCATTTTAAGGATTATATTTTGATTTATTTTGTTTGCTTTTGTTAACATAAAACCTTTCTAGAAGTGGTCAATCCAACAAATGTCTGCTAAGTGCTTAATAACAAAGTACTATATATAAAACTATTAAAAGGGAGTTCTAACCCAAGAAGCAGTGCCTCTCTTCAGAGACAGCTGTTGTACAGAATATTGCTATCTCTTGCTTTTCTCATTACTAAAGTACTAAATTTAATGTGACTTACTTAACTTGTAACTTGTTTGTATGTCATCCTCTTAGTAGGCTTATATTATAGTGTTACATGGAGGGGGTCCCAAATTATGTTAACTTACTTTTGACTTAAGAATTGCTTTCTGAATTTAATGATTTCATTCTGACAAGTATCCTATATAATATTAGATTTTTTTTTTATAAAAAACTACTTCCAGTCAGAAACTTTTATGATCATTTCTCCATTATAATCACACTCCTTTGATTTGTTTAAATGCTGGTGTTTTTACTACTTATGATATGCTTGGTTTCCTTTTTTAAAAATTTGAGGTTTAGAATGAGATAGACACCAAAAAATGAGAAATCAGAATTGATTAGCACACTTTAAAAACCTACCTATGATCTTTTCCAGAAGGAAATTGTTATGGTTTTGTACTATTAAAATTGTCCACGAACATTTTAGCAAAAAATAAATCTTAGAACTTAGAATCCTTGTAATAAAGTTCATAGATCTGTGTTACATTGATCTCTGACCTGGAAGGAATGGAAAAGCATTTTTCAGGTTGTTCTATATGTGCCAAGCCTTGTCCCAAGCACTGGAGAAATACATACATGGGCAGAAAACATCTAAGGAACAACCTGTCACCTTAGAAATTATACAGGCAAAGATAACACATATGGGAAAGAAAGGTGGCAGCCAGATTACCTGTCTGAGAAATCATAAAGATGGTGATTAGAGGCAATTTGATGGAGATAGAGTTTCTAAGAATCTTAAATGGATTTGGTGGTTGTTGTCAGAATAAGTGATGAACAAGAAAGGGAAGAGTGGTGACTAAGGTGTGTGTATTATGGCCAGTCAGGGGCCTAATTTATCTGTGATGAGCTCTTGGCAATCAGAAGAGCACAACCTCAGTCAACTGGAACTGTTGTGAATAATAGATACTCGAATATACATACACAGAAGAGAGAAGTAGTATGTCCATTTTATAGGATTTTTGTTTTGGGTTTTTTGTTTTTAAATTCTTGAAGATTCCTTTTTATTATTCTTCCTTCCATAGAATGGATTTAAATTCATATTTTATTTGGAGAAAAAAGAGTAGTTCTCATGCAGATATACAACAGAATATAGTTATATAATGATAACAATATCTATCCATTTTAAAAGTTATTCCCCTATCTACGTTCTGGACCATCTCCATTCTTTACAAATTGTGATGTCTCCTAACTTAAAAATGTAGTTTGGGGCAAAAAGAAAGGAAAGCTAGTCAGTCCTGAAGGAGGCTTACAGAGCATCAGGGCTGTTTTGGCACGGTCATGTCAAGTATCATGTTGAAATTAGAAAAAGAAGTTACAAATAATGAGAACTTGAATTCCATGTACAGCTATCTCTTTTTCTTGGTATGTGGAAATGTTTTTGTTTGTCTGGAATGTCCATTAAAAAGAAAACATGGATATACAAGACTGTATGAAACAATTAAAAGGCATTAGTCATTTTTTCAGCATTGCCAAGGGATGAATGAAGGTGGTAGGATTCCAAAGTGACTTTTTTTCAGATAATAGATATTTTATCTCTTTCAGCATTTTTTTTGCTTTGCCTCTTAAGCAGAGAGCATAGCTTTTAACTTAGCCTTTTATAATTAATGCTCAGATGTCTTCTGTGTGAACACCAGTCTTCTTTGTATTCCCCTATCCTGATGCTTCCCCATGTAGAAGCAGGATAACCAGACTTGTCCAAATGATTTCTAAAATGAGAATGGCCTGAGGGATTGTACTGTTCATGAGGAGTGCATAGGGTACCTGCACTCTTTCCTTTCTTTAGAGTCACTCTCTGTTCCACATTGTAGTTTGCTTAAACTGACTTCTGGCCAAGTAGCCTTTCACACAAGTTATATATTGGGAGTAACCCTTCAAAACAGGATCCTTCTTATATACATATTCTTGGATCCAGTGATCCTGGCTTCCTGACTGCTGCTTGGAGGTAGGATACTCTATCTCTCTTAAGCATTTTCTCTGGCTGTCCCCGCTGCCTAAAATGCTCCCTTGACTCCATTCTGCCCCACCTTCTGTAGGAAGCCTTTTTCATTCTCCTTAATGCCTTCTTTTTTAATTTATCCCATCTTGTTTTGTACATGATGATTTGCAAGTTATCTTCCCCATTAAATTGAAAGCAGGAGCTATAGGATCTATTTTTAATCTTACTTTATATTCCTAGTGTTTAACACAATGTCTGGAACATCGTTGGTGCTTAATAATTGCTTGTTGACTTGATTTGACTAGATTTGGCTAAATGTTAAATTGGTTTTTTATATCAAGTAAGGGCAATTTCTGCCTCAGTGATCTTTAATATATATATATATATTTTTTTAAACTGGCATTGCTTTTAGAGAAATGTTGAATGATCTTTCTTTATGAAGCACTGTGAAGAGATAGGGAAAAAATAGAATAGCTCCCTCCTTATTAGGACCTTTACTCTCAAATTCAGTATTCCTATATGAAAAATACTTAAGAAAATGCCCAATGCAAAAGCAAATGAGTGAAATTTTATATAATGAATAAAATAAAGGCTTAAGAGATTCAAGGCAGTTAGATGATTGCCAATGAGTGCATAGCTCATTTAACCAGGAGTCAAGAAAGACCTGAGTTCAAACTGGGCCTCAACTATTTACTAGCTGAGTGACTCTGGGCAAATTATTTAACCTCTGCCTCAGTTCAATTATAAATAAAGTTATTATATATTATGTAATACACTTCCAGGGACTGTTGTGAGAATCAGATGAGGAATCAGTTGTAAATTTCTTAGCATAGTGCCTGTCACATATATAAGCGCTTGCTATTGATATTTTGAACAAGTCTTCATGATGGCATGTCTTGTATGTGTACATAATAAAGGGATTTGGAGTCAGGGAGTTTCATAAGAATAGAATTTGAAATAGTCCTATTTGATATCTGGTGGCATCCAGATATATAGTACAAGGGAAGGATGGCAACAACTTTGGAATAGTTTTCCTTTCAGTGATAACAGCAGTGCAAACAGAAATACAGACATTAAAAACATAAGAAGCATTATGTACATTTTTAAATTCAAGATGAAATACAAATATGCATCAGTTTTTGCTTTTTTTTTTTTTTAATTTTAGTCATAGTAACCGTATACCACATAAATCTGCCGGTGGATTTCCTTCATTAGAGCAGATGATTTTCATATCATGAAGTAATGAGATTAGAGGCTATTTGAATTCTAAAGAGAGCTAAAAAGTTATTTTTAAGTGAAAATGATAGAGTGTGGCAGAAATTACAAGAGTGTATCAGGAATTAATATGGAAGGTCAGCTAGTGCCAGGTTAATGGAATGCTGTAAATACTAGGCAAAGAAAGTGGCCTGAGTAGAAAGGCATTAGAACTGCATGACATGGTCCAAAAAGATAAGGGGAATTAGTCTGGCAACAGTGAGGAAAATTAGTTAGAAGAGAATGTGTAGGTGGAAAGGCCTGTGAATTACTCAAACAGGCAAGAGGCAGTGGTGGTCAAGAACAAGGGTGTTGGCAGATTAAAACAAGATTAAAATTAACAAAATTTAATAACAAAGAAGGTATTAAATAAGGACCAAGGAAGAGTCCATTATAATCTCATAGTAATGCTAATGGTGGGCAGATGAAATAAGAAATCGTGATCCCATTGAGGAAAATGGTGCATGGAGAAGTGAATGAGATGATGAAAGCAACAGGGCACAGAAAAAGATGGTCAGCTGATAGAAAGAAATACTTGGTAGCAAAAGAGGCAAAGGTGTGGTTTGAGAAATAGGTGGAGAAAAAGAGTAGAGGATAATATCTCCAAAACTAAGGATGAAGAAGGGAACTAGAGTCAAACTAGATAGCACTAAGGAAAAAGAGTGACTTTAGGGTGGAGGAAGAGCTGGTTGGTATCACAACTAGAGGGAAACAATGGATGCATACAAAAAGAAAAACCCATTTGGGAACCAAAATTTACCATAAAAATATTAAGGACAAATTGAATGTGAGATTCATGAATTCTTGAAATTTGAATTTTACTGGATTTTTACAGCGTTGATATAATTTATAGTGAATGGAGGACTTCTTAATTTGTAGGTGAGTGTTAGTGGTTTGCTTGTTAGTGATTACACCAGATTTAGATTCCAACCTCCCTGACTTCATAGTGAAACAAGTCTTCCATGACTTTTTGATAACTGTGTTGTCATCTTAAATATATACATACACACCACACACACATTTTGGTATGTGAAATTATCTCCAAAATAATCTCTCCTAATGAAGAGTGTTGGAAGCAGTTCTTTGACACAGCCAATTTTTTTGTTCTTAAAACTTAAGTGCTTCACTAGAGACACTTGAGACTGAAATTTTTGCACAACCAGTTGTAAATGTTAAGGGCTATATAGTATTATGACTCAGATTTTTTTTTTCACCCCCACCATTTTCTTTTTTTTT
Organism: Antechinus flavipes; assembly: GCF_016432865.1. Lineage (NCBI taxonomy): Eukaryota > Metazoa > Chordata > Mammalia > Dasyuromorphia > Dasyuridae > Antechinus > Antechinus flavipes. The sequence continues at coordinate 171,662,500 of NC_067403.1, read as the reverse complement.
AATTATTAATATAGCTTTTTATTGACAGAACATATGCATGGGTAATTTTTTAACATTGTCCCTTGCACTCATTTCTGTTCCAACTTTTCCCCTCCCTCCTTTTGTCCTCCCTCCCCTAGATGGCAGGCAGTATGACTCAGATTTTTAAGGCAGCAGTCATTGTAATTTTCCTTTTACCCCTGCTTAATTGTATAGAGAATAGCCACAAATACATTTATAGCCAGTTTGGCTACATAAACTGCACCCTTTTCATGTAAATTTTTAATTATTCTCTTTAATACAATTTTAATTGTTTTCCTGCTATTACTATACTTTTCCCCAAGGAGAATGGTATCCAAATCATCGGCAAATTACATCAATCAATGTTGGCCTCCTCACTAGAGAGAAGCAGTTTTAGGTTTTGTCGTGCTTCATTTCTGTTTGGACCATGTTGGAATTTGCTGAAAAAAAATATTCATTTTCCATATTGCATATTTCCAAGTGTAAAATAAAACCTGAATAGTGATGGTGCCATGGTGCCTGTCAGCTTTTTACTCTAGTCGGTGAATTCAGATTTGGAAATTTGACTGTGGGGTAGCTTTTTTCTTTTTTAATGTGTTCTTAAATGATAGAGTCATTGCAGCAGTGTAGATAGGCTTTGTCAATTTGCTTTTTCTGTAGCTGTAGTTATTTAAAAAAATACATATAAGTATAGCATCTATGTGTCAGTCTTCTTGAAGTTTTTTTTGAATGTCATAAGGACTTATAATTATGTTTCTTTAAAAAAAATCATCCTTGCAGCAATATTACTGTCCATTTTTATATACCTCCTTCCTAGGACAAAATGCAAGTTGACCAAGAAGAAGGCCATCAAAAAGGCCATGCTGAGCATACCCCAGAAGAGGAAATTGATCACACGGGTGCCAAGACAAAGGTTTGTATTTCATTTTCTCCCTCCTCTCTGTATACAGTAAGTGAACTTAGAGAATTATGAACCACTAATTTACTCTTCATTCAGTTAAGTTGAGACTGAATTAACAAGATAGGATAACCTTTTTTTTTATAAATAAATTAAGAAAAAAATGATATAATTAAAATTTTCTAGAATATTAAGAAATGAAACAACATAATGAAAATTTTCTAGTATTTAAGTTTTAATAACAAAAATTTTCAGTGATGATAAAATAAAAGGAAATAGGATCATGTTTTATGATCATGTACTGTCTTTGGTTTTATCTGAGACATTTTATAGTAAAATTTTAAAGCTTAAAATGGAAGTCCCCTTTGCAATGTAAAATTTGGGCATATATTTCCAAAATGTTTTTTGTGTTTATGTTTTTATTATTTGAATAGTATGTAATCTGTAGTTTATGTAATATAATGTCAAGTAAATGTTGGGATTATTGCAAGGCAATGGATAGGGCAGGGTGGTACTGCTGCATAGCTCAAATTGCATCTGTTTATTCATGCATCTATCTTATTTCTTTGATGTAGGAAGCTCCCAATAAGGAACATTTTTTACTCAAATAGATTATTGACATCTTGTCTGTAATTTGGAAACAGAGAAAGTTAACTGAAAGATATAGTGAGAAAGAGTATTTTTGTGTGTATGTTTCAGTGTAACCTATGTACAAAGAAACAAATTTCTTAAAACAGATGCTACAGTATCTGTGGAGGGCACTTTAAGTAATGTGGTATTTTCCAGTTTAAAGAAAATCTGTATACTTTTTTCTTTGCCTAAGAGCTTTTCCTTTGTTTAGACAGAATGACTCAAGTAGATATTCTTTCATCTGACATTGCTTTTCACAGCCAGTGCATCCAGACAAGCAAGATCGAGCAACCCAAAGTGTTAAAAAAGGAAAAGTCAAGAGTATTGATTTGCCTATCCAGAGTACCCTGTACAGACAGCTGGGCCAAGATCTCATCAACAGTTACATAGAAAATGAGGTAGGTAGTACTCTTGAGATCAGTGTTAGCATTGTTAGTGTTCTTTATGAAATTTCAACTTGGAAATTTTTTTATGAAATTTGTTTATACTGCCCCACATGTAAAAAATATTTAGCATAGCTTAACTCCTTAGATTTCAATTTTTAGGGAAAAAATTTAGCTACTAATAATTATTTAAGATTTTATATATAAACACACACACACACACACACACATACACTAAATATTTTCTTAGTTATTTTCAAGATTTACACTGGATTTAGATTCTAACCTCCCTGACTTCCTAGTAAAACAATTCTTCCATGACTTGATAACTGTGTTGTCAAGTTAACAAACATTTTTTAAATGTCTGCTATGCACTGGGCACTGTGCAGAGTAAGTGCTAAGATACAAATATTCCCCCCCTTTCCTTCCTCCCCTGCCCGCCAAAAAAAAAAAAAAAAAAGATTGTAAACTTCTTGAGGGCAGGGACTATCTAATAGGGGAAGACATAATCCTTTATGTAGAACGACATGATCAAGCTATAGAAAAAAAATCACCCCAGTTAACAGTAACAAATTGTGAGTAAAGAAACCATCAGTTTCTGGGATCTGGGTGAGTGGGGAGTAGTGGGAGTAGAGAATGATGCTGGATAGATGTGGAACTGCCTTTGGAATGCTTGTTCATGCATATTGGGAGGGGAGTGAGGTGTCCTCCAGTACTCCCCACTTTGGAGCCACCATTCTTGCTCTCTTACTGTCTATCTATAGCCTTCTCCTCTCTTATGGGTGTAGAGCCAGGGGAATTGCTAGTCACAAAGCTAGTGGATAAATCAGGCTGTGGAGTACCCTGGGCTAGACACCTTTGAATGTGGTATCTCATAGAAGCACTTCTTATATGGTGGCTAGATTCAATAGTATTAATACATTGAGCAATTGTAGATACACAATATGTAGAAAAGACTGAAACAGGAGCATCACTTACCACCTATAGTTTGGTGATTATAGATTCTGAATTCCCAACCATGGACTTTGATAGAATGGCCCATTGAGAAGTTAGGAGTGACCACCATAATGTTCAGAGAAAGGGACAGGGACTTGTGATTTCATTTGAAAAAAGAACATTTAGATAAGAGGATGCAGGTGCTGGGCTCAGGGGTTAGGAAAACCTAGGTTCAAACCCTGCTTCTGATACTTCTTAGTGTGACCTTGGGCAAGTAACTTAAAATTCTCTGGGCTTTTTCTCCTTTATAAAATGAAGAGGTTGAGCTCAGTGACCTCTAAGGCCTCTTTCAACTCAAATCAGTGTATGAATCTATGGAATTCTCTTAACAATACTACTCCAATTTTGTTCCATCTGCAGTTTATAATCTAGAAGAGTCACCAGGCCACCTAGTAGTTAAGATACTTGCCTGGGATTATACAATCAATATGTGCCAGAGGTAACACTTGAACTCAGGTCTCCTGACTGCAAAGTCATTTCTCTGCTACTTCTGCTAACCATATGTATGTTTTATATACCACTCACTCAGCTCTTGCCAGAGAAGTGTGGAACTTAAAATGGAAAGACCTAGAACTTTGGATATGGCTAATATGGAAATTTATTCTACTGGACTATGTAAATATGTTTTGAGGGATTTGTTTTTCAGGGTTGTTTTTTGAACCATGTACGTATTTTTCCAAGAGATTATTTGCCTCTAATAAAGCAAAATTTTTAAAAAAAAACCCTAAAAATTACAGTGATTATATCTAAGAAACCAATCCAGTAAGCATCTGTTAAGTGCCTGTTAATATATTACCAGACACTCTGCTGAACACTGGAGATACAATCAATAAAAAGAAAGAAAATCCCTGTGGGAAAAAATAGCGCATTAATGAATTGTTGGTGGAGATGTGAAATAGTTCCAAATTGTTTTCCAGAATAGTTGAACTATGCCCAAACGTTTATAAAACTGGACCTCTGACCTAGCAGTACCACTGCTAATCATGTCCACATCCCCCAAAAGGAAAGACCTACATGCACAAAAATATGGATAGAAACTCATTTTGTAGTGTCAAAGAATTAGAATTTGAAAGGATTCGAAAACTGTTAAACTGAACAAGTGGTATATGGTATATGATTGTGATGGAAGACTAGTGTGCTATAAGAAATGATGAATTAAATGCTTTCAGAAAAATCTAGGAAGGTTGTAATAACTGATACATATTAAAGTGAGCAAAAGCAGGAGAGCATTGTACATAGTAACAGCCATTTTGTAGAGATGATTAACCATGAAAACCTTGGCTACTTTGATCAGTAATAAAATGATTTTTACCTCACACCTCTCAGATTGACTAAAATGACAGAAAAGATAATGACAAATGTTGGAGGGAGTGTGGGAAAACTAGGACACTAATGCATTGTTGGTGAAATTGTGAAATATTCCAACCATTGTGGAGAGCAATTTTGAACTATGCCCAAAGGGCTATCAAACTGTGCATACCCATATCCAATAGAGTCTCTACTGGGCCTGTATCCCAAGGAAATCATAAAGGAGGGAAAGAGACCCACATGTGTAAAAATGTTTGGTGATAGCAAAGAATTGAAAAATGAGTAGGTGCCTATCATTTTGGGAATGGCTGAATAAAGTGTGATATGCTATCATATGATGATATACTAATATAATTAGTATAATTACATCATATTACTGATGCTTACCAAAACAAGCAGAACTGTTACTATACACAATAACAGCAATAATCCAAAAGCACTCCCAATAGACTTTGGTTGGAAAATGCTGAATATCAAATGCTTCCAGAAAAAGAACTATGGAGACTGAATGTAAATCAATACATGCTATGTTCACTTCTTTTTTGTTTTTGTTTTTTCTCTCCCATGGTTTTTCCCTTTTGTTCTGATTTTTCTTCCCCAACATGATTCATAAAGCAAATGTGCTATCAAAAATTAATTAAAACATAATAATACAGTGATCCAAGAAAATTTCCAAGGACTCACGATGAAAAATGTTATCCCCTTCTCTAGAGAGAGAAATGATAAACTTTGGGAGGAGATTGTTTTTATTTTTAAAAAATATTTATATTTTGTTAAATAAATACTGAAATGGAACTTTTGTTGGAAACTAGTCTGGATCTTTTTTTTTTTTTTTTTGTCTAGGGAAAGATGATCATGCAGGACAAGTTAGAGAAAGAAAGAAATGATGCCAAGAATGCTGTTGAAGAGTATGTGTATGATTTCAGAGACAAGCTGTGCAATGTCTATGAAAAATTTGTCACTGCAGAAGTAAGAATACAGCCTTTTTGAGTTTCTTTGTCCTCTTTTTTTTTTTTTTTTTTTGGTCTTTTACTTGTTTTAAGTTTTTAAAAAGTACATATTTGTAAACGAACCATTCTTTTAATAAACTTATGATTACCTTCATATTTAAATTAAGTTAAATTAAATTAAATTATTGAAGGTAGTGGTAGGCTATTTAAAGGGTCTGGGTGACAAGCTTCTAGCTAAGGAGTTTGAGAAGGTGAGCTCCTCCCCAAGAGAGAACAGAGAATGACAAGCCTGGCCAGATAAGGGTCTCCAGATGGAGTTGGAGTCTCAGTGAGATCAGCTAGCTAACTAGTTTGGTCCCTTTCTATAGAGGCCACTTCTTTAGAAGGAGAAATTCAAAGATTTCTTTGCGAGTCCAGCGTGAGACAGAATTAAGAGTCTGAGAGAGTGGAAATAGCAACCCTTTTCTTCTAAGAGAAAGTATAATGTCTCCTCCTTTTCCCCAAACTTTTCTGCAGATAGGATCTGTCCATAATGTGACATAAATCATAACTGCCCCATTGCTGCTAGACCCCCACAACTATCAACCATTTTCTTTATTAATGGTAGGATATGCTAAAGCACCATTCTTAAAACCTTAAAAATGACATAGGCAGCATGCCTTCTGTATCATTTATGGGTGGAAGTGCGATTGCAAGGATTTTCCAAGGAAACATTTTCAATCAATTTTTTAAAAACTTTGGACTTAGGATTCAAATAAACTGTCTTCAGTGTTGGAAGATACCGAAAATTGGCTTTATGAAGATGGAGAAGATCAACCAAAACAAATTTATGTGGATAAACTTCATGAATTAAAGGTAATCATGTTTGTAATTAGGTCATGACAAGACAGACACAAAGTAGATAGAACACTAGCTTTGAGATCCGGGTGGCCTGGGTTCAAGTTCCATCCCTGACCCATCCTGGCTGACTGACGTTTGGGGTTGATCATTTGTTTTTTAATAGTATTGAATAGCACACTGACTTTTAATCACTGTTTGGACTAAGATAAAGGTCCACAGCCTTGAGTCAAAATCGGAATTATGGAAGTGCCTAGGACAAGAGAGGCAGATAAATGAGAAGATATGAGGTGTGGTTGGGTTTGAACTTGGGTCTTCCTGACTCTCAGGCCAATGCTCTGACCTAGCATCCAGTGTCAATGAGGTGTTCCACTTGTGAAACACTTTACAGGTTGGAGCTAGCTTGTGTAGATTATTAAGTGTCAGATTAAAGAGTCTATTATTTTTTCTGGGGGTGATACTAGGGGAAGACTCCTGCAGAATTTCCAGCCAAAGAAGGACATGGATCAGACCTGTATTGTAGACAAATTTTTTTTGGCAGCTTCTGTGCATTATAGAAGGGAGGCAGGGAGAACACGTCTCTAAAAATTTCTGATTAGAAAGCATAAAATCTTTATATTTCACTTTATTCCAGTCAGGATCTTTTCATTAATCGACAGTATTTTTCTGGTACCTTTCTTTTGGGGTCTTAATAGAGCCAGCTGCCTTTTCTTAAAAATACATACATACATACATATATATATATAAAATGAGATCTTTTGTCATTAAGAGTTCTGCAGAATACATTCATATATATATATATATATATAATATATATATATATATATATATATATATATATATATATATATTATATATATATATATATATATATATATATATATAATGAGATCTTTTGTCATTAAGAGTTCTGCAGAATACATTGGAAAAGTTCCAAGAGTTCAGTGTTTCACAACTCTGTTATGATAAATCTTCTAGAGTAGTTTTGCCATCTATTAAACTTTTCTTTCTTTATATATTTTTGGTTAAACTTCTAAGTTTACATTCTTTTCGTTAAAAAAAAAGTTTGAATAAGAATAACAGGCTATTGAACTTAAAATTATGACTTCTTGGCCTTTACATGGGTTTTTTTTTAACTTTATATTGTATTGTTTGCTTAATTTTTAGCCAAGGATAGAGCCATGGTTAGTCTTTTTTTCTAGTGCAATTTGTCATATAATTAGTGAGAAGCAAGATCCATTTATGTCTTGAGTGCAATAAGATAGATTCACTTTTAAGTTCTCTAGGTTGGGATTTTTGTTGTTGTTTTAAAAGCAGTTTATACACTTAGCATTTGCTCTTATCCAGTAAAGTTTCCTAGACTTCTGTTCAAAAGCACATGGCATATTAATACAGACAGAAATTCTAGGCAGTTGATTTTCTGGACTCTGCCTTCTGATTTGATTAATGGGATGATTTCTTAGAACCAAAAGTTACTAATCATGTTCCTTCTAGGAAACTAAAGAAAGGGATGTTTTAATATTTTGCCAAGGTCTTCCTTCTCGGTTCTAAGGAATATTGAGAGAATCTCTTAAGACTAGAAAAAATAATTGTCTTGTATTAAGAGGTTTTGTTATTTATCTTGAAAGTTAATGCTACCCCTGGATAACCAAGCCACAACATTGTGCTTCATTTTTTTGTATTTTTAAAGCCTCAAATGTACTTAATTTTTTTCTTTCTCTATTGATTACAGAAATATGGCCAGCCTATTCAAATTAGGTACATAGAACATGAAGAAAGACCGAAAGCTTTAAATGACTTGGGAAAGAAGATCCAACTACTCATGAAAGTGGTAGAAGCATTCAAGAATAAGGTACTACATTTGTGAAGAAAAGGGAGAGGGCAGGGGGGATATCACATTTTTATTTGTAAGCCTACATATTAATTTTCAAGGCAAATGTGAATAAATTAGCTCTAAATTGTTACAGAATTGCCAGAGAAGATCCTACTTTCTTATGTTTAAGCCAAACTGAAATTTTAAAGCTAGGTTTCTTGTCCTGGCGTAATACATGTAAAGCTGATAAATCCTAGCAAACCAAGCATCATCATAATGCCAGAGTGTGGAGCCTTTTTTTAAAAAAATGCTGAGACCAATTTTGACTTCATAGGACAATGTCATTTAGTGCATCATATGTACTATCTTGATTACCTGGTTTCTCATGCAATTTTTTTAATGTCCTTATTAGTTTTGTTCCTTACTGATCTACATCTTCATGTCTTCTTGTGTGTGACCTTTCCTTTGTAGAGAGAGAATCCCACCATTTTCCAGCCTTTCAGAAACTTGGAACAATTCATGCTTTCCTCAGGAAGCCTTTCCTAATTAATTAGCCCCTGTCCATCCTGTTCATTTGTCTCTTTCAGTTGCTACAGACATTGATACTGCCAACTTGTGTTTATTTATATATTATTTTGTAAACAGTGTTATAGGTACTGTTTTTTAAAATGTGTGCACCCACACCTAAATTGTCACGTCTTCTCACAAAGCCTGTTAATATGATCAAAATACATATATTTTTGAGGATTGCCTCATACTTTAAAGTTGTTTTTTTTTAAATTAGGATGAAAAATATGATCACTTAGATGCAGCTGACATGGAAAAGGTGGAAAAATTTATTAATGAAGCTATGAATTGGTTGAATAGTAAGATGAATGCACAGAATAAATTAAGCCTCACTCAAGACCCTGTGGTGAAAGTAGCAGAAATAGTTGCGAAGTCCAAGGTAAGATCCTAGCGGGGAGGGAGGTAAGGTAGGGCCCTCAAGTTTCAGACTACTGTACCCAAGTCCTTATGCTTCTCTCACTTGTTTGGAGCAGAGGAATTATGTTTATGTAGACAGTGGTTTGGCAGTGTATATTCACTGGGTGTTCAGTCCTTGACCATCAAAGAAAGTAGACATGGTGTCTACAGGGTTGGGGGATGGGAGCAATGTCCATTGGAGGATCTTGAGTCAGAGAGCATTCACAACCCTACTATCATCCCAGCAGAATGCCTCTAAGCACTCCTTTCTCATCGGTTATCAAGGGCTTTTTTCCTATGATCCAGAGTACTACTAACCTGCACTTGTGCTCTGTCCGGCTCAAAGATGAATCTCCTTGGCAAAGAAGCAAAATCAAGATTGACTAACGATGCCTTTTCTCCCTCATCTGCTCAAAGTGACATTCCTTTGACTTCTTAGATATAGCTGTTTTTCCTCAATCTAGTTTTAAGAATCTAGCAAAGCCTTTTTTTGCTTTCCTTAGCATTCCTTGCCAGCCTCCCACTTATTTCAGCTTTGGCATTCCTATCGCCATTCTTAGATGATTGTGCCATGCTTTTTAATTTCCTTTATTACCTGTCCCTGATTTTAAGTGTTTTTTAAAAAACTCCTTTGGTCATTGGCTCTCTGTGTCTATGTTGGTCTCTTGAGAAAGTGCCTTCATTTCCTCCCCATTGGAATTTTCTCATTTTTTAATCAAGTATATGGCACTTCATATCCAAGAAGTAAAATCTCAAAATGACATATAAGTTCTCCAAATTAATAGGGAGCATATTTGTGGAAGAACATTGGGAAAGGTAAGTGTAAAATTCATATTTCAAGATTAGACAATTCCATCCCCTCCTTGACTTGTAAAGTTTTAACAATGACCTGAAAAACCCGAGAGAAATATCATAGAAGGAATTTTTTAAAGTTTGCTAATTCTTATGGGTAGATGAAGAGAAAAAAATGTTTCCCATAAACAGTATATGCTTGAGATACACGCAAGAAATTTGGAAATTGAGGAATGAGAAAAGAAACATAAGAGAGCATAAGAAACCAGGAGCTTTATTAATAGGGTGAAGAATGAAAAAACATGGAGTAATATACTATCTGGAAGTTACTTTGGATACTAGCTAATTCAGCTTCCTCGAGTATAAAATGAGGATTAATCCAGTTTCCTCGTTTTACGATCAAGGAAGCTGAAGACCAAGAGGTATTAAGTGATTTGTTTGAACATATGAGATAGTATTTGAAACCATTCTGCCTCCTAATTTTGGATTTTGTCACAAGTATATAGATAATAATACTCAAGGATTTGGGTTTTTTCCTTTACTTGGGGGGGAGGTGGTAAAGGATCAGATGTTCACAGATGAAGAGAGGATGATTGTTGAAGCTTTTTTTTTTTAACTGCAGAACAGAAAGAAGGCCTAGAAGGGATCACACTAGAGGAAAGTGATGTGGTGAGGTCATTATATATTTAAAGATGAAGCTGTACATAATGAAGAACCTCAGTTCTATGTCCAATTGTTTTTTGTATTCTATGTATATGGAAGCTCCTGCTTTATTTGGTATTTAAGTTCAGAATAAAAAATTTAAAGCAAAACTGATTCCATGCCCTAGAACTTATAAAATTATGTTATTGCAACTCTTAAAATTTTTAAGGGAATGGGATTGGGAAGAAGCATAATAAAAATACAACTAAATAACCTACACATCATCTCATGTAGTGAATACTTAGTATTAGAAGTTTTAAAAAAAGGAAAGCACGCAAGTGCATTTAAGAGCATCAAACATAATGTAGTCATTTTAATGAAATATTCAGTATTAAATGTAATCATTTCTCTTAATTTAATGCCATTAGGAGCTGGATAATTTTTGTAACCCCATCATTTACAAGGCCAAACCCAAAGTGGAGGTATCTGAAGACCAAGCGAAAGCGAATGGTGAACACAATGGACCAATGAATGGACAGAGTGGGCCTGAAAGTAAGCCTGATGCAGCCAAGGAAAGTTCCCCACATACTAAACCTTCTACTGGAGAGATGGAAGTGGACTAAGGCGTCGGGTCTCCATCACATATTCAGACAGTGCAAGTAATTGCAGGGCCCATTCTTCTTTGCATCTGGGACACCCAACAGATGTTCTGTTGTTCTTAGCCATTTTTGTCATTTGTTCTTTGCAGTAGTTTTGAAAAGTGTTTTATATTGAGTGCACCTCTGATGTTCATTTCCAATGATTAATGCTGCTTAGGTGAAGCTTTAGCTGAATAGATTGTATAAGTCAGTTTAAGCTTTCCCATTGTATCTTATGTCAGACTTGCAGAATTGATAGAAAGATGGCAACAATCTACCTTATTTAAAGCTTCTCTTGTGGATAAACCTCAGCTCCTTTATTCAGGAAAGGACACTGTATTGCACTACTGATGCAGAAGTGTAGATTTAATTGCATCGTTATTTTTGAAAAAAAAATTGGAATTGAAATGGTTTAAAGCCATTGAAGCACTGACCTTTTTCTAGTTATTGTATTGTTATAATTTAAATATTAAAACAAATAAGAGGTTAGCTGACAAAACTAGTCCATCTCATTGATGTATTGTGAGAAATTCAAGGTTTTCTTGTCATTGTCGACACAGATGAACAAAAACATGAATTTCAAAAAGAAAACACAATTTTGAGTTGTGGTGACACCAGCAATAATATTTCCTTTACCAAAAACATGGCTTTGATTTCTTGCTTGTCATTTTACCTTTACTTTGCAAGAGATGATCTGCTTTGGCTGAAGACAAGCTGACCTTTGGCTGAAGATAAGCTAATGCTGCTGCTGCTGCTAAAATGTTAGCTTAATGACTATGAGAATTTCCAGAGAAAATAACTTCAGCTTCCTAGCTAAGAGAAAAAGCATTGCTAACTTATAGTCAGGCTTGCTGCTCTGTGCTCTGGTCTTGGCAATTTTCTTTAGATTTAAACGGTACTTAGGTTTTTAAAAATGTTTAGTGAGCTTATATTTCGAAGTGAGGGAGAAGTAATGCAACTACTCTTGGCTTATCCTTCACCCACTCCTCTTTAACATGATGATTCATGTTGTTACACTGCACAAGAAAGCCCTTCTGCTACAGTCTTTGGAAAGTCTTGTGACTAGTATGTAGTATAGACTGTTGTATGATACAAACTGGCAATATTAATTAAGCTTTCTTTATAATTTCTACCATTATGTGATTCATTCAAAATTGGGCCCTCCAATTTGATGCTTCTAATTTAAATTAATTGTGAAGGAGGCTGTAAGTTACCAATATTTACCAATAAATACCAGTATTTCTATGAACATATCTGTGCTTTTAACCATCTGACAATCCCCAGTAGCCCAGTACTGCCCCAAAACCTAAGCCACCAAATTCAGAGTGAACACACACTGAAATGATTTTAACACCATAGGAAAATTGCAGGAAAAAATCTTTAGCTGTTTGAGGTAATTGTAGATATTTACATTAGGGTAATAGGATCTAGTTTTAGATATTCCTATGTTTAAATTTTTTTTTCCATACCTATGCAAATCAAAAATTCTGAGCACAGTGTCTTTATGGAAATATTCATTATTTCTCAAAATTAGTTCTCTAAAATAGGAATATTTTATTATTATAGTTGTAGTCTAGGCTAAAAGAAGTATGTTTAGCCATGGTATTTTATGTGAGGATTTTAACTCAGACTTCTTTTACTATTAAGAAGTCTACACTGAGTTTTTAACATCTCAGAACACCTTTCATCTATCTCTTAGTTTTAATCCTCTTAAAGTTATTTAACTATGAACTATATTTGAAACAGATAAAATCACTTGTATTTTCCATTTGTTTGTTTTGGTTTGAACTTAAGAACTGTTGTAAAGTAATACCTAAGGACCATGGAGAATTTAGTCTTCAAAAGATAATCAAAACTGCCAGGTCAGAGTAGGAGCACGGGGCTAATCCTAGGGACCAGACAACTACTCTTGGACATAACAATATGTTGTATGTCCATATGTTAAATATATGTGTGCACATAGAAACATGTTTCATTCCTATGTGTAAATGCACCTTATACATATATGAAGAGTAAGGCTTTCTTCTCCCCTTCTCTCCTTTACCATCCCAGCCTGTAACCTTCATATTGAATAAATCTGGATCTTGGGAATAGAGACTGAGAAAGAGTCACTCTTGGTAGTTAAGAATGTATTAAGTTAAACATAAAATCATTTCTCCTAGCTTTCTGGATGATGATGGAGCACTATACCACCAGTAACTAATACTTCTGATTTACCCAAAAGTTTATTGCTATATGGGCCCTTTTTCTTTACCTGTAATTTCATTGGCACATAGTAAGATGTTTGGGAATTTCTTTTTTAAAATTATCTATAATATAGAGATATTTGTAATACATAGTAAGATAGGTCCATGTAGCGTTTAAGACAAATAATCCAATATACTTTTTTATTTCTGTGCTAGAGAAGCTTGTCAAAATAAAAATGAACTTACTAGTATATAAATTGTTTAGTTTAAAGAAAAAAAAATGAAAAGCAAAATTGTCAAATTTAAAATTTTTTAAGTCATCAGTCTAGTAAACTTAAAAGCTAGAATTAATGATAAAACTCATTTTGGGGGTTATTTTGGCTTTTAAAAAACCCAACTGCTAGCTAATTACCTAGTGGTTATTAATTGGGTATAAGAGGAGAATAAGGCTAAAATGGGACAGGAAAAGATGAGAGAACAGATCTGAAATGACTGCATTTTGAGAACACCCCCAAAATAAGTGACATGGAGAACTGGGCAGTCTGAGAAACAGACAGCCAGTTTTTAAAATTGAAAGATAAGGGGAGAATATTTTCCTTTGGTTTGTTTAAAGGAAAACCATAAAGGCAAAGCAACAGACATATTAGGTTAATTTTCATTTTAATGTAGATGACTAAGGGAACAGCCCTTGGGGGAAGACAACAGTATTTAATTTATGAGGGATCAAACCTCCAGAGGAGGAAAATGTTCTTTATTAGAAAACCCTACAGACCCAGTTATCAGTAATATAAAACTAAAGCATTAAAACACTCAAGATAAAGACAGTAAGATATTGTATAAATTTGTATTGTTTCCACTTAACTCTTTTTAGACATGGCCATCCTACTTTGTGTGCCTTTCCTAATCAATTTAAATTATTTTAAAGGCCTACATCCTATTAGAATTTTTTCTGGGCTTAACCTGTTGGTGTTGGTAGTTGGAAAATATTTGTATATTTTTAATGATAAATTTAACATGTTTCCTTGCATGTAAGGAATAAATCCCTAAATAAAACCCACATTATTTCCTAAAGTAGAACCAAATGAATATTAATAGGCAGTAAAAAAAAAAAATTGTTTTATCTCCCCTTCTACCTCTGTCAAAAGTAATTCTACCTTTGGCTTTCCTCGTTTTTCTTGTTTTTTGTTTTGTGTATTTGGAATTACTTGTATACATACATGCATTTGTGTAGTTATAGTCAGGGTATATACAGTTATGATTCTGCTCATTCTACAGATATTAAAAACATTATGTTATACTGTGGTAGAATAGATTTTGAACATTTTATGATATTACTAGGAAAAGGTGTGTCTCATTGTTAGCAGAAACAGTATGTTAATACTTTACATTTGAAGTTGTCAGTAGTGTTTCAAAATTCATTATTTATGAAATTTGCTTATGAGGCATTTAACTAGAAAGCTGCATAGGTATTATCCTTTTTAAGCCCATTTACTTTTTAATATTTAATCACTGTACTTTCCAGAATATTTTTGTTTCTTAATTTTGGTGACTTGATGCAATTTAAATCAGTGATCACTTTTGAAAGTGATTTTTAAAACCTTTAAAAGAATTTCAGTTCTAATGCATTTTGCCTTCTTAGATTATATTACAGTTTTGTCATAATGATAATTTAGGAAATTTCTTATAAAACTTAGTAAATTTCAAAAAATTATCTTCTTTTCTGGACAGTAAGTAGGTTAAGAATTCATTCTACAACCACTATAATTATTTTTAGTGTAATGTTCAGGATAATATCATATATTATATATATATGAGCAATATATATATATAGTTGACCATAATATCAATAAATATCCAAAAAAAATTTTTTTTTCACTAAAAAGGGTAGTTCAGTAAAACAAATGGAAAATACTGCCTTTTCTGCCCCCAAATCAACTAGTCCAGAAGAGCTGTTCTTAAGTATTTCCTTGCAAATTTTTGCTTACAATGAGCTTTTCTTTGCAACTATAGTTAGAACAATACATTTCCTACCTTGGAAATTCTGGTTTTCTTCTCTGTTAATTCCTTCAAATTATGGGTACATCTTGAAGATAAAAGTTTGTCAAAAAGCTTGCATTGCAGCAAGCAACTTTATGAAATGTGGGGTAAGAGAAATACTGTTTTGCCCACTTTTGCAAGGAATCTGTACATGAAGGTCAGTAATGGCAATTTGTAGACATTTGACAAATTTAAATATAACTAGAATGTTCATTGGCTCACTAAAGTTTGAAAGAAGGATTTTGACTTATTTCTATTTAAAGAAAAAAATCAAAGAGTAGAAGGTAAAATAGTAAATCTTTGAGGTCTTATGTATTTGCTTCTTTGAACTTAATATACCAACTAATCAGTCCATTTAAAAAAAAAAAAGATTATTTGTATATCTTTTTTCTCTTTCACAAGCCACTTATTCTTTGAACAGATCCTATTATACCCAACCCACAGCATTATGTGGGTTCTTGAATGCAGTTGGGCTTCCTTAGAAATGGAAATACTATCTATTTGTTCCATTTTATTTATACTTTTGCCTTTATAGCTTTTTTTTAGTTCTTACAGATTTCACGATTTTATTTAAGAATAGTTTTCATTTTTAAAGAATTTTGCTTGGATTTTTTTTAGTCTTATCTATATATTTTTTGCTTTATTATCTCCAATCCCCTTTCTTTCAGACTAAAGTACTAATATCCAATTACTCTCATGAATAATTTGCTTAGCTTTAGTATCACTTTTTCTTTTTAACTACTTTTCTATTGACCCTTTCTTCAGGTTTCTGCTGTTGCTTTTTTTTGCTCATATTCAGAGTGTAATATTCCTAAAATGTACTAAGATAAATAATAGAAGTACAGGGTTTTTTTTTTTATAATCTCTTTTAAATGCTTTAAAGTTTCTTTGAACTGAGAGGAATAAATTTTCTGTACCCATTATATGAAAGAACCTTTTTTCTTAAAAAAAAAAAAAAAGAAAAGAAAAAAGAAGAAGAAGAAAAAGAAAAGAAAAAAAAAGAAAGAAAAGAAAACGTAGAAGCCAAAACTCAAGAAGTCACTTAAACATTAGCCTGCATTTCTTTTGCATAGGTATTGTAAATGGTGATTGTTTCACTATTCACTAAGAAACTGCATTTTTAAAACTTGTTTTTGCTTCTAAAAGGACTCATTAGTTATATTTTTTCTAAAATGTAAGTGCTATTTTAGAATCTAGAACATGAAAGCAGAAATTCATTAGAAATAGAGATGGATATAAATGAACTTGAAAAACATTCCCCCCCAAAAAAAATATTTGATATTCAATATTTTTCCTTATGACCAACTGCAAGAGAAAATAATTTTTTTTTAACTCAGCATCACATGGTGGGAAGGTGTTGTTTACATTGTTAATTGCAATTACAATTGTTCCTTCCTTCTTGGCAGCTTAATTTCTATTCACATGGGTTTTTTTTACCCCTGTGAAAAAAGGAAGATGGCAGTGTTCTTGAGTCTTTCTAGAATATGAATCATCCAGCAGTTTAGGAGGGTAAATATGGGGAGCATTTTTATATGCCTTGCCCAAATTTTATAAGAAGACATCTCATTTGAAAGTACTTGTGTGAGAATGGTTTTCTGATTATGACAACTTGGTAAAGTACCTGAGGTGCTATCTGTTGGAAAACCTATGGAAAACTTTGTGATAAAACTTGAATAGCCTGATGACAGTAGCAGTGTCAAAGTTTGAAAGTTTGCTGTGTCTGTAACTTATAGGAGTGAGAACACACACACTGTCAAGCACTTGTGTAATTAATAATAATGGAGGGAAACCAGTATGTAAACTATTAATTTTGCCTACTTGACATATGTCATTTTTATGCAATTAACCTTAACCTTACCGTGAAAGGTATACACTCCATCTCTTATTTCTTATAGATGTTGGGTACCAACCAGATTTGTTTGGAAGATTTTGATGGTAAATGCACCCCATTCTATATGAGGCTATTTATTTAATATTTGTCAGTAATATTGGCAGAATAAAACTTGAGACTACAGTGCTTCTAAAAACTAAAAGATAAATAAATGAGTTCTTAAACTTTTGGTAGTTTACTAATAGGGTAGCAAACTATTAAACATTGATGTGCATAGTAAAGATTATACTCTACCTGCCCAGTCATATTTTCTGTCTGTTCTTAGAATATACATGATGCATTTGTGAATTCTATTTGTTTTTTGTTTGTGTGTAAATTGTAGGATTATGGCTGTACTTCAGGATTGATTATCTTAAGCCAATGAATTTTTAAATTTTTTAATAGTGTTTTTAGGTGTTTTCCTTTCTACATTGAAAACATACATATTCTTTGGGATTGAGATAGAGGGACTCAAGGATGTGCAGAGGTGCTCTCAATGTTATATCTCAACCTTGCTGCTGCTATTTATATAATATTTGAAAAATATTTCTCCATATTGGTATTATCATCATCTTGTTAACAAACTGCTGTGCTTACAATAAATTGTTGTTTGAATTAGTGAGGATACAACAACCAAATATGATTTTGGAGTGCTTTTTATACATTTATCGCATTTGTTTTTTTGTTTTTTTAAAAAAGTAAAAAAAAAAAAAAAAAAAAAAAACTTGGGTGTGGTATTTAGGGTCTGATCTCTGGCATAGCTCTCTGGCCCAGCTTGCTCTTGAAGCCAAAGAGTCATGACTGTTTACCCTTACTTCATGGGAGTACCTCCTCCTTAAAGTTGATAGATGGTTAATGCTAAGGAATCTGACTGTCATGAGAACCCCTTAATGAAGATGGAAAAGGAACTGGTTATATCTTCTCATTTTAAATAATGTTTTATTTGTTTTGAAAAATAAGAAATTTTCCTAAACTTCCCTATCCATTTTTTTTTTTTTAACAATTCTGCATTCATTTTCTTTTTTGCCTTGGACTTGTTTAGATGTGAAATCCCTAACTAAAAAAAACCTTAAGTGTTTTCAGTTTGGTGTAGCCGTAACTTTAGAGCTGAAAGGGGGTCTACATGTAGGTGCTCTTACTTCAATCCTTCACTTTACAAACAAGGGCTCAGGAAGCCCAGAAAGGTAGCTTGTCTAGTAGTAGGACTGTGAATCCAGCAGTGCGCATATCTTTGGGTGCCTTTGGAACATGTCCTATTTTCTAAAGAACATTTCATAGTAAGTATCAAGAAAAAGAAAATCTTTATCACCTCCTGGGAGTTCTCAATAAGTACTGTAACTTTATCAAGAACCTGATAGTCCTACTAATAGGAAATCTATAGTGATGGATGTCAGCTACCTTGAAGTATTAAAATTTATTATAGTGACTATTATTTTAGCATTTTAACTCATAGCTAAATTAAAGCTCATAGCTTTAATTCTTAGCTTTCTTCTTTGCTACTCCTTATCAAGTCATTTAATCTCCATCTTAAAACATCTGCCATTTCTTCATTATCTCATGTGTAATCTTGTACTTGCTTGGTTTAATTCCTAAGTATGTATGTTACTAATTTGATTAGTAAAATTATAAAAAACTTGTTTTACAAATTCATAAAAATGCCACCAAGTTACGAAAAATTCTTTTTTTTTTCCTTTCTGTTAATCTGACCTTTAAAACTCTTATAGGCCAAGTTCAAAAGGATAGTTTACTATTAACTTTTTAATAAGTTTTACTGCAAAAAGTTTATCTAATGAGATTATCTGATTGCCAATGAATATTTGGTTTCTGAGTCAAACTTCATTCCAAAACTAACCAATTAGGATGCTTATTTCAACCTATCACCCTGGTTTATTGGACCATCTTCTTTGGATGTATTTATCATTTCATAGAAATGAATTCAAGATAAATCAATCCCCAGTATTTAGTTTGCTATTTCAGTGCTTCTTTTACCTTGAAAAGTTAAAAGTGTAAAATTTTATTTATAGTATTTAATAATTTTCTAAGTTTTATAGTATATTTCTCATTGACAAAGAATAACAAGTTAATCAAAATTACTAAGTACTTTTTTGTTAACTGGGAAAGAAAAATCAAAATTTGCTTTCTTTCCCAAAGGCCCTGGTCAGTGTAAGACTTTTAACAGAAGACTAATTAATTACTACACTGCCTTTCAATACCACTTTATTAGCCAGTGTTTCCTGGAGTCTTTAATAGACCACCATGGTAAACTTTGATTTCAGTTTGATGGAGTCACACATACATGTATATAACGCACACATATTACAAATATAAATTTGTAGTAGAGACAATTATAACTCAAATTTATAAGAACTCATTTTAAAAATGTTTTTAATCCTTCTTTAAAATGACAGCTCATCTACAAAGTAGGTAGTGCATGTATAATCCTTTTCCCAAGGAGGACTCTGAGGCCGAGAAAGGATTCATATCCAATAACTACATTGTAACTGTGTGAAAATTAAGTTTCAATCATCTCAAATCTAGCCCTTTAACCTACTTTGTATGATAATAAATAAAATGGTGGGAGCAACTAGATGGTGCAATTGGTAGGGCACTGACCCTGAAGTCAGGAGAAACTTGAGTTCAATATAGCCTCAGACATTTAACAAACACTTCCTATCTGGGCAAGTCACTTAACCCCAAATGCCTCACACACCAAAAAAATTAGGTTTAAAAAAAGAGAGCTCAGAAATAAAAGGTTGATAGGTAGGGTTTTTATAGTTTTATCTTTTAATAAGTTCTATATGTCCATTGATTTTATTTGGGAGTCCTGCCAAGGGAGAATGAAATATGGTCTATTTGAGTAGTTTACATATATTGTTTTCTTACATTATGTAGCATGATAACTAACCATTTAGAAATTCTATTCTTGAGGGGCTACTAGATGGCGCAGTAGATAGAGCATCAGCCCTAAAGTCAGGAGGGACCTGAGTTCAATTCTGGCCTCAGACATTTAACACTTCCTAGCTGGGTGACCTTGGGTAAGTCACTTAACCCCAATTACCTCAACCAAAAAAAAAGAGAGAGAGAAAAATTCTATTCTGATGTTTTGTCATGCTGTAAATTTTTTTTTTTTTTTTTTTTTTTTTTTTTGCTGAGGCAGTTGGGGTTAAGTCACACAGGGTCACACAGCTAGGACGTATTAAATGTCTGAGGCCAGATTTGAATTCAGGTCCTCCTGACTTAAGGGCTGATGCTCTTATCTATTGCGCCATTTAGCTGCCCCAATGACCCTCAATTTTTAAAGACTGTTCTCTAATACAAGTACTTTTTACCAAGCTGGAAAGTTTTCACATTGGGCAACAGGGACCAACCACACTAACCTCAGGTTCTGAATTCCCTAGGAAGTCTTCATTGGATAGTTTATTGTTTATATATAGCAAGGCTCACAGACCAGTAACATGTGTTTTTGTTGAAAAGAAACCCCACAAAAATTTCCACAAAAGCATTTCCTACCCAACCCTGCTACTTTAATAGAAATAAAAATTGGACAATTCTTATGTTAGACATGGTTCCATTTTTAGTCCTTTCTCCTTCCCTGTCTCTTTAACTATAAATAGAAAAGATCATTTAATCACAATTTCATTTGTCCCCTTCATTCTGAGCATGTTCAAACACATCTCCTGTCCAACTGAACTGAAATGTTTTATTTCTAACTATAGTGAGGATTTCTCCAGTTGTATTGCTAGTAACCATATGTTGAATAGGTACCAAACGAAACACGTCAATTTTGTATTTTTCTCTGCTCTCACCAAAAATAACTTTGCTATTAATCTAGACTTCCACGTTAGATATCTTTTCTCATTATTGAATTCTTAACAAATGCTTGTTGATTATAAAATTCTCATTCCATTTTTCCATATTTAGGGTTTGGTTTCTGCTTGCTTTCACCTCACATTTTAGAACTTCTTTAATAAGTTAATGTAGCAAACTTCAGGTGCTCCTTGAATTCATTTTGTATATTAATGCCAAACTGATCATCCTAAAATATCTCTTTGGTCATGTCAGTCCCTTAAGTTACAATAGTAGTTCTTCACTACCACATTCAGATTCTCCCTATGCATGCTTTTCTAGCTCTTCTACCATAACATTGGTATGGATTTCACTTAAAGACCACATTTTTGCAATTCATGAACATATTCCAATACAATGATTTCTTCACTATTCCAGGCATGCATATACTAATTTTTGCAATCTAATATGTACTGTTTCCCAAATCCTATTCATCCTGAATGAATCTTTAATAGAGCCTAGCGAAATATAAGATGCGCAGATGCTTGATGATATAAGAGAAGGGGGAAGTGAAAAGAAGGAAGGTTTCTACCTTCAAAAGAAGTTTAACAAGTCTGGAAAAAAAAGTAATCCTTGGTTTGAACATTATAAGGGCCAAAAAAAGGTTTGGGTTTTTTTAAAACTATATTCCTCTATTTGTGGTCCTTTTTGCTTTTAAATTCTCATCTTTTCCCTGCATATCTTTTCTAATTTTTCATCTCATAAGAAACACCTTTACAAAAGGCCTATACAACATAAGAAAATGTTTTCACTAGGTATCAGAATTCCATTTTGACATCTTTTTAGGAAAGAATTTTATTAGCATTAGAATTATGTGTAGCAAAAGGCAAAAATCTTAAAAGTTCTAAGAATTTTATTCTATTAAAAGACATCAAAAGTAACAGAGTAAGTTGAATATTTTAGAGAACTTAGCTTTACCCATATCCAGTTTTTTTGGGAACAAGATGTCAAAATTAGAGCCAACAAGTCAGTAAATGAGGATGGAGATGAATAAATTCTTTTCATGAACAACAAAATGCTTTCCAGCATGAAGCAAATTCCAGACTTTCTCAAATGGCCAGAGTGATCATAAACCTGTCAGAATAATTTATGACACTAAAATGGCCTTGTTTTGGCCAAAAGCTGTTGAAAGACTTAACTACATATACACACTTTAAAATAAAAAAGAATAAAATATGAATGTGGGTTTAAAACAGCTTTCAGTTGAATTCTCTCTCTACATAAACCTATTGATTCCAAGAAGAATATATCAAGTGCCTGCTATAGGCTAGGTTAAAGCACTTGCTTCCCATCCTTCAAGAACTCTTCAGGTTAAAAATCCCTACTCTATTTTGATAGGACCCCTCATGGTTTTCCACCTAACGTCTAAGACAGAGGAAGGAATATGGTATAATGGTCTAAAAAACAAATGGGATTCTTGTTGCAATTCAACTTTTTGTGATTTAAGATGTCATATCCTATTTTTCTTAATAGGATCCCTTTTAAGTTCCCTTCCAGTTCTAAAACTGTATGATATAATCAAAGTATTGTGTTTTGGGTTTTTTTTTTTTTTTTAACATTACTAAGTTCATCAAAATCACACTTAAAATTAGCTCATCACCAGCCTTGATGGCTATTGTAGTGGTACTGGTCAGTTCCTGTCTGAAGCTTTTACTTTTATCAGCCCATACTAACTTTGGTTTATGTTTCAATTATTTAATTTGGTTTATATTTCAGTGATTTCTTTAAAAAATGAAATTCTCCAAATTTTTCTGGAAAATCATGTTTGACATAGTCAATAAAAATTGTCTATTATATGCCCAACTATCTGCTCTCAAACTCAGTCTCATTGGGGAGACTGTACAAACAAGCTATATGGAAGGTAAAGAGGAAATAACCAATAAAGGGAAAGAACTAGAATTAGGGGGAATTGGGAAAGGTCTCCTGCAGATAATAACATATAAGGCAGAAGACAAGAGATGAGGAAGGGGAGAATATTTCAGCCATATGAACCAATCATTTGTTACTGAGTGGCACATGGCTGTAGAGTAGAAAGAGACTTGAGGAAGGCTCAACCACCATCAGCTGCTGCCACAGTCCAAGTCTGAAGAAATGAGGTTCTGCATTAGACTTGGGTCAGTATCAAAGGATAGAAATCATGTTTAAGAGATGCTGCAGTGATGAAAACAGGCCTTAGAAAGGTTGGAAAAGGGTAGAGAGGAATCCAGATTGGGAGCCTAAAGGACAGAGAATGGTGTTGCTTTCTCCATTAATGGGAGGGTGAGATTTAGGTGCAAAGAGAAATAGTCCCATTTTTTTTGTCTGTGGGAGATCCTGTTCTAGATGTGGTTTGAAAGGCTGCTGGAAAAGCAAAACTAAAGATCTGTCAAGAGGTTGGAAGGAAATAGATGTGAGAATCATTAGCTTAGAGATTAGTTATTCATGGGAGCTGATGAGATCAAGTGAAGTATAGAGGTAGAAGAGTTTAGAATCCAGAACCAAGCCTTAGGGGACACACATCCTTAATGGGCTTTAACTGAAAGATATACAGCCAAGGGGGCTGAAGACTAGTCAGATAGGGAAAAGAACCAAGAGAGAAGTATCAAAGAGTGACCAATAAGGATCAAAAGCTGCAGAGAAGTCAAGGAGAATGAGCTTTGAGACCCTTGATAACTTTGGAGAAAGCGATTTTGATTGATGAGGCTGAAAATCAGATTGGAAAAAGATGACAGCTCAGACTTTTCTTCAGCAATAACTAGTATAATTTTAAGAAAGATTTTTCATGCTAACTTATACAGATATTGGAAATGAACTGGGATCTTCAATAACCTTGACAATGATCTTACCCCAACATCCTTTACCTCCATGAATGTTCATTTTTTAAGTTGGAAGATCCTTATAGAAAGGATTTCTTTCCCCTAACTTTACCCTTTGTCCTGTGTTAAAATGATCCCAGAGGTTAAGAGCAGGTTTAGCTGCTGACCTTAATCTTAATCTTAAAGCTTTAAAATGTGGGGCAGAAGAACAGGAGAGTAGGACATGGAGGATTTTAGTTCAGAAGGCATGAAGCTGAAGAGAGAATATAAAGGCCAGTGAAAGCTGATACCAGAGAAAGAAACAGCCTTTAAAGGGGGAACAACACTGAGCTGGAAGGACCTGAAACATGAAACAACCCAATCCCCATCCCCCCTCAAGTCCTTTTTGGCAAAATTCCATCTGGGCTATTAAAGGAGGGGAGGTACTGTTTTGGCTCACTGATCTTAGATTCAAGTCCTGTATTCTTTACACCGTCAGTAAAATTGGTTTTTAAGTGAATTTGCTTGTTAAAAAGGAACTTTGAGACATCTGAGAATTAAGATCTTGCTCCTAGGTTCTTCAGTGTCTACCAACTTTGCAAGAACTAAATTTCCTGTATTATAACTGACCACTGACAGAAAGGCAACTGGAGTAGTTCCTGATCTCAACAATAGTAGGTCAGACCCTGGCAATAGTTATACTCTCAAGGGTTCTATAGGACACAAGGAGGCAATGGTATCCTTGCCCTACATGCAGGTTAGGGGTCCAGGATCAACTCTCTGCAGTAGCAGTGCACAAATACTTGTCTATGGCAGCACTTGGCCCAGAACAAGTTAGCGGAATTCAGGACCCAGTAATGAACGAATGCCAGAACGGGGATGGTTGCAGCACTTGACACGAGATAAGTTATCAGCTGACCCTGGTAGAATGGGTAGAGATGAGGGCCCCAGAAGGAGTGGCCAAAGAGAGTAAATTGACATAGCTGGTCCCAGCCACATTTCACCTTTCTATATAAAGCAGTTATGGAGAATTTCAAAGGATTCTTTGATGGTTGGCTAGAGTACCATAATGGGCAACTCAGGAAGAAGAGCTGCTTATCAGATTACAATTTAGGATATCCTCAGTATATGTCCATGCTTAATATTTTTCTCCTATGGCTAAGGAAATTGTTGCTTTTTGATTGTTGAATGACTTAAAAGCTTTTCATTTCCATATTGAACAAAAATTACCAAACTGGCCTGAGACAGTATCATCTTAGAATTCTATTGGAATAAAAACTCCCTTTGTGGCAATTCACTCCACAAGAGTGTGAACAATTAAGTTTTTGAGGTCTGTCTTGAGCATTACAAGAAGTAATAGGCATTGAGATGACACAGTGGATAGAATGGTAGGCTCAAGGTCAGGAAGACATGAGTCCAAATCTGGCCATGACCCTGGACAAATCACTTAACTATAATGTGTCTGCCAGTTTCTTCAACTGAAAAAAGAGGTAGCAGCACTCACCTCCCAAGGTTGCTGAGAACCAAATGAGATAATGTCCATAAAGAATTTGGCAGTGTATGTGCAAAATAGGCACTTAATACTCATTCCCTTCCCCCTCCTACTGGAGTTTCTTTTAAAATAATTTTACATTGCTATAATCATATTATTTAATTCTGCTTATTCTGAATCAGTTCACCTGTTTTTCCCTGTTGTCTCAAAGAGGACCAGTGATCCAGGAGGGTTTTGTCTTGACTTTTGAATGAATTGGATTTAAGAAAGGCAGAGCCTGGAAAAGTCAGTTTCCCAGTCTAATGGAGTCCAGTGGAAAGACAAAAATCAAAACAATTTGAGACGACGTAGGGATAAAACAGGGAGTATGGGGAAGAGCTAAACCAAGGAGAATTTTCAGGACCAGGATAGGGAATTTGCATTTTATCCCAAAAGCAATAGGGAAACACCCAAAGTTTCTGAGCTGGAGTCTTAACATCCATCCAGAAAAATCTAGACATCTGAGGTACTATACTAGGCACTGAGGGATTCTGCCCTCATAATCATATGTTCACCAATTCTAAGACCAAACTTGGGGCATCTTGCATCCAAAACCAGTGCTGTTTTTGCTATTCCTAGCTACCTGTTTTCAAATTTAAATTTCATGAATATTATGAAACATATGCTATGGACAGTCCTTGTGGGGAGTGATCTTGACAGAGGGGAAGGTCAATGAATATACTTTCCAAGGAGCACTGAAAAAATTTTTCCTTCAATGAAATAATCTTCAGAGGATCTATAGGTTGTGATTCATTCAGGTAGTATCAATAACTGCTAGTATTTTCAGATCTGAAAACAAAACCTTCCATGTAAAAAAAATTTAAAGGAAAGAAAAAAATAGTTCAGGAAAACCTGGATTCAGACCCTGATACATGGTAAAAGTTCCATAAAAATAAGTATCTCTAGACTAAAAGGCAATAAGTATGAACTGAAATTTATTAATAACTAGACATCTTGAACAACTATTTAAGAGCCCACCCTGTGTCAGACACTAAAAATGCATGGACATATTCAAAGTTCTCAACCTCAAGAAATTTATCAGGCAAAGTAGGTGGATTCTAGCAGCTGGGGATCTGGGAAAGGAGTAAGGGTGGGCCAAGTTTGGGCATAAAAGGGGGAATGGTGACTAATAAGGAAAAGCAAAGCCAGCTCTGACCTTCAGCAGATCATTTGTGTCCTCTGGAAAAATAGTGAGCTTACTGTAAAATGACAGCTCTAGTTCCAAATCCTATAATCCTAAAGCCATTTATATGGTGGCCTAAAGCCACCATATAAATTTGAAGACATTAAATCCAAGAAATTGTAGATGTGCTGAAGCACAATCTAATAATGAAAGGCAAACTTAAGGGTACTGGCTGTTGCACACCTTTTTCTTGAAATACTCCCTGCATACCTACTTTTCTTAGCAATTTAATGCCTTTAAAAATTTTTATCTTTGCCAATTTTATTGCCTGAAGCAAGTTCAAATAGTCCTGTGAAATGTATTAGGCAAAGAACCTGACAAGTCACTTAATCCTTAAGTCCCAAGGCTACTCTCTAAAACTTATTAGTTCTTCTCCAACTATCTGGAGAGCAATTTGGAACTAAGCCCAAAGGGTTATCAAACTCTGAATACCTTTTGACCCAGCAGTGTCTCTACTGGGCTTATGTCCCAAAGAGATGTTAAAGGAGGGAAAGGGACTCACATGTGCAAAAATGTATTTGGCAGCCCTTTTTGTAATGGCAAGAAACTGGAAATTGAATGGATGCCCATCAATTGGAGAATGGCTGAATAAATTGTGGTATATGGATGTTACAGAATATTATTCTGTAAGAAATGATTAGCAGGATTTCAGAGAGGCCTGGAGAAATTTACTTGAACCTGATGCTAAGTGAAGTTAGTGGAAGAGAACATTGTACACAGCAACAGCAAGATTATGTAATGATCCCTTGTGATGGATGATCAAGTTTTTTCAACAATGAGCTGATTCAAGCCAATTCCAATAGACTTGTGATGGGAGATGACCACCAACATCCAGAGAGAGGATTATGGGGACTGAATTTTGGATTACAACATAGTATTTTCACTTTTTAATTTGCTTTTTGATCTGCTTTTTCTTGTGCAGCATGATGTGCAAATATGTATAGAACTGCACATTTAATCTATGTTGGATTGCTGTCTAGGGGAGGGAAAAATTTGAAACACAAGGTTTTGCAAGTATTTTGAAAATAATGCATTGAAAAAAAAATTTTGTTTCTTCAACTTATGAGTCAATTTCCAAGCATTTCTTAGGTTCCTACTATATGGATCCCTCAAGAAGCTTATGCTTTATAGAATAGACCAATATCATTAACAAAGAGCCTTTATTGAGGGCTTACGTTCTGAGCTACAGGGATAAGAAAGGCAAAACCAACTCACCAACCCTAGACGCCAAAGAGTTCGTCTAAAGAGAGAGACCCTGCGAAACAACTAGGTCCATTCAACTTGCATCCCGTGAAAACAGGAAAGGCCTCTCCTGCCGAAAGTGGGATTTGAGTTGAGTCTTGAACTTTAGATGTCTGCAGGTTCTGTTAAGACTCTAAGGTCCAGGAGGGCAGGCTCTTTTTGTATATTCAGAGCCTCGGGCGGTGCCCGACACACAGTAAGGGTTTTATGTTTATTGAATGACTTAACTGAATGGTTGAGGAGGGAAACCTCTACAGAATGGCCAGAGGGAGCAACAAGGTAAACGTACTGCTGAAAAGGGAATTTAAGGGGCAGAGGCAACGGCGTGCTAAGTGGCTAGGTAAGTTTTGGACACGTGGAGCTGAAAACGCTAAGGGAGCCAGGCCTTTCCACTGCTCGGAGAGGTTTTGTGTGTTTGAGTTCGCTGCCATGTTACCCCTGACCCTGACCAGTGTGACCTCAAGCACGGACCCCATGTAATTCTGGGGCTCAGTTTCCCCCTCCGTAAATGTGAAGGGAGCAAGGAATAATCAGAAAACTTATAAAATTAAGCACGTCTTACGTGCCAAGCACTCAAAGGCCCTTGAGGAACTTTCCAGTCCCACAAGTCGGGTCAATTGATCCATGAACAAATTAGGAGCCTACCGCGTGCCAGGGATTGGGCTAAGTGCTGGAAGACAGAGTGGCAGTCTGTACCCTCATGTGAATTGACAATCTAAAGGAGACTCCTCTGCTGGAATCCAGTGAGGTGCTTCGCCGAGGGTTACCCAGATCACTCCCGCATTCGGGGTCACAGAAGCAACGCGCCGAAAGCAGCAAGGGGGAGGCAGCGAGACTCCAAGCGCATGCGCATTCCGGTTCTTCCACCCGGGCACACCCCGCGTGCGCATACGTCGGCACGTACGCCCAGCCTCAACGGGCGGAATTTTTCAAAATGGTTCTGAGTTTGTACCGCCCAGCTCCAGGCAGGACCTCGGAGGTGGCTGTGCCGCCGCCGCCGCCGCCGCGCGGGGCGGCGGCTTAGATAGCCGAGCCTGATGGGCGCCGAAGGCGGCCGGCTGCCTGAAGCGCCGCTTCCGAGGGACTGCGGGAAGGAGCGAGCCCGACTAACGGCAGTGACAGCCCAGAAACATGGCGGCTTACATCGGAGAGAAGATAGAGGTGAGAGCTTTGGAAAGGGAGAATTCGAAAGAGCCGGGCGGACAGAGTCCGAGGGCCTGGGTAGACCCGAGGACTGGCGCAGGGAGGGTTCAGTTAAGTGAGGCAGAGGGAGGCTTCAGGCGAGACCACTTCGGAGGAGATAGGGGGAGCACGGATCATTCCACTTTCATGGAGGCGGGAGATTACGTGGACCGGACCACCTGACGGGGGGGGCGGGTCTTATGTGGACCAGACCAGTTCAGGAGCGCGGGGTGGGCCAGCGGGGCGCTCTTAGTCTCCCGGGACTTCC
Organism: Antechinus flavipes; assembly: GCF_016432865.1. NCBI lineage: Eukaryota > Metazoa > Chordata > Mammalia > Dasyuromorphia > Dasyuridae > Antechinus > Antechinus flavipes. The sequence continues at coordinate 171,633,531 of NC_067403.1, read as the reverse complement.
GCCCCTGCTCCCGCCGCCGCTGCCGCCCTGGGATGAGTTTAGACTACGGGGCCCCCGCCCCCGTCCCTAGGGATGGCGGTTTCCTGGGCGGCAGCGGCGGCGGGAGCTGGGGCCCGGGCCCTTGGTCCGCCGCGGGGGGCGAAGGGTGCTTAGTCTTCAGTCGAAGGCTCCCCAGCATTACGCGGCACCATGCCCTGTCCCCGGGATGCCTCCGCCATCGAGGTGAGCCCCCATCGCGTCGGATTAAGACTCCCTGAAATACTTTCCCTTTCCCTCCTATCATCCGTGTTTAAGCCCCTGAGCCCCTTTCCCTCTACAGATTTTCTCCCCTCGACTCCAGGAGACCGTCCTTTTAACCCGACACCTCCAGAGAAGCTTCCTTCTCCCTTTGTAGACAAACTCTAATTGTTCGTCTAATTTTTAAGGATTTCAGAGTTGGAAACCTCCTTGGAAAGGGGTCTTTTGCTGGTGTCTACAGAGCGGAGTCCATTCACACAGGTCTAGAAGTGGCGATCAAAATGGTAAGTGCTGGCACACTTGGTAAATGGTTAGACTTGGCACAGAGGAAGGAGTATATAAACTTGATTTGTGTAAAAAAGAATTTTTTTTAATTCTGTGTGCATGTAGAAGTAGCTCTTATATGGACAAAGATATTTTTTGTTTTAAGGACCTAATTTCTAATTTTTACTATTCTTTACTAACAATTATGATGTTTCCATATCCAAAGACCAGAATAAAGATAAGAGGGCTGTATGTGAAACTGTGAATCTCTATTAGCTCCTATATTAATTGCTATTTTAAGTTATTTAAAATTTAACATGGTACTACCAATTCTTCCTTGTTTATGTCCTCTTTTTTTCCCCCCTCTGAGGCAATTGGGGTTAAATGACTTGTCCAGGGTCATATAGCTAGGAAGTATCTGAGGCCACATTTGAACTCGGGTCCTTCTGATTTCAGGGCTGGAACTCTATCGACTGGGCCACCTATCTGCCCCCATCTATGTCCTTTTTTAAACTTCTTTCTGCTGTCTTTGGTATTTCCAGTGTTTCATTGACATATTTTACAATATATAATTCGTAGGACCTATTTTTTTTTTAAGTGTCCACTTGTTTACAATAATGTGTTGGATCTGATAACATAGAATAATATAGGACTTTAGCCTGAAGGGACTTTACAGATTATCTAATCCAGCACTTGCATTATATAGATGAAGATACTGAGGCCAAAGAAATTAAGTGACTTTTTTCATTATGGTGAAACAAGTAAAAAATTGAAGAACTGGGATTGAAATTCAGGTCACTGATTTCAAATCTGGTACTCTTTCTACTATACTCTTCTGCTAAAAATTAGTCTAAAATAGTGAACAAGAAATATATATATCAAATCTGGAATCATCTTTTTCCTAAATGAAAGTGAGGGATTTTTGTTTTCTTTTTACATCTTTAGTGGGTTTAGAATTCTTGTTTGAAGGATAGTTTTTGTGGGTCAAGGATGAGAAAAGCAGCTGGTTAAATTAAGCTCATAAAAGGTAGAGCTAGAACACAGGCAAAAATCTAAAGTAATGAAAAACCTATTTTAAAAAAACCAACTTATTTTAATCTAAAATGTTATTTCCCTTATTTTAACCTGATAACTGTAAATTTAAAACTGACTTGCCTGAACTTAACCTTTCAGTGACTTATAGCTAATATAATGTTATTGAGTCGTTTTCAGCCATGTCCAACTCCTTATGACTTCATTTGAGGTTCTCTTGACAAAGATACTGGAGTGATTTGTCATTTCCTTCTCTAGCTCATTTTACAGATGAAAAAACTGAGTTAAACAGTTTAAATGACTTGCCCAGGGTCACATGGCTAATAAGGATCTGAAATCAGATTTGAACTCAAGAAGATAAGTCTTCCTGACTCCAATCACTGCAGTGCTATTAACAGAATATTTCATTTTTAAAGTAGCAATTTTTACTGACAGTGTAAAACTTATATTTAACATTGTCATTTATTAAAACTTTTTTTAGATTGATAAAAAGGCTATGCACAAAGCTGGAATGGTCCAGAGAGTCCAGAATGAAGTGAAGATACACTGTCAACTGAAACATCCTTCTATTCTGGAGGTGAGAGGATGCCAGAATGAAGGTAGTAATTCCCAGTGAGGTTATATTTCTTCCAGGAATAATTTATTAGCTTATCTTTCTGTTTTCTGTATTTCAGCTTTATAACTATTTTGAAGATAGCAATTACGTGTATCTGGTATTAGAAATATGTCACAATGGAGAAATGAATAGATATCTGAAAAATAAAATGAAACCTTTCTCTGAAAGTGAAGGTATGTTTTCATAAAATTGAATGTAATGTAGCACAACTAATTTTTGGTATTATTATTAAGACAGAATAATTTTATATATGTGTTTTGTTTTGAGACAATAGTTATATTCCAGTACATCTTCTTTAAGAATATATATTCCCTGAGAAAGTTTCATCATAGAAAGAAGGGAAATATTAAAGTAACTTTTCATAAAGACTAATATATGTTTTAACTGATCTTGAGTTTATTTTTGCAAAAGTCATGATAATAAAACAATCTCATTTTCTTGTTTGGATCAGTAAAAGGACTTTTTAGAGGGCTTTATTGTCTTAAAAAGACTATGTTCTTTAAGAAATATTCTAAACCAGTTAGATAAGATGGAATGATGTGTTTCATGGTCCATTAGTGAAAGCCATAATAGTACCTGGTTTAGTGCTTAAAGTACTCTCTCACTGTGATCTGTCATGCAGGTTGAGGTAGGAAAATGTAGAAAATGTTCCCTGATTATATCATGTGAAGGTAATCCTCATCACAACTTTTTTAAAATCTGCTATGCTTTAAGGCATATATTCATAATGTCATTTGAGCCCCAGAATGCACTAAAGTAGGATAGATATTATTTTCATAAGGAACTGGTTTAAGGACACATGGCTAATAAATAGGAAAGTTGGAAGTAAAATTCATATTTTGTGATTTCCATCACAAAACGGCAGCCCTTAAGAAGGAACAATTGATTTTTTGATCTCATAATTCCCTCTCATTTCTTGAAGCCATTTGGGACAAAGTAGTAGTATTTATGTTTGTGTAATATCGTTAGCAGTGACAAAGCTGTAATCCTGTGTTGTACGCTAGTATTATTGTAGTACTATTTTACTGTACTATTATGTAAATAGGGATTTTTCTGACAATGACTGTTTTCTGTGTTTCTGAATAGCTCGACAGTTCATGCACCAGATCACCACAGGAATGTTGTATCTTCATTCTCATGGTATATTACATCGGGACCTCACACTTTCCAATCTCTTACTGACACGTAATATGAATATCAAGATTGCTGATTTTGGTCTAGCAACTCAATTGAAAATGCCTAATGAAAAACATTATACATTATGTGGAACTCCTAATTATATTTCACCAGAAGTTGCCACAAGAAGTGCACATGGACTTGAATCTGATGTTTGGTCCCTAGGGTGTATGTTTTATACATTACTTATTGGTAGACCACCTTTTGACACCAACACAGTCAAAAACACATTAAATAAAGTGGTTTTGGCAGATTATGAAATGCCAACCTTTTTGTCATTAGAGGCCAAGGACCTTATTCATCAGTTGCTTCGTAGAAATCCAGCAGAGCGTTTAAGTCTGTCATCAGTGTTGGATCATCCTTTTATGTGTCGAAGTTCTTCAGTGAAAATTAAAGATTTGGGAACTGTGGAAGATTCCATAGATAGTGGACATGCTACCATTTCTACAGCACTTACCGGTTCTTCCAGTGCCAGTATAAGTGGTTGTTTACCAGACAAGAAAAGACTGTTGTTTGGTCAGCCACTTCCAAATAAAATGACTATATTTCCAAAGACTAAGAATGTGAGTAATTTTTCATCTGGTGATGGAAGTAGTTTTTATCCTCAATGGGGAATTCAGGGACAAGAGACCAATCATAGTGGCCGAGGAAGACTGCTACAAGATGCTGAAGAAAGGCCACATTCTCGATACTTACGCAGAGCCCATTCTTCTGATCGATCGGGTGTTTCTAGTGGTCATTCTCAAGCCAAACCACCTGCTGTGGAACGCTGTCATTCAGCAGATATCCTCTCAAAGCCCAACAGAAGAGGATGGCCTGAAAATGAGGAGAGGTTTTCACCTACAGACAGCAATGCCAATATGTTTCAAGTATTTAAAGAAAATACTTCAAATATTACTGGTTCTTTTGAAAGACCTGATAAAGATCAAGCACAGTAAGATTATTCTTTCAACTCTTTTGTAATTATTATACAATAATTCCTTTTCAACAAGCTTATGTTAAATCTGTCTATTCTGACATCAAAAATACAAAAACAAAAATCATAGCTGCCTCTTCCTTCAGGAGCTTATATTCTATTGGAGGGTGGGAATTGCATAGCATGTAGACTGATAATTAAAGATAAAATACACATGAAATCAATACTTATTTTGAGGCGATGGGAAGCACTAAGAAATGGTCTGAAAAGCCATGTATAGCTCTTGGTGACACTTGAAGTAGATCTTCAGTGGATCCACCAGATTGTAAGAAGTCATTTACAGAGAAACTTGCCTGTTCCTACTGAATGTGGGTGCCTTTTTTCTGAAATTATCTCCAATTTATCCTGTATATATCTGGTTTTTATGTTACCGGTTTGTCTATTGTCTCCCCCAATTAGAAAATGAACTTATTGTGGACAGATGTTGTTTTTGTAGTGGGGTACCTAACAAATAACAGGCTGTTAATACAATTGTTGGCTGGACATGAGACAAAAATGAGGAGGAAAAGTATTTCAAGAATTAGGGGAAAGCCCATAAAAGCATAGAAGTAAAAGATGGAATGTCGTGTAGGGGGACATTTTTTGCTGGAAGGTAGAGTTCATGAGGGAAAATATTTTGTGAGTGACTTGGAAAGAGAGATTGAATCCAGATTGTGAAGAACTTTAAATTCCAAACAGAGAAGATTGTATTTGTCTTAGCGATAGAAAGAAATCACAGTCACATGTTCAGATTCTTGCTTTAGGAATATCATTTTGGTAGCATAAAAGGAGAATAGAGCAAACAGATAAATACATAGTAAGAATTTCCCCAAATGTAGTGGCTATGTCACTGAAGAAGGGATAGACGCAAAAGATTTTATGGCATTAAAAGTAATAGGATGTGATAATTAAGTATGTAGGGGGCGGATTGAAAGGGAAGAATGATTACAAAATTGACAACCTGGGTGACTGAAAAAATGATACTCAATTTGACCGAAGTTAGGAATCAGGAAGAGGGGGAGGGCTTTATGGGGAAAAATAACAAGTTCCATTTTGGATGTGTAGAATGAGATTTTAGTGGAACATCCATGCTTTTGGGAGGTGAGCAGTTCATGGAGAGAGGAATAGTAGCTCAGACAAGAAGCTGCCTGATCCCTTAAGTTCCTCAGGTTAATGAGTTCCTTTATTCTCCATTCATTCCTTGGTGTCACAGGGAAAAAAAAGAAAAGACACCAAAATAACCTTGTTTTTTGAATTTGTGCCTCCTACCAAAGGTCTTTCTGCTCCAATTCTTAGTGTTTTTTACTTCCTTACATTATTATTTACTAAATATTCACATTCTTAACTTTGTTAGAATTTTTTGACATGCAAGAAAAACTATTTTTAGTCTTATTTTTGTATCCTTTTCTTTATTGAGAATCAATATAATTTCAAAAATATACTTTTCCTGATTCCTTGTGGTTATTAATGTCTCTTGTTCCCTTTAGTAAACTATAAACTCACTGAAGGGTGGGTTCTGTTGCAATTTGTTCTTCACTTTCCCAATGCCTCACATTACACATAAAATAAGTGCTTGTTGAAATGAAGAAAAATACTTTCTTTTGTGCAGATATTTTTCTTTCAAATGAAAACATTTTAATGTTAATTTTTGCTGAATTATGAAACATTGTTTTATTCCACTCTAGTCCTCTCCATCCAGGAAAATCTACTTTTCCACTTTCAGAGCAGACATCTCAATCTGAAACAGTTCAGCAATGGTTTGGAAACTTGCAAGCAAATGGTAAATATTTGTGGAATATTTTCATTAGCAGAATGATGACTTATAATCATAAAACTGAATTGGGAGGGACCAGAATTAATCTAACCCAACCCATGCCTCATAGAACACTATTCTCTAGCATTCCTGATAGCCCTCCATTCAGCCTCTGCTTTATTGTCTCCCATAAAGATGAACTCACTGCCTGCCATTCCACTTTGGAGCAGCTCTGATTATTAGAAAAATTTACCTTATTGGAAGTAAAGTAGCCTCTCTCTACCATGGTCCCATTAATTCTAATTCTGCCCTCAGGAATTAAGCAAGTTTACTTAGTATATGCTCTCTTTCACCTGATAGTCCTTCAAGTATTTTTTCTCCCAAAGTTTTTTTCCTCTTCAGTTGAATACTATCCATTTTCTTTGGCCAGTTAATAATGTAGGGCATCATCTCTAACCCCATCATCATCTGACCAGTATCTTTCCCAAGATCTGGCAATTACAGTGCATACCAGCATTGCATATTATCTAAGCAGGACAAATCTCAGCAGAACTATCTTCTCCCTATTTTGGACACTGGTTCTCTAGATGCAGCCTAAGATTACCTTTTTTGGCCAACTGTGACTCACATTGAACTTGGAACTCATTAAAGTTCCCAAAACTCTTGATGTGAAATGTTGTCTTGCTAACCCTGCCTTGCCTTGTATTTGGGGGTGAGAGTATATGTAGTAAGACTATACTTGGAACCCCCAAAATTGTTAGCATCCCAGTTCCACTATTTAGCAGCATTTCAACTTTGGAGAAGTAACTTGTCCTCCCTAAATCTTAACTTCCTCTTATGTAAAATGAGTTGGACTAGACTTCTAAGGTCTCTTCCAACTCTAATGTTCTATTTTTTTAGTCTAATGAACCAATAGAAAGGGAATTTAAAGACAGGAGGATACAGCTCAAACCTTATAGCCAGGATGTTGTGTGAAGAAAACAATTGCAGATACCTAATGGAAGTGGATACCAAGGCAGGATAGGTAAGGCAGGGCATAGAGGGAAAATCTACATGGTAAATGGCAAGAATTGGGAATAAAAGAGTGCTAAGATGTGTCCCTTTTTTTGCCCCTACATATGGAAGGAGATTGATTCTATTACTTATATGGTCCCCAATTAACTTATATTTTTCAAGTAGATATAACCATCTTAATCCCCAGATGGTACAACTGTACACTAAATAGCCATGGGTTCTGCTGTAATCTAACCATATATTTAAGCATCTGCTATTCAGTTATTAATGATTGAAAGGTAGCTGGGATGCTGAGTATTTTTTACTAGAGAAAGGGACAGATATCCAGAAGGGTGGGATGGGAAGAAATCTGATGACCTAGTGATTTAAAAAGAAGCAGAAGGAAAGAAAGAGATCTTGTTGGATATTATATTACCTGTTAGAGAGAAATACTATATAATGAGCATGTAATTTAAGTGGTGTTTTTTTTTTAAGCCATTCCTTTTCTTTATTTATAAATATACATATATATAAGTATCCCAAAAGGGAATTAATTTGTCCATGTGCAGCTGTTGGGGAGGGGAATGCAGATTTACATAATTGTTTGTGTAGCTATCATTTATCTTAGCCTTTTAAAATACAATTTTTATCAACATCATTTGAAATGGAAGAACAAAACATTCACTTTATTCAGTAGTAGTACAATTCTGCATTTTAAAACTACATTATTTAATCTGTTATTAAAAGAAAAGGGACGAGAAAAGCAATTTGCATATTTTTTTAAAATTCAGTGAAGGTTTTAAATAAATTTTGAAAGATTGATCCATATATGCCATGAGAGAAATACTCTAAGATCTACATAATTCAGAAATTATCACGTTCTTGTATAAGAATTATTTTTATTTTTAAAATTCCATTGATTGCCACATTTAACTCCCTACAGCATATACTGCACAGCTAAAACAGTTTTATTTTAACTTTCTGTATGTTTTTTTTCTAAGCCCAATTAAGAGAGCCCACTGCTCACATCAGCATTACCTCAGGCAGAAATGTCCAGGATTATCCAGATTTGCAGGACACAAGGAGAAATGCATGGACTGACAGGAAGACTAACAGGGATACAGATGCTTCTGACAGTGCCTGTTGTGTCAAACAGCCAAATGCCATGAAATGTATTCCTGCATATCGCCATGAACCTGAAACCATCCAGCCTGCAACTGTATTTGGCTCACATCCCCTTTCTGACCCAAGTAGGTCAAGGGGCAGGGAGCCCCCGATAGGCCATCAGAAGTGTACATTGAGAAGCATGACCTCTCCTTTGAATGCCCATCGGCTAAAGCCCATCCGGCAAAAAACGAAAAAAGCAGTGGTATGTTTGTTTTCCATGTTCTAAATTTGTTTCTATTGATTGGAAAAGCATGGTCAAAGACTGACACAATGTCTCATTGAACACATCACATAGTAAAGCTCAATGTTGATGATACTTTCTTACCTCTTTTTTCTTTTGCTGAGGCAGTCAGAATTAAGTGACTTGCCCAGGGTCACACAGCTAAGAAGTGTTAAATGTCTGAGGCCAGAATTGAACTCTCAGGTTACTTTATTACCTCTTGAAGATGTTTGTCTCTGATCACATGAAGGAGATATTTAATGAAATACCGGTTCTGTGTCTTGGGTTGTCAGCTGGTGATGGGAAATGTAAATGTAAAATTTTCAAATTCACTTCAAATGTCCTAATAATCATTGAGGACATAGAGATGACTATGATCACAGTGAACAGCTTCTGAAATACTAGCAATAATATGCTAGGTGTTAATATATTTTTTAAATCAAAAGAGCCATTTCATCTTTTAATATCAGATTTTGAGTTGAAGTTATTGTTAAATATCAATTTCATTTTCTAATTCATTCCCCCATAGAATCCTTCCTTCTATCAAAAAAAAAATAACAATAATTAAAGCAAACCACGGATCGTGTCCAACGAACATGTCTGTGGCAGCCTATACCTGGAGTTCATGTAGATGGTCACAGTGTTCCAATATCATGCAGTAGAAAGTATTGGATTTGGAATCAAAGGGCCTGAATTTTAATACTAGCTCTACATTTATGATTTATGTGACCTTGGGCAAATCACTTACTCTTCCTGAGCCAACTCAGTTTCCTCATCTGAAAAATTATAGAACTGCCAACAGAAGTTGCTCTAAATGAATGGTTTCTTAGGACTGTTCCAATTATAGATTGGTACTTCTATTAACCTTCTTATGAAGGTTTCAGAATCTGTTCTTTAGCATCAAGATTGGTCATTAGGGTTATCTGAATGCTGATGTCTTTTTAGTGGTCATTCTGTACATCATTGGTGTTGCTTTCTTTGTTCAGCATCAGTGTGTATATGTATGTGTGTGTGTGTGTGTGTGTGTATGTGTGTATAGCCTTTTATAAATGCCTTCAAATTTTTCATACTTGTCTTTTTCTTTAAAATTCTTGAAAAGTATTTCATGATGTTCACATAAAATAGAGATCGTAATAATGCCCACTTCCCAAAGTTGTAAGATTACTCTTAGCCCCATCCTTGGCACATAGGAAGTGCTATATAAATATTAGCTCTTACTATTATTATAAACGCTGGCTGCTACTATTATCATCATATCATAATATGCTTCACTAGTACTGAGTCAGTGGGCATTTACTTCATTTCTCTGCTCAAGAAGTATTGGTATGAACATTTTGCTAGAATGGTAGAAATGGAAACTTTTCTTCTTTCTTTAGCTTCCTTAGATTATTTACCAAAAAGTGCTGTTTCTGTGTCAGATTATGGACATTTTTGTCACCTTCATAATTACAAATTGATTTCCAGAAGAGGTGGATCAATTTTTAACTTCACTAACAGTATATTAATGCACTTTCTGTGGTTTCTTCAATGTTGACCATTTCAGTCTTTTATCATTGCCACTTTGCTTTGGTGTGATGTGAAGCTTCAGTTATTTTAATTTGTATTTTATTTTAATGATTTTGACTTTCCCCCCTTTATTTAGAGTGGTAACAATTTCATTTCTTTTGAAAATCATTCATATCTTTGGAGCACTTATCTATCTTTTGGGAGACTTGCACATTATTTTACTTTATTCCCTTCAGAAAAATAAACTGAAAAGTAAAATTTTCGAAATAAACTTTTCTTTTTAAAGTTTACAAGTAAATGGGAAATGAATGTGAACTATTTGAATTTTTGTTTTTCTTCCCGGGTTATTTTTACCTTCTGAATCCAATTCTCTCTGTGCAACAAGAGAACTGTTCAGTTCTGCAAACATATATTGTATCTAGGATATACTGCAACATATCTAACATATATAGGTCAGCTTGCCATCTAGGGGAGGGAGTAGAGGGAAGGAGGGGAAAAATTGGAACAGAAGCGAGTGCAAAGGATAATGTTGTAAAAAAAAAAAAAATTACCCTGGCATGGATTCTGTCAATATAAAGTTATTATAAAATAAAATATTTTTAAAAAAAAAAATTAAAAGAGAAAAAATATTTATATATGTATATAAATATATAAAAATACATATTTACAAAAAAAAAAGTTTACAAGTATGAAAAAGTATTGAGTAGGGGCAGCGAGGTGGCACAGTGGATGGAGTACCAGCCCTGAAGTCAGGAGAACCTGAATTCAGATTTGGCCTCAGACACTTAACACTTCCTAACTGTGTGACCTTGGGCAAGTCACTTAACCCTAGTTGCCTCAGCAAAAAAATAAAAATATTAAATATAAAAATTTAAACAAGTCATCTTAAATGAACTAAAACTTCATTCTGTAATTTTGGCTATTGCAATTCTAAATATTTTTTCTTTGCCTAATTAATAATATATGTCCAGAATTCACTTGTTTTTTTCTACTTCATCTTCTCATCTACCCTCTTTGTTTTCTGTTGCTTTGTTGGGCTTGCTATTCTTTTTTTTTTGGTTCTCTTTGCCCCACCTCTCCTTCTGTCATCTTTTTTCTCATGGGCTGTTTCACACCTGATGCAGTTGCTCATTCCTGCTGTCTCTTTTAAAAGTTGGTTCTCTAATGCATCCAGGCTAATGCAAAGAACAAGGAAGCAGCTACACATAGAAATGAGTCTAGAATTAATGTTGACGTCTTCCATGGTAAGATAAAGCTGGGGTTTAATTTCTCTTTTATGTACATTTCTCTTCTTCGTAACTTTGTAAAGTAGGCAAGGCACTCCCAATAAGCCATAAAGAAATGCTTTTGATTATTGTTTTTAGGTGAGTATACTTGATACAGAAGAAGTATGTGTGGAGCTGCTAAAGGAATTTGCCTCCCAAGAATATGTGAAAGAAGTTCTTCAAGTTTCCAGTGATGGAAATTCGGTAGCTTTATTTATTAAATAACTTAACCATTTAATCAGTTAAGAGGGGCGGGGGGAACACTTTTCAATAGAAAACTAGGGTATGTCTTAAACACTTCTCAGATTTCCTCACTTGATTTCTTCTGTAGGATCCTGAGGTTCCAGAAATATATTTATTTTATAATTTGATTAAATCTTTGTGATATATTTGAGTAAATTCTAAATTTGTCTTTATATATTGAATATGAAATTCGTAAAATTCAACAACTAAACTCTGAACAAACTCAGTGGATCAACAGACTCAGAGAATTGGATTTGTATGTTGTATCTGCTATAGTTACCCTTAAGCTATTGACTCTGTATTCAAAGATGGTTAATTGTGTAGGATTAACTGACTTATTTATTTTTATATAATTTATTGAATCGGTTTACAAATAAAAACACTTATTTGTAGTATTAGTAGGGAAAACTAATGGTTGTGTCAGTTTTATGGCCTTTAGAACATAAATAATCTCAACTGTGAAATTCTGATTTTATTTTCATAGATCACAATTTATTATCCAAATGATGGAAAAGGTTTCCCCCTTGATAATAGACCACTCCCTCCTCCCAAAGACATGATTAGGTATAACTTTGATTCTTTACCAGGTATGTTTTTTTTTTTTTCTAAAAGATCTTTGATGTATAGATATAGATTGTTTAATAAAGGAAAAATTTATAATAATAGTTGCTCACATTTATATAGTTCTTTATGGTTTATAAAGTACTTTTACTTAAATTATCTTATTAGATCATCATAATAGTTCTGTAACGTGGGTATGAGTGGTAATACCCCATTTTATAAGTGAGGGAGCAGGTTCAGGGAAATTCTATAAGTAGCCCCCAAGGTCTCACGGTTGTGCCTAGTGGAATTTGAACTTGGGTTTGTCAAGACTGCCAGGTTCAGGAAGCTTTCTGCTTATATAATGCTGGGGCAAGGAGGATGGAGGAGGAGAGGAGAGAGAGAGAAGGGGGAGGGGGAGAAGGGGGAGTGTGTATGTATATATAAAAGTACTATAGGCATAGCTAGGTGTCCCCTATCTAAGGATATATATAATATACCTATCTCACTTCTACTGTTGATGGTCATAAAAGGATTTTGTTGTTTTTTTCACTAATTTTCCAGTAATTAAAAATTTAATTCTAAAAGGAATGCATTCCACAAAAAGAAATTAACTTATTCAAATTCTTAATAGTTGTAATGATTAATCTTGGTTCTGGAGAAAAGATAATGAAACTTGTCTTCCTTTTCTTTATAAGGAGAAAAAGGGTATTACATACAATATCAACCAGGAATTGTGGTATTGGTTGATTATGCCTAACTTTTATTTTGTTATTAAGTTGAGTTCAATGCTGCAGAATAGTAAATCTGAAAATGACCAGCATAAAAATAAAAGGTTTCAAAAAAACTTATTTTTAAAACATATGTGGGCATATATACATACACATATTTGTAAAATAAGTTTTACATTTACAGTGATTATGCACACACATATTATGTTGTATGTGTCTCTGGCCAACTTTTATCATAACTAGGTCAAGTGATTTGAAGAAATTTGCCTCAATCAGTGTTTCTGATACTCAGTTTTTTTTTATGTGAAGATCACTTAACTATTTACTAATATTGGGCTCCCAATTTCAGTATTTGAATAATGTGCCTTTTCACTACTCAGTTATCAGATTTTATCAGAAAAGATTAGCTTCACGAAACTGACAAATAGCATTATTGAAAAAACTTGAAACTACACTTAAAGATCAGTTGGGAGAACTAGGGAATATTTAGCCCAAAAAAGAAAAGACTTGGGAACAGTGTTTGTTATCTGTTGGAAGGGATTAAGTCTATTTTCCTTGGTCCCAGAGAGCAGAGCTGAGATTTATGGGTGGAAGTTATAGAAAGGTATGTCAGTTCAGAGAAGGAATTTCTTAATAATTACAGCTGGTCCAGATGGAAGGGGATGTTGCCTTGATAGTAAGTTGATAGTAAGATATGCTGGTCATTGGAGGAGTAAAAGGAGGATCCTATTTTTAAAAAAAGAAAAGAAAAAGGAAAGAATCACAAAATGAATTGTTAAAATGATTCTCAGCTTAGTGCCTCCTTATTTGCAATATAAAAATTGATTTAAAAAATAAATCTTTAAACTTAAGTTCTTTAAAAAAATAGGAAAATTTTATAATACAGATTCCACTGTCAATTTATTAGCTGCTTTGGAATTTTAGTGTATTATGCAATATTTCAAAAAAATAGTGGAACTAGGAATATTTTGATAGAAAATAGCAGTTATGATTTTGAAATTACCAAGACTTTTGCAGGTGCTATTTTTAATTCCAATAATATTTCTCCCAGTAACCAACACACAATGTCAATATTTCTTTCTATTCCCTTTATCCCTGCAGAAAAATACTGGAGAAAGTATCAGTATGCTTCCAAATTTGTACAACTCGTAAGATCTAAAACACCTAAAATCACTTTTTTTTCAAAATATGCTAAATGCATTTTGATGGAGAATTCCCCTCATGCTGATTTTGAAGTTTGGTTTTATGATGGTAAGCATTAACTTTAAAGAAATACTATTGTTTCCTTCAAGGATTATACCTGTTTATTATATTATGAAATACAGTAGAATCCTATTTTACTTTACATACAGCTCATACTAAACATGTCTCAAGTCATGTATTAGTATTTATTGACACTTGAAATGTGTAAGGTAAATGAAGTTCTTTTTTTTTCTTTTGTTTGTGATATAAAAGTACAATTATTCCTTTCACGTCATGATTTTTCCCATTGCAGTTTCTATGTATCACAGGTTGGCATGAGAAATGAAATGGGAATTTGGAGGGAATTTTACAGACGCTTCAGACAATACTCAAAAGCCAATAGATGACACATAAAAAAGTTTAGAAACTCAGAAATGCATAAACTATATGTATATTGTATGATTTCGCAATAAGGTACTGTAAACACTCCATTAAAGGAAAAGAAAAGAATTCAGACTGCCATTCTGGTATTGAGAGAGCCAAAAGTTTTGATGTGGATTACAGGAGTGCTGTGCCCCTAACCCCCTCAATATGGAAGAGGTAGTCAAAGTAAGATGTTCTTAAAAAATACATTTTTTAATTTCCTTAACTTATATGTAAAAAGAATTGAGTCGGGGATCTTAACAGCTATTTTTCACAGACTAAGTCCATCATTTGAGATTCTGTTTTATAGACTAGAAACAGATCACTAGAAGACAGCAATGCTTAAAAAATAGTTTTATTGATCCATTGATGCAGATAGTAATTTGGGAGAGTTGATGGGCCTGAAAAATTGATCTTCTTGCCTCTTTTAGTGTGGCCATGGGCAACTATGTGTGTTCCCCAAATGAGAGATATCAAAGCTGCACAACTCCTGTAGAACTCAGTGCAACAGGAGTTAAATGAAAATGTAATTTAAAAATATTTAACAAAATAAGTAAAAAAAAAAAAAATACAGCACAGTATATATAATGTTAATTCATGGTTTGGGAAGTCAAGTAGATCTTTCTATTTGAATTTGATACCACTCTTGTAGACCCCACCTTCTTAAATTGTGGGACATACCCTATATGCGGTCTTGTAACTAAATGTGGGATTGTGAAATCAGTAAATGTTTGAATTATACAATTTTATGTATCTTTATATTCAGAATAGTGGTCTAGACTACTCTTTAAAATGAAGTTGCCATTCTAAAGGGAGTTTCCTCACTTGGAAGTATCCTAACAAAATAAATCACAGGTTCTGTCCCTAGACTTCCCCAGGATAATGAAGTTTTTAGACAACACAAACATGTTACCTTAATGGACTTGTATTGAAGAAGATTTCCTGTTTGGAAAACCTTGGCAGAATTTTTAATCCACTGGCATGGTTCTTGAGAACTCAAGTCTACCTGCACACTACCTTGGAACATCCAAATATGACTTGAGGAATCTCTCAAAAAAAAATAGATAGTAAGCTACAGAGGGCTTTAACAATTTGACCAGCAGGAAATAAATGCTGTATTTGCCTGGGGGTAAAATTGTATGTGATCTTTTTTTTTTTTTTTAATTTTTATTTAATAATTACTTTATATTGACAGAATCCATGCCAGGGTAATTTTTTTTTTTTACAACATTATCCTTTGCACTCGTTTCTGTTCCAATTTTTTTCCCCTCCCTCCCTTCACCCCCTCCCCTAGATGGCAAGCAGTCCTTTATATGTTGGATATGTTGCAGTATATCCTAGATACAATATATGTTTGCAGAACCGAACAGTTCTCTTGTTGCATAGGGAGAATTGGATTCAGAAGGGTATGTGATCTTTCAATGAAAAAATCTTGTAATTCTTTGTAAAGTAAGTTTTAAAAAGTTTATTCTTTTAGGAGCAAAAATACACAAAACAGAAGACTTAATGAATGTGATTGAAAAATCTGGGAAATCATATACTTTAAAAGGAGAAGCTGAAATTGAGAGCTTAAAAGAAGAAATAAAAATATATGTAGATCATGCTAATGAGGTACAAATCTATCTATCTATATATATATATACATTTTTATAGTCCCATTCTTAGCATTGGTGAAGTAATGACAAAAGTTGTTTGTTTTTAAACAGGGACATCGACTTTGCCTTGCACTGGAGTCTGTTATTTCAGTTGAAGAAACAAAAAGTGGAAGTGTTCCCTTCTTTCCTATAATTATTGGAAGGTATGTATAATTTTATAAAATGATGAGCACTCAATTTGATAAAAATGTTGAGTTAACTGAGCAAAAATGTCTATATCTCAGAAAAGTAACTGAAAGTTTAATTTTTCAGGTGAGCAATATGTTTTGGGAGGGAGGGGAAGCATTTATTTGGAAAACTTTTTTTTTCTTTTTAGAAAGCCAGGCAATCCTAGTTCCCCACAGCCTGTGACCCCTCCAAGTTGCGTGGATTCAAATTCTTCAGTGAAAGATTCAGCATTATTAAATAGGATGATGGTGAGCACCTCGGCATCTTCAAACCAGGCACCTAACATTAGTCCTTCAGTAAGTTGATGTATTTAATGTACAGTATAAGTACAAGTATGACATACTTATTGACAGTATATAGTCAATGTGGCTGATTATCTTATTGGCTACCATCAAGGCTGTGCTGAGACCAGTTCATATTGGTCACAAAAACTAGTTTTTGAGATATTTCCAGTGTGAGCATTTACACCTCAGAAATCCAAAGATATTGCAAATCAGAGCTTAATTTATTGTGTTGTTAATTTTTTACACTTAAGAAAAGTGTCTGAAAAATGGAAATAATGCAGATTAAACTTGTGTGCACAATTTTTTTTCCTGGAAAGCTAAGAATTTACTCAGCATATCATATGAAAATGGAATGACCATTTCTTTCTTACAAAAGACTTCTATTTTATAGCAAGAGATAATATTATATAACTTTGATACTGTTTTGTTTAAATATTTATTGGATAATTAGATCTGAAAGAAAAATATTAACATTACAACATTTCAAATTATTTGGTTTTCACTTAATTGGGTATGTGTGTGATGTATATACACACAGACACACAAATAATTATGCTTTTAAAAATCAAGTACATTTTTGTTTTATAAATGTAGATTTTCTGATAGATTTATTGAACATCGAATTTAAAATATTCACATATTTGCCCCTATGCCAAATGTTTAAGTCTTCTGGAATAAAAGTTATTAGTAATATATCTGACATGTCAAAACATACTATCAATTTGAAGAACTTATCCTGAAATAAAAATGTGGCATTTGAATGTCTTGTTCCTTGGTAATCATGCTTATCATGAACACACTATGCCATTTGCCACAGTTTCCAGTGGTCAGATAGCAATAGAAATCTTTTTACCTATTTTTAGATTGTCCCATGTGAAGGATATGCATTAACAGCAGCTGTGCATGAAACAGAAGGATCTTCTACTAGCCCAAAAGATTATCTTCCAAAATCAGCCCAAATTCTGAAGTCTATTTTTGTGAAAAATGTTGGTTGGGCTACACAGGTGAGCATTAGCCAATACAAAATTTATTTTTAAAATACTTCTTGATATTATAAATTTCTTTTTGGCTTTATATTATAATTATATACTTTACTGAAAAATACTTTTTCCCTCTAAAATTAAGTCTTTATGATATTTTCTTCATGAGAAATGATACATTTTTTAAAAAATAGAAATAGTTCAATGGTTTTTGTTCTTAAATAACACATGGAATATTAAGTATAAAAGAAGAGGATGAAAAAGAGGACTTTTCCCTACCATTTTCATTCTTCTAGAATTCTAAGAAACCTAGATATTGATTAGTCTTTGACTTTGACTTTCTAAAATTTAAAGTGCCCCAGTTTGGGAGTTTTAAAGGAGTAAACCTTTTAAGAGACAGGAACACTCAGAACCTTTGTTGGTTTTCTCTTGGGGTACTGTTTTTTTTTCTGCTATATTCCTATACTATTATACTCCTAGACACCATTATCAGAGATGGATGGTCTTGTGTACTGAATAATACTAAACATATGTTGTTCCTAGTTAAGCAGTGGAATTGTGTGGGTTAAATTTAATGATGGATCCCAGTTGGTGGTTCAGGCTGGAGTGCATTCCATCACTTACACATCACCAAATGGCCAGACAACTAGGTGAGTCATTTGAGTTTCTGCTAATTTCTAGGTTTTTTTTAATGTTTTCTATACCCCCTTACATTGAATAAAATTGTCATTTTAATTTTGATAGCATGTCATTCACTAAGAAATTCTACATCAGTATAATGTTGCCTTTTCTCATTTTATATATATTATCCCAAAATTGATGCAATGAGATGGCTTTTCTGCTCATTATTTTGGTTTGTGGGGTTTGTTTTGTCTTGTTTTCTGTTGTGCTACTTCTATATGTCCTTGAATATACAACTGTGTACCAATAATTGATAGGCCAGGTTTAAAATTTTATACTTGAGAGGCTGAAAATAAAATTGAGACATAACTCTTTCATTTAGGAGTTGACTTGATTGCTAATATTGTAACTCTTTAGTCAAGCATAAAGATTTAGATAAATGTGCTCTTTTCCATGAGAGAAAGTAATTAAAAGGACTTAAATTGTTTCCATCTTTGTTGGAGTTCTACCCATTACATTTGAGAATATAGAAATTGCAGAAAACAATCTGTTCCTTTTTTCATGTCTCAAATTGTATTGTTAAATAGAAGAAAATTGTATTTTGGTGGTAAGCAAATTTGTACTTTGTAAGTCATCATTAATAGAAAATAATTGCGAGATTTTTTACTGAATGACAAATAAGAAGCAATACCTCATTAGCTAATTAGTCCATTACATATATTTGGAGATATTGGTAACCCTAGAGGGAGGCAATCATATAAGCCTATGAGTCTTTCTGGATGATTAGTACATGTGTGGCATCTTATATTTTCTGGTGCTATAATCACATTTTTAACCCAAAATCTGTGGGATTTTAATTGTTTGTTCAATTAAGATCTGCCTTCTCCTGCATTCCTAACTCTGTAGCCTATACTCCTGACTCTCACCCCATTTGAGAACATGAGAAATACAAAACTCATCACAAACATGTATAGCCAATCAAAACA
The DNA here is from genome assembly GCF_016432865.1 of Antechinus flavipes. Taxonomy (NCBI): domain Eukaryota; kingdom Metazoa; phylum Chordata; class Mammalia; order Dasyuromorphia; family Dasyuridae; genus Antechinus; species Antechinus flavipes. The sequence continues at coordinate 171,614,534 of NC_067403.1, read as the reverse complement.
CATTCATTGTGTATCATGAGCCTTTTCCAGAGCTCCTCTCAGGAGGGGAGAGTAACCTGTTTTCTTTGAAATCCTTCTGGGTCATTACGCTGATAAGAGGTCAGCACAATAGTATTCCATCACATTTTTGTTGAACCATACTTGTAAAAGATCTGTGGCTTGGGGAATGAGAGAATTTCTAGATTTTGTTATACAGGTGTATGTATTATACATATGCATATGTGATATTAGCTTCCCTTTCTAGGAAACTTTTAAGTGAATTTTAGCGAAATACATAAATCCTGATACCACAGAAAAATTGGATTTAACAATTTGTAATTACAGAATTTTGTAGAAGAAAAAAGATATTCAATCTATTTTTTGAAACAGCAAAAATTCTTTAAGATTTTTTCCCTCCTTAGTAAACAGCACTAAAGTCCTGTTGCAGTATCTCCTCATGATTTAGAGATGACCTCAGTTTCTCAAAAGAAGTTTTAACAGATTCGTTCAAACTAAATAGGACTCATGGATGAGAATGTGTATGTTCTAGCCTTGATACATTTATAAGGATTCACAATTCCTAGATTATGTTTGAGAAAAAGTTATTGTGTTCTGTGTTGGTCAAAGGAAGACCTATGCTGAGGAAAGAATAGAACTTTGAAATATCACTTAAATGTATCAGGTCAATAGAAAAAGAAAACAAAAAACAGAAACATGACTGATGGGGGTACTCTATTCTGTTTTACTGTATAAAATTGGTTTTTGTTTTTTAATCAATGTATCCTATAATGACCTTTTATAATAGAATTATGACAAAAATATGATGGTTTTCAGTATGTGGTATAATTGTAGTAATCGAACTGAGATAATGACATCTTTTCTTCAACTTTCTTACCTTACCTAGGTATGGGGAAAATGAAAAATTACCAGAATTCATCAAAGAGAAATTACAGTGTCTGTCTTCCATCCTGTTGATGTTTGCTAATCCAGCTTCTGGTTCCCACTGATTAAAAGAGTTCTTTTGGATGACATATATTAAATAAATGAGTTTTTGTTGGCTTGAAAGGAAGTGCTTTTATTCATGTTAGTACAGCTGTTCCAGAAGACCTTTTCTGAAGAGGATTTTAATATGACTGCAATACATGTATTTTAATAAGGCTGCAAAGTCAGAAGGCAACGTATACATTTCTTAGGCAATTCCCTGATGCCTTCACCATTTATGTCTCTATATTTATGTGTGTATTGTGAAGTGGAAGTATATATAGTGTATGTGTGGTGGGTGGGTGCTTCTTTGCTTTTATTGTTTTTTCAGGCATGTTGGGAATCATGGAAAATGTAGTTTTAAAGATTTTTAAACATGTACATAATCTGTATATATGTTACAACTAATGTAAATTTGTATAGCTTTATTTTTGTAGCGCCAAGTCTCTAATGAAACATTCCTACAAAAGCATTTTGTTTTTAAAAAAGAAAAACAAATAAATGCAGTGTTAAGAACACTCTAGCCCTGATTCATTTAATTTGACATGTCAAAAAAAAATAACTAGGTTATTGTAATTTTCTTGTAGGCATTTAAAGTAAAGTGATTTGTACATTTTTTTTAAACCCATGTCTATAAAGCAGTATATTTTAATGATGGTTTTATGTGTATTTTCTTTTTTAAAGAATTTTATAGACTACATGAAAATAACTATGAAAATAGAAAAACAAAAGCTGTTTAGAATACTGTTCTTTGCACTTTTTTTTCTTAGTAAAAAGAGAAGAAAACGATTCTCTTAGTCTCCTGAGGGACTAGAGGAATGATGTTGCCTTAACAGGAAGAGGGAAGGGAGGAGGAGGAAAGATAATGAGTTCCACTTTGTTGTTATTCTCAATAACATCTCAAATCATTTGTGGAACTCAATTGGAAGAGTAGAATTTAGAATTGCTTCCTGCTATAAAAATTTGTAAAGTTCTGAATTCTGTGTGTTTAATAGGAACAATGTTCTATTTCTCCTGATTGCCTGACAGTTACCTCCGTTCTGAAACTACTTTGCCTTTTCCTGAAGTGTACCCTCTGAACCTCTCTCATTTTCAAATCCCATTTTCTTTGTGAAGCTTTCTCCAACTATCATACCCCAGATATGACTCTTCTTATTAATCTTCTCTGTTAGCTTAATATACCAAGTAGAAGATAAACACCTTGAGTTTATTCCTTTGAGTCTTCTCATTGTCGTTTCATCTCTGGGTATACACATTACTCTCCAAGACAAGGATGGGGAGGGGACCTCATTGGGCAGTACTTTCCTGGAAAGGCTCACATAGGATGAAAAAAAAAATCACTAAAATGACAAAAATAGAATTCCAAAAAGGAATAGAATTTAAATTGGGTAGGAACTTAAATTTGGGAAATCAGTCACACCTGGTCTGTTTTTGATAGGACTATGTTAAGGACCACACCTAAGTGCGAAAGCCCCCACAGCTGTGAATCATAACATACTTGAAGGCATTGCAAGGACATAAGGAATTAACAGGACTAAACTCCTGATTGTTTGAGAAGTAAATCTGAAAATATATAATGAAATCAGCCTAATAGAGCTGATAATTTTTACTAATTCCACTTTGGTGTTTTGTTAGTTTTTCAGTCGTGTCTAATTCTTTGTGATCTCATTTAAGATTTTCTTGGGAAAGATAACTAGAGTGGTTTACCATCTGGCTAATTTTACAGATGAGGAAATTGAAGAAAACAATTAAGTGACTTGCCCAAGGATCCCATAGCTAGAAGTTTTCTGAAGTTGGATTTGAATTAAAGTCCTCAACTACAAAAATATTGATGTACGAGGAGTTTGTTTTAAAGGTTTTACCTAGTATCTTTTCTATAGCACTGTCATTTCATAATACACATCCCTTAGAATCTTTTCCATCAACAAAAGAAGCAAAACCCACCAAGGGAGTGACTTATTTCCAATAGGAAATACATCATTTTACACTTAATAGTTACTCACTTCTCTCCCATGAAAGGGGAGTTTATTTCATTCAACTGCACTTCTAAACATAGTACTCAGGAGAACTCCTTCAAGGGGAATAACTGGCAGGGTATATATATCATCTCTGTGTCCCTATGCCCTTGATTGAGTTGGAGACTTGTCAGCCTGAAATTTTCCAAAGCTACTAACACATGGACACACACTAGGACCCCCAACAGAACTGACAGGGCTCAGCAACTAATTAATGTGATTTAAAGGGAGGACTCCAGGGAATATCTAGGTTATAAGCCAGCCTAAGTGGACTGGGAGCTTAGTGATCCCTTCCAAAATAATAAAGAAAATTAGGGAAAAAGGGTTGGATTTTTTTTTTTGGGGGGGGGGGGAATAGGGATAGTGGATAACTGCTGTTTGGAGCATATTGAGTTTGAGATGTCTATAAGACATGTAGTTCAAGATGTCTGTTAGGCGGTAGAAAATATGAGAGTGTAGATCAACAGAGGTTCGGGTTGGATAATCCATCTGAGAATCAGCGATTCAGTGATTCAAGACAATTCCAATAGATTTGGGATAAAAAATGCCATATGCATCCAGAGAGAACTATGTAGACTAGATGTGGATAAAAGTATACTATTTTCATTAGTTTGCTTTTTCTTTCTCGTGGTTTTCCTTTTTGTTCTAATTTTTCTTCCACAACATCATAACTAATGTGGAAAAAGATTTAAAATGATTGTACATGTATAACATTGGATTGCTTGCTACCTTGGGGAGGAGGGAAGTAAGGGAGAAAAAAAGTTTAGAAGTCAAAATCTTACAAAAATGAATACTGAAAACAAGCAATTATATGTGATTAAAAAAGTAAAATACTATTTAAAAATTTTAATAAGGTAAAAAAAAAGATAAATCCTATAAGTTGGATTTAAGGTAGAATTTGAAGGAAGCCAGATGAAAATGAGGGATAGTGTTCCTGGCATGGGAGACAGCCAGAAAAAAAGTCCAGAGCCAAAAAATGAGGATCTTTGGATCAGAGAACATGTTGGAGAATAAGGTACAAGAATAAGGAAAAGGGGGCAGGTTATTTTTTAAATGCCAATTTATTTGCTCCTAAGGGCTATAGGGAGCCAAGGGAGTTTAATAACAGGGTGACATGATGGGACCTGAGCAAGATCAGAAGAAAGGGAAGCTACTGAGGTGAAATAGGGTGAGAGATGAGGAGTCCAGGAAGACTCCTAGGTTGTTCTCCTGAGGGACTGGAGAGATGATGCTGCCTTAAGAGGGAAGGGAGGTTTAGGGGGAAAGATAATGAGTTCCACTTTGGACATAATGAGCTTAAGACGTCCACTGGACAGCCAGTTGGAGATGTTTGAAAGGCATTTGGAAATGGGAAAGTGTGGAGGTCATGGTAATTACATTTATGCAAGCTGATGACATCAAGTTCTACAGAAGAAGAGACTGGACAAACCACAAGGGACCCCTATTGTTATCTGGAGGGGTATCCAGCAAAGGAGAAAGAGGAGCAGTCAAAAAGGTAGGAAAAGCAAGGGAAAGAGAAGAGAAATCAAGGTCAGTAGTGAACAAAACCAGAGAGAATGAGGACTGAAAAAAGACCATTGGATTTGCCAATTAAGGGATCATTCGCGATTTTGGAGAGAGCAATTTCATTGGCATGATGAAGGGTGAAGAGAGAAGAGGGAATGTGGAGGTATCTTATGTTGAAGGTTTTTTGAAAATATTTTAGCTAAAAGATATAGGATGATATTGGGGCTGGGTTAAGTTTTCAGTTTGGAGAAGATATGAGACAGATGGGTGAAAGAGCACCTGAATGACAGATGAAGAGAGAAGAGGGAGATTTTGATAAAGAGCCTATTTTCTATAAAATGAGGCAATATTCTTTTTTGTTTGTTTGTTTACTCAACTTTAATATAGTATTTTGTTTTTCCAAACACATGCAGTTTTCAACATTCACCTTTGTTAAACCTTGTGTTCCAATTTTTTCTCCTTCCCCCACCTCCTCCTCCCCTAAGACAGCAAGCAATTTGATCAAGGTTAAACAAGCGCAATTCTAGACATATTTCTGCATTTGTCATATTGTGTGGGGAAAATCAACTCAAAATGGAAAAAAAAAACATGAAAAAGAAAAAAAAAGTGAAAATATTATGCTTTGATCCACATCCATAGTTCTCTCATTTTCTCTCTGGATGTGGATGGCCCTTTCTATCCCAAGTCTACTTGAATTGCCTTGAATCACTTCATTGTTAAAAAGTCAGTCCATCACAATTAATCATCACAATCTTGTTACTATGTACAATATTCTCTTGGTTCTGCTCACTTCACCCAAATTAGTTCATATGAGATTTTTCTGAAATCAATCTACTCATTTCTTATAAAAACAATAATATTCCGTAACATTCATATACCATAATTTATTCAGCCATTGTCCAAATGATGGGCATCCACTCAGTTTGTTTCTCACCACTACAAAAAGCTGCCACAAACATTTTTGCCTCGGGGCCTTTTCTCTTTTCTAGGGCTCTTAGCTGGGGGTGAGGGAAGAGGGAAGTGTACACTTATATCTGTCAACTGTTGGGTGAAATGTGAGTGGGAAGGGAGTGTGGACTGAAGGTTGAGATGAGGACAAAGTCTAAGATTGAGAGGACTGAGGCAAAGGTAAGAGAGGATGCTCTTGGAGCAGAATTTCAGAACTTCATATCAAGATCAGAGAGGTAGCACCCTTAGGGTAAGGGTGAAAATTTTCATGAGCATCCCTGATAATGGCTGAGGGAGATGATGATGCAGGTCAGGGGAGTTGGGGTCAGCAGGCCTCAGAGACATTGAAGTCTCCAAAAAGAAGGTAAGAAGTTCAGCAGGAAGGTGTCGAGTCCAAGAAGTGACTATGACAAAGACTCAAACAGACAGTATTACTAGAAGAAGCTTCAGAATGATGGTGGCAAAAGAACAGTTTGTATTGTTTTTGTTTTGTTTTGAAATTTCAAATCTGCTATTTATTAGATGTAAGACTTCAGGAAATTTTCCCTATTTTTACAGTAAAGGAATTGAACTAAAAGAACTCTAAGGTCCTTTCTAAGTTTGAATCTAGGATCCTATTTCCCTCACTTGTCTCATGTCACTTTGGAGATAAATGTGCTAATACAATGTCTTTCTTCCCCATCCTGTCCAGTTTCAAGGGGAGTATGAATATAAATGTGTCTGCTTTCATTGGTAAATAATGGCACTGTGCTTGGCAAAAGTACCAGAGATTGAGGTTATATTGCATGGATTTTTTTCAAGTACATTTTAATATTTAAACGAGTTAATAAAGTATTCATTGCATATAAAACCCACTTTGATTAACTATAATGAACTATTTAACCTAGTGGACCAATCCGCTGGGTAGCGAGGGCCACAGAAACTTTGCAATTCTCAAACATTAAAATGGAACTCAGCATACTGTAGGCTCCCTGGCATCAGAGGAAGCTAGAAAGGAACAGACCAAATGCAGCTTTTCTGCTGCATTCTTCAAATTGAAAAAAAGTAAAACAAAACAAAACCATTTTAGTCCTTTTTAAAGTGCTATCATTCTGGCTTTCTTAAGACACTTCTCTCCATGTGCTGCTTCCATGGCCTGTGTACACATGGGAAAAAAAAAATTTTAACTCCTTCAATTTCCCATTTTGGGAGTCAGATTTCTGAAAAGCGAATGACAGACATAGTCTGAGACCGACATTTTCTGTTATTTTTCTCCATCTGAAACTCATTACCCAACTTTCACACTGTCTTTTCCAAGGCAGGAAAGAATGGAAATAGGGTTGGTTATCAATGCCTTTTCTAATCCAGGCAGAGCGCTGGAATAAGAAGCCTCTCTTCAGAGTCTGGATCTGGGTCCCAATTCTAGTTCTATTATTTGTCTGGTTTGGATGAATCTTGCTGTGTTCTTTCCTCAGGTTTGTCTCCTTGGCTCTTTCCGAAAAGATGGCAACCTCTGGAGCAGTACTGGGAGAAGATTCTCTTCCTTGAATCTTGTCAAGATCTCCATTGGGAGGTCTATCACTTCCAGATAGAAGCTAGGAGAGTCTGGCCTCTCCAATTTTGATAATTCTTCCCAGTTCAGAAGTGGGATTGTTCCTGGAAGGACTCTAGCCTTATGTAGAGTAGCCCCCCAAATCCAAAGGGATAGTCTTAAATTTTACAGCATCAGAACCCACAAAAAGATGGAGCACAATTTAGTTCAACAGGAAAAAAAAAGGTCAGTTGCACAAAGGTGGAAATCCAGTACAGGCCAACCCCAGGCCTTGGGGCCTCTGAATCAACACAGCAGAACTGGCCATTTCCAGACCTCTCAGCCCAGAAACACTGAAGACATCTTGTTAGATTGCAGGAAAGGTTTGTCTCACTAGGGTGAATGGGACTTAGGAAACCAGCTGACCCAGAACCGGCCTTGAGAGCCACTGCAGGGGCACTAGTGGGGATGGCAGCGTGCTGCAGCAGCATGAGTTCTCAGCCCGTAGACGTCAAGGGGGGCTAACTGGTCAGAAGTTCCTAGCTCTGAGGAAGGATTCCCTTGCTTTAGCACACTAGAACTTAAAGCTACAATGGAATCGGGACCCTCCTCACAATTCCAGAGCAGAAGAGAGTGCTCAAACACACTTCTCCTTGGATCATACCTTGGAAGAACTGCAAACTCACAGATCCCTCGAAAGATCTCTGTGTGGAGAATGAAGGAATTTGTGACCAAAGAACTGGAACTCATTATTGAACACCAAATAGATAATTTTGATTATATCAAGTTAAAAAGTTTTTGTACAAACAAAACTAATGCAGACAAGATTGGAAGGGAAACAAACTGGGAAAACATTTTTACATACAAGTGTTCTGATGAAGGCCTCATTTCCAAAATATATAGAGAATTGACTCTAATTTATAAAAAATCAAGCCATTCTCCAATTGATAAATGATCAAAGGATATGAAGACAATTTTCAGATGAAATTAAAACTATTTCTAGTCATATGAAAAGGTCCAACAAATCACTATTGATCAGAGAAATGCAAATTAAGTCAACTCTGAGGTATCACTTACACACCTCTCAGATTGGCTAAGACAGCAGGAAAAGATAATGACCAATGTTGGAGGGGATGTGGGAAAACTGGGACACTGATACATTATTGGTAGAGTTGTGAATTGATCTAGCCATTCTGGAGAGCGATTTGGAACTATGCTCAAAATGTTATCAAACTGTGCATCCCTTTTAACCCAGTAGTGTTACTACTGGGCTTATATTCCAAAGAGATCTTAAAGAAGGGAAAGGGACCTATATGTGCACCAATGTTTGTAGCAGCCCTGTTTGTAGTGGCTAGAAACTAGAAAATGAATGGATGCCCATCAATTGGAGAATGGTTGGATAAATTGTGGTATATGAATGTTATGGAATATTATTGTTCTGTAAGAAATGACCAGCAGGATGAATACAGAGAGGCCTGGAGAGTCTTAGTTTGATGCTAAGTGAAATGAGCAGAATCAGATCATCATACACAACAACAAGACTATATGACGATCAATTCTGATGGACGTGGCTCTCTTCATCAATGAGATGATTCACACCAGTTCCTATTGTTCAGTGATGAAAAGAACCATCTACACCCAGAGAGAGGACTGTGGGAACTGAGTGTGAACCATAACATAGCATTCTCACTCTCTCTGTTGTTTGCTTGTTCTGTTTTCTTTCCCAGTTTTTTTTTCCTCTTCTTGAGCTGATTTTTCTTGTGCAGCAAGATAACTGTATAAATATGTATACAGATATTGGATTTAACATTTAACATGTCTTGGATTACCTGCCATCTATAAAAGGGGGTGGAGGGAAGGAGGGGAAATTTTTTTGCAAGGGTCAACATTGAAAAATTACCCATGCCTATGTTTTGTAAGTAAAAAGCTTTAATTTAAGAAAAAAAAAAAAGATCTCTGAAAACAGCTGCACAGAATCCTTGAAGCTTGGGACATCACACCATCCACCCTAGATAAAGAGTTAAAAAGCCACATGACAGGTTGGGAAAATGAGCAAACAACTGAAAAAGATTCTGACCACAGAAAGTTACTATGGTGTCAGGGCAGATCAAAACACATTCAGAATGGAAGTGGATTTCTCTGACAAAGAGACTTAACTGAGTTTCATTGGAGAAATGATGGACAGAAACAGCTACACCCAAAGAAGGAATACTGGGAAATGAATGTGAACTATTTGCATTTTTGATTTTCTTCCCGAGTTATTTTTACCTTCTGAATCCAATTCTCCCTGTGCAACAAGAGAACTGTTTGGTTCTGCAAATATGTATTGTATCTAGGATATACTGCAACATATTTAACATATATAGGGCTGCTTGCCATCCTGGGAGGGGGGAGGGAGGAGGGAGGGAGGGGAAAAACGAAACATAAGTGATTGCAAGGGATAATGTCGTGTAAAAATTATCCTGGCATGGATTCTGTCAATACAAAGTTATTATTAAATAAAATAAAATTTAAAAAAAAAAAAAACACATTCAGAAGATAACAAAGCCTTCAAGAAAAAAACAAACTCGTCTCAGCATGGAAGAACTCAAAAGTGATTTGGAAAATCAAATAAGAGAGGGTAGGGGAAAAAAACTGAAATGAGAGTGTTGCAAAAATACAAAAAGCTAATGAAAAGAATGCTTTAAGAAGGAAAACTGGCCAAATGGGAAAGGAGATACGATAGCTCACTGAGAAATAGTTCCTTAAAAATAAAAAGTGGCGATGATAATATGCTGTCTCTTTCTGATTCAATGACATAAGGATAACTCAGAATGAGCAGAGATACTTGGCTGGGAATCTTTTTACATGTTTCCAGCTTTTTGTGCCAGAAGATAGAAAAAGTGGGAGATTAAATAAGATTAAGAGAATCTGTCAGTTATGAAGCAGAGAGTTACAGAGGGCACAGTGGGATGGGAAAACAAAACATGGGACTGTGGAGAGGAGGGGATAAGGCACACAACTGCCAAGTACCAGGAGAGGTAACAGGTGAAAATGAGTGCCTATTAATTGTTCACATTTCTACATGATCTGAAATGGATAAAGACCTTACTTTCTGTGAAATAAGGTTTAGCAAAAATGTTACCATTTCCATTTTAGAGATGAGGAAAGTGAAGCTCAGAAAAGGTTAAGTAACTTAAACAACAAGCAAATAGAATTAAAAATGTAGTCTTTTGTAAAAAAAAAAAAAGTTTTATTGATATTTTTATATTGTTGTCATTTCTCAATGACCTTCCCTTATTGAACAGTACAGTTAGACAATACAAATCAACAGCAGGAGGGATACCGCACCTACAGTTTGCATCCTCCCTTCAGAGGACTGAAACATTCATTGCCAGTCTTCAGAATTCCTTATTAGCCAGAGTTCTGATGGCTTTTACTCATATATGTCCTTTCACTCTTCATTCAACCGTGATTATCTATTGCCAATCCATTCTGTTGTCATAATGCAAATATCACTCCTCTGCTCACTAATCTTCATCAGCTCCTCAGAGCAAATTAAAAAACTCAAGAGATGCTCAAAAACACCTTGAATGAACAGAACACAAATATCTGCCCAGGGTGCTCTGTAATAAGTACATTATAAATATATCTTACAAGAGGCATCACTGACTTTTAAAAAAATCACTGCATATAAAATACATACATATGTACAAACTACACATACTGAGAATTCATAACTTAAGACATTAAATCACAAAATAGTCCACAATATTCTTTTCTTTCAAGTAATTTAATCTAATTTTGGAAATAGTTTTTAACACCATAAACTTCTACCATCTTTTTAAAAACTTGTCCTGAATGTGTTCCCCTTGAGACTTGTCAGGTTTGTCAACTACTTCCTTGGCCAAAGAAAATCATGTGATTCTCCAGAATGGCCTACTATATTAAAGGCTTTGACATTTCCTTTTCTCTCAGTGTTAATCAGAAGCTTTTATACTGCCAGTGAGTAAGATAAAAAACAAACAAAACACTTCATAAGTTAGTGTTCCTTAGATTATAAAAAGTGGTCATAGATGTTGTCTGTCCCTATGTTACAAATAGTATGAAAATAACAAATTCAATCTTCACCCTTAATCTTAAACTGATAGCTATGTGGCTCAGTAGATAAACCTCCAGGCCTGGTGACAAGAAGATCTGATTCAAATCTGACCTCAGACATTTATTAGCCGAGTGATCATTTCACTCTATTTGCACAACCATAAAATGAATGGGAGAAAGAAATGGCAAACCATTACAATCTTTGCCAGGAAAATCCAAAATGGAGTTATGAAGAATCATACATATCTAATAATGAAGAGTAAAACAAGACATGTACCAGAAAAGGCCAACTCAAAGCCACTTACTTTCTTTTGGTAAATAACTAATGAACTTATGCATGACTTTTAGTTTGAAATTCACAAGGTATTTCAAATTTTTTTTTTTACTTCAAAAAAAACTCCATTTTACCCTTTTACAACTGGTGAGAATATACTCAGTAGAATGTAAATTTTTTGAGGATCAAGACTATGCTTTTTGGTATCAGTTTGAGATACATAGTAAATAATTAGTAAGTGGCTACTGAAGGCATTTGCTCCAGTAAGGCTCTGAATAACTGATGCCCTTCAATGCAGGACTGTATGTTTTTCAAACCCTATAATAGATATACTTGTGTCATAGCTAAGGTCTAGTTTAATCATTACATTTATACTAATTGTTCTTCCTGAAGCCTCCTTGTTCTTTATGACCACCTTTAAGCACTAAGGGGCAAATTTTTCTTCTAGAATTAGTCACTGCCCAAGATGAGGACTATAGCATAATAAATATGCCAGAAGGAATTGGTGAGTGAATCCAACTGAGTCACCACAACTTGGTCTATCTACCTAACTGAAGGGAAATTCTGATGTGGGAAGCACAATGGATAGTGAAAACAGCTCCCTGAGTAAAATTGCAAATTAAACCAAGATTAACAACTTCACTTAAAAGATGAGAGAATTAACTACAAGAAATAAAGTTAAATTTAGTGCAATTTAAGTATAAATTATAGTATCACAGTTAGAAGTAAAAACAATCAGAGCTTATAGAAGAAAACTGGTTTAGAAAAGCCATTTGAAGATTTCTGCATTTTGTCAATGAACCTAGACTACCAATCCTTTTAAAATATCCCCTTACTATAGAGGTAGAAATGTTTACATAGATAGTACAATTCAGTAAAATCCAGGACAAACATAGTAAAACCTATAAAATTAGGAGAGCAATTAAAACTATTAGTCTGAATCTCTAAGAACTTTTAGGGTTTTTCCTAAATATCTCACATTTTGATGTGAAGGAATAACCTGACCACTATTCTCTTGCCTTTGCCATTACTGAGAGATGCAAGGGTTAAAATATTAACATCTCTTCACCTTTTAAAAAAATGCTCAGAGCATTGAACTTTTCTTTTTTTTTTTTTGCTGAGGCATTGGGGTTAAGTGACTTGCCCAGGGTCACACAGCTAGGAAGTGTTAAGTGTCTGAGGTCACATTTGAACTCAGGTCCTCCTGACTTTGGGGCTGATGCTCTAACCACTGCACCACCTAGCAGCCCCTTATGAGTACATTTCAATTAAAGAATCATTTAATGAAATCTTGGGCAAACCTTTGTTTACCAGGTAAATTCTAAACTCATTAGCTTGGCAATTATACCTTTCTACAACTTTGTTCCAAAGTAACCTCAGTATTCTTCATCTCATTTTCTTTTCTAAAAAATTCAATCATATTTTATTTCCAGTTCAAAATTCTCTTTTTCTTTCCCTTCCCTCCCCAATCTGTTTAGAAGGCAAGCTCCATCATGAACTTTTCTTAATGCTGATGCTCTACTTTGGCCCAATCAGATGCCTGCTTTTCTGTGAGTTCCCCACTATTCTCAAACTTTTTTTTTTTCTTGGAATTCCCCCTTCTCTGCCTTGAGTTGAAACCCTGACCATTCTCTAAGTGAAGTCAAATGCTATTCTGATCTTACTCAAGTAAAAGTGAGTGCCTCATAGAAGCCTTTTTCTAGATTCATTTTCTCTCTCTCTCTCTCGCACTTAACTCTATGTGGAATTATTTGTGTTATCTCCTCTACTAAGGAAGAATCTGGAGGGTCAGGTGCTTTTACAGAATCTGCCTCTCTTAGTACCTAGCCTAAAGCCTACTACTTTACACACTGTTCAGACTTCAAAAAAGGGATTGGGCGATGAAAAATAAAGTACTAATTTTGTAATTTAACATTCTTGTATTTTTAGAGGCAGGGAGCCAGTTATTGACTTAAGGAATTATCAGCAAGTAAACTTCCTTTGCTAAGGCAGATGGTACTTATTCTGTGTTTATACTCTTAAAAGAGTTGTCTGGGGGTACTGAGTGTGAAGAGACCTGCCGAGGTCTAGAATGCACCAGAGATGGGACTTGAATTAAGATGAACTTAACGTCATCCTGACCCAAGAGTGGTCCCACATAAAAAAACCCTACAGTATAGCTAGGTAGTACAGTGGATAGAGTGCCTGGACTGGAGTCAGAAAGACTTATCTTTATGAATTCAACTCTGGGCTCTGACATTCACTACATGTATGCCCCTGAGCAAGTCACTTAACCTTGTTTGTTTCAGTTTTCTCATTTTTTTTTTTCTTAAAGAAAAAGCTGGAGAATGAAAATGGCAATACTCTAATATCTTTGCCAAGAAAACCCCAAATGGATTCATGTTGCACATGACTAAAACAACTGAACAACAATATAACCTATAGTAATATACATTTCTAATTTTTTTGTGGTGTGAAAATTTGGAGCTAGTCTCTCTAACCCAACACTACAATCAGTAGTTTCTACACTTTTGTTTTAGTTCTCTGATTATAAACAATCAATTATTTGAACCTAGGAAGATGATTTTCTTTGTGGTCTTTTTAAAAATATAATCAACAATAATTGATATAATCAATAAATTATAATTGATATAAATCAATAAACTGATATAATCAAAATGATTATAAACCTGATTCAAAACTAATTTATTAAAACAAGTGCAGCTTTAGCATATAAGAATGTTGCAGCTGGGTGACTCTGGGCGAGTCACTTAACTCCAATTGCCTCAGGGAAAAAAAAAGAATGTTGCTAATCTTTATATATTGCTGTTTGATCATTAGTTTGGACAATGTAAAATAAATCTGTTTCACCTAGTAAATATGGAAGTTTGATACAATCTAAGAAGAATTAACTTGCCAAGAGGGGCAAAATTTAGCCTGTTTTTAATACATATTATAAGACTTAGAATATTAACATGAGCCTTCATAAAATTCACCTCTTTTTCTAGAAATAAATATCCCAGACTCATAGCAATATTGATATGAAGCTCTTTACCTTTTCAACTTAACTATCCTAAGCTTACTCTTGAACCCTCCCATGTCGTACAGAAAAAGCAATCAATCTCTTATAAACTGCTCCCACAAGTATGATACTTAATATAATGATTCCACAGACTAAGCCAAATGACCATCGAGGCCCTAGGTAAATATATGTTTGGCTAATAAACACTGGTCCAAGAATCCTTGCTCCACTTCCAGAAGCTGTTAACCAGCCCATGTAGACGCCCTAAAAAGAAAAAAGGTTGAAAACTGTTTAATTTCTGTTAACAAAATGAGGGGCAATGAAAATATCAGCAGTATAAGATTCAATTAAGCATCAACTCTTTCTTCTTCCTTCCTTTTTCTAGATATATCTTCTCAATTAAGTCAATAAATTCTTCCCCATTATTTTTCTTTTCTCCCTTTTACATAGTTTAACAAAATTTACAGATTCTTCAGTTATACATCAGAATGAAAGACTAGCTTTAATTAGTCCAACAATGTCACTTCAGTTTGATAAATCATTTTATTGTTTATTTAAATAATATTTACTATTCATAGTTCATTTGAATTCACAGAAACAAACAAACAAAAAAGACAGACCACAAAGAAAATTATCTTCCTGGGTTCAAATCTGGCTTCACACTTAATAGCTATGTGATCCTAGGGCAAGTCACTTAACACTGTTAAGTGTTCCTTACTTATAAATTGAGCTGGAGAAGAAGAAAAAGAAAAGCATAACCTTCTAGACTTTTTTTTTAAAAAGATGATAAATATTGCCAAATTTTGTTATGAAATGGTATCTTAACTTTATCTTAAATTCTGCAATCTAGTCTATTCTTCAAATACTATCTTTTCCTTTCACAGGAGAAATGCCATGCTTTCGGGGAGAAACATTCCCATCTAGTGGTCCTTTGTAGTACTGTTACTAAAAAACGAGGCTGCATTTTCACAGTCAAGTGAATATATAAGTTCATTGTTAGCACAACTGGGGCCCACAGCTCCCTTCCAGATCAACTCTAAAGAATGACCTTTGGACACAGGTGCTTTTGCTATACCATGCTTGCCAAATAAACTAGATTTTGACCTCAGAGGTTTCCAGAAACATTTTGCAAAACCACAATAATGTTTATTCTCTTGATTGAAAATATCAAATAATCGTAGAAATTTGTAAATCAGACCATTTTGAAATAATGTAGCAAAAATCACAAGTTTTAAAAGACCTCTTAATTGTAAGAGGTAACTATTAACTCTGTAATTCTCTTACCTGAGGTTTTGGTCCCAAAATTTTTGAGTATAAAGTATAAGACATAACACTGCAGGCTGGATAGCCTATCCCTATTAGCGCAGAAGCAACGGCGAACTGGGCCAAGTGAATCACTGGAGTGTAAAAACACCAGGACTGCTGCACTGGGCAGCCAGTTGGAGCTTCACTAGAATTTCCTGTTGATAACTTCCAAAAATACATAACCTTTTCTCCAGATGATTTATTAGGAATCGAATTATTATGTAAATCTAAAAAGGAAGCAGAGCACATTATTTTGAGACAAAAGTAGCTTAAGTAGATAAAAATAAGTTTTCACAATCAAGAGAATACCTTCCCACTGTATCTTTGGAAACTGATTTCCCCAAGGTAACAAAATAAAGAATCCAATTAAAACAACTATGAATCCTCCAAGCAGAAGTATACGCTCTCCAGTTCTAGGAAAGAAAAATAGACATTCATTAATTTAAGCAATTTTGATAATTTACAGTAAAAATACCAGACAACGGAAAATGAGGGAGTTGGGATAATCAATGTGTTTGGGCTACCTAAGTTGTTGTCTATTTTTCTCATCTAGGCTATTGTTCTACAAATAGTGACTGAGGAAAGGTGCCAAATGGTCTTGGTCGGACCTCAAGTTTAAGTGAATAATAAATGTAAAAGTGGCAACATGGGTTGCATCTTATCAGGATGTGTCCTCAAAAATGTGTTATTGGTAGGATAAGAGTATGTAATCAAAAGACGTGATGCTAACACAATTTTACCACCCTAGTCAGCACTTCCCCCACCTTCCCCCTCCCAAACTGACTTTTTCAGCAGAAAACTCCACAGGGCAGGAGAGACCTAATATAACTGGAACCAGTAGATATACAAATTTCCATTCCCATTTTTACCTCCAAGTCATCATAGCTTAACCTGATCACCATTGCGCTTAGTAGTAAACATCCCCCTTTCAATACAATATAATACAATACAAATTACTCATTGTAGGCAGTAAAGAGTGATTGAGACAAAATGAACAAGCATTCGTCAGTTGCCACTGTTTTCTCCAACCTCATCCCCCTTTTCTGAATTTGCATATTTTCATTAACACTAGCATTCTTTCAGCCTCCAGGTTCTCAACCTTCTTATTCTTGACTCAATTCAACTGAAACTGCACTCTCCAAAATTACCAACCATCTCTTCCCTTTCATCCTTCATCATCCACCTATCTGAAGGTGCTGTAACTACTTTCTCCTGCTCACCTTCCCCCTCTGGGCTATGGACAATCTGACATCTTTTGATTCCTCACCTATCTGACAGATGGGTCCTTCTCAGTATCGTAAGTGGGGACCATCGCCTATGGCTGTCCTGGGCTCTCTTCTCTTCTGTCTCTACACTGTCAGTTCCCATTTGCATGGGCTAACGGGGAAGAAGGAGGCAGGGAGTCACCCAGGCACAAAGTGAGAAACAATGGGAGCTAGGATTGTGGCAATAGGTGGATACGGAAAAGACATTCAAAAGACTTACAAGGAAAACTGAATGAAGGTATGCATTATAATGATGTGTGAGGGACAAGAGATTGAGGAATCAAGACAACTCCAACTAAAATACTTATTTATGCATACATCCCTAAAAATTTTTCCCAGAAATAATCCATGTACTTTTTGGATTGGTAAGTAAAATATACTGAGCATGATTTACGTTTTTAACTGATATTCCAAGACATCTGGATTCCTCAGAGGGATTGATCATTACAGGTCTATTCTTGGATGCCCTAATATTATCTCAAAACTAATACACTTACAGTAAAACTTTTCCTCCAAAAGTGACTTGCCATCCTAACTTCTGGTCAATCCACACTTGGGCCAGCGAGGTTCCCAATCTACTCATACTGCTCCTTCTGCTAGAATACCTTCCTTCACCACTGTTGCCTATACTAGTGATCTCTAAACTTTTGTGGTTACACATTTAACCTACCAGTAACATATCTTTGGGGATACACTGTGAGTTTGTGCATGTGTAATTATATATCTTACATAGATGTACTAGTTTACTGATAATTCTGCATATTATAAAAGTAAAAGAAAAAAACTTTTAAGGATGAAATAAGAAATAATGTTTGATCCTAAAGTCAGTAGGAAGCTACTGAAATTTACTGAGCTGGGCAGTAATATGGTCTGATGTTTAGGAAAACATTTTAAGAGCTAAGTGAAGAATGAGCTGGAACAGGAAGAGATGAGGCAGGGTAGACCATTAGAAGGCTGTGGCAACAGTGCAGGTGAGAGGTAGCAATAAGTGCCTGAGCTTGGCTGGTAGTGATGGTGTCTGAGTAGAAAGATGGGAAGAGATGTGAGATATGCCGTGAAGGTAGAAAGGACAAGGTTTGGCAAGCTATGGGAAAGGCAGCAGAAGTGAAAGAGAGGAGCTGAGGAGATGATTTTGAACTCAGAAGGATGGTGACAAGCTCCACAGAAAGAGGAAGGGAGATGGGCTTAGGGAAGGAAATACACATATATTAGACACCTACTTGGTGCCAGGCTAAATGGTTTACAAATATTTCATCTGATCAAGAAATAATACGAGACATCTGCAATGCAGATTTCAACTCCTCTGTGGCTCTCTTTTCTCATTAAAAACAAAAATGGGGTGAGGTAGTACTGAGAACACACTAAGGGGCAGCCTGGCTGCAGACGTGGGTATATGAAGGGTACCTGGGAAGACTCTGCCTGCACAACTTCTGGTTATAGGGGTTGGGAGTGAAGAGGAGGGGAAGCTCACAGCTTTCACAGCCATAGTCATGGAAGGTTAACACACACAGATTATTGGGCAATTATGGGTAAAAGAACATAGAGTGGTTGGGCTGGAGAGATGAGCTCCACTAGTTACTGCAAGTATTTTTTCACCCTCTGAATGGTGGCTGTACCACAGCTTTCTCTGACTGGGAAGGTAGTTCCTCTTGGGGACTACTGAGTCTCTGGAGGACTATTATAGAGCCCTGGTCAATCTTTATCTTATTACCCCAGTTCACATTCTCTGAACTCCAGGCACTTAATTGTTTGAGGTAGCACTCACTAATATACATATTTAGCATTTAATTATATACCATTTTTTACTACAATATTGATACGATGTGATTATTTCCTCCTCAAATAATCTATAAATACCTAGACATCAAGGTCATGTGCAGGTCTCAAATAGTTCTCCAATTATTTATAAAATGCAATATTTTTTTAAAAAACCAATTAACTTTTCCCTTTTAAAAAAAAAAACAACATAAATTTAAATCACAATACCAATAATTTATGCCGGTGGTTTCTCAAACTATATGGGTATATACCCATGCAGTTTAAACAAGTACAATATCTGATTTAGATTTAGACAACAGGACAATGAGGTAAATATTTCACAAATTTTTTTTTTAAACAAAAGTATTCTTACATAGGATTCCCTTAAATTTTTAGGTAACATTTTAAAAACTTGTATAAAGAGGTATAAATAAAATAAAATTTAAATATTTTGGCAACACATATTTGATTGAGAATCATTGTTTTGTATTTTCCTTTGAATGGTTAGAATGGAAACCAAAAAATGTAGTAACTTACTTTTTGGAAAGTGTTTTCATGCCCATGAAAACAATGACAGCTTCAACTCCAACAATAGCTAGTATTATTCCATTATATAAAACTGCTTGTTCTCTGGTCCAAGCATACATATCCATTGTTAGCGGAGTAGCAATGCTAGAATAATCAAATAAAGACAATAATATTATAGGAAGTAGAGAGAATACTTAAAAGACTTAACATTAATGAAAACAACTGACAGTGTAAAACTGAATCAAGAAATGTACATTTGAATTTCAACTTTCTTAAGTGATAACATGACCAACAAGTAACTTTAATCATCTGTCCAATCTTTCTCAGTCTGTTTCTCATTTTTTACACATTCAACAGCATCAATATGGATTTTTGTTGCTTTAGAGTTAGAAATAATACCACTAGTTTGCCTCAGAATCTATAGATTCTTCCATTTTCTTTCTTCCTTCTTCTCATTTATCTTTTCTTAACTTTCCTTTACTTGGACATAATATGGCACAGAGATTTAGTTTTCTATCTTGATTTGAAAATTTGGTGCATCAGACCTAAAGCACTGTTTTTCATGAAGACCTAAAGTAAATTCAGTTGGTTTACAGGCAACATTACATCTTGTGTTACAGAGCCAGGCATGAAATCCACTTCAGCACTGCTTCTGTCCAGCTTGTATTACCTGGCTGCATCCCCAAGGGCATTTTTTCACATTTCTATAGATATTCTATAAATGGCTTTAATTTCTTCTGAAAACTGTCTGTTCACATATTCTGGTCATTTATCATTTAGATGTATTTCTGGAAAATGATTCTTCCTAAGTGAATTTTCCAAATGCAAATGGGTTTAACATTTTTTCCTACATCTTTAAAAAAAAATGACTTTTGAAGATTTAATTACTAGTTTTTTGATTATTTATACTAGGCATTTCCCAAAAAACAAACAAACAAACAAACCTTTCACCTCATGGAATCCTTCCTTTTAAGATAGGTAAGCAAAATCAATCAATCAATAAACATTTATTAAAAACCTACTATGTATTTCACACTATGTCAAGTGCTGTGAATAAATAAAAGGGCAAAATATAGTTTTTGTTCTGAAGGAGCTGACCATTTAATGAAGTGAGAAGACATGGAAACTAAATACAAAAAAGCTTTGAGCGGGATAAATAGGAAATAATTAACAGAGGGAAAGAACTAGAATTAAGAGGGTTAGGGAAGGCTTCCTGTAGAAGTTGGGATTTTAGTTGAGACTGAAAAGAAAGTAGGGAAGTCGCTGATCAGAATGGCATTCTAGGCACTGAGGAGAGTCAGAGATGGAGCACTATGTTTGTGTAGTAGCCTAGAGAACATGAAGGGTCAAGGAAGTGGTTAAGGAAAGGTAGTAGTGACACCTGTTAGATTGGCTAACATGACAGGAAAAAATAACGATGAATGTTGGAGGGGATGCGGGAAAACTGGGACACTGATGCATTGTTGGTGGAGTTGTGAACGAATCCAACCATTCTGGAGAGCAATCTGGAATTATGCCCAAAAAGTTATCAAACTGTAGATACCCTTTGATCCAGCAGTGCTACTACTGGGCTTATACCCCAAAGAGATACTAAAGAAGGGAAAGGGACCTGTATGTGCCAAAATGTTTGTGGCAGCCCTGTTTGTAGTGACTAGAAACTGGAAAATGAATAGATGCCCATCAGTTGGAGAATGGTTGGATAAACTGTGGTATATGAATGTTATGGAATATTATTGTTCTGTAAGAAATGACCAGCAAGATGATTTCAGAGAGGCCTGGAGAGACTTACGGGAACTGATGCTGAGTGAAATGGGCAGAACCAGGAGATCATTAAATACCTCAACAATGATACTGTATGAGAATGTATTCTGAAGGAAGTGGATTTCTTTGACAAAGAGATGATCTAACTCAGTTTCAATTGATCAATGATGGACAGAAGCAGCTACACCCAAAGAAAGAACACTGGGAAATGAATGTAAACTGTTTGCATTTTTGTTTTTCTCCCTGGGTTATTTTTACCTTCTGAATCCAATTCTTCCTGTGCAAAAAGAGAACTGTTTGGTTCTGCCCACATATATTGTATCTAGTTTATACTGTGACATATTTAACATGTATAGGACTGCTTGCCATCTGGGGGAGGGGGTAAAGGGAGGGAGGAATAAAGTTGGAACAGAAGTGAGTGCAAGAGATAATGTTGTAAAGAAATTTTTTTCAAAATTAAAAAAAAAATAAAAAAATAAAAAAAAAAAGAAAGGTAGTAGTGGAAAACCAAGCAGTTATGGTCAATATGAGAATTTCAGAATTCTTGAATATGGAGGTGATAGCAAGATCAATGGTATGACCATCTTGTGGCTGAGGTGGGGTGGAGTAGCTCATGGGAGAAAAGTAGGCTGAGATACTGAGGGTTAAGGGTATTTGAAGAAGAACAATATTTAATGAAGTGTGCCAAGAGACAAAGTGCCCATGTTGAAAATATTCCCTACAGTCCTCTGCCTCTCTCCCTAAAGGAAGGAAATATTAAGGTGATAGGCAATATAACATTTAATATTTCTAGCCAATTAACATTAAGACTTTGGAGACTACAAAACAATATTCTTTGTGGAAGTGCCCTGAACACTTGAAAGATCTGAGATTTTTGAAGTGTGGGGAATAGATTTGAAACCCATCTTTGACTTGATGGGTTCTAAAATTTCATGTCCCCATTAACCACTCTGGGAATGAAGCCCTCCAGCTTGGCCAGGTTGGTACTCAGCTGATATATAAAGTTTATGAAATGTCCTATCCCAGTTTACATAGTGTCCCAGAGAGTTGTGATATTGAAAAATTATTCTTTGAATATATGGTGTACAATTATATTAGATCTAGTAGTCCTGCCCTATAAGTTGTGGCATTAAACTACAGGACATTAATCCCAATGCTTAGAATCTAAATATTAGATACTAAGAGAAAAATGAATAAAGAGGCAAGATCCTATGGTATGTTCCCCTACTCTCCTAAATGTGGCAAGACAATAACAAAGTTTTTCTTACTGAATAACATTTTTGGTACCTGTTATTATTTACTTATTTTTGGTTCCATGATCAGAAAAACTGTCTTTTAAAGGGTATGAATGCTTCGCTAACAAAATAGGATAATCTAATTTCAAATAATAAAACTCACGTTTCAAAAAGAGCAAATATAAACAGGGTGATGAAGAAAAGAATGTTGGTGGTGACAACAGCAACTTGATCAATGCTTCCTTGAGTGTCATGAATTGCATCTGTGCTTGCTGCATCAAAATATAAGAATAACTCAATTATCCACAGTTCCCACATTTTAAAAGTTTTTTTTAATCTATATCACTATATGTCTCAGAAACCACAAATAGAAAACCCAATCAAATTCTATCTTTAAAGTATCTTGAAAATAATTCTGACAACTGAAAAAATGATCCTGAAAAGATCATTGTAACCCATGTTTTTTAAACTTTTAAAATGTTATCATCACATATAATTCCTTATGCTACTAGAGATTAGAACTCAAGTACCTTATGAACACTATAATGATTAAGGAAATTCCCTATCATTAACTTCATAATTTATTTAAAATTATTAATAATATCTGCAAAACTACTATCTATCTAGCCACACTGCCCTGAATACTTGAAAGATCTGGGATTCTTGAAGTGTGGGGAATAGATTGCAACCCATCTTTGACTTGATGTGGCCTAAAATTTCATGTCCCCACTAGTTACTCTGGGGATGAAGCCCCCCAACTTGGCCGGGTTGGTACTCAGCTGACATACAAAGTTTTCACAGGCATGCAACTCGAACATTTTATAGTTTTGGGTCTACAGGGTAACTGTGAGAGAACATTGAGAGATTTACATTTTCAAAATAAATTTTTTTTAAGTTTGAAGGTGTTTTTTTTTTTTTTTTTAAAGTAAAAAGGACAGAGCAATTGTGTGGCCATGGCAATATTTTCTTTCTGTGACTGAGCTATGTAGTGAGTATAATTGAGAATAATAAGTAGTCCCAAATAACTAATAATTTTTCTTACCAGGCAAGTATTAATCAAATAATATAACAAAGCGTTATGTAAATTCCAACTATCCTTATTATTAAGAGGTTGTGGAGAAAGCCAAAAGAGGGAGGGAGGTTCCCCTTTAAGAATGAGGGAAAAAGTAGAAAAAAATATTTATATACAGTGCATTTAAAAAATTTCATTCAGTAAATATTTAATAAGCAATGCTTGGCTTTATATTCTGTGCCACTGAAACCCAAATGCCAAAAATAAAGGACACTATCCCAAGCCTACATGGAGCCTGCAATTCAATTGCATGACATCACCAGACTGTTCTCTTGTGATTTCTTTCCTATTTTATATGGGTCTATAAGTTATACTTTAGAAATCAAAAGACTTGAGTTTTGAAGGATTAGAAGTACCACAACACATCAAATAGTTCCCTCTAAGTAGGGTAGATAGGATTTAAATTAAAATCAATTATTACTACAAGAAGGCAATTTAATAAAGTTTTCATTTTAAAAATCATTCTTGCTAACTGATGAAACTTTACTTCATTCTTTGTCATTGCTTTTTAAAAAAAAGAGGATATGCACTCAACACGTTTTAAAGTAGCAATTTGCTTTGATACTTTTCAGATTAATTTTGCAAAAAACAATAAAAATGAATGATGATTTAGTTATTTTTTATAGATGCTATAATTGAAAATGACTGGGGGATAGTTTTAGAAGGTTAACCACTAATCATTGGGGGGGGGTACTTTTTAATCATTCTATATGGTAAAATTAGCATTAAAGTAAAATATTTAAGTGGTCTTAAATTCAAGAAATCAAGCCTGCATATCTGGGACTTAAAATATATTAAAAATTAAAATATTCTAAAAGAAACTTTTTTGTGGTTTACTGTAATATAAGATAGAAGAAAAAAAAATCTACTTTATACAAGGAAAGCAATACTTTATAATTTCCTCATTTGAAACCACATTCAGAAGAAACTTAACCTTTGTGCAGTATATCCAAACTTCTTTCACCTCATATGGCTATCCGCTTAGGTTAGACCTTTATTACTCTCATCTTGATACATCTAACAGCCTCCTAATTGAGTTTCCTTAATTTCAGCTTAAACTGTGATTCAAAACCCTGCATGAGCACTTGCAAAAATTATGATTTATCATCAATAAATGTTTGAGTTATATACCTATTTTATATACCTGTAGCTATGTAAAAATTTCAGGTAAAAAGGGCTCACAAGTGGAAAAAGTTTAAGAAGCCCTGCTCTAACTAATCCACCTCTGCACTGCTGCCAGAATAACTTTCTTAAAATATAAAGGTTGCTCTCATTGGTCCCCTTATCTACCCTTATACCAGTTGGAATTATACTCAACATTAAGACCCTTCCCCCACTCCTTTCTCACCCAAATCTCTTCAAAGACCTATATCCATGCCATACCTTTGATTACAACATCAATTTGTCCCTTCCTATAGCTTGTCTATATTATGCATTTCAGTACCTGCTTATATTAAGTTTTGCTTTATAGCATAGAGAAACCTTGTTTAGCATTTTGATCTGAGGTCCACATAAACTGAGAAGTGGAAGGGACCTTAATTCATTTTATAGATGAAGAAAACTAAGGCCTAGAGAAAGCTACATCTCAAGGTCTTACAACTAAGATAGCAAGTAACAAAGCTGGGTTCTGAACCCAGGTAGTGGACTCCAAATCCACTTGTATTTCCACTGAGAAAAGAGTTTATGCCTTATACTTTTATATGCCCCAAAGGACATACTACACAATAAATGGTCAAAAAGCAAAGGAAAGGACAACCATATCCTATGATTAAGAAAAGCAAATGAATGACTGATTGCCTGAAACATGCTGACACAAATCTAATTAAAAAAAAAAAAAGATAGCTGCCAATCAGGATAATTTACTGTGAAAACAGGATCAATGGATTTGGACAGATCAACCCAATCAAACAAAAATAAAATGAAATAGTCACTGGTGTAAGGTAGTCACAGGTGAACCAAGGGAAAGATTCACATAAATCAGAAAATAAAAAAGCAAAGAGAACATAAAAGAAAATTCAAGGATGACATTAGAAGCTGATGGAAGAACATCAGGAAGGTCTCCTAGAGGAAGTGATACCTTCCCTGAGTTTTAAAGGAATTGAGGAAGAGGGACAATCTGGCCCTTTTCAATTGGGAACAGCAATAAGTTTACATGCCTGGATTGTCAACCACAACTTTTTCAATGATAATGTTGCAAAGGTTCTTCCTCAGTGATCCAATGTATTTTAATTAGAAGCAAAATACTTTTTTTTTTCCTGAGACAATTGGGGTTATATGACTTGCCCAAGATCATACAGGAACTATTAAGTGTCTAAAGTCAAATTTGAACTTGGGTCCTTCTGACTTCAGAGCTGATGCTCTATCCATCGCACCATCTAGCTGCCCTTGAAAGTAAAATATAAATGACTGCCAGGCAACCAGAATCATCAGCAACATTTTGGTAACTGTAATTCAATAAATTCTTAAATAAATTAAATAATACCTTTGTCAAAATTTACGCTTTTACACTGTCTTCCTGAATCATCCACACGATGTTCCCTTAAAAAAAAGTTAAAAAAAAAAAACAAAAAAGCATTTTATTATACAGCACAATTATTTTAACATTCATTTCTTGGTGTGGATCAAGTAAATTGCTTTACAATCCTAGCCTATTATTTTACTAGTACAGAAAATATAATACTGAAAACTTTGATTACATTAAATTAAAAAGGTTTTGCACAAACAAAACCAAGGCAGCCGAGATTAGAAAGGAAGCAGAAAGTTGGGAAATAATTTTTACAGTTTCTGAAAAAGGCCTCAAATCTAAAATATAAAAAGAACTGAGTCAAATTTGTAAGAATGCAAGTAATTCCTCAATTTATCAACTGTCAAAGGATATGAACAGACGATTTTGAAATGAAGACATAAAAATGCTCTAAATCATTATTGGGCAAGTAATTTGCTAGTAACTGTCGGAAGCTAGATTTGAACTCAAGAAGGGGGAATCTTCCTGATTCCAAGAATAGAAAAAAAAAATGCAAATTAAAACAACTCTGAGGTACCTCACTCCTTTCAGATTGGCTAAGATGATAGGAAAGATAATGAAAAGTATTGGAAGGGATGTGGAAAAATTGGGAGTGGAGTTGTAAAATAATCCAATTTCTGGAAAATTTTTTTCTATAAAACTGTGTAGAAAAATTTGATCTAGCAATGTCACTACTTGGTCTGTATCCTAAAGAAATCATAGCAGAGTGAAAAGGATCCACATGTGCAAAAATGTTTGTAGCCGCTCCTTTTTAAATCATGGGAAAAAATTGAAATATGAGTAAATGCCCATCAATTGGGGAATACCTGAATAAGTTATGGTAGATGAAAGTAATGGAAAGTTATTTTTCAATAAGATGATGATGAGACTAACTTTAGGAAGACCTGGAAAGATTTACATAGACTGATGCTGAGTGAAATAAACAGAACCAAGAACACATTCTACATAGCAACAACAAGATTGTGTAATGATTCATTAGGATAGATGTGCTTCTTCTCAGTGGTTCAGTGATCCAAGGCAACCCCAATAAACTTTGGATGGAAAATCCCATTTGCATCCAAAGGGAGAATTATGAAGACTGAATATAAAAATCAACACACACTACATCCCCCCCCCTTCCTGTTTTTTCCCTTTGTTCTGAATTTTCTCTCTCAACATGATTCATATAGAACTATGAATGTCACGTGTCAAAAATGAATGTACACATATAATTTTTTTAAAAAAAGATTTTACATGTAACTGGGGAAAAAATGAGGAAAAAAAAATACCATGACAAAATGAACAGCTGGGAAATGGTCCAAGTTCCTTGTAGGTGTGTAGAGATAATGGATGTAATTGTTTGTAAACCACTACCAATTAAATCTAGTCAATAAATGATAAGTTGCAAATCTGATTTCTCTTCCACTTCATATTCTTCCCTCTCCCACCTATTTAATAAAGCACACTGCAAGGATTCTCAGCCTTTCTTGTCTCACGGATCTCTTTCGCAGGGTAGGAATACTATAAAACCTCATGTAAAAATAATCTTAAAATTCATTGAAAAAAATACATAAGGATTAAAAAGGAAACCAATTATATTGAAATGTAACTATTAAAAATTCATGGATCCCATGTTAAGACCCTAACACACTCAATTGATGTAGCAGAATTAACTTTTGTGTTTACTGATGTCTTTTAAAACAGAGTATAGATGATTTTGAATTCATGAACAAATACAAAGTAAAGATATATATTTTACATGTTACATACAGAATCTTCACTGACCAATTTAGATTTTTAAAAGGGCAATACAGAAGAACACATAAGAAATCATAAACAGGAGGTCAAATATAAAAATGTGTCACTGTCCTATAAGTGATGTTGAGTCTGCCAAAACTCAGAATAAGCTGAGAGGCTAGTGAGTGTTAAGACTTTTAATTTGTGTTAAGAACTTGTTAATTTGAAAAACCTATTTGTTGTTATTCAATCATTTCAGTTGTGTTTTTGGGTTTTCTTTTAATAATTGGGGTTAAGTGACTTGCCCAGGGTCACACAGCTAGGAAGTGTGAAGTGTTAAGTGTCTGAGGGCAGATTTGAACTCAGGTCCTCCTGACTTCAGGGCTGATGCTCTATCCACTGCACCACTTGGCTGCCTCTAGTTGTGTGATTTTTTTGATAAAAACACTGAAGGGGTTTACCATTTCCTTCTTCAACTTATTATCAACAGATAAAGAACTGAGGCAAGCAGGATAAAGTGACTTGCCCAAGATCACACAACTAGTGAGGATCAAAGAAATCATAGAAGAGTGATCCTTATAAGAAGAAGATCCTCAATCATAATCATAATCAAAATCATAGAAGAAGATCCTCACAACTAGTGAGGATCAAGAACTAGATAGGAATAATGTTTAGGAATGATTCAATTCTTATCTCTGTTTAGGATACTGATCGCTGGACCATGAAGAATAAAAATGGAAAATATGGGAATAAAAGATGAGTAAGGAGATAAAAAGAGTATCTAGTTACATTTAAAGAACTGAATTTGCTAGACACAGAACTGAACTGACACGAATATTCTTAGAAGATAATAGAAAAAGATTATTATTGCAGAGCTGATTCAGAACTAAAGAGCAAAGTCTAGGAAGCCTGATTTTCGATTCTTGTCAAAATTCAATGTAGTAATAAAAGGACAGCCAATCAACGGGGTTTCATCAAGAAAATGTCAGACCATGATTACCTAGATTACAGAAATGAGGTAGATACACTGTACCCACGTTTAAGAAATCACCTAACAAATTTCTTGAGTTAATTTTAAATGTAGAAGTGTGACTCAGGTGATTTATGTATCCTGGGAATTAGCAGAATGGTCAGACTCATAGATGAATCATTAACTCTAACAAAGTGCTGAAGGAACTTGCCCTTGCTTTGGTTATCTAACATTTTTTAAAAAATCAATAAATGAGCTAAAGGCAGAAATAGCATACTTATTAATTTGCTAATGGCACAACAAAGCTGGGAGAGCACCATTCATAATGGATAGCAGCATCAAGAGCCAAAAAGATCTTAAAAGATTAGAATGCTGGGTCAAATCTAAAGGGATGAAATTTTTTGGAGAAAAATATTTTTAAAGTATAGATCAAATGAACAAAATTACAATTAGAAGAATATCAAATGCTCATGGGTAGGCTGAGCTATTATAATAAAAATGACAATGCTACCCAAATTAATCTACTTATTTTTTGGTGCCATACTAATCAAATTGCCAAGAAATTACTTTATAGAACTAGAAAAAATAATAACAAAATTCTTCTGGAAGAACAAAAAGTCAAGAATCTCAAGGGAATTAATGGGGGAAAAATGCAAGAAAGATGGACCTACCACTACCACACCTAAAACTATATTATAAAACAGCTGTCATCAAAACCATTTGGTACTGGCTAAGAAACTGGGCAACTGGATCAATGGAATAGGTTACGTTCACAAGACACAACACTCAATAACTATAGTAATCTAATGTTTGATAAATCCAAAGACCCCAGCTTCTGCAATAAGCTTACTATTTGACAAAAGTTTCTGGGAAAACTGCAAAATAGTATCGCACCTAATACCCTATACTAAAATGGTTTAGACATAAAGGGTAATACTGTAAACAAATTAGGAGAACAAGGGATAGTCTACCTCTCAAATCTGTGGAGAAGGAAGGAATTTGTGGCCAAAGAATAACCAGTGAACACTATGAAATGCAAAGTGGGTAATTTTGGTTCTATTAAAAGTTTTTGTACAAATAAAACCAATACTGCCAAGATTTGAAGGGAAGCAAAAAATTGGGGAAAATTTTTTATATCCAGTGTTCCCAACAAAAGCCTCATTTCTAAAATATTCTTTATATATTGACTCAAATTTATAAGAATACACCCAGTCCCCAATTAATAAATGGATCAAAAGATAGGAACAGATAATTTTCAGATGAAGAATTAAAGTTATTTCTAGTCGTATGAAAAAAAATGTTCTAAATCACTATTTATTAGAGAAATACAAATTAGCACAACTCTGAGGTACCACTTCATACCATGGCTAATGTGACAGGAAAAAATAATGATAAATGTTGGAGGGAATGTGGGAAAATTGAAACACTAATACAATTCTGTAGTCAGGATACTTACAAACTTACTAGCTGTGTGACTTTGGGCAAGTCAAGTCACTTAAACTCAAATGCCTTAAAAAAACAAAAAAACAAACAACCCCCCTCCCCCCCCCCAAAAAAAAAAAAAAAAAAGACAGAAGAAAATATCAGATTTTTCAGCATTTTCCGAAGCTAAAATAGGATGTTTGGGCTAGCTTTCTGGAAGTCCTCCGGAAAGGCCTTGGTCTCAGCAGGATAGTCACCACGAGGATGGACAAGAATAGAGTCCAAAGTCTTTATTGTCTCCTTCACAATCTATGTCTGTCATAGTCTAACCCAGTCTCCTTCAGCAGTCTGCCAGTCTCAGTCTGAGTCTGACTTTGTCCCCAGTTCTCTCAGCCCTTAAATACCTTATTACAATTACATCATTATAATATACTGAGTATAAGTGATTATAACATTATATCATACTAGATATATGTGAACTAGAAGAACCATTATCTCATCAATTCCACTGAAGTTAATACCTTGTTTCAAGTATACTTTTCCAGACGTCCAGATCTCTACACTAAAGCACATAACCTCTAGGATCCTCTCCAATCCAGTGACTACATTGCTCCTAAGCCATTTAATTTGTGATTCCCTGACCAGAACATTGCAAAGAACACTGACTTTGCAATCATACTGTGTGACTGAGGGCAGGTCATTTTCCTACTTATAGTCTGGGAGCTATTTACAACAATTAACAACTATGTAACAGGGGGAGTATTTTCCTTATGATGATGACTCTAAGAGGCATGTTAAGTATACAAATTGGCAAACTGCAGCTGAGAAATAAAATAACTTGTTCCTAGTCATACTATTAACACATGCCTGAAGCAACACTTGAGCCCAAGTCTCAATTTCAAATTGAATTTACTTCCTATTATGCCAACTAACTTCACAGGGATGTCATAAGAAACAAATGAGAGAAGACGTGTAAAATACTTGATAATGGAAGCTGTAACAGGCTGGATGTATGGTAGATAAAAGTGAAGAAAAGAACCTTGGACACAGTGGAGCTGAAAGCCACAAAGAACACACCCCCTCAACAAGGACAAAGCACATCATTACTACAAAATATAATTGTATTTCTATTCAATTACCTTAACATAGCAAAGATCAAGATAATATTGATAACTCCCAAAAAAGCACCGAGTAGAGCTGGGGCTGTATACATGTTCACCTGAAGATCAATGGCTTCCCATGTTACTCCCTTTTCTCCAATCAGGGCAAAACATGTCTGAAAAACTTAGCACAGTAAAAATTATGCTAATGGATGATGATTCATGCATGTTAGGCTGGTAAAGTAAAAAAGTAGAGGGTCAAAAAGATCAGATTTTTCAGCATTTTCCCAAGCTAAAGCACACAGCCTCTAGGATCCTCTCCAATCCAGTAACTACATTGCTCCTGAGCCATTTTCTTTGTGATCCCTTGACCAGAACACTGCAAAGAACACTGACTTTGCAGTCATAATGTGTGACACACAGGAATTTCTGTTTTCTGATTAAACTCTATCAAATAAGGTAACCAGCAGAAAGGAAGAATATAGGCAGCAAGTAATAAACAAGGTCAAAAAACAAAGGAAGTCAAGGCAATACAATTAAGACATTAAGTTTCTAACATAACTGACAGATGTGGAGGTCATCCTAACAACTTAAGGCAGACAAAGACTTGGTTATTCCTGCTTTCTCTAAATAAAGACCACATGCCTACCTGGACCCAGGATAAAGCCAAAGGCCTGAGAAGCGCTAGTGTTGGCCATAGCACTGGTTCTTTCTTGAAGGGAAGTAGCACCAGCAATATAAGATCTAACTACTGCTACATTTCCTTTAAAAAAAAAAGAAAGAAAGAAAAAACAAATCTAAATGAAAAGTAGTTTCTATTTGATAAAATTCATTTTAACCAAGCATATAAAAAGGGAAATAGTTATAAAGTTCATGTTCCCTAATTATGTCCACAAAAACTGCTTTAGATGCATATTATAAGGTACTACTATATCACTGACATTAAGATTTAAAACATTATTATTAATTCATTTCTTTTCAATAATGTGAAGGCAGAATTCTAGAAAAAGATTGTTTAAAGTCATTACATTAACCCCAAAAAAACCTTTTCCTGCTCATCTAATATTTACTGACCATATTATATGATGAATAAGACACTAGCTGCTATAGCTAATTTTACAGCAAATGCCCAAATATGTGAATCTCACACAAACACACAAATGTACATCAATTCCACTATATACTCTAAATGCTCCAAGAAACAGAAAAAACATACAATTCCAACCAGCACTGTTTAAGTGTCTACCATGCTTCAACACTGGGCTAGTGTGGGATACAAAATCAGTATGAGATTTTACCTCTAGGAAGTTATAATTTAATCAGAAGAAAATATGCAAAGGTGATCAAATTTGATAGTCTTACCTCCTCTCAGCAATACAATCATCTAAGACAATTACAAAAGATCTATGATGGAAAATGCTACCTACATCCAGTGAAAGAACTATGAAGACTGAATGCAGATTGAAACATACTATTTTCACTTTTTGTTTTGTTTATTCTTTCTTGTGGCTTTTCTCTTTTGTTTTGATTCTTTTTTGACATTATGATTAATGTGGAAATATGTCTAATATGATTGTACGTATATAATCTACATCAGACTGACTGCCATCTTAAGGAGGAAGGAGCGGAAAGAGAAAAAAAGGAAATAAAAATCTTGTAAATGCTAAAAACATATATATATGTGTGTGTGTGTATATATATATACACACACACACACACACACACACACACACACACACACACACACACACATATATGCATACAAAATAGAAACATTATAAAATTGCTAGATTGAGTAGCATGGAAAAGGTGGAAGGAGGACTAAAAACTAAACTTGGTCCCCGAAGAATGAAGAAAAAGAGTAAAGACAATTCCAAGAAGAAAGAATAGCACAAGCACAGAGATAGGAATAGGCAAGTGACTTCCCTGACTAGAGGAGAAGCTCTGTATTGAAGACACAGGAATTAAGGTCTGATGGGTCAGACAGGGACAAATTATGGAGGGTTTTGAATGTCAAAGTAAATGTAGATTTGACATAAATAGAAAGATAAAATGTCAACAAGTATATTACCTGCTCCAAATCCCACAAATCCACGAGCAACCAGCATGTAGTATTTATTGTGGGAGTGAGGTACATGGACATAGGCATAGAGGCAATTGGCTGCCACTGAAATGAAGATTGAGATCACAAGAGGTTCTTTCCTTGGTCTAAAATTAGACCACCAGCCAAATATAGGCGAAGCTACCATTTGGCCAAGACTATAAGAAGCAATAATCCAACCCAAAAAACTTGTATCTGCTGTGGGATCAATCTGCAAATAGAAATACAACCCGTTATAAAGTTTTGTT
The DNA here is from genome assembly GCF_016432865.1 of Antechinus flavipes. Taxonomy (NCBI): domain Eukaryota; kingdom Metazoa; phylum Chordata; class Mammalia; order Dasyuromorphia; family Dasyuridae; genus Antechinus; species Antechinus flavipes. The sequence continues at coordinate 171,581,235 of NC_067403.1, read as the reverse complement.
TTATTCTAAAACTCAAGTCTAAAACATAAACCTCAGCATAGATAAAGAGCTAGACTTAGAAGTCAGGAAGACTGGGGTCCAAATCTCAACTCAGTCACTTATATATGTATGACCCTAAGAAAATCATGTATTACTTTTCTGACTGAGCTTTTCCATCCATAAAATGAGAATAATAGTCCCATCATACTTACCTCACAGGGTGGGTGGAAAGCAAAGGAGATGATGTTCATAAATTGCTTAAAAAACCACAAAGTGCTATATAAATGTTGATTACCATTACTATTTTCTGATCATGAAATAATTTTTTTAAAAAAATGAAAGGTCACTATAATAGGATGCTGAGCTTTCTGACTTCAAGGATCTCTAAAATCCTTAAGAATAAATTAGATCTACTTTTCAACATATTGTGTATAAAAAAAAAATGGTCATTAATTCTGGTCTTTTCTAGTATACACAGTAATCTCCAGCAACATAAGAAGCCAAATAAAAGACACATAATGAGTAAGACCAGAGGTTTTGGATAAGTTAATGCAATTGCTGGAATTTCAGACAGTGAAGCAGTTTTCAGAGATTTATATTATTAAAATAAGCAAGCTTTATGGTGATATACATATCTGATATAGAGAAACTTCTCACTTTACAAGCCTTAGAACAGATCATATATATACAATCTGGCTCTATGGATAGTTTGATTAGGTTAGAGAAGAAAACAAAAGAAATGTTAAGAGCTTAGGAAATAGTCATTATCTAGAATGATTTGGAAAATTTAACCTGAGAGATTGAGGGTTTAAAGTCAATGGTAACCTTCAAAAAACACAATACATACCATACAAAGAGAATATATACAAAAGCAAAACAATTACAGAAACTTGGGGATTTAGGTCACATGATTAGTAAGAACTTTCTGAATCTTAAGCACTAGAACAATTAAAAGAAGAAAAAACAATTAAAAGAATAAGATCACTGAAGGTGAAAACTCTGGCTTTCTCTGAACTCAAGTGCCTCCTTCTATGCTTTTCCTGATTCTTTCTGCATCCTTTCCTTGCCAAGTCTTTTCTGCCAAAAGCCCTGTATTCATTCCATTATTGCTGATTTAGGTACATACATGTTATCTCCCTCATCATAATGTCAGCTCCTTGAAGTCAGAAAGTCCCTTATATAATAATGCCAATACAATTTGACAAATATTGATTAATTAAACACATGTATTAAATGCCAACTCTGTGCAAAGCATTGAGGAAGGCACTGGGAATATAAAAAGTGATTTTTTTCTTTTAACGATCCATGTAACAGCAGAAAGCAAGTTGAGACTTACAAACCTTTTGGAGGAATGGCCATATTGACATAATTACAATCGAAAATCCTGTGAAAGGTGAACAAAAATCATGTCATTTTATAGTTCTAGTATTCAACATGTTCCTTCAAACACAGTACACAGTATTATAGACTTGAAATATTATTATGAACCTTCTCTACTTGACTTCTTTTCTTACATCTGATCATGGCATCAAGTGAACTAAGGGGGATTCACAACAGCTATGCCGGTGGCAAGTAAGAAGATGTACCACAAACAAAAGAGAAAAGAACAGAGGAAACAGCACCAATGTTATGTAGATCTTAAAAATTTAAGTGTAATATACTGCTGGAAATGCTTTTTGTGCATTTATTTTGTAGAATTTTGATATAGAAATGCTGTTGATTTTTGTGGAGAATAGTGTAACAGAAATTAGTCTTAGATCAACATTCTTGCAGTATATCCTAGATATACTGCAAATCATATCTTACAACAAATTTAAAAAAAGGCTACATGTCTGTTATTAATGATCATATCATTAAAAAATCAGAAGTACGTCATATAAGTATCTCACAGCCATGGATTGGAGATGAATTTTTAATCAAATATGGGATAGAAAATAGTTACAAAAAATAAGAGATTATTTTGATCATGTGAAACTGAAAAGCTTATCTAAACAAAGAACTCATCTAACTCATCTAAGGGAAGGGAAGCATTTAACAGGAAAAAACCCAGCAAATTTATATCAAATATCTCTAAAAAGGGTTTGAGTTGCAAACTAACAAAAATAGAAAAGACACAAGATAGTATAAAACAAATACAAAAGGGGCAGCTAGGTGGTGTAATGGCTAGAGCACCAGTCCTGAAGTCAGGAGGACCTGAATTCAAATCTGGCCTCAGATACTTAACACTTCCTAGGTGTGTGACCCTGGGTAAGTCACTTAACCCCAACTGCCTCAGGGGGGGAAAAACTTGAAAAAATGAATTTTGGAGGCTATTGGGCATTTTCTTCACTTTTAGTTTTATTTGAAATCTGATTTTCACACATTACTGTTTGGAACATAAAAGAGATTAAGAAGACAGAAGAGATTCATTGAGTGGTTCCCTAGGCATGAGAAGCCCTTCCTTTTCACCTCACCACTCCTTGTGGAAAACTCTGGCTTTCTCTGAACTCAAGTGCCTCCTTCTATGCTTTTCCTGATTCTTTCTGCATCCTTTCCTTGCCAAGTCTTTTCTGCGAAAAGCCCTGTATTCATTCCATTATTGCTGATTTAGGTATATACATGTTATCTCCCTCATCATAATGTCAGCTCCTTGAAGTCAGAAACCATTTCCTTTAGCTTAATAATCACAGCAATTATATAGCATTTCAAGGTTTGCACAGCATTTTCTATACTTTATTTTATTTAACAAATACTTTATTGATCAATTCTTTAAGCCAGTTTCAAGTGAAGCCAACAGAATTAGTATATGTCAACTCAAAGAGATTACAAGGGGAAAAAACACATTACTTTAAAAGTAGTCACTCCAAATACTGCCCTTCCATTTTCATGTACAACTACTTAACCTTATAATTATACTGATACTACTCCTACTTGATAATTTGGTAAGGAAAAAAATTATTCATCACTTAAAACATAGAAGAGAAAGGTTACAGGACTTGATTTGTTTCTTTCTTTCCCATCTCCCAATACTTACCTACACTAATGAAAAACATAGTGAGATATAGGATGCGAATGGAACGCCATCGACTCCTATAATGCTCTTCAGTTTCTATAACATCCCACTGACTAGATTTGTAGAAAAATGAGAAAATAACATTTATGTAATCACCACATATGGACAAGAATGAAAGGGGGATAGTGAGGTAAAATTTAAACATAGGAGAAACAATGAAGGGAAAAAAGTCTTATCTATCAACAAAGGGAATGTAGATTAGATGTTCCTGCCCATTCTAGGTCCATAGAAAGTAGGGACAGGAGGAAATCACTAATTTGTGAAAGACCACTAACTGAGGAAATTCCCTCTACAGATTAATTTAATTTAAGAGATCAGCTACTCCTCTTCAACTCCAGGGCTGGCTCTTAAATGACCCAGGCAAAGTGTTATCCAGAAAAATCTGATTTATGAGCAAACCTGAGGTGGGATTCAAACTCAAATCTAACTTTTTCTACTATATCACAAAGGAAGTTGTCACTAATAGAGAATAACAACTGGTGAGGATTCTCAGAACCATAGCAGAAGGCATAGTTAAATAAATCAGAGAAGAAAATGGAAGGAGGGAAGAGGAGGAATTTCTATTTAGAATCAGGATGGAGTTTGAAGCAATGGACAAACATCACAAAAGTTAGCCAATGTATTAAATACCTACTATGAGTCAGGCTCTAAAATAAGCACTAGAAATACAAAGAAATAAATGAAACAATAACAAGATTCTGTTAAGGGAAACAATTTGTATAAAAATAACTATATACAATAAACACAGGATAAGTTTAGGGGAGGTAAATGAACTGGTGCATTGCGTAATTTTTTCCTCAGATATGAGATGGATTTGGTGATCTCTGAGGTTTTATAATTAAGCCCAGTATGATGGGGCCCCAGATCTGGAATCAGAACACTCGAGTTTAAATCTGGCTCCCCACCTAGGTCATCTCATTTGAGTTTACTCTTTAGGTTTCTGTTCACCTGCTTTGTAACATGAGGATATTAGGATAGATTTCTACAGGTGACATCTGATCTAATGTCAAGCAGCTTCAAAGAAATAGTAGGTAATAAATAAACAAACAAATAAAATACACTAGTAGCCAAGACTCATGGATTTTACCTCTTCCTTTTGTCCACCACAATAACTGAGGGCCTCATCCCCTGTCTTGTGAGTCACTGCAAGCAGCCTTGAGTCCAGGTTCTACTCTATCCCCTCTAATCCATCCTCTCAGACAGGAAGTGAATTTCCTAAAGAGCAGGTTTGACAGCAAATCTTTCTCCCAGAAAATCAAGGAGCTTTTAACTGTCTATGGGATCAAATTCAAACTCCTGCTTGGCTTTTGAAGCCCTTTACCCCCATCTCCAACCTTAACAGTGGTTAACAAATATTTGTTTCTCTTCCCTTCCTTGTATCTCATGAACTTAAGGGCAAGTCTCTTAAACTTCTCAAGGCCTCAATATGCTTCTCTATAAAATGAGAGGGCTGCTCTGGATGAGGGGTTTTGAAATAAGGTCCAAAATTTGTTTTTAAAAATATTTTTAAAACTACTGAAATATAATTAGCTTCCTTTGCAATCCTATGAATTTCATTTATAGAAGCAGTTAGGTGGCACAGTAGCTAGAGTACAAGGTCAGGAGCCCAGCAGGCCCGAGTTCAACCCTAGTCTGAGATCCTAATTAACTGTGTGTCGCCAGGCAAATCACTTTGATGAGGTTCAGCACAGGGCAAGGAGTTGTGGGAACTCCCTTCTGGTAGGAGCAGGTCTTTTGTAAATGAATTTATGAACCTGAGGAGTTAGACTGGCAAAAGAAGTTTTTATTGGCATTTGGCATCAGGAAGTTAGCTTTTGCTAGGAAGAATGACTTCCAAGTGGCAAGGTCCCGACAGAGAAGTAAAAATTTAACATAGAAAGAGAAAATTTTTAGCAGAGAAATCCAGGCAGAGAGGTAAGTAAGGTCCTATTAGGGAAATAGGTGAGAGAGATAAAGAGAAATCTTTTCAGCAGGCAGAGAGTAGCAGCTCTGCTAAGGAAAGAGGTTCCTTGGCATGATTCCTGCTTTTAGGTCCTCTGCAAAGAATTGGGCTGAAGGAAGTTTGTTATATGGGTAGCTCTTGGTGGGGGCCAGGAGCAGTTTGAGATGAAATCAGAATAGAGAATCTTCCAATTGAATGAGTGTCCCTGGACTACTTTCCAACTCAATAGGGTTAGATAGAAATCTCTATCTCCAGCTAAGTAGGAGTGGTCCCGGACTCAACTAGTCCCACCCAGATAACAGTGCGAAACAAGTTTATCTTGATTCCCTGGTGTGGGCCTCTCAGGAAAAAGCTTCTCTGAGGTAGTTTCTCAAGCGCTCCCCCCAAAGTCGGAGAGAGAGTGAGTGTGTGAGTTTTCGGGCTCTCCTCATCAACTTCATCCCTGTCTGCTATAAAAAAGAGATAACAATAGTATGTAGGGGTTGTGAGGACCACATGAAATAATATTTGTAATGTTCCTCACAAAGCCTGGCACATAAGGGTGGTGAATAAATATTTGTTCCCCTACCCTTCCTAATATCTTATGAACTTAAAAATATTATTCCAAGAAAGGGTATATAGGTTTATCAGACTTCCCAAAAGGGCCTCATGACACAAAATAATCTAAATGAAAAGTTATGGTCCTTTCCAAATTTAATCTAGGATCCCCATAATACTGCAACACAGATCACAATCCATACAAAAACTTTTCATCCTATATAATCTTTGTCCATAAATCCTTAGTGGAAGAGGAGCAAAAAAATAGAAGCTGCCTTTCTCCAGGTCTTCTAACAAATAGTAAGTTGGCCTCAGCTTTGTTGTGTTGTGCCACAGTTCCCTTTTTTTGTCCTGACTCGGTTTCCCTGAATTGTTCTGCTCAATCCTGCACCTCCACCCCTCCCTCCTAATCATCATGATCCCAGCCCTTCCCTTCTTATCAGAATGTCTGGTACTCCCCCTCCCCCTGTCAGAACCGGATTGATAGTCTGCCCCTGCTCTCAGTGCTGACTCCACCCCTGCCTCAGTCTACCCCCTAGTAGCTTGGAGTCATGTGCACATGTAACTTCATGGGAAGCACACATTACCTGCTGGATGCTTTGGACATTATCTCTAGGGGCAGCATGTCCCCATCACAATCTCTCCCTTTCAAATATATTAAAAACTCTCTAATCTCTATCTTGCCTCAGTTTCTCAGTATCTTGTCTCAGTTGCTCAGTTTCAGCATTACAGTTGCTGTCCTTATTCTTCCCACTAGGATCAGAGGTACTCCTGGTCTAGCAAAGCTCTCCAATGATCAAGCCTCCCTTCCCTACAACTTACCCTAACAATGGCGATTAATTCAGTGGATTTCCCTAAACTGGTGGGAAGAGAATAAAAATTCACATATACATTGTATCTAGCCAGTCCCAGACTTCATATGATCATTACTAATGAAACTTTAGTTTAGTCAGCATCCTACCCTCTGGGAAGCTAAATCGTTTCTTCCCCTCCCAGCTCTTGCTCTCTCTGGATAAGGACCCAATCATTTCAACTGCAAGCTCCTGGAATAGGGAATAAATGTCTGCCCTATAGTTCTGCTCATTCATGTGAGATTTTAAAATTATTTTTTGTCCCACTTCTTGTATATAATGCTTACTGATGCTCACCATTGGTCTCCACCCTTATTCCCTGAACTCTCTTCTCCAGCCCCGCACTTCTCTCTGTTTTCATGTCTCTATTAGGATAAAAGCTCCTAGAAGGAAGGGATATATTAGGTGGATGGAGGGAGAAATCTCCTCCCCTCTACAGGTCTTTTAACCTTAGGGCTTTCCACCTGACTTCCTTTTACCATTGAATTTCTTGGCTCAATACCTTTCCTGACCACAGATCTTTAATGATTTCTCCTGTGCCACTTTTTGCATGCAAGCCTTATTTGTGACCCTCACATGGTTCCCACTGCCTTCATTAAACAATACAACCGGTGAAGAATCTAAATCGTACCACCGAATGAGTCACAGGTATACGGAATGAATGGGAAAATAAAAAGTTGAGTTTTGGTTTGGAGGAAATAGCCTGGGAACACTGAAAGTGTTGTTCAATTCCTCAAATGTAATCCAATCTGCTATATTCTCCCTTAACTCTGCCTAGTTCTCAATGCATTCTCTGTTGGTGTTCAATATAGCCGTTGCCTAATGGATTACATTCAACCACATATTCCTGTGCATGTGGTAATATGCAGAAAACCTCAAATGACATCGATAAACATTTTAAGTAAGGATAGATCTTCTCATTTAAATTTAAAAGAAGAAAATCAGGAAGATGTAGACATCATACACCATGTCACCATAGTGACAGCAGTGAGAGCTGCTGAAAAAAACACAAAACATCCATATAAAGACCCAGATTCAAATCAAAAGCAGTAAGAAACTGAGGTTATTGGGTTAAAGAGCAAATGTCTTAATGGACCCTGAGGATATAATTGTGTTACAAAGAACAGAATCAAAATGACAAAAGATGAGAATGAGTCATTAAAGGAAAAGGTGAAATAGTACCAGTCAGTTTAAGAAGGCAGAGGAGTAAATTCGGTTTTGGAAATCTTTTAATGCAAAGTGGGTTTAAAAAAAAATTTAAATACAATGCTTAAAAGCCTTCAGCTGCCAAGAAAACTCACACATCTAGAATTGTTCAACGAGTTTTCAGCCCCATAGGACTCTTAATGATCCCATTTAGTTTTCTTGGCAGAAGATGAAGTGGTTTGCTACTGCTTTTTTAATTTTACTGATGAGGAACCTGAAGGCAACCGGGTAAATGACTTGTCCAGGGTCACACAATTAAGTGTCTGAAGTTGGATTTGTACTCAGGTCTGCCTGCCTCCAGGCCAGGCATTGTATTCACTGTGCCACCCAACTGTGTCTCTAACTTGAAAAATATTTTCTAAAATTCTGAGATGGGTGAAGTCTTAATTCGATTTAACTGCTTCACTATATTTGTTCCAGATATGTGAGGATGTGATTGGGCTGACTAATATATTTTTAAAGTAACATATCAATTTAAATATATCATTATAAATAATCAAGGAAAAAATCATTTTCACAGGATAACACTAAGTAGTGTGACATGATACATGTTCAAATATGTAAAACTACTACTAGTCTTCACTACTGCACTACTACTAGGCCTTTTCCAGGGAAATTCAGTTTAGTGTAAAAAAAGAACATTTTGCCATTTCTATCAGACTGTTTTATGTGCTGGGATTCTGATGGCCAAGATTCAAAAATCAATATGCTGGGTTGGTTCATACTAATAAATCGCTACCATCGAAACGGGGGGTAGCTCCTAGGGAGAATGTAGCAATAACTCTAATGTCCCTAGCCAAGGGAGTCACAGTAATTCTATAAATATTGCTGGCAGTTAGATGACAATCTGTTGGTCAGTAATAATAAACGTTCCTTCTTCTCATATAGAGAAAGAAAAAAGAGAAAAGAACCAGAATATTTATATATAGCAACACTCCTTGGTGGTGGCAAAAAAATTCGAAACTGCCCCCATCCACGGGGCAACAGTTACTTCTTAAGTCACAGAATTCAATAATGGAGTACACACTGAAGGAGATTTTCTCTTTTAAGGATTTTTAGTTTCGGGATCCCCTCTTCAATTCTACCCCTAAACCATGAAATTGGCATATCAGTGACAAGAAGCACAGGATCTTTTGTTGTGCCAAAGTTCTCTTTTAAAGTCGTGACCCAGTTTCTCCAATTGTCCTATTTAGTTATTCTGCCTCAGGTTATAACCTTTCCCTCTTAATGTTTGATGAGATTAAAGGTCTACTTTAGTTGCTCTAACCCAAAATCCCAGGCTATAATCATTCCCTCTTAAATGGTTGATGAGAAAGGTTTTATATCTTTAGGTTATAGACATTCCTTCTTAAGGTTTGACAGGATAAAAGTTTATCCATTTAAGGTGTCATTAGAATATCAGTAACCTCCCTCCATTGTGTCATCCTAGGGGCCTCCCCCACCATTAGGTTATCTCCGCCTAGGTACCTCCCCCATTATGTCACTGTACTTGTTATCCTATTAAAACCTTGCCCTCTGACACTTGAGGGCTGGACTCTTTGAGATGAAAAGTCTCCTCCAGCCCTGGGACTAACATGGATCCATTGGTCCCAGTCCATCTCTCCATTTAATAAACTATTAAATCGGTCTCTAATCTCTTTCTTGTTCAGTTTCTCTGGCATTAACACTTTGTCTTAAAAATTTATCTTCATGTTTGGGATTCCTAGCTAAATTCTTTTGGAATGTATCTCACTTTAGTAGTCCTTACATTTATAATAAACTTTGCCTAAGCCTGCAAATTCTTTTGAGACACTTAACAGCACCAGTCAAGAACCCTAAACTTTTTGGTGTCTCCTTTGAACTCCAAGAATCTTTACTGTTTAAACATTCTTTGAATTTAACAAATGAAAATGTGAATGATGCACAACTGCCAAGTTTTCATCTTTTAATGTGGCCTTTTTCACCTGGAAACTGACAAGATTCTACTTGGGCTTTGACAACTGCCTGCCTTTAGTTGGGGTTGGTCAATTTGTTTCCATCAGCTTCCTCCTTTTCCTTCTCATACAGAGGCAGAAAACAAAAGAGGAAAGAACCCATAATATTTATATATAGCAACACTCCTTGGTGGTGGCAAAAAAATTCGAAACTGCCCCCACCCACGGGGCAATAGCTGAATATCTGAATGTATATTAAGTGAATAATTTCTGCACAACTAAGAAATAGGGGGAAATTGGGGAAACCTGTGACTATTTCTACGGAATAGAGCGGCACTAAAGCTAGCAAAACTTACACAACATTATCATAAAAGAGAAAAGTTCTGGCCACTGCAACGACCAACTATGATTCCAGAGGACTAATTAGAAACAATAGCCAGCATTTATATTTATATATTACATATTACGTTTACATGCTATGCATGGCATACTTGTATATTATTATTGTGTATGTGACAAAAAACTACACGTATATCGTGCGCTAAGATTTGGGAAACTATCGCATTTGTTAAAAGGGAAAGTGTCCTCCCTTTACAGATAAGGAAACTGAGGCAAGGTGCAGTGGCTTGTCCAGGGTCTGCATTTTAACTGCATTCTGACTCGGGATCTAATGCCAGGCTGCTCTGATCCAGGTGGTGGACTGCGGGTGCCGACCGCTACATAACCCTTTCCGAATATCACAGCACAGAGGCTGGCTCTGGGCGATTGCCCATCCTTGTTGTAAAAGAAAACTAAATCTTGTTCATGGAAAATGATAACATGGAAGACCGAAGCTGCCCCCAGGTCAGGTCCGACTCGTCCTTCAATCAAGCACTACATCCCCCTGACTCCGTTTCCCTGCGTGTAAGAAGAGCAGAGAGACAGAAGGCGCCGCCACCCCCAAGCTTTGGGCCCTAGCTCACCTGCTCCCCGGGTCCTGCTCGCCCAGCAAAGGCTGCCGCTCCTCTGCGGTTCCGCAGGCGGCCATGACGAACTCAGGACCCCAAACTCGGAGCTTGACCCCCTACTCTAAAGCTAAGGAGGAGGCAGAGAAAGCGCAGGTTCGGAGCCGACTCTCGCGACACTTCACGCCCCTTTTTCAGGCGGCGCCCTTCACTTTTTTTTTTTTTTCCGCGACGCCGGGACGCGTGCGCAGCAGGGTGAAGTAGGTAGCCGAAGCTTGTCTTGCCTGGGGCTTAGGGCGCGTGCGCAGGACGATGCGCCTGGCTTTAGAGCCCAGCCTTCTCCCCACCCCCTCCATCCACCCCGTGACTCTTCCTTGGCAGCCCGCCAGATGGCGGCGCCACCAAATACTAGATGGAAAATCGGCAGGGTCCAAACGGACACTCGCCCAATCCCCGGCCTGGCCCGCAGTCTCCTCCCACTATGGTGGGCTGGTGCGGCAGGTAGGCCTGAGAGGAGGAGTCCCAGACTGGGGACCTAGGCGGCCGAAGGGCTGTTTAGGGGGGGCCCAGGCTTCCGGCCCTAGGTGAGTGGCGCGAGGGGTCTGTGGGGGAAGAGGCGAAGTACGGGCACGCGCCTGGGGCAGGAGGGGAGGAGAAGGGCGAGCGCGCGCCTGGGGCAGTATGGGGAGAAAGGTACGTGCCGGACGGCGCGCGCTGTCCTTGGACTGGGCTGGAAACTGAGGCCCCGAGAGAAAGAGGAAGGGGCTTTTCCTGCTTCCTGAGGCTTCGAGGCCACGCTCCACTTCTTGCTACTTAGGTGACCTTGAGTAAGTCACTTCTTTCTAGGTCTCAGTTTGCTCCTGTGTGAGATGGGGAAAGGAGGGCGCCGGAGAGGAGCGTGTCTCTGGAGTCTCAAACCCGTGTCACTCGGACCCCGGACTGGGTTCATCGGAAGTATATCTGCTCGCCCAGTGGTTACTTTTGTAGTGTTTGTTTATTTTGTTACCTGGGGATCGCTCTCGCCCCAGAAAAGGGGAAGCCCCCCTCCCCCGATTCTCCGAATGTGTTTAAAGCCCCTCTTCTCCCCGCTCCATCCACGCGCCGTGTGCTTTCTAAGTGCGACCCTGTGCTTGGGGAACGAGAGGAAGCCATTCCTTCGGGGTCTTCCTGCGTTCCTGGGATGCCTGGGGGGAGGCGGATAGTGACTTCTGGTGGGACGGAACCCCCAAGTTGGCCTTGAGAGAAGCGCGAGTATACGTGAAAGAAAGAGGGTGGGCGGCCGGGGAGCCGTAAGGTCTGCATTCCTCTACCGGCAATAGGGAGCCTGCATCTTCCTAAACTGCAGAGGATGCGCTCACATTTGTGCGGTGCAAAGATAAATTCAACAGCCGCCTTATAGATGAATCTTCTTTTGTCTATTTTATGACTGGTTAGCATTCGGCCCCTTCACCAATCACTTCATGCTCCGTGACTCACCTTTTTGACTTCTTTTTCCACCCCTCAATGCCTCATTAGTTCTAGTGCCTTCCTATAATCATTTACTATTCTGTATGTACCTTCCCTTGTATACATTTGTCTGCATGTTAACTTCTCCCTGCTCCCTTAGGTTCTAAGTTATTTGAAGATTGAGGCTTTTATCTCTTTTTGTATCCACCCTGCACTTTCCCTGCCCCAGAAAAAGTGTTTAATTGATGTGTCTTTTTGATAGGTTCATTGAAATTAAAATGGATTTTCCACCAATCAGAGGAGTTTTAATGAGATTTATCCCCACTGTGGTATATCTTGACCTCACTATTCACGCAAAGTTGTCAGACCCAGAAGCTCTGCCTTTCAAAGCTAGGTGAAGAGGCAGATGCTTGATGCAACGGCTTTAGTGTTGGACACCTTTTATAAATCAAATCTGAAATTGGGTTTCGACTCCAGATGAGGGCCATTGAACATGGGGGGAGTCGGAAAAAAAAAATTGGCAACAATGAAAGGTGTTAGAAATCTCAAAAAAAAAAAATCCCCTCGCCCCTCCCCGAAGCAATTGGAGTTAAGTGACTTGATCAGGGCCACATATCTAGAAAGTGTTAAATGTCTGAGACCAGATTTGAATTTAGGTCCTCCTGACTAAAGGGTTGATGAAGATTTAATTCTTTATGTAAAAATTAAACAAACATATCCATCTCATTAGTAAGCAAGTTTGCGTTCTTTATTAGATGGCAAAATTATATGTATACTTAAAAATTATGTCAAATTTATTTTTTAATGGGTTTTATTTCTAAGTGGTTCTGAATCTTTTTTCTTTATGATTGTGATTTGAAGTGAGGAGATGATGGTAAGCACCAAAAGTTGGAGTCTGAGTGTGTGAAGAATTCACAGTTCTCTTTGTCAAAAAGCAGATTTATTTGAGGAACAGATTTCAGACAAAATGAAGTCTAAGAGGAAGCCATGAGTTTGGGACCTATTTTTAGCTGCAGGTTAAATCCTGAAAAGGACTTAGCATACTAAAAAAGTTAGTTAGCTATAACTGGGGTTGTTAAGCACATTGGAGTTAAGCACATGCCATGGGTCAGGTGGTAAGGAGAAAGTCACCAAGAGGTGGAGTGCCACAGTAGACTGACCAGAGGAAGGCAGCAGCCATGGAATGGCCAATAAGATTTTTCAAAGAAAATTTAACCTCAGGGATATAACTCTGCTTCCTGACTGGACATGGCCAGTAGACTGAGACTCCTGAGACCTATTGCCAGGGTGGGTCTCAGGAATTTGACATAACTTGGATTACATATCTTCTAAAGGTCGGACCTTGGAGCTAAACTGATCTCTATCTATACCTTCTCCCTGCCAGCCCAAGGGATTAATTTTTATCAATTCTTCTAACCACGCCTAACATTGAAGACCTTATCCTTTCTGGTAAGCCCCTCCTATCCAGCTATTTATTGTAGGATGTGTTACAAATGAACTTGACCAGTCCACAAGATCATTTTAGAGGTCATTCCCTGTAGGAGATGCCCAGGAAATAAATAGGATGTATTTTTTGTTTTCAGACTTAGCTTTGGGAATGAGCCTTTTTTTTTTTTTTGGTTTGTTTTTATTTGTATTCAGGGAACCAAAGAAGTGCTTAAGTGCATCTATCTTCCTTCTTTTCTCCAGTGGAGACTTGTTTACCTGGGCTGCTTCATCCCTGATCTAGATTGTTTGCTAGTGCTGTTTGGTTGATACAGTTTTCCTAGTTAGAATTCTCCATATTAATGAAGTCATAGTGCTGGTGGTTCAAAAAAATAAATTGAAACAATCCCTCAGTTGTTTCACTAGGAAATTTAAGTGTTGTATTTTTTTCACTTTATTGTGATGGCCACAAAAGATACACAGGAATCAGAAAATATGAAAAAGAGGATTGTGTTAAATGTTTTCTTTGAGGCCATAAATTTGTACTATGATTTTGCTGAAAACTCAAGCTTCTTTTTATCTTTGACATGTTCTCTTAGTCAATAAACATTTATTAATTTAATTTTTTTTCTTTTTTTTTTTTTTCTTTTTGCTGAGGCAGTCGGGATTAAGTGACTTGCCCAGGGTCACACAGCTAGGAAGTGTTAAGTGTCTGAGATGAGATTTGAACTCAGTTCCTCCTGACTCTAGGGCTGGTGGTCTTGCCACTGACTCATCCAGCTACCCGGCAATATACATTTATTAAGTGCCTACTATATGCTTAATTGTTGCATGGGGTAGTTGGGTGATGCAATGGATATAGTGCCAGACCTGGAGTCTGGAATACCTGAATTCAAATTTAGCCTACGACACTTAACTGTATGATCCTGGGAATAACCTTCATAACTTGGTTTTCCTTATTTTCTGTCAAGAAAACAAAATAAAAACCAAACCACTGTACCGAACAACTTGACTATTGGCCCTATGTTAAACTTGGAGATACAAATGCAAAAAAGAACCGACAAGGAAAATATATACTTCAAAGAAAGCTGATGGGGAAAGGGGGAGAGAGAGAATGATGTTCCTGGAGAAACTTAGCTAGCAGCTGATGGAAAATGTGGGGCTCTCCTTAAAGGGAGAGTTCATTGCTCCACCCTCCAACCCCCCAATCAGAGGGGAGAGGCAATTTAGGTGTTGAATGTCAAAGTTGAATCTGTCTCCAAGTTGAGATTTCTGGAGATGAGCTTATCTGGGGGGAATCTTAGTAAGCAGCTGATGGAAAAAGTTACCTCTATAAATGGAGGTACTGGAAGGAGTTTGTTGCTGCCCCTCTCTGTTTTAAAAAGATAATTTTAAAATTCTGATTTGCTGGGGGGGTCTCTACTGCTTTTGCAGCTCCCCCATAAGAAGACAACTCAAATTTTAGTAACACTTTAAGATTTATAGAGTGCTTTTCTTTTAACAATCAAGTGGGGAGGTGGTCTATTATTATCCTGCTTTAATTTGTGAGGAAATTGGGAGTGCTGAAGAGTTTGTCATTTGGAATTAAAGGCTTTAACCCCCAAATTTGATGATGCCTAGTGAGGAAAAGTGAGAAGTGAATAAAAATGAAACATAGGATTAAAATGAGGTTAAAAATCTCCACAAAAACATGGCCCTTCTGAATCAAAGGTTGTAATACTTAAATGTCTAGAGAGCAGTGACACAAGATGTTTATACTTGATGGCTAGGTACTTGCATCATTTTAGTAACACAGCTCAGCTTAATGAAATGCAGTTCTAGGAAAGAGCTCATTCCTTGGCACCAAAGCATTTTTTTTTTTTAAGGGAGCTAAACTTTTCTCTCTGATATTGACTTTAAGCTGGGCATTTTGCCTTGTAATTTACATTGTCAATTTTCCTTAATTCAATTCTGGAGCCCTATTGTTTTGAATCCTGACAAAACTCAAGGAATCTTTGGATGATCATAGCCTTTTAGAGGATATGAGAAGATTCTTGATGAAAGAAAATAGGATTCTTCAGTGAAGATTGGGAGATATTCACACCTAACTATCTTTGAAACTATAACATTGGTCCACACTGCCAGACTTAAGAATTTTGAAGTCTTTCTGGATTGTTTCCCATTATTATGATTGTGGTTGGTAAATGTTACAAACTTCCTAAGTTCTAGGTTATTGTATAGCAGTGTTCCATTGTATTCATACACTGTAATTTATTAATCATTCTGCAATCAATAAGTGTTCATTTTCCTTCCAGTTTTTTTGTTACTACGAAAAGTGCTGCTATAAATATTATTGCATATAAGATTTTTCTAAGTTGTTTTCCAGAATGGTAGGACCAGTTCATAGCTTTACCAGCAATTTATAAGTGGTTGGTCTGTCTTCTCATAGTAATAAAACATTGTTTTAGGCTTTCTCAATCTGTAGAGTGTGAAGTAACACCTTAATTTTAAATTGTATTTTTTTCTTAATAATTTGGAGGTTTTTTCCTATGAGTGTATGTTGGCTCTTTTGGAAAACTTCTGGAAATGATTCTTATATTTCTTTTTTCCCCTTACTCAGTCTTTTTTTTTTTTTTAATTGAAGCTTTTTATTTTCAAAACACATAAATGGAAAATTTTCAACATTTACTCTTACTAAACCTTGTGCTCTAATTTTTTCCCCCTCCCTTGTCCCCATCACCTCCCCTAGCCGGTAAGTGATCCAGTATATGTTAAACTATGTTGTGGTGCACATTCAATTCCTTCTGCCCTGAATCATCTTATTGTTGAAAAGAGCCACATCCATCAGAATTTATCATCATATAATCTTGCTGTTACTGTGGTCTCCTGATTCTGCTCATTTCACTTAGCATCAGTTCATGTTAGTCTCTCTAGGTCTTTCTGAAATCATCCTGCTGGTCATTTCTTACGGAACAATAAACATTCATATACCACAACTTATTCAGCCACTCTCCAAGTGATGGACATCCACTCAATTTCCAGTTTCTTTATACTACAAAAAGGGCTGCCCCAAACATTTTTGTACATGTGGGTCCCTTTCCCTCCTTTATGATCCCTTTAGGATACAAGCCCAGTAAAAACACTGCTGAATCAAAGGTTATGGACAGTTTGATAGCCCTTTGAACAAAGTTCCAAATTGCTCTCCAGAAAATGGTTGCATCAGTTCACAACTCCACCAACACTGTATTTAGAGTATCAGTTTTCCCACATCCCCTTCAACATTCTTTTATATTTCTATCAGTTATATATGTGTGTGTTTACATATACTTTATCAGAGAAATTGCTGTAAACATTTTCCCTGATTAACCACTTATCCATAGTTTCATTGATGTTTTTATCAAAACTCTATCCCTTGTTTAGTGAGGAATTATCATTGTTCAAGGTAGAGTCTCATTCTCCTTTTTTCTTTTTTCCAGCTTCCTGTTCTTTAGTGATACCAATACCAGGTATAATATATGCCCCAAAGAGATGAAAGACAAGGAAAAAACCCTTATGAATAAAAAAATAGATGGCAGCATTTTTTTGTTGTAGGAACGAACTGGAAAGTTACAGGTCAACTGGAGATTGATTGGTTAAATAAATTACATGGAGTATTATTGGTTATAAGAAGTAAAAAAAGGGTACTGGATAGAAATTATCGGACATCCACTCTTAATTGGACAGGACACAAATGACTGAGTGATCAGACTAGTAAGAGGAGACTCGCAAGACAAAAGTTATGTAAATATTAAAGAAAGGAAGAAATTGGGAAGAATGAGTGATTAATAGTTCTGAAACAGATTGAGAAAAAAAAATTGTTAAAATCTGAGGATTTAGCTATTAAGCCATCACAAAATGTGATACTCTTTGAATACAGACTGAAGCCTGCTGTTTTTCTTCTTCCATTTTATTTGAGTTGTTTTATATAAAATGACCAGTATGACAAATGTGTTTTACATGCTTGCACATGTGTAAACTATATCAGATTTCTTACAGTTTCAGGGAGGAAGGAGAGATAGAATTTGGAACTCAAAAAAAAAAGTTTTAAAAATTTGTTTTGATGTAATTGAGGGGGAAACAATTTTTTGAAAAGACATTATCTTGAAAAAACACAGTGAGTGAAGTTAGAAGCTAGATTGTGAAGAATTGTATTTTTTTCTTAATAATTTGGAGGTTTTTTCCTATGAGTGTATGTTGGCTCTTTTGGAAAACTTCTGGAAATGATTCTTATATTTCTTTTTTCCCCTTACTCAGTCTTTTTTTTTTTTTTAATTGAAGCTTTTTATTTTCAAAACACATAAATGGAAAATTTTCAACATTTACTCTTACTAAACCTTGTGCTCTAATTTTTTCCCCCTCCCTTGTCCCCATCACTTCCCCTAGCCGGTAAGTGATCCAGTATATGTTAAACTATGTTGTGGCGCACATTCAATTCCTTCTGCCCTGAATCATCTTATTGTTGAAAAGAGCCACATCCATCAGAATTTATCATCATATAATCTTGCTGTTACTGTGGTCTCCTGATTCTGCTCATTTCACTTAGCATCAGTTCATGTTAGTCTCTCTAAGTCTTTCTGAAATCATCCTGCTGGTCATTTCTTACGGAACAATAAACATTCATATACCACAACTTATTCAGCCACTCTCCAAGTGATGGACATCCACTCAATTTCCAGTTTCTTTATACTACAAAAAGGGCTGCCCCAAACATTTTTGTACATGTGGGTCCCTTTCCCTCCTTTATGATCCCTTTAGGATACAAGCCCAGTAAAAACACTGCTGAATCAAAGGTTATGGACAGTTTGATAGCCCTTTGAACAAAGTTCCAAATTGCTCTCCAGAAAATGGTTGCATCAGTTCACAACTCCACCAACACTGTATTTAGAGTATCAGTTTTCCCACATCCCCTTCAACATTCTCTTATATTTCTATCAGTTATATATGTGTGTGTTTACATATACTTTATCAGAGAAATTGCTGTAAACATTTTCCCTGATTAACCACTTATCCATAGTTTCATTGATGTTTTTATCAAAACTCTATCCCTTGTTTAGTGAGGAATTATCATTGTTCAAGGTAGAGTCTCATTCTCCTTTTTTCTTTTTTCCAGCTTCCTGTTCTTTAGTGATACCAATACCAGGTATAATATATGCCCCAAAGAGATGAAAGACAAGGAAAAAACCCTTATGAATAAAAAAATAGATGGCAGCATTTTTTTGTTGTAGGAACGAACTGGAAAGTTACAGGTCAACTGGAGATTGATTGGTTAAATAAATTACATGGAGTATTATTGGTTATAAGAAGTAAAAAAAGGGTACTGGATAGAAATTATCGGACATCCACTCTTAATTGGACAGGACACAAATGACTGAGTGATCAGACTAGTAAGAGGAGACTCGCAAGACAAAAGTTATGTAAATATTAAAGAAAGGAAGAAATTGGGAAGAATGAGTGATTAATAGTTCTGAAACAGATTGAGAAAAAAAAATTGTTAAAATCTGAGGATTTAGCTATTAAGCCATCACAAAATGTGATACTCTTTGAATACAGACTGAAGCCTGCTGTTTTTCTTCTTCCATTTTATTTGAGTTGTTTTATATAAAATGACCAGTATGACAAATGTGTTTTACATGCTTGCACATGTGTAAACTATATCAGATTTCTTACAGTTTCAGGGAGGAAGGAGAGATAGAATTTGGAACTCAAAAAAAAAAGTTTTAAAAATTTGTTTTGATGTAATTGAGGGGGAAACAATTTTTTGAAAAGACATTATCTTGAAAAAACACAGTGAGTGAAGTTAGAAGCTAGATTGTGAAGAATTGAACTGTGCTTCTTTCCTCTTTTCTTCCTTTTTTCCCCCAAAATAATATTTGTACTAAATAAGGTACACAATTCCCAGAACTACTGGTTTATGTGATTAATAGAAAGATTCATAGAATTTGATGGTTGAAAGGGAGGGATTTCTGCAGTGGACCAGTGCATACTCCTATATGGGAGTGGATTCCCCAATATAAGTAATACAGCCTTGTAGGAAATCATCCTTCTTTTGCTTTTTGTTAAAGACTTCTGAGGAAGGAACCTACTTGGTTTTAAGACAAATTCATTCTAATTTTGGACAGCTCTAATTTTTGGAATTCTTTACTTCAAGCATAAATTTCCCTTTATACTACTTCTCCATGTTTGCTCCTGGTTCTGCCTTCTCCTGTCAAACAGAATTAATCTAATTCCTCCTTCAATCTGACAGCTCTTCACTTATATGAAAATAACTTTCATGTCATGAGACATCTTTTCTCTAAGATAAATATGACTAATCCCTTCTTATGACATGGACTCAGTGGTCTTCACTATCCTGGTAGCATTTCTTCAACTTAATAATTCCCTCCTTAAAAATGGCAACCAAAACTGAACCCAATAGGATTTAAGACAGGTGTGATGGGGGCAGGTAGAAACTTTCAGTCTTAGAAACTGCCAATAGGAAAGATGATTTATTATATTGTTCACAAAAAAATTATTAATTTATTAATCCAACCTTGTATGATTAAAAGTTGTGCCTGTGCCCAGAATGTCAAATGACTCCAATAACTCTAGGAATTCTGGAGATGACTATTTTGAATTACCTCAAGTTTTGGGATCCAAATAAGAATTTGTTTTGAATTTACTCAGGCTTGTGTTTTGGATTTCTCCAAATTCAAGTTTCCCTCCCAGCAAAATTGCTTAACTATGTGATTCATGTGTGGGCACTCTTATTTAAATTCTATATCATATAAGCCATAAGCTTGGAGATAAACCTTTCCTTTCCAGCTCACTCTCTTCTATTAAATAATCTAGTATGTTACTTTCTAAAACTTTTTCAGATTTTGGGGTTTGCTCTTACAAACTACATGCTCATGATCATTTAAATATTAAGATTATTATTTTTTGACACATTATAATTTATAGCTATGTAGAGGTTGGTGGGCTACAAAGGTAGGTTATTTATAGTCTGATTCTTAGCCTAATAATTGTTTCTGCATGTCTAGTTTAACACCAGAAGCTGATTTGTATGCTCAAATACCAGGTCATTAACATACAATGTCTGATAAAACTTAGCCAGAACCACTTCTCTGTTACCTTTCCCCCTTCTAGAATGAAAGTTCCCTTGGGGCACGGACTAGCTATGTAATGAGGGATAGAGATTCATGTCTTGGTTAACTTGTAACATGGCCCTTCTAAATCAAAGGTCGTGATAACTTAAATGTTTAGAGAGCAGTGATACAAGATCTTTTTATTTCATGGCCAGACACTTGCATCACTTTAGTAACACAGATAGGCTGGTGGTGATGTGGGTAGAAGAATGCTGCTAGATTTGGGGGTCTGGAAGAATTAAGTTTGAATCTTGCCTCAGCTACTTACTAGCTGCTTAATTCCCTGGGCAAGTCACCTTACCTGTCTCTGTTTCTTAATCTGTAAAGTGGACATAATGATAGTAAGTATCTCTCTAGGTTGTAATGAGAATCAAATGAGATAATACACACAACCTCTGACTTTCACAACCCTAATGCTTTATAAAAGCTAAGCTAGCTTGTAGCTACCTCTTTTTTTTATTTTTGTGACTTAATAGTAATTGTTTTGGTTCTTCATGTTTTTATTTTAAACTTCACAATCCTTTTCCCCATGCATGGTTAAATCAAAATTTCTTTTTTGTTACACTGTGGAACATTCCTATTTGAAATGTTTCAAGATATTATAATGAGAGGTTTTGCACAAATTAATGATGAACCAATATTTCTATATTATTGGCTTCAATCATATAGAAAATGAAATATCAGGCTGGATCTTTGCCTTTTTGGCTCTCTGTCCATTTCTCACTGTTCAGTTTTATGTGCTTTGAAACAAATTAATACCATTTCTGTCCTCAAAAATCCCTAGGCCCCAAAACTATCAAATTTAGCCAAATTCTAGAAAATGGATGGTCATTTATTTGCTTTCCACAGTTATGAAAATTAAATTGGAGAAATGGAACAAATTAGAAAACTGAAACCCATAGGACACAAAGAAATAATCAAGGGTTCAGGTTATCTTCCCCCAAAAGGATGAGTTTTGTAATTTGGGGTGGTGGTGAGATTTGAAAACAATCTTTTGTCCTTTATCCTTAGCCCTTCTCTATTACCTTCCTCTTCTTTGCTCCTTTGAGTCAGGGACTAACTATGTAATAACATTCTGGAGAGCAATATGGAACTGTGCCCAAAGTCCTATCAACTTGTGCATACCCTTTGATCCAGCAGTGCCAGAGATCACAAAAAAGGGAAAAGGACCAACGTGTGCAAAAAATGTTTGCAGCAGCCCTTTTTGTAGTGGCAAAGAACTGGAAACTGAGCAGAAGCCGATCAGCTGGAAAATAGCTGAAGAATGTTATGGAATATTATTGTTCTATAAGAAATGATCAGTGGCATGATTTCAGAGAAGCTAGAGAGACTTAGATGAACTGATATTATGTGGAGTGAGTAGAACCAAGAGAACCCTGTACACGTCAACAACAATTATTACATGATGATCAACTCTGATGGATGTGGCTCTTTTCAACAATGAGGTAATTCAAGCCAATTCCAATAGACTTGTGATGGAGAAAGCCATCTGCATGTAGAGAGAGGACTACGGAGACTGAATGTGGATCAAAACATAGTATTTTCATCTTTTTTGTTGTTTGCTTGCTTTTTTTTTTTTCATTTTTTCCCCCTTTCTGATCTGATTTTTCCTGTGCAGCATGATAATTGTGGAAATGTGTGTGTGTGTGTGTGTGTGTGTGTGTGTGTGTGTGTGTGTGTGTGTAGAATTGCATATGTTTAATCTATATTGGATTACTTGCTGCCTAGGGAAGGGTGGTGTGGAGAAGGAAGGGAGAAAAAAATTGGAATACAAGGTTTTGCAAAAGTGAATGTTGAAAACTATCTTTGCATATATTGAAAATTAAAAGCTATTATTTTTAAAGGTGTGTCTACTAACCTAGACTTCCATTCTTGCAAGAATATAAAATAAATCTTTCCTGCATTCATCAGTGAGTTAGTGGAATTATTGGTAAGATATTTTGTTTCTTACCATGAGTACTCAAAGACCAGTAAGTAACTCAGTGTGCTTAAAAATGTTGTGTGGCTCTCCACCTTACCCCTTGCTTTCTAGCTTCCTTTTAAATATTATTTTCCCCCCAGGAGAATGTATGTAAACTCTTTGAGGATTAAGACTGTCTTGCTTATCTTTTCTTCCATTGGACTTTATGATCTCCAAAAACTCATCATCCTGCTTATTGACTTCAGTTCTGAAACACACATTTCCTCAGTACCCCTGCCCCCCAGGATCTTTCCTTCTCTGGTTGGAGAAGATAGTTGGTAAACATGCAAAACTCCTTCCAGATATTCCATTTTACGGAACATACTCGGGGCATTCACCCTAACATTTCCCACTTGTGCCTCTACACTGAGTGACACTTCTGTTTCAGCTTTTTTTTAATGTATGGCCTGCTCCTTGAGATATCTTAAATAGTTAGCACAGCATCTGGCATGCAGTAGGCAATTAACAAATATTGACTGACTGATTCTTATGATTATATATTCATCCCCAGCTCTTAGCAAATACCTGGTACTGTAATGCAGAATAAAAGTTTACTTATAGATTTTTCCCCTTTACCAATTAAGTCTAGAGTGCATCTGTGGCAGTCAGGACTTTTGTAGCTTATCTTACAGCACAAAATTTAATCACGTCTTGGTGGATTCTGTGAGGGGAAGGACTGTGTCTTACTTTTCTTTTTCTTTTTTAGAACCACAGATTCCTCACTGATTATGTAGTACAAAGGTGGGGAACCTTTTTTCCACCAAGAGCAACTTGGACATTTAAAACTATTCTTGGCCATACAAAATTAATAACTCAAGTAGTGGGAGATCGTTGTGCTTAGCATTTAGCTCATCATTTAACAGGTCTTAATAGGCTAGACACTCCCCATTCCTGATCTAGTGCAACCCCTTCCCTGAAATATATGTTTCTAATGGTCCTCTATAATAACATAATCCAGCCTTTGTTATGACCTTTGGGGTCAGGAAATGGACTGTTCCCTAAGACAGAGCCTATTCTAGTAAGGCAGATGGCACCATAGAACAACATAGAGGAGTGTTGTGTTACAGTCTACCTTTTTCAGTGCGTTTCTGACATCAGTTTTAGGCACCTTCTACATCTAGTAGAAGATGCTCCTTAACGTCTGAACTACATTTGGCTCAAAAAGTATGATGCAGTAAAGCCCTGGGTTGAGAGACAAGGCATTAAGAAATTTAGCACAGTGTTTGGTAGAATAGACTCAGTATTTGTGGCTTTCGATTGACAGTAATCACTGTTGCATCACTCTTAGTTGAGCTGTTAGCTACCCTTCTAGGAAGTAATTTGGAATTATGTCAAGAAAGTGACTAATATGCCATACTATTTGATTCAGGTTAAGCATATTATACCCTAATGAGGTCAAAAATAAAAAGGTCCCATATATACCACAATAGAGTAACAGATTGTGGTAGGTGAATCCAGTATACTATTATAGCATATTAGTGCAGTAGGGCACTGAAAGAAATAGTGAATATGAAGAATACAAAGAAATGTGGGAAAATTTATATACATGAAATTAAGCAAAATGAAGTAAGCAGAACCAATAAAATCTTACACAATTAAAATAGTATAAATGGGAAGAACTAGGAAAGTGACCAAAAATAGCTAACCTCAAATGCTATGAAATTATATGACGAAATTTGACCCCAAAGAAGAGAGGGAGTTACATATTCCTTCTTTGCAGATGTGCAGAAAACTGCATGTGGGACATTATGTTGGATTTGCTGGTGGGTGATTTATCTAGCAGTTTTCTAAAATGTTTTTTTGTTAGGGAGAGTGTGGGTAAGGGATGTCTTGGGAAATGAAAGTGATACAAAAACAAGAGAAAAATGTTTTTCTTTTAAAGTGGAAGAATTGTATTCTTGTATGTATGTATGTAATTGTATGACTTTGCCACCCCCCACAATTAGGGTTAAGTGACTTGCCCAGGGTCACCCAACTAGAAAGCATTAAATGTCTGAGTTCAGAATTGAACTCAGGTCCTCCTGACTTCAGGGCTGCTGCCTAGCTGCCCCTCTCCGACATATTTTTAAAAAGAATGCTCAACTGCTTAGAATTTTGAAGTCTGGAAGTAGACTAGAAACAATCTTTCAAGGTCCCCCTTAATTAAACTAACATTATAGCCTCTAGGATCTGGTCCTCAAACTTCTAAAGATACAGTAATCAAGGCACAGTATTCATTTGCAACAAAGAACGATCAAATTTAATCAAGCCTCCAATCTGTTCTCTAGGTCTTGGGATTCCTCTGCTTTTCCTGTCTTTCTTTGCTTCCTTGGGCTGAGAAGCAATTATAATTGGTTTTGTGCCTCTGTAGTTGGAGCTTCTGATGTGACTTTCTGGATGTTGAGCTGGGAAGAAGAAGTAGTAAACAGCATCTTACATTGTTTGATTTCTAGTGGTTGATGACATCTACCAGGTCAAAGGGAACTGAATTTGTGGTGATTGAAGGCCAATATGAATCATTTATAGCATAAAAAAAATTTTAATGGATATCTGGAAAATGAAATTTCCTAAGAAACATTTCTACACTCCATTTGAAAATCAATAATTGATATTTCAGAGTCTAAAAGAGCAATAGTAATTGATTCCTAGAATGATAGTGTGAAGGACTAATAAAAGTATTCTAAAATTTCAGCTCAGCAGTATAGTGTTACTTGTCAGTAATTCTATGTCGTATTATGTTAAAATTATGGCAAATCGGGTTTTTTTTGGGGGGGGGGTTGATCTACTGAATTTAGTTTATTTCAGGTATCTGTTTTCATTTGAAAATTTTAAATAAGGCATATATTTGGCACTCAAAAAAATACAAAGTAACATTAAATTTAGGAGAATTGCCTCTTCTAACTGGATCTGAAATATCACCAGATTACAGTGATGAATTGTTTTTGAAGTCCCTGCCTTCAAAGATCTCATTCTAATAAGTGAAACAACATATAAATAACTGTTATTTACATGCAAGGCTATATACAGATTGTAAGGAATCTGAAAAGGTACAAGGGGACTAGATTGTGAAAAGTTTTAAATGCCAGAGAACTTTGGCCCTGGAAGTAGTAGTAGTCACTTGAATTTACTGAATATGGGAGAGAGATTGGGGGGAATAGAGGGAAGGCGTCAGAGAGAGACATGAAAGGACATTGATTGCATTTGGGGAAAACTACTTTTGTATCAGAATATAGAGTAGGTAGTAGCTGTGTTAATAGGAAGAAGGGAGAATATACCCACTTATCCTCTTTGACCTAATTACATTGGCCTCATTGATCTTCTGTGAACTAGACTCCATTTTCTAGCTCCAGGCATTTTCCTCTAGCTATTCCCTATATCTAGATTATCCTCCCTCTTCATCTTTTCCTTCCAAGTTCTCTGACTTTGAATCCCACAATTCTCTGGGAAAATTTTCTAATACCTCTTAATTTTAGTGCCTTTCCTTTGCTAATTATTTCTGTTTGTTAAAAGGAATTGGGGTGGTATGTTACTTTGGAAAAATTGGCCTGAATATTAGGAAACCTGAGATCTAGTTCTGCTTCTACCATAGGTGAGTAGTGTGATCTTGGACTTTGCTTTGCTAAGGTTTTATAAAATGGAGCTAACTTAGGTTCTTCTAGTTCCTTCCGGTTTTGATGTTCTTTGTATTATAAAAATTTGTGGAGTGGATGCTGTTTCTGAGTTATCCATTGTGACCAGTGATTGCCTAATCCTTCTATCATGCCTCCCAACCTTCTTAAGCAGCCACATGGTGAGAGCAGATAGCATCCATCCCTTGACCTAATAGCATTCTCTCAGTTTTATCTCTTCTTAAGGTAGTTGAGGGTGGACTATCCTTTCCTTCTGAAGAAGTAAAGTAGGCACCACGATTAGTAAATAGAAATAGATTTGAGAGAGCAATAAATTGAAAAAAAGAGTATAATATAAAAGTTTGTAACATAGAGCAACTATGGGCAGACATCCATTACATATTACATACTTATCCTGTTTGTTATGTGCTTCATCAAGGAATTAGGAAGGAAAGGCCTTACCAGTTAACAAGGGGAGAGACAAGTTCCCCAGTAGAATTCATAATTAACTAAAATGAAGGTATGATTAGGGGATAGGCCAAGAGGTGAGAGTAAGTCATTGTGAAACCCCCAAAGTTATATTCACCATATAAAACATCTGCCCATGTTGTAGTTCTTTGCTAAATTCCTTTTAGGGTTAGCCCACCAGTCAATGGTGTAAGCTCTTCCTTACTAACTCTCTTTTGGGGATTAGTCTGACAAACTTCTCCATAGATTTAGCCTGCTGATAAATGAAATACATGATGTATTGCCTTTAATAGCATCTTCTAGTTAATTGTGAGTTTAATTAGGGAACTTGTTAATTGTTCAAAACAAAACAAAAAAAACTTTCCTTGCTAACTCCTGTTTGTTAATTCACACAATAGCAAAATTTTAACCAGTGATAGATGTCTAAGAGTTCTCTTCCTCTATTTCTAATCATATGAAAAGGTGCTCCAAATAATTGATCAGAGAAATGCAAATTAAGATAACTCTGAAATATTACTACACACCTCTTAGATTGGCTAAGATGACAGGAAAAGATAATGACAAATGTTGGAGGGGATGTGGGAAAACTGGGACACTGATACATTGTTGGTAGAATACCATTCTGGAGAGCCATTTGTAACTGTGCTCAAAAAGATATCAAACTGAGTATACCCTTTGATCCAGCAGTGTTACTACTGGGCTTATATCCCAAAGAGATCTTAAAGAAGGGAAAGGGACCTGAGCCCTCTTTGTAGTGGCTAAAAACTGGAAACTGAATGGATAACCATCAGTTGGAGAATGGCTGAATAAATAGTGGTGTATGAATGTTATGGAATATTATTGTTCCATAAGAAATGACCAGCAGGATGATTTCAGAGAGGACTGGAGAGACTTACATAAACTGATGCTAAGTGAAGTGAGCAGAACCTGAAAATCATTATACACCTCAACAATAATAACATATGATGATAAATTCTGATGGACGTGACTCTCTTCAACAATGAGATGATTCAAACCAATTCCAATTGTTCAGTAATAAAGAGAATCAGCTACACCCAGAGGGAGAACTATGGGAAATGAGTGTGGATCACAACATAACATTTCCACTCTTCCTGTTATTGTTTGCTTACGTTTTTGTTTTCCTTCTCAGGTTTTTTTTTTACCTTCGTTCTAGGTCCGATTTCTCTTGTGCAGCAAGATAACTATATAAATATGTATACCTATATTGGATTTAACATATACTTTAACATATTCAACATGTATTGGACTACCTGCCATCCAGGGGAGGGGAAGGAGGGGAAAAGTTGGAACAGAAGGTTTTATAAGAGTCAATGTTGACTGTTGGTGGAATTGTGAATACATCCAACCATTTGGAACTATGCTCAAAAAGTTATCAAACTGTGCGTACTCTTTGATCAAACAATGTTACTACTGGGCTTATATCCCAAGAGATCTTAAAGAAGGGAAAAGGATCTGTATATGCAAGAATGTTTGTGGCAGCCCTCTTTGTAGTGGCCAGAAACTGGAAACAGAGTGGATGCCCATCAATTGGAGAATGGCTGAATAAATTGTGGTATATGAATATTATGGAATATTATTGTTCGGTAAGAAATGACCAACAGGATGATTTCAGAAAGGCCTGAAGAAACTTACACAAGTGATGCTGAGTGAAATGAGCAGGACCCGGAGATCATTATATATGGCAACAACAAAACTATATGATGATCAATTCTGATGGACCTGGCCATCTTCAGCAATGAGATGAACCAAATCAGTTCTAATGGAACAGTAATGAATTGAACCAGCTACATCCAAGCGAAAGAACTCTGGTAGATGACTAAGAACCATTACATTGAATTCCCAATCCCTGTATTTTTGCACGCCTGCATTTTTTTGATTTTCTTCACAGGCTAATTGTACAATATTTCAGAGTCCGATTCTTTTTGTACAGCAAAATAATGGTTTGGACATGTATACTTATTTTGTATTTAATTTATACTTTAATATATTTAACATGTATTGGTCATCCTACCATCTAGGAGAGGGAGTGGGGGGGAAGGAAGGGGAAAATTGGAACAAAAGGTTGGCAATTGTTAATGCTGTAAAATTACCCATGCATATAACTTGTAAATAAAAAGCTATTTAAAAAAAATTTTTTTTAAGTCAATGTTGAAAAATTACCCATGCACTCTTTCTAACTCTGCCTACTGATCTTTGAAGGAATAAAATTTCACCTTTTATAGAAACCTCTCCTCAACTCCTCTTATTTCTAGTGTTTTCTCTGTTATTTCCTTTTTATCCTGCTTCTAGTTTTCTTTGTATATATTTGTTTGCATGGTGGCTCCCTTAAGATGCCATTTGAGGGAAAGTACTTCTTTTGGCTTTTTTTTTTTATCCCTAGCATTTAGTATGTTGCCTGGCACATAGTGTAAGACACAAGAGTCTTAACCAAGAACTACAGACCTGCTGATGAAGCCAGTAAAAGATTTAATTTTACTTTCTTTTTTAAAATATATGCAAAGACAATTTTCAATATTCACCCCTGCTTATTTTACTTTCTTGCAAGATCAGGTATCTAAAGGATACCTTTGAAGCACCAAAGCATAGTCTTTTATTGCAAGTCCCTTCCCTGATTCCCCACTGGCTCTGTACTATAGAGGTTATAGCTATACAAGTTATCCAGAAAGCCCAATTCCCCGACTTGTGAGTCTCCATCCCATGATCTGGTACAGTGTTTCTTATTCTAATTTATTATGATTTCTCTCTTTAGGTTTCACTTCTTAGGTTTCAGTTTCAATAATCTTTAAGTTTTATAAGTGGAAACTAAACCCTCATCTAATTCTCACAATACTAGGTGCTTAATAAATCTTTATTGATTGGTTGACAAAAAAGACATGTAATTTTTCATCTTTGTATCTTCAATGCCTTATACATTCTAGTTACTTTAATGTTTCTTTAAATTGGAAAGAAAAACAAAATGATTTAAGAAATTAGCATTTCTTATAGTACTAAGATTTGACATCTTATTTCATCTTCACAAGAGCCTTGGGAGGAAGATATTATTCTCTCACTTTTTGAGAGGAGATGAAGGAGGTTAACTAACTTGCCCAGGTTCACATAGCATATAGGTCTTTCTAACTCCAGAAAAATACTATTCACCACTCCTTCTCTAGCACCTTGTTAGAAATGCAGGTTTTAATTCTTTTTTTATGTTTAAATTTTCCTTAATAGTGCAATAAATCTAAAAGATGAATTATTTCCAACACTTATCAAAAATGTCTGTGGGTTGAAAGTTCGATGATTAAAAAGTATAAAGTTTCAAAATTGCAGGAAAGTAACAAGAAAATATTTTTAAATTGATGTCATCTATTAATTTTTCTTCCATTGTTGTCTATTTTATTTTAACTTATTTTCTCCTTTTCCTCATCATATGACTTTTTAAATTTTTCCAATTTGTTCCCAAGGAGAAATTTAAAGCTTCAGAATTTGTACATGTTAGTAGAAGCTTCACATGTTCAAAAGTGCCATTAGTAAAATCAATTCACAGTGATGTTTGTGTTTGCCTTTTAGATATTCTAATGGGTGTGAGCAAGTTAGACGTTTTTTACCGAAGACTACTCCTCACTAAGCTTTTCATCAGAGGATGGGGAAGACCTGAAGATCTGAAACGGTGAGAATCTTGCCATGGGTGTTCAAACTAGATTTGGAAATGTTATTTTGCATAAAGTTCCAATCTGAGTAAATATTTAATTTCAATTATTTGGTCCTTTTCATCTTCAGGGTGGCTGTAGAGATAATATTTTTGGCCAGGACTATTCTCTGATCATCTATTTAATGACATCAGGTCATTTATTTGTGAGAATGAGCACTTATACTTAAATGAATGCTTGGGTCTTAACACCATTAGTTGTTTATACTTGGCATTTACCTTTTAGCAAAAGTAATTTATGTAAGTTATCTCATTTGATCATGACAACAGTATCTCATTAGATCCTGACAACAGTCCTACTAGTGACTTGCACTTTATTATTCCTATGTTACAGTTGAAGAGACTGAGGCAAAAACAAAGGCTAAGTGACTTAATCAATGTTACGTACTTTAAAGTAATATATTATTAAAATAGAACATGAATAGTTGTGGTTCACCTTCAAATCAAAAAATTTCTTATTCATCTTTTCTAAATGTTAACACAGAATTGTAAATTGTGTTTATTAGAAAGCATTTAGAACTTAAAAATTAAGAATACTTTTAGAACTCTAAACTGGAATTTTTTAGAATAGGCTTTTTATAAAAAGCTTATTTTGACCCAGTTTCAACTATTTTGAATTTTTTTTATTTACTATTTATTATATTTGTGGTTGTTTTTATAATGGATGGAAAATTGAACTCTTTCTCTTTTTTTTGTTCCATAACAGATTATTTGAATTCAGAAAGATAATTGGTAATCGGGAAAAATGCCAGAATATGGTTTCGAGAGATTATCCAGTATACATTGACAAGGTATTCAAAATAGAAATACAGTCATCTGAATTTTAGTGAAAATATATGTAAAGATTAAATTGAATGTTAAGATGTAATAGGTATTAAAACATAGGAATAAATGTGATTTATATTATATGGGCTAGTATTTGCACAATAAACTCATTTGTTGATCTCTCATTAGATGTTTATTATATAATACTTAGAGAAGCCTAGAGAGCCAACTAAAAAAGCTAGCTGAAATAATTAACAGTTTTAGCAAAGTTACAGGACAATAAGTCATCAAGATTTTTATATATTACCAACAAAGTCTAGCAATAAGAGAGAGAAAAATTCCATTTAAAATAATTGTAGATAGTATAAGATACTTGGTAGTCTACATGCATAAACAAACTCCAGAACTACTTGAAATCAATTGTAAACTATTTTTCACAAAAATAGAATCAGATTTTAAAAATTGGAAAGGGTAGGCCGAAACAATATAATAAAAATGATAATTCTTCCTAAATTAACCTGCTTATTCAGTTCCATATTAATTTTTAAAAAATTTATAGAGCCAGGAAAAAATAGTGACAAATCATATGGAAAAACAAAAGATGAAGAATATCAAGGGGATCAGTTAAAAAAAAAAATGTGATAGAAGATGGCTTTGTCATACCGGGCCCTTAAAGTTATATTTTAAACTGATAATGATCAAAACAATCTGGTACTGACTAAGAAATAAAGTAGTGGAAAACATTATGGCAAAAACCAGGTATAAACCAATGTCTTATACCATGTACCAAGATAAAGTCAAAATGTGTGCAGGATTCATACATAAAGGTGACACCATAAGCAAATTAAGTGAGCATAGAATAGTTTACCTGTAAGAACTACGGATAAGGGAAAAATTTAGGATCATACAATAAATAGCATTATGAAATGTAAAATGGGTAATTTTGATTATATTAATTAAAAGGGAGTTTTGCTCAAACAAAAACTAATGCAGTCAAAATTAGGAGGAAAGCAGAAAACTGAGGAATTTGGAATTTTTTGAGTATAGTGGTGTGAAATGTTGATCTAAATCTGATTTCTGACATCCTGCTTTCCAATTTTTGTAGTGAATCCTTCTTATAGTAATTGTAGTTTTTGGGTATATTGAACACTAATGCTACATTTGATTGCCTTTTGATCTTGTGTTCTTAATCTGTTCACCTGATCAACTGTTTTGTTTTTTTAAAAATTCCAAATAGTTTTGATCATTACTCTTTTTGTAATGTACAATTTGAGAGTTGGTACTATTTTCCGTTTTAAAAAATTCTTTTAAGTTTCTTAACCTCTTGTTCCTCCTGATGAATTTTGCAAATTAGCACAACATTTGAGTAATTTGGGATAGTGCTGTTAGAATAGGGACTTGGTGATATAGGATTCTTCCAAGTGGTTGTAAAAGTTAGGGCATAAGGAATGAGGCCAAAGACGCTCATTCCATGTATGATTGCAGAGCTAATCTGATCATAATTCATACTTCCAGAATAAAGTGGGGAGGATGGAAAGAAGAAAATAGGGAGTGGTTCATCCATCTAGTGGGAAAGTTTTGTTTTGTTTTGTTTTTTGGTGAGGAGGTTGTGAAAGAGGGTGTCAGAAAGCAGTGAGTGAAAAGCAATAAAACAAGAATTTTCTTGAAGTTATATTATTGGAAAGAAGGTGGTATGTTTCTTTTTACTGAATAGTCTTAACAGAATGAGAGTTGAAAGGGACCTTTAGAGGTCATCTAGTCCATCCTCTCATTCTACAGATAAATGAGGCAATTCGCCCAAGGTTTTTGAAAGCAGGAAAAGACTCATGTAGGAGGTAGGTCCTTGAGCTCTTTTTAAGATAAAGAAGACTTAGGATTCATAGAGATGAAGATGAGGAGAGAGGGAATTTCCATTATGGTGATGGAGAGATGTGCCTATTAATTAGCACAGTGGCTGGAATATGGACAATGCTTAATAAATGTTTGATTGTATGAAGAGCAATCAGAAGGCTAGTGTGATTGGACCAGAGAATGTCTAATGAGGAGCTATTTGTAATTAATCTGAAAAAGTGGATTTGGACTAAGATGTGAAGGTTTTTAAATGACAAAAAGAGCAATTTAAATTTGATCTTAGAATTAAAAAACGGAGCCAGTGTAATTTATTGAGAAGAGAAATAATATGGCCAGATCTCTGTTAGGACAACAATCGAAACAAATGAAAAGTCAGAGATGTGGTTTCTTGATAATTAATAATCAGTTTTTTAATTGGACTAGTATATAATAAGTGGAAGTCAATGGATCTCTCAGGAACCTATCACCCTAATATGGAGGTCCTTGACTGTTTAAATATCCTTGGGAAAAGGGGCATCCCTGAATGTGAAAATCAGTCTAATTAGTGAGCAATGAAAGAATTAATATAATAGGAAATGGGTTCTGATAGACCTTATTCTGATAGTAGCTGATCATTTCCTCTCAGACCCACTTAAATAATTGAATAATGGGCCAGAATTCACCTAGATTAGATTCTCTTTACTCTTTAATTAGGAATAAGTTCTCCCAAGTGGGTGGAATCTCATTGTTAGCCCTTTCCTTCTTTAGGGCTGAGCTTTGAATGAGACAATAAAAAGAGAAAAAATTTTACCAATAATTAATTATTGTTATAAGCAAATTGACACTGATATTTAAAAAACTCAAAACAATCCATTATCTTTTTTCTTTTGTTTTTTTTAGTAGTATTTTATTTTTTTAAATTCACCTTTGCAAAATCTTTTCCCAAACTTTTCTCTCTCTCTTCCTTCTCCCCTAGACAGCAAGCAATCTGATATAGGTTAAATATGTACAATTCTTCTAAACATATTTCCATATTCGTGATGCTGTGCAAGAAAAATCACATCAAAAAGGAAAAAAATCAAGCAAAGGGCAACAACAAAAAATGTGAAAATATTATGTTGATTCAAATTCATTCTCCATAGTTCTTTCTGAATGCAGATGGTTCTTTCCATTACAAGTTTGTTGAAATTGCCTTGAATCATATCTCATTAAAAATGATCATTTTCCTATTACTATGCCAGCCATGTATAGAATATATTACAGTGAAATAATAATAATGGAAGTGAGTACGTCAACTTTTGAAGGCTGTTGTAATAATCCACAGGAAGGGTAAAAGGGCCTGAATTTGGGTATTAATTATGTGAATGAAAAGTAGGGGGTTATGTACAAGGGATGTAGGAGAGGTAGAAACAAGATTTGACAACAATTGCTGGGTGAAGACCAGTCATGGATCATATCAAGGTTGTAAACCTGGGTGACTAGTAAGATGGTCTGTATTCAGAAGAGGGATAGGTTTCAGGGGAAGATAATGAGTTTTGTTTTGGGATATGATGAATTTAGATGCCTAAATCTAGTGAGACCTAGTGCCTGGGCCACTGATAATGTAGTTCTGGAGCTCACGAAAAAAAAGGACTGGGGTTGGTTATAAAGGTCTGAAAGTACCTGGTCAGCCTCTCCTCTGTATGTGCTGTTTCCTGTTAGAATATAAGCTTATTGAAAGCAAGGATTGTTTTTTGTATTTATCTTCCTGTGTTTGGCACAGAGTAAATAAGTACTTAAATTTCGTTCCATTCAAGTTACCTCTATTAGTCTAGAGAACCCTTGCCTAAAGAATGGGTATAGGGAGCACATAGTCTAATGAGGGTCCCTTTTGAATTGGTCATTCTCTGCTATATATGGCAGATGATTTAGTATGATTAGATCTTATCCCCCTCCCTCCCAATAGATACCTCTTCCTTGGTTGACACTAATTGAGGTAAATACTACAGTGGAATTGTGTAACACAGTTGTTGGTGGCTGTTTGGAGTAGTACAGCTATAATCCTTATGTTTGTAGGAACCTGCTTTGTGTCCTAGAGTCAGAAACTACATGATAGTAACTGGAATGCAGCTTTCCTTTATTTATTGCCATGAAGTTCCTTTCTGTAGAACCCTGAAAGAATCTGGTGAGCTGAATACCTTATTCCTCATCAAATTTGATTTAAAAATAATGAAAAGATTCATAATACAGAGATATCTTATAAAAGATTTTTTTATATCTCATAGCCAGAGAGAGTTCCTGTTGAATCGAACTTTTTTGGTAATTGGTTTCTTGTATTAAGCTGGAACACACATTTTAATTTCTTTCCTCCTTTACCAGATTGAAGAAGAAACTGACTGTAAGATACTTGAAGGACATTTTGTTTCTCCTATGGCTCATTATGTTCCTGATCTCATGCCAATTGAATCTGTTATTGCTAGGTAAGAGATTTCATTCTTAAAATAGGATATTAAAAAAAACAGCTCAGTGATGCTTTCATTCTGGTCTGAGTTAAAGATATTAGCAGTATTATTACTTTTAAGTACATAGACTGACTTTGAATAGGCTAACATGTTTTCAGGTACAGGTCCTTAAGGAGCTACTTACATGAATGGATGAGTAATTTGTAACCAGTATAACAGCTGAAGTGAGTCCTAAAGTTAAAGTGTTTCATTCTTGTTCCTCTGTAGTCCTATTTCTTTATCATTAAATTGCTTGATTATGCTTTTTACATAACATAATTAGGAATGCTTGGCTGACCTTGACTAAATTATCACTATCTCATTGCTACTCAGTCATTTGAATTGTTTCCAATTTTTTATGGACCCCATTTGGGACTTTGTTGGCAAAGAAATACACGTCTTGTGTATTTCTCTAGCTCACTTTTACAGATGAGAAACCTGAGGCAAACAGGATGAAGTGATTTGCCCTCAATCACACAGCTATTAACTGTCCTGAGACTGGATTAGAATTCAGAAACAGGAGTCTTCCTGACTTCAGGTTCTGTCCACTACCTAGCTGCCTCCTGTGTTGCTGTAAAAGGGAACTGGTATTCTGGAATGCTAATGAGGAGCTACAGAAAGAGAAAGATGTCTACTTTTTAGTAATTCAGAAAGGATGCTATTGCTGCTTCTGCCCTGCAAAGTGGAAGCAGGCATAGGATGGGGTAGAAAGTAAGGTGGTGGTAACATGAAGGGTTCCAGAAACCAAAAAGTGGCTGAAGAGGAACTTGTTCTATAAAGAGAAGAGGTAAAGAAAATATCCATTATCTTTCAGCTAGTGAATAGTTGGCCTATATAATTTAGTATTTGTGGAACTCATTAATTTAAAATGTCATCCTTTACATGTATAATCAATATCAAATTGCTTGTCTCTTCACAGGGAAGAGGGAGATATTTTGGAATCAAGATTTTTTTTAAAAAATGAATGTTAAATTTTTTACATGTAATTGAGAAATATTTACTAGAACAAATAAAAACACATTAAAAATTTTTAATGTCCTATTCTCATCACAGAAATTTTGATTCATTTGGCTCATGTTATTTTTTCTTAAAATATTTTGATTCTGGTATTAGTGGTTTTTGTAAATTGTTTTATTTGCACAATTAGAATGAAATCTTGCTGTAAATACAATTTTGAAAGTCGCAAAATGCAAAAACCATGTATTTGTGATTATACAACCCCTATATATTTGATTATGGTGATTTGGCATAAACCTTTATTCTTAGTACTATTTTTTTGAGAAACTTTATTTAATCTTAGAGGTCATTTATTCCTCTGCTTCATTATAAAGAGAAAGAAACTAAATTGTCCAGAAATTAATTTGGTGATCATCCCTTCAAACTGCAACTTTATATCAGCATTGTCATTATAGTCTGACTTAGTGACCAATATTTACTTGCTTTATCTTCTGTGACTTCTTATTTCCTCCTCTACCTAGTTCATTGTACTGAAGTGATAATGATGTCAAGAGAGGGATTGGCGTAGAGAATAGTAAGTAATAAGTCCTAGAGGTATTTATAGAGGTTGTATATGATACGGAAAGGATAGTGCCCCAAAATTCTGGAAAGAAATATGGGTTATGAGAAAAGAGAAAGTATGACAACAGAAGAGGAAGATGGGGTCAAATTTTTGCGTTTGATTTACATTTAAATTATTAATAATAATTCAGGCTTACATAAAGCTTTAAATTTTGGGAAGCTAAAAGGCAAAACATTCCCTAAATTCGATATTCTAATAGGATATCATATGTAAGTTGATGAGTTTATGCATGATAATTAGGGGAAGAGAGAAAATTTTAAAACCCATAGAGATCCAGCAAGGTTTCCTAGAAGAAATTGCTAGGTGTTAAGAAGTAGATGATGGAAGGTGGAAAGGAGGCATTGAATGTAACCAACTTTTCTAAGTTAGGCTGTGAAACAGAGGAGAGAGATTGGGCAGTTAAGCCATTCACAATGTCCTAGTTAAGTCATCTCGATGGATAATTTTTGTCCCTGTCTGCTAGGACTTAATGGGCCAAGGGGGGCTCATTGAGTTGCATTATAGCATGAGGCTTTTTATCCTTTTTCCACTGGCAACCCTTTTTTACTTGACCTCAGGTATGTAGGCATATAAAATAGCTATACAAATCAAACATTTACTGATAATAAATCATAATTTTGTAATCCCATGTGAGGTCACAACTCAAATTTTAAGCAGCTTTGCTGTAGCATTTGAATAGATGACTCCCTGTTTGACAGGGAGATTCAGTCTAAATTATAATGAGTTTGAAATAACATGTAATAGAGTTTTTATTTGATTCTAAAGGCAATAGAGAACTATTAGAGTTTACTAAAATCATGTAGCTCTAGCTTGGCATAATCTTTGCATCACACCATGCTATAAGTTAGATACAACCTGTGAATATTTAGAGAAAAATATATTTGCATGTTTTATGCTAGTAGGAAAGAAGAAAAGAAAATTATTGTTTAATAAAGCAGGAGAGATTTGACTTTTGCCTTCCCACCCCAAGTGCCTAATAAATGCTCTGTAAATTTTTGCTATTCACAAGGCAATATTAGAATTAGTCCAGTCCCTTTGTTTTACAGATTGAGAAACTGAGACCCAAGGTCATACACATTTTTTTCCCTAAGTGGCATAGCTGGATTTGAACTGAAGTTTGACTACAAATTTAGTTCTCTTCTTCACTATACCTGAGTCTTCTTTTACAGGTTGTTTTAAGCCATGTGTCAAAGTTTCACTTAATCACTTGAATGGGTGATCGATTGAGGCAGATAGGAGTTTGATTTAAGAAGAAACTAAATAACCATTAAAGCTGTCCAAGAGCTAAATGGGCTGCCTGATGAGAATGGCTATCTCTTCATTGTATGCTTTTTAATGAAAGATGGAGGGTATCTTGTTGATGTCCATGATATATCTGACAGTTTCTAAAAATCTGAAAATTCAAAATCTGGCCTTTTATACTTATAAGCAAGTTATTATTTTAACATATTTCAAATGTTTTTTCTGGAAAGTATCTTGAATGTAACTATCAATTATCTTTGAAATAGGTTTCAATTCATTGTACCTAAAGAATGGAACAGCAAATACAGACCAGTGTGCATTCATCTTGCTGGAACAGGAGATCATGTAAGACTAAAAAAACAATAAGCAAGCCCACAGTAATTTTTTAATTGATCCTACCTCAGTAATGTGATTTTTTTTTTTCTTATAAGCATATTATATTTTCTTTCTCTAGTATTATTGGAGACGACGAACACTTATGGCCCGCCCAATGATCAAAGAAGCATGTATGGCTTCTTTGTTGTTAGAAAACCCTTATTATATCCTTTTGCAATAATCAAGAATCTTTTGTTTCTTCATGACTATCTGCTAGAATGTGCATAAAAAGCAGTCCTTTAAAAAAAGTAAATGGGTAATTTTCATATCTGAAGAGATTTTTTTAAAAATTAATGGAAATTTTTTAAATACATGAAGAAATTAGTTTCAACATATAGTATATCAAAACTTTTTAATCATTCCTAAATTTCCACCATGTTTCATTATATTCAGTTTTCTTTTTTTTATTATGTGCCCAATTTTTATGGTTCTGCTTCTTAGCTGTCATAAAAAGCCATCTACATGTCTGAAAGTGTTATATTATGCTAAAAGAAGTGTTTAAATCTCACTCTGCTATTTTTTTATTAGTGTACTTACTTTGACATTTTACTGGGGCGGGGGATGGAGGGGTAATGGTCATTTCATAACCTTGATGTATTATCAGTATTTATTCCAAAGGATATCTAGGTGAAGTTTGTCCAGCTTTTAACTTAATAAAATTGAGTTTCTAGATAGCAACCAGTAAGTAATAATACCCAAATTGAATTTGAATTCTTGATTCTTGATAGTAGATGAGGCACTTTGCTTATGGATCTGTTTTTTTTAAGGGTATTGAGTTTATATTCTCTGTAAGCTTTTTCTTTGACATATTTTCTTAAATGGCTGTAGAAAACCCAAAGATCAAGTGTAAGTATAATGCTCCATTTTGTTACTCATTGTCTAGTGTCATCAGTTCTAAAGTCTATCTTGCTACAATTGCATGGTAAAAAATACTAGCACTTTATAGTTAGTAAGGAACAGTAGAATGGTTTAAAACCTTCATGTGATAGAAGAGCAGAAAGATTGTGCGAGAAATTTTCTCACTTTAGTAAACTGTAATTAAAGCAGTAATGAATCTTCCTATTAAAGTGTTTAGGTTAAGATTTTTTGTGAATTTAAAGTCTTAAGCTTGTTCTGGATTTCATTTTATCTCATGAGGGAAGAAAGCATATCTAGGTAGTAGTGGCCAGAAAGCGTTGTTTTAGACAGAGAAGTCATAGGAATGGTTAAATAATTATTCTTGTAGTAGTATTCAATTTTAATTGCATATTTTTGCA
Organism: Antechinus flavipes; assembly: GCF_016432865.1. Classification (NCBI taxonomy): domain Eukaryota; kingdom Metazoa; phylum Chordata; class Mammalia; order Dasyuromorphia; family Dasyuridae; genus Antechinus; species Antechinus flavipes. The sequence goes on along the minus strand of NC_067403.1, from coordinate 171,541,547 downwards.
TTCAAAATCTTCATTATTAAAAAAGAATGGGAAATGAATACATTAGAGGTTAAAGAATTTGTATTTTGTGGAGCTTATCATTAGAGGAAATCACTAAATTAGTTGAAATATGGGGGTTTGGCTATAAATAAGCCAGAAAGACACTTTTTTTGTATTGTCATAGAACCAAGGATTTCTTAACACTCCAATGTATCTCCTTTTACAAGTTTGGCTTTTAAAATAAATTAGATCAAAAAATTATATGAGACAAATCATTTAAAATGTAAGCTCTTGAGTCACTGTAGTCAGAGTTCTTTTGTGTATAATGTTATTTCATCCTTGTTCAAAATAAAGCAAAAATTAAAAACTTACTTTTAGTTTGATTTCTCTTATCTAAAAGAATGAACATTTAAACAATAGCAACCAAAAAACCCAGCCCTTGTAATATAACAGTCCTTAATACATGTCCCTGCTATCAGAGCTGTTTTATGAGACAGACTAATAATGTCAGACTCAGGAATTGAACCGTGGTTTTTCTGGCTGCAAGATCAGCTCTTTGTGCTAGCAATATATGACTTTAAAAATAGCAATAACTAACAGAGTACTTTAAGGCTGGCAAAGCCTTTTACATATATTATCTCATTTGATTAATCTACTTAACATTTAATTAGTTAAGTGTTATATTTAGAAATATAATTTTGTGAAATAAGCCCATTCTTCTCTCTTTCTCTCTCTTTTTGAGAATAGAAGGTCAAGCTTGAAAAATGTGTCTGACCTCTTTGTGATGGGAGGGGCTCTTGTTCTAGAGTCTGCAGCTCTCTTGCATTGGCTAGAGAGGGAGGGTTATGGACCTCTGGGGATGACTGGAATATCCATGGGAGGACATGTAAGCCTTTATGTTGTTTTCATTTATTTCATTATGTTATAAACTTAATGGCCTTATTCAGTTATTAGTATAATCAATTAAACAAAGCTAGGCTTAACTTTACATTAAAAAGTCCCTTTGAATTGTTGGGTTTTTTTATTCCCCAAGGGAAAATTGATAATAATTAACAATAAAGACATTCGTTGTATATGTAAGTTAAAATTCTTAGAGGAAAATTTACCTCATATGCTAAAGTTTGAGGGTTGAGATTTTGTCTAGAAAAATAGATTTCAGGATGAGAAAATGGTCACCATTGCTGAACTTAGTAAAGAAAATATCTCTTTAAATGGTTCTTGATAATTTGCTGATTGTTTTTACAAAGATTATTAAGTCACAGGGGAGCTGTAATTTGCATAGGTAAAGAAAGTATCCATATAGATAAAATTTAAGGTTATAATTTTTAAAGAGAAATTATATAGAAAAATGGGAAAGAATTAACACTATTGGATTTTCGCCTAAAAGGCACTGCATGTATTATAGTGCATTATTAAAACACTGGCCTATGAAGCAGGAAACCTTGCCTATTCTATTAACTCATCCAGTTCACCCATTCTTTGACACAGTGAACCAGTCTTTCAACTCCTTGATTATATTTTATTTCCTCATCTGTAAAAGGGGATTCCTTAGTAATACTTGTTGTACCTGTGTGACTGGGCTATTGCAGGACTCAAATGAGATAATACATGGAGAAATGCTTTGAATAAATAAAGCATTAGACAATTGTAGAGTCAAAATAATTTACATCAAGCATTTTCTCATTTTATGAGACTATTTTTCCAAGAAAAGTGAAGAAACTTATAAGTAGAGCATAATCTCCATTTAAATTTAACTCCAAATGAAACAACTTAAAAGTTACCTATGTCTTTTTTCTTCCACTACTACTTTTTTATATTGGGTCAGGGGGGACGTGGTGGGCATGGAGTTAGGAAGGCCTCAGTCTATATCCCTCTTACTTCTATATCTCTCTGTACTTCTTACAGTTGCATGATCCTCAACAAGTCACTTAGTTTCTGTATCCTCATCTGTAAATTAGGAAGAAGAGTAGCATCTAATTTACAAAGTTATGGGGATCCAATGAGTTAATCTGTTTAAAATACCAAATAAATTCTATTTTAGTTATGTTTGAGAGATAGTGACACAGTGTCATCTAACACATCATCTTTTCATCTTAGTGGTAGTTGTTTCATACTTTATTTTTGAAGAGAACCAAAAACATTAGAAAGGTGATGTCTTGACTTGTAAGTGAATTGGATTTAGGTGAAGCAGAGTGGTGCTGCAAAGCCATCAGTCTCATTTTCTCCTCCAGTTATTGGAGTCTAGTGACAAGACGTAGATCAGCATGACTGACAAAGGCCTCCGATTCAGTGAGAGACCTTGGTCTTTTTCTTAGTGGTAATTAATATAATTTAGAATAACAAATCCAGGTAGTAAGAATTAATACAATATTTTAAAAGTAATACAGCAAAAACTCTTTGCCCAGCTGTTGTATAACTCTTAAGTCCAAAAAAAAAAAGTGTGTCTCATTCTATATTTTGGATGTATCTTCTCATCCATCATGTTTCATTCATGCTCTAAAATACTTTTCAGTTTCATTTGAGATTTTCTTGGCAAAGATACTAGCATAATTAGTCATTTCCTTCTCCATCTCATTTTACAGATGAGGAAACTGAGGCAAACAGCATTAGATGCCTTACCCGAGGAAAGACAGCTTTAAGTCTTTGAGGCCAGATTTGAAGTTAGGAAAAATGAGTCTTTCTGTCTTTAGGCCCTGCATTCTATTCACCATGCCATTTAGCTGGTCCTCTAAATAAACTCGTTTTTAAAAAAATTAAAGATCAAAGATTTTCATTTTTAACTAATACCTATTTATCTGGTTAATCATCATGGCTGCAAATGTGAACTCATAGTATTTAATCTTTTCATTGTTATGATGAATTTGATATGTTATGATGAATACTTTGGTTATAAAATAAGTATTAAAATCTAAGCTGTTTATCAGTATTGAGAATATTAACTATACTTAGAAGCTATTGAATGTTATTGTATGTAAATGTAAATTGATAAATGTTTTCTGGATTTTTATGAAAGTATAATCAGTTGTTTGGAGCATGCCATGACAGGACTATATGCAATGATCCTTTGGTGCTTCTGTTTCTTGACCAAAAATTTTTTTCCACTTGACTACCTTATGCTTGTCAACAACTGAGACAAATGTTTTGAATTGAAGGTAGTACAACCACTTTGGACATTGATATTGCTTTCATGCTTATCATACCATTTTATGCCTGCTATATTTATTATATTACAACAATTTTATTATTTATTATATACAAACAGAATGCCAATAGTTTTCTAGTCCTGGACATATGTGTCTCTCTTTCTGTAATATGATTGTGCTTAGAGTAATTAGAAAATTGACTTTTATCATAGAATTTTACAGCTAGCAGGAACCTTAGAAATTACCTAAATTAGCCACTAATTTTGTAGGTGAGATTTGAACTGAGGATAGTTACGCCATCTATTAAATAGACTATTTTTTTCCTTATATAAATTATTTTCATTGATTTATAGTCATTTTAATATGCGAAGTTGAAACTAACCTCAAAAATCAATTATCTAAAGTGTGAGTTCTTTCTGTATCTCTTTATAGTAAGATCAAAAAATGTGTTAGAGATGTTCCCTTTGGAACAGACAATTCTATTGTATGCATTAACAACAGTATTGTATAATGAAGAATTGTAGATGACTTGGCTTGTCTCAGCAATACAGTTAATCCAAGAAAGTCCCAAAGTACCCATTAAAAAGACTATCTCCTTCTGAAAAAGAACTTTTTTTTGGGCAGTCTGGCAAATCCTATGATTTCTTCTCAGAATAATATTTTTAAGTACATAAAGTAGGACAAATAGGAATGTGAAGGAAACATCTTATTAACATAGGTTTGGCTAAATTTTTTTTAAGTTCACATACCCCAAATTGAAACTGCTTTAAACTGAATGCAAACAAAACAGCTTGTTACATTGACATTAGAGAGGAGAGAACTATTAGAGCTAAGAAATAATGTTTTTTACCCTTCACCAGGACTATTTTAAGTTTTAAACTGTCTCTCTCCCTCCCCATTCCATACTAGAGGGGACTATCATTTGGCACAAGGATGTGTGTTTGTAGAACCATACCATGCATACTTTTATTTATAAGGTGGATAGAATCTTCCTTCATAGGTCCTTTGTAGTTGATCTGAGTATTTCTCATACTCAGAATAACTTAGTTGTTTGTAGTTAATCTTCAGTCTATCAGTATTGCTATTACTATTTACAAAGTTCTCTTGGTTCTACTCATTTCACTTATTATTTCATGCAGGAGTTTTCCATGTTTTTCTAAAAATCAATCTGTTCATCATTTCTTAGAGCACAATCATATAACCTGTTTGGCCATTCACCAATTGGACATTCCCTTAAATTTTCAATCTTTGCTACCCCAAAGAAAGCTGCTATTAATGTTTTAGAGCACATAGGTTCTTTCCCTTATTATCTTGGCTAACAGACCTAATAGTGGTATTGCTAGGTCAAATTTTTATAACTCTTTGGGCATAATTCAAGATTGCTTTCCAAAATGGTTGCATCAGTTCTCATCACTTCCCTAGCATTGGTGATTTTCCACTTTTATTATTTTAGATAATGTAATAGGTATGAGATGGACTTTTTAAAAGATTTGTTTTTTTTAATTGATGCATTTAAAACATAACTGTTACTTAAAAAAACAATTCAATATTTTGGCCCAAACTGGAAATATTGGACCTACAGTCCATGGCCTCTCAGCTGAAAGGCAGAAAGAGTACTTTATAATCAGTCCTTTTCTGAAGCCATGATTTATCACTTGGAGTATTGTAGTAACCTACTAATAAATCTCCTCCTACCTCTTTCCATTCTATTTTATGTGCTTTTGCCAGGCATTTTTCTAAAATAGACCTCTTTTTCTGCTTTCTTTTCTATAATCAGAAATGTCAGCGATTCTGTTACCTATTGAATTAAATCTTTACACCTCAGCTTAGCATTTTCACTTTGACTTCTAACCTACCTTTCTCACTTCATTGAAAGATAAGATATATTCTGTGAATGGCACTGGGAAGACTCTCAGGTACTGTGACAGCCTTCAAGAACCCAGAATGAACTCGACATCATGAAGAGGCATTTGGAAATATAGGTGCCTAGGGAGACTCCCCAATGAAGAGCCTGACTCTACCAAAGCAAGTTGGCGCCTTCTCTGCAACTTTTAGTTTTAGAACATTGCCTATTCCAAAGCTTCTTAAATTGTGAATTGTGAACCCACATGGGGTCACATAAGATTGTAAAGTTATGACATTGCCAATAAATGTTTGATTTGTTATACTATATACTATTTTATATATTTATATACCAAGAATAAAAGCTGTGTAAAAATTTCTTGGGCTAAAAGAGGTCACAAATAGAAAAGGTTCCACACAACAGAATAATGTACAATTTGTAGATACTCAATAAATATGTGAATGGATTAGTGAACAAGACCAAATATATAATCCCTGAAAATTATCTGCGTTAGGAAACATTGTGGAAGAATATAGTACTAAAAGTGAACTATAAAGATAAACTGAATTAAGATTTATTGAAAATAGTTTATTTTTTCATTGCAGGATCTCCTGTTTAAAACATTATATAACACTGTAATTCTTATTACAGATGGCTTCATTAGCTGTAACCAACTGGCCTAAACCTTTACCACTAATTCCATGTCTTTCTTGGTCAACTGCTTCTGGAGTCTTTACAACGGTAATGTTATTGCATATAATATTTAGCCAACTTTGAATATGTAAAAATAATAATGAATGAAGTGGCTTTTGCATGAGAGTGAATTTTTACTGTTCTTTTAGGGTGTGCTAAGTAAATCAATTAATTGGAGGGAGTTGGAGAAACAATACTATACACAGACAGTTTATGAAGAAGAAATCTTTCACATGCTTGAATATTGTGGGGTAAGTGTTCAGATTTTTATGAAATGTAACTTTCTTTACTTTTGACTTTGAAATTCTTTTTTTTTTTTTAATAACTTTTTATTGATAGAATTCATGCCAGGGTAATTTTTTACAGCATTATCCCTTGCACTCTCTTCTGTTCCGATTTTTCCCCTCCCTCCTTCCACCCCCCTCCCCAAGATGGCAAGCAGTCCTTTACATGTTAAATAGGTTACAGTATATCATAGATACAATATATGTGTACAGAACTGAACAGTTCTCTTGTTGCACAGGGAGAATTGGATTCAGAAGGTATAAATAACCCAGGAAGAAAAACCAAAAGGCAAGCAGTTTATATTCATTTCCCAGTTTTCTTTCTTTGGGTGTAGCTGCTTCTGCCCATCTTTGATCAATTGAAACTGAATTAGCTCTCTTTATGGAAGAGATCCACTTCCATCAGAATACATCCTCAAACAGTATCGTTGTTGAGGTATATAATGATCTCCTGGTTCTGCTCATTTCCCTTAGCATCAGTTCATGTAAGTCTCTCCAGTCCTCTCTGTATTCATTCTGCTGGTCATTTCTTAGAGAACAATAATATTCCATAATGTTCATATACCACAATTTACTCAACCATTCTCCAATTGATGGGCATCCATTCATTTTCCAGCTTCTAGCCACTACAAACAGGGCTGCTACAAACATTTTGGCATATACAAGTCCCTTTTCCTTCTTTAGTATCTCTTTGGGGTATAAGCCCAGTAGAAACACTGCTGAATCAAAGGGCATGCACAGTTTGATAACTTTTTGAGCATAGTTCCAAATTGCTCTCCAGAATGGCTGGATGTGTTCACAATTCCCCCAACAATGTATCAGTGTCCCTGTTTTCCCATTTCCCCTCCAACATTCTGTATTATCTTTCCCTGTCATTCTAGCCAATCTGACAGGTATATAATGGTATCTCAGAGATATCTTAATTTGCATTTCTCTGGTTAATAATGATTTGGAACATATTTTCATATGGCTATAAATGGTTTTAATTTCTTCATCTGAGAATTGTCTGTTCATATCCTTTGACCATTTATCAATTGGAGAATGGCTTGATTTCTTATAAATTAGAGTCAATTCTCTATATATTTTGGAAATGAGGCCTTTATCAGAACCTTTGACTGTAAAAATGTTTTCCTAGTTTATTGTTTCCCTTCTAATCTTGTCTGCATTTGTTTTGTTTGTACAAAAACTTTTCAATTTGATATAATCAAAATTTTCTATTTTTGTGGTCAATAATGATCTCTCATTCTTCTTTGGTCATAAATTCCTCCCTCTTCCACAGGTCTGGGTCTATCCTGTTTATCCAATTTATTTATAATCTCATTCCTTATGCCTAGGTCATGAACCCATTTTGACCTTATCTTGATATACGGTGTTAAGTGTGGGTCAATGCCTAGTTTCTGCCATACTAATTTCCAATTTTCCCAGAAATTTTTGTCAAATAATGCATTCTTATCCCAAAAACTGGGGTCTTTGGGTTTGTGAAACCCTAGATTATTAAAATTATTGACTGTTTTGTCCTTTGAACTTAACCTATTCCATTGATCAACTAGTCTATTTCTTAGCCAATACTAGATGCTTTTAGTAACTGCTGCTTTATAATATAATTTTAGATCTGGTACAGCTAGGCAACCTTCATTTGATTTTTTTTTTTCATTAATTCCCTTGAAATTCTTGACCTTTTGTTTTTCCATATGGACTTTGTTGCTATTTTTTCTAGGTCATCAAAGTAGTTTTTTGGGAATCTGATTGGTATAGCGCTAAATAAATAGATTAGTTTAGGTAGTATTGTCATCTTTATTATATTTGCTCGCCCAATCCAAGAGCATTTAATTTTTCTAGTTGGTTAGATCAGACTTAATTTGTGTGGAAAGTGTTTTGTAGTTTTGCTCATAAAGTTTCTGATTTTCCCTTGGCAGATAGATTCCTAAATATTTTATACAATCAGTAGTTACTTTAAATGGAATTTCTCTTTGTAACTCTAACTATTTTGTTAGTGCTATATAAGAATGCTGATGACTTATGTGGATTTATTTTATACCCTGCAACTTTGCTAAAGGTGTGGATTGTTTCTAATAACTTTTCAGTAGAATCTCTGGGGTTCTCTAAGTATACCATCATATCATCAGCAGAGAGTGATAATTTGGTTTCCTCATTGCCTATTCTTATTCCTTAAATCTCTTTCTCAACTCTTATTGCCAAAGCTAGCATTTCTAATACAATATTAAATAGTAACGGTGATAGTGGGCAACCTTGTTTCACTCCTGATCTTATTGGGACCAGGGTAATTTTTTACAGCATTATCCCTTGCACTCACTTCTGTTCCGATTTTTCCCCTCCCTCCCTCCACCCCTTCCCCCAGATGGTAAGCAGTCCTATACATGTTAAATAGATTACAGTAAAATTTAGACATTCTTAATGGGAAAATGATTTTTTTCTTTTTGAAAGAATCAGGCAACTGGTAATCATTTATATAATAGCAATAACCCTAAATGGGGAAAGAGGGGGTTGGATTTTGACTTGGTTACTACATGTATGACCTTGAGTTCACACAGGTAAGGCAAGTCTCTTACCTCTCTGGGCCTCACTCAACATCAGCTCTATGAGAAAGTTGAAGTAAATAATCTCCAAGGTCTTTCCATCTCTCAGTTCTATGATCCCACCTAAAAATAATACATAAGCAAAGAATGAAAGGATGGGGAGAAGCACAGTAGGGAGGAAAGACATATCCTGTTTATCAAGTAACTCTCTTGCTAATAATGTCTTTCTTGCCTTTCAAAAATAAGCATTCCTGTGGTTTTTTTAAACATGAAATAACTTTTTAAATGCATTTTAAAAAATTGTTTTGATTTGTATATATTCCCTTTGTCTGCTTTCTTAAACTCTTCTATTTTTTAAGACTTTTGACTTTGTCTTAAAATTTTCTTAATCTGTTTGATCAATTGAGTTTATACCTTGAACTTCTTGTTCTAATAATAAGTCTTTTGAGTGGGATTCTTTTTTGTTTGTTCATTCTGCTAGTCTGCTTTCTGACTTTGGGCTTTGTGTTATTGCTAGGTTTTGTGTGCTTCTCAAAAATGTCTGGCCTGAACTTCAGTCCTCTTAGATCCTTATGCTGCTTCCACTATTCCAGTTGGTAGCCTCCCCTCATGCCTACCTAGTCATGGCTCTTTGAGGCCTTGGCTGCTCAGATGTTCTACATAGTTCCTCTTGACCAAGTCCCATCCCTGTTGTGTACAGACCTCTATCTCTCTCCTTAAGTTTCCTGGGGCTAGAAGAATGATTTGGTGGATTTCCTGATTGGAAATCAATTTGTGGCATTTTTTGGATCTTTCTATTTGGAAAAGATTGTTATGGTAAGCTCTATGCCTACTCTGCCAGCTTCATTTTCCTCCCCAACTTAGTTATAGAATGACCTCTAACCATGGCTATTCCAAGAGTAGTAAAATAAAATAATACTGTGATAGTTTTAATCATATATAAATCACTAATTTATTAAATCCCAGTGAAGAGTAACTCTGCCAAAGCAGTTTACTGCTTTAGGTAAGTTTAGAGTATCTTATATATATTATCATATTGCTTCCTATTTGATATACATACCTATTTGTAATTATGTTTGGTCATTTTCAGTTGTTTCTGATTCTTTGTGACACTTAGGTTTTCCTGGTGAAGATACTAGTATGCATTATGTCAGTCTGCCATTTTGAGGGCATGTATGTGTTAGACTGACTAAAGCCTTCTAACTTAGCAGGTCATCTTACAGAGTTACTGTAGCTGGAAAATTCATTACCCTGGCTTTGACCTGGTGACAAGCCTCCTTGCCGTTAGCTGATCTGCCCTAGAGAGCTGACATAGACTTTTATCACTGATCCTTAATTTGACAGGACCCATCTTAGCTTGTTTTCTGCCGACAGACATACAGTCAGGCCTTGGAGCAGGCCTTTAGGTGAGATTTTAAAAATAGGAAAGGGAACTCTTTGATAGTAGCTGCCATTTAAGAACCCAAAAATTGGATTAAGAATTTGTCTTGATATGTGGCTATAGGGTGATAAATTAATTTCATTAACTAATATCTTTGTAAAGATCTTTTGGGAAATATCTGTAATAATCTTTTGCTCACTGAAAGCTATCACATTTTCTTGTATGTATTGGATTTTTTTTTCTCTTATAAGAGTAAATTTATATTTGATCCTTCTGTTTTTCATTACTGCTACACCTAGATTTTATGAAAAGAAAGAACGATACACAAATGCCTCTGTTCTTACTACAACAAAGGCAAATATCTTACTTACTTGCCTTAAACATGTTTACTTCTCTCATAAATCAGTTGTGAGTCATCAGTTTCCTAGTACCATGTGGCCTGTGCTTTCCAAAAGGAAGAAGCAGAACTATTGCAGTGAAGTTTCTAATTTATGCTCTTCAGGTATCTGTGGGTCCCTGTGTGGCAACATAGTATAAATGTATATTAAAAAATATTAATATTTTCTCATTGTTTTTCTATCTCATCTGGGATAGAAAAACTTTTTTCTCCTTCTCTTCCTTCCCTCCATTCCCTCTTCTAAATGGCAAGTAATTCAGTGTATGTTAAACATGTATATTTCTTCTATATTTATTTCCACAATTATCTTGCTTTTCAAGAAAACTCAGATCAAAAAGAGAGAAAAAATAAGAAAACAAAATGCAAGCTGTTGTGATCCACACTCAGTCTCCACAATCATCTCTCTTGATATAGATGGCTCTTTCATTTATTCCTAAATATTATAAAATTGTAAGTGGAAGTGTCTTCAGTCAGAGAAAATGCCAAATTCCACCCTTTAATTCTCTCTCTTTTAGAGTCAATGCTTGGAGAGAATGCTTGGAGAGAAGGAATGAATTATTTCTTTTAGAGACATTGGCAAAATAAACACAGAATCTTATGTTTTTTCTCCATAGTAGCATATTCTAAAAGATATTAGAAATTTCCTAAAATATTATAGCATATGTTTAGTTTCAAAATCGTAGAGAATTTAAAAGCAGCTGTCAGATGTGTTTGGCATGGTAACTTGGTACACATTTTTAATCCTAAATGCAGTTTCTTTTTCATTACTTTAATTAATAAATATTGTTTTTACTTAGTATTTTAGAAACTTATAAAAAGTAATTGACTTAAATTTCTTAACTCATATCAGCAAGCATTTATTAAGCATTTACTACTGTGTGTCAGACACTACTTGGGTGTAAAAAACCAAATACAATCAAAAGTTTTCCTTGCTCTTAAGGAATTATTAATCTGATGAAAGAGGGAACATGCAAACAAGATAAATGTTTACAGGATAAATTGAGGATAATCATCAATGAGAAGATACTAATATTAAGGAAGTTTGGGGAAAGATTTCTTTCAGAAGGGAGGTTTTTAGCTGAAATTTGAAGAAAGTCAAGAAAGGCTGGAGCTAGGGTGAAGAAGGAAAGAGATTAGCATGGGGGACAGCTAGAGGAAATGCCTATAGAAGGGATTTGAAGTGGTTTGTGCAAGAAATTATAATTAGACACTAATTTATCAGAGACAGACTTATCAAGCTTTAAAAAAAAAAAAAAAAAAACTCGATGATGTCTGTTAAACAAAGAATAAGACATTTAAATTCCACTTGTTGGGGTATAACCCGGCTGGGATTAAGTAGCAGATCCTCAGACTCCGGATTCTACTGCTTCTTCTTTTCTACTACACCAAGAGCCTTTTTCTACATAGGGGATAAGAACTGAATCACTATAACCATCTCAACCTCAAAAACTATGGCCTTGTCTCTAAATCTGATACCTAAAAAAGAACTTGTTCTTATATTAAGTGGGAATTAAGTTGTATCCAGCTTTTTTAGGCCTATCTCTATTGTGCTTGACACTTAATAGCATTACATATGAGTTACTCTAGGGAGTATTACAGAGGTTATGTATTGTAAAGTAAATTAAGATATACAGGACTTTTTGAGTTTGAAAAACAATTGAATCCCAATCAAAAGTTTTTTAATTTTAAAACTTATAAGGTAACAGTGGATGGGCCTGGTGTTAGAAAGACCAGAGTTTAAAGTAGTCTCAGACATTTATTAGTTTTGTGACCTTGAGCAAGTCACTTTACCTCTGGTTGCTTCAGTTTCCCCCAACTCTAAAATGCGATGGTAGTAGCACCTACCTCCCAGAGTTGTGTGAATTAAATGAAAATATTTGTAAAATGTTTAGTACATTAACTGATACACAGTAGGTACTACAAGGTACTACATAAATGCTTTTATCATCATCATCATTAACTTTTTTCTGGTGATTTACAATGGGTGGAAACTTTTATGTTTAAAAATATTTGATCTATGATCTTATTGATTTATGTGTTCTCATTAATGGTGCAGATTGCATTTCATCCATGCCTACCTTTTCTGTTCATCTCTTGTCCAAGTTTTCCCAGAATGTCACCACAGACAATCCAGTCAACATGTCTGTGTGGCTTTTATTTGCTGTAATTTTAGTTCCTCTTTTTTGCTGGAAATACAAAAATTACATACCTAAGTCCAATTTGAATTTGGATATTCCTTATTCCTAGTTCAGGCTATGACCTACTCTGCTCCTTAGATTAGATATCTCTAGATACTCTAGCCCGGTAGGATTTCAGGATCTCAGTGTTTACTTTTTGTCCTCTTTGCTAATTAATTAACCAGTGAAATTTCAGATTTTGTATTGGTTTATCAAAGTTTATCAAACTTTGATATTTTCAGATCCATAAGTATTAATTATACTTGAAAAACTTGCTATTTACTTCAAAGCTTGTCAAAAGTTGTAAAGTTTGTTGCCCAATTACTATATAGGGTTAGAAGGAATGAATGGCAGATTTTGGTTAAATGAAAAAGTGAACCTGTTTGTATCAAGTTGGAATGGAAGTAACTGACAATCACTGCTCATATCAAAATACCTCTGTTCAAATTTCATTTCTTTTTATAAATGTTCTTTTGGTTAGTTTGAAGTTGATTTCAGATTTTTTTAAAAATTTGAATGATTTCTGCTCATTGTGATATCATTTGTTCTCACATAATTTCATTATAAATCTCCATTGCTGGGTGCTATGTAAAAAATAATTTTTAAAATGCAGATATAAAATAAAAAAATATATTAAGAGAAATATGACCCTACAATCAAATAAAAATGTACACTTAAAAAAAAAGAAAAAAAAAAGAAAAACTTGCTATTGTCTACTCTTCCTAGGTATTTCAATTTGTGAATATGCTTTATTGTAAGACTTAATGTGTTTAGAAACATTTATGGTAGAAATGGCGCTATTTTTGACTTAAGTTGCATTTGGGTCTAGGAAGATGACTAAGATGTATGGTATGAGTACATGTAGCTTTTTGAATAAATGGTATAAAATTTCAGTCTTTATTTTCAGTGGCTCTATTTAGAAAGTATGATTTTAATGAATTCCTTTAGCTTTTAAGTAATGTTGATAAATAAGACGTGTTAATAATGGTCTCTTCCTTAAGGATATATTCTAATTTCTCTTATTTTTCTCTCCCCATTTCAACTCTTCAGACAGATTCTTTTAAAATGGGACGGGATTTTGTGAAACATTTCCCTAATAGTGTGGACAACCTGACTAATTTTGATCTGGCTTCCGGAACTTTAAACCTAGATATTAGTGAATCATTATGCATGAAATCTGCTCAGTGTCAAAACACTGATAAATCCTCTCTCAATGCCACGTCAGAAGGTCTTGTGTTGCAAGATGTTTCTAAGCTTCAGTCTCTGAGTCAGACACTGTCCACTAAGGAAAGCAGGGATGGGAGCTCCATGAATCATTCAGATCAATTCAGTGAAGAAAAAAGCAAAGAAGAAAAAAGAAGGAGCACATTACAGAAGGAATCTTTAATGTTTATGAAAGGCGTCATGGATGAATGTACCCATGTAGCAAATTTCTCGGGTATTAATTTTTTTCTTTGAAATCTGTTTTTTTGCCATTGTGCAGATATGCTATGTTTTTTTTATAACATACTTCATTTATCAGAAACCTCAAAATATTCTATAATTTAATTAGTTTGGGAAATATTTCGTTTACTTAGGAAAATATCAGAATCTGGAAAGCATATATGTAATAACATGTTAAATGTTATTAAGGGGATGATGGTCTGAAAAGATGAAACTGTTCAGGTATTTGAAAAACCTTTGTGAAGAAGCTATATCCAACTTGTTCTTAGCCTTAGAACACAAAAACTATGGCCAGTGAGTAAGTTTTACAGAATTGAAGATACATACTGTTTAACACATACTTATGATTGGTTGATGTAATAAAAATTAAAATTCCTGAATATTAGAGTTGTCACAAAACCGGATTATGGTGTATGAGCAGGTTATGAATTTCTCTTCACTGGAAATGTCTTAAGGAGAAGTTGGATGACCATTATTAAGAATGTAGAGGAGATTCTTGAAGATAAAAATTTATTAGTAGGTTTTGTTATGAGGACATTGGGTGGCACGGTATGTGTACAACTCTGAGCTTAGAGTCAAGACCCTCATTCAGATTTGGCCTCAGACATTTATTAGTTGAATGACTCTGGGCAAGTCTTTAAGGTTTGCGAAGTTCTATGTATATCTCATTTGTTCCTCATAACACCCTGAGAGATAGGTATTATTATCCCCATTTTACAGATGAAGAAAGTGAATTGAGATGTGGAGGCACTTGCCCAGGATCACATACCTAAGTCCAGTTTGAACTTGGATATTCCTGATTCCTAGTTCAGGCTATGACCTACTCTGTTCCTTAGATTAGATATCTCTAGATACTCTAGCCCAGTAGGATTTCAGGATCTCAGTGTTAACTTTTTGTCCTCTTTGCTAATTAATTAACCAGTGAAATTTCAGGTTTTGTATTGGTTTATATTCTTCCTGTTCCTGATTTGTAACATTTTTTTTCATGCCTTTGTAACAAGTTTGGAGTTCTTTTGAGAACTGTTTGTTTATGTTATTTGACTATTTTTCCTTTGGGAAATGAATTGTGTTAGTTGCTTATATATCTTGGATATCTGATTTTTATCAAAGGTATTTGAAGCGAAGATTTTTAAATTTTTTTTTTTTTTAATCCTGCACATAGTCCCAGTTGATCCAAGTCTGATTATAGTGGTTCAAGCCAAAGAAGATGCCTATATTCCACGAACAGGAGTTCGAAGCCTTCAAGAAATTTGGCCTGGATGTGAAATTCGATACCTAGAAGGGGGACATATTAGTGCTTACCTTTTCAAACAAGGACTTTTCAGGTGAGATCCTTAGTCTAAATAAGTTTTTTTTCCCTTAACTAGTATAAATGAAAGTACTCTTTTCTTAATCCTGACTTTGTAGGACTTTATTCCTTCCCATTCTTTTTTGTCCCTTCTTTTTCTTATATTTTTCTTTAATTCTTGGAAGATAAGGTTTCAAGTGGCAATGTTTGCCACTTGAAATCTCTGGAACTTGTCTTCAGATTTTTCATTGATTTAAGCAAAGACATAAAGTAGCACACTTACCCAATTTGCAAATCAGAGCATGTTTGTAGAAATAACACATATTAGATGAGAAAATTATGTGTAGGCACAGTACTAAGTGCTAGAGATTGAAAGAGAAGCCAAAATGCAATACCCTACTCTCCAGTAATACATGTTCTAATGTGGAGACCAGAGGAAAGACATTAGCACCAGGGCCTAAAAGAGGCCACTTGGAGGCAGTGGGATTTGTGCCATTTATCAAGAAAGGACAGGAAAACCAAAATGTAAAAATGAGGAGGAAAATTATCAGTTGTGGATAAGTCCCAGAGTGTGGAGATGGAGAAAATGAACTGTCATGTGTAGGAACAGCAGGAGTGGCCATGCTTGTATAGCCACATCATAGTCATTCAAGGAAGTCCTGTGAGAAGGCTGGAGTGCCAGCAGGGTCAGGAAGTCCCGGGCATTTTTATGTTTGATCTTGGTGACAAGGTCAGATTTACACTTTAAAGCAAAGATTTTGGTGGCTGATTAAAAGAAGGAGACCAAACTGAAAGCTATTGTAGAAGTTTTAGCCAGAGGTGATAAGAACCTTACAGCAGCAGGGTGACAGCTTGGTGAGGATGACATGAGGGCTCTCCTATAAAGTAAAAATGACAGGGCTGAATACAAGAAAGCTATCGAGGGGATCGAGGTTTGGATAAGCCCGTAACAATAATAAAAACAGAAAAGTGGCAGGAAATGAAAGATGAAGATAGATTCTGTTTTAGATATGATGAGTTTGAGACACTTATGGGATATTCTGTTTAAGATGTCCAACAGGCGAGTGGTCCTAGTTTTTAGACAAGGAGAAAGGTCAGAGTTGAGTGTGTTGATCCGAGAATCACATGCATAGATAGACATGACTATTGACCTATGGAGGAGGTTAAGTGAAATAGCCTTTAAAGACAGTATCTGGAGCAAGTTCCGGTAAAGTAGACTGAGGATGAGTCATCAGACAAGTATGAGGAGAACTAAGGAGAACTGTTCTGAAAATCTAGAAAAGTGAAAGTAGCCAGGAGAGAGAGAGTGATCATCAGTGCCAAAGAGTATAGAGAGGGCAGCCAAAAGGATAAGGATTGAGAAAAGAACACCAGATTTGGCAATAAAGTTGTAAAATACAGAGAGCGCTATCAGTTGAATGACATTGTAATGAGAGGAAGGAAATTGGAAGTTCATTTTACTTAGATTCAGTTATTCAGCTACTGAGATGTGGTTACATTTTGTCATCCTATATAGTCATTTTTATGAAAAAGACTGAGGGATGATAGGTAAGCTGGAAAAACAAATGAATGTGACGTTAAATTAGATTAGTGAAGTATCTTCTCCGGAACAAAGGAAGTAGTAGTCCTTCCTATGCTTTATGCTTGCTGGTCAGGCCAACCAGGAATATTGTAAACAGATCCAGCACTCCATTTCAGGAGTTAACTTCAAGAAATTCTAGTAAGAGTCCTTATTATAGAATCTAGGAACTTGCTTTTTAAATATTTTTACAATTGTTATGTAATTAGCTTCCTTTATAATCTGTGTATTCTAAGAATATTATTCAAAGACTTCAACAGGCTGCCGTAGGGGTCTTGAACACAAAAAAGAAAATCTTTGATAATCTCTCATAGAAAATGTCCAGTGGCTAGCCATTAGAAAAGAGCTAGAAATTGTCATGAGAAACATTTTAAGAAAAAATGAGGGTTGTTAGTCTGGAGAAGACATATTTTCACAATATGGCACAGTCCTGCATTTGCAGATAATTTACAGCCCTTAGGATAGGTGTGGCACAAATAAATCTAATGGATATAGAACCTGGTGAGAGAAATTTGAGGGTGTGGGATCAGCACCCATGATTAGTCTTGGAGGAGGTATGAGATATTAAGGAAGGCCTAGCACCTCTGGGGTGAGGATTTGCCTAGCCCTGTTTGGGGCTTCCCCTTTGGTGTCCACCTGTCAGTCCACTCTCCTCTGTGCCTCCAACAAGTTGTAGTTTGTCCAGTGACCACACACCTTTAAAACCATTTTGGCAGATGGGCTAAACTAAATTGAGTAACTGACAGACTGCAAATCCACTAGTGAATTAGGGGATGTCTACCCAATCAAGGGAACTCTTCCCCAGTAGATGAGAACAATCTGTTCCAAGGTGACTGCAGTAGATGCTGTGGAGCCATTATCTGCTGTCCCCCATGCCATCGCCAACGGTCCTGTCTTTTGTCCTGCCACTGGCCCTGGGTGGTTCTGGGAGAGAAAGAGGGACTGTTAACCTTGGCAACCCTGCCTCGCTTAATTCCTATTCATGCTTCAGTGGGTATCACCTGCAAGCCACTGGCTCTCTTCAGAAATGAAGGACAAACAGCAGTCTTGGAGGATGAGGAGAGGGTTGTCAGGTAGAATTGAGGGAGTATATTTTATAAAGGAATGAAAACTTGTATGAAGTCATAGAACAGGAAAATTTAGGACTAGAATGTTACTGTTGGCTGGAATAGAATTTTGAAAGAGGGTAGCGTTAAATAGCACCAGAAAGGTAGTTTGGAACTAAACTGATTATGGAGGCTCTTCAATGTTGTGCTGGAGCTAATGTTGTTTTATTTTATTTTTAAAATGTTAAACAATTGCAAGTGGTACCATGTATTTTTGTGATTCTTCCGGTCTGGAATCTATGAATACAAGTCACAAATAAGCAAAAGTTGTTGTTTTTCAGTCCACATCCAACTCTAAATGACCTCATGGTCTTTTGTCTCTGGGGTTTTCTTGGCAAAGATACTAGAGTTGTTTGCCATTTTCTTCTTTGAAGTGGCCCTATTTTATAAATGAGGAACTGAGACAAATAGGAGTTAAGTGACTTGTATAGTCACTTACTCCAGGGTAACTCACTGCATACAAACAAGTCTGAAACCTGTATATCCCTTCTTGTAAACATGTTTATAAATACCTGAAATAAAATGCATCAAAGTAAATATAGAAGTTTACCTCAGGTCTAAACAGTTATATTGATAGCAAATATAAGAAGTATTTAGAATGTTCCATTTTGTACCTTCTGTCTGGCACAAAGTAGGTACTTTTAATAAATACTTGTTGATAGAGATGAACCACCTGCAGAAGGATTGACAGGAAGAAAACTGAGAGAAGAAAGTCATGGAATACCAGAGGAGATATTGGGGGGCTGGGGAGGAGAGTTAAAGAATGAAAGCTGCACAGATGCCAGCAAGGAAGAAGGAATGAAAAAGTATCAGTGTCAGGAGGAGGGGGTCTAAGCCAGGTTGTAACAGATAGAGAATTATTATTATTGAAGTGTGGAAACAAAAGGGAAAACAGCTGGAGTCAGGGTAAAGTAGAAGGATTTTTAAAAAGGGGTGTAGACCTGTTTATAAGCAATGGGGGTAATCCTGGGGATAGGAAGGAGAGAGGGAGTGGAATCAGGACAGACCGACTCAGAAAAAACTTAATTTGCTCTAGCCTGTGTGTGTAAGATCATCTTTATCTTCAAAGAACTTATATTCTTCTGGGGAAAACACAAAGGGAATTGGGAAAGCAGCCAGGTGGGGCAGTTGCAGAAAAGGCTCCTGCTTGTGGAGCAGAGGCATCGGGCTAAAAGAATACCCCAGAATGGAGTTGTGTTCAGAGAAGCCTCCCTGGGACCCTTCCTGAGACACCTGGAAATTGGAACTAAGGAGAGTTGGAGAAGGGAAGGGGAAACTTGACCAGAAGTCAGTGATAGAAAAAAATGAATGAAGCCACAGGCCCCAGTTCCCTCTGCCCTGGAGGGGTCCCTTGCCCATTCTAGCTCCATCTCCCCTCATTTGTGTCATCTTTTTATACTAAAGTGTAAGCTTGTTTCTCACTTTTATATCAGTATTGCCAGTGGTTAGCATGTGCTTATTCATTCATTCGTTCATTCATTCAGGGTTGTATTCTAATTTGCTCTCCCTTTTTTTCAAAATCATCTCCATTTCCTTCCTTGTACCAGTAGATGGCAGGCTTGTCCACTTGTAAACTGCTAAGCTATAAGTAAATTTAGTAGAAGGTAGAATGTTTATATGACATTTAGACAGACAACCTGGAGTGAACAGAACCATGAATTAGAAAGCAGCAAAATGTTGAGGTGGTACGGACTCACTTCAGAAAGACTGAATAATTAAGAGAACGTTTTGTGAATTTTCATGGTTTTGTCTTACTGGTTTTTCTACTTTTTTTTTTTTTTTAAATCCTGATGCCATTTTAGGATATTCACAGTGTGATATAGAATTACCTAAGGCCGAATGGCAAATGCATAATTGAAATGTAATTGGAGATTTTATTGTGTATATTGAGAAAAGTGAAACAGGCATTCAGGTATCAGATACCAGGCACCAGAGTATATAAGGAAATATATAAGTATATAAGGAAAATAATGTGACGGTCCCTATCTTTAAGAGCTTGCATTGTAGGGGGCAGCTAGGTGGCGCAGTGGATAGAGCACCAGCCCTGACATCAGGAGGCCCTCAGTTCAAATATGGCATCAGACATTTAACACTTCCTCGTTTGTGACCCTGTGCAAGTCACTTAACCCCAGTTGCCTGAGGGGGATGAGGGGGGAGAGCTTGCTTTCTGGAAAAGAAAAAGACAAGTGTTCTTACAAAGGATAGATAGAGAGCCTATTGCCAGTGCATTATCTCCATATTTTTACTAAAGTCTGCCAGTGTATCCTCTTCTGAGAGGATGGATCTTTTTTAAACAATTTTTTTTCTCGTGAAATCATCAACAAAAGCAAGTATTCAAACAAGTGTGTGCATATAGTATTTCCTGTTATATGTATATAATATTTCCTGATACAAATATATCAGGAAACAAATCTTTTTTTATTCTTTTTTTAATTTCCAAATTCTTTCTCTCCTTTTCCCATTGAAAAGGCAAGAAATATAAAACCCATTACTACTGTGAAGTTATGTGAAACAAATTTCTATATTAGCTTTATTGCAAAAAAGAGAGGGGAAAAAAGTTTTATTATGTACTCTGAATACCTCAGTTCTCCAGCTACAGGTGGCTGGCTAGCATGTTTTATCATGAGTTATTTGGAAGGTTAGTGGATCATTGTGTTGATCAGAGTGATCTTATATTGATGTTATTGATTCTGCTCATTTTGCTTTGTCTTAGTTCATTCATAAAGGTCTTTTCTGTTTCTCTGAAACTATCCCTTTCATCTTTCTTACTAGACAATAGTATCCCATCAGATTATATACCATAATTTCTTCAGCTATTCTCCATTGGTTGAACATCCCCTTTGGAAACAAATCTTCAAACTCTTAGCATTAACAAGTGTAGAATCACATATTTATACACACACACATGTACATGTGTATGTGTGGTTTGATCACTTTGTAGAGGACACATAACCATCACGATTATCATTTAGGTACAACCTCTAAAAAATGTTGCAAGAATGACAGTAGAAGTAAATCACCTCCTGTCATGACTTAGCATACAATGATGCTACTACATAATCTATTGCAATTTTACTTTTTGAATTTCCCTTGCAATTGTCGTGGTACATTTCCAGAGTTCTATGACCCTGTACTCTTCATAGTTTTGATTGACTCACTGTGTAGGAGGGAATTGATGAACCTTGCCTTATGTGGGAATCATTTGAGCTTCTTTGTTTATACAGCTTAATTTTATGTTAATTGCTTGTTTTTTCATTTACTCTGTTTTAGGCAAGCCATTTATGATGCATTTGAACGTTTTCTCCATAAATATGCTTACTGAGCATAACTGGAATGATTACCATGGTTAAGGATCTTATACCAGGAATTTTCATCCAATATTCTTTGGTGTGAAGAACCAGCAAACTATAGCATCTGTAAATTATGAAGTTAAGCAGCATTTCCATTTTTACATGTTTTTAATATATTTGAATAATTTTTAATAGAAAACTTGCTAAAAATTAACAAATACAAATAGCTTTCTTTAGTGTTTATATAAGTTTAATTCTAATTAAATGAATTAATTCATAGAATATCTAGTTACAATTATAAACAGAACAAATGAAATTAAAATTTTCAAAACTCCTGTTTATTGTATAAATTTTCAAAAAAGCATTTGAATTCACCTTTTGTCCTATGTTAAAGTTATTAGTAAATTCGTTTTTAGGATTTTTATCTTTGAACAATGCCTGTGACTTGTCAAAAACACCTTCAAATTCCATAAGAAACTGAATCTCAGTTAATAGTGCTTTAATACTCAGAAACTTAAGCCAATATGGGGAGAAAAAAGCCAAATAATGTCTCCACCCTTAGATTTCAACCAAGTATTTTTTCAGACGTCACCCTGATGATTATTAAACCTTTCCCTACTC
The DNA here is from genome assembly GCF_016432865.1 of Antechinus flavipes. Classification (NCBI taxonomy): domain Eukaryota; kingdom Metazoa; phylum Chordata; class Mammalia; order Dasyuromorphia; family Dasyuridae; genus Antechinus; species Antechinus flavipes. The sequence continues at coordinate 171,519,786 of NC_067403.1, read as the reverse complement.
CAAAACTTAGGAAAGTAATAGGAAATTTGATACAATATCTGTATTTTATCCCCATATACTGTGACATTGGTATTTTACTAAATGACTTTTTAGTTGTTGCCAAATATTTTAACTAATATAATATGTAATTAGCTGAAAAACTAGTTGATTTCCACAATGCCTATAAGTTAAGCCAAATTTTCACATTAAACTTTATTTTTCATGTTGTGGTTTTATAATTTTAACTTTTGATTGTCATGAGATTGTGTTTTGTTGTCTTTTATAGAAAATGCCTGAAATTAGATAATTTGTAAAGTTCAGAGTTTGAATTTTAATGTAGTTTTATGATCGGTGTGATCAAAATAGTAACTTTTTTAAATTGAAGGAGAAATGGTTCTTAATGTATGTACATTAGTTTGTATGTACATTATGTAATGTATATACTCATGTAATGTACATTAGTACCTAGTTTTGAGTTTAATAAATGTAAAACTAGACTAGAGAACTTCTAAGAAATATTGTTTAGTTTTGGGGATATTTAGGAAATTTACTAATTTGTTTGGGAATTTTTAAAACAAGAGCTCTCAGCCTTGCAAGAATATTTGAATGACTATGTGCCTTTACAATTTAAAAATATCTTCATTTTGAATCCTACAAAATGCCAATAAACAAATATAAAATTACTTTGAAAACTTAATTACCAGTGACTTTTTAGGAAAAAACTGGAGTTTGCTCTACTACAGCAGTGTGTTAATTATAGTTCTTCCACAGAGATATCTTTTTGGAGATAATGTGGTATTTACTATCGCGTGGTTATCATTATTATCTCATTTTTACATATAGTGTTACCCAATAATTGAGTTCTTTTGGAAGATTGGCTTTAGTGAAATATAAATTCAAAGTTTTTTATTCAGTAGCTTTTAAAAATTTATTCTTTCTGAGTGCTAAAATGATTCACTTCATTTTCTCATTTAATTCATTTAAGAAAAAATTTATTCCTCAGCCATTAAAAAAAAAAAGTTTTAATGTGCTTTGCTAATGGCTTTTTGCATGACAACTAAAATTTCAGGGTTTTATTACTTACATGAAAAGAAGTCTTAACAGAATTTCCATGTAATTAAATAATCTCTTTTAAAAAGATCTCTCTGGGCGCTATATAAATACATTACTTTTTTAGAGCAGTGTTAATGGGATTTTTTACTTGAAAAAAACATTAAACTGAAATTATAAAAACATTCCCGTATTTATAACTAGACAAATGAATGCAAAGAAATCAGTGTTAACTTTTATGTTTTATTTAACCATGGAAGTCTTGGCCACCATGCCATTTTATCTTTGTCTACAATGATGATCAACTTTGTAAATAATATAGTACTAGAAATTCACATCTAGACTGTTCATAAAGAAAAGTTTTCTGTGTTTCATGATTATCTATTAGGGAATAGATCTTTTTAATGTATATAGTTTCCAATTATTTCTTATTCATGAAATTTTAAAATTTGGTACATTCTTATTTGGGATATGAATTTCATACTGTAACTTTAAAATTGATATGATTTTCCTAACTTTATACTGTATAATAAAAGTATTTCAAAGTGTGGTTTTGTTTTTTCGTTGGGATTTTACTTACAAAAAGCAAGTATTACATTGAACTCTCAGTAAAGAGACGTCAGGAACCAAAGAGACTCCATCTAGAAAAACTAGAAGTGTCCCTATAATCCCTCTCACCCCACCATCACCACCACTACCGCTCCCAAAAAACAAACAACTTTCCCCTATTTACTTTCGCCAGGGTCAGAAGATTTAGCAGTTCCAGTGTTCTTGGTAATGTGTGAACTGAGAAAACAATGAGCTTTTCTCAGAAATGTGGTCTTTTAAAGAAAAAAAATTTAGGAGATATTTAGAACTAGTTAGTAAAGGAGTAGGCTGGATTTGGGGAAGCCAAAGTCAATGTGTGAGCAATTTCAACAAGTCAAGTCAATAAGCAGTTATTGTGGGCCAAGTGTACTGTACTAAGCACTTGGTGTGCAGAGAAAAGGACTGCAGAAGGGGAAAACTCCCTCTACTCTCAGCTCCCACTTGGATGGGAGGAGAGATGATCATGTACAAACAAGTTAAAATCATTAGTCCTCTTAGAGGGAAGGAGTCTGGAAGAAGGTGGGAGTTAGATGAGACAGGGAAATTAGAAAAAAGAAGGAAGGGAAAAGTTTGCTATGATGGAGCCCAGCTTGGGAGATGGAGAGCATAGAACAGTAAGGAACTCAGTGCCATTGACTGCAAAGAAGATGTTTAAAAAAAAAAAAGAGCCAAAAAGGATTTTTATTTGATCCTGGGTATAATTTCAAGCCACTGGTGTTAATTGGGTTGGGGGGCGGTGGACAATGTGACTTGGAGTTCATCAGGGTTGGTGGAAGATGGACTGGAGTGGAGACAGATCTGAGGTACCATCAGAAGTTTCTCTGTGAGGTGACATGGACCTGTATCAAAATATTTTAGAGATGCCCTGTTTCCCAGCAAGCAGCCTGTGCCCTGAGTGTGGCAGAACAATAATCCTTTGCATTATGAATGATCTCACCCTCTGGAAAGATATTTCTTTGATGGAGCACCAAATGTTCACTGAGGGATTTAAGATTTTTAGTTCCCCCTGTTTCCCAGAGAAGAGAACATCTCTTGACATGTTCACAATTCTTGTCCTTCATAAATGCCAAATGAACCAAACCAGATACTCCATTCCTATTCCCACTGGGTCTGTGTCCCGCTGTAGACAATCAACTAGGGGGCTATTTCCAGGATCCAGGAATTGTCCCTGTGTGAGGGACATGTTCTGATGTCCCTCTGGGAAATGTTAATCAAGATTGAGAATGATAGTGTATCAGGGCCCAGCCCACTTGTGGTTTTTTATGTGTATAAAACACTACCTTGCCTCCAGTATGTTAATCCCATCCTCTTATGAGAATGGCCTTGCTTGCAAGTCCTTCCCTAGCTTTGAAGTTAGTTAGAACTTGGGTCCTGATTCTACTGACTAGCGGCCTCTGTTCTGCTCCAGCCATTCCCAAGAGGATTTGGCTGTTGATTGCAATTGGGGGACTGATGGGGAGTAAGAAGTGTGAGCCTTGATGTCTTGGTATCCTCAACAGGAACAGGGAAGTTAGGGAAATGGGAAGGTTTAAGGGGAAAAAGTTCACTTTGGGGACATTTTAAGCTGAAAATGTCTTATTGGGTAGTTGTAGATATTCAGTAAGTAGTTGGAGATAAGGCCAGAAAAAAGATTAGGACTTGACAAATCAGTATAGAGATGACAGTTGAATTCATGAGTTCTGATAAGATCATCAAGTGAAATAGCATTGAAAGAGAGAGAATAGTGTCTTAGGGATACCATGGTTAGCTAGCAAAGTAGACTGAGAAGGAATGGTCAGACAGGTAAAAGCAGAACCAGGGGAGAACATTGTCATGCTTACATCCATTCTGGAGGAGAACCAAGGACATCAGGGAATGTGGGGAATCCACTGGAAGGTATAAACCAGGACAGCTGGAGACAGTCTCAGATACTGTGAGAGTTGTGAGAAAAGCGGGACATTTGGATTTCCACAGTGTTGCAAACATCTGGTAGTGTGGGACAGTGGGGACCACTGACCAAGAGGCTAAAGAAGGTGAAGATTCCACAGAAAAATAATAAAATGATCAATAGAAGCTGTGAGCAAACAAGGGGGGCTAGAAAGGCACAGGTGGACTTAGCCAGTCTTGTGGTTTTAAATAACTGATTCATCCCAAATTTGTTGGGGTCAGTAACCTGACAACCAAATTACTATTGCCCCTCCTTAATAGGCTAATTGAATATTAAACAACATGCCCCATTGGAGTTGTTTTCCACCATTTTTGAACATGGGATATATGATGAGGAGGGGGAACATGTTTATACATATTTAAGGAAAACATAGTGGGCATATCAGAAAGATTATAACCTGTAGAAGGTCACAGTCAGTGGGGGAACTCTGGGTGAGGTAGAAGACCGTTCAGCCCAGAATGAACCTACTGACAATGTCTGATTGGGCTCCCCATCTCCCCTAAGGGCTCCTGGCCTTCCTGAGAAATCAGGGGGCGGGGATAACCTGTGCCGTGATTGAAGGAGAGTGATAGCTAGCGTGTGACAAACTGTACAACAAGTTGTTCATGTGGTCAAACACACACAGTATATACTGGGCCCGTGCCCAGTGTTGTTTTGGTTCCATAAGGATATAAAAGGGGAAAAAATCTTGTAATAAATGGACTCATTTTTCCACCATCTTTGGGAGTTCCCCCTCAACACTTCTCCATTAAGACGGAACATTTTAATCACCCCGATTTGGGGGCTCTAGAAAAAGCAGGACACAACAGTAACCCTGAAAGGAATGGACCAAGCTGGTTTGTGAAGGGAGGGACTGTGCCAAATTAGCAAATGTAAAGCTCCCATTTCTGTGCTCAGGTACCCCTCTTCTCAAAGAGGAATGGGGCCCACTTCTGGCCAGAAACCTTAAGAAAATTCCTTAATTGTCTTTTTAATTCCTTAAAAAATTTTTTTTCCATGATATCTGATTTTCAGTGTATTTCTGATGTAATATGTTTTGTGGTCCCCTGATTTGGGGGGGGGGCGCTTCTGTTTTAACAATAAGTCAGTGATCCTAAATTTTCTGACTTTGAACTGCCTCAGGAACTTTCCACATTCACAATCTAAAAATAACAATCTATCTGATTCAATCAGAAAGCTTCTGGTCTCAGGTCAGTCCTACACTTCAAACTCCTTAGAGGATGATGAATAGACCACTCCTCAAATCATTGTTGACTGATAATGTGGTCAATTGATAATCTGGTCAATTAATAATCTGATTAAGGAGAACCACTCCTCCTACCTGTGGGCCACAGAATTAGCCTGTCAATGACTTAAAGCAGGATAAATGTGTCGTCCTTGCTTGTTTCCACTGCTAATTTCTTTTAGAAATTCAACTAGCTTTTGTAATGGCATACAATTACAATAAACTTTGCCCCTTGACTAGGAGACGGATTCAAGCCTGCAAATTCTTTTGAGACACTTCACAACACTGGTCTGTGACTCCACATCTTTGGGGTTCCCTTTCCTAATCTCAACATTTCTAAAAGGAGACCTTGACCTTTTTAAGCTAAGGATCTTTTCCATACCATTTGTCTGAGGCAACACCCATTCAGTGATATGAGGCTAGAGAGAGCCTACTCTGCCTATTCAAAAACAAAACTGGGAGGGGAAGACCCTCAGGGTTTCTGGCCAGAACTGAAGCAATTGCTATTTACACTTCCTCTGAGCCATCAAAACCCAAACTATGACTATTTGAGTCTTGGGCTGGACCTATTATTGGTCAATCATCTGTGAGAACCTGAGTGATTTCAGTTTGTGGCATAGTCATATGTCTCCACTTGGATCCAATGGGCTGTATCAAAACCTAGTTTTTAAAAATTCTCTTTCAAGAAATCATAAATGAAACTACATGGTTCAAAGGAGTTAATTGTCCCAGTTTTTAAAACAGTGATAGAATAAAGAAGTAGGAAGAGAAAAAAGAAATCTAGGATCCAAACATTAAGACATTCATGAGATTTCAGTACACAAAATTTATATTCCTTTGGACAGAACACTCACATGTAAGGTATGATTCTCTATATAGTTTTATTTATAATGTTTTGAAATAGAGCTCTAGAAAACCAGACTTTGATTAAATTAGGATTCAAGTAGAGCCACTTGAAACCTTTTAAACCCAAATCACTCTGGCTCTCACTGATTGGCCAATAATAGGTCCCAGCCCAGTCCTCCCTTGGTCATTGTTTGGGTTTTGATGACTGAGTGCAAATAGCAAAAGTTTCCATTCAAAAGTAGACCATCTCTTGCCTCATTTCTTTCTTTCTTTCTTTCTTTCTTTTTTTTTTTTTTTTGCTGAGGCGATTCAGGTTAAGTGACCTGCCCATGTTGTGCCACAGTTCTCTTTTATTGTTCTGCCTCAGTTTCCCTAATTGTTCCTGCTTCAATCCCCTTAGTTGCAACACCCCATTCCAGTCCATTAAGACTGGTATAACTCAGAGGTTATAAATTGTCAATGTGTAACTCAGAAAGGGGGACTCCAGACATTCTGTCTCTTGCCAGACACTTTCTTAACTCCCAACTTGTTAGAATTTATGGTCCTACCTCCCAGCCTGTCAGAGCCGAGTTGATGATTCCTGCCTGGAGATTGCCACGCACCAGAGTTTGGATTCTACCTCCCCTGCCTTTGTTTAGCTACTGTGTATAAATATGTCATTGAGAATTCTCATTGGTTATTGGATGCTGGGTGCTAGATTCTTGGCGATGATAGTCTCATTCAGCCATGAGAACAAACCATGGATCCATTCGGTCCCAGGAAATCTCTCCCTTTCAAATAAAATAGTTTAAAACAAAACAAACAAACAAAAAAAAAAACCTCTCTAATCTCTATCTTGCTTCAGTTTCTCCAGCATTACACCCAGGGTCACATAGCTAGAAAGTGTTATGTGTCTAAGACCAGATTTGAACTTGGGTCCTTCTGACATCAGGGTTGGTGCTCTATCCACTGTGCTACCTCACTGTCCCTCTTGTCTCATTTCTTACCTAGCCTTAAATCATTGAATGGGTGTTAGTCTCAGACAAACTGAGACGTGGGAAAGACTTTAGCTTAAAAAGGCCCAGGTCTTTCCATTGCCACTGGGATCCTGGACTCAGATGACCCCAGAGGGAGGAGTTTGTTACCAAAAAAAAACTAAAGAGAAGAGGAAAGAGTAATCAATGGTGTCAAAGGCTACAGAGAGATTAAGAAGATTTAGAAAGAGCTGTTAAATTTGGCAGGTAGATCCCTGATAACTTTGGAAAGTGGTTTTTATTGAATGATGAAATTGGAAGCCAGACTGCAGAGAATTAAGAGAATGAGAGAAAAGTAGATGCAGCAATTTTGGATGGCATTTTGAAGTTTATTCCTGAAAGAGAAGAGAGATTAGATAGATTTGGCGGGGACAGATTAAAGATAGGGTTTTAGGGGAAGGGAAGGGAGCAATATGGGTATGTTTATACGCAGGGAAGCAGGAGACTTGGAAAAATTGAAGATAAATGAAAAATGGGGATATTAAAGGAAAACCTATTGGAGAAGATGGGATGGAATAGGGTTATGGGAGCTTAGAGAGGTTTGCCTTGTAGGGTCACTTCCATATGAGACTTTGAGAGAGGAAACAATGCAGAAAGGCATCCTGATGTGGGTCTAGTGGTAGAGAATTGAGGTATGAGAATCCCCTTTGGTTGGCGCAGGTTCAATGTGAAAGAATTCATGAACCCGAAAAGTCTGAATGGCAAAAGGGATTTTTATTGGCACTGGGAAGCCAGCTTTGCCAGCAAGACATAGTCCTCAGTGGCAAGATCCTGTCAGAGAAATAATACTGAGAAGAGAATGTCTTCACAGCGGGCAAGAGTCCTGGCAGGCAGCTGTGCCAAGAAGAGAGATCCCTTGGCAAAACAATCCTACTTCGGACTTCTGCAGAGATTTGGAGTTCAAAATTGTTTTTTATTGGCGGTCTGAGACTTGGTTCCAGTTGAAAAGAAAGTCAATGCCCCCAGGCCTAGATACTTATCTTGGAGTTTTAAGCCACTAAATAAAATCATTTTGAAGGCTTTTCCCCAGAGCCTGGAATTTCCTGAAAAGCATCCGGCTATCCCCAAAAGATCAATGGACAGTGATTTGACCAAGATCTCCAATTGAATGAAGCCACTTAACTTGTCTGGGAACATATGCTTTTTGGAGTCTGAAACTCTGAATCTCTCTTTTACAGACCAAAGGGAACACAGTTTCAGAGTTCACCCCATTGCTTACCCCAAAAAGTCAAGGGAGACAGTCTTAGCGTTCACCCCCATCAATCCCTCAGATACTTATTAGTTATGTGATTCTAAGCAAATCACTTAATTTCTGTTTTCCTTCATCCACTGGAGAAGGAAATGGCAAACCTTTCCAGTATCTTTGCCAAGAAAATCCCAGATGGCACTGGCATGTTAAGGTCCACAAAGTCACAAAGAGTAGACTATAACTAAATAACTGAACACCACCAATAAAAATATATCCACACAGTGGTATGAAGATTAAGTAAAATAATATAAAGCAGAGTATTATATTTCTAGAGCCCAATTTGTTCTCTTTAAATAAGGATATGTAGACATCCCAACTATGAGCAAAAAAGAAAAAGAAAAAAAAAGTAGAAAGAAAAAGATTTCTGGTTGTTTCTTTGCCCATCAGAAAAGGAGTCTTCTATCTACCTTTGTCCCATAGATGAGAAACCACTCTGCTCTCTACTACTCCATACTTCAAAAAAGAAGAAAGGCAGAAGTGAGAAAGTCAAGACAAAATGTTTCTCTGCTCACCCATATTGAAGAAGCATGAGGTGAAAAGACCCCAAAAGACCCATGTCTAGAAGCCTCTCCTACTTCTAATCAAGTCAATTCAAATGCTTCTCGTGTTCCTAGAATTCAAGTCTGCTGCTTAAACCCTCTAAAGGTGAGTTTAATAATTTGATTAATTCAGTAATGAACAATGAACAAAGTCACAGAATATAAAATAAACCTGCCGAAATCATTAGCATTTCTCTATGTAACCAACAAAATCCAGCAGGGAGAAATACAAAGAGAAATTCCATTTAAAATAACTACAAAGAACATAAAATACCTGAGAGATACCTGCCAAGTCATACACTGGAACTATATAAAGACAATTACAAAACACTTTTGTAATAAAAAGAAGTCTCAATTATTAGAGAAAAATTCATCATTTTTGAGTAGGCTGAGTTAAGGATATATACTAAAAGTGACAATACTACCTAAATTAATTTAGTGATCCAGTGCCATATCAATCAAATTACCAAAGGATTAATCTATAGAAATAAAAAAAGTAATACTAGAATTCATCTAAAGGAAGAAAAGGTAAAATAATAATAATAATGAAATCAGTGAAAAAAGGTGACAGATACATTCTTACCTCTATTAGTTGTGGATATCAGTAGAAGTGAAGGCCATTTTCCAAAAGAATAAATCATTTTAAATCCTGGGCCTCCTGCTGAGTTCATAGTAGAAGACTGATCCTGTAATTCATGATCATTTGGGGATCTCCCTGCCCTGAGACCTTCTATTTTTATTAGAATTCAGTGAGAAGGGTATGAGATTTTTCTATTCCTTTTTTCTAATTTGAAAAGCTAGAAAGTAATATGGTTTCAGTTGTTATCTCAAAGGACAGCTGAGCAGATTATACAGCAACTCTTATTTTTGGGATAGTGTTTTCTATATAGGAACTATATCATGATTAAAAAGGAAACTTTTTACAAAGTCTTACTTTGTAAAACTTTACTTTGTTTTACTACAAAGCAGGCTCAATTATGAAATAATTTCCCTAATTAATACTGTTTCAAAACTTTTAAGTAAAATATCAGCAAGAAGACTATAGCAATAAATCACAAAGATATGATCTGGCTAGCTTTATGCCAGGAATGCAGAACTGGTTCAGTATTGGGGAAACTATAAACATAACTAACCATATTAAGAAGAAAAGTAACAAAAATCATTTGATTTCATTCAATGCATAAAAATCCTTTGAGAAAATACAATATTTATTCTTATTAAAAAAAAAAAAAATAGATAGGTGGCGCAGTGGATAGAGCACCAGCCCTGAAGTCAAGAGGATCTGAGTTCAAATCAGACCTCAGACACTTAATACTTAATAGCTGTGTGACCCTGGGCAAGTCACTTAACCCCAATTGCCTCGGGGGGGAGGGGATGTTTAAAAACACTAGAAAACAAAAATTAATGGGCTTTTCTTTCAGATGATAAGTAGTATCTACCTAAAACCAAGAGGCAGTATCCTCTGTAATAGTGACAAGCTAGCTTTTTTTCCAATAAGATCAGGTATGAAACAAGAATATCCATTATCACCATTCAGTATTATACTAGAAATACTTGATAAGGGAGGGGATAAAAAGTTAATAACTTTAGAAAAAGATGAAACAAAGCTATCACTGTTTGCAATTTATAAGATAGTTTCCTAGAGATCCCCCAAAATTAACTAAAAAACTATTCAAACCAGTTAACAACTTCAGCAAAATTTCAGAATAGAAAATATCCCTGTAGAAATTGTCAGTATTTCTTGTCTATGACCCATAAGATCTAGCAGAAAGCGATAGAGAAATTCTGTTTAAAATAACCATGGAGAATATAAAATATCTGAAAATTTATTGAGCCATACATAATTACAAAACACTTTTTTATAAATATAGTTCTAAATTACTGGAGAAATATTAATTGCTGAATTATTAATTCAGGGCCATAGTGATGAAACTATCAAAGGATTCCTTTATAGATATCAAAAAATAATAAGACTTCATCTAGAGGAACAAAAAGTCAAAAATATCAAGGGAGTCAATGAAAAAATGTGAAGTAAAGGGGCCTTGCATGCCAGATCTCAACCTATACAACAAATATGTAATCAAAACAATTTGATAATGAATAAAAAATAGAAAAATTGATCATTGGAATACATTAGGCTCATAATATATGGAAACAAAAGAACACACTGACCTGTTATTTGATTTTAAAATAATTGATCCCAACTTTTAGGACAAGACCTCATTATTTCACAAAAACTGTTGGGAAAATTGGAAAGTGGTCTGGCAGAAATTAGGTATAGACCAACACCTCAAACCATATACCAACATAATTTTAAAATGGGTATATGATTTAGATATAAAGACTAATGTCATAAGAGAATTGCTCTTCTCAGTTTTGAACAAATGTACTGAGAGGTAACAAAAAGGAAAATATGGAATTAAACAAATTGATAGACAAACTAAAGCTGAAAGACTTTTGACATCTCTAAATGGGACAAATAAAGAATACATGCATTTCAGGAATGAAATATGGAATGTTAGCAAAAACTAAACATGGACTAGGTTATAAATATATTGCAAATAAATATAAAAAGGGGAAAATAAGCCCATTCTTTGTGGATGATAATGTAATAAAAAATTAGTTCGGGACACAAAAAAAAAGAGTTTCAAAAGGAGACAAACAATGAATCATAAATAATTATAAATAATAAATAATTGAGCAACTCAAAAACAAATCATAGAAATAATTTTGCAAAAGAAAACAATATTGTGATTTGTGACTCTTTCTCACTGAGACTTTTAGTGTCAAATAGGTAAAGGTTCCAATGAAATTCCAATATAGATCTTTATCATCTATTCCCAAATGACAACTATAAATGGTTGTCATGGATATATAGCCCCTACATCATATTCACTGGCCTACATGAACTGCCTCTTTTGCTTTGTTTCTATCTCTTTGAGCATGAGAGCACTGCTCCTGTGTAACACATTTCCATTTTTGGTGTTGGGGCCAGCATCATGAAGCCAAATGTTGAAATTGATTGATAACAGGTTTTTTTGGGTTTTTTTTGGAGGGGAAAGGGGCTATTGGAGATAATGAGAACTGACGATTGAAATCTATGCCATAGTCTAGCAAGTCATCACCCTTGGTATTACCTAACTAATCTCATGTGGCTCATCCTGACTTCATAACTGCAGTAGAATAGAGCAATGGCAGCACATTACTCTCAAGCTCCAAAAGCCCTGGCACAGAGGTCAGTGCTTGGCCCCAGCAAATGGGGACATTACTTGGGCTCTTGGACAGAAGGACAGGAGCAACCCTCTTGCTAAAGTCAAAGAAGTTATTGTCAATGCCCATAGAAGCACTTAGTCTGGCACAAGTTGCAGCATTCAGCCCTTCTACTGAGAAAGGCAGAATAGAAGGCCTTTGCAACACAGGGGGGCAAGTGGTTAGTATCTGGCACATAGTAAATATGTAATAAATTATTTATCTCATGCCCTAGAAAAGGGGAAAGTTGCAACTCTCAAGCTATGGCATGGGAGGTAACATTGAGTTGGCAGTGGAATGGGCAGCATCATGTGTCTCAATGTAGTATACCATGATAAGTCAATAGCATTTGTTTAGTATCTGAAATTCAGAACACCCTCTTCCTCATTTATACTATGTAGTGATCATCCAACAATTCTATCTTTGAAAGAGTTTGAAGGATGAAGTAATCAAATTTTTGAAAACTGTCATATTCTGGTAATTGGGGGAAATTTGTTTACTCATTCTCTGTAAAATTAAGAGGAACAATCCTTTATCAATCCCTTTTACAAGGGGAAAAGATTCAGTGTCTCTTCCCAGTTCCTATTTCATGAGACTCTCATGGAGACTAAGAAATTAAGGAACATTGAGTAGTGACAATGAGTAATTCTTGCTATTAATTTTTGTGCAAGACATACTGTACTCAAAGGAATAATGACTTCTTTACTACCTTGCTATAAATGACCTGGCTCTTAATAAGGAAATGTCATCAGCTATACTGGAATCTTGATATCCTTGGTGCTATTGGTTTTCATTATCACCTCTTTACATTAAAAAATCTACTCTGAATTGCAAAGATTTGAAATCACTCACCATATGGAACAGACTGTTAGCTTTGGGATGTAGGAAAAATATTAGCTGCCTGCTCCCCTTCCCTACTGTCCCATCCCCCAGCTATGTAGGATGGAGTAGTTCTTTTATTAAAGGGTATTAAAATCATCCTTGAGACATAATTGGCTGAGGGTATTAAAACTCAAGCTGTTGATATAGCTGAGTACAAAAAAAGAAAAAGAAACAGAGAAGGAAGAAGGAAGAAAGGAAGGAAGGAAAGAGGATGGGGGAGGGAGGAAAGAGAGAGAGAGAAGGAGAAAAGAAAGAGACACAGAGAGAGAGAGAGAGAGAGAGAGAGAGAGAGAGAGAGAAGGAAGGAAGGAAGGAAGGAAGGAGAGAGAGAGAAAAGGAAGGAAAGAGGAAGAGAGAGAGGGAGAGGGAGAAAAAGAGAGGGAGAGGGAGAGAGAGAGAGAGAAGGAAGGAAGGAGGAAGGAAGGAAGGAAGGAAGGAAGGAAGGAGGAAGGAAGGAAGGAAGGAAAGAAGAAAGGAAGGAAGGAAGGAAGGAAGGAAGGAAGGAAGGAAGGAAGGAAGGAAGGAAAGAAGAAAGAAAGAAAGAAAGAAAGGAAAGAAGAAAGAAAGAAAGAAAGAAAAGAAAGAAGAGAAAGAAAGAAAGAAAGAAAGAAAGAAAGAAAAAGAAAGAAAGAAAGAAAGAAAGAAAGAAAGAAAGAAAGAAAGAAAGAAAGAAAGAAAGAAAGAAAGAAAAGGCCTAGAACATCAGACTAACCATGGACATCAAGGACATTGCATTCAGCTAGATTGTTGCTGTGTCTTCAGCTGAATGATTTTCCCCCACTCCAAATGTCCTTCACCTGCCATGTAAATCTCATTTTGTTAACTTTTAGTTGGATTATAAGCATCTCATTTCAATTCAGTCTTGAATCTTATCTACCAGCCTGACCTGATCAGCCATAGTCTACTACAATTAGAATTTCTGTCCTCTATTTTTCTACAATATTTTGTCAAAACACTTTCCACACAAATTAAGTCTGATCTAACCAACTGGAAAAATATTAAATGCTCTTGGATGGGGCAAGCAAATATAATAAAGATGACAATACTACCTAAACTAAACTATTTATTTAGCGCTATAACAACAAAATTCATATGGAAAAACAAAAGGTCAAGAATTTCAAGGGAATTAATGGAAAAAAAATCAAATGAAGGTGGCCTAGCTGTACCAGATCTAAAATTATATTATAAAGCAGTGGTTACTAAAACCATCTGGTATTGGCTAAGAAATAGACTAGTTGATCAATGGAATAGGTTAGGTTCAAAGGACAAAACAGCCAATAACTTTAATACTCTAGTGTTTGACAAACCCAAAGACCCCAGTTTTGGGGATAAGAACACATTATTTGACAAAAATTGCTGGGAAAATTGGAAATTAGTATGGCAGAAATTAGGCATTGACCCACACTTAACACTGTACACCAAGATAAGGTCAAAATGGGTTCATGATCTAGGCATAAAGAATGAGATTATAAATAAATTGGAAGAGCATACAATATTTTGTCATTTTCAGAAATATTTGTTGCCTTCCCCCTTCTCCCTTTTCCCCTTAACACCCCCTTCCCTGTTTTTTCCTACACTAAGTTCTTTCCCAAGAGCTGCTCATGGCAATTCAAGATTGTCCAGTAAAAAAATTAAAGACCAATATCATTAATAAATGTTAATTTTTAAAAATTAGACAAATTGCTGTTAAAATGACTATGGTGATTTATCTACTAAATCATTCATTATGATCAAGTTAAATTTATATCAGGGATGCAAGTATGATTCAACATGATTATTTCAATAGTGAAAAAGAAAAAGCCTTTGACAAAACAGCATTTATACTAAAAACTTTACTAAGTATAAGCATAAAGGGACCTTTAGAAATATCATAAAAAGCATCTTTATAAAACCAAAAGCAAACAAGCATCATACATCAGCAATGGTGATGTATAGACAGGAGTAAAGCAAGGATGCACATCCTTCCCACTATTTTTTGATATAGTTCTGGAAATGCTATAAATAGAAGTAAAATGAAAAGGAAATGAAAGACCTAAAGATGGGTAGAGATAAAATATAATTTTTACAATTTACTAATAATATCCTTGGTAAATTCTGGAGAATTAGCAAAGATATTAATTGAGAAAATATCATCACCAAAATTTCAGGCTTTAAAAGTCAACTGCAATTCTATATAACAAATAAATGAACAGACTAATTAATTAATGGGAAGGGAAATCCATTCCAAATAATTACAAAATGTGTAAAGTATAAATCTACCAAAGCACATAAAAGACATGTATAGATTCAATTATAATACACTCCTTAAAAAACAAATTAAAGCAATTTAAATATGCTAGAAGCATATTCAATGGTCTGGGTGGACCATAGCAATATAATAAAAATGACTACTATCAAAATTAATTTATATTTCAAAATCTATTCTAATCTAATTATCAAAGGGATTTTTTATAGAACTTGAAAAAATAATAAAACTGATTGGGAAAAAACAAAGTATCTAGAATGTCAAAAAATTGATGAAAAGAAGCAGGAATGAAGGGAATTATAGTACTTCCAGATCTTAAACTATATTAAAGATCAGAAGTCATTAAAACCATGTGGAATTGATTAAAAAATAGGTAGAACAATAAAATGTATTAGAAAAGGGAGAATCAGAAACAATGAAACTCAATAACCCAAAGTTTAATGAAGAAGAAAATATAAATTATTTAGAAAAGAACTCCCTGTTTGATAAAAACAAACAAAAAACAAAACTACTAGGAAAACTATAAAGCAGTTTGATAGAAATTAGGTTTAGACCAATACCTTGCACTGTATCTACAACACATACTAAATAAACATGTGACCTTAATATAAAATATAAATATAAAACTAAAAGAGAATCAGACACTTGCCTCTTACAGCTATGAATAGGAGATTAACTCTCAACCAGACAAAGGAATATAGGCAATTGTTATGGTGGTGGTTCGGTTGTTTTACTTGTGTCTCTTTGTGACCCATTTAAAGTTTTCTTGGTAAAGTTATAGGAGTGGTCATCTTATAGATGAAGAAATTGCAGCAAACAGGATTAAGTGACTTCCCAGGGCCAGACAGCTAAATTCAGACTAGATTTGAACTCAGGAAGAAGAGGCTTTCTGCCTCCAGACCTGGCATTCTACTAAGCCACCTAGACTCTCATATAGAGGCAATTGCAATAGATGCAATAGATAAAATAAATAATTTTAATTATTTGAAATTGAAGCTTCTGTACAGATAACATTAATGCATTTTGGAGAATAAAGGAAGAATTCAAAAGGGAAAAAAAAATCTTTCAATCAAATTTCCCCATTTGGTATCCAAGCTATATAAACAATTGACAGTTGGACATTCACACTCATGCAACCAATAGCCATTTCCCAATAAATAAATGATGAAAGAATATGAACAAGTAACTCTCAAAAGAATTGCAAAATATTCACAGCCACATTAAAGAATACTCTAAATCAACTAATAAGAGAAAAAACAAAACAAACCTTTTTTTTTTTTAACCTTACACACTTCAAAAAGGCAAAAATGACTTTAAAAATGACAACAGGGTTGGAGGGATTGTGGAATGATAAGCATACAAATGCATTGTTTGTGGAGCTGCAGAATAGCACAACTATTTTGTAATGCAATTTGGTATTCAGCAAATGAAGGGACTAAAATGTTCATAGCCTTTCTAGATTCAATTATTGGGTTTATACTTTAAGATGACTGTTGATAAGAAGAAAATCCCTATATACACCAAAATATTTATAGCAATATTATAGTACATAAATGTAGTACATTACTGTAGTATAAGAAATAATGAATCTGATCATGGAAAGATCTAAATGAAATGATATAGAATGAAATGAGCAGAGGAAAAAAACCAACATATGCAATGTTTACAACAATGGAAAGAACTACAGATACCCACAAATAAAAAAAAAGTTACAAAATTATAAAGAACAAAGTTGTGTCAAAAGAAAATATGAAAAGATTCTCCCAACTCCTCTGTTGGAGGAAGTGGGAGGTCCACAGGTAGTGTACATTGTATATGTTCTCAGACTTTCTTTGTAATGTATTTATCAGTTGTGTTGATATTTTCTTTTTGTTTTTCTTTATTTTTTAAAACTACTATTTGGTATATAAAATGGCTGGCTTGGAAGGCAAGAATGCTGGGATAAAACCATGATGACATAAAAAAAAAGACTTCAATAAAAACTTATTTAACAAACAATATAACTTAGGTGATCAGTCATATATCCCTCATAGTACACAGCACAGCATAGTTTGGTTTTCGGAAATATTTGTTCAATGAGTAATATTGAATAAGTTTCTATAGCAATGGATATGTCAAATTACTTAAGCCCTCAGATAAGCAAAATAATTAATTTTTAAAATGAATATGTTTCTGAAACATTCAAATCCTTAGAATTCTTTTTATTCATTTTATGAAATATAGAAAACCAATCTCTGTTTTCTCAAGTTTATTATTTGCCTTAGCTTAAACCTCTCTAGAGAAGAATATAAATATTCACCTCTTTCTTTACACAGGCTGAGGGACTATGGTTGTGGAACACTACATGTATTATATTGTTAGATTCAGTGGATGTGTTGATTGGTTTTACTGAACTGATTTCCCTCTTTTTTTTTGTTCATTATAAGGAATGGCCCTCTGTGTGGGAGAGGTAGGAGGTTGCATTTTGTTTTCTTACTCATTTACTTTCTTTTTTTGATCTGATTTCTCTTGTTTAGCAAGAGAATTGTATAAATATGTTTATATATATTGGATTTAACATATATTTTAACATGTTTAACATATATTGAATTGCTTCCCTTCTAGAGGAGGGGATGAGGGAAGGAAGAGAAAATCTGAAACAAGGCTAAGAAAATGAAGATGAAGTTAAGAGTTCAATAAACTTTTAGAAAAATAAATGATAAAAGGCAGAATCTTGCCGGAACTCTGTCAAATTCCCTACCAGCAACTTTAAAATAACCCCTCAAAAAGAATTCTGGAGTGGCAAAACCAACTAAAGAATAAAGCACCAGACAACACAGGAGGTTGGTAAGAAAGGTCTGTCTCACTAAGGTCCTCCTACAGCAGAGGTCATATCCCAGTAAGTCTGCAGCAAGTGTTAGGGACAACTGCATCAGCAGCAGAGTTTTCCAGAGCTCTCATTCTACAGACAGGTAAAGGGGTTGGACAATTAGTCAGAAGGAGATTACAAGGACCCTTTTGATGGGTTTGGGGCTTTGTTGCATTGACTACATATATTTCTGGGACACAATCCTAGGAAGAGGAAGAGAAATACTGGCAGACTAAAGCATGGGGAACTGCAGGCTTTGGGGCCTCTAATCAAAGTTCCAAAGGGACAAAAAGGCTTGGGGTCATTCACAGACCAGAGTACAGACCAGGAAAGCAGTGACATATCTCTTATATCATACCTCCTTTGGAAGCACCAAAAACTTACAGACCCCAAGACTAGTGTTGAAAGCAACAAGAAAAATGTAAAGCTTGGGACAGTGTGCCCTCCATCCCAGAAACAGAGCCCAACTTTAACATAAAGTTAAAAGTCAAGAAGTAGGCTAGAAAAATGAGCAAACAACAACAAAGACCATAAAACTGATAATAAAAAAGAAAATCAAAACACAAATTCAGAGGATAGCAAAGTCAAAAACAGCTACGTCCAAAGCCTCAAAGAAAATTAGGAATTGGTTTTAGGGTAAAAAAGAAAAAAAAAAGAATTCCTAGAAGAGTTCCAAAAAAGGATTTAAAAAATCAAATAGGAGAAGAGGAGAAATTGGGAAAAGAAATTACAGAGAGGCAAGAAAATCATGAAAAAAGAGTCAACAGCTTGGTAAAAGAGGCACAAGTGCACACACAGACACCCCATTGAATAAAATACCTTTAAAAAAAACAATAAACAATATGGTAAAAGTGGCACAAAAATCCAATGAATAACTTAAAAAGTAAAATTGGCCAAATGAAAATAAAGATATAAAAGCTCATTGGAGAAAATAATACCTTAAGAATTAGAATTGAGCAAGTAGAAGCTAATGATTCCATGAAACATCAAGAAGTAATAAAACAAAATCTAAACAATGAAAAAATAGAAGAAAAAGTGAAATCTCTCCTTGAAAAAAACAATGACCTGGAAGAAGATTAAGTAGAGAGACTTTAATTAGTACTAGATTACCTGGAAGCCATAATCAAAAAAAAAAAAAAGAGAGAGAGAGAGCCTAGAACTAGAAGGTAAAATAGAAAATGAAAAAATCCACTGATCTCTTCTGAAAGGGATCTCAGTACAAACACTCCTAAGAATATTATAGCCAAATTCCAGAGCTCCCATGTTAAGGAAAAAATACTGTAAACAGTCAGAAAGAAATGATTTGAATATCATGGAGCTACAGTCAGGATAACACAAGATTTAGTAGCTTCAATGTTAAAGAATTAGAGAAGTGCTTGCTTCAGCAGCACATTTACTAAAGAATTAGAGAGTTTGCAATATGATATTCTAGGTGGCAAAGGAGGGAGGATTATAAACAAGAATCACCTACCCAGCAAAAATGAGTATAATCCATAATCCTTCAGGGGAATAATGGATATTCAGTGAAATAGAGTACTTTTCAAGCATTCTTGATGAAAAGACTAGAACTGAATAGAAAATTTGACTTTCAGATATAAGAGAGACATAAAAAAGTAAACAAAAAAGAGAAATCATAAGGGATTCAATAAGGCTAAATTGTTTGCATTCCTAAATGGGGAGAGGATGCTTGTAATTTCTAAGAACTTACTTGTTATTAGGGCATAAAGGGCATGGGTGTGAGTTGAATATGATAGGATAATCATGTAAAAAAGAAAATTAAAGGGTGAGAAAGAGGGATCTACTGGAAGAAAGAGGAAGTGAGTGAAAGAATGGGATAAATTATCTCACATAAAAGAGATAGAAAAGAGCTTTTACAATGGTGGGGAAGATGTGGGAGATAGGAAGGGGGGAAAGTTCATGAATCTTCCTCTCACTGGATTTGTCTCAAAGAGGGGACACATTCACAATCAGTTTGGTATTGAAATCTATCTAACTATAGAGGAGAGTAAGAGAGGGAAGGAATTAGAGAAGTGGGGTGGAGTAGATTGGGGATGATGACAAAAACAAAACACTTTTGAGAATGGACAGGGTAAAAGGAGAGAGTAAATAGAATAAACAGGGAGAAAAACAGGATAGAGGGAAATACAGTGGAAAAACCTTTTACAGAAAGTATAACTGAGAAAGAAAGGTCTCATTTTTTTTTTGCACACTCTGAAATTTTCTTTTCTTTTTCTTTTTTTTAAAATAAAGCTTTTTATGCACAGATAATTTGACATTAACCCTTGCATAGTCTTGTTTCAGATTTTCTCTTCCTTCCCTCATCCCCTCCCCTGGATGGCAAGCAATTTAATATATGTTTAACATGTTAAAATATGTTAAATCCAATATATATAAACATATTTATGCAATTCTCTTGCTGAACAAGAGAAATCAGATCAAAAAAAGAAAGTAAATGAGTAAGAAAACAAAATGCAAGCAAACAACAAAAAGTCAGAATGTTATGTTGGAAAGCAGTTCTCAAAATCCTCTCTATGGTATAGATGGCTCTCTTCATCACACAAGATCATTGGAATGGGCATCAATTATCTCATTGTTGGAAAGAGTCACCACGTTTTTGTGTGTATGAGGCAATTGAGATTAAGTGACTTGCCCAAGGTCACACAGCTAGGAAGTATTAAGTATCTGACACAAAGAAAGAAAAAAAAATTGGACCAATTCAAAGTTCTACCAACAATGCAATTTCCCCCCACAGTCTCTCATATGAGATAGCAAATGGTAGGTGCTTAAAAATATTCTTTCTTCTCCCTCTCCAATGTTTGTCATTTTCCTTTTTTGTCCATTTTGCAAATCTAATAGTTATAAGGTGAAACTTCAAAGTAATTAATTTGTTTTTCTCTAATTATTAGTTATTTGAAACATTTTTCATATGCTTAGCTTAGATTTCTTCACAAGAGAATTACCTGTTCATGTCTTTTGAGAATTTATTCTTATTCTTATAATTTTGCCTCAGTTCCTTATGTAGCATAGAAATTGTACCATTATAAGAGGAATGATTCAAGAATTAATTCCTAGTTTACGGTTTCCTTTCTAATCTTGGTTGTATTCGATTTTTTGGCACAAAATTTTTTAAATTTTATGTAATAAAAATTCTTTCTATTTTATCTTTTGTTATCCTCTATATTCCTTATTTGATAATGAAGCTCTTTCTCTATCCATGGGTCTAAAAGATTATTTGTTCCTTGCTCCTATAATTGGTATGTGAATTTACCTTTTATATAAGTCACTTAAAGCTTATCTTGATATATAGTGTGAATGCTAGGCTTAATCTAATTGCTGCCAAACTGTTATCAAGTTTTCCTCTGTTTTTGTCAAAATAGGATTACTTATCCCACTAAAATGAGTCATTCAGTTGATAAACATTAAGCACCTACTATGTGCTAGGCACTGTGCTAACTACTGGGAATATAAATATGAAAAACAAATTGTTCTTGCTCTCAAAAAGCTTAGAGTTTAACAGGAGGAAGGCAGCATACAAAAGGAAATTTAAAAGGGAGTAGATGGTAGGAAGAGGAAAGGTCTTTGGAAGGAGGCATGATGAAGATGTCAAAATAGTTCTGTCAGGTGAAAAATGAAGGAATGAAATTTTTGGTTTTATCTAATACTAAACTACAAGGTTTTTTTGCTTCTACACATCCAATCTGTTCCACTGATTGATCTATTTTTATGATTAGCACTAAATTGTTGTGTGCAAAGCACTTTACAAACTTATCTCATTTGGCTCTAACAAAAACTCTGTGAGTTAAGTAATGCTGGAGAAACTGAGGCAAGATAGAGATTAGAGAATTTTTAGTATTTTATTTGAGAGGGAGAGATTGTACTGGGGGCATGTTGACCCCAGGGCTGATGTCTCAAAACATCCAGCAATGAATGTGAGTTCTCAATAACATATATGTGGTTCTAAGCTCAAGTAGACAAAGTGGGGTTGGAGTTTAAACTCTGGTGAGTGGGAATCTCCAGGCAGGGATCATCAATCCGGTTCTGAAAGGTTGGGGGGTAGGACCATAAATTTTTTACAAACTAGGAAGACTTAGGAGGTGTCCAACGAGAGCCAGGAAGTCTGAAACTTAGAGCTATAGATAATGTCAATTAGGTATGAGATAGGATATCTGGAGTCTTAGCTTTTGGAATGCCAGCTCTCCACAGCTCTAATTATCCAAGTTCTAATGAGCAGAAAAGGGGGATTGCAACCAGGGGGATTGAGGCAGAACAAGTGGGGAAATTGAGACAGGACAATTCAGGGAAACTGAGGCAGAACAATTTGGGGAAATTGAGACAGGACAATTTAGGGAAACTGGAGGCAGGACAATTTAGGGAAATTGAGACAAGACAATTTGGGGAAACTGAAGCAGGACAATAAAAGGGAACTGTGACACAAGTGCTATTTGTATCCTTATTTTGCAGATGAAGAAAAAGAGACTGAAAACCTAAAGGAATTGCCCAGTCACATATCTAATAGGTGTTTGAGGTTTGATTCATATACTGACTCTGTATACTAGCAAATTATGGAGTAAATCATCCAATTGCCTCTAGGGCACTGGAGACTCATCTTTGATGATTACTGTTATTATTGTTATGTTTTAATACTTCTTGGATTCCAACATAGACCTTGGGGCTGTTATCTCTCAGTCTTTCTACTTAACTATACTGCTTCCTTTTTGGGTTATAAATATTCCTGAGTACATGTTTTTGTGGCCTCTCTTGTGCCAAAGTCATTGTTAGCAATATCCTGAAGCCCAAGTATAACTGGCATGTATCTTTCCATCATCTACAATTTTACATTTTCTGAAAGTATAATATTCCACGATCAGCAATTGTCACTGGAAGAACAATGAATTTAAGAAAATATACTTTCATACTATGGGAGTGGTTTGGGATTGTTGAAAACACTTCACAATTCTGCAAATGAGAGTCACACATGATGGCTTTTCATATTTAAATGTTTCCTTGGTTTTGTATGTGTATGTGTGTGTATGTGAGTGTGTGTGAAAGAGAGACAAAGAGAGAAAGAGAGACAGAGAGAAAGAGAGAGAGAGAGAGAGACAGAGAGAGAGAGAGAGAGAGAGAGTAAGAGAGAGAGAAATCTTGGTAACAAATATTCTTCATCCATTCTGTTTTTTCCAAAGTGAATGGATATGGATATGCTATTTTTTCTGAGTAATTATGGAGTGATTAAGAAGGTCTCATCAATATTTTGGGATATGTTGAATGAATGCACTATTATCTGTAAGTAGGATTATTTGGAAATCTATTTATAGCTGAATCTAATGGCTTTTTCTCTCTCACATTTCCTGATATTTCAACTATATTTGACAACTGTCAACTTTTCCATTTTTTGACTTACATGATGTTAATCTTGGTTCTCTCTCTCTCTTTTTTAATCCTTTCTAGCTTCTTTTATTTTCCCTGTGATTAAATATGAAAATTAATGAGATTTAGTATGAAATCCTCAGCTTTCTCTATTTTTATTCCTTCTTGAAATATATCTATTTTCGGGGGGAGACTAACTAACCATCATTCCTTCATTGTAAAGGACAATCCCCCCCCATAAAGGTTTCCCTCCGAGTTGTGAAAAAAAAAAAAAGAAATATATCTATTTCTATTTATGAAGATTCATTCCATCAACAAATTTTGTTTAAAAAATCATTTTTACCAGAAGTTAAAGATGCATAGGAGACAATAATATATTTACTAAAATTATAAGATCATACATTTGAAGCTAGAAGGGATCTTTGAGGAGTAGAGCCAAGATGGCAGAGAGTAGACAGAACATTGCCTGACTTCTTCTTGGCTTCCCTTAGCATCAACAGTAGATCAAGCCTCTGAATGGATTTTGGAGTTATTCATATTCATATATGTATTCATATATTCACAGATATTCATAGTGTAATAATTTTCCGGCTTAATATATCTTGAAAGGACATCAGGAAAGGTCTGTATCATCTGGGTAGGGGGGAATGTGGCCCAACGCAGGCAGAGCATGGGGAGGTCTGGGAATCTAGCTGAGGCTTTCAGCCAAAATCCAGCAGTGTTGATTCTTCTGTCCTGATTCAGAAGGTCAGATTAGCAGTGAGACCTCCAGTTCAACAACAGAAGGCAAGTTGTGAGCCCTTAAACTTCCGCTAATAGGCAAGATTTAGCCAGACCACTCAACACAGTGAGGAAGTCTATAGCACTGGCCCCTGTCACCCTGCAAAAGAAGCTCGGGACAATCTCCTCTATTCCCTAAGGGATCTCAACCTTTAAAAATGAACAAAAAAAGCAAAAAGATCTCTGACCATAGAGAGCTACTACAAAGACAGGGAAGACCAGAATAGAAACCTAGGATAGTTCAGCAAAGGTAGAATGCCTGAAAATGAAGCCTCAAAGAGGGGTATGAACTAGTCTCCAGTTCAAAAGACTTTTGGAAGGGTTCAAAAGGGAACTTAAAAGAAATAAAAGAAAAATGGGGAAAAGACATGAGAGCACTGCAGGAGAGTTATGAAAGTTTTGAGAAAAAAGCTAATACATTGGAAAAGGAAGCACAGAAATTTACTGAAGAAACCAACTTCTTAAAAAATAGAATTGGTGAAATGGAAAAGAAATTCACTGAACAAAACGACTCCTTTAAAAGTATAATTGGTCAAATGTAAAAGGAGTCAAATAAAGCTCACTGAAGAAAATAACTCACTAACAATTAGAATTGGACAAATGGAAATGAATGAGTCAAACTAAAATCAAGAATCAAACAAAATTTTTTAAAAATGAAAAAATAGAAGAAAATGTAAAATATCTTACTGGAAAAACAACTGGCCTAGAAAACAGATCCAGGAGGGTCCATGACCTAGGCATAAACAACGAAATTATAAATAAATTAGAGGAACATAGGATAGTTTATCTCTCAGACTTGTGGGGGAGAAAGAAATTTGTGACCAAAGATTAACTAGAGACCATTACTGATCACAAAATAGAAAATTTTGATTATATCAAATTAAAAAGCCTTTGTACAAACAGAATGAATGCAAACAAGATTAGTAGGGAAGCAACAAACTGGGAAAACATCTTTATAATTAAAGGTTCTGATAAAGGCCTCATTTCCAAAATATATAGAGAACTGACTCAAATTTATAAAAAATCAAGCCATTCTCCAATTGATAAATGGTCAAAGGATATGAACAGACAATTTTCAGATGATGAAATTGAAACTATTACCACTCACATGAAAGAGTGTTCCAAATCACTATTGATCAGAGAAATGCAAATTAAGACAACTCTGAGATATCACTACACACCTGTCAGATTGGCTAAGATGACAGGAAAAAATAATGATGAATGTTGGAGGGGATGCGGGAAAACGGGGACACTGATGCATTGTTGGTGGAGTTGTGAACGAATCCAACCATTCTGGAGAGCAATCTGGAATTATGCCCAAAAAGTTATCAAACTGTGCATATCCTTTGATCCAGCAGTGTTTCTATTGGGCTTATACCCCAAAGAGATACTAAAAAAGGGAAAGGGGCCTGTATGTGCCAAAATGTTTGTAGCAGCCCTGTTTGTAGTGTCTAGAAACTGGAAAATGAATGGATGCCCATCAATTGGAGAATGGCTGGGTAAATTGTGGTATATGAATGTTATGGAATATGATTGCTCTGTAAGGAATGACCAGCAGGATGAATACAGAGAGGCTTGGAGAGACCTACATGGACTGATGCTGAGTGAGATGAGCAGAACCAGGAGATCATTATACACTTCGACAACGATATTGTATGAGGATGTATTCTGATGGAAGTGGATTTCTCTGACAAAGAGACTTAACTGAGTTTCATTGGATAATGATGGACAGAAACAGCTACACCCAAAGAAGGAACACTGGGAAACGAATGTGAACTATTTGCATTTTTGATTTTCTTCCCGAGTTATTTTTACCTTCTGAATCCAATTCTCCCTGTGCAGCGGGAGAACTGTTCGGTTCTGCAAATATATATTGTATCTAGGATATACTGCAACATATCTAACATATATAGGACTGCTTGCCATCTTGGGGGGGGGGGGTGGAGGAAGGGAGGGGAAAAAACGAAACATAAGCCAGTGCAAGGGATAATGTTGTAAAAAATTACCCTGGCATGGATTCTATCAATACAAAGTTATTATTAAATAAAATAAAATTAAAATAAAAAAAAAAAAAGAAAACAGATCCAGGAGAGAGAATCTACGAATTCTTGAACTTCCTAAAACCGATAATGAAAAAAAAAGCATAGACAACATCTTTCAAGAAATTATGCCCTCATATCCTGAAAGTGTGTGTTTCTTGATTTTAAACATGAAGTAATTGGTTCCTAGAATTCAGTGGATTCTTTTACAAAATTACTGCTTCAGGTATGCAATTTATTCTCAAAAAAAAAAAAAAAAAAAGATAGCAAAATACTTTTCCTAAAGCAGGGATATCCATCTTATTTCCTGGGTTCCAGAAGTTTAGTTTCTGCTTGGCTATGAGATAAAATAAAAATTCCTCAGCCCTCCAGAGTCCAAATTGAGCCTTAGAAGAAAGGCAAGAATTCCCAATTTAATAAGAGAACTAAGCAAACAAATATATAAGAGCAAGATAAATATTTATACAGCATAATTAGGAAATAATTAACAGAAGCAAGGTATTGGGATTAAAAAGGGTTAGGGAAGGCTTCTTATAGAAGGTATGCTTTTAGCCTGGACTCAAAGGAAGCCAGAGAAAATGCCTAGAGGTGAGATTATGTTTTTCATGGAATAGCCAGGAGACCATTATCATTGGATTAAGTGTTGGGGACTAAGAGGAAAAGATTGGAAGAATCTTCAAAAGCCAACTTTTGAAGGATTTTGAACATAAGAGGATTTTTAAAAAATTTGATGCTGAAGGCAATAGGGAACCACTTGAATTTGAATAGGGAGGTAACATGATCAGATCTATATTGTAGGAAAATCATTTTGGTGACTGAATGGAGGGTGGATTGAATTAGAAAGAGACTTGAGGCAAGCAACCTATTGCAAAAATCCAGGCATGAGGTGATGAGAACCAGGGTGGTGGCAATATTAGGGACTGAAAGCAAAATAATGAGATTTCAAAGATGAAATCAAAAGATTATCATCTAAAACAATACTTTGCAATTCAACCTAACAAGCAGTGAATATTCAATCAATCTTAATTATCTTTTATTAAGTGCCTCCTAATGAGTAGTCTTGGAACTAAGCTACAAAGTCTTGGAACTAAGATACAAAGACAAAATTGAAACTGTTCTGTCCTCAAGAAATTTATATTCAATTAGGGCAATCAATATGTAAATAAATAAATAAATAAATAAATAAATAAATAAATAAGGTGTTCCAAAAGTCTTAGCACAGCAAAATTTTAATAAGAACAACAAGCTTTGAATGTCACTAAGACTTTTTATATCAAATGCCAGCCTTTTCCAAAGAGTCTGTAGAAACAATTCTTGTATTTTTCAGAGATCATAAGACATTAAAAAAGTGGCAATTTATCTATCATTTTAGGGAGTCAAAGAGTGACAGCTTGAGAGAAAATAAATAAAAAGGATGTCAAAGGCCAAAAAGTAGAATCGACCCCAATTCTCACTCTCCAGATATGAGTATGGTTCCAAGGAATAGGCTCTAGCCACAGGCTACTACTCAAAAACGCTCCTAGGAAAACTCTGATATGTATGTATCAGTTGATCCCAAACTTTATATACTTGATCAGTTTTCACTTTGTTACAGCTCAGAATTCCCAAAGTAAAGCAATCCACTAGCATCAGTCTTCTGAATAACAAGGAAGAACAATCAGCCTGTAACAGAGTCCTATATAACTCACTGATACCTCCCTGAGCCTCCGTTAGTGTTCTTCCCATTTACCCATAATTAAACACCATGACATTATTAAATTTAAAAAATTTAAAAAATAACCAATAAGATAAAAACAGTGACAATCAAGTCATTTCCTCAATTTAAGGCAAGAGCACGAATAATCATAAAATTTACCCAAAAGATGACAAAAATAGTATTAATCATAACATATTTTGTCAGTCAGCTGGCATTTATTAAAGCAAAAGTTAGAGACTATATTAAATTCTAAGATTACAAAGAAAGGCAAACAGTCTCTACTCTTAAAAAATTTATAGTCTAATAGGGAAGACACCATACAAATGACTATGTACAAACCCGGGGATTTTTTTAGGGAGTTGATTAATAGCTCTATTTCTTTTTCTGAAATGGGACTATTTAAGCAATTTACTTCCTCCTCTAATAATCTGGGAAGCCTATATTTTTGGAGGTAGTCATCCATTTCGCTTAGGTTATCAAATTTATTGGCATAAAGTTGGGCAAAGTAACCCCTTATTATTTCTTTAATTTCCTCTTCATCAGTGGAAAGTTCTCCTTTTTCATTTTTAAGACTGCTAATTTGATTTCCCTCTCTCCTTTTTCTAATCAGATTTACCAAAGGTTTATCAATTTTATTGTTTTTTTCATAAAACCAACTTAGTTTTATTTATTAGTTCAATAGTTTTTTTTTTACTTTCTATATTATTAATTTCTCCTTTTAATTTTAGAATTTCAAGTTTAGTAATTGATTTGGGGCTTTTAATTTGGTCTTTTTCTAACTTTTTAAGTTGCAGGCTCAATTCATTGATCTTCTCTTTTTCTATTTTATTCAAGTAAGCCTCTAAGGATATAAAATTTCCCCTTATTACTGCTTTAGCTGCAGACTATGTACAAACAAGATATATACTGGGATAAATTGGGAGTAGTCTCAGAGGAGGGACTCAAGATTAAGAGGGTTAAGAAAGGCTTCTTATAGAAGATGGAACTTTAGCTGATGCTAAGGAGGCAGAGGAGAAAAGAAAAACTATTCAAGGCATGGAGGGTAGCCAGTGAAAATGCCCAGAACCTGGAGACAGAAGGTAGTGTATGAAGAACAGAAGGTCAGTGTTCCTGGATTGCAGAGTATGTGGGACTGAGAAAGGTGTAAGAATACTGGAAAGGCAGAAAGGCACCAGATTATGAGGAACTTGGAAAGTGAAAGATTTTATGTTTGTCCCCAGAGGTAATAGAGAGCCATTGAAATTTACTGAGTAGAGATACTGAATAGATGATCAGAGCTGCATTTTAGGAAGATCAACTTGATAAATAAGTGGAGGATGAGTTGGGATGACCAACCAGCAGATTATTGCCATAGTCCAGTTGTGTCATGATTAGTGCCTGCCTAAGAGTAATGGTGGGGTAAGAGGAAAGAAGGGCATATTGATGAGAAAATTATGAAGGCAAAATTGACAAGTCTTGCCAATAAAATAGATATGGGGAGAGAACGAGAGTGAGAATTTATGACTGATGCATTATGGGCCTAAATGACTGAGGAGGCCTCAATAGTAATAGCAAAATCAAAAAGAGAGAGTTTTCTCAAATTTGCTAAAGTGACAGGAAAAGATAATGATGAATGTTGGACAGGATGTGGGAAAACTGAGACACTAATACATTGTTAGTGGAACTGTGAACTGATTCAATCATTCTGGAGAGCAATTTGGAACTATGCCCAAAGGGCTATCAAACTGTGCATACCCTTTGATCCATTGGGTCTGTATCCCAAAGAGATCATAAAAAAGGGAAAAGGACCCACATATGCAAAAATGTTTGTGGCAGCCCTTTTTGTAGTGGCAAGAAAGTGGAAGTTGAATGGATGCCCATCAATTAGAGAATGGCTGAATAAATTATGATAAATGAATGTTATGGAATACTATTGTTCTGTAAGAAATAATTAAGAGGATTGTAAGATCTGGGCTAGCACCCTGGAGGCCTCAGGATCAGCTGGAGTCAAGATAAGAAAAAGTCCTTGGTCTTTAGGGTGAGAAGTGAAGGAGACAAACTGCCACAAGCTCTCCACCAACCTCCCTTCTCCTGGTCCTCCTGCAAAGTGAGTCTGGCTTGTCTCACTCTACCCTCTAATCCCTCCTAAGATAATATACCAAATATCAAGCCAGCACAGAATAGTGAGAAGGGCCATTTTTCTAAACATTTGCTAATAGAGTTATTGTCCAATAGGTAATTAGCCTTAAGTGCTTGGTTGTCTGATTCAAGCACACCTTTTAAGAGTTTCAGCCTTTTACAGAGGACAATTTAAGAAAGACCTGGAGAGACCTACATGACCTGATACTAAGTGAAATGAGCAGAACCAGGAGATCATTGTACACAGCAACAGCAAGATTATACAACAATCAATTCTGATGGACTTGACTCTTTTCATCAGTGAGGTGATTCAGGTCAATTCCAGCGATCTTGTGATGAAGAGAATCATCTGTAACCAGAAAGAGGACTGTGAGAACTGAATGTGGATCACAACATTGGATTTTTACTCTTATTGTTGTTTACTTGCATTTTGTTTTCTTTCTCATTCTTTTTCCTTTGAGATTTTATTTTTCTTGTGTAACATGATATTTGTGGAAATCTGTATAGAGGAATTGCACATGTTTAATATGTACTGGATCACTTGTTGATGGGAAAGGGAGGGAAAAAATTAGAACACTGGGTTTTGAAAGGGTGAATATCAAAGATTATCTGTATATATATTTTGAAAATAAAAGGCTATAATTAAAAAAACAAAACAAAAAGGAGAGTTTTTGGAAAAGATAATGAGTTCCGTTTTGGATATGTTAAACTTCAAATGTCTATAGGACACTGAGTTTGAGTTGTCTAGTAGTGAGTTTTAAATGTGAGATTGGAAGTTAGTGCTAGATAAGTAGATCTGAGAGTTTTCTGCACAGAGAAGATAATTGAAACCAAAGTAGTTAATGGGTTAATTTGAAATAGTATAGCAGGAGAAAAGAGTCTAAGACAGACTTGAGGGACACCTTAGTTGGTGTGATATGGATAAAGAAACTATCAGCAATCAGACTGGTAGGAGAGCAGAAGAGAGCAATATTAAAAGACTCTAAAGAGGACATACTGTCAAGGAGAAAAGGATTATGGAGCTGTATGAAAAGGCTGCAGAGAGGTCAAGAAGGATGAGAATTGAGAAAAAAAACCATTAGCCTATGGTAATAGTCTATAATAAATGTAATAAATAGATAAATAATAAAGATACTGAAGAGGGCACTTTCAGGTAACTCATGAGGTTGACAGAGACTGAATTTTAAAAAAAATGGAAAAATCTATTGTAGACAGCTTTCTCAAGGAGTTTGGACACTAACAGGACACAGGAAAATTTGAACAAAAATGGATGGATCAAGTATGGGCCTTTTGTGGATGGGAATCACAGGGGTTCTCAAATTCCGGCCGTGTACCAGATGCAGCAGCTGAGGACATTTATTCCCCTCACTCAAGGCTATGAAGTTTCTTTATTTAAAGGCCCACAAAACAAAGTTTTTGTTTTTACTATAGTCCGATCCTTCAACAGTCTGAGGGACAGTGAACTGGCCGCCTATTTAAAAAGTTTGAGGACCCCTGGAGAGTGTCACCTGAACTGGCCTCTAACCTGTGGATGGCCAAAACCATCCAAAGCAGACAGGATAGTCAGGACACAAACAGAAGTTTAACTAATTTCATTGAGGAAAATGGCATGTGCAAATAGAAACAAACACCTCCTTCTAAGGAGGGTTTAACATGCTAGAGCACAGGCTTGTCTTATATGCCACAAGTTGGCTGAATTATGACAATCATTTTCTTTTTTTTTTTTCTTTTAAATAACTTTTTATTGACAGAACCCAGGGTAATTTTTTACAGCATTATCCCTTGCACTCACTTCTGTTCCGATTTTTCTCCTCCCTCTCTCCACCCCCTCCCTCAGATGGCAAACAGTCTTATACATGTTAAATAGGTTACAGTATATCTTAGATACAATATATGTGTGCAGAACCGAACAGTTCTCTTGTTGCACAGGGAGAACAGGATTCAGAAGGTATAAATAACCCGGGAAGAAAAACAAAAATGCAAGCAGTTTATATTCATTTGCCAATGTTCTTTCTTTAGGTGTAGCTGCTTCTGTCCATCCTTGATCAATTGAAACTGAATTAGATCTCTTTATCGAAGAAATCCACTTCCATCAGAATACATTCTCATACAGTATCGTTGTTGAGATATATAATGATCTCCTGGTTCTGCTATGACAATCATTTTCAAGTCTTGAGCTCCCACAGCCCTTTGGGAACAGTATTGTCGCAAATCTTGGGAATCATATCCCCTGTGAAGCACAGAACCAGAATTTTGTAACAGGAAGCTGATAGTGACAAGAAGCAAGGATTGTGAATATGTGATGGATCACCCTGGGAAATAGGGGAAGCAAAAACCTTTAGTGAACACCTGGTATTGATCCAAGCAATACACTTTGGCAGAAGATGATTTCATCCTGTATGCAAAGGGTTATTGTTTTGTCAAACTCAGGACACATCTTGCTTGCTGGATTTTAGCTCTGGGAAACAGAGTGTCTCCAAAATATTTTGACAGTAGGCAGTTGGGAAGAAATCAATAGAAAGGAAGCAATTAGGAGTAGGTAGGTTGGAGTCAGGAAGATCTAAGTTCAAATCCATTCTCTGACACTAACTCTGTGATCCTGGGCAAATCATTTAACCCTGATTGCCTTTAAAAAACAGATAGCAATTGAAGATGGCTGTTGCTAGCAGGGGAAATCTGCTGAAGCAGATGTAATGGAATGAGATCCTTTGTATAGAGGGGCCAAGGGGCAGCTGGATAGTTTACCAGCCCTGATGTCAGGAGGACTGGAATTCAAATGTGACCTAGACATTTAATACTTCCTAGCTGTGGGACCCTGGGCAAGGTACTTAACCCCAAATGCCTCAGAACAACAACAACAAAAAAAGTATAGAGGGGCCAGCTCCTACAACCTGGGTCACACTCCCTCACCAAAGCATTCATTGCCCATGTGGGCATATATAGACATTTAGTAGGGAGATACCTAAATAGGAAAACACATGTTCCTAGGGCAGATTAGAATTCTATTGCAGGCCTTATATTTGCTACCTTCAAGGACAATTTGTATCCCCAAAACTTCTTTTCTTCCCATCCTTACCACCTGGTTTTGGGCAAAGATGATGCTCTTGCTCACAAGCAAACCGGGCAGTGAGAGCCCAGTACCCTAGAAGGACACTGAAAAAAGGGGTTAGAATCTTTCCCAGATGAGAACTCTCCATAGAGAAGCAAATATGGATTCTGTTTTGTCCTAATAGCTGCAAAACAGATTTAGAACAGGTCTGGCCTGGTCTGTTTCTCCTTCTCAAACCATAAAGCTTATTCTCCTTGGTGGTCCTAACGAGCAACAGCTCTAGTTGCCCTTCATTGGGCAGTAGGAGTCATGTCTCAGTCAATAGATTTCCATCAGTTAGGCTTTCTTCAGACAATGAACAAAGCAAGGGTCAGCTATCTTAACTGGAAACTTTTTATGCCTTCTGGGTACAGCTGGCTTTGACTCCAATGCTTAATCTTCTTACCTTCTTTTTGCCTTATTTTATAACTTTCCCCCCAAACTTCTCTGGTTCTGGTTTTAACGGCCATTAATCTCTCTGATCAGATCTTCCAAATGGTGACTCACCTTTATTTCATTAGGTCTTAATGCCAAAAATTCTGTCAAGTATGAACTCAATAATCCTTATATAAATCTCCCGCAATTAGTTAAAAATGTCAAAACTATGAAGCAGAGCTCCTTGGACTTAGTTTATTTGAAATATTTTCTTAAATGTTTTCCTTGTTCAGTGCTGACCCCTTTTGGGGTATTCTTGGCAAAGATACTGGAGTGGTATGCCATTTCCTTCTGCAGCTTATTTATAGCTGAGGAAATTGAGGTATATAGAGTTAATTGACTTGCTCAGGTGGACACAGCTAGTGTCTGAGACTATATTTGAATTTAGGAACATGAATCTTTTTGATTCAAGAATTAGAGCCACTGCTTTCAGGAAATGTTTTCTCCAATTTATTGTCAATTTAATAAATTAACATGCAGGGGTAGCTCAGAGTTAACTAGTTAATAGGATAAAATATTTGTTAAGAATTGACTGTGAAATGGCTTTCTTCAACAATGAGATGATTCAGGTCAATCAGCACCCAGAGAGAGGACAGTGGGAAATGAATGTAGATCATAAAATGATGTTTTAACTCTTATTGTTTGCTTGCATTTTGTCTTCTTATTGTTTTCCTTTTTGATGTTTTTTTCTTGTGCAGCATATTTGTGGAAATATGTATAGAAGAGTTACAAAAAGAAATTCCATTTAAAGTAACTACTGTAGATTGTATAAAATATTTAGAATCTATCTGCCAAGGGAAAATCAGAAACTTTATGAGCAAAACTACAAAACACTTTCCACACAAATTAAGTCTGATCTAACCAACTGGAAAAATATTAAATGCTCTTGGATTGGGCGAGCAAATATAATAAAGATGACAATACTACCTAAATTAATCTATTTATTTAGCGCTATACCAATCAAACTCCCAAAAAACTACTTTGATAAACTAGAAAAAATAACAACAAAGTTCACATGGAAAAACAAAAGGTCAAGAATTTCAAGGGAATTAATGAAAAAAAAAAATCAAATGAAGGTGGCCTAGCTGTACCAGATCTAAAATTATATTATAAAGCAGCAGTTACTAAAACCATCTGGTATTGGCTAAGAAGTAGACTAGTTGATCAATGGAATAGGTTAGGTTCAAAGGACAAAACAGCCAATAACTTTAATAATATAGTGTTTGACAAACCCAAAGACCCCAGTTTCTGGGATAAGAATGCACTATTTGACAAAAATTGCTGGGGAAATTGGAAATTAGTATGGCAGAAACTAGGCATTGACCCACACTTAACACCGTATACCAAGATAAGGTCAAAATGGGTTCATGACCTAGGCATAAAGAATGAAATTATAAATAAATTGGAAGAGCATAGGATAGTTTACCTCTCAGACCTGTGGAAGAGGGAGGAATTTATGACCAAAGAAGAACTAGAGATCACTCTTGACCACAAAATAGAAAATTTTGATTATATCAAATTGAAAAGTTTTTGTACAAACAAAACAAATGCAGACAAGATTAGAAGGGAAACAATAAACTGGGAAAACATTTTTATAATCAAAGGTTCTGATAAAGGCCTCATTTCCAAAATATATAGAGACTTGACTCTAATTTACAAGAAATCAATCCATTCTCCAATTGATAAATGGTCAAAGAATATGAACAGACAATTCTCAGATGAAGAAATTGAAACTATTTATAGAATATGAAAATATGTTCCAAATCATTATTAATCAGAGAAATGCAAATTAAGACAACTCTGAGATACCACTACACACCTGTCAGATTGGCTAGAGTGACAGGGAAAGATAATGTGGAATGTTGGAGGGGATGTGGGAAAACAGGGGCACTGTTGGTGGAAATGTGAACACATCCAGCCATTCTGGAGAGCAATTTGGAACTATGCTCAAAAAGTTATCAAACTGTGCATACCCTTTGATAAACCAGCAGTGTTTCTACTGGGCTTATACCCCAAAGAGATACTAAAGAAAGGAAAGGGACCTGTATGTGCCAAAATGTTTGTGGCAGCCCTGTTTGTAGTGGCTAGAAGCTGGAAAATGAAAGGATGCCCATCAATTGGAGAATGGCTGGGTAAATTGTGGTATATGAACGTTATGGAATATTATTGTTCTGTAAGGAATGACCAGCAGGATGAATACAGAGAGGACTGGCGAGACTTACATGAACTGATGCTAAGTGAAATGAGCAGAAACAGGAGATCATTATATACCTCAACAACAATACTGTTTGAGGATGTATTCTGATGGAAGTGGATCTCTTCCATAAAGAGAGCTAATTCATTTTCAATTGATCAAAGATGGGCAGAAGCAGCTACACCCAAAGAAAGAACACTGGGAAATGAATATAAACTGCTTGCATTTTTGTTTTTCCTCTCGGGTTATTTATATCTTCTGAATCCAATTCTCCCTGTGCAACAAGAAAACTGTTCGGTTCTGCACACGTATATTGTATCTAGTATATACTGTAACCTATTCAACATGTAAAGGACTGCTTGCTATCTAGGAGAGGGGGTGGAGAGGGGAAGGGGTAAAATCGTAACAGAAGTGAATGCAAGAGATAATGCTGTAAAAAATTACCCTGGCATGAGTTCTATCAATAAAAAGTTATTAAAAAAACATGTATAGAAGAACTGCACATATTTAATCTATAATGAATCACTTGCCATTTAGGGGAAGAGGTAGTAAGAAGGGAGTGAAAAAATTAGAACAAAAGGTTTTGTAAGGGTGAATGTTGAAAATTATTCATGTATATATTTCGAAAATAAAAACTTTTAATTAAAAAAAAATACTGTCAAGTGCTGTGCTAAGCATTGGGAATATAAAAAAAAACAAGAGTATTAAGTAGTACATATATAAGAATTCAGCTGCAGGATCAGTGGCCAGTTCCAGAGCTACTTCAATTTGCCCTATTGGCATGGTAAGATCAGGGTAGAGTTTAGGAAGGTGGGATTGGTAAGAGAAGGGCAAACGGGTCCTTCTTTCAATGACTTGTTTGGAATAGTGCTCTTTTTATAAACTTCCCAGACAAAATGAAAATTATCTGGCATTTTTTTTTTTTATTTAAGAAACAACTTTTAAAAACTATTAAGTTCAATGAAACTTTTAGAAGAAAACGACTGTTTACGCTGTGAAATTTGTTAAGTCAAAATACCAAAGTCTGAACTTCTGAGGTTATTAATTTCAATGTTTTATTATCTAAAAACTTATAAAGGCCCCTATCCATCATGGCAATAAAAGTGTAGAGTCCGGCGCATTATTCCCCTCTAGGTAAATATTGCAGTTTTATGACCTTCAGCCAAGCGATTAAAGAGGTAGAATAAATTATCTGCTATCGATGGTTGAGAGGCATAACGCAAAAAAGGAGCTCTTCACGGGAGCCAGCACACTTCCGTGCAACTGACACAGACTAGGGAGGATCGTTCAGCATCAGTGGCAAAAGCTCTGTTCCCCCGGGCCAGCCGCGGCCGGCCCACGGTGAGCCGCTCCCCGGAGGCTGCCCTGGCGTTCCTCTGCGGCTTTAGTCACGCCTCCTTTATCGGGAGAAAAGCCTCGCTGTCAGAGAGGCTCGTTGTAGGCGAGGTCCGAGAACACCGAGAATGAGAGGCCAGCGCGGCTTCAAGCGTCAATATTTGTTCGACCTCAAGCAGGGGCGGAGGTTGGACGGGCAAAGGGCGGCCGAATCACCGGAGGGCGAAGGGCGGGTCAGCGGGGGGCCGCCTCCTACAGCTCCCAGGCCAGGGAGCGGGCGGCCCGCCGCGCGTGCGTGTCGGTGGTGGAAGGTGGGGCTTGGCCTGATTCGGCGCCTCGAGGGGAGGAGTCGACGTGCACGGCACCGCCCCATGCCGCGCTTCTCCTCCCTTCCGGGGGCCTCCCGAGTGGCAGAAGCCTGTGTGGTCACAGTGCTCTGTTTCTAAGCCGGCGCGGAGCGTGCGCCGTGGCCCAAGTACCCTTCCAGTCCCTCTAACCCCCGCAGGGCCAGGGGCGGGTCTTCTTGAGCCCTGGGAGAGGCGGGGCTGTGGCGGGTACTCGTGGTGTTCGTTCTTTCCTCTCTCCTTTAGGGCGCGCGGAGGGGTGAGGGGCTGACTGGGGTGGGCGTTTGTAAGTAAATAGCCGTGGGCGGTGGCTATAGGTCCGGGACCGGAAGAAGCGGACCGCAGGCCACGTCATACCCCCAGGGGGGAGGGGAAAGGGGGAAATCCTCTCCTTCCGTCCTTCCAGCTCTCGGACACCGCCCCTCGCGCTTACCGGCTCCCCGCCGTGCGCGTGCGCAGCTCCGCCCCTTTCCGCCAGGCTCTACTTTAGCGGCCTCCGACCCTGGGTGCCGCACGCTTAGTTAGAGGTGGGCTCGCGCTACTCGCTGTGCGTGTGCAAGGGGAGGAAGGCGTGAAGGAGAAAGAAAAGGAAGGAGGTAGAGACAGTGAAAGAGAGAGGGCGCGTGAAGGTGTAAGTGTGCGCGGCGGGTGCGCGTGTACGCGCGCGGCTGGGAGGGGCGGGGCCGCGGCCGCGGGCGGTTAGCGCTCGGTCCGGCGCGTGGGGCAGGGGGCGCTCTCCCACACCCGGCGCACACGCACACGCCTGGCTCACACGCACGCGCGCACACTCACGCGCAGAGCGCTCCGCGGGAGAGAGACTGAGTGGGCGGCGGCGGACCGTGCCGGGCTGTATCCGGTTCTCTGGTCGAGGCCGGGGCCGTTTGTGACCCAGGCGGGGCGAGGAAGCCGGGCGGCGGGCGGGCGGGCCTGGGCCTGGGCCCCGACGGGGCGGGGCGGGACCATGTCTGCTGAAGGCTCCGTCCCCCCGCCCGAGGAGCCGGCCTCAGCGGCCGAGCTGGGCCTGCCCCCGCTGCGGGAGCGGGAGCCGGGGAGAGCCGGAGCCGCAGTCCCCGGCGCCCGGGGGGAGCCGCCGCCGGCACCCAACGCCGTCGCCGCGCCCGCGCCCCTGGGCCATAGCGTGCCCCAGGCGGCCGTGGCCGTGAAGCCCCTCGGACTGCCCTTGGCCCACAAGCCTCCGGAGCCGGGGAGCCCCCCGGGGCCCGAAGATGATGAAGACGACGCTGACGGCGACGAGGGCGATGAGGATGACGGCGACGGAGCCGCCGCGAGGGAGCGGCCCCGGGCCCTGCCGCCCAAGGAGAACCCTTGGACCAAGAAGCCACCTCCACCTCCGTCTGCGTTGTTGCCGCCGGCCGTGGTCGCCGCCGCGCCCGGCCCGGCCGCGGGCCAGACCCCGGCGGCCGCTGCCGCCGCGCCGCCGCAGCTGCTGCTGCTGGCCGAACCCACCGAGCCAGGTGCGTGTACGTTGTGCAGGCGGGATAGGGGGGCTTTACACGCGGGACATCTGCCTCCCGGGGAAGGGCAAGGGACGGGGCCCGGCCTTTAAAGGGAAAGCTGAGTCCTGGGACCCAGTAATTCTTGATAGGGTAGGGTTCTTGGTCTCCGACTCCCTCCCATTTACCGGCTCGGCTGTACGTTGCTGATCGGGCCCGGGTCGGCGGCGGACATTGGCGCTGAGCCTTTGCAGTGGAGTCGGGAGCTTTAACATGCCCGTGATCCCAACATTTGGCTGAGCGGTTCTTTTCTTCCTTTGACGCGTTTGTCCGTGGATGGAGATGAGAGTAGGATGACTAATTCGAAGTCGTTTTTGTCTTTTTATCTCATTGCAGCAAGTGGAGATTTTAAAAATGAAGTAGTTGCACCAAAATAAGAATCGGTGGAAAATTAATATTTTGCTTCAAATTAAAAAACCCTATCTTTCCTAATTGAAGGCATATTCAATTAGTTGGCTAATTTAGATGTTTTTCTAAGTTGTGTTTAAGGATTGAGGAAAAGAATGGAATTTTGTGTATCTGAAGAGATAGTATTTTAACTCATTTTTTTTCTGTTGAAATCTTTCTAGAAGGAAATTCAGTCGTTTACTTTTTTCATACAAGCAAGCCTTCAAGTTCACTTTGTACTGTCACATACTTGCAAAAAGCTTCCAGGGCCTCAGATACAGCATAGCTGTCATAGTTAACTCTTAACCAAGGTTGTGCTTATGTGTAAATGAAGAAATCTATCCGAAAATCTTTTATAAATCTTATTAAATTGATGGTCTTTCATTGACCTGTGGATTCTTTAGATTTAATCTATACTGCATATTTGTAATTATAATTGGAGTATCAAGAAAAAGGCGATATAATTCTTTCATCATCTCTTAAGACATTTTAAAAGTTTAACATATGGCCAATTATTTTTGGAAATTTTCCTTTAAGCATTTATAGGATTCATAGATGATTTTAGGTAGAGATGATTCGTGGACATTTTTTTTTTTTTTTTATATAGCCTTAAAGCCATATGAAAACCTTTTTGGTTTTTTTAAAAAATCCTTTAGCATTAGCTTAACTTGCACCTTGTATCCTTGGTGTAGCACCCTTTATCTTAAAATTGCTTGACTTGATTCTAGCTTAATTAAAATAGCATTGGGTAAAGATTTGGCTCTTGTCTCAATAACGCATGAACTTGGACAAATAACCTTGCTAGGTGGTCAGTTTTATCATTTGTAAATAAAGGGATTTGTTCTTTATTACTTATAGTTTTTCTCACGTTTTTCACCCAACAATCAAGGCTGCAACTTTATGTAACTCAGGTTTAGTTGACTTTCCCTTTTGATCAGTCTATTATTAACAAATAAGAGGGAACGGAGTTGATATTCAGATATTGACTGAAAATTTCCTTGAAGCTCCAGAAATGGCAGAAGTGAACACAAGCACTTCAAATACTGAAATTTGCAGCAGTTGAAGTAGTAGATTGAAAAAGAACATGGTAGTTTTATTAATGAAGGGATCTCTACTCACTGCCTACTTTGTTGGGAGAGTAAGGAATTGTTTCTTTGTATTTGCATTCCTGACTACTACTGTGTCTGGCTTACTGGTAGGGCTTATTTATGCGTTTAGATTGACTGCAAGTATATGGTTTTAGAAAAGTATATTTTTGCCCACACTGTGCCTTGGTAAACTTTGCCCCTTTTTCTCCCATTTAGACCAGCCTGCTTTTAAAAAGTTCCTTAGTTTTTTAAGGAAGAGTGTGACTCTACCTAAGGAATGTCTTCTCCCCTTGTTAGGTGATTAGAGACTAAAACAGGCAATCTTATTAATAAAACTTCTGCCCAGAAAAAGACCTGAAAAGCTACTCTTTGGATTTAATCAAGCCCAAGCCCTCCCTATTCCTGGCCTACCTTCCTAAGAGACCTGTCTGAAATATGACTACTTGACTGCTGCTGATTCTCTGGCAATGAAGAGGCCAGAACTTTGTCAAATTCACTAGATGACTAGGGAGTATTAAAAAGGAATCTTTGATAAAAGATTTTAGGTGAGGTACCATCGTATACATGTAATTTATGGTTGTGTTCTGACTGGGCTCAGGAATGTGCCATTTTGTTTGGTTGCAAAGTCCATGCTTGTTTAAAGCCAAACATAGTGGTTCTCTGTATGTAGAGGTCAATAGATGGATTGAAAAAGGTGTCACGGTATCATGAATCCTGAAGATAGAACTGCTTGCCACAAAACACATAGGATTTGCCTCTCATAAAAAGAAACCTTTATCAAAGCACTTCTTTCATGAAACTGAGGAATGCTACTACAGATAACTTTCTTCATTTGTTAAAACATACCATTTCATTTATTTACTTTATACAGGTTAGGTTTGTAGTAATTGTTTTAAACTTACAAAGTCTCTTGATTACAATGGGCAACAGATGCATTTTGCTGCTTTTTCTTAGAATCCCTTTCCCCCAACAGTGCAACCTTTTCCCTACCACCATACCTAACAGCTTTTCTCCTCTACATTGGTTGTGTTCATCAGCTCCTATGGTATCAACCTGCATTTCTATGAGACTGGCTTCCATTTCTATATATACAACCCTACTCTGTTGAACTCCAATATCACATCACCAACTGGACAGGTTCCATCTGACTGTCTCAGGTATCTCAAATATGATATGTTCAAATCTCAGCTTGTCTTTATCTTCCAAACCTTTCCCTCTTTCTAATGTTCCCTTTTCTGACATTTCCTATTTTACTACCATCTTTACAGTAATCCAGCTTTGCAACTGGGGAACTAGCCTCAATTCTTTCTCTTTGCCTCTCATATCCAATCAGTTGCCAGATCTTTTGGGTAATTCCTCCATAAGGGCTCCTATCCCCTTCTATCAGCATGACCACTATTCTAAGACCCTTGCTGGAAGTATTTTAATAGCTTCCTAATTATCCTCAAGCTTCCCTCTCCAGTTTGTTCTCCACTGCTGCCAAACTGATCTTTCAAAAACACAGATTTGACTGTGCAAGAAGTTCCAGTGAATCCCTGTTTCTTCTAAAATAACATAAATACTCTTTTGTCTTTTAAAACCAGCTGTTTGTGGCCTACCTTCTAAGGTATTTCCTTATTAGTCTTCTTTAAACCTTTATTTTAGCCCAGCTTGCTTTTTTTCCTTAGACATATTCCATCTGTTAGGCTCTGTAATTTTCTTAAAAACTCTATAGTGCTATCTCCTGTTGTTGTTGTTGTTGAACTTTTTTGTTACCCTTTTGGGATTTTCCTGACAAACTGGAGCAGTTTGCCATTTCCTCCTTACTTTACAGATGAGGAAACTGAGGCAAACAGTTAAGTGACTTGCTCAGGGTCACATAGCTAGTAAGTGCCTGAGGCTCGATTTGAACTCAGGAAGATGAGGTGTTTTTTTTTTTTTTTTTTTTTTTTTTTACTCCAGACATAGCGCTCTATCCACTGAGCCACTTAGCCATCCTTGGTATTACCTTCTACAGGAAGTTTATGATCCCATTTGGCTAATACCCATCTTCTCCAACCAAAATAACTTTGTAGTCAGTCAAGATATTTCTTAAGCTCTTATCTGCTAAGCTCTGAAGATCAAAAGAAAAATAGAATTCTTGCTCTCAAGGAGTTTACTATCTACTAGGTAAGACTGAGGTTATCTTACAGTTGAGGGATAAGGCAGTAGTGGGCATTTGGAGGGGGGATGGGAAAGGACATAGTGGGGTGAGTTTTAGCTGAAGCCTTGAAGAGAGCATCTAATCATGGTAAGGAGAGAAGGAGAGATAGCTGGTGGTTTGACTTGGGAAAGTGAGGAAAGGTTTAAGTTGGGAAGAATTTGAAAGACTAAAAATTTTTTATCTAGAGCATCTCTTATGTATTTCTCTACATTATTACATTGTAATTTTCATTTTTTTTTCTTTGTATCCTGACAGCTAGCTTAAGTGCTTGGCTATTAGTGAATAAATGAATAAATAAATGAAGACATTTATTAAACACTTAAGCTTACATTCTTTGAATAGAGGCCTTAATTCAAGGGAGTGGTGACTAAAGGAGAGGCATCTCTTTTCCCAGAAAGTTCTTGGGATAGGAGGTGTGGGGTCTTTGGTGAATAGACTGATAACACTCCATTCACAATGGCAGCTGATTTGATCTTGATTCTTGGTTCCAGAATTGGAGTGGGGCCTGATCTGACTGTGGGAGCTGGAGTGGAGGGCTTGAAGGATGAGTAGGGGCTTACCTGAGATTGGAGTATTGGGCCCCAGAATTGGTTAAGAACAAATGATTATTGAATTGAATCAAACACTGTCATTGGTTCTCTTGCCTGGGTGTGGGGGATGAGCCCATGCTTTTCTTTCCTTAAATGGCTGTTTCTAACTCAGTTCTTGACTCATCCTCAAAATTTCTTATGACATTTCCTTTTATCTTTGACCTCTTCCTTTTTCCTTTCCCATACTCCAAATTTGAGGATTTGATTTCAAATAGTGGAAACTTGTTACTATTTGGTAGAAGGCTCTGATTTAAAGTGACAAATTGAAATTGAATATATTACTGAGACAATTGTTAGTATAACAGACAAAAAGACCTTTGCAATAATGAGCTTGAATAAAGGACGTGGCTCAGTCAACCTGGTCACAATCTTATAATGAATATGATGGGGCCTTTCTGGGTTGTTTGGCTTTTTAGTTTTGTGAAAAATTAGGCATTTTCTCCCTCACTTTGTCTATCCTTTATAACTTCTAAATTACTCTTTTCCTTTTAAATTTGAGTACCTCATAGATAAATAAATCTGTGTAGAGTTTAAAACCCAAGCATAACTTTTTGGGGGAAATTAAGATATCAGATAATATAGAAATTTGTTATTCCTTATTCTGGGACATAGAAGACAGAGTTTTAATATGGGCTGTTAATACAGGCTGACCCTACATATAGACTTTTTTTTTTTTTTAATTTATGTGTAGTATTGTACTAAGAGTAAATAAATCTATGGTTATAGTGTTGAATTCTGTTAAATAAAATTTGGAGGTTTTGCAAGGGCAGAGTAGAGTTGTCAAACTTAGGCCTGCAAAACTCCTGAGTTAAATTTTTTTTTTTTTTTTGGCTGAGGTAATTGCAGTTAATAGCTAGGAAGTGTTAAGTGTCTGAGGCCAAATTTGAACTCAGGTTCCTGACTAACTCCTCCTAACTTCAGGGCTGGTGCTCTATCCATTGTGCCACCTAGTTGTCCAAAATGTAATTGTTCAACAAAGAAAATAAAAATACAGTACAATATTGATAGTACTAATTTGTGGTTTTCTATGTCAGTATTTGGATTTCAGATTTTGGTTTCTATTTGAGTTTGACACTACTGACTGTTATTTTGTCTAATTTTTGTCTGTATTCAATGTCTAGAACAGGGATCCTCAAACTTTTAAATAGGGGACCACTTGACTGTCCCTCAGACTGTTGGGAGGGCCTCACTATAGTAAAAACAAAAACTTTTTGGACCTTTAAATAAACTTCATAGCCCTGAGTGAGGGGGATAAACCTCAAGATATTTCAGTGAACACATCCATCTACTCATGTT
Organism: Antechinus flavipes; assembly: GCF_016432865.1. Lineage (NCBI taxonomy): Eukaryota > Metazoa > Chordata > Mammalia > Dasyuromorphia > Dasyuridae > Antechinus > Antechinus flavipes. The sequence continues at coordinate 171,475,693 of NC_067403.1, read as the reverse complement.
AACATTCTAGACCAGGGGTTCTCAAACTACGGCCATGGGCCAGATACAGCAATTGAAGACGTTTATCCCCATCTGGCTCACGACCGTAGTTTGAGGACCCCTGGTCTAGAATGTTAACATGAGTAGATGGATGTGTTCAGTGGATGAAATATTTTATTGTATATCTCCTTAGCTCAGGCTTAAATGAAAAGAATCACTAAAAATATAGATTTCAGTGACTTTTCCATGATTTCCTTAAGATTTTAAGATAAGATTTTGACTAGTAAATTAAAATTTTGCACAAGTTTTAAACACCTGTTTTATTTAATTCACTTAAGTGTAACGATATTTATGTTCTAGGTATTGGTTTAGGTATTAGGAATGCAATTCTTTCCACCCTCCAAATAGTCCTCTATCCTTGAGGAGCTCACAATTTATTTGGAAGAAATATGTATAGAGAGAAGTGAATATAAAATATGTACAGAGTAGTTTGGGGCTAGTGGAAAAGGTAAGTTTGGGGAAGACCAAGAAAGTCATCTTCTAGTCAGTAGCCACTATTAAGTTTTTATGGTATCCATAGCACTGTTAAGTACCAGGGATACAGACCCTTCCCTCAAGGACATAGCAGTCTAATGGGGTTATGTCAAGACTACGCAGAAACAATATGTACAGGATAAATTGGGGGTGGATTTAGAAGGAAGGCATTGAGATTAAGAAGAACTGGAGAAGATTTTGAGATTTGAATGATGCCAGGGAAGCAGGGAAGAGAAGAGGTATTCCAGGTAGAGGCATTGAAAACTCTTCAGACTTGGGACTTTGGACATGAATTGTCCAGTAGAAGAAACAGTCAAGAGAGATCACTGGATCATATATAAGGAATGGGTAGGGAGGAAAGTGTAAGAAGGAGCCCAGTTTTGAAGAACTTGGTTGGGTAAGATTTTATGTTGGATCCTCAGAGGATCAGGGAGGCTTAGAAGGTGAAAGAACCAGGGAGGTGACATGGTAAGAAAGACTTGAGATTCAGGAAAATCAGCTTGATAATTGAACAGCTGGGAGACCCCACTAGCAAGCTATTTTGTTCAGGTATCAGATGAAGTGTTTAACCAGGGTGGCTCGTGGCTGTATCAGAAGAGAATGGGATTTAGTTAGAGAAGTTAGAAATAGCAGAATTTGGTAATTTATTGGAAATGGGGAGTGAAGGAGCAAGCATTTAAAGATGATACTTAAATTGGGAGCTTGGAAGGTTAGGGAGGATAGAGTGGTTCTTTGATAATTATAGGGACAGTAGTAGGATTTAGGGGAAGGATGAATTCATTTTGAAACATGTTGAAATTAAGATGTCTACAAGACATCCAATTTGAAATGTCTAGACTTGAGGTCTTGACAAATAGTTTTGAGAATCATCTGATCAGAGATGGTGGTTGAATCCATAGAAGCTGATGCAGTCACTAAGTGAAGTGTATATGGAGAAAAGAGAGCCCAAGGTAAAGTTTTGGGGGACCCTTGGCTTTAAGGCGTGGGACTTGGATGAAGATAAGGATGACCATCTAGACCATGCTATGTGTGCTGTGACTTGAAAGGAGTTTGCAAGGAGTTTAACAGCCCACAGACTGTTAGACATCACTTTCCTGAAATAGGATATGGATTACTGTGCCTGGGCAGGTGTAAGTAAGCTACTTTGGCTGAAAGAGATGAACTGACTAATGTGAAATTATTCTGGGAAGACAAGGTTAAAGCCTGACTTTTTTTTTTTTTTTTTTTTGAAGTGTCAGCACACAGAATTTACTTTTTATATAATCCTTTCTAGACTTTAGCTAGTTGAATCATTAGCAATAACAACTGGTTTTCCCACTTCCTTGATTGTACCTCTTTCTTTTTGAGGTCAGATTTTATAAAGCTTTAAATGCTTTAAGTGTTTGTATTTTATTCCCCAACTTTATTTCAAACTTTTGGCTTCAGAAAACCTATAATAAACTCTTCCTACATAAAATTTGGTTTTATGTATTACTCATATTACAATTGTAATATTACCACTGTTTAAATGAATTAAGTATAATTTTTGGAAGAAAGTTTACTGAAATATTTTTGCATATACTTTTGATGCATTTTTCTCTTTCAAATAATATTTAAAAATACTTAAATGGATTATAAGATCTTCAGTCAACATAAATAATTTCCTGTTGATTATCTCTCAGGGAAGTGTCATCACACAACCACCTAATATTTGGTTTTTAACTTGTGTTTTTTTTTTTTTCATATTACAAGTGAAGATTATCTTTATTATTGTTTTGTTCTCTAAAAAATTAGTATGTGAGGCTCAAAGGAGTAAGTTTTTGGATTTAGAGGTTTGGTTTTAGAAAGCTTAGGGAGAAAAAAGGTCAAATAGTAGATTTGTGATAAATCTTTTTGGGAGAACCCATGCTTGTCTTAAAGCATTATTTTCAGTTCAAAATTCTCTTCTTACTCCAACAAGAGAAAGCAAAAAACATGATACTCATCATGCATATGCAAAAATATTTCCACTTTAGCCTTATTGGGGAGGAGGGGAAGAGACAAAGAAAATAAAGTAGGAAACTTCATTTGGCACTCAGGATTAATCAGAAGTGTGAATCTTGAAGCAGATTAGTTTTTCTTTCTCATATTGCCTCATTTATTAGCCTTGAATTTTGGAGTCTGGGCTAAAAAATCCCTTTTAAAAATATTGGAGGAAGCTTGGCTTATAGAAGTTTGAAAAACACCAAAGAGCTAAGGTTAGTGGACTTGTGAACGACAAGATCAGCAGGAGTCCACAATGTCATCTGGCAGCCAAGAAAATTGTCAGTTTAGGTTTAGGTTGCTTTACGAGAGGCAGAGAGTTAGTTTAAGACCGCAGTTGGAATTTTGTGTTCAATTCTAATTGCTACATTTTAGAAACAGTAGTATTGAGAAATCAGAGCATCCTGAGAACCAGAATGTTTAAGTTTATGACAAAGGAGAATTCTGGAGAAGAGAAAACTTATGTATGGGGCATGATAACTATCTTCAATATTTCAAAGGTTGTCTTGTTGAACAGAAAACATTACTCTTGCTCTGGTCTAGCAAGCCTCAGAAAGCAAAGTTAGGAGTGATAAGTAGAAATTGTGTAGGCAAATTTAGGTTCAAAGTAAGCAGTTCGATCATTCTTAGAAGTTAATTAAGCTGCCTTTGGAGGTAGGTTTTCAGTCCTGCTACACCAATAGAGAATACTCTGATCACAGGCACTTCTTATGATTGCTTGTTATCTGTTAGGCAAAGGATTCAATCTTGTTTTATTCATTTAGGTTTGACTAGGGAATTGTTGAAATTTGCCTTTCCAATATTAAAATTATATCAGTCTGTGAGATTGAATGGAAATTTAAGTTGGTGGTATGTTATTGTAGAAATGTATTGTTAGAGTGATAGAGAGTACGTGCATTTATAGGAAGTAAAAATGCAGGTTTTTTATTTTACTGAAATCAGTTAAAAATAATTAAATTAAATTTAAATTTTAAAAAACTGTTCAAATCTCCCAGAAACAAAAAATACACTTATAGCTATAAATATTGAAAGGGTATACAAATACTGAAAATGATGGCATTAAAAAATCTTTTCCTTTTTTGTTTGCACAAAATCTGTACATGCTTTAAGAGAAGCATTCTTTCTTATAGAATTTCTTTATAGAGAAGCAGTATTTTTGTTTTGTTTTGGCTGAGGCAATTAGGATAAAGTGACTTGGGGGGGAGGAGGGGTGTCACACAGCTAGGATAGTGTTAAGTGTCTAAGGCCAGATTTGAACTGAGGTCCTCCTGATGTGTCAGGGTTGGTGCACTATCTACTGTACCACCTAGCTGCCCTAGATAAGCATCACTTGTCAAGATATTTTCTGCCTAACTCTGGTTTCACTCTTATTGTCTATTTTATAGAATAAAAAAATTGAGTTTTTTTGAGATGATGGTGCTAGTGAAGAAGGCAGAGTTAAGTTGCTTTACTGTGCATTTATTTGAAATGCTGTTTCTTTTGTAAGTTAAAACATATATATAGTCAATTGCACAGTAGTTTTTTTCTGTTAGTGCTCAATGCTTTTGGGTACACTTGGCTTTCCTTCCATTTATTTTCACACAAGTTTTTAGCACAAGATAAATTTGTATAACCTTACTAGAACTCATTAGACCACTGTCCTGTTTGCAGAGTCTGTATTCACAGATCCAAGTTTGTCACATTTTGATCCTGTAGGACAGGTTATCTTGTGTAAAGCAGTATAAAGGAATGTAAAAACGTATTCGGGTAGGCAGTATGTGTGTTGGTTTTTTAGGCTACTTACTGTTGTCTTATTCAAGAGATGGATGATCCCAGGACTTATATTTTTGCTTCTACCTCTATGACTTGCGTAACTCTAGATATACCTCCATGTTGTTCAACTTGTATTTTTAGAATGTTTTTCAAGCTTTGCATCTGTTGTTCTCCTGGTGTGTGTATTGTTTTCCTTACATTTATCCTTAGTGAAGCCATTTGATTACATGAAAATGTAAAAACAAACTGCATTTAGAGGACACAAACTTTTTTATTGATTTTTTTTTTTTTTAAACAAAAACCAGTTTTTTGTTCTTTATATCAACTACATCTCTCCCTATATTTTGTCCTTTTCTCTTTCCATAGAGCTATTTCATAACAAAGATTTGTTTTTTTTTAAAAAAAAGAAGAGGAAAAAATTATGTAAAACAATTAACCAAGTTGAAAAAGCATCTGTTAAAATCAGTGTTTTGTACCAGTGCACTCTAACCTTGGTAAAGGAAAAAGAAGAGAGGGAAAAGTACTTTTTCACATTATCTCCTATGAGACCAAACTTGGTCTTAAAAATTCTGCAACATTCAGTTTCTATTTTTTGTGGGGTTTATTTGTGTTGTAGTTATTTATTGCTTTCTTGGCTTTCCTTAATATTCCATTTCAGCTTCTCATTTTATCACTTTTTTTTTTTTAATATATATACAGCATAAGAAAATTCTAATACATTCATAGTAACACAACTTTTTTTAGTCTTTTCATAGTCCATGTATATCTACATTGTTTCTAGTTCTTTGCTACACCCCCAAAATGTTGTTACAAATAATTGGGTGTATTTGGAGCCTTTTTGGCATTGACTTCATTAGGTATATTTATAAGTGGGATCTCTGGATCCAAATGCTTTGCATTTTTTTTTAGTCAACATGTTAGCCTTATTCCAAATCTCTTTTCAGAGTATAGTTCTATCAAATCAGAACAGTTTCTTGTCTTTCCACAACAAGCTCCATCTTTTGTAATCTTTGCCAATTTGCTGAGAGTGAGGTGAAATTACAGGGTTGTTTAGATTTTCTCTCTATAATTTGGAATATTCTTTACATGGCTGTAAATATGGTAATTCTTTTGAGAACTGTTCATAGTAATTCTTTTGAGAACTTTGACCACTTTATTGGGAATGACTCTTGATATCTTTTATAGCAAATTCATTGTAGGGGTTCAGTAGGAAATTATTTCCCAATCAATTGCTTTGCCTTATATTCAAGATATATTAAATTATATTTTAGGAAAAGTTTTTCACTAATATGTAATCAAAATTATATATTTTGTCTTTTGTAATTGCTTCTATCTTGTTTGCATAAAATTTATCCCTTATCCATTAGCTGTGATGGGGGGTATGGTCTGCTTGTCTTCTCATCTTTAATGTCATGATATTTAATGTTTAGCAAGCAGAGCCATTTTGAGTTTCTTTTTTTAAATATTCTCTTCCTTTCTCAATATTCTCTCCCCCATACTTTTTAAACTAAGAATTAAGAAAAAGAAAACGGTTAATCAGCTCATCTTTCAAGTCATAACATTATATAGTGTTCCATCCTCATTCAGAGTCCCTCATCTCTGGAAAAAAAGAGCGAAGTACAATCTTAAATTTCTTAAGTATAAAGCTTGGTCATTATGACATATTTTCAATTTAAAAAAAAATTATTCTTTACTTTTTATGTTGTCTTTGGCATTATCTATACTACTTTCCTGATTCTCCTCATTTCATTTTCCATTTCTTGATATAAGCGTATATAAACATATATAAAAATATATGATGTTGGTGTCACCCTTCACTTCATTCGTAATACACAATCATCTTTGGTTACATCCAGATTTGTAAATCACTTATTTAGCAATTCTCGAACTGATAAAGACATTTACTTGAATTCAAGTTTTTTTTGTTGTTGTTGTTTCTACCAGAAATATGGCTATAAATATTTGTGTGTATGTAGGGCCTTTATTTTTATTTTTTACTTCCTTGGGGTGGGATTTCTAGGCCAAAAGATTTATAAAAGTTATGTTAGGTTCAGGGGGAATAATGCTCACTTCTTGTGGTCATTCCTTCCTGTGGAGGCGGAGGCTGGTGGATGGCTTATTTGAGCTTTGGAATTTTGAGTTGCACTTTGGCTTAGGCAATTTGTTGTCTGTACCTGAGGTCAGAACCAATCTGGTGAATCCCCCTGGGAGTGAGAAGTGGAGAGAGGGGGAATATTGGGTGGGTAAATAGTCTGTCTAAGGAAAAAGTGCACCTGCCTAGGTAGGAAATAGGTAAAATCAGTTTATGAGAGCTCCTGTACTAAGAGACACATTAATTCTTATTTTAATTTAATTGTTAAGAATGCTTTAGTTATTCTAGTTTTATAGTCTATCAAGGTACTGTTGGCTTTAATGCTTTAGAAGAAGACTGTTAACCAGAAATGATATTGTGAACCGTGTGATTTCTTAATGGGAGAAATGAGTAGAATGAGTGTATATGTTTTAGACTGTAAAGTTCAGTACTAACTGCATTTTGCATATGAAAAAAATTCTTGAAGTTAAAGTCATAAAAGTAATAACATCCTTTTTTCCCTTAGAACTAAGTTCCACAAAAATTATAAAAGCAGGAAAACCCAAGACAAAGAAAACCAACAAGGTATGTCTTTTTTCAAGAAATAAAATGAAATTGATTCACATTAAGAATTTCTGGATCTAGATTTATACTTATTTTTGTGATTAGTGTAGCAGTCTCCCACTCCCCCCAAATGCCATTTGATAAGCTCAGGTTGGAATAGGATAAAAAGTAATATTAATGGGTACATGAAGAGAGAAAAAGAGAGATGAGATTGTTTCAGTGTCCTGTATACATATCTGCCTCCTAATTTGGCTCATAGCTGCATAAATTTATTAGAATTAAAGTTTTAATGCTCAGCAATTGTTTTGAAAGAGTTTTTTGATCTTTGGCAGCTTTTTTCCTGTTTATGTATTAAAATGCTTGTATGATTGAAAATTGCTTGATTTGTTTGTCTTGGATATCTACCAGCGATTATAACTTTTCATACACTTTACTATATGTATTATATGAAAGTATTTTTATAGCATTTCAGAGTGATTATTTTGTTGCTTTGCAGGCTAGTGATTTCAGTGACATCACAAATTGGCCAACACCAAGTGAGTTAGTGAACAATGAAGTAAGTATTTTATATTTTTGAACTTATTAAAAAGAAATTAACTTAGATGCCACAAAGCAGCATGATTTTCATACTGTTCAGATAAACGTCAGCTTGCACAGTCTACCATCATAGGATTTAGAGCTAGAAGGTATATAGAAATCAAGTAGTCCTTTAACTATCTTGGCTGAGATGATAACAATATGTATATACTAATAAAGTGTTTTATAGATATTTCATTTGCTTCTCAGAAATTTCATATGGATAGTAGCTGTTAGGGTGAGAATTGGAACCTATAAGGTTATTAACTACTGTTACGCAAAGTGGAATTTAATTAATTTTATTACAGTGTCAAAGTTTTACATCATTTATTATCACATTTACCAAGATCACAATCTGTGAATATCTGATGTCAATGTTAATAATATAAAGTTCCTTTATGTTAAGACATTAAGGTTTAATGTTGTTTGAATTTTAGTAAAAGATTTAATCCTTGTCTAGTTTCTTTCAAACAGTAATTCTGTGGTAGTAGTTCTAGGATTGGGAACAAAGCATAAAAAATAGATTTCCCCTTAAAAGAGATTAAATTTTCTGATAGGATATAATGTGTAATACAGACTTAAAGTATCTGTGATTTTTGTCAAGATGAGGAACTTTTCCCCCAAACCAAGTCTGTCTGAGTCATTGAGTGACTTGCTTAGGGTTATACTTAGTAAATATCAGAAGAATATTTGAACCCTCAAGGCTTTTTGACTTCCAGCTCAGCATTGTTACACATATGTACATTTAATTTGTATATTAACAACTCGAGTAATAGGGAAAGACTTTGTCCTATAAGGCAGCATCTGACCTGCTGTACTTGGAGGAAGCTATGATTTTTAAGAGAATGGGACAAGGAAGGAAATAGAATCTAGAAATAGAGGAAAATCCACACAATAGCTTAGAGATGGGAAGTAGAATGACCTGGTAGAGGAATAGCAAGTTAGAGGCTTGTTTGGCTAAAATAGAGTTATTAAAGGGTACTTGAAGTCTGAAGGATGGACTTTAAAAGCTGGGCTATAAAAAGCTATAGATATCAAATTGAGGGGTTGATAGTTAATTCTAGAAGGAATAGCTCCTGTTCCTGTGTAAATATCAGTAATTTCTGGGAGAAAAGACTGTCCCTTACTCTTCTGATAAATATAAATAAGTAAAAACATCAGATGTAATGACTCCATGAGACAATTTATCCAACATTCGCCATAGAATCCCATCTCCCCTCTGAGGTGAAAAAATGTACCATTATCCCTTTACAAGAATTGTTATGGATTTTAAATATTAATCAGTTTGGTTTCATCTTTTTGTTTATATTATCTCACTAGAGGCTATTGATCAGAATTAACAGTTCATTGTTAATGATTTTAGCACTGTGACAAATGTGTGAAGTCTGCCTCCCAAGTGTTCCAGGGTTTTTGCTAACTTAAATTTTTGTGTTGTCATTTGTAATTTCGAAGTATTAGATGTTTACTGCTGTACAGTGTACAAATACACTGTTCTGTGACATAAATCCAAAAAAAAAGTTACTTCATTATAGAATTTAACTGCAAGCCACAGGACATTCCTAATGTAAAACTCCCTTCACTGATAGCAGATCAGCCATTTGCCTGTAAGTTGGAGTTGAGCCTGTCATGAATTTCTAAGGTCACATAAAGGTCATATCACTGCACTTTTTAAAAAAACTGTGTTATATAGTTTAATCTCCATATAGATTTAATTTACTCAAGAAAACTGACCGTTATTAAAAGCTAAGGTATACTAGTCATCTAGTGAATATTTCACATTGGCTTACCATGTGATTATTTCATCCAAATGTTTTAAGTTGACTCTTTAGATTTTTCAGAAGCTAAAGTAACTTAGGGCCTTATTATGAGCTTAGCTTTTAGTGGCGTTTATTTTTATGATTTGTTGATTTTAATTTTAAATATATTCTCACATTTTTAATGTTTAATTACAATGGTCAAAGTGTTATGATAATTCATCAAAATTTTTTACAGTGCCAGAATGTCACCAGTCAACCAAATAAGAAGCCCCAAAACAGAAAAGAAAAGGAAGAAAAGGTTGAAAAGAGAACCAACAGTGAAAGTAAAGAAAACCGTGAAGCAAAGCTTGATGGCCCTGGAGAAAATGTCAGTGAGGATGAGGCTCAATCAAATAATCAAAGAAAGAGAGGTTGGTCTAGATTCTTTTGATAATTTACTGAAGAATAAATGTTAATGAAGAATAAGCTGTACAATCACTGATTAGGAGAGAGTGCTTTTGAGTGAAACATGTGCAAGAGCAACTCATTTGAGGTTTTCCTTGAGGCCAGCATTTCCAAAATTTTGATTTCCATTAACTTATCATCATAGTATCTGTTTGTGAAAAGGAAGATACTATTGATGAAAATGGAGGTAAAATGGAAGGAACTCAATCATTTCTAGTCATATTTTAAAATTGAAGGGACCTTGACGAAAATCTCAAGCTGGAATCTGTGAACTAGTTTTTTAAATATTTTGATAACTTTAAAAAAATTTGTTTTGCATTTAAAAACATACTAAGAAATGTTGTAAGAAATGTCTTTACTAAGCTGCCAAAAGGGTTCCATGAGACAAAAAAAAGTAAGGAATTCCTGATCTAGTCCAGCATATATCTTAATGAGAATCTCTTCTACAATCTGGCCTTTCCTTGAAAACTTTCTTAGGTGAAAATCCTATTGTCTTCTGAGACACATCCCATTTCATTTTGATAGTTGTAATTAATTGTTAGGAAGTTTTATTACATCAAGCACAAATCTACTTCTGTTCCATTTTAAACCATGTTCCTATGTCTACCTTGTTTCTAGGTCTACCTTCTAGTGCCTGACAAGAACAAGGTTAATTCCCTTTTCAAATTGGGACCTTTCAAATACTTGATGACAGCTATTGCATTTTACCCCTAAGTTTTCTGTTCTGCATCTTAAATTTCCTGTTTCTTCCGCTAACCTTATAGAATCATCTTGAGGCTTTTCATTATCATAGCATTTCTTTGGTTATTCTCTATGAAAAATAAGGTGTTCACCAAACTGAATGCAGTATTACAGATGATGTTTGACAGGAGAGGGAAAAAAAATAAGGTTAATGCTTGATTCATTCTGTTTATTCTCTATCTTTGGACTGGTTATCTTGTTGGGATCCCATGCCACATTGTTGAATCATTTTGAGTTTACTGAAAAATCCTGAAATCTCTTCAAAAGGACTACCCTCTAGTCATGCTTCCTCCATCATAGACTTGTGAAATAGAAATTTTGGAACTCCGGTATAAAATCTTAGCCACATAACATTTTATCTCATTTGATTCAGCCCAATTTTCCAGTTTCTCAAGGCTTTGGATTCTTCTGTGGCGTTCTGTGTGTTAGTTATCATTCCCAATTATTTTCAGCTACATGTAGCTCTTTAGACTTTGATCTAGGCTGTCTAAAACATATAGCAGCAAGGGACAAGCACATATCCTGGGGGCATACTATTACAAACTGTCTGCTAAGCTGCTGTGGAACCATTAAATAACTTTGGGTCCATACTTTAATGTCGTTCTGAGCCTATTGGTCAATTCATATTCCCCCTTATTTACAAGGATAAATATGAAAATTTATCACATACTTTTCTGTCATCTAGATAAAGTATTTCTGTTTAACTCCTGAATCAGTTTTAATGACCTATTAAAAAAAAAAAAAGTGTTCGTTAAGGCTGATATGAAAGCCCTGTTGACTCTTGATGATCATACTATCCTATTGTAGTTTAAATTTTTGAATATGTATCCTATTATTTTTTCCAGCAATAAGATTGAACTTCTGGTTTTCAGATTTCATTTTCTTTAACTTTTTTGAAAATCAAGGGCATTTGCCTTTTTTTGGTCCTGAAACATGCATCCCATTCTACATGGTCAGCACTGACAGTTGACTGGTTCTGGTTGTTGAATTGGTTAGTTTTGTTTTTGAAGTAAAAATTCAATAGTAAAACTGAATATTGGAAATTTAGTCTTATCATTCTCTGATAATATGAAGGTAGAAAGTTACCTCATAGCCTATCTAGTCCATCTTCTAAATGAACAAGAAATTCTCTGCTACAAACTTAACAAGTGAGCCTTTTTTGAAGATTTCTGGGAAGGGGGAGGTGTCACTTTCCTTAAAGGTAGCTCTTTTTACTTTTGGATAACTTTAATTGTCAGCATATTTTTTTTTTACCTTAAGCCTAAATTTGATTTTGTAATTTTGTTGTTCGCATTTCTGCCCTCTGGACACTCTGACCATTCTTCTACACGCTGGTCATTTACATACATACTAGGGTAGCTCAGCTCTTGAGGTGTCTGAATTCTCTTGAAATCTTCTCTTCTCCAGATCACATTTGTCTAAATTGCCTGTTGGCTCTCCAGCTGACCGGGAATGATGTTCTTGAAGTATGATATCCAGAACATGGAGGTATTTTAGACCTGATCTGACAGGAAAATAAAATAATTCATGAGATTGTTAACCTCTTTCTCCAGATGCACAAAGTTGCTTCAAATGCAGTCTCTGCTCATTTTCAACTTTTTTTTTTGGCACACTGTTAGGATTCAAGAACTTTTTTTTTCCTTCAGAAAAAAACATTTTAGGAGTTTAAAAATCACCATGTGATTGTTGCTATGAATATTAAAAAATAATATCCCATTGTCATGTGGCATGTGGTCTAATGGACCTTAAGAGTTCTCTGTGATGTTAGGTAAAATCTGGATGTATTTTTATAGCTGAGGATATTGTGGTGCATGGAAGTGTCTGAGGTCACAAAGGTCATTAATGGCAGAGTCAGGAGCAGACCCAGGAATCCTGATTCTTCATCCATAGGACATCTGTCTGAACCATGCTCATCACCTCACTCTTTGAAAGGGGTTAGGCTTTTTAAGGGGAACTTTTGTGAAGCAAAAGCTACTCTTGGAAGTAAATGGAAATGAAAATCTAAACAAAGAAGAAAGAAATATCAGGAACATTTTCTTCTCTTTTTCCTGGAACTCTTTTACCCAAAAAAAAAAAAAAAAAAAAAAAAGGCAAAAAAATTCCAGACACATTGAGAATTGTCATTGATCCAATTTGTGTATGTAACTAATGGAAAGGGAGGTATGTAAATATACAAATGGAGGGTTGGGATAAAATTGATGATGTCTGGTAAAGCTGAGGTATAGATCCCAAGTTTTTTATAATAATATACTTTCTATTTTAAGAAAGTTACTTAAACAGTTGTATGGGCTTTTAAAAATTATTGAAAACATTCTTGGAAAAAGTTGAGTATATTCTAGAAAGATGCAGAAATACAGTTACAGTAATAAAAATAACATTTGCTGGCAAGAGTCTTTTCCCTTTTCAGCTTCTCTGCTTCCTCCCCTTACTCCTCATTTAAAAAAAAGAAAAGTCTTAGTAATGCTTTTATCTAAGTCATTCCTAGGGAAAAGAACACAAACCCCTCCTTGTTCCTCCAGATTGAATTATTCCTTGTGATGAAACAAAAATCCAAAATGCACAAAAGTAGCAATATTGTACAAATGTTTTGCCCCCAATCTGTTCTATTTGGTTAAAAGATTTTTTTTCAGGGACCTTACTGGCTTTTTACTTATTTGGCCTTTTGAATATGTTGCCCAAATTTTATGGGTAGGAAGTTGAGGTTGTGTACCCCAACCTTTCCTTCTCTAAAAAACCCAAATTCAGTTGTATGAGTAAATTAATTTGTGAATAATATATTAGTCCTATAAAGGAAACTGAATAATTATGTACTGGAATAGTCATTTTCCCCCCTTTTAGAATTTCTAAATTTAAGTATTTGACAGCCCCAAAGATTACAGGTATTTGATTAATCCTCAATTTTGGTCAGTATCAATTAATAGATAATCCTAACCCATCTTAATAACAAATACATTAACTATAAGAATAATCATTTACAATGTTATAGTTGTGTTTCAAATATTAAAATCATTACCTTGCAGTACTGGAAAAGATCTTGAAAAGTATTTAATCTAGCCTTTTTTTAAAAAAGAAAAAAAGCCCATTAGGAAATTGAGAAATGTTTCAAAGACATGTTACTGGTGCTGACACAAAAAATGGAGCCTGTGATTTTCTTTGTAATGCTGTTTATGTTAATAGCACTCTTTATCCTTGATAATATTCTGTAAAGTGGGCACAGAAGCACCACTCAGTCTTATTTATTTTGCGGTCTCATCACTTTATTGTAAAATATTTTTCTGTGGTACTTAGAAGCTACAGTGCTACTGAAATGTAAATTTTATCTCTAAAATAGTCTGACCATAATGTGGTTATTGAATATTTAATAAGAGTTTGAAGCATTATTTGGAGATGATTTAAGGCTTCAGGCCATCTAGAACATCTATAACAGATACATTATTATTTTTTATAAGATCCCTGCACTAAAAAGTAGTTATTTAAAAATAAATAACATTGTAGCACTTAGTTTTGCTTGATAGTATTCACAAGGACTTAAGTTCTGAGCATGTGCAGAACAAATACATTTGAATCTAGGCCTTCTGATTATTTTTTTATTCTTTGCTCTGCTCCCCTTCACCCCATAGTAGCCTTAAAGGAAAAAAATGCTGGAAAATACATACATACATATATACAGACAGACAGACAGATAGATTGTGGAAGGAATAGGTAGCCCTATACTTTTAAAACTAAGGGTGTTTGTTTAAAAATTTGTTTAATCATCCTGAAGAATTTTTTTCCCCTCCCAAATGCTAAATTGCAGGAACCATTTCCTTCTTAGATTCCTTTAGAAGCTATTGTCTATCTGGGGCCCTTCTATAGCTGTAGATAAATAAGTTAGTGAAGACTTTGGGAAACAAATTTTTACAATAAATTTGAATAAGTAATGATTGTGAAAAATGGTACTACCTGAATATGGGTTGCAAGTCAGAAGTTGGAGGAAAGGACTAAGTTATGAGCTTGAGTTCACTTAGTATCACCTGCCAGTTTGGAAGGTAAAGGATGGAGCTGATGTGTTCTTGGTGGCTTGCTCCACCCTACAGGAAACCTGCCATATTCTGTATCCTGTGTGAGGACTTCTTTGTCAATTTCAGGTAAATCCATTATGGTTTTGTTATTTCTAATTATAAAAGTATAATAAAGCCCTACATATTCTGAGGCAAACTTTTTGATTATAGGAAGGAATCTAAGTTTCTCATTTCAGAGCTCTGCCTCTTCCTCTATTGGGGAAGTCTGAATGAGTGATCCTTCAGAACTTCGCCTGACTACTTAGACCAGAGCAGGATAGAAACAGTGAGAACCTTTAGGAAGCAGGAATATTAAAAAGGACACCTTGGATGGCAAGGAAAGGAAAGATTTAGGATATGTTTTAAGGGATCCTGTACAGTAATGACTAATACAGAAAGAAAAGAGGACCAGGTGAGCAAGCATTGCCACCACCTTTATCCATTTTCATCTCCAAGTGGATGAACAGTAGAAATTAAATAAAGCCATCGTCAAACTGAATGGGATTTGTTCATGGCAGGGGGATTGAATGGGACTGGAATAAGTTAGTATTTATAGTCTGATTCCAAATAGGTCTTCCTTTTCCCATCACTATTGGTAACTTTTAATACTATTAAATTAGCTATCCTAGGGTATTTAATAAAATTGGAAGAAAAAAACCCCCCAACATTTTGTTTATTTCGTGTCCCTTCTTGGACTTTTCCTCTATTTTCTGCCTTCTTTTTCTTTACCATTCAGATAACTACTCAGTGTCTGCCTGGGACCTTAGGGCCGTTTCAGATTCCTTAGTATAGGCCAAATGCTGATCTAAGATGCCTCTTCTCTTTCCAAAATGTACAATGTATAATTCACCTGGACTCTGATAGGTTTGATTGATTAAACTGATTAGCAAGGAGGCGTGCATTTGTAGTATTTTTAGAAAGAGTTTGTTAAATCTGCTGAGATTTCCTTGCTGCCTTTACTTATATATCTGGTTTGTCAAGGAGTAGAAGGTAGGGACATAGTGGTGTTATGCCACATTTTTTTTACTTAATTTTTCCCAATCTTACCTATTGCTTGTGGTGGAAATAGGGGATGGCATAGAATGATGCTGATTTTGAAACTTTGTCTCAGTTTAAAGGACCTCTCTAATAGTGCACCACAAGATAGTGGTCATAGTAGTCACCCAGAAGTTAAATATGATACTTAGTATGTATCCTAAGCATCAGTGTGTAATCACACACACACACACACACACATACAAGCATGTGACATAATATAGATAGTAGGTATGAGAAAAGAAAGAACTGTGTGATGTGATTGTGTATACTGAACTGATTGCCCTATTTTAATTCTTTGAATTATATCATACTGGTCTTTCTGAATTACTTAGTTATTCATGTTAACAATATGCCTCATTTCATTCCTAGATTACAATTCTGCTATTTTCCAAACATGAGCATTAATGGTTTTTCAATATTTGTTTGATTTAGTTTTAGAAATATTCCTATAAAAATGATTAAATAATCAAATTAAAATGATGATCTTTTAATTCATTTACATGAGATACCTCATTCTTTAATAATTCCTTGGCATAGATGAGGTATTAATATTGCATCATGATAAAGTAGTATAAAATATGGTAATAGTGAAGGTGGCAGGCCTCTCTTCAATAAGTTGGGTGAGAGGGAAATCGTTTTTAATGTTTCATAATAGTATTTAGACAATATTTTTCTTGGGGCAACTCAGTACAAAAGATTGGAGTAATTTTATGGATCTAAAAGTAAAGTCACTGATTTCCATCTTCCTTTACAAATACCTGCCTTTGTTGTGAAGATGCAAAATGTTTATTTGAATCATTAAGAGAGGCCTTTTAAGCAATTCAGAACTTCATAAATGCAGAAGAAATGATAATTAAATATACCACAATTATGACCTTAAGAGTAGATAAGCATTGTTACTTCTTTTGCTTTTATTCTTTTTCATATTTCACATGTAAATAAATTTTTTTCCAGAATTGCTTCTTCATTTTTTGTTGTTCAAATTCAATAATAGTGATTTCAGGTGATATGTTTCCAAAAGTTAAAAGTATTTGTTTTTTAAAATCTCTTAAAATACCAGCCTTATGATTTTTTTTTCAAATTTCTTTTTCAAATTTTCTTTTTAAGCATTAGGAAAATGGTAGTAATTATTATTCAAAAAGATTCTGTTTTGTATTCTTTAAGCTAATAAGCACAAGTGGGTACCACTTCATTTAGATGATGTAAGACCTGATAGCCAAGAAAGACCAGGATCTCGGAATAGCTCAAGATCTCAACCAGAAGCAAATAAATCTGCACATAACAACCGACGAAATGATTCACGAAGTAAGTAACTGTTCTTATGGTAAAAAGGGCTAAAGAAATATTCCTAGAGCCAGACTCGCTGGATGTGGGAAAGGTTTTTATGAAATGTTATCTTTTAAAGAAGGTAGCATAATAGCTAGACTGGCTGTAGACTAGACGGGGAAGGGTGTTTCTCAGTGTTCTGGTCAGGAGACTTGCTAACTACACCTTGTTCTAGACAACTCATTCGGCCCTGAGAGATTTCTTCACTTTTGAAATGCCTGTTCCAGGGAAATCATGGGTCTGGTCCCTGTCCTCTTAAGAGTAACTGATCTCCTTTTGAAGTAAAGGTTTGCAAAATGCTTTACACAGATGAGGGTGTGTAAACCTCTAGTTCTAGTACTTTTTTTATTGATGAGGAAACAAGTTCCACTGCAGAATTGGGGCTCTTGTTACACTTCCAGCATTCTAGTCATTTAGTTAAGTAGTGTTCAGTAAATATTAGCAGAGATAGGGTGATTTCAAGAACTCTCAATAATCATAGTAATCAGCATTATGCTTCTTAGGACATCTGATGAACTGTGGTATAATGTTAGATTTTTATGCTTCACTTGTAAACAAAGGAAATGAATTTATTCTATGAATGAAAGAAACGAATGAAAGAAAAAGCATTTTATCACGTTCTTACTGTGTTGTGTGCTAAACACTGCTAAGAGACTGCATGTCAAGAATGGTTATGGATTTTATTTCAAGTTTTGATTGTAGTACCTTTGTAATGATTGGTACAGTATTTTGTGACTATTTGAAGTCTCTTATCTTCTCCCATAATTCACACCATACAAAGAAAACTTCCTGTGTCTAGCATGGTGTTAAATAGAGTGATCTCTGACTAGGTTTTTCTGGTAACTAAAATAATTCTATGTTTGGTTTAAGTCATTTAAAATATCAGTACAGATACAATAACATTTATAAAAAATTTATGCTAAGTAATTCCAGTAATTCCAACCTCCTCTCTGAAAAGCTCTACCCTTTTCAACATTCTAATATTCATTCAATGTGACTATATTAGAGAATATTATAAAGTCTGCAGAATAAAAAAAAAATCAATAGTGGGAGTTAAAAGATTGAAATACACTACCAGCAGTAAATTTTATGTATGAAGTGGCATAGAAGGCATTCTAGAGACAAGAGACAGTGTGCCTTGCACATACTAAACCTAAGGGATAATACAGATAGGTTAGCTCATGGTTGCTGTTGATACCACATAACGCCAAGAGATCTGAAGAAAACCCTCAGCATCGTAAGCGAACTCTGTAGAGAGGTGGGTTTTATAGGAATGTGCACATACAGGTCATAAGAGAAGGAAGAGGCTATGGTTCTGCAATGCTGCCTGTCTATTACTGCCTGGAATATGTGACTCTGGGTTTGTGTAAACTACACTTTAATTAGAAAAGTTCATAGGAATGACCAATTAACTGTATAAGATGAATTTTTCTATTTTTCTGGTATATCATAGTGGTTGAAAATGGTTTGATGGGCAACAGTAGCTAACACAATTCTCTTTTGATAATATATTCTCTTTCTAATCTTTTCCCTAAATACCTTGTTCTTAATATTTATATTATCCTCATTAAAAAATAGGGTTTAGGTAAGAAGTTCATTGTTTCTTAGATTTAGAACACATTTAATCCAATACTTCTTTATTTTATAGATGAACTGAATACTACAAATGTAAAAGTCACTTTTCCCAAGTTTATAAGTAAAAGAACTTGGATTTTGAATGCAGAATGCTTGTCCTTCTATTGCATCAAATTGACTCCTTTAGTTGAATGAAGAAAAAGCCATACATTTTTTAAAAAAGAATGAGGCCTTTTTTTCATGCAACTTAACTTTTATCATTGGCCACACAATTCAGGCACATTAGGCATAAAATGGACATTTTTTATTGCCAGCAATTGATTCCTGTATAGTAGTTTTCAGATCTTCAATTTATGGGTACCTATTTAATACCAACTTTAAGTTGGAGTAAATGGCTAATTGTGAGACTTAATTGTCAGGTATAGAGAGTTGTTAATTTCTTGCATAATTTCAAATAGTCTGATTTTGGTATAGGGAAGGGGGTAACAGCACCAAATTAGAGCTTATTTAGATTTTAATCTTTGGAATTAGGTTTAGTTCTGTTCAAGTATAAAAAGAAATACAGTGATAATGGTCATGTGATCACTGTGTCATGCTTGCTTTGCATTTTATTTTAAAAAATACATTTTTTATAGACTTGTCAGTTGTTTTTTGTTTTATTTCCACTCATCGATCCCTATAGAATCTCCTTTGTAAACCTCCCTCCTCCCCCAAAAAAGATAATTAATCAACAGAATGACCTATCTAATTTTCTTTTGAAAAGGTTGGAGACGTGATAGAGAGAAGAGAGATGATCAAGATGAAGTTTCCAGTGTGAGAAGTGAAGGTGGTAATATTCGAGGTTGCTTTAGAGGTCGAGGAAGAGGACGTGGCCGGGGAAGAGGACGAGGCAGAGGAAATCCTCGAAGTATGACTGAAGTGTTTTGTTTTCTTTAGAGTGGACTAAAATTATTTCTGATTTTATTAAGTTGTTTCTCCTCTTCTGTTTTTACCCAAAATATTTAAATATGAATGTTTTACTGAGTGTCATGATAGTGTAAAATTAGACATTTGTGTGTTTATGAATATTTTGCATTATAATATTGAGTAATCTTTTCTTTTCATGTTTTTTGAAGTGAACTTTGAATATTCGTATGGTTATCGAGAACAACATGGTGAAAGAACTGATCAGCCATTTCAACCAGAACTTAACACTAGCATGATGTATTATTATGATGATGGTACAGGAGTTCAAATGTATTCTGTGGATGAAACATTGCTCAAAGAATACATTAAGCGGCAAATGTAAGTAGATTGTGCATGTAAGTAGATGGATTCATAAACTTCTATAACTTAAATGTTAGCATGTTTTGTTTTTTTTTTTTTCAAAAAATACATTGGTAAAGTTGCGAAATACAGCAATTTTCCATTTCTATTTTGTTTGTTGGGGAAAGTATTTTCATTCTAATAAAGTAGACTGTAGTTGACTCAGTCTTTATAAAATGATCTTTTTTCTCTCAATATTGGAATATTTTTTGTACCCTGTGAGATAGATATATGCAAGTTAATATGGGAAGATGCCCTTTATATTTTTAAGAAGAATTGCTGGAAATATCAGGAACATATTTTCAAAGCATAATTTCTCATCAGTGATTAAATTAAGAATGTAAATTGTGTTTCCAACTCAGTTAAAATTGGTTAGCCCACTTTAATTTTATAAATTGAATGAAAAGTGAAAGGAAATGGTTGTGATGATCTTATGCATCTATCAGTTGAGAATGAATTCTAAATCTGGTCTGGTTGATTTGTTTTGTTTCTCTTTTATTTTGACTTTTCGAGATTAGGTGTCTGGCTCCTGTTGGTAGCGGTGTTTGAGTTGTTTTTGTGATGTTGTCACTAGAGTGAGTTGAGTAGCTCCTATCCCTGTTAACATTTTAACTTGGAGGCTCCTTTAGTCTGTTCTTTTGTATATTGAAAAAAAGTACTATTAAGCATTAGTGGTTGTACTGTTTTTTTTTTTTTTGTTTTGTTTTTGTTTTTTGTTTTTTGCTTTATTTTATGGAAGAGAGAAAGAGACAGCAGTAGGACTATGTTCCCAAAAGATCTGTGTATTTAATTTTCAGGTATGTGAAATCCTTTTTTCAAATGCAAAAAAACATTCAGGAAGGCTATTTATGAAAGGGTTAGTAAAACGAAAATTGAATCCTACTATTAAAAAGAAAGCAGACTTTGCCTATTACTGGCAAATATTTTTCTTTATCGGCACCAACTGGATGCTCTTCTGAGATGCCATCATGGCAGATTTAATTTTCCTGATAATACGTGAAGCGGCTTGTTTATTTTGTTCTTGCTTCTTTTGTTGTTACAGTTGTCACAGAAAAAGGCCTTTTCATGGGCAGAAAGTGTCTGGCATTTGGCTTTCACTCTCAAACCACTTAATTTCATTTTGTTTTTTTGTAACTCTTGCTGCCAGGCCCCTTCTGAGACCTGACAGTGGACATGCAGCTCCCTGTCAGGATAATCGGCCTCCACTGTCCTCAGACAAGTGAGGGAGGAGCAGAGCCACTCCAGTGTTGGCAAAATTTCTGGTCATGCAGTGTAGAATCCAGAGCTTCTAAGGTAGGACATGATAATGTCCCCTCTGACACTCAGCACAAAGTCAGACATAGTGTTGTTCGTGATTTCTTGGACTTATTTTCATTTATATTTTGTTTTTAGCGTCAGATTTTGGCAATTTAGTACAAGGCTTAAGACAGCTTGTTAACTTGATTTTTATTGATCTTTGTTTGTTGGAGGACATAGAGACATAGTTTGGAGTATTACCAAAGGCCTTTGCCTCCTAGAAATTTCTACTAAGTGTTTAGATTTTTTTTTACCCCAGAAACCACCAGAGATGTAATTTTAATTTCCCTCTTGCATTTGAAGTAAGGAGGAAAATGCAGTTAAATCAATCTTTAAAATTTTGTGTCATTGAGACCAAGTCAGGGAAAAATCAAGAAATGCTACAGAATAGCAAGGAGCAAAAAAGTTTTAAAAATAAACTTGGATCAAATTCTTGATTATTTCTAGCCATGACTAGTGGTTTCAAACTATACTCTGTAGTCATTTCAGAATTACTTAAGAATATGGTCATGCCATGATTCAAAGCTTTATACCCATGACAGTGGCTACACTGTAACCCTCTGAGAATTATCATGGTTAACAATTATGTGACAATCATTTCATGACACTAACCATTTTTAAGTGAGAATAGAATTTTTCATTGTAGAATTCTGAAACATGAATTAGATTTTTCAAAAAAGGAGAAATCCTAAATATCACGTTTCTTTTTGGCTTCCAGTTTAAAAAGTTAAAGTTAAAACTTTCAGAGTACATATTCTAGTCTGGCTTTTACTTTTAACTTTTGTTTTTGGTAGGATAGTTGGGAGATAATCGGACTATAACTACCACCAAATTGTTTTAAGGATTAAAACTTGCAAAATAACTGCTTGTCATTAAAGATTTACCAAAGGAGTCCCAAACGACTGTTTTCAGGAGCAGGTGGTATTGTTTTTTTTTTTTTTTCTTTGTATTTAGAATGACTTTTTTGAAGAATTATCTCTTAGACACTCAAGTGTTTTTAAGTATTCATATTTTATATATATATATATATATAATATGAATATATAATAAATATTTTATATATAATATGAACGTATATATGTGAAAATTTCAGGCTATGAGCTTTGTCTGTAGCATGCCCAACCTGGAAAATTTATTTCTGCTTGTTTCTCCCATTAGGGAAACATGCTACAGAAGCCGATTATTAATTTCAAGTCTTTTTATCAGTGAAGGTGAAATACTTGCTTTGTTGGTATTTTGAAACTTGTATTCTTGTTTTTTTTTTTTTTTTTTTTTTTTCCCTCCCTTCTGTGCTTTCCTAATATGTCCCTTTAATTTTAAATCTTTATCTTAGGAATTTGCCTACCTTTCATATGAGGCTTGCTGTTTGAAAGGTTTCATTCTCAAAGGCTGTGGCAAATTTGTCTTTCATAATGTCCCAGTGTTTTCTGTTTATTCTTCTGGATGTTTCTGATTGTTATCAAGCATTTATTATTGGGAGAAAGTCCTCACGGTTCTCCAGAAGATCTATTAGCCTTTAAACTGTGCTTGGTTCCTTCACTCTTGGAATGATATCCTTGAAGACCTTTGTTCTTAGCTGTTCCACTCAGTCAGGAAGTGGGGAGGACATTGTTAGCAAATGATTTTTACTGTCTCAGACTTAAGAAGTATTTTTTGCCTTTTGCTAGATAAAAAAGGAACTTAAGTTGTAGACCTTGCTTTTATGTGGTGGAACAGTAAAGCATAACTTGTTCTTTGCTGGTTTTAAGTAGTATACTTCTGTTTTTATTTTGAAATAACTTAGAAAAGCTATCTACCTGGTTAAATATCTAGGAAAGAGAAAGGAAGAATTCTTTTGCTGCTACTCTCAGTGCTTGAGACAGTCTTGCAAGTTTAATTCTAGTAAAATAATGTTTAATTCATTGATAACAAATGAGAGGCTAGTTAATTATTGGTACTGGCAAGACTGATATATTGGATCACTCATCTTTTTGGAAAATGCAGATTCACCCATTTCCTTCCACCTGCATAATTACTTTCATTGCAAAGTTTTACTTATTTTCCTACTGAAATGTGATGTCAAATTTGGGGGAGGCATGGAAATTTTTATGAGATTTCTTAGATTTCACAGCTAGACTACATGACTTTTATGATAAGCCATTTTTCTCCTGTTGCAGTTTACTTAGTATTTTGCCTAATTATTAACGCATGATTTTTATTGCTAACCATAGCTAAAATGTGTTTTGTGGCAGATGAAACGTGGTAAAGAACAAACACATTGCTTTTTTTTTTTAATAAAAGAATTAAGCTTATGTTTACCTCCTTATTTCTTTCTTCAGCGAATATTACTTCAGTATAGAAAATTTGGAACGGGACTTCTTTCTTAGGAGGAAGATGGATGAACAAGGTTTCTTGCCTATTTCTCTGATTGCCAGTTTCCACCGTGTTCAGGCCCTGACTACAAATGTTAATCTCATTTTAGAGGTAATCATACTATTTAAAAACGTTTTATTGGATTATATGTTTGGTATTTCATTTCTATTTTTGTGGGAGAAGCTTGTGTCTTTTTTACATATCCAAATGATCAGTACTTTGAAATCTTTGACAGACTGCTCCTAACAGCAAAATTTCCAGTAGACTTTACTAGTATTGAGATTCATATTTAAATTGGAGTGGTGTTGTGTTTGCCTGCCTTTTTCTCTTCTCCTCCCCCCACCTCCTCCCCAGTTAGGATTTTAATTCTTTTAAAATTACTCATCTGCTACAGGTGAAACGTTAGAAAGATGTAAAACAATTTGGCTTCTTTGGATATAGGTACCCATTGGGTTCTTGGTTGATCATTAACAACAAGGTTTCTGATAGCTCTGAGTCTGGCAAGCTTTCTTTGGAAGAAATTTTTTCTTCATAAGTACTTTTTATGGCAACTGCCATAATAGAACATATAACATTGACCTATGGGCACATCTACTTAAAAGAATAAAAAGGGAGAATACAGTAAAAGAAGAATACATGTAGGAAGGGACTAATAAAGATGGGCAGGTCACTGATTTAAGTGGTTGGGAGAGCAGTAGAGAATTACAATGGGAGTTAAGATAGTTGAGAAAGATATTAGGTACTCAGTCCAAAAGAGCCCAACATTTGAATTCTTAATATCTTTTTTTTTTTTTAACTTTGCTAAAAAAGTATTGGGAATAAAATAATAAATTCCAGCTTAAATATATAATTACATTTAGATTTAACCTTGGAGTGCAGTGATGAATAAAAATGCTTTTGTTACCTAAATTTAAAATGTATTTTTTAAGGGAAGAAATTATGTTAAATTATGTTAAAATGTTAATATAACACTGAAATTTGTGTAATGAAATTATACGTTAGGTACACTGCCTTCGATCCTACCTGCTCTTTTCCCTTTCTTTTTGAATAATCTTTGGTAGGCATTCACTTAGGATCAAGATTCTGGATCTTGAACATTTTAATGTACAAGAAAATGAAAAGAGGAAGGTATATGAAATAGTGAACTTGCATTATTTTTTGTTTGTTTTAAAATGAAAAACTTAACATGATAGTTGAAAAAAAATAAAATTTGCATCCCCTTCTGAATTTATGTTCTGTTTCTTATATTTAAAAAAAATTATTCATTGATAGAAAGGACATTCTATGACGGCTTTGTTATCATTGTATACTTCAGTTCTAATTCATTTTGTAGCAAAAATTCCAAGGATCTCATGACCATTAGGGTATAGTCTAGATATTTAGAACCAAAAGTGTAATATATTCATCTGTGAAGATTTCATCAATTCTTTTTTTCCCTTTCTCTGTCTTCCCACTTCCCAAATTGATTTGTTTCCCCCTTTCCCATATTATAGGAAGTGGTCATGTTTCATTACTTAATATTATAAAATTATTTTCCTTCAAGACTGTTTTATATAGTAAACATCAAAACTTTTCATGGTTGAGATATTAGGCTGTATATGGGAAAAACTAAATTCTGATTACTATTTTATAATTTGTTTGGATACTTAAGAGTACATTGTATGGAATGCTGGGGGGTAAGCCTAGTGGCACAGTGAAAAGGAAACCTTAAATGGAGTTACAAAAGAATCAACCAGCAAGGCTGAAAATAGTGCTGGTCCTGATGTTAGAAAAACTTAGTCTTCCCGAGATCTGAGACACATGATCTCTGAGACCATGGGCAAGTCACTTGACCTTTGTCTACCTTCTCAATTATAAAAATGGGGATAACAATAGAACCTGCCTTCTAGGGTTGTTATGAGGATCAAGTGAGAGATTCGTAAAGCACTAGCAAACATTAGCTTTTACAGAACACGTGTGAAAGAACTCGAGAGCATTTAGCAACATTTAAATTAAATGTCCAGGCAGAAGAGAAATTCTATATAGATGCACGAAGAGTTTCCTTTTTACAGGTAACATGCTAATTGTATTAACAGTCAGATACTATAAAACTTCTCAAGTATTCAGAGGAAAAGCTTACTTAAACTGATAAATGTTTTGGATGGACAAGTTGTAGAGTTGACATATCCATGCAGTACTCTTAGACATACTTTGCAGATGACAGCAATCTGGACCTTGAATTAAAAAGGGGCAGGTGTCAGGGCTGGAGCAAAGATTGTCCTGGCTGACATTTAGGAATTGTGCAGATTCTTAATAAATCTGAATAGTTTACATTTATATAGAAGGTTGATTTGAAACCACTTAAACTGTGTATCTAATTAGATGTCCAGTGCAGTGATAAACAAAAATTAAATTTTAATTGCAGAATTTAATATATTTAACAGTATCTTTTTTCACATGTAGTATCTCCATTTTGCGGTTGTGAAAACAGCTTGTGTAGGTCTGTGATGTCATTGTGACCCTTAGCTTCTTCTTCTTTTTTTTTTTTTTTTCATATTGGTCACCTTAAGTAGAGAGGATAGATAGATGTATGGTACTTGTGGATTGACTGTAGCATTTTGAATTGTGCATAGTCACTTGTCATAAATCAAATGTTATATACGAAATGGATGTCAAGGAAAGGAAATGAAGTCATTCATGGAATGAGAATGATATAGAGCCAATGGGAAAGTCACACTGGTGCTGTCCCCCAAGAGAGGGTTGGAAAGGCCATGGATGGGTTGTTGCCTGCATCACTAGAGGGGAGCCATGGACTCAGAGACCCATTAAAGAAATTGTAGAGAGGAGGTGTATAGTTTGGGGAAGGAGAGAACAGGGGTGTATTCTAGTTGATGAGTATGGTAGGAACACAAAGGGTTATATGGTTTTACTATTTAGGTTACTGGAAGTTTCTTTTTCTTTTACATCTTTTTCTTCAAATGAAAATTAGAAAATCAATGAAGAAAATTACATTTGAAATTCTAATTTCAACTTTATTAGTAATTTTTCTGTCCATCATTGGCCATTAAGTTTCAAGGTTCCTCTTCATTTTTCTTTAGCAAAACCGAAATAGATGATGACATGTATACCTTAGAGGAAGTAGGCATATTCAAGAAGTTATGATCTCAGTCTTTTGGAATTGTAGATTGTTATGGGGGATGTTGACACTATATAAATAATAGCTTTTTTATCCTTGATGGTTCTGAATGAACTATGTTTTAAGAGGAGCTTGTTGTATTTAAAGTCCTGCCTCATCAGAAGGTAAAGTTAGTGATTTGTTATATAGTTACCAACAATGTGTGATACTGTCTAGCAGATTGGGAGTAGGGGATGTAGCTTAGTGAATCTTAGCCTCTTTGCCCAGTACCTTGGCTAGCATTCTGTACTCATGGATCTTTTTTTGCACATCTAGACAATGTTAAGCACTGTGTTGGGGGGGGAATGGTGGGGGTTCATTTCCAGGTCAATTTCATTTAGTTATTCATTCAATTCAATAGACATTTATTATATTTGCAAGGTGCTATGTCATGTAACAGGAATACTATCAAGAAGTTTACATGGTTGTGGAGAAGTGTGAGGATGGGCAGATAGGAGAATATCTATGACTCATAAATTTACCAGAAGACCTGATAGCAAAAGCAGAATCCAAATGAAAACCCTGTGAAATGTGAGAAAAATACTAGGATCAGAGAAAGTTGCATGGAAAATCAGGTAGTTGAACTGAGCTTTGAAGATAAAGATGGGTTGTGAGGAGCAGAAATAATGACAATGTCTCTTCTAGACTTACGTGATAGCATATTAGGTTAGTCATTTTGGTATTATAGAGTAGAGAAAAACACTTGTAAGATATAAAAGTTGGGCAAAATTGTTAACACATTAAACATGTTGTTTGTTAAAAAAACAAAACTAATAACATGTTGTACACCTCCATTTTGGAGGTAAAGGGACTTAAAGTTGAGAAGTGAACAGTTTACCAGGGCCTCTGTGCCCTTAGAAGCAGGTGTCATAAAATCTATCAAAGTTCATTTATGTCAGATTTGGGTAAGACCCTCTCAGATATTGCCAACTGGTATCCAAGCTCACAGCCAATTAGAAGCAGAGCGTTCTGAACAGAAAGATAGATTGGTCTATATAAGTACACAGAAATGACCACAGCTAATTTGGCTGCAAAGTATGAGATACAAATCTATACATGCTTGTTTTTAAACTGTTTAAGTGTAGGGAGCACGTAGTCCAATATGAATGCCTTATGAAAATATTGTATTCTGAATAAATACAAGCTTGAGCATATTTGGTTAAAAAAAAAGCCATAATCTTTCAGTTTCTGGAGTGCTTATAAGAACAAAAAAGTAAGCCAAAAAAAAAAAAAAATAGCCTTAATGTTTTAAAATTGTACCTGAACTGGGTATTAATTCCTTCACTAAGTTATTTTTGAAAGGGCCTAATTGTATTTGAGTTTCCATGCAGGTACTATATAAATTACTGACAGAATGCGGTAGGGGATGTTTTATCTTTTGGGGCATAGTCAAAATCATAGATGTCCCACTCATTGGATTCTGGAAGCAAATATTGGGTTTTCAGTCTGCAGTGAACTGTGAAGTTGAGTACATGTTCTGGCTAAGCCAGAAGTTAAAAGTGGGAAGAGGGAGACGCTACTGTTGGTGATGATGTTAAACTTATAATATACAATCTATTTTTCATCTAGGCTTTGAAAGATAGTACAGAAGTGGAAATAGTGGACCAGAAGATGAGGAAAAAGGTGGAACCAGAAAAATGGCCTATTCCTGGCCCTCCTCCACGTAATGTGCCACAAACTGACTTCTCTCAGCTCATCGACTGCCCAGAGTTCATACCAGGCAAAGCCTTTGGCTCACATACTGGTAACGGCTTTTCTTTTTCCAGAACAGACAGTTTAGCAGTAGGAAAGGCTATGTGGCCCAATCTTCCTGTCCCTTTTTTAGTTTCTTTTTTTGGATTCAATAGAAAGAATAAAGTTCACACTATGACTTTCGATGCCCTGAATTTTATTCATGTAATTCCCATAGAGAGCTACAAACTACCAAAAGCAGGGATCTGAGAGTTAAAGTTGAAACTGTATTCTTCACTCACCTCTCATTCTTTTAGATTGTTTTCATACTTTTGGTAGGCATGAAGTTTCTGCCTAATTGATTTTGATTTTGATGATTATTTAATCATATTTTTGTAAATGAATAAGGAAAACAACTAGAGGATTTTCAGATACAATATGCCACTTTTTTTTCCCCAAGTAAATTTAATATTGGAATATTCCAGGTGTTCATCCTTGGAAAGTATTCTTTTATCCACAATACAGGTATAGTAGAGCACACGCAATTACAATGCAAGCTTCCCTTAATTTCCCTGCCAATGTGCTTCAACCTTGACTTGAAGGGACACAGACCTTGTCTACACTCTGGTTAAAGCAGAATTAGGGCCTATCTATAAGGTTATTCTCACTTTGTGGATTAAAAACTGGTTGTGACTTCCACTTCACAAACTGCTTTGTGTTAGATGGTTTCCTGGAGCATCCTTAAGGCATGCCGCCTCGGGAAAAATGTGTACTAGAACTTTTTTCAGTCAGTGGGATGATCTCCTGATGTACTTGGATGTCATGTGAACGGAATATGCAGTGGAATGGGTGACTCATTGAAAAGTCAATCTAATCACTTTTGGAGCTATGTGGTCCAGCAAATCTGAAACTGGGACTGTCCTCATCTGCACAAGAAAGCCTGCTTTCTGACTCCTATTGCAGGAGCGTGGTTCAACACTACAATGGAGAGTCTGCCTATGAGATGATGTTAAGGTGGACTAGAGGACTGCTGTTGTCTTATAGACTCTGCCCATCAACATGGAAGTGGGCTGCATGGGCTACTCTTTCCAGGATGAGGGAAAGTCTACAACTGTCATTCTGGAAATCTAGCAAGTGTGTGTGTTTTTGCTGCCAGGCGTGTGTGCATCAGCAGTGTTACAGAAATAGGTTTGAATGTGAAGGCATTTTCCAAACTATGAGGCTGTTTGATAATTGATCTACCCTTCATCAGCTGCTCACTACTGACAGAAGTTATGTATGTAATTAAATGTAGACTGATGGAGTCTTGCATCTATTCGTGAGTGTTCATTTTCTAAAGAATGTCTTACAATTTAATTTTTAAAATACAGAAAAGGAAAAAGAAGGCACCTTTTCCACTCATGAATTATATTATTGATGGTTTTTCAAGATACTTGAAATACCAATGCAGTCAGCAGTGATGTTGGGCAGTCTCAAGAGTTATTTTGACTTTTCTGATCTACTTTTGATTGTCCTAGCTGTTGATTTTCACCTCTGTGCCTCTCTAATCCCAGCAAACACCCATTGTAACATTATTTTATAGGAGTTAAAATGGCCAGGTGATTTTTCAAAAATTGAAGGAAAGATGACACTGCCTCCTGACAAGTAATTAATGTATGTTGTTTGTGCATGTCAGAGATTACTTTTCCTTTATTATGTAAAACATCATGGGGTTCAAGATGGAAGTTCTAACCTGACCTAAGAACAGGAATTTCAGAGTTAATAGTCCAATAATGTTGCCATGGAAGATACATTTGCAGGGCAGATGGGAAACAGGTCAGCCAGATTGGAGATGCCATTAGTCTATTAATCATCTTTGCATTATTAATAAAAAATAAGATAATAAAAATCAGAATGCCTTGTATATTTTTTGTGTGTGTTTTTATAACTAGCACTCAGACACATGCACATATTAATTTAGTGCCTCTGAAACAGTCCAAGTGTGTTCAAACACATTTTTACCATTTTCAGGTTATTTCTAAAATACAAAATTTAATTTGATCTTAATTTAATGAATGAATACTAAACTAGAGAAAGAAGCAGTCATGCAATTCTGAATTTTCTGAAGCTGTTAAGTTTCCTTGAACTTTGAGGATTAAATCCTTGAAAAATAATATGTGCTATATGGCTGTTTTCATTTAAATTCATCTTTGTTAATTTACTGCCCAATTTTGGGGAGGGGGGGAATTCTGATTGAAATAACTTGATTGAGCTCCCCAGTATGTCTTGGTCACTTAAACTTGGTCTACTAAGGTGGTAAAAATATGCCTTTAAAAATGTAACTCTGGATCCCTGACTCTATTTGCATCCTGGTAGGGTGGGAAATTTGTGTAAATCTTTTTCAGATCAAATAATATGGTGGAGCATAAAGCCAAACCCTTAATTTGCTCTTCTGAGGAATTTGGGGGAGGGAAGGGAAAACATTTATTTCTCAAACATTTTGCTCCTCTTTTCATCACAGAAACAAGTCTTTTCTTTTCCTTCAGGGAAAATCCCTGATCTTTTTTTGTAGAATCTTTCTTAAATCAGGTTGACTTATCTAATGTTGATTGGCCTTTGCAACTGAGCAGAGGACTTTATTGCATCAGGAAAGCTTAAAGAGCAACTTGATTAGAAGAGGAATGGTAAGATAGAATTCTTTTTCAAAAACACATACAGTGATCACTCAGGAGGGTACTTTTATGAACTCCCCCAGAACTATCATGTATATTTAAGTATGCTACTTATTACTTGTCAAGTAATCCTAGCAGTACCTGAATATCTTTTAGTAATGGACACTGTTAGTCATAAGAGTTAAAACATTTTGAAAATGGAGGAGGGCTTGGCTGCTAGAACTTGCCCTTGGACTCTTATTGTTAGCATACTTACTTCTTTTGGCAGGTAGCTTATCTATTTGATAAGGTCTTTGACTGCATGTCCATTGTGAAGCTGTTGATATGTATAAAGACATGTATTTTGATAGGTGAATTAGTTTTGGTGCCATGTCAAAGGTTAGGTTTTTAATTATATTCAGGTTTATTCATGTCCCAAAGGCTGTGGTTCTCTTAACATGGATAAAGTCATGTCAGCAGGTGTAATGGGGAGGTGACATGATGTACTTTGGAGAACCAAGTTTATTGGTAAGTAATTTTGCCTTTTAGATACCTCTTCTCCCCAAAAATGTAGTGTGGGATATCTCCATTTAATCCTGTTTTGAAGCCTTTTTATATAGCATCAAAGTAAAGTAGGGTTTTACTAGTTATTTTGCTCCCTTGCATGTGGTCTGGTAGGCCTACCTAGGAGGAAAGGCTTTAAGTGTAGATAGTCATATGTATCTGGCATTTGACCAGTCTAGCTAGTCTCATCACCAGGTGGTGAGCAGTTACCAGGTTAGAGTTCTTCTGTCCAAGGCTTTTCATGATACCTTCTAGTCTAAGCTTAGAGGGAAGGGATTGCCATCTGCATTGGTGGGTGAAGGCCCCAAACACTGATGAAATCTCAGTTGTTTTAATAATACAGAATGAAGATTAGAAAAACCTGCACTTCTGGTATAGGGCTGAATGGCATTTGCTGGCAAAATTTTTACTGGAATTATCTGAACAAGTGTTAATTAAATCTTTAAAGTAATGAGGCACTAGTTTAAAAAAAAAGTCTCTCTAGGGTTTTTTTTTTTTTAAAGGAAGCTTTGTTTTTAGTTTAAGAAATATATCTGTATATTAGAAAACTACCCAGAATCAATTCCAACATTTAAATTTCTAAAAATGTGGTATGTCTAGTTTCAGAGAGAATTATGGGAATTATTGGGAATTATTTTTCTTAGGATTGGAACCATGGGAAAAAATGGGAAAGAAATGGTTTAAGATTTTGGGAGAAGGCAATGCCTTATTCTTAGGCAATTTCATATTCTTAAGTATACTATCCAGTTTTAGAATTTGGAAAGATTTAAAAAATTTTTAATTTGTACTGACACTTGTATTGACCTAAGAGTATGTGTCTCTGTTTTGAGTTTACATGATCTTCAATAAATAGACATCAGTTTGTTCAGTGTTGGTATTGAGTATAAGAATCCTGCACTTTAAAGTTTCAAAAATATAGTAATTTGTAGTAGTTTTAAAAATTTCCGCTATATTGTATTTGTCTTGTTTAAAAGCATTTCATTGCTTTTTAGACCCAAAATATCTTTGTACTTTCAGTATTTGTATTTTTAATTTCCAAGAATATTCATTTCATAAAATAATGAATTTGGCATCATCTGAAAAATCCCATGTAGAACTTTAAGGAATAGCTTATGTTCCATATTTTGTTTTTTCTTCAAACAATTTTAC
Source organism: Antechinus flavipes (assembly GCF_016432865.1). Lineage (NCBI taxonomy): Eukaryota > Metazoa > Chordata > Mammalia > Dasyuromorphia > Dasyuridae > Antechinus > Antechinus flavipes. The sequence goes on along the minus strand of NC_067403.1, from coordinate 171,443,174 downwards.
ATTTCTACATTGATTTACATTAATGGTTAAAAAAAGTGGTTTTATATTCATAAACTTGGTGGACACAGTAAATCTGGCAAGCAGGATATATCACCTGTTTTACAAATGAGGAAACCAAGGCCAATAGGATAATTTGCTTATAACTATTTAGTAGCAGAATTGGGATTAGAACTTGGGCCTCGTGATTGTCTACAGGATTTTTCTATTATGACTTTTTTTTCCCCTACTAGAGATAATAGAGAATAGAGAAAACTGAAGCATCTCTAGCATTAGTAGTTCCTTTTATGACTTAGGATTCCATCTTTTAAAATTGATTTGCTTGTGCACTTTTATTTTTGTTTATGTAAGTCCTATAAATTATTTCATTATAAAATCTTATTTCTCATTTTAAAATGTGTGGTAGTTGCTCTTCTCCACCTGACATTTTCCTTTCAAACTTAGTGTATTTCAGTTTAGGTCCACATGATTTTTTAGAGTCACAAAACTTTGTTTACCTTTCTAAATAGTTAGCTGAGTTAAAGTAGGTGATTTTGTACCCTTTTAAATCTAGTAATCATATTTGAACATTTTCAGTGAAATATTCAGGAAAATGTGGTTATGTGGATCAAGGATCAAACTGAAATATCATAACTTGCACATGTTTACCAGTGCAAATCCATAGAACTGAAGTTGCCTGCCTTATAGAAGACATAAGACATGCATTGAAACCTAAAATACTTTTTAGAAGAGATAACGCCTTTGAAAATGCTTTTTTCTAAAGGAACGATCATTTGGAGAGATAATTAGGTAATTTGCCTTCATACTTGAGGAAAATACTCAAAATAGGATTGTTTACTTTTTGCATACTGGTAAAATCATGGAATTATGCCAACTAACTATTCAGATTCTTTAGAATATGAGCTAGGATAATGAAAGAAAGTTAATGTTCCCTCTTAGAATTTCACAAGAAATAATTTTATCTGCAGATTTCAATCCAGTTTTTCATGGACAAGTATCCCTAAATATCTCTATTCTCCTGATGTTTAATAAGTGACCCACTTCTTGACAGTTTTGTCAAAGAGGTTAAATAATAAATGTGTGGTGGTCCTTCCAAAGCAAGATTGAAGCACATTCACAGGTCTGCACAAGGATTTGACTGTCCTTTCTGTATCTTTCCTGTGTTGAATGAAGGCTTCATTCTTTAAGACTTAATACTTAACAGTTAGAGAACACTTTGAGTTGTAAAAACCATAAAAACAAGTAGTTTTAAGTTATTAATTTAGGTTTATTGATTAATCATCATTCTTACATGGAGTAACATTTTCAACACCCAAGTTCAAAGAAAATGTAAGATGTGTAATAGAAAAGTAAGCACAGTTGTTTTAACTGTAGAACTAATTTAAAATTTTAGAGTCTGCCCCAAGTTCTCCAAGAATGGGAAGTCCATTGAGTCCAAAGAAAAATATTGAAACAAGTAACCTTCAAACAATGTCTAGAGGGTTGTCTACCAGTTTGCCTGATCTGGACTCGGAGCCTTGGATAGAAGTAAAAAAGAGGCATCGTCCGTCCCCAGTTAAATTAAAGGTAAGCTATTACCATCTCCCGGATAAGGAACAGTATCCATTAGAGCAGGCTTAGGATGAGTAAGAGAATGTTCACATAAAAACACACACACCACAATTTTTTAAAGTATGTATGTAAAGCTTGAAGGCCACAATCTAAAATTTTAATTTGGGGCAGCAGTGCATTGCTCAGATCATATGAACAACTTTAAAATGTGTACTATTTGAAGTGTACAAGCATTTCTCAAAAGCCATGAAATTTTATAATATTTTATATTTTTACGAAATGAGATAATGTTCTTCATGGTGCTTGGAAAATTAATAGTTAAGAACTTCTTGTATAGTTCATTTTTGATGATGTGAAACACACACAATATATGTGTTGACTTTTTAAAAAATTAAACTCAAAGATCTTTCTCTCCCACCTGTCCCCTCTGCCCCTCCCCTCAATTGAGAGAATAAGAAAAAAAAAATTTCCTATACATAGGGCATAGTCAAGTAAAGTAAATTTACACATTGTCCATTACAACATTCCTTCCTCCCCTCTCCCTCACCCTCCCTCATAATGTTTCAGTCTGCTATCATGAGTCCATCACTTCTGCCAGCACTTGGGCAGCCTGTTTGGTCATGAATCTTCCAGACTGGTTAGTCTTTGTTTTGATCAGAGATTGTCATTATGGTATGGTATAAAATGTTCTTTAGGTTCTGTATCAGTCTTTTTTTGTCGTCTTGGTTTCTTTGAAACCATCTCCCATCATTTATTACTCAGTAGTGTTCAGTTACATTCATATACCATATGAATGTAATTGAACCATTCCTCAGATGATTGTACCCAGTTTTTTTCCTATTTTAGTTGCATTCTTACCAAGAAGGGAAAGAAAAGGTCAGGATAATGTCATGATGTGTGTGTGTGTGTGTGTGTGTGTGTGTGTGTGTATGTATGAGAGAGAGAGAGAGAGAGAGAATCTATGGCTCAGGTTCTCTTAAAAATAAAGTTGATTGTGATATGCTTTATATTTTTCTTTTAGGACAATACAAAATAAATAAGGAGTTTCAAGAATTTAAGAATTTAAATTTTGACATGCAAATAAGTAAGGATTTTACTTTTTTGTCACCCTCTCAGAATGTGAAGTCTGAGTTGGTAGCTAAACAATTATACCCCTCCTCAAAAAAAAAAAGAGTCCTAGTTAGTAATTCTGTAATTAATGTCAAAGGTAACGTCTCTTGGGATAAATTTTTCAGGCTCATAATTCTAGGAAAATAGGAAATTCTTACCTTGTTTTGACTTTGAATATTAATTACCAGAAAAAATTTTTAAAAGGCAGTTATTATATAATCAAGGGCCATACTGAAATGTTACCAATGTCCTTTTTTTTTTTTTAGTCTGGGACGATCTAAAATAAATATTTCTTGTTCTTGACCTTAGTGCTTTTTAATTGGCTTTAGTAACAGAGAGAATGTTTATTAAATTTGTCAATGGAACATAAAACAGGAGTTGAAAAAATTTGATAGTAATAGTAGTAATAGTTCTCTTAAATGTTAAATTTTGAGCTGTGTTATGAAGGTGGGTTTTAGAATCTCCTTTGGAGATTAAAAAAAATACATAGGATGATTTTTTTTTATCCTTGCTGGAGTTGCTTACTCGAGCAGCAGCATGATGAAACGATAGGCTTGCTCAGATTGTGGTGTTCCACGTCCTAGGTTTTAATACATTCACAAATTTCTGTGTTTTCTATATCGCATTGAAAAAAAGTCAAGTATCCAAACCCATTGACGAAAGTTATTTGCAGGAGGGAAAGGGAAAGACTTACTTGCTTTATTTCTTTTAGAAAAGTGAAAGGGGCTTTCATTTAGGTTAACCAAAGAATGTATTTTACTGAGCATAGAACACTATTTTGAGTTGAAACCAGTAGATTATAGGGGCAGAAATGGCCCTTCCACTAGTCATCCATAAAAGACAGTTGAGCAATTATTAGGTAATCTCAATTTGCCAATGAGGTCTGCATATCTTGTGAAACATTAAACTCTTAACATACTAGGCCTCACAATTTTAGAGAAATACTTAATTGTGTTTGAAATATCTGTTTCCTCAGTTTTAGCACCATTCGTTGTTTTTAAATATTAGAGAATAGTGGTTTCCATCTTAAAATTGTATTTTGAAAATTTGAAAAATAACTAGGCTAACTTTGTCATTAACCTATTAGGCAAGGCACTTGTTTATGAAAGTATGGAGAATTTCATATATGTAAATTAACATTTTGCTGAAGAACTGGTAGGATGTACAAATACTTCATGTAGTTGCAGTCTTTGAAAATAGAGCTTATTGTCAAAAATGACCATACTCATTTCTAAATTGTTTTGAATTTAGATTCTTTCCATTAACTTCTTTCCTAACAGATTACTCGTAAACATGTAAATTCAACTCAATGCATTCATAATAATAAAAAGCTTTAAAAAAACCTTAACCCAAGCTGCAAATGATAAATAGTAATAGATATTTTTTCCTTTAGACTCTGATTTCATTTGTATAAAGAGTTCATGTTGTCCAGATTGTCTTTATCAGTGCAAATTGGCAACTGTTGGATAATTTATACTGTGAATTTCCTGAACCCTAAAAAATTAGTGATTTGCCCAAGGTCTTATAGCTGACATGTACAGTAAATAAAACATAAGAACTTGAAGTACTCTTGATTTCAAGATCTAGTCTGTCTACATACTGTGTCCTTTATTGTGAATTTTAACTATTTAAGTATCTCACCTTTTTCAAAAAATGTAATTTCTTCACCATACTTCACCAAAAATAGATGAGATATTAAATACATGGGGTTTAATTTTCACGTACAGCATACATATAAAATGTATTTCAAAATCTTCCCAGAAGGGACCATGGAGTACATTTAATTTCACTTATATAAGAGATGAGGAAGTAGCCCATGGCCAGATATTCAACCATTATTTGTAACTAAGCCATATACTGTGCTATGAGGTGAGTATGCAAAGATGAAATAAACAGTACTTCTCAAGGAGACTACATTGTTCTTGGGGAAGACATGTCATACATACAAACAAAATACAAAACTTGTGAGGAAAGCCCTGGAAGATGGGGTGGGGATAAGTATAAGGAAAGATTTAGTAGGTAACATGAGCTTTAACTTTAATGGAAAGTATGATTTAGTGATAAAGCCAACAAGCACTTAAATTGCTCTTACTATGTACAGGACACTATAAATTCAAAGAAAAATTGATTACCTTTCTTCAGGGAGCTTACATTCTTTTTTTGGGGGAAAAATATGTGAAAAAGGGTGAAGGTAGGATAAAACTTTATAAGTATGGGGATGAATCTCTACAGAGGCAAGCTGAATGAGGTAAGTACTTGCTTTGACTTTTTCCCTGAAACAGAGCTGTTGGTGGGATACTTTGACATAAATTTATAATGTAGGTCAAACCAGAGTGAGCAAGAGGATAGAATTGAGGTATTCTTCAGAGGTAAAATTAGGAAGACCTGACAGCTTTCTGGGAAAGGGGGGGCAGGATAAAGGAGAGGAAAAGAAGCAGTTGAAAACCCTGGCGACTAATTGAATGAAATATGGATTAGCAAGTTAGGAAAGAGCTAGGAAAGGCAATTCTGTTCAGGGCATTAATTTGAAATGCTTCTGAAATATCCATATTTGATATGATGCAGAATTGGAGCTCTGAATGGTGGGGTATATCTATAGACTAGGGAGCCATCTGCCTAGAAATCACAGTAATAGTATATCACTAAAAAAGAGAAGAGGACCTTGGACAAGGCTTTGGAATATACCCACAGTAAGGCCAGACATGGATGATGAGCTGGCAAAGGGAGACTGAAGAAATGGCTACATAGGTAGGAAAGCCAGGAGATAAGAAGCAACATGAAGGCTCCAAAAGGAGGTTTTGGGAGAGTCAAGAAGCATTGATGTCTGGGAAAAGGCTTTCTGCTCTTGTCCTTGAAAAATTGTTGTTGGTAACTTTGAAGGAAATGATTTTAGTTGAGTGATAAGTTTGGAAGTTAGACCTCAAGGGGTTAGCAGTGAATATAATAGTTATCTAACATTTATGTAGTGCTTTAAGGCTTTCAAAGAACTTTACAGTCTTTTGAGGTAGTGGTGTTACTCCCATTTTACAGATGAGAAAACTGAGACTAAGAAAGGTTAAAGGACTCAGACTCATACTGAGTTTTATAGATGAGATTTAAATGCAGATCTTATGGTTTTGAGTCTCGTGTTCTGGGTAGCTACTTTTTTAGCAGAGTACAATTAGGCAGTGAAAAGGAAATGTGTATATATTTCTTAAATGAGGAAACCCACAGTCATCTGTAGCCATCAAGGTAGGAAACAGATGTGAGAGAACAAAGATGGAGGACGGTTAAGAGAAGGAGCAAAACTCCTTGATTCTTACAGGAGAGCATAGAATTAAGGGTCCAGCTCTTAAGGGTTTGGTCTTAGCAGAAAAGTATGACTAAGGCATAGAGTGTAATAAGGGATTAAAGTGCTCCAAGAAGGCAGTCTCTGAGTATGGTTGGAGGAAAAGTCCTTTTTTTGAAAGAAGCAGGTATAAGTAGGAACATTGGAGGTTTCAGGTGAAAGGGAAGGTATGGAGCAGCCACTGTGAGGGAGAGCAAAGGTGGCAGCACCAGGAGATAGCTAATTCTTAGAATCCTACTTCAGAAACTCATGCGAAAGGTTTTGTTTTTCATATAATTATGAAAGTTTCTCACTACTGGTGGTAGAATTAGGGATATTTATTTTAAAACAAAAAAAACTTAATGACTTGGGTTATCCCAGAGAACAAGTGTAATATATTTTTTCATTTTCTCTTTACAATGGTGAAGAATGGTACTGGAAAGGCAGTGCTTTTGTGATGTCTGCAGAAAATTTCTGTAGAAAATTTCCACATAGATCTTTAATATATATTTTTAGTTTTTCCCTTCTAAGCTATATTTTGAACGAAAACCCAATGACTGCCAGAGTTCTCATTGATCAGACATGTCCATCTTAAACATTGTGCAACGAAAAAGAAATAAAATTTCAAAACACAACATATCTTGTTTATGATAACAGAGGGGATCAGTGAAAGACCATTCCAGATATGTGCATTTTATTTGGGAAGGTGCCTTTCTATTTGTTTAGAAAATGAGTCTCTTGAACTTTCTTCACTGGCTTTCTTTTCCTACCTAGTAACATATCTATTTCTCTGTGCTCCCTTTTAACAAGTTCATTGATAACTTTTGATTTTTGCATCTTCACGTTTCCCAAGATTTCCCATAACTCTATCTTTCCTAGAGAACCATCCTTTGTAACAAAGGAGAAAAAAAAAGGAGGGAAAAAAGCACACATTTTAGTTCAACAAAACAATAGCTTGGGGCAGCTAGGTAGCTTAGTGGATAGAGCACCAGCCCTGAAGTCAGGAGGACCCAAGTTCAAATTTGGTCTCAGACATAACACTTCTGGGCTGTGTGACTTTGGGCAAGCCACTTAACCTCAATTGCCTCAGCAAAAACAAAATAAAAAGCCAAAAAACCCCCCAAAGCAATAGCTCCATCATTGCATATTCAGTGCCCTACCTCTAGTCTGCCTCCTCTCCAACCTTCTGCAAAGAAATGATGCCTTCTTTGGGACTTTGGGACTGTTCTTTATATTCTTTATATTTTACAAAGTATCTCAGAAACTAGTCAGTAAACATTATGTACCTGGTATGTGCTAGGCATGTTTAAAAACATGACCATGCCTATAAGGAGCTTTACATTTTAATGGGAAGGAGAGTGTTAGGACACTAAGCTGAAAAGTCAGGAAAGAGTGAAGGAGAAAGAGGGTAGAGAGTCAACATAGTCTAGCCTTAGAAGGGTGATAGAGATGTTGAGAGAAGTATTAAAACGGTATAGTTGATGAGGAATGGGGAGAAAGCTGTACTGAACCCCTTCCTTTAATAGATATCTTGAACTCATGACTGCCCTCCACTACAACTGAATGTCTAGAAAAATCTTCTCAACAAATTTTATAACTGGTTATTGCGTCTCTGCCATTGAGGGAAGACCTCTGCCTTTCTAGGCAACTCAACACTTTGAATAGTCTTATTAATGGAAGTTTTTCCTTTAATCAGTCCTGACTTAGCCTCTGTGACATTTACTATTGTCTCCAACTAAGAAACTTCTCAGGTTCTTCTATCAGCTTTCTCCTCCATGTTCTGAGAAAGTGTGTCATTACAGAATTGCTTAGCTGGATTGCTTGGAAGATGAAATCTTAATGTGATTCCTTGGCTCTCTGTTCTCTCCTGCCTTCATCCTATACCAGGGGTCCCCCTTTTCTCTGTATTCCTGTTCAACTTGTATACTTACTTGTAGCCTTTCTTTTACTCTTCCCTCTTCTGTTAGCCCATTGTGGGTCTGGATTTCCATACCCATAGCAAGGAAATAATAGTGCTTTTAAATAAAATTTTAATTTCTGATTTAAAAATTTTCCCTTTTGCTGCTTGTACTTCAGTAATTTCAGCCCTCCAAATAGTGGTCACTAAGAAAAACAAGCAAGAACATCTGATACTGACTACATCTCACAGTGTACAAAATAGAAGTCCTTAAATTTAAAGTTAGGTGGAAACTACCTAGGGAGGCTAATTTATTTACCCAGGGTTACAAAACTAACGTACAACTGAGGCCTAATTTGAATGTGAGTATTTAGACTCAAAGTCCTGCATTCTTATCTTTTTATGAGTAATTCCTAACTCCCTGCTCTGAGTCAGGAGATATTTGTTATCTATGATTTTCATTGGTTTCTTAATTATTCAATATGACTAATTTAAATTTACATTAATTTATCTCAGTTGTTTGAAACCAAAATTGAACCAGTGAAAGAAAGGAAATCTGGCTAATTACTATCTTCAAGTATTTTTATTAGATATCTTATAAGCCTGTTTCTTTTTCTCCTTGAGGACAGAACTTAATTAAATTCATTTATACCCAGAATTCTGAGGTGCCAATATTTACTATTAATCAGTTTACAAACTGATTAAACATAGGTATAAAAATAGTGCTCTTGAATGTATTTACTTTAAAGCTTTAGTACATATTTATGTATATCTTGTCATTTTGTGTGATAATTATTTAGATTGCAATTTATTTTTAAGACAATTAGTTTTTCTTTAAAAAGTTTTGTTGATAACCTGTTGCTTTTATATCACATTCGTTTTTATTCCTCCCTTTGAGCTACTGTAAAGCTTTTTTAAAAGTATCTTAAAATATTGTCATAAAGAAAAATGTATTTACTGCATATTGATACTTATCAATATTTTATCCCAATTTAACTGTAGATTCCTATCAATAAATAACAAATTTTGCATTACTTTAGGGATTGCAAAGTACTTTGCTTATAACAACAATAAAGGTTAGACATTTTTATCTTTTTAACAGATAAAGCACTGAGGCTGAAATTTCTGACTTGTGCATATTTCTATAGCAAAGAAATGCAGGCTATAACCTACATATCCCTTTTTTCTCAGTTTGGTATTTTTTCAATTGTACCAGACTGCTTTATGGCCTGGGGCGTGAAGAAGTGCCTCAAATGCTTATTTTATACTAATATAAGGACATTGAGCTTCTTTGGCTCACTTTTGAGCTCCAAATTTGGTAGTCTTGTTGTTCAGTCATATCCAATCTTTTGTGACTTCGTGGACTAAAATGTCCATGAGGTTTTCTTGGCAAAGATACAGGAGTGTTTTGCTATTTCCTTATACAGGGAACTGAGGCATTTGAGTGGATTCCCGTGACTTGCCCAGGGTCACACAGCTAGTAAGTAAACTCAAGAAAATGAATTCCTGATTCCAGATCCTGTGCTTTTATCTACTGTGCCACCCAGCTGCCTCTTAAGTGATCTTGTACCTCATGATGAAGTAGTTATTTTTCATTAATTTTTAATACACAGTTTGATGAATTGTTTGGAGAGAAAAATAAGAGCAAAAGGGAAAAACCATGGGAGAGATTAAAAAAAAAAAAAAAGAATTTACCATAGCATGTGTTGATTTACATTTAGTCCCCTTAGTTCCTTTTCTGGTTTCAGAATGGCATTTTCTGTCCTAAAGTATAATAGTTCTGAGTACCACATAATGATGTAAATGTACCTATTTAAATATATTTGTGTATATGAGATGATTGTGCTTAAAATGTATGCATATTTGTCATATAAATGACTCAAAAAATAGAAATTCAAAAGGATACAATACAAATGAGGCAAGAAATTTTCAAAAATAATTTAAATTTTATTAACTATACCAAAAAGCTTTTTTACTCTTGCTAAAAATAATAGCTTTTTAAATGAGAAATTATTGACTATGCTTCATTGTTTTTGAAAATCTTGTTCTTGGGTACTTGGCCTTTTGAAAGCTATTCCAAGTTGACATACTGCTTGATTTTTAATAACTTGTAGTGCAAAAGGAAGGAGGGCATCATTGGTTGCCCTCAGTAAATCATGATACTCAATTTTCACTGCCGTCTGTTAATTTTGCAAATTTTTCGGCTAAGATTTTGCTAGGAAATTTCCATTATTTTCATGCCAACATAATAAGTTGTTGTTTTTAGCAAGCAGGTTAAAATAACCTATTGAAATAGTTCTTTGGAAATTAAACATTATAAAATTTTAAGTTCACATATAAGAGTTTGGATAGCTGGCATATTTTTGGCAAAAAATTTAGGTTTTTAAATGTCTTGCTCATTTATACCATCATTAGTTAATGTAAAGCCACTCTAGACACTTAGATAAAATTTTTTATTAACAAAAATCGGATATTGATAGATGCATTTTTTAGATAACCAGATGAGTAAATGTTATTGCTGCTTCTTTGTAACATGGCTGCTGATGAGCTTCTTTCAGAATTAGTGACTTTTCTTGTTTATTTTTGCTCAAATCATTATTATTGTCTCTAGTCCATGACTTTTCCTAATTTTGTAAGGGTTAGCTTAATCAAAACTAGGCAATATCTATAAATCTCCTTAATCAGAAAGTTGTCATTGACTGAAAAGGAGGGACAAAAGAGAATTCTGTTCATTCTCCTTATCAGGAGAATCTGGGTGACCATTTGAGCATATCTCAGGTGAGGGCACCAATGCCAAACTTCGTATTAAATATTAGTAAAGCTTAATATATTTGATATAAAAAATTAAATAGAAATAAAAGTTAGATCCCCAAATGTCTTGTTCAGTGTGGGACGCTCAAATGTCATATTGTACCCCCTGCCAATCTAACTAGTTAGGTGCATCATCCTAGTATAACACTGACACAGTAATTCCAAGTTCTCATTCTAGGGTCTGCATATTTTAGGACTATTTTTAAATGACTCTTATTTAAAAAAAATATGATAAAAGTAGCATGATAATGAAGGGAAAATACATTTTGGCATGTATTTACTCAATTATCCTGTCCATTTTTCAATCCTGTTCAGTTAGATTTTGGCTAAATTTTAATTGTTGTTAAAGAAGAGTTTTCCAAACATCATTTCAGTGAAGTAGATATTTTAATATCTGTTTTGCAAAATGAAACTGAGTCCCAGACAAAGATCCCAGTATAGGAGCTTACTGTCTATGTGAGCTTGTGTAAACCGTCCTGTACTTTTGTTTTCCCCATCATAAAATGGAATCATTTACACTCCTTACTCAACAGAATTGTTGTGAGCAAAGTACAATCAGTTGCAAATTTATTAAATTGTTGCATTTTAATGGGTTTTAAAATTTTTAAATGAAGAAGACTCAAGAAGTAGAAGTGTTAGCTCTGCCATTTTTTGTTTGCTTGTGGTAAAATTATTTTTGTAATTTCTTTGTGGGAATCTAAGACATTTATCCATTTTATGAGATTTAAACACTTGTTATATTTTAATAATGGAACAAGGTAATTTAGTTCCTTGAAGGGACATTGAAGTACAATGTGGATGGTTATGTTTGTGAGATGTGCAGTGAACCCCACCAAGTTTGGGAACTGACAATCTTCCAATACTTTGAGGAGTAGGTCATCATCTGATATTTTTGGGAGGGTGCCAGTGTCGGCCTGCATTTCAAATATCAGTGGCATCCTATTTGTTGAAGGTTTTTTTGTTGTTTTTTTAAAAAGGTAACTAAAGGTGATGTATATTTTCTTTCTTAGTCCTATTCTGGAGACTACTACTGCTGTGGAGTAGTGACAGGATCAATTAAGGTTAAATAATTTTCTTGATATTCAGTATCCTGGACATCTGTTCTCATTAAGATAAGTCCTTTAGTTTTAGCTCCCTATCTTTTGTAGTAAACAAAAGAGTTTTAAATTTTTTTTCTTGCCTTTCACCTTATATTTTAGGAATATTCCAGTGGGCAGAGGTCTATGCAGTTTCACCCAAATTTAATTGGATAAAAATAAGTTCATTCAGTCATTTCCAGCTAAACTCTATACTTCTCCATGAACATGTTTTTCCCTCTTTCCCCTTTAAAAAACATTATGAACTTAACACACATCAGATAACATGAAACTAGAGATTTCATATTCAGCTTGCCTCTCTTTTTAAATCTAAAATATATTTCACATGTAATTTTCAGAGTGACATTCAGAGTGGCTAAATTTTCTGTGATTTTTTTTGAGCCTTAAGAAAAATAGCTAAGGTAATAATTAAGAACAGCAGCTAAGGAAAATGACACTGTCTGAGAGTGAGGTATTGGACATTCTTCATCCAAAAGGAGCATATTGGCTGTGCTCCATCAATTTTTGATGAGGAACAGGACTGGTTCATAGTTCTTTATTCTTTTAGGGAAAAAAACTTTTTCTGCAGATTTAAGGTCACTTAAAACTCTTTGTCTCAGTGTGAATTTTAATGAAATTGGCACTGAATTAAATTTTTTGATAGATATTCACTGTAAATCAGCCTAGGATCTAATAGGCAGCTCCTATTGGTACCAGCTTTGTACTACATGACATACACTTTGTGAGAATGGGGTGTATCATTTATTTTAAAAGAATTTGCATTATAATTTGGAAGATGAAACAACAAAAAATTAAATGTTAAACCAATATGTTTGGGTATAAGGAAATTAGAAGTTTAGAAAAAGCATAGATGTGAGAGACATTAATGGAAGGTTTGTTTTATTGATAAAAGAAGTATGGTCAAAAGAGTGAAGACACCATGCTGACTGGAGATGAGACAAAAGTGTTAGAACTGGGGGAAATGAAAATATACAGGAAGGGAGGGGGGTCATGAATGATTTTATAATGTTACATGATAGAGTACAAACAAGCTCTGGATTTAGAATAAGAATTAGAAGAACCCTCAGTTTGCCTTTTACTACCTGCCATCTTGTTTTTACCTTTATGAGCCTCAGTTTCCTTATATAACTAGCTGTCGACTCCCTTCAAGCTTAGATGTGTGAGTGCTTTGTTCACAGCAACCCTGGAAGCTATAAAAATTCTCTTTATTTTATTTGTGAAGAAACTGAGGAATAGAGTTGAATTGACATGCTTGACAACTCATTGTTAGAGCTGTGTTACTGTTACTGTTTAGAACTTTAAAAATCAGGCAGTCTTAGATAACTTCATGCTTCATGCTGCTGATAATAGGAAGCTATCATAAGCATTTAAGAGCAGTGATGTAAAAAGTTGTAGAAAGGTTTTTGACAGTGACCTGCAGACTGGTTTCAAACTTGTAAGCAAAAGGGGTGTGCATGATAAGAGCTTGATAGTTAACAGCAATGAGGAAATGAAATTGGAATGTGAGGGCTAGACAAGATCATTTGAGGATCTTAGTGACTGGACCCCTTCTGGCTGTGCATACCATGGTCTCATTTGGACTATATCAAGGCTCTTAAGGTATAGGGATCAATAGCCTTTTAAAGAAGAAAAGCTGTTTTTTGGTCCTATTAGAACTTTTTGGAAATCACAATTTTAAACATTTTTCTTGCAGTTGAGATTTTATATTAATCTTATTAGCATCAGAGACTAGATAGAATGCCATTCTACAGAAAGGTCGACCTGGACATGGGCATCATAGCAGTACTGCACCATTTGCATATGTTTGTTATCATACTGATCAAATAATGATTTTTCTGCAGAAGAATCTTCCTTAGAATTAGAAGATTGCCAGGGAAACCAACTATATTGAATTAATTGACAAAACATAAAGTTCATTGAGCCCAGGTTGAGATTTCCTGAACTCAATAATTAAACAAGTTAGCAGCCTCACTCACTTTAATTCTTAAATTAACACGTCTTTCTACATTCTGTTTTAAGGTTGGTATTTAGTATGGAAGTAAATGGATTAGAGGTAAATCACTTTTAAAATCCTTTTTATAATGAACATCAGGTGGAATATATTGGTAGTAAGCAAATTTTTATCTATGGGGGAAAATTGGGTGAATAAATGATTTTGTGTATCTTTTTTTTTAGGCAAGCTAGTTAGTGCAATGGATAGAATGCAGGCAGACTGGAGTTCAGATATGGTCTGAGACACTAGCTGTTTGACCATCCTTTTGTGGGGAGAAGGAAAGAGAATAAGATTCAATATGAGTGATTTTGAAATATTCTTTAAACATAGATTTGGAGGATAGACTATTTGATTAGTGGAATAGGTTAGTTTAAAAAAAAATGTAGATTAGGTGGAAATGTTTTAAGTTAAGGGAATTTCTGGTAAACAAAGCATTTCATTAACTTTTTTTTTCTCATTTTTTTCAAACTACCCTACTCTTCTTCCATGGCATCCAATTTGTGGATAGTTTTTCTTTGATGCGCCCAATCAAATGCGAGTTATTAGATGAAGGCGCTCACTCTTCAGTTCAAATAGTTCTTTAATTTTCTCTAATAGTTCTCTAATGTTCATCCAGGAAGAATAAATCAATTGTAGTACTCAGTTTTGTATAACACTGGCATGAATTTTTGCTGATAAGTGGGGAGTGGGCCAGCCTAACTTTCAAGGCTTCTTTAAATGCCTTTTCCCTTTCTGTTTGTTTACAGTTTTCTGTATCTGAGTCATTGCTTGCTCACTTCTACCTCACAGTATTAATAATTTGGTAACTCAGATGTGTAGTGCCCTGTCCTAGAAATTACCTGTATTTTTGTGTTTATTTTACTGCATTCACATTGTTCTCTACCACTAGGCTATAAGCTTCTGTTGAACAGGGACTGCTTTATTTATTTATTTTTTGTTGGCCAGTGGTCAGCACAGTACCTAAAACATAATAAATCTTCAGTGGCTTTTTTATTTTATACATAACTTATATATCTGCATGGACTAGTTATTTTGCTTGATAAAATGTAAGCTCCCGAATAAGGAAGGAAGACAAGGAGTGTTTCATTTTTGTCTTTGTTTTCCTAGCACTCCATCCAGCATATAAGCACTAAAGCATGTTAATGATTTGAGTCACTTACTAAATAGCATTAGAATGGTACTCTAATTTTGGTTCAAGTTCCAATTATCTTACACTTGACTATGACCCAGGGCAAGCCTTTAGCCTCATAGGACCTTTAATGTGTTTCAGAATGGTTGATTGTAAATTTTGGTCACACCAGTGAAACTACAGGTCTGGACCAGCCCTTCCCGTTCCCCTTCTCCCTCTCCCTTCATCCCCCACTATATGCTCTCTAAGCTTTCTTAGAGGAGATCTTGAATGATCTTCCTCTGAATTTAAAAGGGTATGAGGTTGCAATGGCAAATGATCAACATTTATTGTCTTGTGATCTTGAGTGAGTAAGTCTATCTCTTTAGAGGACTTCAGTTGTGTGTGTGTGTACCCGCACGCACGCACATGTGCATGCACTCATTCAATTGAGAGAGAGATTGGTCTGAGAGCAAATTTTTTCTAGCCAATTGGTATTTCATTCTTCTGACCACTTAGTGGGAAATATGACATAAGATGGGAAAATGACATTCAGGGTAGATTGTATGTATTAGTAGCTCAGTTATTAGCATAACTTTAAAGAATTAAACTGTAATTTAGTGGATCTGAATGTTCTTAAATGTGAAGGGCAAATAATTTTTCTTCAGGAATCAATGGCCACACCTGAAGAAGCATCAAATCAATCCCAGCAACCTTCAGAGGAACAAGAACAAGAGGAGCTTGACTTTTTGTTTGATGAAGAAATGGAACAAATAGAGGGACGAAAAAACACCTTTACTGATTGGTCTGATAATGATTCAGATTATGAAATTGATGACCAGGATTTAAACAAGATTTTGATTGTGACTCAGACACCACCTTATATGCGAAAACATCCTGGTGGAGATCGTACAGGCAACCATGTGTCCCGTGCAAAAATTACATCAGAACTTGCTAAAGTCATCAATGATGGTTTATATTATTATGAACAAGATTTGTGGATGGAGGAAGATGAAAATGAACATGCAACAATGAAGGTAATTATTTTGATCATGAAATCTATTGTTAATTTTTTTGGTAAATGTTTGAGAGAACTTATTTTCTCCTATTAATGTATTTTTCTTCCAAAGAGCAGCATTGTTGTTATAAAAGTTTTCCTCCTTTGTCATCAGACTTTTTGTGTGAATTTTGATGGTTATCAAGAGTTTTTGCCAAAAGAAAATTTAAAACACAGTTTCTTTAAAGCTGATATTGGTCTTGCAAGAAAAGTAATAGTTATATTATATGTTTAAAGTTGAAAGAATTGCTTGTTTTCATATAAAATTTTTCAAGCAAGTTTAAAATGAAAAGATACTTTTTTTCTTGGGGAAAAAAGTCATTATTTTATTAAAAAGCTTCACCCAAAACTATATATTGGGAATTTATGAAGTTTGTAAGCTTTAGAAAGGTATTTTTTGACCCAGTTGTCCTAGATTTGGGGAAACAATGAATTGTAGTGGAAATAATGATGAATTTGGGATTATAAGAACTGAATTTGAATCCTGGTTATTTGTGTGACCTTGAGCAAGGCACTCAATTTCTGAGCCTAAGTTTATTTGTTCACAAAATGGGGCGGTTGGGAGTAGATGACAAACCTTTAAGGTGTCTTCTTGCTTCTAAATTTTCTATTCAGTAATCCTATAAGAATATTTTTAGAAAGAAAAAACCTTTTAAAATATATTTATGGAAACATGACTAGTTGCAGGAAGCTAGCAGTGATTTGAATCCCAGGTATTGAGGAATGAACAATCAGTATAGTCGAGTAGTGTAATGCAATTAACAACAAATAGGAGTAAAGTAATGGAAAAACTTGATTATATTAATGTAAAGTGAAGGAAAATGAGTTGGTTGGTATGTTCATTAACTGACTTTGTAAAAGGAAAATAAATATTTCACCGCTAAAGGACAAAGACTTAGGGAAAACACAAGGGAATATCTGAATTGTGTAGATACCTATATGTTGAAAATCATTAAGGAAAGTTTAATTCTAAATGTAATGTTAATTGGTTTTGTTTAAAGTTCAAAATAGATTTTTTTAAGCACACATTAAGATTTACAAACTGTTTTTATGTAATTTTTTTTAAACTTGTTAATATCAAAACATGGTTCAAAGTTCCCACTTCTGGGGAAGACTTCTTTAATTCTCTTACTGAAAGTAATAGCTCATTCCTCTGAAGCATCATAGCATGTTTTTTACCTGTCTGGCTGCCTGTGTCTCTTATATGTGTGTATATGTATGTCTATGTATGTGTATACATATGTATGTATATATGTATATTTTATATCTAGCTTATATATTTGTCACATTCTTACTTTATGAAAGATTTATTTGTTTACGCGTTTCATCTGTGAGAATGTAAGTTTCTTATGGACAGACTTTGTATTTCTTCATCACAAAGCATCTTGCATATAGCTGGAACTTAGGAAGCATTTTTTGAATGAATTAATCATCTGAATTTACTTTATTGGGTAACAATTTTAGGAGTATAATTAAGTTTAAAAGTGAAATTCTTAGCTGTAGTAAGAACTAGCACATCGGTTATTTTGGTGTAACTTAGAAATTTAAAAAACCTATAAGGTATTAACATTTCAGAAAATTATATTTGTTGCTATATATTTTGTAAGTTATTCAGTAACTCTGAGCCCAAAATACTAGGTGTTCTGCAGGTGGTAAAAGATGAGCATTACCTTATAACTGGGTTGAAAAGGTAAGACAAAACATATGCAGAAGAAATAATTAGAGATCAACTATAACTCAGGACTGAATGATATGATACAAAAATTAAATACTTTTGAGAAACTCGGAAGAATAGGAGGGAATAAGATTTGACCAGAAAGGATCAAGATAAAAACTTGAATATACTCTCCTAAAGTATATATTATGGGCAGTAAACAAAACAAAACAAAAAAACTTCAGTAGATTCAGAGGTTTGATTTGGAAAACAAGGTATGTGTATGGTAGAGGCAGCTTAAGATAAGTTTGAAGACTCTACATGACCGGAGTAAGTCTCAGGGTAAGCTCAGATGTAGAATGCAGTTTTTAGGAAAATTAATATGTAGTGGTAAATGTTCTAAGGGAAGAAAGGAAATCAGTTGGGAAGCTATTGCAAGAATTCAGCTATGAAGTAAGGACCTATGCCTAAATTAAAAGGACAGCAGGGTAGACAAAAGAGGAAGAAGTAAATTGAGAGATTCTTTGAGGTAAGAATTTACAGTATTTATTGAATAGAGAACATTAAAAGAGAGGAAGATTTCCAAGGCAGTCCCAAAGGCTCTAGCTTAAGAAACAAGAATGAAAATATAATGATTTATTAAAATAAGAGAGAGTTGGCAAGAGAAGTACTGGAGGAAATAATACTAAAATCAATTTTGGAAATGTTGAAAGTGAGTGAACAATTTAGTTGTGTCCATGTAGAATGATCCCTATCTTTTCAAGGTCTCTATCTTTTTTTTTTTTCTCTCAGAAACACAGTAGTAGAGAATAGAAATTACTGCTAGCAATGCAATATGGGGGTCCTGTAGCCCCATAGTGATAGCTGAAGCCATGATCATAGACAACCACCATGAGATTGACCAGTTAGAGAGCTAAGAGTGGAGGCCTGCAGATATAGGGTCTGTAGTGGTGCTTGTGAAGGATAGGGAGGTGAGCCAAGAGAGAGATAATTAGCAGGAAATAGCTCTTGTCTACAAGGCACTGGGGACTTTTAGGCTAAGAACACTTTTGTGGGGACAGTGTCTTTGTTACCTTCTGCTAATGACACTGGAGAAAGTGGGAATATGGGCTTGAATGTCATCTTTGTTACTTGATACTTGTGTAACCTTAGGCAGTTTGTCTAAATTTCCTACTCTAAAATCTGGGATTGAACAAGTTGATCTTTTGAGGCTTTCTTTCTCCAAGTTTATGTTCCCATGCTACGATATTCTACTTCCTAGGAATACCTTTTCAAGTTGACAGAGTTAAACATTTTGTTTTGTTTTTTGCATATTTTCACTTCTGAATAGCTTCTTTTTCTCTCTTCTATTTAGTTTTACACTTCAGCTGTTTATTAAATAGCTATTATGTGCAAAGCACTAGCAGTAGAGATTTTTTAAAAAGGCAAAGAAGTCTTTGACCTCAATGAGCTTAATACATTTGGTAGGATGCAACTTGTAAACTGTTAGCTATGTGCATAAATCATTGGAAGGGAGAGTTCTAATAATTGGGAGTGATCAGAAAAGACTTCTTATAGGAGATGGCAGGATCCATTAAAAAAGTAAGGTAAGGAAGGGGAGTATATTAAAGGTGAGTGTGTGTGTGTGTGGGAAGCAAGAGATGACTGGGGGGGGGGAGGGATGTATGAAAAGTCATGGAGGCTGAAAATGGAAAAATTGAATATCAAATTCCTAAAATAGCTAACATAAATTCATAAAAAATGGGTGTGTGAAAGAGAATACTATACTATAAAATGAGTTTGTAATGGTATGTGAAAGCCTGATTATAGAGGCCTTTAAATAGCTGTCTGAGGAGTTTTATTTTGACCTAGATGCAATTGAAAGCCACTGGAGATTTTTAGCATAATAATGACATAATATTAATTTTAGACAGTTATATGGAGGATAAAAGAGAGGGGAGAAACTGGAGGCAAGGAGACTTGTGAATTAGGAAGCCATAATTGTCGTAAGGAAGGGACCTGTACTTTGGCATGATTATATCAAAATAAAGAGAGAGATAGGAGAAATATTGTGACAATACAATTGCAAGTACCCCAAAACTATAACAAGTAAGAGGGAAATCTCTAAGGTTGGGGTTGATCAGAGATGCGCTGGTCCTCAATGGAAATAGGTAATCTTGATGAATAGTTTGGGATGGGGAAGAGAATGACTTCTAGCAAGCTCTATTTTAAACATGCTGATTTAAAGAAGTCTGGGTAACATCGAAGTAAATATGTTTAGTTGTCAGTTGTTGACACAGAAATGGCGTTTAGGAAAGGGATCGGGCATCATTTTCATAAGAGAAGATAATTTGATAATTTGTCTTCCAAGTGCTTTTTATTTAAATTAATTTTTTTAATTAAAAAAATTAAACTTCAAAATGAGAAAAGAAAAATAAATTGCCATATATACAGTAGATCATAAGAGAGGATTCAACAGTGCATTTCCATTTCAAGAAAATCTATGGGGGGCCCCTAGATGGCGCAGTGGATAGAGCACCAGCCCTGAAGTCAGGAGGACCTGTGTTAAATGTGACCTCAGATACTTAACACTTCCTGGCTGTGTGACCCTGGAAAAGTCGCTTAACCTCAATTGCCTCACCCCCCCAAAAAAAGTGGGGGGGAATCTATATAACAAATACTCACATTATTTTTAAAACATTTGTATTGTTCATTGCTGTACACTTTTTACTTTATATTTTTCTCCCTTCTCTTATCCACCCTAAAGAAGGTTACAAAGAATTGACAAAGGGTAGATGTATACATACATATCTATAAATATATGCACATGTACATATATATATATATATATATATATATGTATGTATGTATGTATATGACTGTGATGCTTATTTCTGTTTCTCTGAAAGCTGATAGCATTTTGTTTCATAAGTCCAAGTCTTCCCATATTTTTCTAAATTAACCAGTTCATCATTTCCTGTACCACAGCAATATTTCAAACCCAATCACATCCTATCTGAAAGATAGTCTATCAAAGTTTTTTTTCCCAATTTTCTTCATTCTGTTCATGGCTACATAAGTTTCATTTATCCAAGAAATAATCAAAATTATCCTTTTTTATACATATATGAGTCTGAATACTGCTGAATCTACTTCCTTTACATCTTTTTTTCTCTTTTAAGTTCCAGATCTTTTGGTCTTCCAAATGAAGTTTGTTGTAATTTTTTCTAACTAAAAATAATTTTTAAGTAATTTAATTGAGATGACATTGAATAAATAGATTTAGATTTCCCCCCCTTAGGCAATTGCGGTTAAGTGACTTGTCCAGGGTCATACAGCCAGGAAGTGTTAAGTGTCTGAGGTCAGATTTGAATTCAGCTCCTTCTGACTACAGGCTGGTGCTCTATCCATTGTATAACCTATCTGCCCCAGATAGTTCTATTTTTAATCCATTCCTAATGAGAGTAAGGTTCCAGTACTACCTGTCCTCTCCTCTATTAGCTTTCTCTTTATCAGTATTTCCTTTTATGTCTCATTTATTTGAGATAATTACTTTTTTATCTATTCTTAGAGTTTTACTTTTTTTTAGTATCATTCCATCATACTTGTCTCCTCCCGTGCCTTTCTTTTAAATTACCTAAATGATGGTGACAGTCATGAATGCTTCAATATTTCCATATATACAAAGTAAATAATTTGATTTTATTGACTCCCTTATAACTGGTTTTTAATGTTTATCTTTTATTTCTCCTGAATGTTATATATTGAATTTTCCTTTAAGTTTTGGGCTCCTGAAAGGTGTTGAGATAAAGAGAACATAGAAAAGAGAACACTTAAGACAAAGTCCATGAATAGCACTTCAGAAGGAAAGGATGAGGAAGGTAGTTGTTAGAGGAGGATGAATCCAGGAATAGATATGGAATAGTATAAAGATAGAGGGAAGGCCATAGATTTATTCATTAAGAGCTGTAGCCTGAGAGGGAGCAAATTCAGTTAAGCTATGGAATTGTGGAACATATACTTTAAGAGATTGGAAAGTAAATGGTAGATGAGAAAATGGAAATAACAAGGGGAGATAGCTTTTTGGGAACTTGACTGGGAAAGGGAAAAGAATTGTATAATGATAGCTTGAAAGAAGTGTCAAAGCCAAGCAAAATGCTTTAAAAATGAGGGAGTTGGCACTGTTTTAGACACTGCTGTAGGAAAGAAAGAAAGAATAGGGGACAATAGAAGAGTTTTTCCAAAGATGAGAAGAATAGGAGAGAAAATGGAGCTCATGATGGATTATCCTCTTATTCTTATTTTCATTAAAGTAGTTATAAGAACTTCTGCTGAGAAAAAGTAAGGCATGGATTGGAGGTAGGAGGCAGCTGAAAGATTTGCCCCAGATGCTGAGGAAGATGTAATTGAGTCATTCAGGGAAAAAAAATGAAAAGGGTTCCTTTGCAATTGATAATGAAAGTTTATGTTGAAAAGATTATCTTTTTAATGTACATGAGGACTCCCTTTAGTTATGTTCAGCAATGGCAAAGCAAATGCCAAATGTGGATAGTGTGGGTAATTCAAGCTTTAGGATTAGTGATAGGATAAAGGATGTAAAGAATTCAGAGATTCTTACTTGTGAAGTCAGATGAAATGGTCTTGACTTGGCTCTTTACTGAGACCATAGTGGTGCTGGACTGGGAGAACTGAGAGAGCAAGAGGGTTTGAAGATCTCCCTTCCATAGGGTACGTTCGGGAGAGGTACTCTCTCCATTTCCAGGTTGGGGGTAGTTGAATAGAAGAGGTTGCTGATGAATCATCTTGAACATGCTCCAAAGAGTCTTCTGCAAGTTTGTCATCTTTTGGAACTGTTGAAGTCTTCTGTGGTCTTTTGGTGTTTCTGGTCGTATGATTTTTGGTATTGTTTTAGAAGAGTAGCCATGCGAGACTTTAGTTTCTCAGAAGTCTTGCACTCTTCTTTACTTCTTGAGAAGTCTTCCAAGTTCTCTTCCTTGGCTTTTTGATACTCCTGGTTACATGTCTTTATGTTTCTTTTTGAAAGAGTAGCCATCTTGGAAATTAGTTCTTTCAACAAATTATCCAAGTTCTCGTATCCCTTGGCTTTTTGGTGCTCCTGGTCACTTGTGGTTTTAGTTTCTTTTGGAGAAGTAGCCATCTTGGAATTAATTCTTTTGAGGAGGCTTCTAAGTCTTCTTCTTTTCTACATTTTTGGTATTCCTGGTCACTTGTGTTTATGGTTCTTTTTGGGGGAGTAGCCATCTTGGACATTAGTTCTTTTGAGGAGGCATCCAAGTTCTCTTCTTCCTTGGCTTTTTGGTGTTCTTGGTCACTTGTGGTTATGGTTTTTTTTGGAGGAGTAACCATCTTGGACATTAGTTCTTTTGAGGAGGCTTCCAAGTTCTCTTCTTCCTTGGCTTTTTGGTGTTCCTGGTCACTTGTGTTTATGGCTCTTTTTGGAGGGGAAGAACAGGTTTATTGATGAAGGCCAGTTATTCAGTCAATAAGCATTGATAAGAAAGCAATATCTAAGGTACAGCATCCCTGTATGGGATGGAGACACATTGAAGGGTATACATTAGAGTTGAGACTGGTGAAGTGGGAAATTAGAATGTTTGAGGAATGTCATTGTGCCCTAAGTAAGGTGTTTGAGGTTAGTATGGAGACATTGTAAGCTAAGTGGATCACAGCAGTGAAGGTTTGGTAATATAGGATGATGGAATTAAATTGCAAAGTTATAGCAATAAAGGGGGATAGTTGTCTTGCTGATTATGTTGTGGTAACTAAAAGAAGGAACACTCAATCTAGTTTTACAGAAGATGGCCAATGTCTTCTAGAGGGGGCTAAGTTTTCTTGAGTTCCAGAAGATGGAAAGAATGTTGAAGTGAAGAAATTTAGGGTAGATAGGTTGGTTAACAAGAGAGTAGGGGGCTTTGGGGCACTAGTCAACATGAAGAGAGACACCTTGGACAAGTCAATTCTTTTCTAGGCTTCCTTTCTTTAACGGTAAAAGAAGAATGGAACTAGACGATCTCCAAGGCCTTATTCAGCTCCACTGGTCTATTTTGTGGAAGAATAGATAAGCTGTAGATTGGAAAAAGGGGGCAGATGTGGGTTGAATAGGGCTGTCACTGATTTACAGTGAAAATGGGAATGATGTTTGACAATCTGTCTGCCATGAGGTAGAAAAAGAATTGGTAAGGCCATCTGTACTCTTTAATAATATCCCTTCCTCTTTGCCAAATTTTGTTTGTCTTTACAGACTGCCTCTGTGTGTATTCTCTGTATTGCTGGCACTTAGCTCATAGTCTTTTCTCATAAGCTTCTCATGTGTGTACATTTATATGCCAGGAAGGGGCCACAGCTTTCCTGCTTAATCTTTTCTACAATCCTAGGACACCCTAGTGCTCAGTAGGTGCTGGTAGCTGACTGGTGTATCTTCTCTTTTAAAGTGTATGTAAGATGTGCAGCAATGCACATAATTATTTGAGGTAACTATTTCAGGCTGTGTGCAGTATATTCAAAGTACAATCATTTAAAATGTCAGTTTTATTGAATTTGTTGTAAATATTATGACTGTTTGTTCCCGTTAACAGATTCAATTTTGAAATTGGTATATACAAATTGTTTTTTATGAATTTATTATCCAATTTAGTAATTAGTAATTAGTAGTAATGCAGCTTCCTTATTCTAATTCAGCAAGAAGTTGAAAACTTTAAGAAGCTAAATCTTATTAGTAAAGAGCAATTTGAGACTCTAGCACCTGAACCTCCCTTTGAGCCAAATCTAGACGTTCCTGTAGGACCCTCACAGTCTCAACAAGGTATGTAAATTTGTTTTTTCTCCACATTTTAAATCACTTGAATGATGTTCCTTCTTCTGTTTGTTTTTCTTGGTTCTAGATTATAGAGACTGTAGAATACAGTCATTTATAAGTCATGTCATATAAATATAATTAGGCAACTATACAAATAAGCTTAATTAAATAAACATATTTCTAAGTGCCCAGATTTTCCTGGGCAAGTGATTACTAAATTGGAACACCTGTTATAACTAACTTTATGAATGGGAATGGAAGGGAAAGGAAGAGAATAAGCATTTATTAGACACTGAATTATGTGCCCCAGATATCTGAGTTAAACACTTTGCAACTATTATCTCATTTAATCCTCAAAACTGCAAAATAGATGCTATTATGTTCCCCATTTTATAGATGAGGAAACTGTGAGATTCAGTGACTTTTACAGAATCTCACAGATAAAATTTTCTGAGTCTGGATTTGAACTCGGGCCTTCTTAACCTCCAGATCGTTATGTCTTTTTTTTTTTTCCCCTTTCCCACATTTCTTATTTATTCATTAATTTTTTTTATTAAGGCTTTTTATTTACAAAGAATATGCATGAGTAATTTTTCCAACATTGACCCTTGCATAACCTTTTGTTGCAAATTTTTTCCCTTTTTCCTCCCACCTCTTCCCCTATCTAGCAGGTATATGTCCCTTTTTTGTGCTAATTATCAGGAATAGGTCCTCTAGTCAGTAAAGGCGATGGTTACCTACATAGTGTTACTTGCAGGCTACAGGGAAAGTTTTCTGCTCTAAATAAATGAAGGGATCTCTTAAGTTGACATTTTCATGTGTGAAATTTGGTCTCTAGTCATTCTCTCACATGAGGCAAAAGTTCCTGGGAAAAGTATAACATGTAAGCCCTACCATTTATTGTTATTGTCATAATGATCAGAGCATTTCTTGAGAGCAGATTTTGGTAGAGTATGGTGTTCCCTAAATGGATAGACATAGACTAGCTGGAGGCAGGTGGTGCAGGGCAGCAGGAGTCAGAGGCTTAGTACAGCGCTCAGCTCTGTCAATGACTGCTGACATTGGGCAAGTCACAATTTTCTTTGTGTGTTGAATAATGTCTGCTGTACTCAATGACCTCTGAGTTCTTTTCCAGCTTTAGATCAGTGATTTTATGGTCTTGTGACACTTGTTAGTCAGGGGCAGTGGTGGGGCAAGGGCCACCAAAAAAAAAAAAAAGGCGGCTCTGGAAATCAGAGTAGACTTCATGGTCTCATAATTTTTTTGTCCTTCCTCAGTGTGCCGGTGGCTCTTTATCTAGAAAAACGATTTTTTTGTCATCCTTGTCATTTTATTGTGGCCTCCTAATTTTTTTTTAATATTTTATTTTATTTTATAATAACTTTATATTGACAGAATCCATGCCAGGGTAATTTTTTTTACAACATTATCCCTTGCACTCGCTTCTGTTCCGATTTTTCCCCTCCCTCCCTCCACCCCCTCCTCTAGATGGCAAGCAGTTCTAGTGGCCTCCTAATTTTGATGCTGCCATTCTGACCATAGTGGAATGGTAAATTTGAGTAATTTATAAGACCTAGAAGGAGTTAGGAGGGAAGAAATTAAGAGGTAGCCAGTGAAGGGCATTCTCAGATTTGAAAGAAAGGCATTATAATGAGCTAGACAACACTCTTGTTAAAATCATTCATTCATCCCATCCACTATTGAAGATCAGTCTATCAGGCACTAATGATACATAGGTGAATATGAAGAAGGTCCTACTCTGTAGGACCTCAGCAGTCTAATAAATTCATTCAACAAGCATTTATGAAGCAGTGTAACAAGGTAGGGTGCCAATAGCTCTCACCTCTTTTATCTCATTGCCCTTTTTTAAGGGATGGTTGTGATAGAATATTCTGCTTATGCCCTTTCCTCAGTCTCTGGTGCAATTGTGAGAGATGTGATGATATACAAAAAGTAAAGATGAGATGAAGATAACATTTCAACAACAACTTTGTTGTAAAGTGTTAATATTTTTAGTGAGAGTTGTGTGATTGAATAGGTTTCATTATTTTGGAAAATGTTGATTTAATATTATGTAGTAATTTGAAGGCCTAGTTCTAAGTTCCATTTATTTTGCAATTTGTTTTGAATGGTTGTCACAGCTGGTAAAGCTAGATCCTTCACAAAGATTACAAGATAGATGCAGATGAGAGAAATGCATTCTTTTTTGTCATTTCCTTCCCTCCACCCTCTCCATCTCCACTTAATAGTATTTTATTTTTTTCCAATTACATGTAAAGATAGTTTTCGACATTCACGGTTTAAAGATTGTTGAATTTCAAATTTTTTTTCCTCCCTCACCTTCTTCCTCCCATTTACAGTTATTTTAAATATATTTACATATTAGTCATGTGGTGAAAGAAAAAAGCAGAACAAAAGGGAAAAACCACATGAAAGAAAAAACAAATATGAAACTATTATGTATGCTTCAATCTGCATTCAGTCTCCATAGTTCTTTCACTGGATGCAAATGGCATTTTTCATTCCAAGGCTATTGGAGTTGTCTTGGATCGGTGCATTGCTGAGAAGAGTTAAGTTGATCACCACAAAATTTTGCTGTTACTGTGTACAGTTTTCTCTTCATTCTGCTCACTTCACTCAGCATCAGGTCATGTAAGTCTCTCCAGGCCTTTCTGAAATCATCCTGATGATAATTTCTTATAGAATAATAGTATTCTATTACCTTCACATACCACACCTTATTCAGCCATTCCTCAACTGATGGGCATCCATTCAATTTCCACTTACTTGCCACTATAAAAATTGCTTCCTTGAGAAATTTTTGCACATGTGGGTCTTTTCTCCTCTTTATAATCTATTTGGGATGCAGACCTACTAGTGACACTGCTGATCAAAAGGGAGTGCACATTTTTACAATCCTTTGGTCATCATTCAAAATTGTTTGAGGAGTGATTGTGTTTGCTGAATTGTGACAGGCCCAAATAGGGACTGGGGTAGAGATGAGAACTCTGGGGAAGTATTGCTTAGAGTATCAAAAAAGAAATTACAGAACAGACATAGCTAGGATATGCCAGGGGCAGAATTTGAACACAAGTCTTTCTAGTTCCAAGGATTAGATTTTTATCTATTTTGCTCTATTGCTTCACAGTGAAATGGCAGTCATTTTAAATCACAAACCATACAGGCAGAAGTTTTTTTGAAATTCACCTATTTAAGATTTCTACTTTTTCTGATGTCAGTCTCTTGCAAACTATAATTGCAACCTGTTCCATTTTTCTATTTTTAGCAAATAAGTGGGATAAGGAGACAAAGTTATTTTCTTAATAATATCAGTTGCTTTTGGGTACCTAGATCATGGTTCTTCCTAAGGAGCTGACCCCCTGAAACAAGGGAAGAGATTGGGAGCTTGCCACAATCAGGGAGGGGATGGAAAGAAAGGGCAGTCTATGTATTAAGGGATGGATTATAAAGATAAAGACAGTGCTATATATGGGGACAAGTCCCATATTACACTGTTGCAGGGAGGGTGAAATATAAGTCTTCTCCCCTTACCCTTTGTAGGTTTACTCTTGGGGGCTATGCAAGGAGTCCCCTGGAGGTTTATAGGAACACTGCTTTATATGATACTTAAAAGAATGGGAGCACGATGCATAGTGAGTCTGTAGCAAATTACATAGCCAGAGCTATGACATCATGGTATCTCATCATGGTAAGCTGGTTTGGGATAAGAATTTATAAAACTATGTATTCATTAGAGAAATGATGATCATCAAAATTGAAATTTTAAAATTGTGCTAACATTTTAATTGTCTTCCTATTTTACAGACTTGACTGATGAACTGGCTCATAAATTATTTGGTATTTCAGAAGTGTCTTCAACAACAATGGCTCGTTCTTTGCCAACAGCAGTTCCAGAATCTCCAAGAGTTCATCCTGCAAGAACACCCAAAACACCCCGTACACCTAGATTACAAGATCCAAACAAAACACCAAGATTTTATCCTGTTGTGAAGGAACCGAAAGCCATTGATGTAAAGGTAAACTGAAGAACTCTGAATATAAAATTAGTTGTGCTTTTAAAAGTTTCTACACATTTTTCTGGCCTACTTTAGTTCCTAAGAAGTTCATACTAAAATGCATCTGTGACACCTCACTGTTGCAAATATTTCTTCTAAATCAAGTCATTAAATCTTATGAGATTCTTGTTCATGATATTCTTTTTAGAAATCATAGGATCATTAATGTTACACAAAGAATTTGCCCACTGAACTAAAATGAGCTGTTATGAGCTTTTTAAAAAATATATTTCAGGTACCAAGATAGCACTTGACCTGATTATGCCTCATTTCATATGGATGTACTTGACCTCACCACTTTTCCTGATTAAATATTTCCTTGACTCTCTTTCATGATCTTGATTTTTCAGATCTTGATTGGTAAGGTACTATTTATTTAAACTAACCATCTAAGCTTTCCATTGTGATATTAGACATCTATAATTTATATTCTTCAAAGATTGTGCTATTTTATGATTTCTACATTGTGAGGAGAGGTCTATTACAAGATTTGGGGGGTTGGGGGAGGAATCTTAGAGTAGATTCGGACCCCTGAACACATTGTATGATTTTCTAAATGATCTTCAGGACACTTTTTTATAACCCTAAGCTGAACTTATTCTCTGTCTGAACTATCTGTACAGTATATTTGTTACTGATCACCTAATCCTTCACATGTGTCCAACTGTATATTGTAGACTCAGCATATTGCTTTGTCTACTTGTGTTTACATATATTAATAGAAGGTTCTCTCTTGAGTGGTCCCTGTGGATTTCAGTCAGTTCATTGTCATCTACAAATAGATGCCTCAGTTTGTCCTACCAAGTCATGCTTTTTTTAAAATAAAAAAATAAATGACCACTTTACCTTTCACTCAGTTTTGTAACCCTGAAAGTGTCTTGTGTTTTAGAAAGTCATTAGAAAATCTCTCTCTCATCAAGATTTCCATCAAGGATATCCTTGTCATGAGAAGATGAGCATAGACATTGGTAGTGTCTCTTCCTTCCCCTAAAATATCTTGAAAAATCCATCCCTTCAGTGCTTTCAAAATCGCCACCTTCAAAGCATCATCAAGATATAGGAGTTCATAAATAAAATTACCTTAGTGATGATTCTTTTGATGAGAAGGCGATTACTTCTTTGAATTTGTGTAGTAAAGTTAGAGGACATAATGAAATGATGAAGCTTCCTACTGCCTTAGCTCCTGTAGGTAGTTTAGCTACGAGCAAAACTACTTGTTTAAGTTATGAGACTTGTAATGTGTGTGAGAGAGAGAGATGTTTTGAGTTTTGTGACTTCATATGATTTCACAATGTGTTATCCATAGTATGAAAATGTTTTACCTGCTTTACTCTCAGAGGGTTTTAATTTACTTGTTAAGTTCACACTACTGAAAAGTAATTGCAATGTTTGACTTCTTTTCTTTTAGATTCCAAGAAAGAGAAAAACACGGCATAGTACAAACCCCCCTCTAGAGTGTCATGTTGGTTGGGTAATGGACTCCAGAGATCACAGGCCAAGAACGTCCTCCGTCAGGTAGCTACAGGATCTTTTGTTGTTCTTGATTGCACGTTGTTAATGGGGGGACAGAAGATATTGAGATTGAGCATTTAAAAATTGATACGGCAACTACCACAAGAGGGCAGAGACTATTTTCTCTTTTTTATTATGATGCCTTCCCTTCCTTCTCTCCTGACCTTCCCTTCACCCTCAGCTTCTAACACAGCATCTTGCACGTAGGAAGCATTCAGTGAATATTTGATGAATGAATGGAAAATGTTTCTAGGATATAAGAACCTAGAGACTGGAAAAATAAAAGAATTATGAGAAGAGGAACAAAGAATGAAAAGTAGAAATCAGTAGTAAATATGATAATAGGTCACTATTTGGGTTTTAGAACTTACATTCTTCTTTCCCTCTTTTAAGTGAATACAGATTTTCCTTAAAAAAAAAAAATGACAGTTCTTAATCTTAATTTGCATATTGTTCAGAACAATAAAGATTCTCCTTTACTGAGGGATCATCTTAACACAAATCATCCATTTTTAGAGCTAAACATCACTAGGTCATATTGTTTGTTTTGAAGGACTCCCAGGACAAAGAGGCACATTAGTGAAATCTTTAAATGGAAGCTGTCTGCCTGTCTCCCTGTCAGTATTGGAGAGGGGTTTTCTCAGTATTCAGGGTTTGGGTATCTAACTAAGGTTTCTAATTCCTGGTGCTTAGCAAGGGTTTTTGTTTTGTTTTGTTTTGTTTTGTTGTTATAGCTTTTTATATACAGAACATATATATGGGTACTTTTTCAACATTGACCCTTGCAAAAACTTCTGTTTCAACTTTTCTCCTCCTTCCCCCCACTCCCTCCCCTAGAATGTAGTCCTATACATGTTAAATATGTTAAAGTATATGTTAAATACAATATATGTATACATATTTATACAGTTATCTTGTTGCACAAGAAAGATCGGATTTAGAAAGAAGGTAAAAATTAACCTGAGAAGAAAAAACAAAAATGCAAGCAAATAATAACAGAAAGAGTGGAAATGTTATGTTGTGTTCCATACTCATTTCCCATAGTTCTCTCTCTGGGTGTAGCTGATTCTCTTCTTTACTGAACAATTGGAACTAATTTGGATCTTTTCATTGTTGAAGAGAGCCACGTTCATCAGAATTGATCATCATGTAGTATTGTTGTTGAAATGTATAATGATCTCCTGGTTCTGTTCATTTCATTCAGCATCAATTCATGTATATCTCTCCAAGCCTTTTCTGTATTCATCCTGCTGGTCATTTCTTATGGAATATTAATATTCCATAACATTCATATAACACAATTTATTTAGCCATTCTCCAATTGGTGGGCATCCCTTCAATTTCCAGTTTCTTGCTCCTACAAAAAGGGCTGCCACAAACATTTTTGCACATATAGGTCCCTTTCCTTTCTTTAAGATCTCTTTGGGATATAAGCCCAGTAGTAACACTGCTGGATCAAAGGGTTTGCACAGTTTGATAACTTTTTGAATATATTTCAAATTGTTCTCCAGAATGATTGGATCCATTCACAACTTCACCAATAGTACATCAGTGTCTCAGTTTTCCCACATCCCCTCCAACATTTGTCATTATCTTTTCCTGTCATCTTAGCCAATCTGACAAGTGTGTAGTGGTAACTCAGAGTTACCTTAATCTGCATTTCTCTGATCAATAATGATTTGGAGCTTTTCATGTGACTAGAAATAGTTTCAATTTCTTCATCTGAAAATTGTTCATATCCTTTGACCATTTATCAATTGGAGAATGGCTTTGATTTCTTATAAATTAGAGTCAATTCTCTATATATTTTGGAAATGAGGCCTTTATCAGAACCTTTAGCTTGTAAAAGTGTTTTCCCAGACTTCCCTTCTAATCCTGTCCAAATTAGTTTTATTTGTACAAAAGCTTTTTAATTTAATATAATCAAAATTTCCTATTTTGTGATCAATAATGATCTCTAGTTCTTCTTTGGTCACAAATTCCTCCTCCACAAGTCTGAGAGGTAAACTAGCCTATGTTCTTCTAATTTATTTATAAGCTCATTCTTTATGCCTAGATCATGAACCCATTTCGACCTGATCTTTCCAGATGAATTTTGTTGTTATTTTTTCTAGGTTATTAAAATAGTTTCTGGGGAGTCTGATTGGTATAGCACTAAATAAATGCGTTAGTTTAGGTAGTATTGTCATCTTTATTATATTTGCTCAACCTATCCAGGAGCACTTAGTATTTTTCCAATTGTTTAGATCTGACTTTATTTGTGTGGAAAGTGTTTTGTAGTTTTGCTCTTATACTTCCTGACTTTCCCTTGGCAGATAGATTCCCAAATATGTTATACTATTGGCAGTTATTTTAAATGGAATTTCTCTTTGTATCTCTCTTAGCAAGGCTTTTAATCACAGGTCATTGAAGTGTGTGGGAAGTGGTGAATTGCTCTTCTTCACTCATCATCATCATTACATTTTTTAAGTATATATGTAAAATTAAGAAAGTTCATTAGTGTTAATGTAAAAAGGACTGAATAATTTCTATATATAATGTAGGTTTTGTAGTGTTTGATAATAAGGCCTTCTAGTCCTTTTTTCTTCTTTTTGTTTTTTTATTGGTTTTTAATTGATGTTTTCCATTTCTTACATCCCATCATAATCCATGTTCTCATCCTTTTCTACAAATAATTTCCTCTTTCTAATTGGCTTTGGTACTTATACTGCTTTCCCTGAGTTAGAGAAAAGCACTTCTTAGAACTTTCTCAGTTTTCAGCAGTGACTTTCAGATATATACATATTAATGACTTCAAAATATCCTTGTTGAGTTCAGCTTAGCATTGTTGAGTATGTTCTGAGAACTTTTCTGTGTGGATTGCAGTTCACTTAATCGATAAGCATTTATTAAATGCCAGGCACTGTTAGGGACAGAGAAAGAAAGTCTCTACTCTCAAGGAGGAATTTAAATAGCTAAACAAAATATAAGTAGTAAAAATGTAAAAAAAAAAAATGTAAGTAGTAAATACAAAATGCATTTAACTCTGAGTGGAGGGGATTGGCAAGGGTAATGTGACATGCACTGGGGAGTCTTGTCATTATTCTTTAGAAGCAACCAAGGAGGCAGCCTGTTTTAGTGACAGGCCCCATGCAGAGGTGTGGAGGCCAGAAATGGATTGGTACACACAAGGGAGAGGAGAAGCCATCTTTGTAGATCGTAGAAGGGAAGAGTGTAATTAGGCAGAGGTCAGGTTTTGAGGATTTTCTATTCAAAGCCAAAGAGCAGTTTAAATTCTCTTTTAGAGGCATAAAGACCTCTGGTGATTTGTTGAAAAAACATGTTTGGTAGCTGTGTGAAGGATAATTTGGAACAGGCAGATTTCATAAAAGTACAACTCACATATTGAGTTCAAAAGGACCTCGGCAGTCCACCAGTCCAATCCACACACACAAAAATGAATCTCCACATAATAGCCCGAAAAGTCAAGTCTTTGCTTGAAGACTTCTCAAGAGAGAAGAGAGAGAGAGCGCATATTTTTCATATCTCTATTCATTCATCCATCTATCTGTTTATTTATTTCATATTATAGTCCAAGAAGGCTCTGATACCTTTGGCCTCTTCCCCTCCCTCCCCCTGGAATATCCCTGGCTCCTGGCTCCTTCCTTTCTCTCTTCAAATATGTTCATCCTTAAGAAGTGAAAAATGAAAAAATGCCCTTTTTCTGAGTTCCATTTCTCTATTTCCAGCTCCTATGTATGTTCTAAACAGAACTCATTAAACTGTTCCTCCCAAAACATGGCTTTTTCCAACTAACCTATTGTTGATGAAGAAACCAGCCTGCTCTACATCAGCCATCATTGCA
Source organism: Antechinus flavipes (assembly GCF_016432865.1). Classification (NCBI taxonomy): domain Eukaryota; kingdom Metazoa; phylum Chordata; class Mammalia; order Dasyuromorphia; family Dasyuridae; genus Antechinus; species Antechinus flavipes. Next base: position 171,409,364 of record NC_067403.1, on the reverse strand, counting down.
GATATTTCCTTTTCTCCTAGAGCCCCTCATTTCCTTTGTGGTTCAGGTCTTCTCCAGGGTCTTTGCTAATCTTACTTAGCTTCTAAGGCCATCACCCTATGAACTTCCGTATCGTCTCAGTACAAATGAACACACTTCTGTGTACATAGATTCTTTCTATCTCTGTCTCTTGCTCCCTTTCTCCTTTCTGCTAAAATAAAGACTTGCAGGAGATGGTATGGCTTATGTCATTTCATATTTTCAGCTCCTAAATAAAGTACCTGTCATAATGATAAGTAGTTATTTAAAAACCTGCCTCTGCTCAGAGAACCCTAGTGAGCATCTTTCATTAGCTTCTAGGGCAGGACAGGACTCAGCTTTTAAAGGCCTTCTCTTCACAGTGCTTCTTCAGACTCTCCAGACTGCACACTCCTTTCCATCTGTAGATGGAAAGTGTGAATAAGCTGACCCTCTTGATGCTTCCCGTCCATGACATTTTAGCACCCATCCCACAATGCTCTCTTTAGCAATTCCTAGTTCCCTCCAGGCCCATAATACTGATTCTTCTGATCTTATTGTACTGCTGACTCCCCCTCTCTCGTGAAATCACTTCAGCTTTACTTTGTGTACAGATCATATTCACATATCTGTGCACATGGGGCATCTCCTCACAATCTAAGTACATTGAGATCAGGAGCCTATATCATTTTTTCTTTGTATTCTTGACACTTTAGCCCTTCTGGTAGCACAGCATCATAATGCCTGCTGACCAACTGATTGGTTGTTAGAACTTGTCAGATGCTTTTTCAGAATGGCTTTAACAAGTTTTCCATTTAAAGACTGAACTCTGAGAAAGTACATCTTTGTATTTTTTTGGAGTAACTAAGTACTTAGATGATTCCAAGAATCTGAATATTTTTCTAGGATATTTAGGGAATATATTAGTAAAAAATGCTTCAATTTTTAGTCTTTAAAAACTCTTCTGATTAACAGGGTTTCATGATTTTTTTTCTTTTTTTAATCAGTTACATCTCTCAATTCATTTTTTGACATTCATTTTTAAAAGTTTTGAGTCCCAAATTCTTCTACTCTTTCCACAACCCTCTCATTGAAGGGGCAAATAATTTAATAATAGATTTTACATGGGCATTCATGCAAAACATTTCCATATTAGCCATGTTTCAAAAGAAATAAAGTTTAAAAAATATGTACTTCAGTCTGCATTCAAAGTCTATCAGGTCTTTAAGGTGGATAGCATTTTTCATTATAAATCTTTCAGAATTTTCTTGGATTATTGTATTGCAGAAAATAGCTAAGTCATTCACAGTTGATTATTGTACAATATTTGCTGTTACTTCACTCTGTATCAGCTTAGGTTTTTCAGAAACCATCCTGCATGTCATTTCTTAAAACACAGTACTATTCCATCACAATCATATGCCTACCACAACTTATTCACCCATTCCTCATTTGATGAGCATCCCCTTGATTTACAATTCTTTGCTTCCACAAAAAGCTGCTATATTTTTGTATAGCTAGGTCCTTTTCTTTGATCTTTTTGGGCTACAGATATATCAGTATTGTCATATATTTTGAAAGTACATTTTTATTGCTGTCTTTTGCTTTTTACATTATCTGCATTACTCTCATAATCTTATGCATCCCTGTCTTGGAGAGCTGTCCTATATAACAGTATTCTCATATTTAAAAAAAAAAAAGTTTTTTTGACATTTCAATCGCAGCAATCTTGATGTATGTGTGAATCTGTGTGTACATACATGTATACATGTTGGGTAGATATACATTATATATCACATATATATGAAAAATATATAAAATGCATTGTTAATTGATAATACATTCACACTGTAGTTTCTCAAAGCAGATCTCTTAGCAACTCAGAATTTTAGACTTTCTGGATTGGGTCATGAGAAAACATTAAGTTCAGGAGTCCTCTATCTTGTGTCCTAAACCCCCTTTGCAGGCTGTTGGGTTTGTTCTCTGAATAATATTTTTTAGTTTATCCAGTAAAACAATTAGGATTTAAAAGAAAACCAATTATATTGAAATATGCTTATCAAAACTTTTTTGAAAACACCCTCACAGACTCCAGGTTAAAACTCTCTCCCTACTTCTCCATCCCCTTTCCCCCATTTAAATCCAATCCTTTCTTTTTGTAAGAACAAATTGAAATTTACCTACTGCTTACTATGATAATGAATTACAATTTATGTGGCCTTTTAGGTAAATTTATGTGATTTGTGGAACATGAAGACATATTCTTATAAAGAAGTAAATGTGTGATGAATTACAATATGGTTTCTTTCCTTGGCCATGCATATGATACATACACATATATAATATATGTGATTTTAACATAATCTTAAATGCAGAGTGGTGTCTTATTGCCATTGATAGCTTAAAAGTGCACTCAGACTTTGGATGTATTTGGAGTAATGAATGTCTTCTGTCCTTTGCTAGTGGGCTAGACTTGCTGGTCTCTGAGATGACCTTTATGTTTAAAGTCAGTGATTGAAAGAATGGAGCTCTGAGCCACAGATGCTCAGGCTGCACCTAAAATTTTCCTATGCAACACAAGCAATGTTACTCCAGATATTAATGCAGGTTTTTTTTATTGGGTTCCTAATAGGACGTTCCTATGCATATTTCATTGAATTAGCAGAAAGCCAGTGCTTGCTGCTTCTGAGCCTTCTCCATTTTATAATAAAAGTGAATTGTTTGTAAATATGACAAGACTCCAGGGGTAGAGGATAGATCTGATTAAAGCCAGCAAAACTTGGGTCGACGTATCCTGCCTTTGAAAACCCCTAGTGGCTTGTGAGAGAGAGGCAAATCCATTTAATCTCTCAGTATTAATGTAATTAACTTTCTAGAACTGTGAATTGCAAAGAAAGTGCCCAGTCTGTGTGGGTAGAGGACATAATCCTTACTTGAAGCTGCATATGTCATTTACTTCTGATTATTTTAATCACTACTTCAGTTTTTAATTTATAACTTTTAATTTTCTGGTTTTTATGTTTTGATTTTATATATACACACACACACACACACACACACACACACACACACACAGGTTTCAATTGCTACAAATTTTTTATGGCATAGTAAGTTAATTAAATTATAAAAAATAAGGTTCTTTTAGAAGAATTCAAACGGTGATAAAACGTACAATTTGGTTTTGCCTGTTTGTCTTTGTGCAGCATGTGGTGGGAGAGAAACCCCTTAGACTAAACCCTAACCCTTTTTTCACTGATATTCCAATTAAGTTATTTTTTTTTTTTAATTTTCAAACAGTAGTTCAAATGCTTCACCCTCAGAAGGTGCACCACTGGTAGGAAGCTATGGATGTACCCCTCATTCTCTCCCAAAATTCCAGCATCCTTCTCATGAACTTTTGAAGGAAAATGGCTTTACTCAACAAGTATATCATAAATATCGTCGAAGGTGCCTAAATGGTAAGGTTCCTATCAGTTGCCTATAATTTAAGATTGTTAAAGGAAATTTTTTTCCTATTAATTAGTATTTTAAAAGCTATGAAATTTCTATTGTTAGAATTCTTTTTCTTTCATTTTAATAAAATTATATCATGCTAACACTTTAGGTCTTGGAGATCAGCTACTAATAATTATAGCTCATAATTATTAATTCTTTCTGTAAAAATCTAAACTTTTTATTTGAGCCAACAAAAAACTAATTTTATTTATCTTAAGTTTTTATTTATCTATATAACATTTGAAAGTTAAAGTGTTTAATCAAATGAACCTTTTTTCATTCTTAAGCTTAAATTTTAGCAATAGAATTGGAGAGTTCTGGAAAAGTTTTTTGGATTTCTTCAATAGTTTTAAGTGTTGTTTTTTTAAATTGGTTAAGGTTTATGATTTAACCCTTTTGACTTAAGTAATTTTTAAAACATTAGTTTTCTTGATTTAAGTTAATAGATTGTACATATATACATACACACACACACACACACACACACACACACACACACACACACACACACATTTATGTAAACTTATTTTGTCATTTAAATTTTTCCAGAGAGAAAACGCTTGGGAATTGGCCAGTCCCAAGAAATGAATACCCTCTTTCGTTTCTGGTCCTTTTTTCTCAGAGACCACTTCAATAAGAAAATGTACGAGGAATTTAGACAACTTGCTTGGGATGATGCAAAAGAAAACTACAGGTCAGATGGTTTCCACAAAATGTTGTTTTGAATTTTTCATTTCATGTAGAAGATGACGTCTTCAGATAATACTGATGTGTTCTGAATAAACTAACATCATTCTTAAAAGAGGCCTTATTGAAGCATCTTCATTCCCAGATGCCTTCTTTAATAATGGCTAGGGTTTTATTTAAAACTTGTCAGGAAAAGTCAAGTAGATTTACTTGTAGTTCGATGGAGCGAAAGGAAGGGAATAATATGCATTTATCTGGTGTCTGCCTGTTGTGTGCCTGGCATGGTGCTAAGTGCTATCCAGATAGTATCTCAATTGTTCTCTCAACCACTTTGGAGGGCAGATGTGCTATTTTGATCCTCACTTTACAATCAAGAAAACTGAATCAGGCAGCAATTAACCAATTTGTTGTGGCAGATCTTTGTGCCTTTGTGCTTTGCCTTCTCTCCATCCCATACTTTGCTGCTTACAATAGGGTTTAGCCTGATACGGAAGAAGAACAATACCTTATACCAGCCTGGCTCTTCCATTACTTCCCAACATTCTTGGATCCAGGCTTTCATGCACAGGGATAAGCCAGAATCTAATTTTCCTGACATCCTCCTGATAACAGTCATTCTCAGAGTCTCAGCCAAGGGTAGGAATGAGAACTCTATTCTGTACACAGTGGCTTTGTCCCATCTAATCCTCAGACTGTGGTGCACCTAAGCCCATTGGCTTGCAGGAAAGTTAGAGCAGAGACACTAGATGAGTCTTCATATGCCCAGTGAGGTGGACAATGATGTTGGAAGTTGTATGCTTGTGCATATACAGAAACAAATATCATTTCACCTTGTTTCATTCCTCTTTACATTTCACTTCCTAAATAATGCCGTGATGGATATTTCTGTGTTGCTGTGTTCTAGACTAAGGCTTTTTAAACTTTTCCCACTCGTAATCCCTTTTCACCAGATGATCCCAGGTATATAGCTATACAAATCAAAAATTTACTGATAAAAAATTATAATTGTGCAATCCTTGCATTCAGTTATATAACCCCATGTTGGTTCATGACCTACAGTTTAAGAAACTTTGTTTTAGACTCATTTGGGAGTGATACATACTACTTATAGTAGATCAAATATATTCATTCATATTACTCTGTCACTACCTGCAGTTGGTTGGTCCAATCAGCCTTTGTGAAAGACAAAACCCAAATAACAAATAGTCCTTGAATCCAGAAGTTTCAGTCAACATCTAATGTGAAGAATTTAATTGTGTATTTATAGAAAGTAAACTAGTATGCAGAGTCCTAGGTCATATGGCTCCACAGTGTTCCTAGAACATTAAAAAGACATGGACATTTCCTATTGTCAACTTTTGCCTTCTCTTCCTAGGGAAGAAGCATGACTTTCTCATTTCCTTTCAGGAAGGAGGGGCTACTTGTAGTTCGGTGACAGAGTATGCAGGATAGTGTATGCAAGAATGGTATAGGGCAGGGCATATAGCTGTATATAGAAGCCAGAACTTTGCTTCTTATTACCTAGAAGAAAAGAGACAGCTGCCCCCACATACCTTGTATTTCAGTATAATACTGTTACAAATTAAATAACAAAGTTAAGTAGAAACTAACTTTAGATTTCATGATAGTAGCCTCAAATCACATTTTTCATTCTCCTGTTGAAATCCAGCTATGCCTACCTATTCTTGATGACTCTTGTCCTTGTCCTCCCTTTAGTTCACCTGCCATCTGGAGGAGTACAGGGGAGTACTTGAGCTGTTCACACAACTACCATGAAACCATTAAGACTTAGCTACAAATACAAAGGAAAATATTGTATAGAAATTTACATTCCAAAAATCAGCTATGCTAATAGCTGCTTCATCCTTTTACTTGGATTATCATTATTAATGCTCCTCTTCATTTGTTGTAAGTTAGTGAGTTGATTATATTATCATTGAAAAAAACAAATTCAACAATTGAATGTTTATCTCTCACCTTCCTCATCCCCTTTTAGATATGGGTTAGAATGTCTGTTCAGGTTTTATAGTTATGGACTGGAAAAAAAATTCAGACAAGAGATCTTCAAGGATTTCCAAGAAGAAACCAAAAAAGATTATGAATCAGGTATGAAAGCTTACTCTTTCTCATGTTTGAAATTTGGGGGTGATCCTAGTAGTGAATAGATAGAGTATAATAGTTAAATTTTTTAGGAGCATGAAAATCCAGGACTTCTTGGGTTGAGCTTGATAGAAGGATAGAAATGCCATGTGAAGGTCTTTGTCATGTAATTGCCTCCCTGAATTGCTGAAAAATGACAGATGCTGTTGATAATGAGGCAGGGTGATGTTGGTTGGAATGTTATAGCCACTCCTTGAGTGAAGCACATGGACATTTTTGAAGTTGTGTTATCAAGATGTTATTAATATGTTCAATATGTTAATCATAGCATCTGGTCCAGTATAGTAAGTGTAATTTTTGTGTATATTGTTCTGTTAACAGGTCAGCTGTATGGACTAGAAAAGTTTTGGGCTTATCTAAAATATTCCCAATCTAAGACTCAGTCTATTGACCCAAAACTTCAGGAATACCTCTGTAGTTTTAAGAGGTTAGAAGACTTCCGAGTTGATGTAAGTTTTAAAATCCTTCTCTGTAATCTTTTATTACATTTGGTTTTTGGTCTGGTGAGGATTATCAGGAACTTCCTTAAACTTTTATGTTATCCTCAATTTACTGAATGAAGTTGTGATGGGGCTGTTCTTTTATATGAAGATGGGTGGCTACTGTACTCTGGGCTCTGCTCAAAAACAGAAGGCATTAAGAGATCCTAAAGCAAAATGTTTTAAATAGTATGCCATGCTTTCTATTTTTACTTAATCAGTAATATTTTACATGTTTGAACAACATGTCTATTTTTGATTATCTTGAGCACCAATAGGAAAATATTTTAAAAATTTTAATCTTATTGAATCCTCTCCCAAGGGCGGTCTAGGCCAGTGGTTCTTAAACTTTATGGTTTTAACCTTTTTGGGTTTCCATAATATCTGTTCTTTTTTCTATCCTTCCAAAAGCCCACCAAACAGTTATTTAGAAACTGACAGTTGTGATGTTCATTATTACCTCTTTGGAGCTCTCTCCAGACTTCCCCAAGATACTTGGGACTCCCAAGTTTGAAACACTTGTGTGATGGTCCATGTCATGATTGGGGGGGAGGGGAAAGGAACAAAGCTCCTTATCCAAAGCTTTGTGGGCATGCTGCTGGAGGTCAGTGGCATGACTCCATTAGATAGAGGAGGGATGTGGAAGAATTATGGGATAAGCAAAAGAGAAGGCAGAGAGATGAAACTTGAGGTATCCCATGCTCCAAGAGATTTGGAAAGAAGGGGAGAAAGGAGACAAACTTTTGGGTCTCTCTTTTTGTGAACCTGTACTTAATGGCCCTGAGGTGGAATTGTTTGACAGGTCCCTCCATGACTGTGTTCCTTGGGGAGTGCCCTTCTGGGAAGTGGTAAAAGCCATTTTTCTCAAGTAGCCTGTCAGCCAGTGTTTTTGCAAAGCTGTTGTCCTGGTAATTCCTGTTAAATGTGAGCCAGGAACTTATGGCTTCTCTTAAACATTATTGTTAGAGAAGAGGGAAGGGGAGGCAGGGTGTGACTTAAGCCAAAATAAATTGTTAGCCTCACAGTCCAAATTCCAGGGACCCTCAAAAAATTGTTAGCCAGAATCATTGGGGTTTTGATTGGTTTTAGAGGTCTGGAGTCCTAAGAAGGCAAAGAGACTTGTTAGGACCACAAACAAGTTACTAGTGAATAGTAGAGCCTGATTTAGAAATCAGATTCCTCTTGCCCCCGGACCATGATTCTTTGACCTTTTTAGGTTGCCAGAATCCACATCTCTGGTTATTTAAACCATATTCCCTTTGTTCATACACAGCCTCCTATTAGTGAGGAATTTGGGAGGAAAAGACATTCTTCAGCTTCTACTGGTGAGGAAAGTAGTCGCCGTAGACCTCCGTCCAATTCTTCTTCAAAGCCACTCAATGCTGCCAAACCTCCTGCTACCCACCAGCCTCAGGTCCCAATAAACTCTCCCCGAAGGAACGCTTCACAGGAGTCCATTGACAATTTACCCCAGAATGGCGCTGCCTCAGAATCAACAGACGGCGAGATGCCCGAGAAATAGACTCTTGTGAAAGCTGTTTGCCCTTGAAATCAGCATTTACATCAGTATTTTATTTCAAGGATCTTTGGGGAAAATGTTTTCATGCTTGATTGTGGGGGTTGGAACAAAGAAAGGGGAGACAAAGGGTAGCATCTCCTAACACGAGAAATTCCAAACTTTTCCCCTAATTTCTAGTGAAATAGGTTAGGTTTGGGGACCTTCAATAGAGATCCTCTAGTAATGTCTTTTGGTTTCAGTATTTCTGTCTTAGAGCTATTGTTTACAAAAACTGCATTCCCTTATTACATGCAACAAAAAAAATTGGAATGCCTTACATTTCAGCTCATGCTTCTTAAAGAAGAGAGAGTTTGTTTTATTCACCTCAGCCATAGAGCTTTCTTCACCCATTTTCCCCATTATCAACTAATATTTGTACTTATCAGAGACAAAGGAAGATTACGTGTGTATATTTTAAATTCAGAAAGAGGATCTGAAGCAATATGTTCACTCCCAGATATATAAATATTAAAGGAAACCTTTTTTACACAAGTGACAGTACATGGGAGGACCTGCAGTTACATTGAAGTGTACGCACTTTGGGTGCTGGGCTTTTGCTTTTTGGTGTGTATGTTTTTGGGGGTGGGGGTGGGAAACTCATATTCAGGATCTCCATAGTTAGTGTTGTGTTGGGTATGAAGTTGACATCTATCTGCTGGTTAAGTTTTAGGAGAGATTTGCTTTTTAAATTGATTCTTATATATGAACTTGAGCAAGTAATTGAAAACTGGGTTAGGGCTGATTTGAGTATTGTCCTAAATTCATTAAATCTTGCACTACTTTATAAATACATCTGCTGTTTATACATTTGCAGGTGGGTAATACGACAGTCAGATTATCCTCAATTTAAGAGGTATTTTGTTTTTCCATTTTGTTTCTTTTAATCCTTATTTTGTGCTCATAAAGTGTTTACAAGAGAGTTATAGCAGATTGATTTCTAATTTTTTCTTTTTTTTTTTCTTTTTTTCTTTTTTTTTCTTTTTTTTTTTTTTTGCCATTTCAACTGATGTAAATGATAGTTTCAGTTTATTTTGTGGGAAATTAAAAAATAAAGCACTCATTCTGAATTGATTCTGAATTGATTTTTAATTTTTTTTTCTGTTAAGAGGTATATTTATTTGAAAGCTGGAATTTAAAATTTTTGTTAAGGGGATAACTTTTCATTCTGTGAGAGTTAAATCTTAATGGCAACCTTGTGATAAATCCATTTTTACATTTAACAGTTTGATTCAAATACATTTTGGTGTTTTACAAGCAACTGGATGTCTAACACTGAATTCTTTATTGTCTTATGGGGTGTGGATTTTGTCTTTTTCTTGTCAGACAACACTGAAATGTGTTACACTCCCTTTGGGTGGTAGGTAAATAAGAGGGTGATTCATCAATGATGAATGTCCCTTAACTTAGTGTCCATTTTCAAAGACAACTTCAGTGTGCTACCTTTCAGGGGCTAATTTTTGTAATTTGGTGCCTTTAAATAGGGGGAAGTTGTCTTAACTTGTTTTTTTTTAACCTTTCAAAGAACAAGTTATACCAGGAAATGGTTGGTTATCATACCATGCAGTTTTAGTGGGTTAGACTAATTCTCTCTTCCCCCTGCAACCCAATAGTATGTAAGCTCCTTGAGGGCAAGGACTGTCATTTAAAAATCTTTGTACTCCAGCTCCTAGCACGTAGCTGGCACTTAATAAATGTTGGTTGAATTACACTGAATAGAATTATGAATGTATTTTTACTTTTGAAGTAGATGTGAAATTCTGGCTTAAAAAAACAACAACAAAAAACTTTGAAACAAAATTGTATGCAGCTAATTTGAGAAGTGGCCGATTTTTATTACCAAAAATGGACTGACATTTAAAAAAAATCATTACCATTCATCTTTTGGTAAATAGATTTTTAAAACCCATGTAAAATCTGAGATGATGCATGGAAATAACAATTAAAACTTGCAGTTAGAATGTTTATATACATAGACACACATGCGTATATATACATACAAAAGATTTAAAATGCTCATTATTCAAGGAAATGTGTTCATATTTAGTTTATATCATTTAAGGTATAACTTCTCAGAATTTTATAAAATTCATGTTTTGTTAGAAACAGTGATTAGGAACTCTTGAACACATCCAGAGAAGTTTTTTCAAATTAAGCTCAGGTTATATCAATATTTATAAAAATTAAAATGTTTTTCTATTATTATGAAAATAGTTTTGACCTCAAGAGCCTCCCCCTAGACAGATGCACAACTTTTGGGAGAGGTCTTCTAGTTGACACAGTTATATAACTCCACTTTTTGTAGTATTAAATTTGTTCTTAAATTATCTAGAAAATTTTCCATATTGACCCATGTCCCCTCAAATATATAGCCAACTGAGATATTGGTCTAAATCCAGGTTATCAAGATATATTTGGGGACAAGTAATGTCAACCAATTTTTTAAAAATACTGTGAAACTCTTCAGTGACTTTTGCAAATTATCCAATTAGATACAAAGAGGAATACTTTTGTGAGGCAGGGGTATCTGTAGCAGCTGCCTCTTAACCATTTGTCACATCTCAGCATTAAAAAGCAATGGCTGTAATGTCTGCTTCACTAAAGTGTTAACACTAAAGCACTGGCACATTTGGCAATTAAAATAATTTGCGGTATTATTGAAATATTTCAAAATTGTGGATAGGGGATTTTGGCTAGAGCTTTAGCTCTAAACTTCTTGAGAGACTTGGAGAAAATGGGGATTCTTAGAATCCCTGTCCTTGGATACTTTAAAAGGTAAGGTTGCTTATCTAGTTTCAGAAAAATAAACAAATTGCTATAAAGGAACTACCAAAGGCAAGTATGGGGAAAGAACCAACAAAAATCTTTGATCCACATGGATTTATAGGTGAATTTTCCTAAAGATTTTAAAGAATTAGTACCTATATTCTGTATGGGAATATTTCTTTTTTTTTTTAATAACTTTTTATTGATAGAATGCATGCCAGGGTAATTTTTTACAGCATTATCCTTTGCATTCACTTCTGTTCCGATTTTTCCCCTCCCTCCCTCCACCCCTTCCCCCAGATGGCAAGCAGTCCTTTACATGTTGAATGGGTTGCAGTATATCCTAGATACAATATATGTGTGCAGAACTGAACAGTTTTCTTGTTGCACAGGGAGAATTGAATTCAGAAGGTATAAATAACCCGGGAAGAAAAACAAAAATGCAAGCAGTTTATATTCATTTCCCAGTGTTCCTTCTCTGGGTGTAGCTGCTTCTGTCCATCTTTGATCAATTAAGGCTCTCTTTATCGAAGAGATCCACGTCCATCAGAATACATCCTCAAACAGTATTGTTGTTGAGGTATATAATGATCTCCTGGTTCTGCTCATTTCACTCAGCATCAGTTCATGTAAGTCTCGCCAGTATGGGAATATTTCTTAATAAACTACTTATATAAATCAGAAAAACAGCACAGCATAAAGCAAAAACAATAGTAGACTAATATTTGTGAAAGGAAATTTCATTGGTTTTAAATCCTGGCATAAAGGCCATAGTGATATATTCAAAACATTTCTCACTGTGGTCCAGTTGGATTTATATCAGCGCTGGATGGCAAGTAGATAGTTCATCGTTAAGCAATCATGTTAAAAAAAGCAAAAATGTGCAAAGCCCCATCAACAGGTGTAGAAAATGGTCTTTTGAAAATTATACAATACTCAGAATAAAGTCAAAGTTTAGTTATAGAAAGAATTGGTAACCAATTTAAAGCCAAATCCAGTGGGGGTGGGATGTGTTGGGAAAAGGTGATATAAAGATAAAAGACACTTTTTTCTTTAAAGTACTAAGGGAAAAACAAGGAAGGGTCAGAGTCATCGGATGTTGAGAGTTTTCACACTTTTGATTTCAAACTTTAAAATGACCTTTAATTTAAAGCAGTCTTTAGGTTTGTAGTAGTCCACATATGAAATGGAAACTTCCACACAAGACTTGTTCAGTACTAGGTATTTTACACATACTTCCCTTTATTGGTTTTCCTTTTCCTGTCCTAAAGTTTTGGAAAAGAATGTTCAACTTCTGAAAGTCCAATTTTCTTGATTTCTTGCACAAATGCATATATGTAACATCTTAAAAGTTTTAGTGTGATTTTACACTACAGCTTACACAAATCTTATGCTCAGATTTTTCAAGCATCCTGTATTTTGATAACTGAATATTAAAAAAATATAAAAATTTTTAATATTTTTTATATTCACTTTTAATGAAAACATTTCTCTATCTGCAAAATCTAAGGTAAAGTAGTAGACTTGCTCTCCTCACAGTGGCCTTTCTACCTCATGTTGATGCCCAAGTTTGGGTCCAGGTAACCTGAATACTTCTGAAAGCACCATGTTGGGGTTAGAACGGAAGGATCTTTTTGGATCGCCATGGCCTGAATGCCCAAGGACTCAGAGAGGGGTGCTGAGCTCGGGTGGCTGGAGGAAGCATCAGATTCCAGTTTTGAGAAGAGCTGAGTGTTAACATTCTGTCCCAGCTGAGACAAGGGATAGGAGTACTGCAAATAGGAAACAAAAATAGAGGCTGCATCAGTACTGTGTTTTAAGAAATGCAGAATGGAGAAGCCTAAGCAATTACAGGAGTTGCTTGCTGTGGGGGGGAAGAAGCAAAACCTATGATAACACGCACTGAATCCGTGACTGTATTGTAATTGGGAAGAGCAATCCCACACCAAAAAGTCAAGTCAGTGTTTCAGAAATTTCACAGAATCATCATGGTCCCATGAGAAGACACTCATTTGTAGGGCACACTACACATATTTTCAGATTTTTCTTTTGAAATATCATAGAATGCCTATGGGAGGGAAATTTTAATGATGTTAAAAAAAAAAAAAAAGCTAAAAATAAGAAGCTATTTTAAAATAAACTGGATACCACACATGGCAGGTTGGCCCCAGAAGCAAGTTACTTCTTTCTGGAACTTAGATGAACCTGTTATCTTATATACGATTGTACCTATAAGATTGGAGGAGAATTGTAGATTTTACTACTACCTCCTTTCTTTTTTTTCCCTCCTTGCCCTATATTATGTATGTTTTGAGAGAAAATGGGAGATGCCAGGGGTTGGCACAAGAAATACATTAAATTGGTTAGAAGACTCTGAGTGATCAGTCTTTAAATTTGGTCTGCAGCTTCCAAGCTGTATTGATTCTTAACTATAAATTCCCTGAAATGGTAAAGGGATTCAATTGGTGATCCTAAATTAGAACCCACTGTTTGCTGTAATCAAGTCCATTTAAATGCATTAAATGCATTACGTAAAAAAGGAAATCTGCCTTTCTGTAGAAATAAATGGATTGAGAGAATAGTTAAAGAAAGGCTAGCCTTACTCTTTTTGCAGTTGGAAGGTGTGATAGCTTCTCATGACATCCTGATCTCTGCCGTTTAGGTTAAGGGCCAGGCCATCTCCCACATGAGACTTTGCTTGAACTAACTCCAGCTCCCCCATTCAAAATTACCCCGGGCATATTTTATACCTGCTTTTCTGCATATAGTCCCAGGACCTAGCACAAGTGCCTGGTGCGTAGTAGGCATTGAAGAAAGTATTTAGTGATGCTGGAGGGGGGCTGAGCCAAGGTAGAAACTCGAGCGCTCCCAAACAACTTTAATTAATGCCTCAAAACAGATTCAGGAGTAGCAGCCGCCACAAAAGGACGGCATGCGATATTTTCTAGCCCGAGACAGCTTAGGTCAGCAGGAGAGGTCATTTGTACCAGGATGAGAGTGGTGTGCTGGCTTCGTCCCAGCAACCTTGGGAGTGACTGAAACAATGGCGGCGGCGGCTGCTTCCAGAACTCGGCCCACAAGGGGGATGGAAACCTGGCCAGAAGAAGAATCCCTTTGCTGGCATTGAGCACTGGACTCAGTTGCATTGCCCATCCTTAGATCTGGGTTGCAGCTGCAATGCAAGGAGGAACACAGCACTGCAGAGCTTGTGGCTTCATGGGAGTGGGAACCCTGGTGACAATTCCAGGGCAGAAATGAATGCTTGTGGTCAGACGGACTAGGAGAATGGTAAATATGCCTCAGATCATACTACCCTGCAAGAACTAAAAGCTCAGAAACCCCCAGGAACAGGACCCTCAGGACTCCTCAGTAAACAGCTGCACAGAAAACCTAAAGCTTGGGGAGCAGCCCACCTTTATTTTCATTTTTGTTGAAGGCCCATCTTTTTTATTGAAACTTTTTATTTTTCAAAACATGCTTGGATAATTCTTCGACATTAACCCTTGCAAAACCTTGTGTTCCAATTTTTTCTTCTTTTCCCCTATTCCCTCCCCTAGATGAGCCCAAATTTAATATAAAATGAAGTCAAGAAACAGGTGGGGGAAATGGGCAAACAGCACCACCAGCCAAAAGATTCTGGTTATAGAAAGTTATTGTGGTGACAAGAAAGATGAAAACAAACTCAGAAATTCTAAGACAGCAAAGTCAAAAACAGCTGCATTTAAAGCTTCGAAGAAAAATGTGAATTGGTCTCGGGCCCAAAAGGAATTCCGAGAAGAGAGAAACAAAGATTTTAAAAATCAGTAAGAGGTAGGAAAAATACTGGGGGAAAAAAATGATTGATACAAGAACAGCATGAAAAAAGAGTCAACAACTTGATTAGGAAGTCACAAAATAACTGAAGAAAACACCGTAAAAGCCCCAGAATAGGCCAGATGTTTAAAAAAAAAAAAAACAAAATACAAAAATCCAAATTAAAAGAAGAACTTGAAAAGCCACATGGAAAAAGATGCACAACAATTAATAGAAGAACTAAACTTAAAAACCAGAATTGACCACATGAATAAGGAGGTATAAAAACTCACTGAAGAAAATAATTCCTTAAAAATTAGAATTGAGAAGGAAATGTGAAATATCTTACTGGAAAAATAATTGACCTGGAGATCAAAGAGATCAAAGAGAAATGAAAATTATTGGACACCTGAATGCCATGATCAAAAAAAGAAGCCTAGACCTCATCCTTCAAGAAATAATTAAGTAAAACTGCCTTGATATTCTAGAACCAAATAAAATAGAAATTGAAAAAAAATCTAATGATGACTTCCTGAAAGAGGTCCCCAAATAAAAACTTCCAAAAGTATTATAGTCAAATCTCATAGCTTCCCAAGTCAAGGAGAAAAATACTGTAAACAGCTAAAACAAAAACAAAACAAAACAAACAAAAAAAACCCCAAATCAAAATTCAAATATGGAACCAAAATCAGAATAACAAGTTCAGCAGCTTTGAAGGATCAGAGGGCATGGAATATGATATTCTAGATATGATATATGGATTATAACTAAGATTCTCATATACAACAAAACAGTATGATCTATGGGGAGGGAGGGGAAAGGGGGAATGGGGGAGCAGAGAGAAGAGTGAATATTCAATGAAATAGACTTTCAAGCTTTCCTGATGAAAAGACCAGGGCTAAATAGAAAATTTAACTTTCAAATGCAAGACTTAAAAAAAGCATAAAAAGATAAATAGGAGAGAGAAATCTTAAGGGATTCAAAATTAAACTATTTTCCAACTTAGGAAAATTTTACTTGTAACTCTTAAAACCTTTCTCATTATTAGAGCAGGTAGGTTATAAAATTTTGCATACCTTTTGACCAAGCAATACCACTACTAGGTCTACATCCTAAAGAAATAAAAAGGGAAAAGGACCTATATGTACAAAATTATTTTTAGTAGTTTTTGGGGTAGCAAAGAATTGGAAATTAAGGGAAATTGGGGAATGGCTGGATAAATTATAGTACAAGATTGTGATGGGATATTATTGTGCAATAAGAAATAAGCAAGGTGCTCTCCGAAAAACCTGGGAAGACTATTACATAGACTGATACAAAGTGAAATGAACAGAATCAGGAGTAATAATATTGTATAGATGATTAATTGTGAAAGACTTAAGCTATGCTGATCGATA
This sequence comes from Antechinus flavipes, assembly GCF_016432865.1. Classification (NCBI taxonomy): domain Eukaryota; kingdom Metazoa; phylum Chordata; class Mammalia; order Dasyuromorphia; family Dasyuridae; genus Antechinus; species Antechinus flavipes. Next base: position 171,393,036 of record NC_067403.1, on the reverse strand, counting down.
CAATGATCAATTCTGAAAGCTAATATGAAAAATTATATACATCTCCAAAGAAAGAACTGATAAAATCTGAATGCAGATTGAAACATACTTTTTTAAAAAAAACTATCTTCATTTCTATACCTTTGCTATAAAAGTACATTTTGCATGACTGCACATATATGCTTATCGAATTGCTTGCCTTCTCAATGAGAGAGGAAGAAAGAAAGGGAAGGGTAAAAATTTAGAACTCAAAAGTTTTTTTTTTTAAATGTTACATATTGTTTTCACAAGAAATTGGGGGGAATTGAAATACTAAATAAACCTCCCAAAATTGTTAATTGATTGAGTAAAGATATAACATTTTGGTATATTTTTGTACCATTTTCATGAAATTAATGGATCTTGTGGCTAGACTCCTTTCTTTTCTGCTCTCAAGATTATTTTGCATTTTTATTTCTTCATGTTGCCTTACAACGCTTGGCACAATGCTTAAACGTATTTCAGACACATTTACTGACTGATCTTTGCCAGAAGTGTCAAACTCTTAGGGCTTGCAAAACTATTGAACCATATTAAAAATTAATAAGAATAATCATAAAAACTTAAAAACCATAAAAAGCAAAAAGTGGGAAATGTTCAATAAAATAAAAACACAACAAAATTCACATAATATTAATCTGTGGTACTTATAAGGCAAAATATGGGTTTCAATTTTTTTTTTAGTTTTATTTTTGTTATTTATTTTTTTAAATAACTTTTTATTGACAGAACCCATGCCAGGGTAAGTTTTTACAACAGTATCCCTTGCACTCGCTTCTGTTCCAATTTTTCCCCTCCCTCCCTCCACCCCCTCCCCTAGATGGCAAGCAGTCCTATATATGTTAAATAGGTTACAGTATATCCTAGATACAATATACGTGTGCAGAACTGAACAGTTCTCTTGTTGCGCAGGGAGAATTGGATTCAGAAGGTATAAATAACCCAGGAAGAAAAACAAAAATGCAGCAGTTTATATTCATTTCCCAGTATTTTTTCTTTGGGTGTAGCTGCTTCTGTCCACCCTTGATCAATTGAAACTGAGTTAGATCTTCTCATTGTGGAAGAAATCCACTTCCATCAGAATACATCTTCAAACAGTATCGCTATTGAGGTATATAATGATCGCCTGGTTCTGCTCATTTCACTTAGCATCAGTTCATGTAAGTCTCGCCAGTCCTCTCTGTATTCATCCTGCTGGTCATTTCTTACAGAACAATAATATTCCATAACATTCACATACCACAATTTATTCAGCCATTCTCCAATTGATGGGCATCCATTCATTTTCCAGTTTCTATCCACTACAAACAGGACTGCCACAAACATTTTGGCACATACAGGTCCCTTTCCCTTCTTTAGTATCTCTTTGGGGTATAAGCCCAGTAGTAACGCTGCTGGATCAAAGGATCTGCACAGTTTGATAACGTTTTGAACATAGTTCCAAATTGCTCTCCAGAATGGCTGGATGTGTTACAGTTCCACCAACAATGCATCAGTGTCTATGGGTTTCAATTTGAATTTGACATGATCTTTCCTATAACTCTTTAAGATGCTGCTGTCACTCATCTTTTATGAATGAAGAAACAGACTTCATGGGAGTTCACAGGGAGGGTCTTTAAGCAGGATTTGGACCCCCTTGATGTTTGGCTCAAAATCCTGGAAGCTAGGTAGTTCAGTGATGGGAAGCTGCTCTTGGACTTGGGAAGACACCTGCTAACTGACCACTTGATCTCTGCCTCAGTTTCCTCCTCTGTAAAATGGGGATAATATTAACTCCCATTTCTCAGCATTGATGGGACTATCAAAAGGAAACACTTTGCCAGCCTTAAAGTGCAAACGTTAACTATTATTATTTTTTAAATTTCCCATACAATATGCTTTTCTTTTCATTGATTACACACTGTTATCTCATCCCATAGAGTAAGAGCAGAAAGGGTCCCAGGAGAGCATCTTGTACGCCATCTTTATTTTACAGCTGAAGGAACAGTGTCATTAAATGAATTTCCCGATCGTAAAGATAAATGGGAGAGGTTGGATTTTTTAAAACTGATTCCAAATCTAGCAACCCTACTACTCCATCATTTCCTGAAACTCTTCTCAAGCTGTTATTTCATTGCATATTATAAAATTCCACAATGCTTTGCATGAAGTGTAGGGCTTAAAAAAAAAATATTTATTAAATTAAATCTAATTTCTGATTATAATGATACTGAGGATGTAACATGTCATATCGCCACTAGATGGCAGAAAGAACCAGACAACTGTTGCTTAGTGAAAACAGTATTTTTATGATTGATTGGTATGATGCCATCTTGTGATGGTTACACAGAGTGAAGAGGTTGTGGAAGGGTAAGATTGATTTTTTTTAAAAAAGATTGCTGTGGCCAAAAAATTCTTTATTCACCAGCCAACTTGAAGCTTAGTTTATGTATTTATTAAATCATTTGAACTGATTAAAAAACATAAAAATGTAAATAATCTGGGAATAAAAGAATATATACACATCCAAATGAAACAGTACTCTCAACCCAAGAATGCTTGAATATGTTTATCATCCTTGTGCATACAACTAAACTTATCATCTAGCCAGGTTATTCCTGTTTAGACTTCTGCTTTGTCACTTTAAGAATGAATGTCTGTAACAGCATCCACTGTATTTTGTATGTGACTGACCCCTAAGTTAGTCACCCTCCTCCCCCCCACTTCCACATTTATATTTCCTTAGGATCTTAGAAGCAACTTCTATCTTGTTACTGGTTCGGATTATTAGTAAATGGCACTAGTCTTTAAAACATGCATTTTTCTATGCTTCATTTAACATTTGTTTCAAATGTGCATAGTTAATTTTTGCTTTAAGGGTAATCTCATGAATTCCTGGTGTTTTCTGCCATGGGGCATCTTTATACTTAATTTCAAAACAATTCACAAACATGAACTTTCCTAAGAACAGACAAGGCAAGGAGTCATACTAAAGACGTGTTTAAGTAACTTGCTCAACCAGATTACTAAGTTTAAGCAAATGGCTTAGTCATATAGGAAGTTTAGACCAAGACTATTTTCCTAGTTTGTGTTAAAACCAGAATCCCTTGCCTATAAAAATTACTAAAGAGACTCAGTTATCATGGCTTTTCTGGCATTACAAAATTTGTCAGCAAAAAGTATGTCACAAAGATCTAGGTCACGTGTTTGTAACCTATGGCATTCTGGTGAAGACTTTCTTAGAAAAATGTTTTAAAAATCATAAATGAAGGAAATGCAAAATTTTTTAAAGGTTAGTGAAAATAAAAGATGTAGTTCTTTAACTATCCAAGATCATAGATACTCCCTGAAATTCAGCATTTGTGGAGTCCATATTAACCTCTGTTCCAGGTACAATTTTTGAATCTCTAAGAACCAAATGAAATAGTGAAAAAAGGTCCTGGTACTTTTAAAAATAATTGAAAAATGTCTTTTTATGAGGTGCTTCTCTCTATGGAATCAGGAAGAGAAGAAGTATGTGTTTTGTCTCTGACTGAGGATTCTAGAGAGGAAGGAAGGGGGGAGAAGATGAGGTGAATCTTTGTGATCAGAGCTATCTTACATGTTATGTATAAAGATACATTTTAGAACTCTGTGAAGTTTCTGTGAAAAATGGCAAGAGCAGTGTGTTTTAGAAAGATTGTTTCTGTGATTGCTGAAGAAAGGACCAAGAAAAAGGACTAGTTTGTTTCCTGGGAGACTGAATTGAACTTTTTTTTTTCATTTATACAGGTAGTTTTCTCCCTGGGAAGTTTCTTAAACCAGTGAAATCACTGGTCCAATCTTTTGCATTCTATCACTTGAAGAGAAACATAAAGACTCTTTAAGAAACTTTCATCAGTATTGGGAGTAAATTAATTTCTGTGGGTGATGTGAACTATTATTGTTCTGACGACTGAAGGTTACTCTGTGAAATTTTATATAGCCAAAAATACAATAAATAGTTATTATTTTTGCTTTTGTTAATAAATTGTATATAACTCTGGATATTGTTGGGAAGGAAGGCTTCTCCAGATCATATGATCATTTATTTAATATTTAATGACTTGGTTTTTTTGATTGATAAATTATTGCAAAAGGCTACATTTTTATTAATGAGAAAGCAAATATCAGATCATATCTCTGGATCACTCTAGACTCATTCAAAAAATCAGTAGAGGGCTGAACTATAAGACTGGCCACACCTCCATCTATTAATTTCCCTACAAGTGGGGGTTTGGTCCCTGATAAATTCCCTCAGATTATCTTCTTGACTTTCTGTAGAGTCATAAGCTTGTATTTTAAAGCTTAGCATTCCCATTTTTTTGTTTTGAATCAATTGGGGAAGATGCAGAATAGAAACCATTCATCGAATGGCATGTGCAAAGTGAAGAGCTGGAGGAGTGGAGGCTGCATTAGCAGGGCTACCACCTTGGGAAGAAGGAAGAAATCACAGTGGGAGAAGAAAGTGGCATTTCTATCATAGCAAGCTAGGGCTGGAACTACTGTTGGAAAAAGGCTGTTCTCCAGAGAGACAGAGACAAGAGAAGGGAGGGAGAAAAAAAGGAAGGGAGGGAGGGAGATAGATACAGAGAGGGACAGAAAGGGTGAAAGGGAGAGAAAAAGAGATAGAAGGAGAGGGGGGAGTCAGAGAGAGACAGACAGAAAGGGGGAAAGGGAAAAAAGAGAGAGAAGGAGAGGGGGAGAGAGAGAGAAAGAGGGATGAAAGGAGAGAGAAGGAAGGAAGGGGGAAAGAAACAGAAAAAAACAGACACAGAAAGAGAGACAGAGAGAGAGACACACAGAGAGAGAGAGAGAGAGAGAGAGAGAAAGGAGGGAGAGAAAGAGAGGGATGAAGGGAGAGAGGAGAGAGAAGAAAGGAGGAAGGGGAAGAGAGGGAGAGAGACAGAGACAGAAATACAGAGATAGAGACAGAGACAAACACACAGAGAGACAGAGAGAGAGAGAGAGGAGGGAGAGAAAGAGAGGGATGAAGGGAGAGAGAAGAAAGGAGGAAGGGGGGGAAGAGAGGGAGAGAGACAGAGACAGACAGAGACAGAGACAGAAATGTAAATGTGTTTTTCCAAACATTGTTCATTAAGAATTTATTTTTTAGTGGAGGCTTTCATCACTTCACAAACTCCATTGGTTCCCTTTTATTTCTAGGACCAAGCATAAGATTCTTGGTTTGATTTTTTTAAAGCCCTCCTCACAGCTGGGCCCCTTCCTACCTTCCCAGTCTTCTCACACAGCCCCGGTACAGTGAGCTCCAGCGATGTCCGCCTTCCTTAGGCTGTCCCTCTCATAAAGACTCTCCTCACCAGCACCAATTCCTTTTCATTTGGTGTCCGCTCTGCCTGGGAATTCTATGGACTATTCTGCCTGCTGACTTCCCACCTTTCATAAAGGGCTTTTCCTTGATCCCTCCTTCTGCCTACTGTCTTCCATCTCAGAAACCTCCTATTTAGCCTTTATATAGAAGGTACGCAATGAGGAAGAGACAAAGTGGCTAGAACACTGGGTCTGGAATCCCACCTTACTCTTTATACTAGCATGTGACTTTGAGCAAGTAATTACTTAAACTTGCCTCAGTTTCCTCAACTGTAAAATTACCTTTAGGTGCCAATAGTACCTGCCTTGCAGAGTTATTGTGAGGGGTCACATGAGATAATATTTTTAAAGTGCTTAGCTCAGTGCCTGACACATAGTAAGCATCATATAAATCATTATTGTGAGGGGATGGGTAGCATGTCTCATCATGAGTCCTCTGGGATTGTGGTTGGTCATTAGATTATGATCAGAGTTTCTAAATCTTCCAAATTTGTCTTGACAATATTGTTGTCATTGTATAAATCGAAGCAGCCCTGCAGGGTTCCTGGTGTAAATCCAACCTGGGCATTGTGTATAATCTTTATAACAAATATTTTAAAAACTTTTTTGCATCAATATTCACTGAGGATATTAGTCTACAGCTTTCTTTCTCTGTTTTCACTCTTGGTTTAATTGTTGAGACCTCATTTTTTTATAGAAGGAATTTAATCCCTTTTTTATTTTTTCAAACACTTTATATAATATTGAAATCAATTTTTAATGTTTGATAGAACTTTTTTCTCCATCTGGCCTTGGGGTTTTTCTTTTGGGAGTTTACTTGAGACTTGTTCAATTTCTTTTTCAGAAATTGGGTTATTTAAATCAATTAATCAGTTCAGTCAATAAACATCTATTATGAGCAATATGAGATGATTGATGATACAATAGATACAGCATTGGGTCTAGAGTCAGGAAAACCTGAGTTCAAATTCAGCCTCAGACATTATTAATTAGTTTTGTGATTCTGGGCAAACCACTACTGTATCTTTTCCCAGAAAACCTCATGGATAACATTGATGTGGTGTCTTCCATAGGATCATGAAGTGTCAAACAGAATTCAACCACATGTAGCAGAAATCCTGTAGTTCTTGTTCTGTTAATCTGAGCATTTAATGATTTTTTAAAAATAAATCTTCATCCATTTGATTTAGATCGTCAGTCTGATTGACATATGATTGGGTGAAATATTTCTAACAATTTATTTGTTCTTCCTTAGTTTCACTTTTATTTCTGATGCTGGTAATTTTAAAAAATCAAATTAACTAAAGATTTATCTATTTAAAAAAATTAACCAGCTCCTAGTTTTATTTCTAATTGAATTTTTGTTTTTGTTCTTTTGCTTTCAATTTTGTTCATCTCTTTGATTTTCAGAATTTCTCTTTTGGTTTTTAATTGGGGTTTTAAAACTTTTTTAGTTCCATATTCAATTCATGGAGCTGTTTTTTTTTTCCTTTTTTATCAATGAAAATTTTTAGAGAGAAACATTTCCTACTAAGGACTGTTTTGGTTGCATATCCACAATTTTGGTCTATTGTCTCGTCATTATCTATAGATAATGTGGAAACTACATTTTTATTTCCATGATTTGACCTCCATTTTTAAAAGATTAAATTAGTTAATCTTTAATTGATTTTTAGTTATTTCTTTAGCAGCCCTTTATTCAGTATCATTTTTCTTCCATTGTAGCCTAATAAAAAGCCATTTTTGTATTTGTAATTTGTAATGTTTTTGAATTTTGTAATGTTTTTGTACCCTAATAGAACAGTTTTCAAAGAATAGTCATAGGACCCCTAAAGGTTCCTAATATACTTTTAGGGATTCTGCAAAGTCAAAAAACTGTTTTCACAATTATACTAACTTGTTTTTTTGTTTGTTTGTTTGTTTTTTGCCATTTTCGATTATTCTCCCAAGAGTGGCTAACAGATTTCCAGAGGCTACAAAATCCAGTGAATTGAAGATTTAATTGTAAACATGAAGACTGAGTTAATACCTCTTCCGTAAAATCGTACTTGTAGCTTAATAGATGAAGTTAACTGATATGGCTGGACTTTCTGTTTTGCTTGTATTTCTGTGTCAACATCAACTTCAGCAGTGCTTGGTCATAAGCACAAGTGGTGTTGAAATATTCAGTGTTGGATTTTTTAAATTAATATAATTTATTCTGGAAAAAATTCATTGCCATTTGCCCCCAGGGTGCAAAAACAGTGGTGGGTAAAATAGCTGGTGCCTTAGTAACAGTCAAGGAGATCACAACAAACTTACTGTGTTTTTCACTTGCATTCATAGCAAAAAAAGAAAATGGAAAAGGAAAAAAAAGCCTTAACTAACATTAACTATAAAATTAAAAATAAACATTTTTAACATTAAGAAAAACACTTAAAATGTTCTTAATCAAGTCATTAAAATTACTAATTTTATTAAATCTTGACCCTTAATCAATGTCTTGTTAATATTCTGGGTCATAAAATGGGAAATATATATAAAACACTTGTTGGTCCTTCGTTCTCATGGTTTCCATGGACCATGACATCAGAAAAGAGATACTATGACTTGAAAATGAATTGGATTTAAGTGAGGCGGTGTGCAAAGTCACCAGCTGTCTGGAGCCATGAGGGTCTGTCTGGTGACAAGATAGAGATGGGGATGATGGAAGATAACCCCAGATGCAGTGGGACATGTTGGTCTTTTTAAACTAAGATCTTTTCCCAGGTCTCAGTTTGTTTGAGACAATGACCATTATTACACTGCCTAGAAAGATTCTAGGGTTGTCTTGAGAAAAATGCACTAGTAGCATGATATTTGTGGAAACATGTATAGAAGAATTGCACATGTTTAACATAGATTACTTGCTGGCTAAGGGAGGGCAAAAAATTAGAACACAAGGTCTTGTAAGGGTGAATGTTGAAAATTATCCATGTATATATTTTAAAAATAAAAGCTTTAATTTAAAAAAGAAGAAACAAAATGATATAAAATGACTATTTTAATGATAATGAATGAAAGCACTAAAAGGAGGAAAATATCAGAATTTGTACAAATCATTCCAGAAAATAATTTGTAATTGTGCCCAGACATTGAATAAAAATACCAAGTTCTTAAAAAAAAAGAAAGAAAGAAAGAAAAATGCACTGGTGGAACTTAAAGCTCAACTAGTCACTATTTTCATGGAATGCCATCATTATTTGGAAGAATAATTCCTATCATCCATAGACCTCTGTATTTTCCTGTTGTTGACAAGGGCTGGAAAAATACTCAAGATGATTTTTTTCTTTAATTTCCCAATCAGAATTTAGGCTAGTGCATTTTCTAGGTCCTTGTAGAAGAGTTGTGAAGGAGTACCCTTCTGTGCTTTCTCCTGCTACTATTAACTCCTTTAATCTGTAAATTAATATGTGTCGTTTTATAATTTCTATTATATTAGTATATATAGATCAGGGATTCTTAAACTTTCTCCACTCATAAATCACAATTTCACAACTCCCACATTCAGTTATTCCGCCCCTATGGGATTATCATCCATAATTTAAGAAGCTTTAGAATAGACAATGACCCATTTATTCTCTCCAGTTATTTGTCTTTCATTTGTAATAGGGTTGTTCAGACCCCATTATAGATCCCTATAAGTGGATCCCGTGGAAGACATTATGGAACTGCTTCCAGGTGACTCCTGAAGACCCAAGCATGAATTGACATTTTGTCCCAGTTTTCTATTGAGTTGGAGATGGAACTTTCAGAGGCTTCTTGAGTTAGCTCTGGCTGTAATTTGCTGCATTCCAAGGGAAAGAGGATTCTTTTATTTCCAATAAATGAGTCCATGTGTGCTTCCAGTGCTTCCTCCTAAGACTATTTGACCCCAAGAAAGGGGATTTGGGTCCCTGACCTTTTATTAGATTCTTTTGTGTTCTATATACAGGATGTGGAGTCTTTGATCTGGGCCATGAAAGTGGGCCATGGAGATTGGGGAATCCTAGAATCTGGGTCAAATATTGTGGCTAGCTCACACATTGACACAATAAGCAAAGATCTAAAAGTCCAGCCCAAAAGAATCTGGGTCATTCTTGAATAATGTAGTAATGCTGACTTTGGAGCTGATATTGTTTGGGATCAATACAGTGTAGAAACTGAGCTAAGGATCATGGCCCCAGGTGCTGAGGCAAATGTCTGTAGGTGTGTTCTTGCTATATCTGTTAAGTAAATAGCCTTTGTCAAAGTCAGTCAAAGTTAAATGATTAAATGTAACTGGAATGCCAGTCACTGCCCCCCTGAACTGGGAGGAACATGGTGCAGATTCCAGTCAAAGCCTAGAAAAGAGACACCCTCAACCCTGTAGGATTTTTGAGAAACCCTCAGAGGAAGAGGTAATAGGTAAAAACCACATTATACCTTATTTATATAAAAAGTAATTTGTAGTCATAATCTCACAATTCTCAAGGATATCTTGATATTTTATAACATCTTTAGTAATTTTTAATGACATTTCTTTTTCATTTTTCTGCTGTTTTGACTGCAAGGTACAATGTATGATTTCTGTAGTTTTATTTCATATCTGTAGTGTTCTTCTTTTCTAAAATATAATCGTTCTCTGGGAGCAGATTTCTTGCGGGCTTCTGGAGGCAGCCTTAGTTTCAGTTCAGTGTAATAATTACCTCAAATGCAGCCAGCTGTTAAAAGTTCAATCCTTTATTGTCTCCTTCAAAATAGCCCAGTTAGCTTTCCTTGGTTCCGAGAGCTCTTGTTGCTAGTCCTTTTGTCTCTTCCAGCTTCAGCCTCCACCTCCCTTTGAATCCTGGCTCTGAATCTCCCGACTGAATTCTGGTTCTCTCAGTCTTCCCCACTGACCCTGCTTTCTCAAGCTCTCAAAAGTCTTTAGTGCTTGTCCTTTTATATGCTCTTCTAGAAGTGAGAACTCAAAGGTTGACTCCTCCTCTGAGAGTGGGATTGTGGGAGCTGTGATTTGTGAATCTCCTCCACTGAACTTGTGAATCTCATGCTGAATCCTGACTTAGGAATCTCGAACACTAATGTGTGAACTCTTAAAGGTGTGAAAGGTGTGAACTCTGAACTAGAGAACTGCTAAGCACAATGCTAAAATTAGACAAGTGACTTATCACTTTGTAAGAATCCTAACACATATCCTTATTATTAAAGAGATGTTTCTGCTCATTTTAGTTGCATCTCTAGAGTTCAAGCAAATCATCGTATCATGTGCTAAAAGCAATGATGCTGTTCCTTCCTTGCCTCAATTTCTATTTCTCATTTTATTGCTATAGCTTGCATATGTCAAATAACAGTAGTGGCAATGTACATCTTTGCTTTAAACTGATTTTATTGGAAAGGTCTCTAGTGTTTCTCTATTATAGATGCTCTTGGTTTTGGGTTACTATTTTCCATATAAGGAAAAGTAATTTTATTCCTAATATTTTCTAGTGTTGTTTAAACAGGGGCAGCTAGATGGCAGTGGGTAGAGTGTTAACCCTAACTCTATATAAATACATTTACATGAATACACATACATGTGCATTTATATGCCTATATAAATATATTTACAATCAAAAACATATTTTAACATGTATAATGTATATTGGATTGTTTGTCATCTAAGGGAGGGGGTGGGGGAAAGGAGGAGAAAATCTGAAACACAAGACTATCCAAGGGTCAATCTTGAAAAATTATCTGTGCATATGTTTTGAAAATAAAATCTTTAAAAAAGGGAAAAAAAAGAAAAAGAAAAATGTTCAGAACCTTTATTGATTAAAGAAATGCAAACTAAATTCTGAGGTAGCACTTGGAGGGGATATGGGAAAATTGGGACACTAATGCATTGTTGGTGAAGCTCTGAACTGATCCAGCCATTCTGGAGAACAATTTGGAACCAAGGACCAAAAAACTGCATTCCTTTTGATCCACCTAGGACTGCATCCCAAAGATATCAAAGAAAAAGAAAAATAATTCATACATACAATAATATTTATAGCAGCTTTCTTTCTTGTAGCAAAGAATTAGAAATGGAAAGGATGGCTCTCAATTGGGCTGATGGTATGTGATTATGATGGAATACTACTGTGCTGGAAGAAATGATGAATAGGATGCTGAACAAATTGATGCAAAGTGAAATAAGCAGAACCAGGAGAACCTTGCATATCATAATTCTTTGATGACCAACTATGAATAACTTAACTGTATTTAGCAATACAGTGAGCTAAGATGATCCTGAAGATCTTATGTTGAAAAATGCTATCATAACTAGAGGAAGATTTTATGGAAGTCTGAGTGCAGATTAAAGCATGCTATTTTTAAATTTTCTTTTTCTTTTTTTTTTTTTGTCTGTGTTTTCTTTCACGACTTGACTAATATGGAAATGTGCTTTGCATGACTCCAGATGTATAATCTTTATCATATTGTTTGCTTTCTCAATGAAGTGGGAAGGAAGGAGAAGAAGAATGTTTTTTAAATGAATGTTTAAAATGATTTTCACACATAACTGAAAAAATAAAATTAAAAAATATAGTTCATCAGCTCTCTCACGCTTTTTCTATGAAGGTGGATAATACTTTTCATTCTAGGTCTCTTGGACTTGGTCCTTTGGAACTGTCTTGGATCATTGTCTTGATCAGAGTAGCTAAATCTTTCAGAGATGATCATCGTACAATATTGGTGTGACTATGTAGAATGATCTCCTGGCTCTTCTGCCTTCATTTTGCATGAGTTCATTTCAATCTTCCCAGATTTTTCTAAGAGCATCCTGCTTGTCATGTAGCTGAGAAATATTCCATCACAATCATATAGGAGTTGTTCAGCCATTTCCCAATGATACTTACCCCTCAATTTCCAATTTTTTGCCATCACTAAAAGCTGCTATCAATACTTTTGTACATGTAGGTCCTTTTCCTACTATTTTTTATTTCTTTTATTTATTTCAAGTTGTTACTGCTGGGACAAGGGGTACCCGCAGTTTTATAGCCCTTTGAACAGAGTTTCAAATTGCCCTCCAGAACAGTAAAAGCAGCTCACAAATTCACCAACCATGCATTAGTGTCCCAATTTTTCCACATCTCACAGCTGACATTTGTTACCTACAAACCCCATGCTAAATATTGAGGGGACCCTGAAAAGATAAGGGAAATGCAGAATTAGTCCGTGCCCCGGTGGAATTTCTGGGTAAACGGGGGAGACAATACACAGATAGAGAGACGTGTGTCACAGCAAGCGGAAGGTAGCCTTGGAGGGCACAGCCATAAGCAGGAAAAGGACCAGGAGAGAGAAGGTAAGTCCCAGCTATGTCTGGATGGGGTTTAGAAAAGCTAAGAGAGCGCCTCAGGAATGAGTAACAGGGCGGCTAGGTGGCGCAGTGCATAGAGCACCGGCCCTGGAGTCAGGAGGAGCTGAGTTCAAATCTAGTCTCAGACACTTAACATGTCCTGGCTGTGTGACCCTGGGCAAGTCACCTAACGCCAACTGCCTGAGCAATAAATAAATAAATAAAAGAAAAACAGCCCAAGAGATGGAAAGGAAAGAGATAGAAACTGGAACCTGGTGCGGGAGACACTGAGAGAAGAGGAGGGGTTTACAGGAATGGTCAGCCGGGACCAGCTTTAAGCAGAATTTCTATTTGGTCCTCGAGGTCAGAGGGAGCCCCTGCAGTTTGGCGTCTCGGTGTGCGTGAGTCACGTTGGGAAGAGTGGATCAAGGTCCGAGCTCAGCTTTGAAGAAAAGCCTTCTGGCCGCCGGGGGAAGGATGAGTCAGAATGGGAGGGCTGAGTTTGGGGGCGTCCTTGGAGTCTGCTGCAACAGCTCAGCCCAGGGGGGTGCTGAGGTCTGCTCACAGATAATCTGAGAAAGATGGCTTCCGTCTCCCTAATGGCGTCCCACGCTCACTCTGAGGAGACGCTAAGCCACTGCAGTGGGCTAACTGGGTCACTGGGGCTTCCGTTCCCTTAGCGGGCCGGCGCAGGCCCGTGTCAGGCTGGCGAGTGCTGTCGCTCGTGGACTTGGGCAGCGCCCACCCCGGGACCCGAGCCCACCCAGAGGCCCGCGCCCACTCAGAGACCTGCACCCACACCGGGACCCGCGCCCACCCAGAGGCCCGCGCCCACCCCGGGGCCGAGCCCACCCAGAGGCCCGCACCCACTCAGAGACTTGCGCCCACCCCGGGACCCGCGCCCACCCAGAGGCCCGCGCCCACACCGGAACCCGCGCCCACTCAGAGGCCCGCGCCCACCCCGGGGCCGAGCCCACCCAGAGGCCCGCGCCCACACCGGAACCCGCGCCCACCCAGAGGCCCGCGCCCACCCCGGGGCCAAGCCCACCCAGAGGCCCGCGCCCACCCCGGGGCCGAGCCCACCCAGAGGCCCGCGCCCACCCCGGGACCCGCACCCACCCCGGGGCCCGCGCCCACCCCGGGACCCGCACCCACACCGGGGCCCGAGCCCACCCAGAGGCCCGCGCCCGCAGCCGCCTGGCTTGGGGTGGGGAAATCCAATAGCTTCCTGCTGGTCGGGCCGGAGGGATTAAGTGCTGACAATGTCCTGGTGTTGCCTTACCTCTGGCTCCGATTACTCCATCCAGTCTCTTGGTGACAGAGGCAGGGATGTCGCCGGGAAGTCGGAGGCCATTCCAAGAGACTGGGGGTGGAAAATGCCATCAGCATCCAGACAGAATTACGGGGACTGGATGCGTCCCAAAGCAGAGGGTTTTCACCTTTTTGTTTGTTTTTTTCTTCCTCCTGTTTTTTTTTTCCCTTTTGAGCTGATTTTTCTTGCACAACATGATAAATATGAAAATGTTTTTTAAAAAAAATAAGACAAGAAGTCCCATTTGCATAAGCTCTGCAACCACTTACTAAATGAGCAATGGGGGATGTAAATTTTGATTATGGTTTCTTGGTGATATCCTAGAGAGTGGGAAAGGGATGTAGGCAGCCCACAAAATCTAGGCAATGAAATAATAAATCATGGCGGGTGATGGTGATGGCGGTGGTGAAAAGTCCCCGGATGGGGCATTCAGAAATTCTCAAATCCTTAGTGATTTGAGACCTCCTTTAGGTATCTGTTTCAGTCTGTCCCCTCTCCCCTTCTCAGTCTCCTTCACCTTTGTTCCCTACCCACCTTCCCATTCTTATTCATATTCTGGGATCCAGTGCACAGGTCTCCTGGCTGCCCCTTGAAAAAGAGCTCGGTCCCCAGCCCCCAGATACTTGCTCTGGTTGCCCCTCCCGCCTGAAAGGCTCTCCCTGCTCATTTCTGCTTCCTGGCTTCCCTCAGGTCTCAGCTCACAAGGCCATCTCCTACAAGAGCCCTTTTCTCTGGGATTATCTCCCATTTATCCTGTCTGCATGCTTGTAGTTAGAGTGGATCCTTGGGATCGGAGTCTCTTCTTGTTTTTTTTTGTTTTGTTTTGTTTTGTTTTTAGCAAAGTGCATGGAGCACAGTAGGCTCTTCATATGGTTGTTGACTATTTCCTCCTTTGGAAAAATGAAGGGAAAGGACTTGATCCTTGTGGTCAAATCCAAATGAAGAGGGAAGGAGGCACTAAATCTCAAGGCTCCTTACTAGTTGGATTTTGTCTTAGTAAACCATTAATTGACATTACCCATGTTTTATTGTTCTTGTATTTATTTTGCTAAGTATTTCCCAATCACACTTGGTCACTGGGGGAGGGCTGACTCTTTGACCCTTTCAGTCTGCTGAGCCCTTTATCTTTCCTAAGAACCTGAGAGGATTGCCAAAAGTATGTTTTCACACCACAAATATTTTTATCCTCCCCAAGAAGCAGTTAAATTGTGTCAGTTGCAGTTCAAAATTCTTCAGACTTCCTGGGCAGACATGGTGTAGACATGGGCAATTCCAGACTTCAAATAATAGTAGCTAATATTTATATAGTGATAACTATGTGCTGAGGTTTATAATTATCTCCTTTGATGCTCATAACAATTCTGGGAGGTAGGTGCTATTATACCCCCATTTTATAGATGAGAAAACTGAGGCAATCCAATGTGTGCATATCTGAACTTAGATCTTCCTGACTTTAGTATTATTCCATTGTATAACCTAGTTGTAAATCAGAGAGAGAGATGGATTCAAATCTCACCTTAGCTATTTACCAACTGTGTGATTCTTTTTTTTTTTTTTAATAACTTTTTATTGATAGAATCCATGCCAGGGTAATTTTTTACAGCATTATCCCTTGCACTCACTTCTGTTCCGATTTTTCCCCTCCTTCCCTCCACCCCCTCCTCCAGATGGCAAGCAGTCCTTTACATGTTGAATAGGTTACAGTATATCCTAGATACAATATATGTTTGCAGAACCGAACAGTTCTCTTGTTGGACAGGTAGAATTGAATTCAGAACGTATAAATAACCCGGGAAGAAAAACAAAAATGCAAGCAGTTTATATTCATTTCCCAGTGTTCTTTCTTTGGGTGTAGCTGCTTCTGTCCATCTTTGATCAATTGAAACAACTATGTGATTCTTCCAAGCCTCAGTTTCCTATTCTGTCAGATGGGAAGGTTGGCTTTGATGGTCTCTAAGGTCACTCCTCACTCTAAGGCTTTGGCCCCATGATCCGGGTAAATCCCCAGCTTCTCAATCTGTCATTTCTGGTCCTTCCTAATTGGCTCAATTAATCTTTCCAACCTTACCTTATGCTGTTCCATTATGGGTCAACATTGCATAATACACAAACTAAGTCATTAGAATGAAGTCCATGGGGCCAAAGAAGTGACCCGTGGACACAGTAGAGAGAGAGATCAGCTTAGGACTGTTGTGGAGATTTTTTGAGATGCCTTATTGTGCCAGATGAGTCAGTTCTGCATATTAGACAGAGTTCTGAGTTAAAATCCTGTTTTTTGTGCCTTTCCAACAAGTCATTATCCTCCTTTGGACCATGTTTCATTCTTTGCATGCAAGGATTGAATTTGGGGCACAGGCCTTGAAGGAAAGAGTGAGTTAAAATGTGACCCCAGACATTTATTAGCTTGTCTTGCCTAAAATTTTTTTTTATAAGATTGAACTTGATGATTTCTGAGGTTCCTTCTAGTTCCTGATCTAGGGTCTTTTCATCTTAGACTGATTCATCAATATTGGTAGGAGAAAGGAAGGAAGGATAGTGAACAAACTTTTATTAAGCATTTGCCATATGTCAAACACTGCTAAGCAAACCTTGAGGATACCATATGAAAAGAACATTTCTATCTTTTACCTTCTAATATAATGTAATATAATAATGGGTCTAACATCAACTCTCTTTGTTCAGTTTTGATTTGGAGCTTCCAGAAATGAAAGGGTTAAAGTCCATTGCAGTAGGTAATGGAGGTAATCATTGGGGGCCCTTCCTTTAGGTGTCAGTGATTCACACATACACAAATACTAAGTGAGTGATCAAAAGAGGAAGCAGTGAATCCAGAATAGCTAAGGACATATCCCTGAAGCATGTATGGATTGTTATGTTAGGAAGGCCCCTCCCAGGCTTGGGATTTCTCGCTCCTCTCCTACCACCCCAACACACACTCCTCTAGTTTCCCAGGATACCCTGTTAACTGTTTGCTCCAAGTGGGCCATAAGTTGTTAAGTTGCTTATTAATTAATTTAGTCTTGACCTACATATGCCAGAATAATCACAGGGCCATCTGTCCCCCTTAATTAAAATGCAGAGATGAAGAGATTTTCTTTGTGTCTCTTCTGTACAGAGAATTTATACCAATCCCTTCCAGAGGACTGACCCCCTCGTGAAGCATAAGCCGGTAATAAGAGGGGCTGATTTGGTCTGAAAAGACCCCCAGAGGGGCCTCTCCCAGCTAGCCAGAGGCCCATGGAGGAGCCGGCACTAGCTGGACAATTTGCTTTTAGCTGGAGGTGAAAACTAAGTTTGAGTGAGAATTTTTTAAAATCACAGACCATAGATTTGAAACAAGATGGAAACTCAGTGGGCATCTACTACTGTCTCTTAATTTTAATAGAAGAAGAAGAGCAGATCATTGTATTGCCCAAAGCCACACAGGGCAGAGGGAATGGGATGGAGGGAAGGAAATGAGCATTTATTAATTACCTTCTCTATTCCAGGTACTGCCCTGGGTGCTTTATAATTTGATCCTCACAAACATCCTGAGAGGAAGGTGCTATTTATTATTATCCCCATGTTACTGATTAGGAAACTGAGGCAGAGAGTAGTTAAGTGACTTCCTGAGGCTCATACAGAGAGTGCATGTCTGAGGTGGAATTTGAATTAACATCTTCCTGAGTTTAGACTCAGTCCTCTGCATAGCCTTTTGCCCTGTGTTAACAGCCTTTGTTAACAAAGAATAAGAAAGGAAAAGAGGAGGAAAGCAATACTGCAAAACTCTCCAACATTTCATTTGAATTTGACAGTCTATTTAATTTTCCACACCTGGAGTCCCCCACCTCTGCAAAGAAGTGAAGGAATCTAATTTTTTCAACTCTTCTCTGGAGTGGAACATTAGCAAACATCGATGAAATGTCTATTTAATAGGTGTGCCTGGGTATCCAAGGACAAAAACTAAAGGGTCCTGCCCTCAAGGAGTTTATGTTCTACTAAGGAAAACACAAATAAATAAAAAAATATACACAAGGCGACTTGTATCCTTTAACCAAAAGACTGAAGTGCTCTGTAGTGCTCTGTAGTGAGTCTTCCAGCCCCCCTATTTCTCCCCCCAGGCTGTTCCTCCTAAGGAGTCTGCTGGAAAGTTGCACATGCTCCCATTTCTGGAATCAACCCTTTCTCAACCCAATTGCTAATTTATCCCTGAGGGATGCTCAGATTTTCCCATACTGTGCAACTCCATGCTATTCAAAGTTCTTTTAGCACTTGGTCCTGACCCATGATTTATTGACTAAGACATGCTGTCACCTACTTATGGTATTAAGGCCAAAATGAGGAAGGAGTATGACCCTCCTTTAGTATCACTCCTCCAGATCATCCACCCACAAGTCACAGGAAGAGATGAAAGATACTTGAAAAACTCTAATTAAATTTTTCTACCCCCAAAGCAAAGGCACAATCTCCCTACAAATCTAGGGCTTATTCCCTCACTAATACATGCAAAGTCCATGCAAAGAGTGGACATAGAGTTTGAATGCAGTGTTATTGAGATACTGTAAGGACCCTGATATTCTTTTTTTCTGCATCAGATTCCAGATGTCTCCCAGAAACAGAACATATTTTTATATGTTTTATATTTATAAATAGATAGATAGATAAAATAAACTATATTTTTATATAGTTTATTTTATCTATCTATCTATTTATTTATTCATTCATCTATTTATTTATTTTTGCTGAGGCAATTGGGATTAAGTGATTTGCCCAGGGTCACACATAGCCAGGAAGTGTTAGGGGTCTGAGGCCAGATTTGAACTCAGGTACTTCTGACTTCAGGGCTGGTGCTCTATCCCCTGAGCCACCTAGCTGCCCCTTTATTTTATTTTTAAAATTATTTTAGCATGTTTTTAATTTTTAAATTTTTAATAGCATGTCTCTTAGTACAGCTGTGAGTCATGAAACATGACATTCTCCACAGATTTGAGAGTGAGTATTCCCCAGAAGGCATGTGGCAGGTATGTGAAGGTAGCAATAAATAAAAATAATGGCAGAAGTGGAATAAAGAACGCCAGTAAGAATATGTGTGATAAAGGAAGAAGCTGGCTTGGTCATGAGACAGGAATGAATGTAACTCCTGAGCATACTTCATGGATTCTCAATGGTATCCTCAGTGTTAGGAAGAGAGGAGGAAGGGCCCCGGGCCGGTGGGCGGATGCTCTGTAGTGAGTCTATGTTAAGGTACAGACAAGAATTCCACAGGTTGGAAGGCTCTGTCTTGAGTCAGGAATAACTCAGTCCAGTCAACTGGGGACTAGATGAAATATTGCAATGAAATACTCATGGACCATAACATGCAATAAAAATAACTTTAGTTATTTTAGAGGATTAAAAAGACATAATCGCTAAAAGCAAATGTTCCTGTCTGCCTCTGAATTTGCCAGAGCAGCAGCACTGCATTGGAAGGATATCTCACAGGGCAATGGGAACTCTGCCAGACCTCCAGAACACCAGTTCCTCATAGGCTGGGTTTTTTATATCTCTGGTCTTCTAGACAACCGAAATCCTGAGGAAGGATTCCTTGCCCTTTTAAAGGGAAAGCACTTCAGCTAAATAAAAGGAAGGCTATTTCTACCACTTTGGAGGAAATGGCCAAAATCCCTGAGCTCGTAAATCCATTTGAATATTAAAAGCTTTTATCATATTAGAGAAAGATAATTTCATTTCAATGCTTTTAACATTTTTAACATAACTAAGTGCTAAATTTGTTGAAGGCATTTCTTATTTATATAATCATGAGGTTTAGGCTTTTTAAAAATATGATTAATAATGCTAATAGTTTTTCCAATGTTGAATCATTCTTGTACTCCTGATATGAATCCAACTTGGTCATAAATGAAGTTTTTTTTTTTTTTTTTGGAATGTAGCCCCTTTGGTAATATTTTACACGAATATATATTAGTTACATTGTTTCCTAGATCTCTTTCTCTGCTTTATCCCTTCATGGTTTGGACATCAGAACCATATTTGTGTGGGTATTTCCTCTACAAAATAACAACCCAATTATACTTTCATAGACAACCTTACAAAGTGACTGTGGCTTAAATATTCATCACTTTCTCATTTTTTTTTTTTTACCTTGGTAGGACTACCAACATTTGTGCTCTACTGCAATAGACTTTTGAGAACCTCAGATAATGTATTCACTTTTAGAGAAGGACTTTGGAGGAAGTGCACATGTAGAACTCATTAATAAATATTTTGTCATTGACTGCTTCATGCAGAGGAGGAAGGAGAGAGAGGATATTAAGTGATTTTATCTTCTTGAGCTTGAGAAATCAAAAGACTGAGGCTGAGTGAATTCTTTGAATTCAAAAGTGAATTTCAAAGTGAAGGCTTTGAAAAATGTCTTAAAGAAAAAAAAAAGCTTTTTAGATGTTGTGCTATTTTAGGCCTTTAAACTCTAAAATACCATTAAGTGTTCAGATGGAAGGACAAACAACTCTACTTGACATTCTCTGGCCCAATTCAAGGTAAGTCATTTTTTTGAAATATGAAATACTCCAAATAAGTAAAAGAATATTTGATAAGATGAAGACATTTTGGCCTAGTAAAAAATTATTAGAGGGGGGAATAAAAGCCATAATTCATTTTACACTCATATCTTCTCAGGAACTGCTGATAATTTAAATCTTTGACATTACTTTTCATCTGCTAGAGAGTGAATTCTCTACATGATAAGATGGATGGGTGGGTGGGTGTATAGAGGAAGTCTAACTACTTTTCCCTAACATAGAACCTGAAAATTGATACAACTGGGCTACTCTTGAATGGGAAAAAACCCTGTTCTGAGAATTTTGAGGCCCCAAAGGAGTTGAGTAATATTTGTACAATGTATGTGTATATATACACATATACATATATATGTATATTTTTGCATATAAATGTGTACATATTACCATATATTTCTCTTTAGAGCAGCTTGAAAGACTCAATGCCCTCATGTGTAACAAGATGTCATGGAGATTATTTCAATAAATACTAGTTGAATCTTTAGGGTTTCTCTAAGTAAACTTTATTATGTCATTTACCAAAACTATAATTTTGTTTTCTCTTTGTCTATGCTTAATCTTTTATTTTTTTGGTCTTATTACTATATTCAGCATTTTAAAAACTGTATTAAGTAATTGTAATAACAGAGGGCATCTTTATTTAAACTTTTGTTCTGAGATCAGTCTCAATAGTAGTTTAAGTTCCATATTGGAACAATACAAGACACTCATAATTTAATGAGCAGTTAACAAAAAGAAATTTACTTGGTCACAGGAGGAAGAGAATTTTCAATAAGGATAGATTTTAAGGACACTTAGTTTTGACTGATTTGAAAGAAGTTCTCTTGCATGTAGGAGTCTCTTTCAGGAACCTAGTTCAGTAGTAGCAAAAAATGAAAGGTCATGTGGCAACTATTACCATATCTGGAACTTGGTGGAACTAATCTTATTTTATAACAGTTAAGTTTCAAGCCCAATTCTCCAGTTTTTAGTCTAGTAATCTGAATATGCTACATTTTATAAATATCCATCCATTTTCTTTAAGTAATGCAATTAACTTTTAAGTAATTAAATGCAATGCCATTTAGCTTCTATATTTTAAATATTGATATTACTTCACTAGCTATAGTGCCTCTAAACATAATGTAGTTCCCTGCTTATTTCCTTTAAATATGTCTAGTCTTCTTGTTACCTTGTCTAAGAGCCTAATTGCAACCATCTGCTCTTTCAAAATTCTCCTGAAGCATAATTTCTGCTGCAGCCTCTCATTTTAATTCTGTGGTAAATAAATTTCAAGTGTGTTTCTAATAAACAGCATATTGTTGTATTCTTCTTTTTAGTCCATTCTGCTGCCCTCCTCCGCTTTATGAGTGAGTCTCACATTTATATTCATGGTTATGATCAGTAGTTGGGTATTTCCCTCAATCATATCATCTTTTATAAAGAAAGAGGTATAGAAAGAGGATGCTGATCAGCACTATAATTAAAGCAGTCTGTTCTTAATTCCCTGCCCTTCTCTCTTCACTGAGTCCAGATGTAGATCTTCAGTTTTTCCTTTGTCTTTTTCTCTTTTTAATAGTTTCTTTATGATCCAGTCTCTGAAAATGAAATTTGTATTGCTTGTTTGTATTACACTCCCTGTTTCTATGCTCTTTTTAAAGCTCCTTTCCCCCTCTACTTCTCCCCATTTGTTTCCCGATGAATATATATATATTCCCGATATATATATATATGTTATATATAAATATATATATATGTTTCCCGATGATATATATATATATCTGTATTCCAAAGAGATCAAAGAAAAAGGAAAAGTTCTATATGTTTGAATGTATTTAAAGCAGCTTGTTTTGTGGTGGCAAAAAACTGGAAATTGAGGTGATGTTCATTAATTGAAGAAAGGCTGAACGAGTTGTGGTGTATGATTTTGATGGAATACTATATTTGTATTTGTGACCCCATTTTGAGTCACATATTATATATATATATGTGTGTGTGTGTGTGTGTGTGTGTGTGTGTGTGTGTGTATGTGTATATATATATATATATATATATATATATATATGTACATATATATATATATTTCTTGGCAAAAATGCTAGTGACTTGTTATGTTCTTCTACGATCCATTTTATAGCTAAGGAAACTGAGGCAAACAGGGTAAGTGACTAGCCTAGAAACATAGAGTTAGTAAGTGTCTGAAGCATAATTTGAACTCAGGTTTTCCTGACTCTAGGACTGGTGCTCTATTCGTGGCCACCTAGTTGCCCTTTTTCATGCTTAGAAATGTAAATACTAGAAGGCAATCTTTAAATCTTTAAAATGTTGTGGATCATCGCATATGCCTGCTTTAATTATTTTCTCCAAAGCCTCAGGATGTCAACTTGCCACATTTTCATTTGCAGTATCTGTCTCTAAGTAATTTTACCATTATGCAGTTGAAGTCAATTTATTTTTAAAGTGATCAAACCCACCAAGCCTTGAAGTAAAGTAAAAATCTACTTCTCTTCTTTCATTGTCTAAATAAACTTGATATTTTATGTGCTCTGCTAAGAGAAATGTGTTTTTGATTGCAATCTTTCATCTATGTAGCTAAAAGACGCACCGTTTCTCTCAGAAAGTACTATTTCTGTGTATAGCTGTATGGTGCAATGGAGTCGGGAAAACCTGAGTTCAGTTTACCAGCTGTGTGACCTAGGCAAGTCACTTAATTTTGCTTTGCTTCGGTTTCCTCATTTTAAAAATGGGAATAATTGTAGCATTGACCTCCCAGGATTATTGTGAGTATTAAATGAAAAAAATTGGCAAAGTGCTTATTAGCAGTGTCTGGCACATAGTAGGTGCTATATAAATGTTAACTATTATTATTTTCATTCCTTGTAATTATTTATGAACCACAAAAAGCTATTGTTTCATTTTAACTTATTTACATAATTTTATAATATTCTGCATTGTAGATTCAGGCCTTCTGACTAAATCTTATACTATCATTCAATTACATAAAATTTTTTTTCTAATGTAATAACAAACTTTTTTCTTTTCTGAGCTGTCAATGCTTCTATCTGAAGCATTCTTCCTTTTTTCTATTCTGTAAAAGGATCTTATTAAAAAAAAACCCAAACAATTGTTAGGAATGTGGTACCCAGTAGTATATCACAACCATATGCAATGATGGGCAAGTATAGATAATGAAGTAGCAAATTAAAACTCTGAGCTAGTATGGTATTACTTAAAAATTTGGACTAACTCAAAATTGCGTTCTTCCATGCTGCATGAATTAGTTGTATGCTGTATGTACTTAATTCTTTAAATACTATTTCTCCACCAAAATAAAGGCTCTTGGAGCAGCGCCAGCACATAGTAAATACTCATTAAGTGCTTACTTGATTGGTTAATTAGTATATTTTTGGTTTTTTGGGAAATTCCTTATTTATGATGTTCCTGGATGTTTTTATTTCGGAGTTTCTTTCTGGAAGTGATTGGTAGATTATTTTTAACTTGTTTCCTGGGACTGACAGATAGAGGTAGTTTTACCTTATGATTTTTTAGAAAGATGGTGTCCATGAGACCAGCCAGGATGGCAGAGTAGTTGGAAGCAGCTTCTGTAATTCTCCAGTGAGTTCCAGACCAAGAGGAAACTGGAAATCTAAGAAGAAACTACAGTGGTTCATCTTTCCAGCATAAAATCACAGATTTGATGCACGGGCAAGTGACTAAGGTAGGAACTGTGGGATGAGTAGGCTGGGGTCCCAGAGCCAGATCCCAGGAGCAGAAGAATACAGCACTATCATCTGACCCCCAGGTTTTTGAAGAATCTCTAGATTTGCAGGGAGTAAAGTGTAAGAAGTCTGGAAAGGTATTTTTGTTTTTGATCTTAGATACGATCTGGTCTCCAGAGCCACTGTTGGTTATTAAGTGTGATTGCATCTTGAGTGGGAGTTGGGGGTAATGGTGACATGATCAAACCTGCATTTTAGGGAAATCACTTTAATTTTAAAAAATCTTTTTTCTTTGTTCAGAGGGTAAAATAGTTATATATAGACAATAATTAGTGGGAAGAGAAGGTGAATACATTTTTTTTTAGAATAAGGAAGACATGGGTAGAGAGGCAGAGATGGAAAATAAGTGATAAAATGGGGATGATGTAGTGGGTGATCTGTTGGAAGAGATAAGGATGGAAAAAGGCTTTTCTCCGCCTTTCACCATTTCAAAGATCCAATTGTGGTGTTTTGGCTAGCCCCATAATTGTGACATGACCGGTCCTCCTCCACGTTATCTTTTATGTAACTTCTTCTTCGTCACCTCCTGCTTCTTGGGTCAAGGGCAATGTTGGTGCAGCTGACCTCATGATATTCAATAGCTCAAAGCCCGTGTCATCACTGGGACAATGGGCTGAAGTTGGTATTTCTAAATTATTCCCTAATTCCATTTAGAAAGGATGTTTTTCAAGATCTCACAGAAATATTGTTTTTCTCCTGATCTGACATATGGTCACACTCCTACAGGGAGGGACAGCCTCATACAATTGTTCTGCAAGTTTATTGTTAAAACCTTTGCTATGTAAATAAATAATGAATAATGTGGCTTATTGCAAGATAAAATCTTCATAAACTTTTCTCTTACAGCCTTTGAAATACAATTGCATCAGCGTGTCATGAGACTGGGAGGGAATAATACTGTACATGTCATCGGAAGAGAAATTAAAAGTTACTTTCCAACTGATGAATGACATAGAACAGGTTCCCAGTGAAATCTTCCATACAATCTCACCTGCATTTAGTTGATTATTTGACCTCATTACAGAACTATCTTTCCATTTCTTCTTCCTCCAACCTATTCTCTCTCTTTTTTTCATAATCGGAAGAGACTTTATTGGCTTTTTTTTATCCAATCTGTATTTGAATAATAATATATTCCTCTTATAATTCCCCTAATAAGTGGCTATTCAGCTACCATTTGAAGTGATTCATAGTTAGTCATCCCAGTATATTGCTATTACTTTGGATAAAGTGCATTTCATTTTGCTTGAGTTCATGGAGGACTTTCCACGTTTTTTGTTTGTTTGTTTGTTTTTTCTGAGAGCATCCTGATCATCATTTCTTGTAGAACAATAATGGTCCATCACAAACACACACCACAGTTTATTGAACCATCCCCAATCGATGGACATCTCCTCAATTTCCAATTTTTTTGGCCTGAGAAGATAGTAGAATAACTTTTTATTTTTCAAAATACATGCAAAAACTTGTATTCCAAATTTTTCTCCCTCCCTTTCCCCAACTCCTTCCTAAGCAAATAATCCAATATAGGTTAAACATGTACTATTCTTCCAAACATATTTTCACATTTATCATGCTGCGTAAGAAAAATCAGACCAAAAGGGGAAAAAATGAGAAGAAAAAACCAAGCAAACAACAACCAACCAAAAAAAAAGGTGAATACCATCCAGTCTCCACAATCCTCTCTCTATGTGAGATGGCTCTCTCCATCATAAGTCTATTGGAATTAGTCTGAGTCACCTCATTGTTGAAAAGAGCCAAGCCCATCAGATTTGATCATCACATAATGTTGCTGTCACGTCCAGTGTTCTCTTGGTTCTGCTTGTTTCACTCAGCATCAGTTCATGTAAGTCTTTTGAGATTTTTCTGAAATCAGCCTGCTCATCATTTCTTATAGAACAAAAATAATATTCCATAACATTCATAAGCCACAAGTTGAATCATCATTCTCCATTTGATGGTCATCCACCCAGTTTCCAGTTCCCTATTACTACAAAAAGTTCCCTATTACAAAAAAGCCACATTTTTGCACACGCCCCCAAACTGTTCTTTATACTGCTGCCAGAATTATATTTGTTGTATATGAATCTGGATTTGTCATTTTTCTTGCCCAAAAATTCTTCAGGAAGGAAAGAAGGCAAAGCAAGAGAAGGGAAGGGAAGGGAAGGCAAGGAAAAGGAATAAAGACTCAAAAAAGAAAAAAGAAAGAGAGGGAAATGAGGAAGCATTTATTAAGCACCCACTGTATGCCAGGTACTGTATTGTACAAATACTTCATTTGAGCCTCCCAACAACCCTGGGAGGTAAGTTCAGGACTCTTTTTTTGCCTCTTGAATAAAGTTTAAGTTTTTCTCTCTGGCATTTGTGACTGGCTTTCCCCTGGATCTTTCCATTCTTGTTATTCCCTTTTTTGCTCTAGTTAATACACCTGTCAGGTAGACACTAATCTTGTATCTCTGCTTTGCCCATATCCATCAAGTTGAAGTGCATCTCCCATCTCTGTGCCTTTGCCCAGGCTTTAGGGTGTCCCCCATGTCAGGACTGCATTCTATTTTCATACCCCTTCTTCTTGTCCAAGGAAAATTGATAGTTCTGTTTGCTTTATTTATCATTAGCACCCCATGATCATACACATGAAATAAAGGCAATTTCAGGGGGAAACTAGTTGTCAGGGTATTAAGGAAGGTTTCATCTCAGAGCTGGCTGTTAAGCTGAATTTTGAAGGAAGTTAGGCTTTCCAAGAAGTGGGTGCATTTGAGAAATCTGCTCTCTCTGCACAGACGGAGCTCCCCCAGCAGCTCACTCCCTTCTGGGGATGCCATTTTCCCCCCAGAAATTCATTCTCCCCAATTTCATGGAGGATGGCAGAATGGAGCTGGGATGTCTGTCACTGGCGGCTAGCAGTGTATGTGCGGGGGACCGCACCAGAATGGGGTGATATACAGATAGTACTGGAGAAAGGCATCCTGTGCCCTTCAGTGTACCCCTGGAGTCTGGAGGGTGGAGGAACCAGCTTGGCCATGAGATAGTGAGGCTGAAGTACAGCACCTTGGTTTTAATCCTGTTTCAGATGCATAACAGGAAAACTCTAAAATGCATCTACGGAGGTAACGGGTCCAAAGCTGGGCACTCAGTGTGCCTCTGGGAGGGCTCACTCTTCCTTGTTCTGTTCTATGTCACATCTAGTCAAAAAGCAGGAAGTAGGTGATGGGAGAGTGAAGGACGGCAGATGTCCAGGGACTGATGTTGCTGTGCTAGGCAGATGGAAGCAGAGCCTAAGAGGCTGCCAAGAATTGCGACTCATGGTTGCTGCGTACCCCTTCCAAAACATGTTCCTTTGCCTCTGCGTCTGTATTGGGAAAGGAAGAAACTCCCATTAATTGTCCAACTCCTCTGAGATTTGTCACTCTAGGACAAGTCAATTTTTTCTCTATTTTAAATAGTCAATAAGCATTTATTAAATCCCTACTCTGTGCCAGGCACTGTGCTAACTGCTGGGAATATAAAGGCAAAACCACTCCCTGCCCTCAAGTAACTCACAGTCTATTGGAGGAAACAACATGCAAACAAGACAGGTACAGAATAAATTGGGGATAATCTCGAGAGAAAGTATTAGGGATTGAATAAGGCTTCTTGTAATAGGTAGGATTTTAATTTAAGTCTGAAAGAAGTCAGGAAACACAGAAAGTGATAATTCTAGTCATGAGGGGCAATTAGTGAAAATGATCAGTTAATAGTGGAGTATCTTGTATGAGGAAAAGCAAGGAGACAAATCTACTGAAGGACAGAGAAAGAAAGGAAGGAAGGAAGGAAGGAAGAAAAAGAGGGAAAGAAAGGGAAGAAGGAAAGAAAGGAAGGAAAGGAGGGAAGAAGGAAGAAAGAAACAGGAAGAAAGGGAGGGAGGGAGGAAAGGAAAGAAATAAAGGAAAACATGGAAGAGGTGAGGGAGGGAAGGAGGAAGGAAGGAAGGAAGAAAAAAAGAAAGGAAAAAAAAGAAAGGCACTAAATTTTGTACCTTAATTCCTTGTGATTCTCTTTCATAGTAATGATGTGCTGAGGATCGCACAGGGGTGGTCAGACCATCTATACACATTAATTTTTTTTATTATAGCTTTTTTATTTACAAGATATATGCATAGGTAATTTTTCAGCATTGACAATTGCAAAACCTTTTGTTCCAACTTTTCCTCTCCTTCCCCCCCCCCCATCCCTTCCCCCAAATGGCAGGTTGACCAATACATGTTAAATATGTTAAAGTATAAGTTAAATACAATATTTTATATGCATTAATTTAACTATTGCTAAGGTACATATGAATCCTTGCCTGAAAATCCAGGAGCTGACACACTACTACACCAAAGGAATAGAGCTGGTTTCACACTGCCATCATGGCTTTTGACAGATGATAATAGATGTCCACCGCAGCTCAGGGGACAGACAGTTCACAGGTTTTCCTTGTAGAGGCAAATACAGTGGATAATGTTCCCAGGGTTCCAGATTTAAAGTTGGAAGAGTTCTTCGAGGTCACCAAGTCCAATGCTTCATCTCCTTATTTTACAGATGAGGAAACTGAGGCAGATAATGATTCAATGACTTGCTTAGGATCACAGCTGGCAAATGTTTTGGTCAGAATCCGCACCTGAGACTTCCTGACTCCAAGTCCATCAGTCATCTACTACTATGACAGAATTAGATTCATATATACCAAGGCAATATAGAACCTCTGGTTACCTTTGTGCAAAGATCATCATGAAGGGAATTGCATCAATTATCTCTTGCAGGAAATTAAGAGCGACAGACAACATTCTAGGAAGAACTGGACAGGGTGTAGACCAAATCATGCACTGATGCTCGGTGTCTTCCATGCAGAAGGCGGAAAGGGAGCACAATCCACAGCCTTAAAGGCTTCATGAACCAGCTGCATCTTGCACAAACCAAACTCACATGAGATTCCCTAATAGTTCAGCAAGCGTGTTCCAACTCTTCTGGGTCTGAATGACCAGATTAGCCTCTCAAAGTTCTAGGTTTCTTCTCTACTGCTAGCCCTTTGTCCCAACTAGTGTCCCCCTCCTCCACCTCGTTAAGTAACTAGTGCCCTGGTTCCATTTAATATTTAACGTCGCCTCTTATAAAAGAATATTTGCTTTGAGATATATCAAGAAGAAAAGCACAAATATTTCCCACTGGCTTCTCAGGGGCACCCCATGACACCTGGGTCTCTAGGGAGATCAAATTCGAATTTAAATGGGGTACTGCTGCAGGATGAGCCATCAGCTGCTGGGCTGGATCTCTCCTGCTCCATGCAACATCAATAGTGGGTTGGCAAAGATTTCCACTCCTAGACTCCTGAAATGCTGGACTGAAGCTTGTTCTTCTGTCTTACAAAGTTGAATCCTCCAAATTAATCTACTTCAAGAACAAGCGCTGAGGCAGTCCAGAACCCTTTGTTTTCATGGGTCCATGTCAGCTGCAGAGGGAGGGAGCCCAAGATTTCTCCCCTCTCAGTGAGGGACCCCCAAAGCAAAAAGGTCAGACCACCAGAGACGACAGGCGAAGGCCTTTGGAAGACTCCCCCAGTTCTAAATATGGGACCAACTGAAGAGATCCCTCACCACACATTTTAGCAGACTGGTTTCAATGATCGTCCCTATGCAGATGGCTACTTGTCCAGTCCTTATCTCTCAGCTGACCTCCAATCTCACATCTCCAACTTCCTTTCAGAAATCTCAAGCTGGATGTCTAGTAGACATCTTAAACTCAATCTGTCTCAGACTGAAATCATAATCTTTCCCCCTAAATCTTCCCTCCAGTCCCCATAGGCTCACATCATATTACTTTCCTTTACATGGTACATTGGAGTTCTGCCCAACCATCTCTAGCAGTTCCTTCCTACCTTTCTAGTATTTTTTTTTTTTTTTTTTTTTTTACATTTTATTCCTTGCCATATACTCTGTGATTTAGCGTCATAGACTTCCTAGCTGTGTAAGATATTCAGAGATATTCAGAGGCAGCTGGGTGATCCGTAAGAGCCAAGGAGATATTTATAAAGCACTTTGCACAGTGCCTGGCACATAGTAGGTCCTTCCTTCCTCCTTCTTTCCCTCCCTCCCTCCTTTCCTTCTCTCCTTTCTATTTCCCTCCCTTCTTTCCTTCCTTCTTCCTCCTTCCCTTCCTTCCTTTTTCCTCCCTCCCTCCCTCTCTCCTTCCCTTTTTTCCTTCTTCCTTCCACAGGGAACCATTCCAGAAACCCTTTAATTTATGCCTTCCTCATTATTCGATCATTATTAAGTCATGTCCAACTCTTTGTTTTTTTAGAATTTTTTAGAATGAGGAAAAGGCAAATAAGGTTAAGTGACTTGACAGGGGCACACAGCTAGTAAGTGTTTCAAGCTGAATTTGAACTCAAAGAATAGCCTTCCTGACTCCAGGTCCCAAACTCTGTTGTATCCCTGAACTGCTCTAAGTGCTTCCATCTGTTGATTATTTCATATTTATTCTATTTATTATAGATAGGATAAATCCTGTACATAATTGTAATCTCTATGTAGTTGTTTGCATGTTATTTCTCCCATTAGATTGTGAGCTTCTTGAAGGCAGGAAATATTTTTTACCTTTCTTGGAATCCTCAGCACTTAGTACATAATAGGTGCTTCATAAATGTTTATTGATTGGTGACTATCCATCTGTCTACCTCCTTCTCCTATTACACATTTCTTGGACAAGATCCCAGGCTAAATGTCTTTGCTCTAATGAATTGTTTCTCCCTTTAAAGATGATGGGGGTGGACGGCTTTCCCTGCAGCAGCCACCAATAAGATCAAAGACCAGCTCATCTTTGTAGTTCTGGCTGCTAGTCTCTGTTTCACCTTTCTCTCCCCACCCCCTCCACGGTTCCTTGCACAATTCCCGTTGCCTAATTTCCTTTTCTGTGATGATGCATCCGTTCCCCTGCCAGAAGTGACTTTTGGGAATGGAATGCCTTTGAGAGCTTTGCATTTCTTCTATCTGACCATAACTCTCTGTTCTTCCATTTCTCTATATCTCAATCTCTTCTGAACTTTTCTTTAAAACATTTTTTTTCTGAACCTTTCTTTGACCTTTTCACAGCTTCCAGTAATTTCTATCCCTTCCTGCTCTCTCTGGCCATTGGTCTTTCTTCTGGCCTTTCCCTTCTTTGAAACATTTTTAAGAGTTAACAAGTTCAATATTAACAAGTCCTTTAGTCCTTTGCTTCAACTCTGGATCACCCTGAACGCTGCTCTGTTTCCTAGTTAACCCTTCCTTTCCCCCAGCCCAGCCACTATCAAACAGATAGGATTTAAATTAGATTGGGCTTTGATTTGGGGAGTGATAGGATGAAGGAACAAGAATGACTTTACAATTGTAAATAATAAATAGCAAAATTGGGGAATAGGGTGGGTTTTGGAGGAACGTGCTGGAGCTCAGAGATAAGGAATGGATCCTGCCATCTCCTCAAGATAGGAGGAAGTTGCCTTCATTATGTGCTCTCAGTGCCTTGCCTCTCATTAAAATATATACATATATATATAGTTATTTATTTACAAAGCATATGCATGTATAATTTTCCCAACAGTAACCCTTGCAAAACCTTTTGTTCCAAATTTTCCTGTCCTTCCCCCCACCCCTTCCCCTAGCTGGCAGGTAGTCCAATACATGTTAAATATGTTGAAATACATGGTAAATCCAACATTCTTATTATTGCTGTCTTGCCTCTCATTTACTTCTCAACCATCTTGAATCTGATGATGGACCCCACTTCTCAACCAGAGGAAAATGACAGAGATGGAGCTTGTCAGCAATCTGCGGGCTCCCACAGTGGCAGGTCCCCGACATCTGTGAGACTATGGTCACTCTCTCCTTCCTGGGTTCACCTGTCACTGTTCTCTTCTGTTTTTTCTTCTCAGTCTCCTTTTCTGTAATGCTATTTATACCCCACACTTTGCATGAATGTAACTTAATTCTGTGCTCAGGACCCTTCATCTTTTCTCTTTATACCATTATCCCAATGGTTGACTTATCATCTCTATGCAGATGACTCCAAATTCTTATCCAGCTCTTATCTCTTTGAGCTCTAGCATGTTTTCCCCAAAACTCACCCTATTCCCTAATTTTGCTATTTATATTGAAGTAACTACCAATAAATACAATTGTGGAATTACTCTTGTTCCTTCATCCTAACTCCTCAAATCAAAGCCCAATCTCTTATTTAAATCTTCTGAGCTAGAGAGAAGTATCCTATAGTTTTTTTTAATCCTGTGAGAAGTCAACAGTGTGAATTGGATGTGTAAATCCCAAATCTGAAATGCAAAGGCAAAGGGAATTATGACTGTAAACATGAATTCTTTTTCTCTTTTTAAAATTGATTCTTTAGTGATTTCAATTGTGGCACTTGGTACTTGAACATTTTCTGGATGTCTATAGCATTTTTCTTGGACCTCAAAGTTGTAGATTTTGGCAATGATATTTCTAGGACTTTTCCTTTTGAGATTTCTTTTAGGTGGTGATCAATGGAATTCTTTCTATTTTTATTTGATCTTATTCTAAAAGATCTGGATAATTTTTATGATTTCTTGAAATAAAGTATATAGACTTAAAAAGAAAGCAATCCATGATTTTCAGGGATTCCAAAGATTTTTATTATCT
This sequence comes from Antechinus flavipes, assembly GCF_016432865.1. Taxonomy (NCBI): domain Eukaryota; kingdom Metazoa; phylum Chordata; class Mammalia; order Dasyuromorphia; family Dasyuridae; genus Antechinus; species Antechinus flavipes. Next base: position 171,360,106 of record NC_067403.1, on the reverse strand, counting down.
CTCCTTGATCTATTTTCCAGGCCTATAGTATTTGCTAGTAGATACCTTTAAATTTTCTTCTGATTTCATTGTACTAATTTTTGCTGTTTTGTGGAATCACTGATTTCTGTTTGATATAGTTTCATTTTCAGGGAGTTTATAACTTGCATAAGGTTTCCAGTTTTGAGTTCTAAGCTATTTATTCTCCTTGTAATTAATTCTTTCTGCCAGAGCTCTTACTTCACTTTTATCTCATGCTTCATTTCTCCTGAGGATTCATGTAATCCTTGTGGAAAACACATTTTTTTCCCTATTTGTTATGGAGTTAGACTCTTCTAGGCTGTATTTTGTTCATCATTTCTGAGTCTGTTATAATTCTTTAAAAGGCTCTGTATCTAATTGAACTTACTCATCTCATCATTAATTCTTGAACTGAGCCAAGTCCAGGCTCTGTCCTCAGCTGCACTTTTCACTGGTGAGCATACTTGGCCATACATGACCTGGTCACCTTCTTGGATTAGTCTGAAGATCTTTGAGGTTTGGAGTGCTGAATCTTCAGGGCTCTCTACGGCATCTCTGGACTGATTGCTAGGATACCCTGGGCCCAAGGTATCCCTGCTGCTACTCACAGTTGCTTCCAGTGTGCTCTCGTTTATTTATTTATTTTTTTCTTTAGAAGCTGGGAAAATTTACTTTTTCATCCTGCATGGCTTTTGCCTTTTGATTTCTTGAAATATATCTCTGAAAAAACTTTTTTAAAGCCTATATTGTTTAAATGGAACTACTTGACTTCACCTTAAAACCCAAATGACTCTGGCTTTCATGGAATGGCCAACAACAGTCTCAAGTCTCTCTGGCTCAATAGTTAGGTTTTAATGGTTTAGAATGAGCATAAATAGCAATTGTTTCATTCTGACCAGAAACTCAGAGGGTCTTTTTCACACAGATTGATATAATGATAAATACAGCCATTTTTAAATTTCAGTTCTTCCCTAGCCCTTAGTCACTGAATGGACATAACCTCAGACAAAGTGAGACCTGGGAAAGATCTTAATTTAGGAAGGACAAGGTCACCCACTGTATCTGGGACCGGGTTAGATTTTTGTCTTGCCACTGGACTTTGATGACTGGAAGAAGCTGATGACTGAGCAGCTCTAGACACAGATCCAATTTACTTGCAAGTCAAGACATCACCCTTATGATGTCATTGATCCTGTTCTAGAACAAAAGATCATCAACAACAACAGTATCGCTCTGTAGGCTTCCACCCACCCTGGAATGTTCACTTCCCACTCTTGCTATCTCTAGCTACAAAGCCTTGGGCTTTGTAGGATGCAAATGAATTTGTCTTTTCTCTCTGTCCTATGGGGAGGTTTCTACTTTCTTTGCTCTGATAGTGTATTCTCATACAACATTTACCTTAAATTGTTGAATTATTCCTCAATAATGGGAGTCATACTTGGCTTCCAAATTTTTGCTACTACAATAGGCACCTGATAAATATCTCTTTGACTTCTTTGAAGTTTAAATTGTTAGTTTTCCTGCATATTTCCCTAGTGGTTGTCCAGAATGGTTGGACCACTTTATAGCTCTATTAACAGTATGTTGATCCCTTTTCCTTGTTATTGATGGGACTCTGACTTTTTGTGTAGTTTTGGATAAACAAAGTCACTTTCTATCCTTTTTCAGCTTTCTTGATTGTTATTGGATCTGGTTCTATTTCTAGAGTAGATAAGTAGGAATTGGTGTCTCTCCCTCAGTTCAGGCAATCACCTTGACCTGTAAACAAGTCTGTAAACATGGCTTCTCAATCACTTTACCAATTATCTGTCTCTTTTTTGGCATAGGGTGCAAGATACCAGTATCAGATCTAGATTAAAATTCACTTAATATCAGATCTAGATTAAAATTCACTTAACCAGTGATTCCCATGTTATTACTTGTTGTTGAATTGTGTCACTTATGCCTATTGTGACCCCCTTTTTTTAAATTTTTTTTTTTTTTTAGCAACACTATAGCAGTGGTTTGCCATTTCCATTTGTAGCTCATTTTACAGGTGAGGAAACTGAAGGAAAGTTAAGGGACTTGCCCAGGGTCACACAACTAATAAATGTCTGAGGCTGGATTTGACCTTGGGTCCTCCTGATCCCAGGAAGGATTCCACTATCTACTACTCCACCTCTCTAAAATTACTATTCTTTCGTCAATAAAGATGAGAATCTCAGTGGTTAATGCATGTTTTCAATGATGGTAGCTGAAGCCATGTACTTCTTTTCATTTTTCTTCATTTTGGATTCAAAATAACTTGACAGCTTATTTCAATACACTTGAGAATTTTGAATTTAATTGCTAAAATATGCTTTTTCACCTGAATTTCAGATGGAACTTTGTGCCACAAACAGTAGGGAGCAAAGGGAATGGGGAAGGCTTATGATTAGGAATTGGTGATGTTTTCTCCCTATCACATGACCAGTAATGAAATAGCAATTTAGAGGTTATGAGTGAAAAGTTCTTTTAGACTTGATCCCGACCAGGTGTACTCATGTTGATAAGAGTGTTACATTCAGGGCTCAAGTGTCTATCAGAAATGGCTAAAGTAATTTAAGCACCTAGAGATTATATCTTATCAAGCGGAGAAGTCATTCAGGAAAGGATTTACTATGTAATTAAGACAATAAAACCAACCTTTTCTAGCTTAATCTCAAATAGACTTTTTAAACATAAGTCAGCCAGGAGTTATTGGTTCAAGGGCCACTTAAGAACATGTGTCTATTAACACTATGTGTGTATAAGTGAAATGATTTCTTAATTGTAGTCAGTAGTTATCTTAACATTTCAAGAAGCTGTTCAACATTTTGGTGTAAGCATTTCAGGAAAATACAATTCTTAGCACATTGCATGTTTGTAAAAGAAGGGACTGTTTGTCATGAAACTACTAATTTTATTTAAAGTGGAGTAAGACAAAACAACTGCTAAGATTTCTTTTTTCTTTCCCTCCCTTTCTTCCTTTTTCTTTTCTTTTCTTTCTTTTCTTTTCCTTCCTTCCTTCTTTTCTTCCTTCTTTCCTTCCTTTCTTCCTTCCTTCCTTCCTTCCTCCTTCCTTCCTTCCTCCTTCCTTCCTTCCTTCCTTCCTTCCTTCTTCCTTCCTTCCTTCCTTCCTTCCTTCCTTCCTTCTTCCTTCCTTCCTTCCTTCCTTCCTTCCTTCCTTTCTTCCTTCCTTCCTTCCTTCCTTCCTTCCTTCCTTCCTTCCTTCCTTCCTTCCTTCCTTCCTTCCTTCCTTCCTTCCTTCCTTCCTTCCTTCCTTCTTTCCTTCCTTTCTTTCTTTCTTTCTTTCTTCTTTCTTTTCTTTCTTTTCTTTCTTTTCTTTCTTCTTTCTTTCTTTCTTTCTTTCTTCTTTCTTTCTTTCTTTCTTTCTTTCTTTCTTTCTTTCTTTCTCTCTCTCTCTCTCTCTCTCTATTCCATGATCAGTTTTAGAAAGATAACATGGTAAAGAGAAGGCAAGCTTTGGAATCAGGATGGACAAAGTCTCTGACATTAGATGTGTGACCATGGACAGATTGCTTAGGCTCTCAGTGTCCCAGATTATCATCAGCTCCTTAGAATTGCAGATCAGTGCAGAACATTTCCACGACAACCCCCCCCACCCCCCGCAAATAATTTTCGGGGTCACCTGAAAGCATGGATAAATAAGGAGGTGGGTCAAACAGCCTCACTGTTAGCCAGAAGATTTTTTAAAAGATCCAGAAAATTATCTCTAGTTGTTGGCCTGAAGACCTCCATGGAAGACTCAAGGAAAGGCATCAAGAATCCCATAGAATGAGAAAATGTGTTTGAGTCAAGATCTTCACAGTTGGAGGAGGTTCCACACCAAAAAGTTGAGTGTTGAAAGAATTCCAACTAGAGGTAGTTCAGACCAAAGGAGCACCAATCACTGAACCACAGACATTGATAAACTAAAGGCAAACCTCAAGTTACCTCAAGCTTTTAATTTTTCTGCTAAAATATTATTGATAGAACTATAAAAGTCAAGAAGATCAAATAGGCATTTATTAAGCACCTACTATGTTCCAGGTCCTGTGTTAAGTGTTATAGTAGCAAAAAGGAAGGAAAATATGTCCTCCTCTCCAATTATTGGGGAAAAACTCAGCATTTTCAGGGTATGTGGATATATTGGAATAGTATACAATGTAAGGAAACAAATATGAGGAAGCCAGAAAAGTATGGAAAGATTTGTATGGCTTTATGCAGAGAAAAGAAACCACCAGAACAAGAAGAAATCGTGTATGTGTGACCATAATAAATGCTGTTCTCAAAGAATTCAAATTCAGTTCCACAAAGTTGGCTAAATATGCCTTAGGCAAAACACATTCAGTATCATAGATTTAAATCGGAAGGTCCTTAGAGGTGTTCAAACTTTGTCCTTTACAGATGAAAAACTGAAGCCTGTCTTTCTTTTTTAAAGTAAACTTTTGATCTCTTGTATTTTTAAATATTGCTTAAATTTCTCATTGTACCCTTTCTTTTCTATTAAAAACAATACATTTTTATTTTTCTCAATGAATGGGAGGGCAAGGAAAGAAGATATGGAATTAAAAAAAAAAAAAGAATAAAAAGTCTATACTTAAAAAAAACCCCACAACTATGATTCACCCAATGATCAGTTATAAGAATGCAAAGTCACATGTGCTACCAGTTGCAAACACTCCATTAGACAATTTTGCTCGATTATTCCAAGGGGAAGGTCCTCGGGTTTGAGTGGATTATGATGGAAGGAGCCCCTAACGTGTTCTGTGAGAGGGATGGATGGTGGCTCCCTTTCTTTGTGGGACATCAGTCCATAAGGTAAATAAAGGGTCTTAAGAACTAAGAAACGGAGTGGAGCATCGGGGCCATTCACTCCTGTGGGTTCTGGGAGAACTTCCGCTTGTGATCAGCCCTAATAACCCAGCCAAACCTCCCCAGGCTAAAATGGCCCCAGCAGCTCCACCACTACAAGGCCTTCCCCAGCCCACATCCAGGGTGGATATCTTGCCCAGACTCACGTTTGCCTCAAGGACCTTTCAGTGTTTGGTTTAGGAGAGATAATTAAACTTTATGTTTATGTATTCTCCCATGGATGAAAATCTAAATAAGATCTTTCTCAATACCACCTGGAGCTTCAGGCTTACCGGAAAAAAGCAGTATTTTTTAAAGGGCCAAAGACCTTTTCCTAAATCTCTAATCAAACAGGTAGGGAGCCAGCAAAAAAAAAAAAAAATAATAATAATTTATCAGACACAGGGACAGCAAAGGGGCAGCTTGTTTGTTTGACAATTCTCGGGGAAAACGCCTATTTAAGTTTAATTGACAGGATTCTCATCTCTGTGATTGGCTCAGTGGATCGAACGCCAGGAAGTGCAAACTTGGGCTCTCCCACTTTCCAGCCGGGAGACTCTGGGCAGGTCACTTGGGCCAGTTGGCCTTAATCTGCAAAGCAGCCCAGCCTCGTGGCCGAGGAAAGCCCAGCGGGGCCCACGGCGGCCACCGAGAGCTGGGTACCACTGAAGAGCAACAGCCCGACTCTTATCTAAGGGCGAGCAGCACAACTGCAGGAAGTCCTAGCAGTTAAACCCCATCGGGCCATCAGCCAGCCCCCGCTCCAGAGTCCCGGAGCCTACGGCCTGCCCCCCTCTCCCCCTCCGCCGCTCGCTTTCTCGGCAGCGTCTCGGGCTTCTCATTCTTGGAGGCTCCAGAAAAGGTCGCCGAAGGAATGAATTCGGGTCAGAACCCGGACTCTGACTTCTCCTCGGCAGCTGGAGCTACGCTGGGAAGCGAGACTTTTTTTGGTGCCCAAACACCAAATATTATCTTTTCTTTTTTCCCTGCCTTCCAGAGGCGAGTTAAATCTTGCTGCCGGCTGGGAATCCTTGCCACATGCGCGGGGACTCGCTCTTCAGTTTATCAGCTGATTGACAAGGTGACCTCACCGTTTAATGCTTCCAGGCTGGAGATTAGAATAATCTCCTGGAAGGCCCGAATCCTGGCGTGTCACCGATAGACTCATCCAGTTCTCCCAGTTATTTCAGAGCCCAGCCCTGCTTCCTCTCCCCACCCCTCCTTGTCTCCAAACGGGGCCAGGCCTCGGGATTAATTATGTCTGGGCCTAAGTGGAAAATTATGGCCCTTCGCCTTGGTGTTGGACTGGGCGACTATGAGCCGTCCTGTCTCATCATGATGGTAGAAACTCACGTGATGCTTTGAAATTTATAAGGTAACCTGAGTACACCGCCTCATTTGATTTTCAACTTTACAAGGCAAGTAGTGAAAATATCACTGAAGCCATCTAAAAATAAGTGAAATAATAATAAAAAAACAGTAAAATAACAGCTAGCATTTATATGGGGCCTAGGTGGGGCAGCGGGTAGAGCCCTGCACCCGGAGTCGAGGACTCTCATTTCGTGAGTGAATATAATCTTAATTAGCTGTGTGACCCTGGGCAAGTCCCTTCATTCTGCCTCAGTTTCCACATTTCTAGCGGAAGAAGAAAATGGCAAACCCCTCCACTCACTCTCTTTGCCAAGAAACGTTTCTCAGGGCGTTCAAGGATCAGGTCCCACTGTTCCAGCCTCCCAGGCCTTCGTCTCCTTGCTCCTCCCACGCAGACTTGCGTCTCCTCTGTGTGCGGGTTTTCTGTGCCCCGTGCCCGGGTGCGCCCCCTGCCGGGTTCAGCTCCAGCCTCGCTTTCTGCAGGAACGCTTTCCCGAAGCTTCCCTCCCCGAGTTCCTTGTGTCGTCTCCTCCGTGTACTGTCCATCACCCCCCCGTCAGGCACATGTATGAATGGTGCGGACATGCCTCTCTGTGCCCGTAAGTGTGTGTGATCCACGGGAGGCTCTCGTGCAGGGTGAGACTCAGGTTAAGTAACATGTACATGTGTATTACGCATATAACAATCACAGAAAGCTGCTTGTAGAGGATGAGGGGCTATTTTCTGGGTTCAGGAAGAGCTGATCATGCTCCCCTTCCTATTTTAATCCTTCCATCTGGCAGCAAAGCACTAAATGTGCCTCTGCGGTTGTGGGGAAGAGGAGAGAAAGCTCCCCCGGCCCCCCCACTTGGGGACCCGGCGGCTGGTCCCGAGCTCACTGAGGCCGGGGGTTTGGAGCGGGGACCGCTGCACAGCAGCAGAAAACATCCTACGATCGGCTCTCCAGCTTTGCCCTTTGTGTCTTTCCCCTCCCCCAGGTTCTCCGGGATCCCCAGGTAGTGCTGCTACCCTTCGTTCCCAGACTGACCCTTTGGGAATCTGACGGGGCCGAGAGCAGGCAGAGTGCGGAGGGAAAGGCCATTCCCCGGGCTGAGTCCGGAGTCCACCCCTTGCACAGGTGGCTACAGCTCACACAAAGGGCAAAGTCCCAGGCTTTTATGGCCTGGACTCCTGAGCTGCCTCTCCTGAGCGGTCTCAAGGTCAGCCCTTAATCCTGAGGCCGGACTGATGCCCCCGAAGGCGCGTTTAGTGCCTCCTTTGTGGGGATCGTGTGGTCCGTGGCTGGCTCTAGTGGGAAGTTCCTGAAGGCCTGCCCTAACACGCCTTCCGAAATACTGCTCCTTATGAATTCTGACTCTTTATGCCCAATTGCTTTTTTTTACACTGCCGTCATTTCCAGTGACCTCCATCATCCCAAAGGGCCTTTTCTTATTATATATTTTTTCTCTCTATATCCAATACTCTGGTAGATAATGCTTTTACCATAAGTGATGGATGAGACACACATTTTTCAGACACATCCAACGTATTGGTGATTAGAGATCCAAATGGGGACTTTCCTTTTTTTCTTTTTAGGCATCCAGGATGGAGTGTCATATATACTTAATTCAACAGTCACCTTCGTAGCAGTTCTACAAGGGGAATTTTCAAAGTAGAGGTAAAAATCCTATGAGAAGGCTTTGATAGGCTTTACCCATGTGGGACCAGGATTGAGCCTCCAGTCTCCTCTAGGAGATCAATGATCTCAGTGATTGTCCACTTGAAAATGGTGAAATTAGTCCCTGCTGAAAGCCTAAATTGCTGTAGCCTGGAAAGGGGGTGGGTGGGCCACAGCACATCTAAGGATCTGCTGGACAGCGGTGGCTAACATGCTAAGAGACCTCCAAAGGAGCCCCCGGGCTTTCACTGGTATGTCAGGAGGCAGAATCAAGAAGGAAAGGTTATCTTTGCTCCAGTGGACACGCAGCCCTTTCCAGGTTGCACTTGTGGGGTCGGCCAGGATGAGGGTTATGGGAATGGACATCACAAGCTCTTGGAAGTCAGTACCTCCACAGTGACTTCCACACAGGCTACTGTGGACAGGACCAAATGGAAAACTTAGGAGTCCCCAGAGGCCCGTAAATACTTAACATCAGATAATACCAAGTCCAAGGAGGGGTAAAAGGTACTTGTGATTTTTCACACTGCTAGCACTTCTTAATGATATTCCAAAATATGATGAAGGCAGAATACTTCATTAAGCTAACTTACTGTGTGGCCAGTAAAATGACAACTGGTATAGGCAAGGCAAACTTTTTGGATTTAAATCTAAAATTTTGGTAACACAGTGGATCAGGAGAATCCAGATAATTTAAAATCCATTCTGGAACAAGCTATTAAACTTTGTAGTCTAAAAGAGAACAGCAGCTCATTGGACTCCAGATTTTGGAGAACCCAGATTCCTCTTAGTATACTGAAGGTATACTGATGATTGACTCGTCCCCAAAACCATGTATCTTTTTTTTATTATTAAAATTTTTTATTTACAAAACATGCATAGATAATTTTTCAACACTGACCCTTGCAAAACTTTGTTCCAAATTTTTCCCTCCTTTCCACCACCCCTTCTCCTAGATGGTAGGTAGTCCAATACATGTTAAATATGTTAAAATATAAGCAAAACTATATATCTTTCAAAATGGGAGGAGAGACAGTGAGTTAGGGAATCATGCTTTGGCTTGTAGGCAGCAGCACAGGCCATCATACAGATAGTAGGGATGAACAGACAAGGACTTTGAACTTCATGATCACGTTCTCGATGACCAAGACTGGGCCATCTCATTTCTCAGACAGGCATCAGAGGAATTAGCACCTTGCTAAGAACCATGCACCCTCTTCTCTCGTTCAGAAGCTGTCTTGTCTGGATTTCACCCCATTGAGAACACACTTCCAAGTCATCCTCCAGGTTCCCTTATTCTATTTCCCCTTTTTCTTGCCATGTGAGGCTGTAGACTCCCTGCAACTCTGCTCACTTAAGTATAATTCATGTGGAGTTCTCATTGATTTGTTTCAACAACAAAGAACTCAATGTTTTGTGCTTTAGTTTTCCTGCTCTTTGGGGTTTCTGATCCTTTGAGGAGCACCACACACTACAGAGAAATGATCATGCTCCATCCCTTAAGCAGGCGTTCTTTGCCTGGGGGGCTTGGTTTGGCTAACTCCTTCCCAGAGAGGGTTTGGGACTCCGAGAGGTTATACTGCTGGAAAGTGCCTTGCGATTTAGAAGACAATAGCAATGAAGCTTTCTATGAGGAGTATGAATTTACCTGGAAAGAAACAGATCCATTAGCTGACTCGGTGGCAGTCCCTGACGTTTAGTAAGACAAAGTTTCTACCCCGACTTCAGCAAGAGGGGCAGCCTCTTAGGAAAGACCTCCAAAGACAGAGTTTGGTGCCTTTTTTTCCTTCCCCATTGGTTACCCTGTGACAGACTGTGCTTGCAATGGGTGTTAGGACTCTTTAACCACCTTATTACAGATGACTATAAGAATCAGTTACTGTGCTGGATGTTCCAGGTCCTTCTCCTCTTCAAAGTCTCATTTTAATGATTAAACGTTGTGAGACTTGTTGTAAACTGCCCCTAATCTCCCTTGCATCATAGCCCAGTGCATTCAGGGCAGAGAAATGGTCATTCTGTGGCAGAGAGGACGTCAGGAATTTATCTTCATTCTTTTAGGCTATGCTGTCTTCAGTTCTATCTTGTATCCCAGCGTGACCCACTGCTGATGATTAATATCCCTAAGACCATTTAAGAGGAAGAAAGTTCCCTAGATAATGGTTAAAATCTTGTCACTAAGAGGTGGAATGTATTAGGAACAACATCTATTCACATGTTCGGTCGGCAACTCTGGCAGTCGGTTTTATTGTGCAGCTAGAAACTGACCTGGCGTGGCAAAGAATAGGAAGTTTCCTGCTAGACAAATAGACCAGTTATCCCTTAAATAGGCATGGAACCGACCTTCAGACTTAATTGATCCATGGGTCTCAGATGTAAATATTTGACACAATTTCACAGTTGAATGAGGCATAAAGTGCCCAGGGCATGAGTAGTCGAGTCATCTCAGGCGTGTTGGACTTCCTCACGGTCACATGGCTCATAAATGATGGAGCCATAATCTGAACTCTTAGTCCAGTGGTTTATCTTTTATAATTGCCTTTGAAAACACAGAAACCTGGACAACCAAGCCAAGATAGCAGAGAATTGAGCTCTTCACCACTCCTCCTTTAAACAGATTTAGAAAATGCACCAGACCAAGTCTGTGTGGGGAAATCTTAAGATTTGGCAAGTTATTCTTTCTACTCAGAGCAGCCTAGTAGGTAAGAGAAGGAAATAAGTACCTGCTATGGATCAATCACTGTGCTAAGGGCCACTGGATGCTGACAATCCTGCAAGGCAGGCGCTATGATCTCTATTTTATAATACTTCACAAAGAGCAAATTTAGAAGTAAAAAGCAACTGCATGGCTCTGACCCCAGGAATAGAGTGGGGTCTCTTTTCCAGCCTCTAGTCCAGTATAAAGCCTGCAGTTAAATAACCAGGTTAGGAATCCCAGACCAAAAGGAAGCCTAGAGTTGTCACTCTGAACCAGTAGAGGTTTTCTAGTTGGCTAATAATGGCTGGGGCCAGCATCAGCCTACTAAAATTGAAACAAAGAGCAAACCTATAGATGCGTTGCTTATACCCAAATGTAAGTCAGGAACTTGCAGAATTCAGGCAGAAAGGAAAAATTTGGCTATGGATCAGACAACTTTGGGAGCAGTGAGAGACTGCAGGTCCTCAGTCTGAATTGTCCTTGATATCCTGGAATCATGCAACAATTTATCCCAAGGAAGCAGCAATAGGATCAACTCAGACATTCTTTCCAGAACTATTTAGATCCCAATACTAATATAAAGTTTGAAGTCAGGAAGTGGGCTAAAATAAGCAAACAAACAAAAATTTCCAAAATAAAAAGCTATCATGGTGGCCCTGTAGCCACCAAAATATAAACTCAGGAAAGAATGACATCAAAAAACACCTACAAGGAAAGCCTTAAAGAAAAACATAGCTTGAACATAAGTTCAACAAGAATTCCTGAACATCTAATTTTTTTTTTTTTAAATAAATGAAGAGACTGCTTGAGGGGGAAAAAATGGAAAAGAAATGAGAGCTATGAAAAAGGGAATTGATGCTGTGGCATAAATACAAAACCTTGTCTTCCTCCCCCCCAAAAAAACCCCTCAAAAACACAGCTCGAAAACAAGTTCAACCAAAATTTGAATGAAGAGTTTAAAAAAATTAGAAAAACACAATGGACCAAATAAGAATATGATTCCATGACAAATCAAGGACATGAAAACAAGAAAAAAAAAAGGCAATACAAAAATAGAAGAAAATCTAGGTTCCTCATAGTAAAAACAGCTGACTTGAAAAACATTGTGAGAGAATTTGATAATCATACCTGAAAGCCAGGACCTAAAGAAAGAGCCTAGACATACTTCAAAAATCCATAAAGTCACCCATATTTCTTAGCAGAGGGAAAAGTAGAAATACAAAGAATCCATCAGCCATCTTTTAAAATAAATTTCAAAATGAAAACTCAGGAATAATAGAGCTAAAATCCAGAGTTTCCAGGCAAAGAAAAATACCACAAGGAGCCAGAAAAAATTCAAGTACCAAAGAGCCACAGTCAGGATCACACTATTTAAGACCCTCTACTTATAAAGGAATGGAGGATTTGGAGTATGATATTCTAGAAGACAAAGGATGCAAGTTTAAAACCAAGAATAACTTACATAGTAAAAATGAACATAATACTACAGGGGCAAATAAATGGACCTTATGAAATAGAGGACTTCCAGGAAAACCTGAATAAAATACTAGAGGTGCAACACACTTTTAAATGTAAATAAAGGAGCCAAGAGAAACAAGAAAAAGTATAGGAAGAACAGTTGACAAACCTTACTTTTATATAAACTAGTCAAAAAACACCGAAAAACTCAAGAGTTGATATAGAGACATTTCATTCAACAGGGAAACATAGGAGGAGAAAAGAAAAAGATGAAGGGAGAGGGAGGAAGAAGGAGGAATAAGAGAAAGGACAGATTAAAGGGTTTTACTTCAAAGCAAGTACAGAATGTACAAAAATATTTAGAGCAATTCTTTTGTGTGGTGGCAAACACTGGAAGTGTATCCCATGAACCGGGAAATGGTTGAATAAGTTGCTATATACAATTCATGTCCTCGAAATGGAGGAGATGGTTCCAGAGAACTCTTGAGATGATTTATATAAACCGAAGCAGAGTGAGGCTAAAAGAATCAGGATTTTTTATACATTGACAGTACAGTAAAGACAAACAACTTTGAAAAGACTCAGAGAACTTGGATCAATCATGGACAATGATGCTAAGGAAAGAACACATCACCCACATCCTTAAAGAGAGATGAAGAATTCAGAATATAAATTGAAACACATTGCTTTTAATGTGGCTAATGCAGGAAGTTGTTTCTCTGACAATAAATGTTTATGAGATTTTTTTTTCTTCCATTGCACAAAGAATACTTTTAATACTTTTCAAGTCTGTGGGAGAGATAGAAGAGGTATATTTTTATTGAGAACATATAACTAAAAAAAATAAGTTGCTTAATATAATTAAATCAAACATTTACCATTCACTTCATTTTTGTCTTTTGGGATCAGATCAACCTTCTTAATAGCTGAAAATTCCATTTGAAAGCTAGAACTTTGTCAATCTTTTAGCCTTAAAAATAATCATCAAATATAGGCTTTTTTTTTTTTTGGGGGGGGGAAGGGTACATCAAGCTTTAAATAATACTAATACAGAGCAGAAGGAAAACAAACTCACATTGAATCAAGTCTTAAGTCTTCCCTTGAATGTAGAAATCCCAACACTTATCAGAATATAATCTTGGCACCTTTGTGGCAGGCCACTGAAATTTAACCAAAAGTGGGCTTGTAGGCTCTTCTGATGCCAGTTCTAAGTTTTATTAACAATCATCACAAAGACACTGTATAAAACACATTGGTCTTGTTCCAGTTCCACTATGGACAGATCCCAATCTCTGACAATAGCATTAGCACCATTTGGATATGAAGGAAAACAAGCAACTGACAGGAAGGAAGTGTAATTTAGAAACGAACTCTTGGCTTTAACCATGGGAAACCCAGTAGAGTTTGTACTACTAGAGTTGTAGATGTAATTTGACAACTTTGTAGTAATACTGCAAGGTGGATCTAATTTGCAAAAATACAAAGACTGGGAAAGTAATTTACCAATTCACTTCATGAACTATTAATCCAGCATTCAAAGTCACAATGTGATTAGAGAAAATATGAATCAATATCCAGAGTCCTCTAGGGGAATTTTCCTATGGGAAGAACTTCATGCCTTAGAAAGGATTAGAACCCTTCATGTTTCAGGGGGAAAGAGAATCAGGATTTATTGGGGGGGATGGTTAAAACTAATTTGGCCAAGGAGCATTTTATCATGCCCAACAGACTACTATGACTTCTGAGGGACGAACAACAGATGCAGAGGAGTCATGGTTGGGCATCTCAAACATGATACTTTCAAATATAATCTACCGAATGACAATAAGAGTCAAGAAATTGTCCACAGATATGGTCCAGTTCATTTTCATTGATAATATAAGCTCATTATTGGGGGAAGGAGTGGTCAGTAACAAAACCTTTTTGAGAATGGACAGGGTGAAAGAAGATGGGGAATAGAATAAATGAGAGGGAATACAATTAGCAATAATAACTGTAGATATTTGAAGGAAATTACTATAAGACCCATTTCTCAAACATAGAGGGAACCGAGTTAAATTTATATAAAATAATAAGAGCCATGCCCTAATTGATATTTGATCAAAAAATATGATCCTCAAAGGTCTATAAATTCATGCTTGTTCTGTGACCTAACAATAGCAATACTCAGCATGAATCCCAAAAGATTTTTTTTTGAATAAAGGAAAAGGACTTATATGTTCAAAAGTATTTGTATCTTTTTAGGGGAAAAAGTTGGAATCAAGGGGATGCCCATCAATTGGGGAATGGCTGAATAAATTGTGGTATATAACTATTGTGGTATCTTATTTTTTATGGAATATGATGAGCAGGATGCTCTCAGAAAAAAACAAACAAACCTGAAAAGCTCTATATGAACTCAAAAAAAAGTAAAATGTAGATTATATAAAGTGATAGCAATGTTTTGCTTTGATCAATTATAAATTATTGCTACAAAAAAAAGAGAATATAAGCTCAAAGTCACTGAATGCCCAGATGTTGGACCCTACATAAAAACTCATTGTTTCTCTGATGCTACTCACATTTCCCAACTTTCCTAGGATGTTAGTGGTCCTCATCTTCCAAACTACCAAAGAATATCCCAACCCTAGCCATCCTTGCCCAAGACTACTGGAATCAAATGAACACTCTTAAGACACTCAGGAGGGTCTTCCTGGAGAGGTATTTGTTCCTCTCCTCTACATTCTAGTGATGACTTTTTCTGAGCCACATCCCTTTCCATGACTACTGTTTCCACTATCAAGTGTTGGGATTGCCTTGCTTTTGGTACTTATATCCCTAGTGCTTAGCATTAAGGATTTTTTATTCTCCAAAGCTTAGAAGAAGAATATTTGGAATAGGGGAACTTCTAGGATGGAAACTCTCATGGTTGTAAAATGGTAATGTAATCGAGAAGCTCTGGGAGAGTTTGGGGGAGTGCCGGTGGGCACACAACCATTATGAATCTGTCAGAAGCAGGACCCAAACTCTGGTCTCATTGCCTCTGAGGCTGGCACTCTACCATGCCTTAGTAATTTTCTTGGACATGCTTGTAGCATTCATGAACTCCACTGGTCTTGGTTTCAAACAGTAAACTTTTGTGCTAAGGCCCCTAAAGACCTGCTTTTAAAAGTTAAATAGTTAAAAAGTTAAATACCAGCTGGTAGTACATTACCTTGTGGTTAACTACTTAAAGCAACAGACTTATAGGAAACAACTAATCCTTAACATAAAGCCCGAGAGAGAACTTACCAGACCCAGAATGAGGCAAGACTAAGCAGTCTTATCTCCAAACCTCCTTGCTGGGCTCCGTATTAACCCACTATATTTTAAATACAGACCTATGCATGTAGATAGGTATTTGGTAGAATACATCTATACATTTACATTAGTAATTCTCTTTGACCACAATGTAGACAACAAAGAATTCACCAAAAGTGAATTTGGCCCCCCATTTTTTCTTTACTCCTGGTTTTAGTGTTTTCCTCTTTGAGCCTGCTTTGTAATACACCAAGTTTATAAAACAGAAAGAAGTCATCTTGGTTAACTGGTGACTTTTTATCCAATTCTTACCTGAATCATCTCGGATTTTTCTTGAGAATTCATGAAGTTCTAGTAGATGTACCATCAGCTAATAATGCCAACTTTCCATGACTAAGATTTTTCCTCATCCTCACAGCAGATATCACAAAACCTGGCCAACAAAAGCCTAATTCAGACTTATATTTTGTATATAAAGTCCAACTCAAAACTTAGTTTGGTTTATTGTACATGCTTTATTAAAATGACATTTGTATTTACAACATCTGCAGAAGCAGCCCCTTCTGAGGCCCTCTCTCATGCATGCACACGTGCACGCGCACACACACACACACACACACACACACACACACACACCAACACACGCACACCAGCACTCTCACTGAGACAGACATACTTGCAGACATCCAGCCACACAACCGCCCCCTGCACACTCACACCATCAGGAGAACCAAGGGCTGGCCTCCCATGGTTAGGCAGCTGCTTGGGGGATAGGGAGGTTCCTTTTTGTTTTGTTTTGTTTTTTTAAAAAGAGATCATGGATGGTGTATTTGGCCATTGCAATGCTAATTAATTAAGTTCATGTACATTAACAGATATGGCAGTAACACTGAATATCCCTTTATACATTCTATGCACACAGAATGACATCAAGGTTTCCAGTCAACACAACATTCTCAACTTCAGTCTCAACGCTGTTTGTAGTGACTTCTGACATCACAAATAGGGTTCTCCTTATAACAATCCATGTCTACCTAAATGAAATAAGGCACAATTCATATTGATTTGAAGAAAGGGGTAAAGACTGGCTTCGGGATTCTTGATGCTGGGAAATTAGTTTTGACATAAATCCACCTGGGAAAAGGATAACCTTGATCTCCCCCTTCTAATCTGCCAAGGTTTCTTAGGACTGAAGTGTTGTTCTCTTTATTTGTTTATTTATTTATTTATTTTTTTTTGCCAGAGCTAGTAACACCTCTATGACAAAAGTTTGGAAATTCACATTTTAATGTTTCAGTAGGCCAACTACTCAAACGGATGGATGTACACAAAAGTTTTCCCTCAAGGCTGAAACAAAAATACAGCACATAAAAAAACATATCCATGCTGTTTTTCAGAGAGACCGGCACACTTCCAGAGTAGCAAATGCTACTGGGTGTCTGTGATTCACCAAAGAGGAACAGCTGTGTGATTTTGTTACACCTTCTAAAATCCCTGCCCCCGTCTCTTTAGTGACGCAGCCACACTGGATGCCACAGACGACTCCAACAAATGTTTGGCAGCACGAATGATGTCTAGCAGTCAAAGCTCCATAGCAAGACTACACATTTTCTTGTACAAAATCTGTTGAATGTTTTGTTTTTTTCTCGCAGCAGATGAACCAAACCCAAAGATGCAGGACATTCTGTGAAAGGGAATTAAAAGAGGTTGCAGTTCTGAAGGCCCCTGACTTTGGTTGTTTACAAAGTTCAATCCTGTTTATTATGATCCTTGGTATCTTCTTCATCTGTATATTCTGATGGTTCCTCCCCTGGTTTTAGGAGTCTGCCAACATAATCATATTTTTCTGAAAGAGATATGAAAAGACCATCAGCAGCAGCCTAAGCCATCAGTTGTTTTCAATGTCACTACAGAAGAAGGAAGTTATATGTCCCCTCCAGAGTAAGTAACTAACTTATCATTCACTGAGGTTGCTAATTATTTAAACGAACAACTTCCTACTCAAAACAAAATGTGAATGCTGATAAGGCTTGGTAAGCTCCTTTTAGGAGGGAGCTTTATATTTTGCTGAGTAGAAACATCTCATTATTCTTTAATTAATGCCTCTAATCTAGAAGAACTATTTAAATCATGTGAAAGATAAAGCTTTGGATGACTCCATGGCTCATTGGAGAAGGCAGTCTGTCTGTCTCTCTCAAATGTGCCTCCACACAACTGAGCTACTTTGTGGCTTTAGAAGCTATTTTTCCTCCTCACTACTAAGGTACCCTGAATTAACAGGTTTTGCTTTATATATACACTAGAGTATAATGGCTAGACATAAGATAGGGGAGACTATCTAAAGCGGTTAGGGAAGCCTAACCAATAAGCTGTTCAGAAAGCCATATCTACCCAATACATGCTAGAGGGCATATTTTTAAATGGATTTCAAATATGATTAAATTATGTCAATATTTATAATCAAGCAATTTAAATAACAAAGCAATTTCTTGATTTTTAGATGAAGTATATAACCAGATCCTTTCATATTCCCTGTATGATAGATACCACTTCCATTTAGAAATCAGTTTAATACTTTTGAATACTCTAAATGGCAAAAAAATTTTATCTGACTTCCTTACAAAATATTAAAAACAATATCATAGAATCAGGATCATACTGAAAGAAAAAACACCTATGGGTTTTTTTTTAAAAAGTAAAACTTCCTAATGGAGAATTATTAAGTATATATTCTGCATTCTTCTATAGTCTCATGCCCACCCACCACCAGTACCTTTAAACTGCATTTCCCATTCTCTAACACTTTCCATCTGTACAGCATTCAAGTCGGAGAGATCATCGTATTCATCTTTGAGTGCCTCTTTATCTAGGCAGAATGTTGCTAGTCCTCTGGAGGCATCTCTACCAGCAAATATTCCATATGGTCCCACTGAAGAAGGAAAAAAAAAATTTGCTTTATTAGGTTGATCTATATTTTAAAAGATTTAGCAAGAAAAGACATCAATATGACTTATGCTTTGCTGTATAGCCTTTACTTCCAAAAGCCTCTAATGGAGAAGTATGAAATAATACTGAGTTTACTAATTATTCTTGTTAAAGTCAGTAGGGTTCAGAGTAATAAAAATGACTATCACTGAGCGATATAAAATCTTCTTGTAGGCCATATACTGATAAGTTTGTTTCACGACAGACATTCCAGATTTGCTTGTCCATTTCCATACTATTTCATTGCACAATTACTAGCAATAAAAAAGGTGATATCCTAAAATACAGACAAGAACCTATTGTTTTTTCCTCATCCAGAACTAAACTCTCAATCTAGTCTGCTTTTTGACTACTCAGTTTATTTCACATTCATATCATTTTCTTTAGGCACCATTTCCTTATATCCAAATCAGTTTTCAAAATTTGTTCTAGTATCCTAAATTTGAAAAGGGACCTGATCATCTTATCTAACCTGATAGAAATTCCCTCTCCATTTATCTTTAACAAGTGCTCATCAAACTTTTTTCTGGAATGCTACTGAGGGATAGGATTCACTATTTCAGGAAGAATTGTAGTCCTTTTTCTGACTAATATCCAAATCATTAGAAAAAAAGATTCTCACAAATAAGCTGAAGTTGGCCTCTTGGTTCTTTTTCTCTTGTAACTAACACACACACACATACACACACACACTCCACCATCACCTCCCCTTTTCCATATGACAAGGTTTCAAATACTGAAAAATTCCAAGCTAAGTGCTCTTCTGATGATTAAATATTCCAAATTCCTTCAATCAATCCTGACATGACATAGTTTTCAGCTTTTTCTTCATCTGAGTTGCTATTGAACGAGATAAGGTGAGATCTTTCAAGACAGTTGTGAAAATCGAGTACGGCTTCATCTATTTCAAAGTTTGCGTAGGCCTGAAGGACTTTAAGCATTAAGTCAAGGGCATACTTAAGCCCCCTTCTTGTTATCCTTCCTATTTCAGCCAAATATGGGCAACTATGTACTTATTGGTCAAGTTCAACTTTTTTGGATAGTTCATGTTTAGAATATAAGATCCTCAGCCAATAAGGATGAGGGTCAGTGGTGGGAGGGGAATTTGCGTTAGGGATTAAAAGCATCAACCCTTCCCCCCACAGTGCTTCCTCCCTTCGATTGTCTGCTGGATGGGTGGGACTCCCGATTCTCGCGAGAACTTATAATAAACTTTGCTTTGCTTCTAGAGATCTCTCCAGCTTTTTTTTATTAAATGGTTTCTGACCCACACACACTATCTTCTGGACTTATTATTTATCAACAATCTAAAATATGATGAGTAGAACGAAACAGACTCCTCCAAGAATGGTCTGATCAACCCCAAATAAAGTGGCACTACCATTTTTTAGATTTATATTAAGCATTTTAGCAGTCACATGATAGCACTAACCCATTTTAGAAGTATTAGGAAATTGCCAAGATAAGTGTTAGTCACAATCTCCTATAGTTTAACATGATTTTGACATGGTTACGTTTATTTAACCAACTGTTAAATTTTCAGTCATCACTATTATCTTTTGGAATCTTGATTTGCTATTTATAATATCAAGAAAGCTTTGAATATTTTATAATGTGAGCAAAAATATACAATCTATGTCTCCATATGATTTGTCTATAAACATATCGACAAAATAGGGACATGATCATCTTTGCCCAAAAAGCCAAAAATGGTATTTCCATTTTTTGATTCTAACCTACCTCTCCTACTTTATTCCCACTAAGCCCCAATCTAATCAGACTAGTCATTATTTCACTAACATATTAGAAACATTCCTTTAGCACAACACTGCATATTCACATTGATAAACTCAATGGTGTTCACTTAATATAGCTGTATTTTTTGGTCTTTTTCCTAATGGGAGGAACCTTTTCCTAAAACACCATATAACCTAGTCCAAACAGCCTGCATTACATGTTTTAACAGATTGCAGATTAATGTAACAATATTATTGCACTAGCATCATACCCCATATAGAGGTGGCACACTAATGACAATCTGTTTAATTAAATCAGTCTCCTGGCTTCTTTTCTTGTTGCTGTTAACTCTAATACATTCTCAGCCCCCCAATCTCTGCCAGGTGGATCTTTTTAATGTAAAAGCTTGAATATGGTTTTTAACTGCTCAAAAACCTTCATGGCTCCCCCAGTCTGTATTTGGGCCCTCTCCACTTGGGTTCTAACCCACCCTTCTTCTCCCTCTCTCCTTCTCTTGCTGTGACTTTCTTCTCACACCTTTCTGCTGGAATCTCTCCCACATCTCCATCTTCTTCATCCTCCCCTGATTCTTCTTAGCCAAGACTCCCATCTGGGAATTCTCCTAGGAAAAGACTCACCCTTTTCATGTTCTGCCTGTATTCACATCTTTTCTCAAATTAGATGGCAAGTCCCCTTGATGGAAGTAAACTATCATATTTTAAAAATAAATTAATAAATAAAACTTACTTTGTAACTACATTTAAGCATGAGTTGTAATAAATAATATAAAACAATTCATGTTTACTTCCCTGGAATCTTTTTTGTTCATTCCTATTCAATGGTTGTAATTAGTATGTACTCTGTTCCTTTTTCTTTCTTCAAAAAGGTCTTTCCATATTTCTTTGTTTTACTCCTATGTGGATATAATTTGCATTTGAAGTACTTTATTATGTTGATGTGCTGAAGTTTATTCAACCATTCACATACAATTAGGAATTTAGGCCACTTTTAGTTTTTGTGCAATGATAAAAGAAAAAAGGTTGAAAAATCACTTATATATAAAAACAACCCTAAGGTTATACTTTACACCTACTGAATTGAAAATAGCACTGAAATGATGAATTCTGCAACCAATTTGGAAAATAATTTGTAACTATAACTAAAAAGCTAATACGTACACATTCTTTGATCAAGGAATGTCATCACCATAGACCTCAAAGCAGCTGGTGGTTCAACTTTGGAGCCTTGGGCCCACACTTACTAAACTGTATGACCCTGGGGAAGTCACTTAGCCTTCCTTCATCCTAATCCATTAGAGAAGAAAATGACAATCACTCTAGTGTTTCTGCCAAAACCCCCCCATAAGGGTCATAAAGAATCAGATATGATAGGACGTGAATAATACCCTAAAGAGGTTTAAAAAAAAGAGGTTGAGGTGTGGGGAATGAGGACCACACATCTAATTTTTTGTTGTAACAGAACTGGAAAAAGCCTAGGTACCCATCATTTGGGGAATGGCTCACCAAAATGTGGTATATGGATATAAAAGACTATTATTGGGCTGTAATAAATTATAAATAATTTAGAGAAAAGCAGTTGCACTTGTATGAACTGAATGAACTAGGCTAACACAGAACAACAACATAATAAATGGTGAACATGTTATATCAATTTAAGTTTGCAAAAAAAAAAAAAAAAAAACACAGTATAAATATATTTGATTTTCACAACAGCCTTGGGAGTTTGTTGCTGTTAATATTCCCATTTAACAGATGGTGTGATCACATGAGATGACAGTGGTTCAGTGGATTTGCCCAGGGTTACCCAGCTGGTAAATGTCTTGAGGCAGGATTTAAATTCATGCTTTCCTTACTCTAGGCCTGAAGCTCTGTGTATTTGGTTTGAGTGCCAAAAGATGTTTATTTTTCTAATATTTGTTGTACACACTACCAGACCATTTTTCAAAAACATTAGTAGTTTGCACCTGTTAGCAATGGGAAATTTTTTTTTTACACTTAAAACAAACTCCTTTCTTTCACCAAACGTTTAAGGATTTTATGTGTGCTGGTATTCTGAAAACCAAACAGAAAATCAGCCATCTTGGTCCTTAAGGTGCTTATAATCAATACACCTGCTAGAATTTGTTGCTATTATTACTATTATTAATACAGTAATACTATACATGTAAGAATGCTGCATATGACTGTGAGTTTAAGTAGTAAAAGTGATAAACTTATATTTTCTTTTTGGAAATTATCTATGCATGTACTAGGAAATAGGTGATATTATAACTATTTACACAGTTTATTATAAAACACAGATGTCAAGACTTTATATCAGTTATACTTTTCTCAGTCCAGATATTTTTTTCAGTCATTTTTATTGAAGCCTGTTTTTTAATAAAATTAGGCACTCACCCCAACTTATTTATAACTTTCTTTGTACACTGCTAGTCAATTTTCCCAAGTACATTTAATCTGAGAAATCATGAAGCTTTCTCTAGCTGTGCTTGTATCAAATTCAAGTCTTTTTATATCTATCTGGTTGGATAACCAGCATTTCAATGCTATTTCACCACCTATTCCCTCTGCCTAATATATAATGACTTTAATCCCTGCCTCAGGACATATAATGAAGTCTGTGAGATCACATGTATGTTCATCAGCTTCATGGTGTTCTGTAGAGCTCCATGAGAATTACCGAATGGGAGGTACAGAAGAATGAGAAGAGTGCTGAATTTGGAAATTTGGGCTTGGCTCTTACCACCTGGGTGAGAAACCACATCTCCCCTCCTGAGAGTCTCCTCATTTGTAAAAATGAAGAAGTCAAACTAAATTCCTATGTTATCTTCCAGCTTTAGATCTCAACTTATGAATCTAAAAAGCCTTTATATTTATTCCTCTGGCTGACAAGTATTGAGAACACCAGATGTGCTTGTTTGTTAAAGCAGAAGATTGCTTACTTAAAAGATTCTCTCCCAAGATCTCTTACATGCATAAAAGATTCCTCAAAAGACTAAACAACAGAGATACTTTTGTCTACTTAATATAAATCGAAGATGCATACAAAAGGGAGATGGATGCTCACAAAACACTTGTCTATTGTTATCATGGAAAATGTCTATACCCGATTCCAAAAGAAAGGAAATCGCAATAGTTTATTTCCTCAGATGCTTCTTAAATATCTTTACTCTGTAGATTCAATCTATATATTAACATTCAAATAATCAATCATTCCAATTATTCAGTCTTCCTTTATGTCAATCAATATGTAGTTATCCTTTCCATATCATGACTTTACCCACAGTGATTTTGCTATATCACAGATTGGCACAAATTAAATTGAGTTTTTTGGGAGCTTTGTAGAAGCCAGATGACACAGATTAAGTTTAGAAACTGCATATCATAAAAGATATACAGTATGTTACAATATACCAAGTTTACAGCAAAATACGGTAAACATCCCATAAAAAAAAAAAAAAAAAAAAAAGACAAAATTCAAACTTCTCTGGAAAAGGGGGGAAAAGGGGAGAAAGGCCAATAAAAAAATTTTACATGGAATTTCCAGATCTCAGGAATGCCACACTCATAACGCTGCAATGTGGAAGGGATAACTACTTTTATAGCTGATCCTCTAAAGGTATATGTACCTAGGGAATTACATTCCTATGTTTAGAAACAAATAAAAAAATCATTTTCCATCTAAGAATGTAAATGTTCTTATGGATTAATAATTTTACCATGGCCTTGCTGAACTCATTTATTGTTTTGATGTTTTTGGTAGATATAGCTAAATATTTTTGATATACTAAATATATACAAACCCATTCTCCAATTGGTAAATGGTCAAAGGATATGAACAGACAATTCTCAGGCGAAGAAATTGAAACTTTATAGACATATGAAAATATGCTCCAAATCATTATTAATCAGAGAAATGCAAATTAAGACAACTCTGAGATACCACTACACACCTGTCAGATTGGCTAGAATGACAGGGAAAGATAATGCGGAATGTTGGAGGGGATGTGGGAAAACAGGGACACTGATACATTGTTGGTGGAATTGTGAACACATCCAGCCATTCTGGAGAGCAATTTGGACCTATGCTCAAAAAGTTACCAAACTGTGCATACCCTTTGATCCAGCAGTGTTTCTACTGGGCTTATACCCCAAAGAGATACTAAAGAAAGGGACCTGTATGTGCCAAATGTTTGTGGCAGCCCTGTTTGTAGTGGCTAGAAGCTGGAAAATGAAAGGATGCCCATCAATTGGAGAATGGTTGAGTAAATTGTGGTATATGAATGTTATGGAATATTATTGTTCTGTAAGGAATGACCAGCAGGATGAATACAGAGAGGACTGGCGAGACTTACATGAACTGATGCTAAGTGAAACGAGCAGAACCAGGAGATCATTATATACCTCAATAACGATACTGTTTGAGGATGTATTCTGATGGAAGTGGATCTCTTCGATAAAGAGAGGTTTAATTGATCAAAGATGGACAGAAGCAGCTACACCCAAAGAAAGAACACTGGGAAATGAATATAAACTGCTTGCATTTTTGTTTTTCTTCCCAGGTTATTTATACCTTCTGAATTCAATTCTCCCTGTGCAACAAGAAAACTGTTCGGTTCTGCACACATATATTGTATCTAGGATATACTGTAACCTATTCAACATGTAAAGGACTGCTTGCCATCTGGGGGAGGGGGTGGAGGGAGGGAGGGGAAAAACTGTAACAGAAGCGAATGCAAGGGATAATGCTGTAAAAAATTACCCTGGCATGCGTTCTATCAATAAAAAGTTATTAAAAAAAAAGAAAAAAAAGAAAAAAAAATGGATGTTACAAATGAAAAAAAATATATACAAACAATATTTTTGCTTCTAAAGCTAACCCTAACTTTTTTTTTAACTGATTACTGCAACTGCTATAATTTCCAATAAAATAATTTTAACTGTTATTTACACAGCAATTCAAACATTGCAGAATGATTGGTCTCATTTGACTGTTATCACACCAATCTAGGGATGGCTGGATATATAAGCATAAGGCTTTTCAGAAAAGTGAAGTGATACGAAGCAGGTGTCTGAGGAAGTCTCTTAAGGGAGGGTTTTAGACTCCAGCTTCAGTATTCCAACTACTATTCCATCACTATGCCGTCAGTATATTTGCTTGGTTCCACTTTTTAGCTGGATTTTAAAATATTTCTCCATTTTGTCTGTTGTATTTTTATTCACCCAGAAATCTTTTGGTCCATAATCCTGGGAAAGATCAAATAGATAAAGAATGTTTGTTGCCCAGATTTTAATATGCATATGAATAAAGAAACAAAACTCCAGCAGGTCAGATTATGGATGGAAAAGAGGCTGAGCCCAGAGAGGAAAAGAAGAATGGGCTGGATTACTTTTGGGAAATTTGAAAGCTAACTCTCAAACTTCCCATAAAAAGCAAATAGCCTTCTTTTCAATACAAACATTTTGTATTGATATTAAGACTGCACATGCCATTTTTTCTCCTGAAGAATAAATGGGCATCAGCCTCACCCAGGGAAATATAAAATGGTGAATGGTCAGTGTGCAAAGGCTGTACCAGCTAATCAATCAGAAGCTCTTAAGGACTGAGTAAAAGATATCAAGCAGAAATAGTAGACAAGATAGCCAAGAGGGCTTCACCAGCATCCCTAAAATGTTATGAAGAACTGAAGACCTTTTAAGCACAGACAGGAGATGGTTTGTAAAAAATAAGAATCATGGGTGATTTGCTATCTGCATAATTGAAAGGAAATTCAATAATCAATGAGTTCACTGTACTTGAGTAAAGAAAAATTCTATAATGCAGTTATTTACATTCTTGTTCTTTTTATAATTATAAATGAATTTTTAAAATTTTAATTTTATAAAAGGCTTTTACCTTTTATTGATAAAATCATGAAGTCTGGTGGTTTCTTTATGATTGTTTCCTAAACGCTCCAATATTTCATTAATTCTTATGGTTTTTTTAAATGCTGAAAATGTATTGTGCATATTTATACTACATGCATACATGTTTTTTGTTATTCACGGTGAGTAATTTTTTTGGGAAATGTTCTATACATCTTAACAGAGGTAGCTGGGAATAGCTTAAGACCTCTGACAGTTCTAACATTCACTACTTGTTAAGAACTTGAGCAATTCACTTTTCGCCTTGCTAAGTTTCAATTTCTTCATTTTTAAAATGGAAAAAAGAATGCTTGCAATTCTTATACATAAGAGGGATACAAGTAAAACTAAAAAAAAATTATATACAAGAATATCAATAGTAGTATGTGATATTCTACTAGCTAATAATTTAGTGTTTTGCATTCATATTATGAAGACAATTCCACTATAATTTCCTTAAAGAATATCATCACAGAAATGTATAGTGGAAAAAGAAGATGAACTGGCCACATGGGCAAATGCAAGAGATAAACTTCTGGCCAGCCAGTGTGCTGTACATCTCCTGGCACTGAGAATGTGCCAGGAAAGTCCCTGGCAGATTAGGTAGATCTACTGCCACAAACTGTAGAGAAGCACAGACAAGGGTGAATCTGCATTATTAAAGAGAAAATTCATGTAAATGTATTCATAGTTCTCTGTGAATATCTGAGTATCTTTTCCAAGTTTTAAAATCAAAGCTATTTTCTTCATAAAAAGAGTAATAAAAATAATAATATGAACAATCTGTGTAATCTACAAAAATTGTGATTTATGAATTTATTTAAAAAAAAAAGAGTCAAGGTAAACCTAGGGATCTCCTTCAGGAGGTGATAAGTAGATTCTTTCAATTTGTATTTTATCTTCTTGTTCTAGAATATCAAGACAGTTTTCCTTTATAATTTCTAAAACAATGTATTTGGGATCTTGTTTGGACTATGGCTTTTAGTTAATCAATAATTTTTAAATTTATCTCTTCTGGATTTAATTTCTATTGTTTTATTTTTTCAGTTTTGTTTTATTGTTTCTTAATTTCTCATATAGTCAAGGAATATTTATTTATTCTAATTTAAGGAATATTTTCTTCAATGAATATTTGTATTTCCTGTTCCATTTGGCCAAATCTACTTAAAATTTTTTTTTGGCAAGGCAATTGGGGTTAAATGACTTGCCCAGGGTCTTGTGGCTACTGAGTTTGTATCTGAGACTGTATTTTAACTTAAGTCCTCCTGACTCCAGGATTGGGTGCCCCATCCACTGGGCTACCTAGCTGCTCCCAAATCTACTTTTTAAGGAGTTTTTTTCCTTTGGTGAATTTTTGTACCTCTTTTTTCATTTGGCCAATTCTGCTTTTTAAAGCATTCTTCTCATTGGCTTTCTGTACCTTCTTTACCATTTGTCCCACTCTATTTTTTAAGGTGCTCTTTTCTTCAGTCTTTTTTGTGTTTCTTCTTTAAAGTTTGCTCCAGTCTCACCCAGGTAAGACAGACCTTTCTTGCTGATTTTTAAAGTTGACTTTGGCTGTAAAATTATTTCACACTGTACTTTTATGAGTTCTACTGTTCTAGAATTTGTTTTATGGCCTTATTTAAAGATGTTCAAGAGGGTTCTGGATTAGAGTTCAGGCAAGTCTTTTATCTTGGCTCTACCTCCTGGAGTAGGCTTTGAAGTGAGATTCTGTTAAAATTCTAAGCAGTTTATGAGTAGATGACTCCAGACTATAAGATCTCTGTATATCACAAAACAATATAACAATACTAACAAGCCCATGATCAATTGATTTAGGCATCCTATTCACATAAGCAATTCATAAACTGTGCTAAGGAGGAGGGGGTATAATTAGGTAAGACTTAGTTGCTATTGCTACTCTTTCAGAGAACCAACTGATTTGGAAATAGGCGGAAATGACTGACAAATATTCATAATCCTACACTTTATAGATAGTAACACATCTACTCTGATGACTTACTTGTTGTAGAGAATTTTTGATGGCTTTGCTATCAGTAAGACAAAAGTTTTGACAGGTCCTATCAAACTTGGAAAGGCTTAGATTTATGACCTTCACAAGTATGAAGACCAAAAAAGCTTGCAAAGACTATTATGAATTGATGCCGAGTGAAATGAAGCCAAAATAACATTGTACACAGTAACAATAAGATTATGTGATGATCAACTGTGATGGACTTGACTCTTTTCAACATTGAGGTGATTCAAGGCAAATGCCAATAGACTCAGGATGGAAAGGAGTCTTTTGTATCCAGGAAGAGAACTATGGAGAGACTGAATTGCACGTGTTTAACCTATATCAGACAGCTTGTTATCTTGGAAAGAGGAAGAAAAAATTTGGAACACAAGGTTTTGTAAAAGTGATTATTGAAAACTATACTTGCATATTTATATGGAAAAATAAAATACTATTGAATCCTGCCCCCCGCCCCCAAACAAACAAAAAACCAAATTTGAAGACCAATCTGTTTCACACCAAAGATGTCCACTTAACAAGGAATGGAGGGGGGAAGGAGGGTGATCCATTTTGGTGTCTGATACCTACAATGATAAAATTAATGTTTTTCTGGAAATAAGTAGTGAGAGAATCAGTGAGCATTTATCAAGAACTTAATATCTGCTGAGTACTAATTAGAATAGAAAAACATAAGAAGAAAGGGGAAGAGAAGAAAAAAAAGGTCATAATAGTAGTAAAAGTAGAAGTAATGGTGATGGTGGAAGTGGAAGAAATGGATGATGGTAGTAATTCAAGGCTGGAGTTTGGCAAGGCATGAGATGAAAGAATAGAAAACAATGCAGATTTGAATTGGCTAGCTATGGGGTTATAACTAGAAAGAGAAGAAAGTGAAATTAGAGCAGGACCAATGGCCTGAGAAAGTACTGAGGTTGCAGGTTTATAGATGTGAGCAAGGAGGAGGAGGAGGAGTCAGGTGACAAACTATCAGAATTTCTGATCATGAAATTGGAACGCTTTTGGTGGACAGTGAGAATCAGAGTGGGACCATTCCTCGGGGCAACTGAGGTAACAGGATTTGAAAAAGCAAGACAAGAGGATACCCAAGATCAACATGAGTACTAAGTCCCCTAATCTGAGGGCAGGAGTTATGGAGGAGAGGAAGACAGTGACCAACTATAGAATTCTAAGAGAAAAGATGAACCCCAACTTCAAGATCAAGGCAAGATCTGCCATTATCTGGACTGCATGACAAATTCTAATTAAGAACTCTAAAGGAAAAACAATTGTTAACCAAATATATGGTACATAATGAAAAAAACTCACCATACCTGATTC
The DNA here is from genome assembly GCF_016432865.1 of Antechinus flavipes. Lineage (NCBI taxonomy): Eukaryota > Metazoa > Chordata > Mammalia > Dasyuromorphia > Dasyuridae > Antechinus > Antechinus flavipes. The sequence goes on along the minus strand of NC_067403.1, from coordinate 171,330,812 downwards.
TGTTTTCTATATAAAGCAGAAAACAAATCCTACCCTAATAGTATTTACTTTTTTTCCCATTCTCCCAAATCTGGTTTCCCTTACCCTTCTCTATACGAGAAAAAGAACTGTAGCAATATTTTGGTACTCCTTACTAGGCAGCATGAGACCACCTTGCAAACTCCCACTTTAATCTTATTGCTCATATCTAGCTTAGGAATATAGTATTCCATGAACTTAAATGTATTTTAAGAAAACTTTAATGGAAAGGCATTGTAGGAAACTCTAATTAATTAGATTCTCCTTTGCTCTTTACAAGGGACTCAAATTCAGCTTACAGGAATGACTAGTTGGATGGATAAAATCTATCCATTTATAAAAAGCAGGTATAAAGAGGTAAGGAAAAGACTAGAGATCCTAAAGGGTTCATTTTCCTTCTATTAAATCAGTCATATTTTGATTATTTGTGGTATTGGGGGAAAAAAGCTATGGTAGATTACTACCTTTTTTTTCCCCCTTACACATAACTAGTTAAATAGTTAAAGGGAGGCAAAAGTGAGTTTGGGGGCCACTGACAATCCAACGGGATAGATTTTAAATATCTAAGGATTCTGAACATTAATACAAACAGCTATCTAAAATAATAAAATGTTAATATCTAAAAGCTCATTTATTAATAGAAAAAATTAATGTATTTTCCCACTTCAAAAAAATCTTCCCAAGGAGCTTATGATTCTAAACTTTAATCTTTTTTTTTGCTGAGGCAATTGGGGTTAAGTGACTTGCCCAGGGACACACAGCTAGGAAGTGTTAAGTGTCTTGAGACCACATTTGAACTCAGGTCCTCCTGAGTTCACCTAGCTGCCCTCTAAACTTTAATCTTAAATCTGCACTTAATGCACAAAATCAGTCTCAAAAATTAATCCCAAATAAACTCCCAAAAGGGAGTAAAAAGTAAAAAAAGTATAAAGTATAAAGTTTTTAAGTATAAAAGTAAAGCAATTACTAAATCTAAATTATTAGAATATATGCCAATAGATATTTAAATTAAGTTACTGAATATAAAATACTATAAATTTAAAGAGCTACCACCTTCCCTAAGGGGATCTCTTCATAAAAAGAATAACATAATCACTACTGGCAGAATTAATACACTATATCACTTTAGGCTTTGCTAAGATTTTTAACAGTATCATCTCAATAACCCTGAGGTTAGGTACTATTATTATCACCTCCAGATAAGGAAACTGGGAAAAGCTGAGGCTAAGTGGCTTGCTCAGGGTCATACAGCTAGAAATATCTTAGAATTTGAACTGAAGTCTTCCCGACTCCAGACCCAGTGCTTTATGCACTGAACCATGTTTCCACTAATGGTTTAGTTGCTCGGTTTTTCTTCGCTGTCTATTCCTGTATATGCTTTACAACAGCACTAAATCCTGAGTCATTAAAAAATGAATTATATGAAGTCTTGTTTTTAAGGAGAGTACCCTTTCTATCTTCTGTGTGATTCAGCTGATACTTTCATTGCACACATATTCATTTAGCAGTCAATCATGTGGTGGAACAATCACTTGAGCATTTGTAAGAATTATAGCAAAATTCTCTTCTGTTCTCACCTGTTTCAAAGAAATCTTTATACTCTGAAGTGAGGGAGACAGGGAGAACACTTTCTTAATGATCACTTGAGAAACTCAGATCTTCTTGTCCCTGGAATTATTTACAAGTTCTTGTGCTCATCAGCCCATAAATCAAATGAACAGGTATGAGGCACAACATTTTATTTTATTTATTTATTTTTTTAATATTTTATTTTATAATAACTTTATATTGACAGAATCCATGCCAAGGTAATTTTTTTTTTTAACAACATTATCCCTTGCACTCGCTTCTGTTCCGATTTTTCCCCTCCCTCCCTCCACCTCCTCCCCTAGATGACAAGCAATCCTATATATGTTAGATATGTTGCAGTATATCCTAGATACAATATATGTTTGCAGAACCGAACAGTTCTCGTCTTGCACAGGGAGAATTGGATTCAGAAGGTAAAAATAACCTGGGAAGAAAAAAAAATGCAAATAATTCACATTCATTTCCCAGCGTCCTTTCTTTGGGTGTAGCTGCTTCTGTCCATCATTTATCAATTGAAACTCAGGTCTCTTTGTCAAAGAAATCCACTTCTATCAGAATACATCCTCATACAATATCATTGTCGAAGTGTATAATGATCTCCTGATTCTGCTCATTTCACTTAGCATCAGTAAGTCTCTCCAAGCCTCTCTGTATTCATCCTGCTGGTCATTTCTTACAGAACAATAATATTCCATAACATTCATATACCACAATTTACCCAGCCATTCTCCAATTGAAGGGCATCCATTCAATTTCCAGTTTCTAGCCACTACAAACAGGGTTGCCACAAACATTTTGGCACATACAGGTCCCTTTCCCTTCTTTAGTATCTCTTTGGGATATAAGCCCAATAGAAACACTGCTGGATCAAAGGGTATGCACAGTTTGATAACTTTTTGGGCATAATTCCAGATTGCTCTCCAGAATGGTTGGATTCGTTCACAACTCTACCAACAATGCATCAGTGTTCCAGTTTTCCCGCATCCCCTCCAACATTTATCATTATTTTTTCCTGTCATCTTAGCCAATCTGACAGGTGTGTAGTGGTATCTCAGAGTTGTCTTAATTTGCATTTCTCTGATCAATAGTGATTTGGAACACTCTTTCATATGAGTGGTAATAGTTTCAATTTCATCATCTGAAAATTGTCTGTTCATATCCTCTGACCATTTATCAATTGGAGAATGGCTTGATTTCTTATCAATTAGAGTCAGTTCTCTATATATTTTGGAAATGAGGCCTTTATCAGAACCTTTAACTGTGAAGATGTTTTCTCAGTTTGTTGCTTCCCTTCTAATCTTGTTTGCATTAGTTTTGTTTGTACAAAGGCTTTTTAATTTGATATAATCAAAATTTTCTATTTTGTGATCAGTAATGGTCTCTAGTTCATCTTTGGTCACAAATTTTTTTCTTCTCCACAAGTCTGAGAGATAAGCTATCCAATGTTCCTCTAATTTATTTATAATCTCTTTCTTTATGCCTAGGTCATGGACCATTTTGATCTTATCTTGGTATATGGTGTTAAGTGTGGGTCTATGCCTAATTTCTGCCATACTAATTTCCAGTTATCCCAGCAGTTTTTATCAAATAATGAATTCTTATCCCAAAAGTTAGGATCTTTGGGTTTGTCAAACACTAGATTGCTATAATTGACTATTTTGTCTTGTGAGCCTAACCTTTTCCACTGATCAACTAATCTATTTCTTAGCTAATACCAAATGGTTTTGGTGACTGCTGCTTTATAATATAATTTTAGATCAGGTACAGCTAAGGCCACCTTCATTTGATTTTTTTTTTCATTAATTCCCTTGAGATTCTCGACTTTTCATTGTTCCATATGAATTTTGTTATTTTTTCTAGATCATTAAAATATTTTCTTGGAAGTCTGATTGGTATAGCACTAAATAAATAGATTAGCTTAGGGAGTATTGTCATTTTTATTATATTTGCTCGGCCTATACAAGAGCACTTAAATTTTCCCAATTATTTAAGTCTGACTTTATTTGTGTGGAAACTTTTTTGTAATTTTGCTCATATAATTCCTGACTTTCCTTTGGTAGATAGATTCCCAAATATTTTATGCTATCAACAGTTATTTTGAATGGAATTTCTCTTTGTATCTCTTGCTGTTGGATTTTGTTGATGATGTATAAAAATGCTGAGGATTTATGGGGATTAATTTTGTATCCTGCTACTTTGGTAAAATTATGAATTATTTCTAATAGCTTTTTAGTAGAATCTCTGGGGTTCTCTAGGTATACCATCATATCATCTGCAAAGAGTGATAGTTTGGTTTCCTCATTGCCTACTCTAATTCCTTTAATCTCTTTCTCGACTCTTATTGCAGAGGCTAGTGTTTCTAATACAATATTGAATAATAATGGTGATAGTGGGCAACCTTGCTTCACTCCAGATCTTACTGGGAAAGGTTCCAGTTTTTCCCCATTGCATATGATGCTTACTGATGGTTTTAAATATATGCTCCTGACTATTTTAAGGAAAAGTCCATTTATTCCTATGCTCTTAAGTGTTTTTATTAGGAATGGATGTTGGATTTTATTAAATGAGGCACAACATTTTAATTATGACATATTTTCAACCTAACATGACAGAATAAGCAAAAAAAAAAAAGAGAGAGAGAGAGAGAGAGAGAGAGAGAGAGAGAGAGAGAGAGAGAGAAAGAGAGGGGGGGAGCTCATATCTCTAGATACTTTCTCATTTGTCTTCCAAAACAAAAGGTGTGCTTATTATTAATTAATATCTGTATCATTAAAAGATTTCAATTAGTGTTTCAAAAATATTATTTAAAAATTTTTTTAACAGCAAAACATTAAAAAATAAAAATAAATATGGTCTACAAAGATATTATTAAATTAAGATTCTAGTTTGCCTGATTGGTTTTATAACTTTTTTTTTTTCCCCCGCTGAGGCAACTGGGATTAAGTGACGTGCCTAGAGTCAAAGAGCTAGCAAATATTAAATGCCTGAGGTCAGATTTGAATTCAGGTCCTCTTTCCAGGGCTGCCGCTCTATCCACTACATCACCTAACTGCCCTGTTTTTTAAATAATTTTTTAGTGAAATTATTAAGCCTCTGAAATAAAAGCTATATAGAACAAGCTAAAGTAATCTCAAGTGGTCTCTAATCTTTCTGGATCATGCATCCATAACAAAGAAAAATCTTTTTTGAGAAAAGACCCTAATGTATGCATTCATAAATTATTCAATATGCTAGTTGTTATTAACATATTGTGTACATTAGAAAAAACATACAAGACAAACTTTAAAAGGCTGACATAAAGGTGAAATAAATAGTATGTTTTTAAAAAGGGAAGGTTTTTTTTAAATGAGAGCAATGTGACTGAATGCTGTTTTTTAAAATCTTGGTTTAACAGTTTATAATTCAGTTACTTCAAAGGCCTGTTTCTAAAGCTGTTTATTTAAGCACTTGGATTTCACGGCTGTTTATAGCTGAAAAGACGCTTCCCAAGGAAAGGATCCAAAGATTTCAATGGAATAAATGTACTACTGACCATGTACTTTTTGACCAATCAGGGAAAGGTTTTTGGTGAAATTCAGCTTTTAAATATCCCTCTTATTCATGTCAATCATCCTTGCAAACTAATTAAATGTGTTGCATTTTTTTTTTTAAACAAATGGGTTCAAATTTAGACTTTAGAAGATTTTAAAAATCTGGGCATGTTTTCGAGCTGTTAAAATGTTAACTTAGGAGAAAAGTGACACATGTATATGCTTTTTGTCAGTAAAAGCTCATGTATTTTTCAATGTCTTATTAATTCTGATGGCTTCATGGTAGTATTAACTAATGTTTCAAGATACCATATAATTTAGGGCAAGATTCATTGTTAAAAACCAGCGACCATAAGATCTAGCTTTCCAATAATTTTCTTGCTAATTATTTTAGTTGACTCTTCACTGAGTACCCTGAGATACACTCATCCACTTTGTCGCTGAACCTCATTAGTATTTCTCTTTCAGGAGAGCCAAGTTTGGCTATTCTGGTCACTTTGAGGTAATGAGAATTACATCACACTGTTAGCTAATATAATTTCCTTCCTACTTCCCAGAAGAACTTAAAAAAAAAATCCAATAAAAAACTCCACAGCTCCTTAATCATCAACTATTAATTATATCTGGATTATTCTAAGTTCTAAAGGGATGGTTCCCAAAGACATCCTCATGGAAATCTCACTGGCACATCCAAGATCCAACTTACCCTTGCTGTCTATACTCCATCTGGGAGTAGGTAGAAGCAGGTTTTGCCAGCCAGAAAGGCTTTCCTCCAGCCCAGCCCAGCCAGGTCAAGTCAGGTCATGACCAATCTAACTCTCTATTTTATCAACCTTCTTTTGTTGCCTCTTGCCCAGACATTGTCTTCTCCCCATTCTACTTCCCCAATACTATCTCAATTAAGACTCTCCCAGGGACAACTCCTTTCTCCAATAGTGGGAAGGCAGATCTCTTGCTAGTATCACTCAAATGAGCAAGGAATCATTACCCACAGCCCTTATGAAAAGATGGAAGATCATGGGGTCTAGACACCTGTTCTGCCACTGCAACTGCAGAGGGTCTACCTGCTACTATCTCCTCCAGATCTTAGAGGCATGGACACCTTCCTACATCCTTAGATGTCTGAGCCTTTCTGTTCACTCTTTAATTAACAAATAAGGAGACAAAACAACAACTTTCCTAAAGTCAAAGTGCTGGTTAATGACACAGTTGGGGTAAATATAGATTCTATGGCTCCTCACCTTCTGTAACTCACTCTTTCCCCATGAGAAAAAATTCCCATGCAGTACAATTCTTAATTGAAATGGGAAAATAGAAGATACTTTTTAAAATCACTTCATTTAGCAGAAGAGAAGATAGCACCTAGAAAAGTAACTTGCCAGTGAGGAGTGGAAATGCTAGTTTAATCTAGAGGAGGTTGTTCCAAATGCAGATTTATATGGTATCTCATTTGAAGGGCATAAAGATGGGAAGGAGAAGATGGCTATTATCTGGACAGCTGTTGAATTAAAGTGGACTTGTGTAAACAGTTAAACTTCAATACTAAAACCAAAACAAAAGTATGCTTTGTCTCCTTAAGAGAAATGGAACAGATCTGCTTCCCCACCCAACTTTTCAGCCCATCTTCTTTAAAAATTGCAGCATGATATGTGAAAGATTGAGCTCTCAAAAGTTTCTGTGGCAATTTATTTCTTCACTTTCACCAAAAAGTTATGCAAGACCATAACATGCTTTTGGATGTGGGATCAGTCCAGTTTGAGTGCGTCTAAATCTATTCTAATAAAAGGAGCTTCTTCTAGTATTAGAAATATGGAGCCATGAAAAAGAGGGACAATTTCAGAAATCAATAATAATTTAACAGACTTGTTCATGTTTTACTATCTATATGTGGGCTTTCAATAATGTTGAATAAGTAAAGATTCACCCAACCAACAATAATGTTATAATGCAATATTAGATCTGGAAATGAGGCAATGTTCACTAATTACACATTCCTAGTTCATTAAAATAAATTCAGGAATTAGCAATTATCGTTTGGAATCTAAAGAGCAGAGTTAAGGCAAAACAAAACAAAACAAAACACAACAAAAAAATTAAATCCAAATCTACAAATTCAAGTGAAAATTCCAACAGGGGAAAAATGTGACTCATAAAAACAGAGCCTTTAAAACCAATCTAGTTCTATAATAAGGATGCCATTTTTAAACATCTTGTTAATCATATATCAGAGATATGACTAAATTATCTAATATTGACTTAATTTAATTCTAATTCAAATAACTAGCAGTCTTGCCCATCCACACAAGTCACTGTCAAGATTTTTAATGTAAAGGAGTAAGTTTGGCAATTAGTCACTGCATTCAAAGTGGTTGTTCTATTCTTGTCAATAAAAGTAAGGATGAGATACCTAAGAAAGGTCATCAAGCACTCATTCTATATCTTATTAGGGATAATTTAATGAATTAAAAATCAATCCCAGGTAAGGATACATAAATTTCCAATCCAGTGTGGCTGTGACTCAGTGCAGTATCATGTAAAGAGGATTGGATCTGGTTATCAGAGGAGGAGAGGCTTGCTCAAACCCTGGCTGGCTCTTGTGTTGTTAGCCATAAGTCACTTAACCTCTTGGTCTTGGATTTCTTCATCTGTAAACTAAGGGGGTTGGCCTACATGACCTTTGAGCCCCTTTCTAATTGTCAATCTTTGATTCTGTGAATGTGCCGCAGGGATCGAAAGGTCAGAACACCCTAAGGATTTATGTCTCCCTTACCCTAATGGAGAGCTGTACTCCTAACTCCCCCGTTAGGCAGCTATTATGTCACTGTGGACAAATCACTAACTTTCCGCATCCTAATTTTTTAAGATGGTGATAAGAACATCATCAACCTCCAAGATAATGAGGATCACAAGAAATGAAGGTAACTTTCTACTATTACTTATCTCCATTAATGCACATTGCAATCTTCTGAAGACTAGTGTATTTTATGAGGAGTGACCTTTTCAGGTGTGTAAATTTTCTCCCTGGATGCTATTTAATCACCAATTATTCTGACTGGAGAAAAGGACAGAATGAAATGGGACACGAGGGAGAAAAAAATGACCTTAAAACTTGAAAAAAAGAAAAAAGGAAGAAAAATTATGACCATAATGTAAGTTGAGGGGAAAAAAATGTCCTTAGCAAAAATAAAACACAAAGAACTCTACCACCTAAGTGTCAGCCAGAGTTTTGCTATTGTAACTAGATTAGGTAGCAAACAAATACAGACTCTTTAATACAGTACCCCAAACATAACAAGAAAGAATCCTTAATGGGCAGACTTTATGGTTAGCTCACACTCCCTGTTACCAAGTGGGAGGGAGAGCTGCAGGCACAAATAAAGAAAGGTGTCAGCAAGTTATCCGCATGGCCACATGTGTGGCTGGAGGTTAGGCTAGGCCTACCAGGCATGTAAAGAAGCAGTTGCTGAAGAATTCAAGTATGACTGGCATGTCTCATAATTGTGAGGCTCATTCAGAGTAAAGAACTTCACCATCTAGGTGGTGAAGCAACCATTGAGGAGACATACCCACTGGCCTTAGCAAGTATGGCTCTCAGGACTCTTTGAAGAAGCAGAGTGCCTGCCACCAGAGACCCTGGCCCAGCCTCAGAAATGGATGGAGTTAAGTATTACTCTGTGCCTTGCTAAAGATTAGTGGGCTTGCCTGACCTGTAGCTGCAAACGCCTGTATGTTGTGAGCTTCTCAAAAGCAAGGACTGATTTCTTTTTTCCAATGTTTAACATGATCTTTAATAAAGGCATCTCTTAATAAATTCAATACTTAGCATGACCCTTATTTTCATTTGTAAATTCATTCAGAATCAAGAACTCTTTAATCCAGACTTGCTGTCATTGTAAAAAAAAAAAAAAAAAAAAAAAACCACCCAAAAAAAACCACTTCCATCTCAGTTTTCTGATCTCTAAAATATAACACCTACAACTTTCTTCACATATGAAATCATACTATTTTAATAGGAATTATTAGCATAACAGAATAGTGTTAGATAGTAAACTTCAATATTTCTTTTATTAAATACTAGTCAGTTCTAGGATTTTAAAATCAATAGTACTCATGAATGTGACTCTAAAGGCTATAAATAAAATTACTTGCCAAGAGAGTCATATATATCCTCTGGAATCTCATATCATGTATGATATAGTATATAAATTAGAACTCTAATCTGTTTTAGTTTTATTATTATTATATGAGTCAATTACAGATTTCCAAGCACAGTTTCATCACACTGCTTTACTCTAAAATACCTTTCCTTCGGTCACAAAAAAGGAGAGCATGAGATTGGAGAAAGGACAGAGGAAGAGTCGGGGTTCAAGGGATATTCTGCAATTCACATGTGCACAGAGCTAACAGGGGCCAGGGAGAAATGGGTTCAGAAAGTAAAGTGAAAAGTTTTACAGACAAAAGTAAACTACACTAATTATTTAGAGCAGAATATTTAATAAGTGCATGAAAAAAAGCACTTAAGTTTTTCTATAGATGGATTTCTCTAGTTGTCAGGGGAGGACTCATGAAGGCCATGGTAGGAGACCTGGATCATAAAGAATAGGAAGCATTTTGTTGCATTCTCTAAGCAAGTGAACCGTCAATACAAAACTGCAAAAGCAATACAAAAAAGCAAATAGGTCTGGAGTAAAGTCATACCTAGAGAGACTAAGGATCTGAGTTAGAGAATGATACTTAGGGCTAATGATTGAGTCCTGGACAGTATTATCAGCATGGGGCAAAACTGGAGAGAAAATTAGGAAGGAGAGAACTATCTAAGAATATAGAAAAAGGAGAGAGGGAAAGAAGCAAGAGTCAAAGAGACCAAGAGGAAGATAGTTTTAAGAAGGAATAGTTAACGTCATTGAATGCCACACAGAAGTTAAGAAAAATGAAGTCTGAAAACTTCAATGGATTTAGCAATCTTTAAGTCACTGGTAATCTTTGAGCAGTTTCGGAGGAATGGTATGAATTATGGGGTGCCTGAAAAGATTAATTCATAAGGAACTTGATCAGATTGGAGTTAGAACCCAAAATCATGGGCCACAATAATGCTTTACACTACAAAACATAGTTGTAATTCAAATCATCCTTCTAGTGAACAATCATTTCAATTAGTAGTTATCCCTTCTATATTGCGGGGTTTAGAGGCAAGGTCTGTGATCTGGAAAATTCATAAGAATTTTTTGGCCCTCTCTTCGAGAAAACGTCTGAATTATTATGGTTTAAAAGATAAAATATGCTGATATTACAAAACATGTATTTTATGCAATTCTGAGTTTCTAGACTTGTTCTGTGTTGTCTGCTGGAATTCTTATGCTGTCTGGAGCTTCTGCAAAACTCCCCCAAAATTCTCATTTAATTTCTTATGCTGATCTATGATATACTGTAATCTAAACAGTGCAAGTCATGATGTTGAGGGGACAACTGTGATTCACATAAACAAGAAGAAAAATATTTTGCTCCTAAAAAAGGATATACTGGAGGAAATATACTTTTACCACCCGGTTTAAAGAAATAACTAGTTACATAAAGAAAATCAAAGTACTGTAATGCCATAAGGGTTGAAATTGCCCAATTTCAGCAGCCTGGTTTAGGGGTCAGAATGCTAGATTTAAACTTGTCTGGGATGATGGAATAGGCACCAAAGTTGTACTTCATCCCCACTTGATCTGAACCGATAAGATACTATGGAACAGGAACTTGGGAAGAGCAACTTATTCAGATGACAGGCAACTTTTTCAAGTAATTCTACATGTGATCATGTGAGAAGAAACCCACTTGAATTCGCTCTTCTCCATCCCTCTTGGCTATGACAGGCAACTTTTTCAAGTAATTCTACATGTGATCATGTGAGAAGAAACTCACTTGAATTTGCTCTTCTCCATCCCTTTTGGGATGACAGGCAACTTTTTCAAGAAATTCTACATGTGATCATGTGAGAAGAAACTCACTTGAATTCGCTTTTCTCCATCCCTCTTGGCCTTGGTCCTATGGGCACCCTGCTGTGTATTTGAGTGGAATCTAAGGCAACTGATATTATATAATTCTAAGGCAACTGGCATATGAAGGAAAAATCCCTAAGATAAAGTAACCTAAGTTAACCAAGAAAAATCTAGGCTAAATATTGAAAGAGACTTCCAAGGATTGAGACCCTGACATAAGATGGTGTAATACATAAGAGAGCTAGGCCTGGAATCAAGAAGTCAACCTGAGTTCAACTTGGGACACAGATACTAATTAGCTGTGTGACCCTGGGGCAAGTCACTTAGCCTCTGTTTGCCTCAGTTGTCTCATCTGTAAAATGGAGATAATCATGCCTCCTTCCTAGAGTTTATTGTGAGAATCAAAATAACTGCAAAGCACATGGTACAATGCAGGGCACATGTTAGCTATTATTATGTATTTATGCTATTTTGAATAAAAAGAATCCTAAAAGTATTAAGACAATCTTGAATGATTATGAAATCATAATTGCCAAGTTGTATAGTATTTTACTCTTTAAGACACCTCATATAACTTCATTTGATATTCACAGCAGCCTCCCAAAGTAGGCAATGCAAGCAAGAACCTCACTTGTCTGGGTGAGAACTCGGACTATGGCTGGTTCAGGGTCCTGTGTGAGGTTGGCAAGTGGAAAAGCCCGGACTCAATGTTTCCTGATGTGAAGTTTCTTGGGAGCCATGACCTGATCCTTCTCTCTAATTGTATCCCCAGTGCTTGAGGAACTGGCTTTCAAGTGCCATCTGATGACTGAAGTTCTATACTCTTAAAATCACTTAGGTCTATAAGTCATGGAAATCTTTGAGGTAGAGCCATCTAGCTCAGCCCATATATGTAAACAACACCAGTAGTTAGCATTTAGAGAGCTTTAAAAGTTTGCAAAAATTCAACAACTGGCCCTACCAGCTTTGCTTGAAGCCCTTCCATTTAAGGGGAACCCATTACTTTATGAAGCAATCAATAAGCATTTATTAACTGCCTACTAAGTTTCCAGGTACTGTACTTCATACTTCACTGGGAGAAGCCCCAAAGGTTTTCAGTCTGCCTCACACCAAGCCTAACTTTGTAATCCAGCTGAACTGGGACAGGCCATTCCATGAACTCAGTGTTTACTCCATCACTCACCTCCACGTGTAAGGTACTAGACTATACTTTGAACCAACTGCTTTTCAGAAGCCCTACCAATTTTCTAGATCCATCCTGGTACCTCTTCTTTACTTGATTTCTCAAGTTGTTTGTTGGTAATTGCTCTCCCACTTCAATAGTTCTTTAACTACACTTTTTGTGAATCTGTTTTAGCTGCCTGAAGGGCAAGTACTGCTTTTCAGTACAATCAATAAAGGTGCTCAGTGAATTAAGGTCTAGATTCTAGTTCTGGCTCTGCCACTAACCCACGTACATCCCCAGATAAGTCAGCTTGGTCTTCTGGTGGACTCAGCTCCCTCATCTGTCAAATGAGAGGGTTGACCAGATTATTTCTGAGGCTCTTCTAAGTTTAGTATTTCTATGCGGTTTAATTAGTGGCCTTGTGAATTTATCCTCAATGGAACCTCAGGATCTCCCAAATCTTTCTATAGCATTCACAACAAGAGGCATGGTTAGCCTAGGCCTCCAGACCTTCCTTGCCCATGTTGGCACTTTATATTAAGGCTTGTCTCTAGTTCCTGGCTCTGAAGGCCTCCAGAGGCAAGGAATTTCTCGAGCAGGCTCCTCAGACACCCTCTGGATAACAGTGCCATTCCTAAAAGGTACCAGTACTAATAACTGCTCTATTTGTGATCTGACCCAACCAAGTATATATAGTAGGACTATCATCTCCTCACTTCCCTAACCTGAAACATTGTTCCTCCCTGAATACAGCCTAGGAACAATCTGGCCTTTGGGTTATCACATTACATGGTATTCCATGCTTCTATGAACAGAAGGGAGAGCAGTACCTTTCACCTTTATCACTGCTGTTCTTAACATTATCAAGAACCAAATCTTAATTGTTTCATCATTTTTAAGAGAAGGTAATTTGGCTTTCAATCCAATGTATGACTGTAATCCTTTCAGTTCCATTTCTATCTGGTCAATCTATGGCTAAATCACTACACAGAATTACCTCTCTTTAAATTCTTGCAGATACTGAATATAGCAGTAGAAAACCAATTCTATTACAATATTTGAGCTGAGCCATTTGAGCTTCTGTGCCCAGCAGGAGGTCAAAATGTCAAATTCTAATTGCTTTACATTACCTACAATACAAGCAGCATTTGGAAATATCAACTCTTCTTTCCATAGAATTATTTTAGCCAACCTAAGTGAGGAGGTTGTGTGTCAGAAGAGAAGGGAGACCAAAATCTTTTGAGTCAAGCAGTAACAAGTGATAGGAAGGCCATGTGTTCCAATCCTGACCCTAACATTGCTATCCTTATGATTTGTCCAGATCCCCTCACCTGTAGGAGCCTTTTTGGACTATAAGATCTCTAAGGTACTTAAATCTATGATTCTATGAATTGCCTTCTCTCCTACTTACTCTTATCAAAACAATCAACAATCTAGTTTTATTTTTGTATTAACTTTGACAGTGTAGTAAGACTGAAAGATCACTGGACACACAAAAGCCCCAGGTTCAAATTTTAGCATTGCTATTACCTAATAATGACAAGTCATTTAATTTCTTAGGGCCTGTTTCCTCATCTGCAAAATGGGACAAGGGGTCCTTTTCTGGCATGAAATTTATGATCCTATGATTATATCTATCACCAAGTTAGATATAAGAAAACTTAATGAAGCCAACAAAACTCTAGAAGCAATTTTCTGGGCATTAGAATGAGCATAATTTTATTTTTAAAATCCCAGTGAACAAAGTGCTTATGTAAAGAGGACAATAAATACTAGTTGAGCAACTAAATTCTTAGGTGATGTGTATGAAGGGCTGACCTTATAATTTATTATGGGAAAAATGGTTTACAGACTTACTAAATGATATATACACTCAGGCAACTTCTTCATAATAGTTTCTACTACTGGGTTTATCTTTAGTTACTGAAGAATGCTTCTACCTCTAAGTATGAGCATTCTAGAAGGGATAAGGGGGGCTCCATTCAGCTTTGGCTTTAGAAAATTCTTCCTTTTCTGACTATTAAAATGCATTTTTTCAGTTCGCTTAGAAGTTAAATCTCCCCCATTACTGGAATTCTCCAAACAGCAGCTGGATGACCACTTTTGTCAAAGATTCATTAAAGGCTGGACCACAGTACTTCTGCGATTCCTTCTAACTCTTGATTTTTTCTCATTTTTTTTTAGCATGATAGATTCCATGTTTTAAGTTAATTATAATTTAATGACTACTTTCCTGTTTTATTCACCAATCCATATATTGTAGTAATTATTCCAAAGTGAAATATTGAAGAAAAAAACTTAGGAATAGAAATTTTTTTTTTAAATTATGCAAATATTCTCGTCAAACTAGGAGTGGCCATTTGTTTAATGGGCACACAAGCATTAGAATAATAAGATTTAGAAATCATCTCATCTGATCTGGTAAATTTAGTTGAGAAAACTGAAGACCAGAGTTAAAAGAATTTCTCCACCTACAAACAATTCCAGCATGTATAATCACTCCCTTTATAATAGATGGATGTATTTGCTCAGTTTATAGAGAATTAGAATGGAAGGTCCTTGAAGGAACTTTTCCTTTTGTCTTTCTACCATCAAGACCCAGCACATTCCTGTGAAGACCGAGTTAGCATCGTGGATGCCTTAGAATCAGCCTGAGTCAGGATAAGCAAAAGTCCTTGGTCTTTAGGGGTAGAAGTGAACAGGATGGACACAATCTCCAGGACCTTCCTTCTCTTCATCTACCACCAAAGTGATTCTGGCTTATCTTACTCCACCCCCCCCAATCCTTCCCATAATTCTCTATATATACCAAAAGATTGAACCAGCACAAAATAGTGGGAAGGGCCACTTTCCAAGCATATGCTATTGTCCAATCGGTAATTAGCCTTAAGTGCTCGGTTTTCTGACCTCAGTGCATCAACTCAAGAGTTTCAGCCCTTTACACATTCCCTTGTACAAAACTGATGTATGTTTGCCAAATTGAAATAATACATTTATAAAGCAAATTCATTTTTACCAGAACAAATCTCAACTGAAAATTGTATCTTGATTAAAATAATTTCTCCCAGTATTAGGAAGTCAATAGTTTCATAAAATGTCAAAATCATCACTTCTGCCATTCTTAATTTGAATAAAGGCTGAAATTAGCTGAACCTAATAGTTTAAACAAAAGACACTTGACACTTCTACTTGTATCTAACAGCTACTATACATCTTCAAATGTCTGTATTGCTATTTCTCTAAAGAATCTGAATTTTATATTAGGCTAAGTCAACTTAACTTCAGAAAGCACAATAATCTGGAGGCTTGCCAGTGGGCCTTTTTACAAGTTTCTCTCAGATAAGCAGAGAAGCCAAGAACAGCTTGCGGCATGTGAAGGAACTAAAAGTAACTATTGTCTCTTGTTTTCCTGGTTCCTTGTACTGATCATACATGTTTCTCCCGTGTGGCAATGAGGATCTTGTATCCGCATTATCCAATCCCAGATTTAGAGATCAGTAGCTGGGGGTTGGCTCCTATTTTGGTCTGTCTAGGGATGATTCAGACATGTTTTAAATTCACTAAACAAAATCCATAGGATAACAAAGGTAACTAAATATGTGGAAAGTTTTAAAATATTTCCAGGTTCTCAGGCTTAAAAGCCCTGAGGTAGCAAAACCTTTTTCATTTTTTACAAAAGCAAACTGAAGCCTAAAATTGGTAGACATTCCAAGTCATGTGGGTAATAAATGGCAGAACTCAAATTTGAATCCAGTGTATGAATCCCAAGTTCCTTCTTCTATATATTAATGCTCCTATACATTAATACTAATCAAATAACTTAGTTCTATAAATTGGGCACTCTTGTTATTACTGTAGAAAACTCCTACAAGGCATCTTGATGAAGTGAGCTACTCATCTTCCCTTCTGAGAAGGCACAAAAAAGTTAAAACAGTCCAATTTGGGGTTTGGCTGGATAAATGAAAGTTTCCTAATTTCTGTGATCTTTAGAGTCAGCTTCCCAGATAAGATTAATACTTGTTAGCAAATTGTTTAAGTGAAAACTGGCTTTAACTGAAAATTACTTAAAGTAAAACACTAAATTCTATGAATTTTCCCAGCTATTAATAGTAAGCAGTAGAGCAGTTAGCCACAAGTCCCTATTCTGTGGCACAGACTGTTACCCTGGGCAAACCATTCAACCTCAAAAGGTTCCAGGCAAGGCTCGAATTGCTAAATGCCAATTTCCAGTGGTAGACTGAAGATGACCCTTCTAAATCAATGATATCACAGATCCTTTAAAATCTCTTTAAAATACCAAGTGGCACAGCTAGAAAATTTTGTCCTCTGTTTTTCCCTGCTAAATTAAGAAAAAAAAAAAATAAAGACTTTCTTACCCTGTACTAATTCAAAAATAAAGGAAACCCCAAGTGCAGGCAATTATGTGGGCAGCATTTCTCATATTCATCTATAAATATCTCTTGCTGAATTAACCAAAAGCAGGATTAGGCAGGAAGGAGCAGCAAAGTTTATGACACTTCTGGGTTGGTGTCTTAATAGCTCCTTCTGTGTGGCTTCAGTCTCTAGGTGTAAGTGGATTTCTGTGACTTTGCTTTTTAAAAATGTGTGTGCATTTATATGTATGATCACATATATCACAGTACTTTAATTGCAGTGAGCTGCCAAACAAAATGTCTGTGTCCCTCTCTTTTGTAGCTATTTTAAGACACTGTAACAGCTATCCATAGTGTGACTTCTGTTCTCTCCTATAAGAACTTGGATTGAGCTCTTGCTTTACAATTCAGATAAAGTTAGAATTAATAGTAGCTAGGTTAAGCTTGGTGCTTAAATTGAAAATGTATATAAATAAAAAAATTCAAACATATCTCACACTATAAACAATTCACTTCATATTCATGTCATAGTCATAATACTTTAAAAAATGAAAGCACTCTAAAAGCTGCATTGCTTAATCAAGTGAATTGTATTGGTTAAAAATTGTAAAAAGTTTGTGAATTCTCTAGTCAACACAAATTTTATGATAATGTAAATGAAGTTTTTATTTTATTTTATCTAGGCTCTTCAAATCCTGAACCTTGGTTCCATTCTCCAGTTGTCTCCAGTACAGGGCAGCAAGGTTTTACAAGCATTAACCAGAAGAGCTGACATAAGCAGGTAACCTGTACTAATATTTATGTAACCAGTAATAAATACTTTGCAAGTTATCAAAAAAGACACCGTCTCATTTGGTTGGACTAAAGGAGTTTAAAGTTCTAAGTAATTTAGCCTTCAAAGACGGAAGGTATTAACAAAAGTCCTAGTTCCATTCAAACCAGCCCTCAGGAGCTCAGAGTTCTTGAGTCTGCAGTTAGAGCACAAAGGCATTTCACCACAAGTACACATAAATCATGCCATGAAACTAACCGTCATTTCACTCTCCCACACCTGGGAAATAGCTCATCACTCAAATTTCCAGACACCAGAGTTCTTTTGCTGTAAGTTGAAACTCACTGAAATATTTATTTTAATCTTTCAAGTCCTCTAAGTTGCATCTTTAAGCAGCAACCTTGACATGTAGAATTATCACTTCTTTGCTCTTCCACACCTGTAAGGTCAGGTGCCAAAAACAAAGTTCTCAAAAAATTTGTAGCCTGTACACCAGGTGTTTATGCCATAAGAACATATCTCACACTAATTTTTATTCCTCCTTGGCTCTTAATTAAGATTGCATCTGGAGACTTGTCTCCCTAATCCCTAAAGATAATGGATAACATTTATATAGCGCTTCAAGGTTTACAAAGGACTTTACATGTTAACATGATGAAAAGTGCTGGTTTAAAAAACAAAACAAAACCAAAAAAAAAAACACCCCAAAGCAAAACCAAAACCCCATTCCCTCCAAAAGAGAACAAGCTGGCCAAATGCCCCACCCCCTTCCTCCAACAGGCAGGGAAAATATCAATTCCCGGTATCTGCCTGAATTCTGGTCTATCTGGCAACAATCCGTGATTAAAAAGTAGTTTAAAGACACTAGGGGAAGGGAGATGTTGCTGAGCGCCTAGACCAAGAGCCGCCCCACTGGGGAGGGCTGCGCCAGCAAAAGCTCCTAAACTCGGCATGATGGAAGGAAAGGAAAGAGGGATAAGAGAAGGGATGTCAGGAGGAAGGGGAAGGGATGCAAGGAGGAACAGACGGAAGGAAGGAGGAAGGATGAAAAGGGGGGAGAGGAAAGAGGATTAAGAGGTAAATTAGAAGGCTGAGAGAGGGAGGGGAACGGATGGAGAGAGAGAGAAGAGACACGAGAAGGGCAAGGCTGGGGCGCGGAGGGGAGGGAGAAGGGGCAGACGGGATCCAGGAGTGCAGGGAGGGCCCCTGGAAACGAGGGATGGCAAGGCTCAAATTCAGGCACCCGTGAGCCCGGAGGACAAAGGGCGGTTCAGGCTTTGTGTGGGCCCCAGAGGCCGGGCTCGGACGCTGGGCTCCCAGGCCAGGCCAGCGAGGGTGGGGAGGCCCTCTAACGCCCGCTAACCCCCGCACTACCCCATCTTCCCGCCCGTTTCCCCTTCCACCACACCGCCCGCGCGCCCCCCCCCCCCTCACCGGGCCCGTAGAACTTGCTGCCTTTGGTCACGTCGAACACTTTGCCGTTGACGGCGAGCAGGATGCGCGGCGTGCGCGTGCCGTCGTACTGGCGCAGCTGCTCCAGGGTGAAGTCGCGCTTCTTCATGCGCGGCAGCGAGGCGGCTGGGCTGTCCGGACTAGCCCCGGCGCCCGCGCCCAGCCCGCGCCGGACCCAGCGCACCCACAGCCGGTAGGCCCCGAGCAGCACGAGCAGCACGAGCAGCACGTTCAGCAGCATCTCGCCGCCGCTGCTGCCGTCGCTGCTGCCGCCGCCCGCGGGCCACAGCGTCCAGCCACCGCCGCTGCCGCCGCCGCCCTCCTCCGCGCCGCCCGCCGGCGCCTCGCCGCCGGCCTCCCCGCCGCCGCCCCCGCCGCCGCTGCTGCTGCTACTACTATCACTGCCGCCGCCCAGGGTGCCGAGCTTCAAGTCCCCATCGCCTGCCGCCATCACTGTCCGCCCGCCCCGCCCTCTGACCCGCCCCTGACCCCGCCCCTCAGGGGGTCTCTCGACCAATGGCAACGTGCTGGGGGAGGGACCGTGGCCGGGTCACGATCGCACGGGAGGGGGCGGGGCGGAGACGTTGGGCCAGCCCGCCCACCTCGAGTCCGCTCCTCCTCCGCGGCGCTCGCGCACGCCACGCTGCCCCACCCACATCGTCCCATACTTCCCTCCTCTCCTTCCTTTCTCCTTGGGATAGGGAGGAGGGACTTCAACCGCCAGTCGCGAGGAGGGGGCGGGGTGCAAGCTCTAGGTGCGTAGCGCCACGCGTCCCTCCTCTCTCCATCTCCGGCCCCACCCAGTCCCTCCCACCCAAGGGAACCTCCGCCCTTTGCGCATGCGCAGTTTCTGCCTGCTCCCTTCCCACCCCCTCTATCGTACTAGTTTGGCGCTTGCGCGAGTTGGAAACTCGGACTGTAGTGGTGCTTCCCGCGGTCTGTGATCGTTTCTGGGCTTGCTGGGAGAAGGTGGGTGGAGCTGGAGAAGCGCAACTCAAACGAGGTCGTCGGGAATCAAGTCCTGCCTGTCCCTCCTCATTTTACTGATTGGGAAACGTTGGCCCAGGGAGGCCGAATGACTAGTCCTAGAATCGTATGTGACCCCTAGTTCTGGGACTCCAGATGACGTCCGTTTGCATATGTTCTATCTATAATCATGCATAGATGGATCTGCAGTCCGCCGAATGAGCCAGCCTTATGGCCTTAATCCTAGGGTCGGCTCCCCATCCCCTACTCGCCGCTCTCAGAGCTTTTGCACTTTTCCCACGCTTGCAGTACCGTTCTTGCTCACTGCCATCCCCCAGAATCCCGGGGGAGTGGGTGGTGATCACTAGGTGCTAAGTGACACGTGGTAAAGTCTACCCCCTCACTGGTGCTATTTGGTATGTCTATCCACGTTAGAATGTAAGCTGTTTGAGGGCAGGCCTTGAGTTTGCTGGTATTTGTATTCTCAGTCTGCACATCCTAAGTATTTAATAAATGCTTGTGGACTGCTCTGTGCCACGCCACCCAGTTCTCTGGTATCTATTTCGTATATTTAAAGACCCCCAAAATAAGGGCCTCGAGGGCATGAACTGCTTGTCTTCGGGGCCCTACAGGGTCCATTTCGGGCTCCCGGACTTTAATTCGATCCTGAGAAGTTAGGAAACTCGCCTGGGGCTGTATAGCTCTCGCCTCCGTGGGGAGGCAGGAGAAGAAGAAGAGGGGGTGCTCTGTGTTGGGTGGGGTCCCCCGGGGGGGAGAGGATGTCAGTCTGGACGAGGTTAGGGCCCCCTGGGAGGCTGCCTCTGCCCCTCAATCCTCCTCTACTGATCCTAAGATAACCCTCTGTGAAAAATGTGTGACCAGTTAAAAACTTTTAAACTCCAAACTCTATAGTTTGCTAAAAGAAACTGTGCATATAAACTTTTAAGGAAATGTCGTTATTCACTATATCCTTTTTGTCCAATTCATAGTATTGTAGGGCTGGAAGCGACCTTAGAGATCACTTAAGTCCCCCTTTTGGTGTTGTGACACAAATCCCTCCACGTACAATTTGACAAAACCTAGAGAACTCCCCTCTTAGAATGATGATTTTAAAATTCTTAAATGAAGGAAACATTAAATTTTAGAGGGCAGTGAAAATAAAGTAATCTCTCCCCCACCCTGTCAACTTCACAGCCCTCCTCCCTACAAAATTCTGGGGTTCTGTAAATTGAAGGTTAAGAACCTTTGATCTAGACCAAACCCCCTTATTTTGTAAAGAAACCAAGGTTCCAATCTATCAGAGAAAGGCTTTTCCCAAAGTTGTTTTGCCCAAACCCTCAGGATATACAGGTAAATGTTAAAAACTTGCTTTCAAAAAAGGGTGTGTGTATGAGACACTTTAAAATTTTAATCTGCATTATTACGATTCACTTTTTTCCTTTTTGCTTTTTTGTTGATTTATATTTCTGTAAAGGTTGAATTATATGGCCATTGGCAAAAAACAAAACAAAACAAACTTAAGTATTTGCGTTGGGCATTGAGCTTAGCAGCTTTAACTTTCTAAAATTTGTTCAAGATGGATAGGCTTTCATGTACCAAGAATAGATCGTTAAACAATGACCCAATTTGAAACTTGCTGTATATACACACGCCAAAATAATATATATAATATATATATATATATATATATATATATATAGGCAGGATTGGCAACATTTCATAGACACTTTGGGGTTTTGAAATCCTATTCTCACTATAACAGAAATCCTCATTGGCCTGCAAGACCGATCAAAGGCAAAAAGTGAAATTGCTGGAAAAGATCGGAAGAAAATCTACAGATATCCTTCCACCACCCTCTTTTAAAAATTAAAATTGTATGATGTGAAGATCTTATTTTTTTTTTCTCATAGGAATAACTATGAGTATAATCAAATCACTATGGAGACTTGAGGAGAGGTTGTATTTTTATTGCGTGTCTCTCCTTTTTTTGTTTTACTATGGGTGTATGTATTTTGGTAGAATGAGGGATTTCCATAAAGACTGGAGGTAATATATCTAAATATCCCCATCACTTAAGTCTAGACCAAAAAACAAAACAAACAAACCGATTAAGGCTGATTCAGTCATTTCCCGAGGTAGAATTATTTAAACAAATTTTAGCAGTTGGTTTTCTGTTTGAGCTGGCTCCAGTGTGCCCTATACTCATTCATTCTACTGTATCACCTTGTCCTTTTGTACTCAGTTCATACTATTGCTGTGTCTGTCTTCCATTTGTGACTAACAAGATTTTCTATGGCAAAAGTTCCTATGGCATATTCATCACCCTCTATTTACAACAGGTAAATAGGAAGGGAAGGCTCCTTCATAAAAGATATTAGGTGACCTAGGGGACTTTTTTTTGTACCCCAACTCTGGCTAGGAGATGGGAGATTTACCTTAGTTGCCTGAGTCAAAAGTGGAGTGTTTTACATTACTACACCTACTATACCTAGGAGCAAAAAATAACTCCTGCTTCAAGGGTCAAGGAGACCTTAATTTCAAACTGGCAATCTCTTTCCCTCTCTGTGTCTGTGTCTCTCTCTTCTCTTCTTCTCTCTTCTTTCTTTTTGTTTTTCTTTCTCCTCTTTCTTTCTCTCCCTTTCCTTCTCTTTCTCTCTTTTTTCTTTCCTCTCCTCTTCCTTCTTCTTTCTTCTTCTCCTCCTCCTCCTCTCTCTTTCTCTCTCCCCCTTCATCTCCTTTTTACCTTTCCATTTCTCCCTCTTTTTAGACCCCTTTCCTTCTATGAACCCCCCTCCCAGCCCATCTATTATTCTCTGTCACTATCAATGTTTCCCACAGTTCCTTCCCAAGAACTCTTATTTTAAAATTTAGATGACTTATCCAAAGTCAGTCTACCATAAGACAAATACCAGAGCCTTCCCTCACTTCCATCCCTAATTTAGTCAATACAATTTGCCTTTTGATTGTTTTCCATTGCAGGTAGTGTTTATTGGTCATGTACACCCACCTCTCTTACAGTTTGATATGAATAGTTTAAAAATTGGTGGCAAGGATGTAATACTCAGAAAACAACTAGGAAAGGCAGGACTGTGAGGTTCCTCAGAAATAATCTGTTCCTGCTTCTCTGCCCCTCTGTTCCTCTTCCCTTCAACCTAGAACCATTTTTCTAATTCTTGGACTTTTTTTTTTTAATTTTCACTTTATGATTAACCTTCCAAGATTGAAGTTTGTTTTGCTTGTGATTGTTAACTTTCCCATAGACTTTATCGTCTTCTTTCCTCAAATTTTTTCTGTTGATTTTAATGTATTCCTTTATCTGTTTCAGAGAAGATCAAGGTTATGAGATGTCTTCTCCAAACTCTCCTTCCTGCATGTTTATATAAGGAATATGTTGCCCATGTAAACTGTGTGTGTCCACATGGGTTACCTAAATTTGATTTGTGGAAAGGCACTGATATTTAGGAATCTTTTCTGTCTCCATGTGAAACTTCGATTCCTGCATGGAGAAATGGAGAAGAGGCTATGAAGCTGCCTTTTTTGTTTTCCTCTGAGAAAGATAGGGAACCAAATTAGAATTATGTCTGTCTGCCTTCCCTAAATCTTAGTGGTATAGGGCTGGAGATCTTAGGAGTCATCTCTCTAAAAGACATGATTTTTTTCAGGCTCACAATCAACTAGCTAGCTTCTCTAATCATTGTCCTTTCAAGAAGGGTCATAGGCTTGGCTCCTCCTGATCTAGTTAACCCAAAATCTCAAATAATGAATTATGTGTAAACCCATTTGTCCAAGTGAATAATGAACAGAAATTGGAGAAATGAGACAGATAAAAATTTATGACATTTTGTTGTTTGTGTCTGATTCTTTGTGACTCCTAGACCATAGCATGCAAGGTCTTTTTGTCCTCCACTATCTCTCAAAATCCACCCAAGTTCATGTTCATTGTTTCCATCACGCTATCTATCCATCTCTTCCTCTGCTGAGAAAATACACAGAATGAATGAGCTCCCCCAAAGGCAGTGGGATATCTCAGCTTACCCAAGGAAAAGGCCTTGATTTCACCCAAGGGGAAATTCTCCTGCAGGAAGTCAGGCAATAGTTTTCTTCAATATGTTTGCTTTCTTAAGTCTTTTATCTTCAAAGGTCCACCTTCAGGTCTGGAACTACTTGTTTCTTTCTTAAAAGAGTAATGTAGAAGAATAATTCTGTGCACACAACACACATTTATAGTAGTTTTTTTCCTAGTTAAAAATGGAAGCTAAGGATATGCCCATTTATTGGGGGGGAGGGAGGGCTAAATAAATGATAGAATATATGTGTACCATAAAAAGCAATGAACTGGACACTATAAAAAGAAATTGTGAAGACTTCCATGATCTAATGCAGACAATTTATATGATGGCAATATTACAAAGAAAATCAACTTTGAAAGACTTCAGAACTCTAATCAATGTAATGAACAAATAGCAATGGTTCAAGAATAAAGATGGAGCACATTATCCTGCTATAAAAGTGATAGGCTTGAATGCAAAATGCAAAATAAGAAAGACATTTTTGGACATAGTCATTATGAGAATTTGTTTTGTTGATGTATGTATATTATGAGTTTTTTTTTTTCCTTTGTTCAATTGGAGGGTAGAAGAGAGGGACAGAGAATAAATTAGTATAAAAATAAAGGGAAAAAAAAGTAACAGGAGAGACTTCAGGAGGAAACGCAAAGAAGCAGGACAGCTTTGAAAGTAATTACATGTTTGTTGCAATATCTCTCTTCCAAATTTTAATGCTGATTTCACTCTTTCTCCAAGTATGAACTGCTGACTAATCACTTTCTACCAAGTTACAATCAGGTTGGAGTATACCAAATGCCTTAAGGTTTGAAACCTGGGTTACTCTTCTCACTTAAACTATTTGTGTGATTTTAAGTTCCTTCCTTTGCTTTTTCTCCATTTCTTGTCTCATATGTTTTTTTCCTTCACCCTCTTCGTCTCTTTTTTCTTACAACCAATAAAACATAGCAAATCCATGCCCAAACCATCTATCTGTTTTACTACTTCTCTTTCTTATCCTTAGACTTTAGGTTTCTATAGGTATGCTTGTCTTTTTGTTTGATGAGGAACATTTAGTTCCCTCTAAGTGCTCAAATTTACCTTTCCAGATTTCTTTTGCCAAAGTTTCTATTTTGTCCTGGTCTTTTCATTAGGAATGCTTGAAAATCTTGTATTACTAATCTATTCCCTCCCTCTCCTATCTTGTATGATTATATACAGTTTTGCAGACAAAGTTATTTTTGGTTGAAAGCATCTTTTGCCTTTTGCAATATCATATTTCAAGATTTGGAGATAATTGAAGGTGATTCTTTTTATTTTCAATTTTCTTTCTGGTTCTAATAACTATAAGGCAGTTTTCTCTTATGATTTTAAAAAATAATTTTGTTTAATGATGTTTTTTAGGGAACCTAATTTAAAAAATTTTAAGTAATTTTGATTTTTAAAATTTAAATTTAAAAAAATTTAAAATTATTTCTTCTTACCTTGTTTTTGAATGATTCCCACAATTGGTTCTTTTTTCTGATGTAGTCCTGACTGGTCTCTAGTGGCAGGTTTAAAATCGAATTGTTCTCAGACTTCCTGCAGGTCCTTCTAGCATTGGTACCCAGTCTCTGGGATTTCTCTGAGGCTCATAGTGCTTGAAAAAGTTCACATTCATGCACATTGTCTCCCTGTGCAGTCTCCCTTACGTACTGCAAGTTTATCCATTTCGGTTTGGCAGATTGGGCCTGGAATCTGTCATTGGACAGAGTCACTCTGGTTTGTGAATTCACTGTTCTAAGCTCTGGCTACCTTACGTTAATTTGTAAGGCATCTGTCCCATCTCCTTACCTCTGCCAACTTCTACTTGAGGTAGCTGCAGTTCACAAGGGACCTCTCCTTTGACTTCCATTCCTTCTGAGTTGTGTTGCGCCAACATTGGCTTCTTTGGTTCAACTCCTCTGTCAGCTTTCAGCTTTTCCAAATTTTTTGTGTAGTTCCAGACTGGATGGAGGAGCTTACCTCTATGTCTTTGTAATTTTATTTATTACTGCTCTTCCTTATACCAGATCTCTTTTCTATGACTACTTATAGTATTTCTCCTGTAACTTAGAAGTTCTGGATTTTGGCTTTGATGTTAGTGGGTATTTTCAATTTGCACTTTCAAGAGATGCCATTTGAGTTTTTCTATTTTCACTTTGCATTTTGTTTCCAATATATCTGGGCAATTTTATTTTAAGATTTCTGGTTTATGTTTCATGATTTCGAGAATGTCTGATGATTCTTCAATTGTTCCTTCTCAATTTTTTTTTCTCCAAATCAGTTGTTTTTGATAGTACGTACCTTTTACCTTCTTTGTAATTTTTTACTTTTTTTGACTTTATTCTCATATTTCTTTTTGTCTCATGGAATCAGGGAGTTCAGTGTAACTCATTGTTTTTCTCTGTTCTAAGCTATTTAATCCCTAGTCCATTCTCTTCTCAATAGTTCTAATTCATTTTTATTTCTCATTTAATTTCTTCTCTACCTTTTTGAAGTCCTTGTGGCAGATTTTATAAGGTTCTCTTTATTCTCATGATGGAAGTTCCTTTCTTCTGTATTTATTTGGGTCCTCTTAATCCATAGTGTTTCTCCATAATAGTTGGCAACTTCTTTTTTTTTTTTTTTTTTTTTTGAAAGCACTAAAAATTTGTTTGTCTCGGGGGCTGTTTTTTTTTTTTTTAAATTTAATTTTATTTAATAATAACTTTGTATTGACAGAATCCATGCCAGGATAATTTTTACACAGCATTATCCCTTGCAATCACTTATGTTTCGTTTTTTCCCCTCCTTCCCTCCCCCCCCCCCCAAGATGGCAAGCAGTCCTATATATGTTAAATATGTTGCAGTATATCCTAGATACAATACATATTTGCAGAACCGAACAGTTCTCCCGCTGCACAGGGAGAATTGGATTCAGAAGGTAAAAATAACTCAGGAAGAAAATCAAAACTCAAATAGTTCACATTCATTTCCCAGTGTTCCTTCTTTGGGTGTAGCTGTTTCTGTCGGCATCTTCTTTACTTTATTCTTATCTCCAGCCTCAGTTCCCGCGTCAGGGCCTTCCTTTCCCTTTTGGTGCAGGCTGGCCATCTTTGGCCAAGTTCATGCTTTTTTTCTGGATACTGCTCCCATTACCATTCTGGATGGACCCATTCCCTGACATTTTTCTCTGCCTGGTAGTGGCCCCATGCCAGTGCTGGCTTCAGTTCTCCTTCTTGACTAATCTCCACCCAGGAACTGTCTCCACCCTTTTGCCATGGCCCTGGCAGGCCCTAACTCGATTTCGAAGATCAAGCTGCTCTTATGCCTCCTGGAGATGCCCCCACGCCCAATCCCTGCCTCAGCCCTGCTGTGCATCCCTGAACTGTTTTTGGCTCTTGTTGAGATTCCTTCAGCAGCTGGCTTCAGGCCTCTTGGGGGAACTTCTAGCCCATGGATTGCCACAAAGCTGGACAGTCCCTCTGTTTTTAGCTTTGATGCCCACTGGTCCCTGTTGGGGAGCCATAGTGAATATTTTTCTTGCCTGGTTGGGTTTCCCCATGCAGTAATCTAGTGGGGGCTGGCTCTGTTCCCTATGGCTTTGACAAGACCTTACTGGCTTCAAGCCCCATTTACCAGAGCTTTTCCTGGCTTCTGGATTCAGATTTCCGGGAGCTGCCTGCTTTGAGCTTCCATGGGCATCTGGCCATTTTGTGCATTTCTGGACTGAATGGAGATGCATGCTAGTGTTTCTCCTTCATCTTCTTGGTCATTTCATCTCCTTTAGGACCTTGAATATTGTTATCTTAACCAAGTCTACCTTGGTGTCTGTTTAAACTTTGACAATTCTGGGATTTCAGATATTTAGAATGGAGTTCTGTAATCTGGAATTAAAATTTCAAGGGGTCCATGAACAGAATAAGGTAACAGATCAAATAAACTGTAAGTGAATATTTTATGTGTTTCTTGACTAGTATATATAACTGATACCACAAAAACTATATATGAAGGTCATTGATCCTAAATTCTGTTTCTATCTCTGAATTTCTCTTCCTCTCTTTTATACACACAGACTTTTATGGAGAGCTAGCTGGTACAAAATCATCTTGTAACTCCTTTATTTTCTAGATTAGGAAGCTGAGGTTTAGAGCAATAAAGAGTCTTGCTGAGAATAACATCAATAGGAAGTCACACTGAGCTAGAATTTGAACCCAGCTCCTCAAGCTCCATTACTCAGAAATTATGGGATTGAGTTAATATCTTGTGTTTCTGTTTGAAACCATCTTAAAAATTATTTATGGAGAAAAAATTAAATAATTCTGCTCTCTGGCTACAAACAATTTAATGAGTCTTTAAAATAGGATTTGAAAGTGAGGACATTAATCCCTTACATTGTATAATGGGCTAGATTACTTCAGTCAGATTTGGTGTTTCTGATTTTCACAGATTTTCCTCTAAAGCAGCTGGTCCCAGGAGCAGGTTGGGGGAGCTCTGTGGAGTGTGTGTGTGAACCTGATGTTTTGGAACTGCATTTAGATAATGTAGGGAAGGCACCTAACTGTGAATTTTGATGTTTTCCCACTTTCTTGTCACACTTCAGGGTTATTTTAAATGAGATTTTCCCCTCTTCTTTTGTGAAATTGTCAACAGTTTCACAAAGGGACAAGTCTCAAAGTTTCTTTCTGTCTCTGTCACCCCTTTTTCATTTGTAACTACCTTTTATCTTATAGTACCATTGACTTCTCTGCTTTCTTTGCACAAGACATTCCATTTCCTAACTCTGGGCATTTATTCTCTCCTTCCTCATCTCTGACTTTTGGCTTTCCTGGCTTCCTACAAGTGCTCGCTAAGACACCACCTTCTACAGGAGATCTTTCCTGATTCCCTCAATGCTACTGCCTTCCCTTGGTGGCATTCTCCAGTTTGCAGCTTCTTTGCACATTGTGGTTCTCAGGTTGACTTCCCAATTAAATTGTGAGCTTCATGAGGGCAGGGACTGTTGTTTGGCTTTTTTTTTTTTTTTTTTTTTTTTTTTTTTTTAATATTTGTAGTATTAGCATAGTATCTTTCACATAGGGCTTGATTTGTGGTCAACATACCTATAGAGAAGAGGCACATTTAACCCTTAATTGGAATTACTGAATGGATAGCCAGGTGGTACAGCGATGGGCCTAGAGTCAGGAAGACTCATCTTCCTGAGTTCAAATCCAGCTTAGAGGTTATACTAGCTATATGGACTTAGAGCCACTCACCCCTGTTTGCCTCGATTTCCTCATCTCTAAAATGAGCTGGAGAAGGAAATGACAAATCACTCCAAAATCTTTGCCAAGAAAAGACCAAATGGGGCCATGAAGAGTAGGACATGACTGAAAACCACCAACTTATTATTATTCCATAATAAACTTTACTGAAACTATAGTATACTTTCCAAGTAGAACCATGTGACACTAGTTTGGAAATGGGTGAAGTTATATAGTAAAGAATGGATGCATCTGATGTCTTTGAAAACATGTTGAAAGAGTTCATTTTGAGTCTTTGGTCATGGAATAAAACAATTAGAAGTTATCTTTCATAGATTGTTTATATATTGTTTTGGAGGATCATAAATTTAGATCTGGAAGAGACCTTAGACAACATTTATTCTAACCTCGTCCTGTTGCAGAGGAGGAAACTGGATTCCAGAAGCATTAAGTAACTTACCTGAGATTGCTCAGGTACTACGTGGCATCTAGTATACTGCCAACTCTAGTGTTCTTTCCACCGTTCCATGACTTCAAAGACTGCTCAATTAAGATTTGAATTGAATGAACAGTCCAGTTTTCAACTTTTAGGTAGACAAATGCTCAAACCAACAATTATTTAATGGTACAATTGGAAGCATGTTGTTCTCCCCCACCCTTTCATATTTCTCCCCCTTGTCTACTGATTTTGAGACTGATAGTTGATTGAATTGATTGTAAAATGACTGGAGCGCAGGACATGGATGAGGATTAGGGGATTAAAAGGCAGAAAGGTTCTTAGACAAGAATTCAGCTAGAAATTTCTGAAACCAGAGAAGAGGCATAAAATATGTAGTTAGTGTATGTATGTGGAAAAGACTCTGGGATACTGCAAGATTACTGCTGGGAAGAATGAGTTCTCCTAGAGTATGGTGAGTGGAGTGAAGAGAGGGAGGAGGAAAGGAAATTACTGCTAGGAACTTCTTTTTTCATTAATTATTTTTCTCAACTAGAAATGATTAGGCATTTCTTTGCAAACAAGGAAAATTATAAAACCACGATTAAATACAATAATATATCTTCCAAAGAAAGAAGAAAGAACATAATTTTCATTTTCTTGTTGGAAGAGAGGTGGTAAACAATGAGTATGGAATGCTATATCCCATATTAGATTAAATCTCTGTGTGAACTAGTTTTGCCTAGCAGTTTTTCTTTATTATAGATGATGATTCAATAAGTGGGGATGGTTTACGGAGAAGTGACTGTGGTGTAAAAATACAAAGTGAATCAATGAACAAAATACAAATGTGAAAGATGATTGCTCTTATTTGATGTGTTGTGAGACTAGTGATTTTCAAGAATTTTACTTGTGAGCATTCTGATTTACTTTTATTCATTATATCCCTATAACTAACCCACTATGTGTTATTTGAGTATCCCTGTATTACTTAATCACCGTCTTACTGAGAGTCAATTCCCTAACCTCTACTTCCCATTCTGTCATTCTCATCAATTTGCATTGCACCTCGTTCATATCCTACTTCTCCCACTCTACCCTCTGGAATTCTCTTTCTATAATAAAACAATGTCCATTCATTCTGGATCCCTTCTTCTTATACTCCTTCCATCTTGTTGCATACTCCAAAATCTGGCTTCTCCTAGATGACTCTGTATCCCTGGATAGCTCCTCTATGTCCTCCATCCTACTGGTCCTAGAGTGAGAGTAAGAATCCTTCTTGCTCTCTGGGGTCACTTTCAGACTCTCCATTTCAAGCAAGGATTCAGTGGTCTCTCCTGCTTCCATCTTCTACATGCCTTCATATTAGGTGATTTCAGCATTTGAATTCGATGCTCATTTAATTCTCTAACTTCTCAATTCCTCACTCTACTCATCCCATGTTCTTTTACTGCACCTATACTTCAGGTTTTCTTTTTTAAAAAAGCCAACTTTTACTATGTTCTATCAACTTCTATAGCTGTCATCTTATCTCTCCTCTTTTTTTCAGCCAAACTTTTAGGAGGAAACTATCAACACATAGCTATCAACAGTTGTGGCTTCCATTTTCCTTTCCATTTCCCTTTGCAATCAGTTTTCACCCTCATCTCTATAAACTAAAATGCCTTCACTTAACTCATCAGCCACCTCTTAATTGCACATCCAATTGTCTTTTTTCAATTCTAATTCTTCTGAATCTTTCTGCTTTATTTTATACTGTTGATCACCTGCTTTTCTTACAGAGTTTTTTCCCTATGAGTTTTCATAATAGTCATATATTGTGGTTCTCTTGCAATCTGTCTGCCAATCCTCTTTAGTCATCTTTGCTGTTTTCTCATACATATGTTATTATCCAAGTAGGTGTTTTTATTTTATTTTTTATAAAATTAGTTTCAAAACACATGCATATAATTTTCAACATTCACTCTTGCAAAATCTTGTTTCAAATTTTTTTTGTCCCTCACTTTCCCTTACCCCCTCGTCTACATGACAGGTAATCAAATATATATTAAACATGTGTAATTCTTCTTATATACATTTTCACAGTTAACATGCTGCACAAGAAAAATCAGATCAAAAAGAAAATAAGAAAGAAAACAAAATGCAAGCCAACAACAACAAAAAAGGTGAAAATTCTATGTTGTGATCCACACTCAGTCCCCGCAGTTCTCTCTTTGGGTGCAGATGGCTGTTTCTATCACAAAACCATTGGAACTGGTCTGAATCACTTCGTTGATTGTGTCCATCAGAGTTGATCATCGTACAATCTTCTTGTTGCCATGTACAGTGATCTCCTGGTTCTGCTCATTTCACTCAGTATCAGTTCATGTAAGTCTCTCCAGGCCTCTCTGAAATCATCCTGCTAGTTGTTTCTTACAGAACAATAACATTCTATAGTATTCATATACCATAACTTATTCAGCCATTTTCCAACTGATGGACATTCACTCAGTTTCTTATCTAACTGGGGGTTCCTCAAAGTTATGTCCTGGGACTTTTTCCTCCTCTTTTTTTGCTCTTAAACACTTGGTGACTTCCATAAATTTAAAGTAGAAAAAGAAAGACTTTAAATGGTATGTGGCAAGCCTCTAAGCATGAACACTCATGGAGCCAAACTCAAACTCTTCCTCCTCACCCCTCCCCACCCTGCGGCAATTGGGGTTAAGTGACTTGCCTAGGATCACACAGTCAGATTGTGTTAAGTGGTCTGAGGCCAGATTTGAACTAAGGTCATCCTGACTTCAGGGCTGGTGTTCTATCCACTATACCAACTAGCTGCCCCCAAACTCAAAACTTTTTTAAAATTTAAATTTTGTTAAATTTTTAAATCAATAAGAATGTATTTTTCCCCTTTTTCCTTATCTTCCCATTGGAGAAGAAAAGAAAACCAAAAATTTTAATATACATATACATACACACTCACATATACACACATCATTATCATTATCATCATCATCATCAAGCAAAACTAATTTTACCATCCCTTAGTTGAGAGATGGGTAGTATGCATCATTATTGTACTGGAATCATGGCTACCCACTGTATTAATTAGAGTTCTTAAGGCTTTAATTTTTTTTTTTTCTTTACAATGTTGTTGTTATTGTATAACTTGTTCTGACTTCATTCACTTTACTCATGAGTCTTCCCGGATTTCTTCAAAACTTTTTCTTTTATAACTTCTTAATTATGTTCACATTCAGTACATTGTTCAGACCTTCCCCACTTGATGGGTACTTCATTAGTTTGCAGTTCTTTGCTACTACAAAAAGAGCTGCTTTAAACAGTTTTATACATATGGAATTTTTCCCTCAAATAATAACTTCAATTCCCTGAATTCTGATATCTTTGCTAACAAAAGACTTTAAAATGAACAGTGTGACTAGCTGAAAATAAAGTATATTCCCTTCTTCTAGAGAATTTAATTTTAAGGAAATAGATTATTACAGTAAGACAAGTAGCTAAGGTGGTTGGGGTAGGAAATAGTCTATATTTGGGAAGGGTACCTTCCTAGGACTTCTTCAGTACTTCCTCTTCCTTTGGTAAGGTTAACCTAATCTGTCCTGTTTGGTGATTTTTAGAAGAATGTTGGTCTTAGATAAAAAAGCTAAAGCTAGCCCCTGCTTAATCTTCTCCTCAACTCTCTTTCTCTGTAATGCCAGTGGAGAGAGTAACCAGATTAGACAGTCAGAGAAGGGTCCTGCCTTTGCCACTGGTTTTATCTATGACTTTGAGCAAGTGCTTTTCTTGCTCTGGGTCCCAGTTTCCTTCTCTTGTAAAACAAGGGAATTAGCCTTAAAGGATCTCTAAAGTTCATTCAGAGTCTCTGTGATTCTTATTTCCTGGAGAGTAAACCAGGGTGAGTTGGAAGATGGCAGAGCTGGTAGGGCACAGCCAGTCTGGCAGGGGAAGGGCACACAAATATAAGCTTCCCAGATCAGGTGATAGTGGTTAGGCTCTGGAAGCTTTCATCATCTCATACTATTGATATGTCTTCTCAATGGCTATCAGTCATGGCCATTTCAGGAACTTTGGCCCTTTGTGTTATCATGGAGTGTAAAGGTAAGCATTCAGCTGGCTTTATCAGGGCTCAAGGGGCCAAAAAACTGACAAGTTTTTCATTTATCATGTTATTTGAGGATTGAAGAGTTAATTCTTAGTGGTTTCCTCTGCCACTGAGAAATAAAAGTTGCTGACAAGGCCAATATTGACATGCTTTGTTATAGTGGGAATTGGAATAGGAATCAAAAAGCCCTATATTGGAATTCTGCCTGGCACTTAAAGCTGTATGATGTTGGCTAAGTCACTAGCCTTAGTTTTCTCATATGTAGAATGTTCTTCTTCACCAAGTTGCTATGAGGATTAAACCTTAGGGGATGTGTTTATCTAAGCTTTTATTATAAAGGGCCTTAAAATTTTCTAAAGCATTTTATACATTGATGTAAAATTTACATTTGATTCTCAGAATAATGATGTGTGGTAGTTATTACAAGCATTATCATTCTCATTTTGCAGATTATAGATCAAGAACTAGAAAAGGCCGCCGAGACCCTCTAGTCTGGCTCCTCCATTTTATTTTATTGTAACTCTTGGCTCAGAACTCAATTTCCTAAGACTCTTCTTATTGATGGAGAATAATTACTCAGTCCTCCATATCTGTGTGAGGAACTGTATGGTAGAGAGCTTGAGAAAAGAAAAAGCTTGATCTTCTGCCTTCCAGCTTTGAGAGAGAAGGCACATGTTCTGACTTCTCTTTGACAAAGTCTCTAAAGGGAGAAACTCAGGAAAGAAGCCAACATGTAGAAGACTTGATCATGTCTGTGTTTCTAGACTAGAGGTTTTGGGACTTTCCCTTTAAGGTGAGATCTTGGATACTTTTGGTTACTTGCAGTAAGAGAATTCATTCACTCCATGTATTTTCTGGTATATTCTCCTTTGTTCATCTTTTCTGATTTTGTTTGCTGTAACATGAATTTAGTCTGAACCTAAAAATTATTTCTTCTAGCATAACAATATTTAGGGATCAGATATAATTCTAGCCAGGTACTCCACCTCTCTTGAGGAGAGAAGAGTGAGTGATCAGCTTCTGATCCCAATTTCCTTCTTCCTTTCCATCCTGGCAAGAGTCAGTCTCCCTTGAGAAAGACTCTTATCTATTCTATGGGTATGTAAGATTGTCTATTTACTCCTCCCTGTGAGCCACATCTAGACATAACTCATGTGGACACATGTAACCATAGGAGCTACAAAACACACACACATATATACCCTCTCCCAATATACATCTACTTTCTATCCTTTTATTTAAAAAATGTTCTGAACTTAATGAATATCAAATAAAATGAGCATTTCCATTTACAAAATAGAGAAGAAAGGGAAGATTATAGAAACTGCAAAGTATGTCAGAAGGTGGGTACTGTCATTGATTCTCTGGAGTCATTGTTGGTCACTGCTCTGATCAAAATTTTTAAGTTTTTCAAAGTTATTTTTCTTCACAGTCTAAATTGTTAATTGTGTGACTTATTCTCTTTCTACTTACTTCACTCTATATAAATTCACTGAAGTCTGCATGGTTTCCCCTGCAAACCATTTCTTTGATTATTTCTTATGGCAGAGCAATATTTCATAATATTCATATATCTTGATTCAGTCATTTCTCAATTGATGAATACCTCCTTTGCTTCCAGTTCTTTATCACCGCAAAAAGAGCTGTTTTAAATATTTTTATACCTACCAGTTTTTTTCATCTTTCTTTGATTGCCTTGGGACATAGGCCTAGTAGTGATATCATTGGGTCTAAGATATACACAGTTTAGTAATTTTGGAGACAAAATCTAAAATTGCTTTCTAGAATGGGTATGCCAATTTACAACTCTACCATTTATGTAATTTTCTATTGGAAGCCCTTCAAGAACTGTTATTTTTCTTTTTTGTTGATCTGATGGGTGTGAAGTATGACTTCAGAGTTGGTTTGATTTGTTTCATTATTTTTTTGGATCATTTTTTCCTTTGACTGCTGATTGTTTGGATTTCATCTTTTGAGAACCATTTGTTCATATTCTTTGACCATTTATAAATGAAGGAATAGCTCTTGTTATTTGAATTCATATAGATCTTGGACATGAAAATTTTGACTAAAAAACTTTTTATAAAAATATTTTTCCAATTTTCTGGTTTCCCAAGTATTTTGTATATTCTTTAATTATTTTAAATATTTAAATGGGGTAGCCAGATGGCAAAGTAGGAGAAACTGAATTTAGTAGGACCTGACTTCATAGCTAGCCTCAGACACTTTAAACTTCTAGCTGCGTGACCCTGGGTACATCATTTAACCTCCGATTGCTTCAAAAGAAAACAAAAAATTTTAAAAAATTATTTTAGATAGTTTCTCTGTCTCTCTTCTGGCTGGATTTTGTTAGTGACAGTCTAATGAGTTATGTGAATTTATTTCAAATCCTGTGACTTTGCTGGTTATAAGTGATTTCATTTTTTTAGTGGGCACTTTAAGATAATACTAACAGGTTAGATGGGAAAGATAATCTTTAATATTATTAAATAACATAGGCCTGAAATCAAGAGCTTATTTGTAGGGGAGAAAGGCTGAACCTCATATTAAGGAAATGCACAGTTATTCCTATGTATTTAAATTTTTTTGATTCAATTACTTTTACTTCTGAATTATTTACTTCTACCACTTCACCCATCTACTGAGAATGCAAGAAAAACAAAACTAATTACAAATATGTATAGTCATGCAGAATAAATTTCCATATTAACTATATCCAAAAAAGAAAAAAAGTAACACTTTGTTGAATCCATCAGTTGTCTATCTAGAGGAAGATGCTATATTTCTTTTTTTTAAAATTATTTTAATAGTATATTACTTTTCAGTTACATGTAAAGATGGTTTCCAACTTTCATTTTTATAAGATTTTGAGTTCTGACTTTTTTTCTCCCTCTCTTTCTTACCTCTACTTTCCCCCACACTAACAAGCAATCTGATATAGGTTATATGTCTACATTCACTTTTAAACATTTTCATATGAATCATATTGGGAAAGAAAAATCAGAATAAAAGGAAAAAAACATGAGAGAAAAAAACAAAACAAAACAAATAGTTTCTATGGTATATTTCATCCAAAGTTTATTGAAATTACCTTGGATCACTGAATTGCTGAGAAAGCCTAAGTTCAGTAGATGATATCATTTTATCACTCATTCTTTAGAATTGTGGTTGGTCATTGTCAATCAGAATTACTAAGTCTTTCAAAGTTTATTATCTTTACAATATTGATATTGGATAAGTTATTCTCTGGGTTCTGTTCAATTCAATTTGTTTCAGTTCATATAAGTCTCCCTAGGTTTCTAAACTATCCCCTTTACCCTTTCTTATAGCATAATAGTATCCATTACATTCATATTCCATAATTTGTTTAAACATTTCTCAATTGATGAACATCTCTTTAATTTCTAATTTTTGTTTGCTACAAACAGAGCTGTTATAAATATTTTTGTATATATAAATCCCTCTTTTCTTTATTTTATCTTTTTAGGGTATAGACCTAGTAGCAGTATTGCTGATTCAAAGGATTTGAATCCCTTTTTAGTGTAGTTCCAAATTTCTTTTCAAAATGGTTGGATTAGTTCAGTTCCCTCAACAGTATGTTAGTATAGCTGTTTTCCCTTAACAATACCAGTATTTATTCTTTTCCTTATGTTAATGAATCTGATGGGTATAGGGTAGTAGCTCAGAGTTGTTTTAAGTTTTATTTCTCTCTTTTTAATTGAAGTTTTTTATTTTCAAAACATATGCAAAGATAATTTTTTAACATTGACCCTTGAAAAAACTTTGTGTTCCCATTTACCCTCACTTCCTCCCACCCCCTCCCCTAAATGGAATATATAAATATCCAGTTATTTTTCTGGACAAGAAAATTCAGATCAAAAAGTAAAATAATGAGAAAGAAAATAAAATCCAAGCAAACCATAACAAAAAGAAAATGTTATTATTGTGTTCTACCCTCATTTTCCATAATCCTCTCTCTGTGTACAGATGGCTCTCTCCATCACAGGTCTGTTGGAATTATCCTGAATCATCTCATTGTTGAAAAGAGCCACATCTATTAGAATTGATCATTGTATAATCTTGTTGTTGCTGTGTACAATGATCTCCTGGTCCTGCTCATTTCACTTAACTTCAGTTCATGTAGGTCTCTCCAGGCCTCTTTAAAATGATTCTGCTAATCATTTCTTATAAAACAATAATAATCCATAACATTCATATAATATAACTTATTCAGCTTTCTCCATACAATCATACATTGGGCATACAATCAGTTTCCAGTTTCTTGCCATTACAAAGAGGCTGCTACAAACATTTTTGCTCATGTGGGTCCCTTTCCCTCCTTTAAAATCTCTTTGGATATAAGCCAGTAGTAATACTGCTGGATCAAAGGATATGCACAGTTTGATAACTTTTTGAGTATAGTTCCAATTGCTCTCGAGAATGGTTGGATGTGTTCACAACTCTACCAACAATGTATCAGTGTTCCAGTTTTCCCACATCCCCTCCAACATTCGTCATTATCTTTTCCTGTCATCTTAGCCAATCTGACAGGTGTGTAGTGGTATCTCAGAGCTGTCTTAATTTGCATTTTTTCTGATCAGTAGTGATTTGGAACACTCTTTCATATGACTAGAAATATTTTCAGTTTCTTCATCAGAAAATTGTTCATATCCTTTGACCACTTATCAACTGGAGAATGGCTTGAATTCTTATAAATTTGAATCAATTCTCTATATATTTTAGAAATGAGGCCTTTATGAGTACCCTTGAATCTAAAAATATTTTCCCAGTTTATTATTTCCTTTCTAATCTTGTCTGCATTGGTTTTGTTTGTATAAAAACTTTTTAACTTAATATAATCAAAATTATCTACTTTGTGTTCAATAATGAGCTCCAATTCTTTGGTCACAAATTCCTTCCTCCTCCAAAGGTCTGAGAGGTACATTATCCTATGTTCTTCTAATTTGCTTATAATATCACTCTTTATGTCTAAATCATGAACCCATTTCGACCTGATCTTGGTATATGGTGTTAGGTGTGGGTCAATGCCTAGTTTCTGCCATAATAGTTTTCAATTTTCCCAGTAGTTTTTGTCAAACAGTGAGTTCTTATCCCAACAGCTGGGGTCTTTGGGTTTGTCAAACACTAGATTGCTGTAGTCATTGACTATTTTGTCCTGTGAACCTAACCCATTCCGCTCATTGACTACTCTATTTCTTTGCCAATATCAAATGGTTTTGGTGACCTTTGCTTTATAATACAGTTTTAGGTCTGGTACAGCTAGGCCACCTTCATTTGCATTTTTTTCATTAATTCCCTTGAAATTCTTGAACTTTTGTTCTTCCAGATGAACTTTGTTATTTTTTCTAGATCAGTAAAATAATTTCTTGGGAGTTTGATTGGTGTGGCACTAAATAAATAGATTAATTTAGATACTTTATCATTTTTATTATATTCACTCTGGCTACCCATAAACACTTGATACTTTTCCAATTGATTAGATCTGACTTTATTTGTGTGGAAAGGGTTTTATAGTTGTGTTCATATAGTCCCTGACTGCCTTGGCAGATAGAGTCCTAAATATTTTGTTATTGACAGTTATTTTAAATGAACTTGCTCTTAGTATCTCTTGATCTGGATTTTATTGGTAATATATAAAAATGCTGATAATTGATGTGAATTCATTTTGTAAACTGCAACTTTGCTAAAGTTGTGGATTGTTTCTAGTTTTTTAGTTGATTTGTTAGGGTTCTCTAAGCATTTCTCTAATTATTAATGGTTGAGAGAATGTTTTCATATGACTCTTGGAAGCTTGGATTTCTTCCTCTGAATGCTGTTTATTGATTGGTTGGGAAATACTTTATATTCTTGTAAACTTGACTCAGATTCTAATGTATTTTAGGAATGAGATTTTGATCAGAAAAACCTACTTTAAAAATTCCTCCTTTCCAGTTTCTTGCTTTTCTTCTAATTTTAGCTTCATTGAATTTTGTTTCCACAAAACAATTTTAAATTATGCAATTCAAATCTATATTACGTCCTGTGAATATATCTCTTGTTTGATCATGAACTTTCCCCCTATCCATTTTCTAACACCTGATTTCTCCTGTGTTCCATTAATCGGCTTCTGATATCATCCTTTATGTCAAAATCATGACCCATTTTGAGTTTATCTTGGTAACAGTGTGAGATGTTGGTCTGTATTTAGTTTCTGTCAGACTATTTTCTGGTTTTCCCAAAAGTTTGGTTAAATAATAATTTATCTTCCTTAGATATAGCATCTTTGGGTTTATCAAACACTAGGTTACTGTGATTACCTGGTTTGCTGATATTCTTGACTTTTTTGTTTCTTTTAATGAATTTTGTTATTTTTTTTTTTTTTTTTGCAGTTCTTTTAAAATAATTCTTTGGTGGTTTAATATGTCACTGAATAAGTACATTAAGTTAGGTAGTATTATCATTTTTATTATATTGGTTCAGCCTTCCCATGAACAATTCATATTTCTCTAATTATTTAGAGAATAATCTTTCTGTATTTGTGTAAAGTGTGTTTCTTATGTGTATTTTGGCAGGTGGTCTTCAAAGTATTTTATGTTGTCTGCAGTTATTTTCTTTTTTTCCCCCAATTTTCAACTACATGTAAATGTGGTTTTCAACATTTACTTTTATAAGATTTTGATTTCCATTTTTTTCTTTCTCCCTCCCTCCTTCTCTTGCCTCCCCAAGATGGGAAGCAATCTGATCTAGATTATACATGTAACATATTACCATATTAGCCATGTTGTGAAAAAATAATTTGAACAAAAGGGGAATACCACAAGAAAGAAAAAACAATAAAAGTTAATAGTATGAATCTATCTGTTACACTCTATAATTCTTTTTCTGGATGTGGATAATATGTTC
Source organism: Antechinus flavipes (assembly GCF_016432865.1). NCBI lineage: Eukaryota > Metazoa > Chordata > Mammalia > Dasyuromorphia > Dasyuridae > Antechinus > Antechinus flavipes. The sequence goes on along the minus strand of NC_067403.1, from coordinate 171,290,235 downwards.
CATCACGAGGCTTTTGGAATTGTCTTTGATAATTGTATTGCTGAAAAGAGCAAAGTCTATCAAAGTTGATCATCAAACAATGTTGCTGTTACTGTAAACAATGTTTTCTCCACTTTGCTCGGAATCAGTTCATTTTTAAGTCCAAGTTTTTCTGAAATCTGCCCTGCAGTTATTTTAAATGAAATTTCTTTTTATATCTCTTTCTGCTGGGTTTTGTTGGCAAGATACAAAATTGTTGATGATTTTTGTGAGTTTATTTTCATATCCCAAGACTTTGTTGAAATTAATAATTATTTTGATTAAATTTTTAGTTGACTCTCTAAGGTTCTCTAAGGAAATTAGCATACCATTTGAAAAAAAAATTGTTTTGTTTCTTCTTTGCCTATGATTATTCTTTCAACTTATTTGTAAACATCTTATTGCTATTGTAGGCATTTTTAGTAATATTGGTGGCATTAATGGACATTCTTGCTTCACCCATGATCTTACTGGAAAAGCTTCTAGGTTTCCTATTAAAGATATAAAAACAGTAGTCAGGAGAAGCATAAAAACGAAAACAAGTGTTAGAAATCATAAGGGGCTAAATAGGGTTAATTAACTGGAAACTAAGTAACAGTCTGAAAGAATGTAAGAATCAAAGTACAAGTTATAGACACAGTCAATAATTTCATTAAAGATAATGACAGTAAGACAGCATACCAAATATTTGTGGGATCTAGTCAACATAGTACTTAAAAGACAATGTTTGCCTCTATAAAGTTTTTCAACAGTATGTGGGCATGCAATTAAAATAAACAATTAAATACCAAAATAGAAATCTTGAAAATCAAAGGAGAAATTGACAAAATCAAAAGTGAAAAAAAATATTGAATCAATAAATAAAACTAGGAGTTGTTTTTTTTAAAAATCAATAAAATAGATAAGCCATTAGCTAATCTGATTAAGAAAAAAGAGAAAACTAATTACTAGTATAAAAATTGAATAGAGTGAATGTACAACCAAATGAAGATGAGATTAAAGCTTTTTTTTTTTTTTTTTTTTTTTTTTTTGCTGAGGCAGTTGGGGTTAAGTGACTTGTCCAGGATCACAAAACTAGGAAGTATTACGTGTCTGAGATCAGATTTGAACTCAGGTCCTCCTGACTTCAGGGCTGGTGCTCTATCCACTGCACCACCTAGCTACCCCATTAAAGCAGTTACTAAGAGCATTTTCACACAACTATATGCATTGGCATATAAAACTGTCTATCTAAATGAAATGGATGAATATTTACAAAAATACACATTGTTGCATTTGACAGAACAGGAAAAATTGTTTTTTTCCATGGAACCTAGTTTTTAGTTGACCTATCTTAATTTTCAGTTCAATTCTTGGGTCAGGTTTACCACTTTTCTTTTCTGAGATATGTTCTCTTTTCCATTTTGTTTGCTGTGTTTCATTTCACCTCACGCTTCATAGTCTTATAGCCTTTTACTTAGATCATTTTTCCTCTTGAGTCTCTACTTGGACTTGCTGTGAAATTACTCTTCTGGGTTTAATTTTTTTACTTTTATAGTATTTTATAATATAGTATTATATATATAGTATTTTTAAAATCATGTTCAGTGTTTTCATCTGTTTATTCACATTTTCATCCTCATTTTCTAGATTGAAGCTTTGTGCGTGGATCATACTCTGATTTCTCCTATAATCTTGGATATTGTTGGCAGATCTGACTTGCTCTTGATTGCAGTGATTAAGATAGGATTACCTACAGAAATTCTTGGGTTTTGGCTCAGTTTTGATGGTTCAACTTGGGTTTTAAACCTTGGCTCTTTCTGGTACAATTCTGAACCTAGAAATGGCTGTTTCTTGCTGTGACCAGGACACACTCCAGCCAGATACTATTGATTACATTGATATCAGGTCCTTTGTTTCCCATGTGCTGCCTTTACCCTTTCTCCTATTATTCACCTTCATATCCTATTTATGTGTCTTTGCACTGGCTGTCTTCCATGTTTGGAATGTACCGTTCCCTTATTTCTGCCTTCTAGAGTCCCTTATTTCATTCAAGATGCAGCCCAAGGGACATGTTTGGCATGAGGCCTTTCCCAATCCTTCAGCTACTTGCATTTCCTCCTCCTAAATGCCTTGTAATATAATTTATATATACTGCATGTCTATGGGCTAGTTATTATTAGCCTTTAATATCATTATTAATTATAAATAAACTATTTCTTTTTGTAATTTAAGCTACACAAGGACAAGTATGGTTTTGTCTTTGTATCTCCTGTGTTTTGTACAATCTTTAGAACTAGCTGGTACACTATAAATTCTGGCTGATTGTTTAGTTTATCTATAAAATTAAAAACCATGTCTTTGAAAACAGTCCTGAAAAAATGCAGCTCACCTGCAACTGGCTGACTTGATCTTTCAGTTCCAGGTAACTAAGTCTTAGACTTTGATAGTGGTTGACCTAGTTTCAAGAAAGATAAATCAAAAGCTTGCCTATTAAAGCCTAGTATTCAAAGGCAGAATATGCATTCTGATGGGAGAGGAATGAGAAAAGTGGCCCAAGTACAGGCTTCACGGTTGGGATATGGCCAAGAAGAGGCCATGTCGTGGCTATATTTTTCTAGTCAAAAATCATTCTCCTTGCCAGCATCCCCTTTCCCCAATAAATCAAACTACCCAGCAATAACTAAAGCAAAGGACAAGACAAAGAACAGTTTTGTCTTCTTTTTGCCATCTACAATCTTTGTCCCATTCACCTTGAGCACTACAAGGAATGTATGGAAATTACAGAGAAATATATTTAGGCTAGAGATCTGGAGATGCATCACTGGAAAAGGAAGTGAGTTAATCAAAAACAGAGATTGAATGATAACCCTAGAAACAGTCTGAGTGATGTCATGATATCCTTGTAATGTTTTGGGTGCTTTTTATAAAGCTTTTTAAAAGATCTTTTATTTAATTTTTAAAAGTCCATATTATATATTTATATTTATATATATATATATATTTAACATATATAAATATATATATATTTAAAAGTTCATATTATATATGAAATCATACAAAATATACTTCTGCATTAGTCATGTTACACATTCACATACACACACCCCTGAAGAAAAAGAAAAAGAAAAAATAAAATATGCTTCAATCTGCAGTCTGAGTCTATTAACGCTCTATCTGAAAGTGGACAGCATTTTTCATCATGAGTTGTTTGGAACTGTAGTGGATCATTGTTTTGATCAGAATTACTCAGTCTTTTCCAGTTGATAATCTTTTTTTTTTTTTTTTTTTTTTTTAAAGAAACCAGCCCTAACCTATAGGCCCAGAATTCCTTGTTTATTCTTCACTTACCAAAAAAATGAAGTCATTTTAAACAAATAATACAAAATGATGTGTCATAAAACAATGGACAAGAAGTTGTCTCATATGTATTTTATATAGTAATATTGTAGTGAACTGGTTATGAAGTATTCAGAAACATACTTACCTTTCCAGTTGTCACCCTTCCCCAAAATGTAATCCATTATTTTTATTCCCTACTAAATTTTCATACTTGAATTAGGAAATAAGGGACTGTACCTGACACCAATACTTCCACAATGGAAAAAAGAAAGGAGGAGACAGTACAGGTTGGACATCTCAACCTGATGTACAGTCCTTTTCAGTTGCTGTAGTCTTAATAGTTTGCAACTTGTTTGAATAAGGAGTCTTTTCCATTCTAAACAACACAGCAAACAAAATAGTTTTAATCGGGTAGTCACATACAGTATACAGACTTTTCTGTCTAAAGAGAAAGCATATACTTTTATATAAGAATAGATGGAGATATCCAGTAAACATGTAATTCATTCTCCCAGAGAAGATTAAATTTTGCTTTTATAAGTCTGACTTGAGTTGATACAGTAAAAAGTAGAAAGTTTCCTTAATAGTTTATGATTAAACTTGCCTAATAAAGTGCATCTTCTGGGTGATTCATAACAGCATCATTCTGTGAAACAATAGGTAAATTGAGAATGAGACTTAAAAGGGAGAAGTTTTGGCCAATCCTTTCAGCCAAGATCTTCACAGATAAACTTAATACCATACTACCTCTAAAACTTTCTCAAAGTATGAAAACAGAAGAGTTGTTTTCATATTTATTTTTATTTTTATTTTAAAAATAATAAGACCATGTAGTGATCTTAGCTTCAGGGGAAGCTAAGGATGATATCACCCAATTGATTATCTTTACATTTTTGCTGTTAGTATGTAAAATGTTTTCCTGGTTCTGCTTACTTCACTTTGCATTAGTTCATAAATATATCTGTAAAAGACCTAGAGTTGGGCCTTTGGGAAAGCAGCCTTGGTTTTAGGAGCAGATGTGACAGGACAGAAGGATTAGAGAGGCTTGTTTCATAGTGCTGGTAAGGAAAAAACCAGTGCTCAGGGCTAGGATTCAAGGTGTTAGACAAACCTGTTAAGTCTAGACTGTCCATGGTTAAATTATCAAATGACTGGCTCACTGGAATTGACCCAGTGATTCTAATATTTAGAGATTATAAAAAAGTTTCCAGTGCCTAAAGTAATTTTTCCTGTGACTTGAGAGCTCCTTGGGGATAGGACCTATCTCTTCCCTCTTTTTGTATACTTTGTGCTTAGCAGGCAGTAAATGCTTGATGAATTATTGACTAATTAACTGTTGGGAGATGCTATTGCAATACTGTTGTTTCCTAGTGGCAACTGGCAGCCAGTTTACCTCTCCTAGGTCTTTGGATGTCTCTGGTCACAACCAGATGCAATTCCTAACAGAGCACCTGGACCACCTTGTTAGTTAATAGAAGTTTATTGTCTGGATTACATCTTGCCTCTCTCCCCAGTTCTCTTGTGCTAATATATATTAGGGCAAATGTTAATTAGCCCCTAGCAACAAGCACTAACCAATCCTAAGGGGAGAGGTATCTGTTGAGATGCGTGCTCAGTACAAGCTTCCTTATCTCTAGGAACTTTGTGTCTGAAAAGGAGCTGCAGAACTCACAATGGGACACCTCTCTAGGGCGTGGGCCCTAGTTAACCTGTCTTAGTTTAGTGTTCCTTGCCTGGGCTCCAACAACTCCGTTTTCTTGTTTAGCGGGAACTGCTTACAGATCTTTGGTTGGGTGAGTCAGTAACAGCAAGCTGAATAATTTTTCAATGAACTTCAATAAGCAAAGAAGACACATAAGAAAGAGGAGAAAGAGAGCAAGAAGGGTCAATATGTGAACCAACCAAGCTGGCAAAGAAAGAGGGAGTGTGAGGAGATCCAATCAATCAGAGAATCAGCGCTATTCTTTGGCAAGTGAAATTATCAGCTAAATTCTGTATACCCTAAACCAGATGTTGTAATTCCTCAATTTGGCTAGATCTATTGCCCACTAATAGGGCTCCTCTCAGGTGTTCTTTAACTACTTCCCAAGAGGAATTGCAGGAATTGTGGTCAAGGGGTAAGGGTATTACATATGCAGGTTTATAATCATAATGACAGAGTATCCATGACATGGCCTTATGGAGAGCCAATTCATCTCCTGCTATTATCAGAGCTTCATCCCATGCTTCAATTTCCAATTGAAGAGCCTCATCAATATGAGCTTGTTTTACCCAAGCAGCAGTATTTGCTTGTATAAATGCTTTCAATTGAGAAGCTAGATACCCTACCTATTCTTGCAATTGTTTAATTTGAAATTCTTCCCAAAGTGAAATAGCCAGATTCACAATATTGAATATTATACCCACCACTTCCCTGGATTTTCTACATAAGTATGAATCTACCTTTTACCAGAGGAAGGTAGAAGGTGAATCTGTCCAAGGAATAGCTGATTTTACAGATAACAAGAGATAGGCAGGTTGTATGACCAAAAAGATGACTCATTCCTTATATTCGATATGAAGGACATTTGTAAGGGTGCAGTTATATGTGTAGATCATCCAAGAGAGCAAAGAGCTGCAGGCTGGCCTTGGCTTGATATGGATTTGAGTTGTCCCACATACCAGAAAAGCTTATCTATGAAGAATATATATATATATGCTTGAAAGGAGTATTAATAATAGGAACAGTTGTTTTCATTATGCATCATACAATTGAGTTCGTGGCCATCTCCAAATAACTGTAACCAAGTTTGGTAAGTATAGTTATGACAAAACAAATCTGAGCAAGCACAGGATTTAATGGTAATACTGGTGTGGTCGAGTGCCAGCCCTAAGTGCCATAAATGAAGGTATATGATGCCTGAAGGTTCCACAATTGGAGCAGGGGCAGGGGCCCAAAGAAAGGAGGCGTTAGGAAGTTGTCTGTCCCAAAAGTTAAGGCGCAGACCCCACGGGACAATATATCCCTCTGGAAGTCCAGTAGAACAGGGTCTAATAGGAGCCCACATTCTCAGCAACCTGAACGGGCAAAGCACAGGCTGATGTGTGTGGTTAAAAGCCTTACTGATATCAGATATCTTCGCATAGCAGGAAGATCCATTACATGAGTGTAGTTCCTGTTGTAAAAGAGCATAACTGTGAGGGATGGCTAACATACTTAAATTTTGGTCAGTGAGGTGTCTTCCAAGAAGAAGATCATATATCCCAGACATGGTCAGTCTGGGAGTTAATGGAATACAATAAGACACATTTCGAAGGGCGGTCAAACAAATAGAGTAAGAGTAAAGTGACAAATGTCATGTTAGCCAAGTCAATCTTTTTATTGTCCAAGCTTCCCCCACTAACTTAGTTACATTTCCTGAAGCAGGAAACTGTGGGGTAGCCTCTTCCCATCCCACCATATGTATGGTGGGTAGACATGTCACTCTTGCCCAAGTCCAAGGATAAACAAGTCCTTGTTTATCCATCTCTTCTTGGTGACTGTTGACCAGTGGTTTCCATGCTACAGCATGTGGCAAGGGATAAAGTTGCTAAGGTCTCCCGTAATAAGTGTATAGATTTATTTAGTTGGATGGTTCGTCTCTTGCAGCAGGTCCTCTGTCTCCTCCTCTTCCTTTTCTTCTTTGAGGATGCAAATATATCGGCCAGGAACCCAACATTCTTGTTCAACTTTCCCTGGCCTTCCACCCTTGGCATCTGGAATGACAAAAGCACATCCTGGTCCCCATCTGTCCACCCTTCCCGATACCTCCCACTTTTTTATCGGACCAGGAATCTGCCACATGACATCATAATCTGGTTTCATATCGCCAAACAACCAAGGGGCATTTTTTGGGATGGTATTGGGAAGTGGAATAATTATGTCAGAATCTCATAACTAGTGTGAGATCTGTATGAGGGGAAAATTGTAAAAAATTATAAGTGTATAAAGCTGCATCTACCATGGCCTGTGTAAGCTTCCATAAGATAACACCCATCACTCCCTTTTCTTGTTTTGCTAAAATTGATTTGAGTGTGTGGTTGGCACATTCCACAATAGCCTGACCAGTAGGGTTGTGGGGTATTCCTGTAATATGAGTAAGACCAAATTCTGTTAGAAATTCACCGAGGGCCGTGGAGCTATATGCAGGGCCATTATCTGCTTCTCCAGTGATAGATGCAGTGATAGATGGGCTATAACATGCTTAGCAGTTTCACCGGGACACAGGGAAGCAAAAATAAACCCAGAGTGAGTGTCTATTGTGATGTGGAGACGTTGCTGTCGAACACGAGTCACATCCATTTGCCATATATCATTAGGCCTGTCACCCACCAGATTGTGAAACAGCCACTTAGGAGGTGGGGGACAGAAAGGGACACGGAGCACACATCGTTTAACGATGTCAGCAGCTTGGGCTTTAGAAATTCCATATGTAAGGAGCATGCTGATAAATGCAAATAGGAGTGTGCTTTAGTTGCCAGTGTATGTGGAGCTAAGAAAGGCATAGGACATAGCAATGCATCAGCGATGTGATAGTCCTCAAATATAGGGCCGGTATCATTTGTATGGGACCGTATAGATATAATATATATAGGATGCTCACACTTGAAGAGCGTTTTCTGGGTCAGGGCTAATAAATCAGCAGTGGTAGAATGATGATCATCAAAAAAGACATGAGGAAGCTGTTGGAGGGCTAACTGAACATATTGACTATCTGTTATCAAATTAAAGGGCTCCTTAATGTACTCAAGAGATTGTAAAACTGCATAAAGCTCATTCTTCTGGGTAGAATCATAAGGGGTTTTTAAAAGCCATGTTTAGTTGGTGTCCTGTCTGAAAATAGAAGCCCGATACGCTTTTGTACCATCTGTAAAAATATTAGGACCTTGAACTGGCTGAGGAGCTATAGGACATGGTGCCGATACAACAGGAATTTGAGAAAAAAGTGTCATCATAGGGAAAGGAGAGACACATGTCAGAGGGCACTGCCACAAAATATGTGCAAAAGATGCTGCACTAGTAAGGTGACCTCATGTGTTGTTGAAAGAGGGGGGAAGAGTCCCTGATATAAGTACAACTCTTTGTGAGCATTGGAGAATAAAAGCAATGGAATGAATTTTATAACTTAGGATTCTAGATGGCCTAGTAGAATATAGCCATTCTATAGGATACGAGCCTTAATGAAGGACCACAAACATCGGTTTGTCTCTTAACACCGAAAGTAAGAGAGGCTTTTCAGGATCAATGTGTATAGCAGGTTGTAGGGCAGCTTTCCAAATAGTTTGTAGAGCAGTCCTAGTCTCCGGGGTCCACTCTCTTGGGTTCTCAAATCTGAAGGACATTTAAGTAGATCATACAAGGGATGCATTAATGAAGGAGGAATGGGGTGTTTTTTTCTCAACCACTGTATAGCACCCACTATCTTTTGGCAATCATTATGCATCACACAAGATTCTACATCTGTCTTTGGTAGATGTACAGAGATGTAAATGCTTTCTAGGGCATGCCCTAGATGGGGTTCTCAAACTTTTTAAATAGGGGGCCAGTTCACTGTCCCTCAGACTGTTACAGGCCGGACTATAGTAAAAACAAAAACTTTGTTTTGTGGGCCTTTAAATAAAGAAATTTCATAGCCCTGGGTGAGGGGGATAATCGTCCTCAGCTGTGGCATCTGGCCCGTGGCCGTAGTTTAAGGACCCCTGCCCTAGATAAAGGAAGGCAGGGTTTACTTTGGATCTTTTGTGGAGTTATTACAAAGCCCCTGGCAACTAAGGCCATATGCAAATCATGGGAGATATGTGGCAAAGTGTCTTCTGCAAATGAGTGCAGCTATAAGGATATCATCCATATAAGCAGGATGTAAGCCTGGGGACACTTATCAGCTCTATTATTCTTCCCACATACCACTGACACAGTGTGGGGTTATTTCCCATACTTTGAGAAAGCACTGTCCATTGGTATCTCTTGTAGGGTGCTTGATGGTTTATGGATGGCACTGAAAAGGCAAATTTCTCCCTATCCTTTGGGGGAAGGGGAATTGAATAAAAACAATCTTTAATTATCTATAATTGTAACATGGTAGTTCCAAGGCACTATATTTGGGGAAGGAAGGCTGGGCTGTAAAGCACCTATGAATTTCATAACTGCATTAACTGCTCACAGATCAATGAGCATGTGCCAAGAGCCATTTTTCTTCTTTTTTACAAATACAGGAGAATTGTAAGGGCTAAAAGGGGATTCTAAATAACCAACCTTAACTTGTTTATCTATAATTTGGTGGAAGGCAGTAATCTTTTCACTAGTTAGGGGCCACTGATCCACTCATACTGGAGTTGTATTTGTCCATTGCAAGGGTGGTACTGCCCATCTCTTAGCAGCAGCCCCTATATATTTGACAGTTCTGTGCATATATAAGGCACCAAGCTTTTAACAAGTCTTTGCCCTATAGTGTGTTTCTTAATCCCATTCAACATTGGGAGCGGAAGTACCGGTTTATTCTTCCAATTGTCAGGTCAACTCAGTGGCTGCTTGTGTTGCCACTTGAGCCCTGTCCACCCCACTCACTGATATTGCCTGGGAGTAGAGGGATCAATTGAGGGGGAGGGGCAATCTATTTTTCTAATCACTGAACAGTCAGCCCAGTATCAATCATAACTTGTATAGGGGGGCCTTCTATGAGTATAGTACTCATAGGTTTCTCATAATCGATAACCTGAGTAAGGTTAATGTTTGGGAGTCTTACTAAAGGGAAAGCTTTGGCAATTTGCTGATATGCGTCTACTATAACTGAATATGAAGAAGGATTGGTTACTAATATAAGATGCTCCCCCCCCTTTTTTTGGACCATGGTATGGACTATTAATAGGGGCCTATCACCAATTGACCAAAGGGGCCTGATCAACAGCTATTTGTACTGTACTCCACGGTGAAATGGTCAATCCCTGAAGAGAATTCAATAGATGTCATCCTTGTTCTGATATATTTGCTGATACTATTCCATAAGGGAGGCTTTTGGCAAGGTGTTTGTGGGCATCTGGGTCATTATGTAGACAGTGGGGGCCTTCAAGGGACCCTGTCACCCATTTCCCTGCCCCTTGGCCTTGAGATTATTTCCTCTCTTTGATCTACAGAACTATTATTTCCTGGCTTCCCCCACACAAAACAAGTGGGGTAAGATTGTTAATTGACAGGGCAACCAGCTTGAAAATGAATGACCCTGTTGTCCACATGAGAAACATTTATCATTACCCCTTTGATTTTGTAATCCCTGGGTATTCCTTTGGAAATGGCTGCAGCCATGTCTCAGCCATGTTCAATTCTGGGACAATATCACTGCATTTTTCTATGATATCTCTAAGAGGTGGATCTGACGAGGACTTGTGATTGTTCTCATGCATGCTTCATTAAGACCTTCCTTAAACTACTGTCTAAACCACATTTCAGCCCCCTCCCCAGTACCCATTGTTCTATCCACTGCTGTTCACACCCGAGTATCAAATCCTGAATGTGAGTTTCTGCTTAACCACCCCGGGGCTTTTACCTTTCCCCAAGCTTTTATAGCTCAGTATGCCACTGCTTGGGAATTCTGTAACACAAAAAGTAACTGTGGGGCGGTTGAGGCACATCTCTGGGTATGGTTATCATATACACTGAGTCTTCCACATTCTGATGCTGGTGGGTCACTGCCTGTTTGTTGACTTCTCCACCATATTCTCATAGCCATATTCAGCTTGCCCCAGAGTGAGGCAGGCAGAAGCCATGCTTTTCCAGTCTTTAGGTCTAAGAATACCGCGAACTGCCAGTTGTCTGAGAAGCTGTCGAACATAAGGAGAAGCGGGAGCGTAGGAGCTAGAAGCCTGTTTGAGACTTCCTTCAGTATTTTAAAGGGCAGTGCTGTGTTTTGGAGGCTGTTGGGAGTTTCCTCCATCAGATATGCCCAAGGATCATAGCCTGTGTCCCGTGGGGTAGTATTTTCCCCTTCTGCTGCTGCCTCTGCTAAGGCTTATTGCAAGAGGGTCCTAGGTCCCTGCCTTGTCTCCTGCTTAAGAGCAAAGGCGGAGTATTCCCTATTTATCTGTTCCTGCCCTGACTTAGGCGTGCTCCTATCACTAATGCACATCTCTCGCAGTTGCTGCCTGACTGTCTCTAAACCCCACTGCAAGGTAGAGTGTCTTGTATATATGGTTGAATTTCTTGCTGCACCACAGCAGCTTGGGATGGAAGTGTATCTGCCACGGACAAATTCAATCGACTGCCCATTTCCCTGTTGTCTTTATTGTAATACTGGAGAAACTGAGGCAAGATAGAGATTAGAAAGTTTTTAATATTTTACTTGGATTTCTGAGAGGGAGAGATTGTGCTGGGGGCATGTTGCCCCCAGGGCTGATGTCCAAAGCATCCAGCAGCAAATGTGAGTCCTCAATGACATATATATGGCTCTAAGCTCAGGTAGACAAAGGGGGTGGAGTCCAAAGTCTGGTGAGCAGGGAAATCTCCTGGCAGGGACCATCAATCCGGTTCTGACAGGTTGGGGGTAGGACCATAAATTCTTACAAATTGGGAGGACTTAGGAGGTGTCTAACTAGAGTCAGGAAGTCTGGACTTAGAGATATAGCCAATGCCAATTAGGTATCTGAGATAGGACATCTAGAGTTTTATCTTCTGAAATGTCAGATCTCCACAGCCCTAATTATTTCAGTTCTAATGAGCAGAAAAGGGGAGTTGTAAACCAAAGGATTGAGGCAGAACAATTCAAGAAACTGAGGCAGGACCATTAGGGAAACTGAGTCTGGACAATTTAGGGAAACTGAGGTAGGGCAATTAGGGAAACTGAGTCAGGACAATAACAGGTGTGAACCTGTGGCACAACATAACACAACATAAGGTGTATATTTGGAGAGTGATGGATTCAGCTTGGTAGGTAATTTCCCTTTAAGGGAACACACTCTCTTTCTTAACCTTTGGATTATCTTCTTCCTCCCTCTGGGAGTCCCCTGTTTGGCATTCAGCTGGGAAATGCCTTGGCGCTCTCAGTGAGCCATAAAAGGAGGTTCTGATTAAACCAAATATAAGAAAATCTTTGTGAGCATTTCAGGGGAGGAATCCTCATAGAATGTCATTTGTCCTCATAGAGCGTATCTCGCTCTAACCCTGTCATGGGGACACTATCGAGATATTACTAACAAACTTCTTGAAAGTTTTTAAATCAACTTCAACTCCTAGTTTCTTAGCTTATTTGTAGATTTGTCGAGTGTAAACTATCAGTGGTACCAGGCGAGATCATGGGCAAAGAAAACCCTTGACCATAGTTCGCTTACGCCTTCTGGTCCCTTAATGGGAACCAGGCTGTGAGGTCTTCCTGCTGTAGCAGGGTCTGGTTCACCTCAAGTCCCTCTTCGGGCACCACTCGTTGCCTCCTAGTGTCAATTGGCAGCCAGCTTACCTCTCCCAGGTTTTCAGACGTCTCCAGTCACGACCAGCAATACTCAACAGAGCACCAGAACCACCTTGTTCATTAGTAGAAGTTTATTATCTGGATTACATCTTGACTCGCTCCCAGTTCCCTTGTACCTGTATATTTTAGGGCAAATGTTTGTTAGCCCCTAGCAACAAGCACTAATCAGTCATAAGGGGAGACGTATCCATGGAGTTGCGTGCTCAGTACAAGCTTCCTTATCTCCAGGAACTCTATGCCTGGAAAGGAGCTGCAGAACTCACAATGGGACACCTCTCTAGGGTGTGGGCCCTAGTTACCCTGTCTTGGTTTTATGTTCATTGCCTAGACTCCAACACAGTACAACTGGCCTGAGACATGACTAACACATTCTGGTTCTGACCAAAAAAGGAGGAACCAGTTACCAAAATATACATTAATAAAATCTTGGGAGGAAGTCAACAGAACCTCTTAGATTTTGTGGTAGATAGGAAGACCAGTGTCAAATGTTACCAGGAAACATTAAGTTCCTATGGTGTATCAGGCATTTTTTGAAATCTTAGAAATACAAATATAGAAGAAGCACAGTTCCTACCCTCAAGGAATTTGCAATCCAAATAATAGAAGATATTATACACAAAAAGGAGCTAAAAAAGGTAAAGGGATGAGGGGAGCAAAAGGAGAAGATACTTGAGCCAAGAACATGGTGAAAAAGTCAGAGAAGTTCCAAAGTAGGGCAGCCAGGTGAAAAAGTGAGCTATTTCATGCATACTGTTTTTGGAGAAAATAATTATCAAAGATTTCACAAGCCATGTTGGACCAGATGGGTAGGAAGCTCCCAAAATCAAATAATAGTGATAATGAAGTTGTACATCCACTTTAAATTTAAATTTAAATTAAATCCACATAGCCTAAACAACCCTAAAGATCTAAGGCCTGGACAAAATAAATTCAATTAAGGTATATTAGAGTCTCTTTAATGCCTATCAGTACTATTCTATTAGCTTACTGGTTGGGGAAAGAAATTCTTGAGGATTTTTCCTTAATGGTTCTTTCTATAATTCTCTTATTAAGGCACTGGGCCAGCTTTTCATTGTGTTGACAAGAAAACATAATAGCTTCTATTCATCCCTTTGGGGGCATTTATATAGCTCATTAATTATAATGCCCTGTGTGTTGACATAATATCTCCCCACAGAAAGATTCCCCTGTGTCCTAGGAGCTAAAAGTACTACCTGTCAAATTGATAGGAGGTGAAAAATGAAGTTATTAGTATGTTCAGCTGTTATTAATTTATTCTACCAAGGCATGAAAGAAAGAATAGGCATTAATTTACTTGTTAGTTGGATGCTCAATTGTAAGTACAAAAATTCTAAGAAGGTGTAGACTGAAGGGCCAGTGGAGTACCAATACAAAGAACAATGGGGTAGAAAAGAGAACTCTTATTAAATGGGGATAAACTCATGTTTCCAGTAGGATGGGGAAATTGGAGGCAGAGACAGTGTAGACTTCAGGGATTCTTCCCCATTTTTGTGTCCTTAACACTCTAGATAGTCTGGTGAAGCCTTTGGGTTGCTTCTCAGAGTAGTCTTTAAATGCATTAAAATACATAGAATGACAAAACCAATTATATTAAAAGTTATCAAAATATGTATTTTAAAAAATTTGTCTCCTATGCATGTAGGGGAACCATTTAGCATCACCAGTTCAATGTGGATGAAGGCTTCCAGGAGACTAATCCCTTTTATTCTGACTGACCCACAGTATGTAACCTAGGGATTCAGATTGGTCAGATTCAGATAAGGGAGTTTACCTGACCAGGTCCAAGTTACTCCCTGACTGAGCATGTGTGGCATATACAGTAATCATTTCTATAGCTGTAAATGAGAGAGATGCTATATTCACTATGTCTTTCTATATAAAGGATCTTGAAAATTCCCTACTATTCCCTACAAAATGTTAGTCAAATATTCTCATACAACTAACTTGCAGTACAACTGCAAAAGGTGTCCAAACATTTCATTGTATTGTTCTTGATCATCTTGCTTAGAATGCAAGTAGTTTTATAGGTTTGAAATGGGCAAAGCTTTGCCATTGTTTACTGTGGAGTCTTATTTTAGAAAATATCCCTTTTTCTTTTATTTTTTGGCTAAGATTCAACTTCTGCAAGACTTTCCCACATATTAGAGTGAGCTTCTTGAGGGCCTGTTAGAGAATTATGGACTCAACTCTGGCCTCTATTATTTACTAGCTGTGTGACTGTGGGCAAGTCAATTAAGATTTCTCAACCTCACTGTTTTCATCTGTAAAATGTATATATGGTTCTCAGGGGGGTTGTTTGCTTGGAATGAGGGAAAGAGTCCAAATCTGACCTCAGATCTAGCTGTGTAATCCTGGATAAGTCACTTAACTTTGTTTGCCTCAGTTTTCTTATTTGTAAAGTGAGCTGGAGAAGGAACTAGCCAGCCACTCCTGCATTTTTGCCAAGAAAACCCTAAATGGGGTCATGAAGAATCATACATGACTGAACAACCAAAGGGGCATTATGATAACATTTATTATACCAGGTTGTTGTATGACTTAAATGCAATTATAATAAAGATAATGTATCTTTACTAGTGTATGGCTATCATTTATGTGCTGCTTTAAGGTTTACATAGTGTTTTAGAAACTATCTAATTTGATTCAATAATCCTGGATAGTATCTTAATTTTAATAGATTAGAAAACTGAGACAGACAGCAAGAGATAAAAAAAAAAAAAATCAGAGATCACATAGTTAGTCTTAAGTCTATATTTGAATTCAAGTCTTTCTGACTCTCTGTCTGTCTCTGTCTCTGTCTCTCTTTCTCTCTCTCTCTTCCTCCTCTCTCTCTCATTCTTTCTCTCTCACTTTCTCCCTCTCTCTCTTTCTCTCCCTTACTTTCTCTCTCTTTTTCTCTCTCCTTCTTTCCCTCTTTTCTTTCTCTCTCCCCTCCCTCCCTCTCTCTCTTTCTGTTTTTCTCATGTATACATTTCCATATATACAAACATACATATATATGCATATATATAACACAAGTTCTTATATCTAAAAATCTTAACACATTTTTATATATAAAAATTTTGTTTATAAAATTGTATACATTTTATACATACAAAATACATAAAATTGCAAACCTTAAAGTTTTATATTTTATATTTGAAGTAGTATATTTTGAAAATATTGCTAATTAATTTAGTTATCATATGTTATACCAAATTCCCAGTAGAATATAATTAGTTATCATATGTTATACCAAATTCCCAGTAGAATATTTTGTAGAGCTAGAGAAAAGATTTCCTTGAATGCATTTGTTTTCATTTCTTTTTTTCCTAGCTCAAAATCATCAAAAAAGGACAAAACCATACCCAGGCTCTTTGTTTGCTTAAAAAAAAAAAAAATCCAACACACTCCTTCTGTAACACTAGAACTTTTCTCCTTCATTAGAGTGTAAGCATGTGACCAACACTTACTTCTGTTTCACAATTTCATTCTGTCTCTGCTTCTTATTTTATGAACTTTTTTTCCCATATGCCTACAGCACACCCTAGAAGATGCCTCCAATCTCTGCTTCCTTTCAGATTCTTTATCTTAAGTGAATGCTCAAACCAGCTATAGTTACTCTTTCATTCTCTCCTGACTTTGAGGACTTCATTTGTTTGATAATTTGAACATTCTTTGGCATTGCCCTTCTTTAGCACTGAGACATAAACTGATCTTTTCCAATCCAGTGGCCACTTTGAGTTTTTCAAATTTGTGAGGCATTGAGAACAAAAAACGAAGGCAGTATTATTGGGTCTGTATTCCAAAGAAATCATAAAAGAGGGAAAAAGACCCACATGTGCAAAAATGTAGCAGCTCTTTTTGTGATGTCAAAGAACTGGAAAATTAGTGGTTGCCTATCAACTGGCGGAATAGCTGAATAAGTTATAGTACATGAAAATAATGGAATATTATTGTTATATAAAAATGATGAGCAGGCTGATTTTTTGAAGTTGGTTTTTTTCTTTGTTTTTATTAAAGCTTTTTATTTATTTATTTTTATTTTTATTATTATTTTTTGCTGAGGCAATTGGGGTTAAATGACTTGCCCAGGGTCACACAGTTAGAAAGTGTTAAGTGTTTGATGCCAGATTTAAACTCAGGTCCTCCTGACTTCAGGGCTGGTGCTCTATCCATTGCACCAACTAGCTGTCCCCAAAGCTTTTTATTTTTCAAAACATAAATATGTTTTGTTTGACATCAATCCTTGAAAAACCTTGTGTTCCAATTCCCCCCCTCCTACACCCCTTCCTCTAGACAGCAAGGGGTCCAATATATGTTAAATACAATATATGCATACAATATTTATACAATTATCTTGCTGCACAAGAAGAATCAAATCAAACTGAAAAAAATGAGTTAAGAAAACAAAATGCAAGCAAACAACAAAAAGAGTGAAAATACTATGTTGTGATCTCCACAGTCCTCTCTCTGGGTGTTGATGGCTCTCTTCACCATGAAATCATTGGAACTCTCATCATCTTATTATTGAAAAAAATCACATCCATCAAAATTGATATATAATCTTGTTATTGCCATGTATAATGATCTCCTGGTTCTGCTCATTTCACTCAGCATCACTTCATGTAAGTCTCTCCAGGCCTTTCTGAAATCATCTGAGCAGACTGATTTTAGAAAAACCTGGAAAGATTTATATGAAGTGATGCTGAATGAAGCAAACAGAAGCATGAAAACATTATACACAACAAGAAGGAGATTGCATGATATTCAACTATAATAGAGTGAGCCAAGGCAATTCCAATAAATTTTGGATGGCAAATGACATTCATAACTAGAAAGAGAATTATAGAGAGTGAATGCAGATCACAGTATACTATTTTCATCATTTTTTCTCTTCTGTTTTTTTTCCCTTAGCTTTTCCCTTTTGTTCTGATTTTTCTCTTCCAACATGACTCATATGGAAATATGTAAAAAATGAATGTACATGTGTAATAAAAAAAGAAAGAAAAATGAAAAGAAATTAAAAAAATAATGAAGGCATCTTCTTTCTTGAAGATATGGCAGGATCAAATGTAGAAAGAATATGATGTAGGAAGTTTGAGGAAAAAGAAAACTTTGGAACAGTCATTAAGATACAGTGTAGTCTAGAAGCTTCTTGATGGAGGTGAAAGAGAAGAGTATAAAAGTTAGCTTAATATAATCACACTTAGGTTTTCTGTCTAATTAGAGACTGATGATGATAAAAGTTTTAGTGGCTCCATTTCTCACCATATAAAAATGTAAGCTATGAAGGAAAACTATGATTTTCATATTAATTGATATGATATATGTAATGATAGAACTAATTAAAATTTTCAGAGCTACCATTTTCCCAGTAGATTCTGACTCATGAGTCCAAGTCTTACAATATAGCTTGAAATAATGAATCAATTTTTGTTAATGCTTTCCTGTGTGTGTTAAGGGAAATGAATCAAAGATTGCAGAACCTCTTCCTATCATAGAACTCTAGTCCTATGTCCCACCAAGTAACAACCCTTGGCATTTAAAACAATCACTTCAGAACTGTTCCCATAGGACTTGTGAATATCCATATTATCCTGCACTTGTGGATTTATTGTGGGAAACCACACAGGCCCTGAAAATGATTTAATCTGTCTTCTTCCATGCACCCCTTCCCACTTAAGATTTGTGTATAAAATCTCTACTTTTACTGCAGCAGGTAAAGTCTCCTTCCTAGGAGGGCTTCCAGTTTGCAAACCACATTCCTCATTCTGAAAGTGATTAATTTAACTGCTACTTGATCCCTAAAAATCTGTCTCTAGTTCTGCTGTGTATGGTTCCAGTTGTTCACTGTTTAGAGGCTGATATAGTAAAATTCTGTTAATAAAACAGTTTAAAATTGTTTAATCACTTATGATCTCTCTTTTTTTTTATGCTTCTTTTGGCTCTTGTGTTTATATGTCATTTTCTACTCAGTTCTGGTCTTTTCATCAGGAATGCTTGAGGGTCCTGTATTTCATTCAAAGTCCATTTTCTCTCATTGGAATTATATACTGCTTTGTTCCATAGTTTGTTCTTGACTGTAAACCTAGATCCTTTGCCTTCTGGGAAATCATATCCTTTACTCTTTATAGTAGTAAAGCTAAATTTTATGTAATCTTGATTGTGGCTCCTCCAGATTTGAATTCTTTCTTTCTGTTGCTTATAGATTTTTTCCATAAAAGGCAACAATGCAGGGAGTCCTAGGATCTGATGGCCCCCTGCTTCTTTGACACAGTACCCCAGTCACCTAAGGGTATAAAAGTCTTATCCATGTACAATTGGGGCCCCTCTAACTTGGTGGTCTTCTGGGCCTGGTTTATTCATCTTCTTTTTTGGCAGAAGAATTTCAAAAGAGAGAGAGAGAATCCCTACAAGATCACCTGTATTGAAGGTGAAAGAGATCTATAGCTATAATAACAGTGCAGAATACAGTTATGAGCTAGATATGTCATCAAAGAATGCATTGGTTTTCAGGTGTTAGCTTTCTGCCATGTTTTTGTGACTTTGACACTTTAGGTTTCAAAACATTAATTTTTGCCACCATTCTCCATTGGAGTGCCAAGGATAACCATGGATTTTGGAAATAATAGTATAATAATTAGGCATGATAAATTTGCCTTATTTTGTTTTCTTAATGGTTCTGTAATGTTGAATTGAATTGAATTACTATTTCATAATGTTGAATGAGAGCAATTAAATTAAGGATGACTTTCAAGTAATTTAAGAGCTAGCTTTCAAAAGTGATTAAAACTGTATTTGTTTTAATTGCATAATTGATAATTGCATACCATATCCTTGCAAAAACTATCTCAGCAAAAGAACTAAACTAAATTTAGGATAAATGACAAGTCTTCAAATGTGAGTGGGGTAAGGAGATGTCTTCCCCAAATATATGAAGACTTCCCTCATGGAATGGGAAGATGAGAGCAATGCATTCCAACTTCCATGAAGGTGGCTGAAGGATGTACTGTGAGCACTCAGAGACTGATCAGGCTTTGAAGATGTCAAAGTCATCCTTTAAAACCTGAGTTATCACTCGTCATCCTAACTTTTGTCTTGCCACTAGACTTTTTGTACTATGGAAGAGAAAGTAAGGTTGACAACTTTGTGCAACTCTGTCTCACTTGAATCCAAACTCATGTGCAAACCAAGACATGACTCCGTGATGTTGCTGATCCTCTTTGAAAACAAAGGACAAAAAAACATATAATGTTTGCTCATGGTTTTAGGTAGATAACTGTTAATCATTTTAGGAAAACTCCATTTAATCCTATGCTTTCTAGTGTTTTTTTTTAAATTAGAAATGGGGGCTATATGTAATGGGAATAAATTGGAAGTCTTCCCAATAAGATTAGAGGTGAAGCAAGGATGTCCATTATCACCACTTTTGTTCAAAATTGTACTGGAAATTCTAATTATAGTAATAAGATAAGAAAAAGATATTGAAGGATTAAAAATAGCAATGAAGAAGCAACTATCACTCTTGGTAGAGGATGTCATGGCATGCTTAAAGAATCTTATAGAATCAATTAAAAAACTACTGAAACTATTAAGAATTTTAATAAATTTGCAAGCTATAAGCATTTTTATTATCAATAAAATCCAGCAAGAAGCAATAGAAAGGGAAATTCCTTTTAAAATAACGACAGAAAATATAAAATTCATGGGAGTCTACCTGCCAAGACAAACATAGGAACTATATGAATTCAATCACATAAAGTCAGATCTAAGTAATGAGAAAAATATAAATTGTCAGTGGTAGGCCAAGCCAACAAAGTAAAAATGAAAAAGTACCTAAATTAATGCACTTACTCAGTGCCATAAAATAAATTAACAAAAAATTGTTTTGTAGAACTAAAGAAACCCAGTGCTGCCCCTGAAGTCAGGAGGACCTGTGTTCAAATCCAACCTCAGACACTTAATACTTCCTAGCTGTGTGACCCTGGGCAAGTCACTTAACCCCAATTGCCTCAGCAAAAAAAAAAAAAAAAAAAAAGAACTGAAAAATTAAAAAATTCACCTGGAAGACCTAAAGGTCAAGGATATCTAAAGAATCAATGAAAAGTGAAGAAAAATGGCCTAACACTACCAGATTTTAAACTATATTAAGAAAGAATAGTCATCAAAACTTTGCTTCTAGCTAAGAAATAGAATGGTGGATCAGTAGAATAGATTAGGTACATAATATAAAGTAGTAAATGATCATGGTAATCTAATGATTGATAAACTCCCCAAATCCAAGCTTTGGGGGCAAGAACTTACTGAGAAAACTGGAAAGCAATTTGACAGAAAGTAGACATAAACCAACATTTCATATCATATATCAGGATAAAATAAAAATGAGATAGTTTAGACATAAAAGATTATATCATAAACAAATTGGGGTAGTATGGAAAACTTTACAGATCAAATTTATGGATAAGGAAAGAATCGCACAAGAGATAGAGATGGCCATGGGAAATACACAAAATTAAAAAGCTTTTGCACAAACAAAATTAATGGAGCAAAAGTTAGAAGGAAAATAGGGAAGAAGGGAAATGTTTTTTAATAGCTATTTTCTCTGATAAAGGCTGCATTTCTAAAATACAGAGAGAACTGAGCCAAATTAATAAAAATAAGACTTATTTCCCAATTGATACACGGTTAAAGAATATGAACAGGCAGAAGTAATCAGAGTTATACATAGTAACATGCAAAAGTGCTCTAAATCACTGTTGATTAAAGAAATAAAAATTAAAACAACTCTGAGGTACTATCTTATTCCTATTAGATTGGCTAATATGACAGAAAAAGAAAATGAAAAATGTTGGAAGTAATGTAGGAAAATTGGGACACTAACGCACTATTGATAGACTATTTGAACCTGTATAAAATGATTATTAATAACTAATATCTTGGGGATATTCAGAGCTCTCCCCTTTTTTATTTTTATTTATTTATTTTTATTATAACTTTTTATTGACAGGGTCCATGCCTGGGTAATTTTTTTACAACATTATCCCTTGTACTCACTTCTGTTCCGATTTTTCCCCTCCCCCTCTCCCCCAGATGGCAAGCAGTCCTTTACAAGTTAAATATGTCACAGTGTATCCTAGATACAATATATGTGTGCAGAGCTGAACAGTTCTCTTGTTGCACAGGAAGAATTGGATTCTGAAGGTAAAAATAACCCGGGAAGAAAAACAAAAATGCAAATAGTTTACATTCATTTCCCAGTGTTCTTTCTTTGGGTGTAGCTGCTTCTGTCCATCCTTGATCAATTGAAACTGAGTTAGGTCTCTGTCAAAAAAATCCACAGAATACATCCTCATACAGTATCGTTGTTGAGGTATATAATGACCTCCTGGTTCTGCTCATTTCACTCAGCATCAGTTCATGTAAGTGTAGCCAGTCCTCTCTGTATTCATCCTGCTGGTCATTTCTTACAGAACAATAATATTCCATAACATCCATATACCACAATTTACCCAGCCATTCTCCAATTGATGGGCATCCATTCATTTTCCAGTTTCTAGCCACTACAAACAGGGCTGCTACAAACATTTTGGCACATACAGGTCCCTTTCCCTTCTTTAGTATCTCTTTGGGATATAAGCCCAGTAGAAACACTGCTGGATCAAAGGATATGTACAGTTTGACAACTTTTTGAGCATAGTTCCAAATCACTCTCCAGAATGGCTGGATGTATTCACAATTCCACCAACAATGCATCAGTGTCCCTGTTTTCCCACATCCCCTCCAACATTCATCATTATCTTTCTCTGTCATTCTAGCCAATCTGACAGGTGTGTAGTGGTATCTCAGAGTTGTCTTAATTTGCATTTCTCTGATCAATAGTGATTTGGAACACTCTTTCATATGAGTGGAAATAGTTTCAATTTCATCATCTGAAAATTGTCTGTTCATATCCTTTGACCATTTATTAATTGGAGAATGGCTTAAGTTCTTATAAATTACCCCTTTTTAAAATTATGACTTTAATGTCTTTTAAAGGACATTACTGATAATGAGATTGAATTAACTTTCCTGATCTTGATTAGACCCCACACAACCTTATCCAAAGATCCCCAGTGACTTCATAGGTATGCCTGTTTGCATCAGGTATTTTGTAAGCAGAGAAGAAAAAGGACATCATATACTTTCTTGGAAGTTGGTACCTGCCTGGGGACTTAGAGTAACTACTACATCAATTATTGGGAATAGGATCAAATATAATCTCTAGATCCAACTGTGATGATAGGCCTGAGTCTTTCATAAAGCCTATTAATTTTGGAGTACTTCATAATTGTGCTTCTCAGACTGATTAGGCCTCTTATTTAGAGGTTTTCTGTAAAATTTGTGTTCATTCTCTCTTCCATAGATTCTGTATGTATTTATTGGAACATATGCTCCAGATTTTTGTGAAAATACTTTTAAACTCTGTTCTTGCTATGCTATTTGAGTAATTGCCTTTTCTTCCTTTTAAAAAAAATTCTCTATTTTTCCCAATTACATGAAAAAACAATTCTTTACATTCATTTAAAAAATACTTTGACTTCCAAAGTATCTCCTTCCTCCTCTTACCTCCTCCCTCATATCCCTCCTTCACTCAACATCCAATTTCACTTGCTTATCATGGCATCACTTTACTGATGGCATGGTCCTCTTTGATAATGAAAGATAAACAACAACCACCACCTTAAGATGGTAAGCAATTTGATATAGATTATATATATACAATTATGCAAAACATTTCTATGTTAGTTATAGTATAAAAGAAGACAGACCAAAAGGGGGAAAACCCCACAAAAAAATAAAGAAAATGAAAAAAATAGGATACTTTGATCTTCATTCAGACTTCATCAATTCTTTCTCTGGTGGTAGATAACATTTTTCATCATGAGTCCTTTGAAATTGTCTTGGATCGCTGTATTGTTGAGAATAGCTAAATTGATCACAGTACAATATTGTTACTGTGTACAGTATTCTTCTGGTTCTGCTTACTTCACCTTGCATGAGTTCGTATAAGTCATCCAAGTTTTCTGAAATCAGCCTGCTTGTTATTTCTTATGGCAATAGTACTCTGTTACAATTGTGTACCAGAACTTGTTCAGACATTCCCAAGTAGTTGATATCCTCATGACTTCCAATTCTTTGCCACAAAAAATCATTTGCTACAAAAAGAGCTGCAATAAATATTTTTGTACAGATAAGTTCTTCTCCACTCCTTTAAAAAATCTCTTTGGGATACAGACCTATGGTGGTATTGCTGAATCAAAGGACATGAACAGTTTTATAACTCTTTGGGCCTACCTCCAGATTGCTATCCAGAGTGGTTGGATCAGTCCACCACTCCGCCAACAGTGCATTAGTGTCCCATTTTTCCCACATCCTCTGCAACATCAATTACCTTTTCTGTCATATTAGCCAATCTTATAGATGTGATATGGCTCCTCAGAGTTATTTTAATTTGCCTTTCTCTAATCAATAATGAGTAAATGCCTTTTATAATAATTTATTGTTAATGAGAAGCACATTGATAGGAATTTGTGAGCTACAGTATTAAGAATAGTCATCCATGGGTTTACCCCTAGAAACCTTTAAAAGGAACCCAACTTGTTAGTATGAATTTAGAGGTGGATTAGGAGTGAGTCTTGAGACAGTATTACAAAAATAATTTCTGCTTGAGAGGAAAGATCACTAACAACCTAGAGTTGTTAGTGTAAGAGTACAGTATGAGAGAAGAACAAGTGTAAGAAGCCTGGAAAACCAGATTGGAAGCAGACTGAAAGCATTTTTGTTTCTCATACAGCAAGGCATATATAATAGGAAGAGAATCAGATTTAGAATAGGGTGACCTGGTTTCCAATCCTGGCTCTCCCTCCCTCTGTGACTTTAAGCAAATCATTTCTTCTCTCTGAGATTATTTCCTCATCTTTAAAAGAAGGGGGTTGGCCTTGAAGGTCTCTTCCAGCCCTAGATTCTGTGGTCAGTAATAGAAATATATTCCATGTCTGTCCAAGTGCCTCTTTACTGCTTGTTAAAATTAGTACCAAGGAGAAAAAGGCTTATTTTTATTTATCTATATATTTATTTATTTTGCCCTGTTGGATTCTGATTCTGAGAACTCTTAGAGCTCTTGGCAGTGCTCACTGCAGCCCTGGAGAAAACACTGAGATCTGGCAGCCAAACCCCTCAGGGTATGCTGACAGAGGATATTTTTGGGTAGGCACTCCAGCCTGCCACTCCTCAAAATCACACCACCAGAGCACATGTATATTCACACATTATCTTCCAGACAAACTGGTGTACTTGCCCTTTCCTATAAGTGACCTCTTGCCTTCAAACCTTTGTGTAAACTTTCTCTAAGCTTGGAATATACTCCCTGCTCGTTTCCTTTCAAGACTCCAGCCTTTTTCATGAGCCCTCTATTGTTACTAGTCATTGAATTATCTTTCATTTGTTTTTCTATTTATATATCAAATCAATAATCAGTCAATTAATCAGTTACTGGTTAGTAAGCAAAAATGAAATAACTCCTACCATCAAGTAGCCTATATTTTTTGGGGAGGAAAAGGTCCCATTTACAGTAAAATATTTATAGCAGCATTTTTTGTAATGGCAAAGAACTTTCCTCAAAGATCTTTTGGGTTCAGTACTTGAAATGCCTCTTAGGAGGGCAATTTCCCCCAAGAGCTCAGGAAGAGGAGGGAAACCCTGATCATTAGTGGATAGAGTTATGCTGCCTTAAGACCACTACTAGGAATAGCCTGCAGCAGGCTTCTCCTTGTGCTGATTCAGGGAAGCCCCTAACCCTTACCTTGCATGAGACAGCTTTTCCCCAGTTCATCTCATGTACTGCACTGCCAAATGCTAGAATCTCTTCTAGGTCCCAAGTGCAGTATTCCCAGAAAGAATCCCTTGGAGCTGTGTGATGCTGGAAGTGTCCCAGCAGCTGTTTCCTAGGAGGGATGGGGCTGTGCCAATTTCTTCATCAGCAAATGCTAATATTTCATGTGGTGTTTGTTGCAGATATTGAGGCTGGTCAGGAACAGCTTCCAAATCCTTCTATTCATAAGGAATAAACTTGCCTGGAGGCTTCTTCCTCTTTTGGGGGACAATTAGAGCTTTCCCCCATTTTTCCTTCTCTTTCTAGGAGGATCTTTGTCTTCCCTAATTTTTTTTCATTGATTTCCACATCACCATTTCCTTTACTAAAAGATACATTTTCCTCTCCTGTATTGTCCTTTTCTTTCCTCTTACACTGTAACCATCCAGATCCTCACCACCTCACCTTATTGCAGTAGCTGCAGATTGATCTGTAGCCTCAGGTACCCCTAACTCCAATCCATCCTCTCTTTAGCCCCAAAAGTGATCTTCTGAAAATGCAAAAAAAAATTTCCCCTCTTGTTAAGCTTTATACTATAACACCTCCCTATTCAATAAATTCCAATGGTTCCTTATTACTTCTGGGATCAAATTAAAATTCTCCATAACACCTCTCTATTTAATAAATCCCAGTGGCTCTCTATTACCTCTGGGATCAAATATAAAATTCTCTATAATACCTCCCTGTTCAATAAATCCCAGTAGTTTCTTATTACCTCTGGGATCAAATATAAAATCCCCTATAACACTTTCCTGTTCAATAAATCCCAATGGTTCCTTATTACCTCTGGGATCAAATATAAAATCTCCTATAACACCTCCCTGTGAAGTAAATCCCAGTGGCTCTCTATTACCTCTGGGATCAAATACAAAACTTCTTGACTTTCCTACCTTTCCAGTCTTATATCTTAGTCCCCTCCAATGACAAGAGCCAACTTGCTTTTCCTTACACAGGGCTCTGTCTCTTGACTCTTGAGAATTTCTCTGACTGTCCCCCACTCTGGGAATGTTCTCCCTCTTCATTTCTGCCTCCTGGCTTCCTTCAAATCTCAGCTAAAATCTTTACTTCAGCAGGAAGACTTTCTCATTTCTCCCCAATCTTAAGCCTATTCTCAATTTATCTATCCTATATTTTATTAGGGCATAGTTATTTATACATTGTTTCCCTTCCCAAATAAGAGTGTGAGCTCAGGGACAACAAGATGATGCAGTGGGCGGGCACTGGCCCTGGAGTCAGGAAGACCTAAGTTCAAATTCAGATTTTGGACTCTTAATATTTATTAGCTGTGTGACCCTAAGCAAGTCACTTAAACCCAATATATCACTAAAAAAAAAAAAAAAACCAAAACCAAAACAACAATAAAACTGGATTTAGAGGCGAATTCCTTGAGGGCAGGAATGATTTTTGCTTTCCTGATATTCCCTTACTTAGCACAATGCCTGGTTCATAACAGACACTTAAAAAATGCTTGCTTCCTGTTTGTGAGAAAGAATTGCTCCTACCAGTCTAGGCCTTGGCTAAATGCTTTGTCTTGGTACTGTCAAGAGCATCACTGCCGTCATGTGTATCAATAACTGGCTAAGTAATTTATTGGACTATGTCCTACTTAATCAGATTCATTTGTTAAAATGGCCAAAATAAATGGACAGAACCAGAGATGGGGACTATTCTCAGAACATATGGCTTTCCACTAGTCAATCATCATTAGCTATTTATACTATAATATCTATGTTATTATGACTATAATATTATATATGTACATAATTTTGTTATGAATGTCCACTTATAATGACCACAGAGGTCAGTATTGTAAAGAACTCTGAACTCAGACCCAGACCTGTTTTCTAGTTCTGGTGCTCCCAATTATCAGCATTGGGATGTCAGTGGTAAAAATTTCTTATATTAATGTGTTGAGCTGTGACTTGATAGAATAGATGGAGGCCTGGATAGCGAACTGAGGTCCCAGGAACCTGGACTGGTCAATTCCACCTTCAGCCTTGATATTCTGCACACCTATATTTGTACTATCTTTGTAAATGACAAAATGTTACAGTCATTTATTTATTCATTCATTCATTTATTTACTGTGTATTTGCATTATCTTTGTAAATGACAAAATGGTACAGATATTTATTCATTTATTCATTCATTCTTTTTTTGTTGTTGTTTATTTAAAGAGGCTAATAGAGTTAAGTGCATTGCCTGGGATCACAAACTACTCCAAGAGTTTAAATTTGAACTTGGGTTGATGAGGCTTCCTGACATTTTATCAACTATGTCACCTAGCCTAGCCCTATTTTACAGGTAAAGAAATAGAAGCAGATAAAAGATTAAGAGATTGACTCAGGTCACACAATTTATAATGTTTAAGGCCATATTTGAAATCAGGTCATCCTGACTCCAGGCCCAATTCTCTGATATCTGTACTACTACCTGTTTAATTTGATCCTCCAAGCCTTCTGAATTATATAGATAGAGCTGGCAGCATTCTTATTTTCTGTGTTGCCAAGAAAATGGGCTAAGTGCTGGGGATAAAAAAAGAGGCAACGGACAACCCCTTTCCTCAAGGAGCTTCTAATTGATATATTGGAAATAATCAACAGTTGGAAGACTTTAAAATAAGAGGGATTAGAAAAGGCTGCCATGGAAGGTAGGATTATAGCTAGCATTATTGACTTGAAGGAAGGCAGGGAAGCCAGGGAAAGAAGAGAAGGGGGAGAATATTTCATGTAACACATAGAAAAGTCAGTGGAAATGTTTCCAGTCAGGAGATGGAGTGTCTCATGTAAGAAGCAGCTGGGAGGCCAAAGTGACGGGCTCCCAGAGTACATGGTGGGTCCATGGGGGTAAGGAAGACAACTGGAAAGGTGGGTGGGTGGGAAATAGTTTATGAGGGGCCTTAAACTTGAATGCTAAACAGAAGATTCTGTATTTTATCTTGGAAACATGGAGAATTGCTGGTATTGAGTGAGAATGGGGCTGAGGGGAAGTAAAGCAGCCAGACAAATGCTTTAGGAAATTCGCTTTTGACAGAGTGAAGTATGACTTGAGTGAGGAGAAAAAATTATGTCATTTACCAAGGGCCACAGGAGTCAGAATTGATCTCAGGCCCTCTGATGGCTCACTTAGAGTTCTACTATATGACTTCTCCAAGATCTCTGGCCTTAGTTTTTCCATCTATTAAGTGAAGGAGTTCAATTAGATCATGAGTTTTTAAATTTAAGGACTATAAACTTATTTTAAAAAACATTTTTATAATAGTATTCCTGGAGAATTGATTTCCTTTGTAATTCTATGAATTTTACATAATGTATTTAAAAACATAATTCTGAGAAGAGACCTATATGTATGCTTCATTAGACTGTCAAAGGACATAAAAGATTAAGGATCTTTTATACTTTAAAATTCTCTTTATACTTATAGGTCTTTTTCTAAGCAGCTCTATCCTTCTGCATAACCAGAGGCTTGGTTTCATTTTCTTTAAAATTTATTTCTTATTTTATTTTTTCCTTAATTATATGAAAAACAATTTTAATATGCATTTAAAAAATTAAGTTCCAAATTCTCTCCTTCCCTTCCTCTTTTCTGTCCTCATTGAGAAGACAAGCAATTTGATATAGGTAATACATGTACAGTCATGTAAAACATATTTTCATGTCATATTGTGAAAGAAAACGGACCCCCAAAAAACCAGCTCATGAAAAAATAAAGAAAACAATATTCTCTGACCTCTATTATTTCTTTCTCTGGAGATGGATAGTACTTTTCATCATAAGTCTTTCAGAATTACTATTGTATTACTGAGAATAACTAAGTCATTCAGTTGGTCATTGTACAATACTGTTATTACCATATATGATATTTTCCTGGATTTGTGTATAATGTTTTCCTGAGTTGGCTAATTTCATTTTGTGTCAGTTCATGTAAGTCTTGCTAGTTTTTTTCTGAGAGCATCCAGCTCATTTCATCACAATCATGTGATAACTTGGTTAGCTATTCCCCAAATGATGGGTATCCCCTTAATTTCCAATTCTTTGTCACCATTAAAGTACTTGCTGTTGTGTCATAGTTCCCTTTTGATGTCCTGACCTAGTTTCTCCATTATCCCGTCTGCCTCAGGATAATCTTTCCCTCTTAATGTCTGATTTAGTTACTTTGCCTCAGATTATAACCATTCTCTCTTAATGTTTAATGGGATAAAGGTCTTTATCCATTTTAGACATCATTGCAGTATCAGGAGCCTCTCTAGTACCTCCCATTCATCCTAGGTGCTTCCCCCCATTAGGTCATCCCCACCCAGATACCTTCCCCATTATGTCATTGTTCTTATTACCCTATAAAAGAATCTTGTTATCTGATATTCACTGCTGGATTCTTTGAGATGATCGTCTCGTGCAGCCCTGGGACCAACCATGGGATCCATTTGGTCCCAGTATATCTCTCCATTTAATAAACTATTAAATTGGTCTTTAATCTCTGTCTTGCTCAGTTTCTCCGGCATTACACTGCTTTTGTACATTTGGTCCTTTTCTTTTTTGTTTTATCTCTTTGGAATACAAATCTAATAGTGGTATTACTGGGTCAAAGGATATGCATGGTTTTTATAGCCCTGGGACATAGTTCCAAAACTGCTCTGGTTGAATCAGTTCACAACTCCATGAGCCATTAGGATCTATTTCCCCACATCCCCTCCGACAATTTGTCATTTTCCTTTTCTGTCATAGAAGCCAATCTGATAGGTGTGGGGCAGTATCTCCCAGTTGTTTTAATTTACAATTCTCTAATCAATAGCAACTTAGAACATTTTTTTATTTGACTAAATTCTCTATATATTGAGAATTCTCTTTATCAGAGAAACTTGCTATAGATTTTTTTCCTTTTGTGACACAAATGCTATGTATTTCTTTCCATTCTGTTTTCTCCTCACCTCACTTATCCTATTCTTTTTTTCTCCTTTCATCCTTTCTGTCCTCAAACGTGTTTTGCTTTTGACTACCACCTCAATCAATCTAACCTCCCCTCTATAAACCTTCCCCTCTTTTTCTTATCCTTTTCACTTCCTACTTTCCTGTAGAGTAAGACAGATTTCCATATCCAATTAAGTGTATATATTATTCTCTCTGAACAAATTCCAATGAAAGATTCAAGAGCTCTGTGGTCTCTTCCCTGCTCTCCCCCCCCCCACCCCTTGCCCCCTACCACCCTGAAAATCCCCTATCTTTCATTGTAAAAGTTTTCATACCTCTTTCCTGTTGGATAATTTGGTCCATTCCACTTCCTTTTCCCTTCTCCTGGTACATTTCTTTCTTACCCCTTAATTTTATCTTTTTAGATATCATATTCAACTCATACTCATGTCCTCTGCCTAGCTATACTTCTAATTGTCCTAATAATGAAAATGTTCTTGGGAGTTACAAGGATCATCTTTCTATGTAAGAATATAAACAGTTTAATCTTATCCACTCCCTTATGATTTGTCTTTCTTATTTACATTGTTATGCTTTTTTTTTTTTTTTTTTAGCATTTTGTTTGAATATCTATTCAACTCTATTTTTTTCATCAAGAATGCTTGGAAAATTCTATTTCATTGAATGTCCATTTTTCCCTCTGAAGGATTTTTGCTGGAAAGGTAATGCTAACCATTTTGTATTTTAGAATATCATATTCCAAGTCCTCTAATCATTTAATGTAGAAGTTGCCAAATTTTGTGTTATCCTGACTATGGCTCCATGACATTTGAATTGGCTACTTACAATATTTTCTCCTTGATTGGGGAGCTCTAGAATTTAGCTATAATATTTCCCAAATATTTCATTTGGAGATCTCTTTCAGTATGTGATCGGTGGATGCTTATAATTTCTGTTTTACTCGCTGGCTCTAGAATATTGGAATAGTTTTTCTTGGTAACTTCTTGAAAGATGATGTCTAGCCTCTTTTTTTTTTTTTTTTTGATCATGGCTTTCAGGTAGCCAAATAATTCTTAAATTTTCTCTCCTACTTGTATTTTTCAGGTCAGTTGTTTTTCCAATGAGGTATTTCACATTTTCTCTTGTTTTTCATTCTTTTTATTTTATTATTTCTCAATATCTTCTGTAGTCATTAGTTTCTATTTGCCCAATTCTAATTTTTATGGAATTACTTTCTTTAGTGAGATTTTGTACCTCTTCCATTTGGTCAATTCTGCTTTTTAAGGGAGTTCTCTTCAATGAATTTTGGTATATCTTTTTCTATTTGACTAAATTCTATTTTTTAAGGACTTCTTTTCTTAATGGCAGATTTTTTGTGCCTCTTTTACCATTTGGCCTATTCTGGTTTTTAAGGTATTATTTTCTTCAGTGTTTTTTCTGCCTTTTTTTTTTTTTAACCAAGCTGTTGACACCTCCCCCCATTATTTCCTTGCATCATTGTCAATTCCCTCCTTCCCCAATTTCTTCTCTACCTTGTTTGTATTTGATTTTTAAAAATCTGTTTTTGAGCTCTTAGAGAATTTTTTTCTTTTTTGCCTGAGACCAATTCACTTTTTTTTTTTTTTTTTTTTTTAAGCTTTGGATATAGCAGTTTTGACTTTATCTTCTTCTGAGTTTGTAACTCTATGGTGGTTCTTTTTTGCTGTTGTTTGCTCATTTCTCCAACCTTTTTATTGATTTTAACTTTATGTTAAAGTTGGACTCTGATCCTAAAGTAAAGGGATTACTCTTCTAAGCTTCAAGTTTTTTTCTACTTCTGTTTTCAGAATTTGTTCGGGGGGGTGGGGCGAGTGGGGGGGGGAGTCTGTAAGTTTTTAGGTTCTCCAAGGTGATGTGATCTAAGGAGACATATAACTGCTCTATAGGAGTGTGCTCTTGTCTGTGAGTGACCACAAGCACTCATTTCTGCCCTGGAACTATGACCAGGTTCTTCTACTCCTGCAAGTTCTGATGTGCTAGTCTCCTCTATACTCTGGGACTCTTCTACCCAAGACTGTGACCTGGACTCATGTATAAGCAATGCAACAGAGTTCAGAACCCAGTGCCAGCAAAGGGCCCTTGTGATCTTCTGATCAGTTGTTGGATCCCTTAGCTTCTGTGGGCTGAGAGCTCTGGAAACTTCTGTGGCTGATTCAGTTACTTCCAAAGCCTACTGCAATAGACCTTTCCTCTTGATCTTTTAAGTTGTCTTGAGCTGGAAAATTGTTTAACCCCCATCCTTTTGTGGGTTCTGCAGCTTCAGAATTCTATTTGAGTCATTAAAGTTGTTTGGAGGGGAATCTGGGAGAACTCAAGGGAATCCTGACTTTTCTCTGCTATCTTGGCTTTGCGCCCCTCCCTGCTAACTTTTTTTGTAGTTGTTTTTTTTGAGGCAATCAGAGTCAAGTTATTTGCCTAACTTCATATAACTAGGAAGTATCTGAGGGCAAATTTGAACTCAGGTCCTACGGACTCCAGAGCTGGTGCTCTATCCATTGTACCATCTGGCTTCCTTCCTGGTGACTTTTTCAAAGAAGGTTGAAGGGTTTCTATGGGAGACCTGATGAATTTTTCTCTGGGAAAAAAAGCAAGAAAAAAAAGTGAAAAAAATTATGGTTCAATCTCTACTCACCCTTGCAGTTTGTTCTCTGAAGATAGCATTTTTCATAATAAATCCTTTAAGAATTATCTCAGATCATTGTATTCTGAGAATAGCTAAGTCATTCACAGTTAATCATTGTACAAATTTTCTATTGGTTTTCTCTTTCTCTCTCTCAATATCTTTGGGATACAACTGTGGTAGTGATATTGCTAGATCAAAAACAATGCCCAGTTTTATAGCCCTTTGAATGTTTGGATTAATTCACAACTCTACCAATTAGTTTCTCAATTTTCCCACATCCCCTACAACATTTATTGTTTTCCTTTCTCTCATATTAGTCAATCTGGAAAGTATGAAGCCATATCTCAGAGTTGTTTTAATGTGCATTTTACTGATCAATAGTGATTTAGAACATTATTTCATAAGACTATACATAGCTTTGATTTCTTCTGAACACCATCTGAACATATCCTTTGACCACTTATTAATTGGGGAATGACTCAAAATTTTATAAATTTGACTCAATTTCCTATATATTTGAGAAATGAGGTCATCATACATAGCCTTGTAATTTGTCTTCTTGCTTCAAGTCTCATCCTTCTTCAGATTATCTTCCACTTTGATTTTCCTAAAGTGAAGTGTAATCAAGTCATTCCCCTACTCAAAGTCCTCTGTTTAGCATTTAAAGCTTTTTACATCTTGCCCCCTGCCTACTTTTCTAACCTTTATACATTACTCCTTTCCATATTCCTTAAAGAAGATTATATTGGCTTATTTATTTTTCCTTGAATAAGATATTTCCATTTCTGTGTCTTTTCATAGGTTCATCCCCTTGTCTGGCTTGCTCTTGCCCCTTACTTCTTCATCTTAGCTTCTCTGACTTCCTTTCAGACTCAATTCAAATTCGACCTTCGCCAAAATGGTTTTCCCCATCCACTCAATTGCTAGTGACTTCCTCTGTAAAGTTGCCTAACATTTGCTCTGTATTTATGTTTTTATCTGTTTATTTTTTGAAACATCACAATTTCTAAAAATTATATTTCGCTATTACAAAGGATAAAATCCACTTTTAAAGTTACATAGTACAAACTGGAAACACCTCGTTATTTTGAAGATGCATAAAGAAAAATGCATAAGCACAATAAATATACTTTAAAATTATTTTAAATTGTTTTGTGACATTTATTATATTGAAATGATTTATAAATAACCTTATAGAAGATTTGAATAGTTTTTTAATTTCAACATTAAACATAAGTAAATGAGGAATTTTGTTTTGATATCTTTTGAAATTTCCTTAATATCTGTGCCTCCTTTTTCTTTTTGGAGAAAACAGCACATTATAAGGCTTCCATCCTTCAGAAGGTGGACAAGGATCTCTATCTTCCTTAATGTACTTTTTGTCCACACAAATTTGAGTTGAAAGAAACTTAACTTTTCATAATTTTTCAGGTATATTTGGAGGAATATAGTAGAACCAGTCTTGAACAGGACGCTAGATTATTTTTATCCTTTTTTCTGTGATATCTGTAAAATCAATGTTGGAGGACCCTGGGCAGGGAGCTTTCCCTCAGCCACCTTCTTTCAACCTTGTCCACTCCTCCGCATGGCCTCTAGCGTGGCCACAGCTTCGGTTCCTGCCATGGGTCCCCTTCTCCCTCCCTGCCCAGCGGCTCCCCAGACTGTCCGCCATGGCCTTACTCACTGCGGCTGCCCGGCTCCTCGGGGCCAAGAATGCATCCTGTCTTGTTCTTGCTGCCTGATATTTCAGTGCTTCTACAATCTCAAGGACATACTCAGCAACATGATACCTAAGGAACAAACTCGAATCAAGAACTTCAGGCAGCAGCATGGCAAAACTGTAGTGGGGCAGATCACTGTGGACATGTATGGTGGCATGAGGGGTCTGAAAGGATTAATATATGAAACATCAGTTCTGGATCCTGATGAGGGTATTCGTTTCCGTGGCTACAGTATCCCAGAGTGCCAGAAGTTGCTCCCTAAGGTCAAGGGAGGGGAAGAACCCCTTCCCGAGGGTTTATTCTGGCTGCTTGTGACTGGACAAATTCCAAATGAGGAACAGGTGAGCTGGCTCTCCAAAGAATGGGCAAAACGAGCTGCTCTTCCCTCCCATGTGGTCACCATGTTGGACAACTTCCCTACTAATCTGCATCCGATGTCTCAGCTCAGTGCAGCTATCACAGCCCTCAACAGTGAGAGTAACTTTGCTCGCACTTATGCTGAAGGCATCAACCGGGCCAAGTACTGGGAGCTGATTTATGACGACTGTATGGATCTCCTTGCCAAGCTATCTTGTATTGCAGCAAAGATCTACCAGAATTTATATCGAGAAGGCAGCAGCATTGGAGCTATAGACACCGAACTTGACTGGTCTCATAACTTCACCAACATGTTGGGCTATAATGATGCCCAGTGCACTGAGCTAATGCATTTATACCTCACAGTCCACAGTGATCACGAGGGTGGCAATGTAAGTGCACACACTAGCCATCTGGTGGGCAGTGCTCTTTCAGATCCCTATCTGTCCTTTGCAGCTGCCATGAATGGATTGGCTGGACCCCTTCATGAACTAGCCAACCAGGAAGTACTCGTCTGGCTGACACAGATGCAGAAAGAAGTTGGCAAAGATGTGTCTGATGAGAAATTGCATGACTACATCTGGAACACACTCAATTCAGGCAGGGTGGTCCCTGGTTATGGCCATGCTGTTTTAAGAAAAACTGATACACGATATACCTGTCAGCAGGAATTTGCCCTGAAACATCTGCTTAATGATCCCATGTTTAAACTGGTGGCTCAACACTACAAGATTGTACCCGATATCCTTTTGGAGCAGAACAAAGCCAAGAACCCTTGGCCCAATGTAGATGTGCACAGTGGGGTGCTTCTGCAGTACTACGGAATGACAGAGATGAATGACTATACAGTTCTCTTTGGGGTGTCACGGGCACAGGGGGTGTTGGCACAGCTCATTTGGAGCAGAGCTCTGGGCTTCCCCCTAGAGAGGCCCAAGTCTATGAGCACAGAAGGCTTGATGCAGTTTGTAAGCTCCAAGTCAGGGTAAAGATGGGGACTGGGCTGGGCAGGGAGTGGGGAGAGAATGCCTACCAGAGTGAGGAGACTTGAGAGACAGTACATACTTTTTTGTTTTTGTTTCAGGGAGCCTTTAAAGATTTAGGATTAAATTATATTTGAGGCACTGACACTAAGTTTGAGGTTATTTAAAGTGTAAATTAAGATTCAAAAAACAAACAAACAGATGAGACTATTTCCCCTAACTAGTCCCTCTTCCCTGCCCAGCGTAGGAGTTGTCCATTGACTTGTAGTTTGAACAAGACTAATACAGATCTGGGCCACAATAGGTCTCCTGCCTCATCTACATCAGAAGTCTAGTGTATGCCCTGCTCCAAAAGGGTCAATGCTGGTTACAGGGAATCTGCATTCACTTCTTTGTTTTGGAGATTTAGGGTTTTGTTTTACTTTGCCTAACCCCATCTATCCACCAGTAGGCCAAAAACCAGAACTCTGACCCCTAAATCATTTCCCATAGGAATCATGTTGGAGTATCAGCACCAACCCCAAACACATTATGGCCTACCATGCCCTCACCCATTCCCCACTCACACACTGAACTATTAGTTGGCAGGACATTTTGTCATCCTCTGCTACCAGAGGCAAAAGCATTTATTAAGATGGCCCTGGGGTTTGAACTTTTTTTTGGTTATTTTATTTTTACTTCAAGAGGTCTTGGGATACCTTATCTTTCACTATTTTAAAGGAACCTTCATGCAGACTTTATATACTTGCTACTCCTTGGGCTGAAAAAGCTTTGGACTTAACCATTTTGGGGACTTCTCTTAACTTTCATTTTGTACATACCACTGGTTTTAGTCTCTCCACAGTCATAGTCTCTCTGTCTCTGACACCCCCCTACTTTAGTGTGAACTGTGTTCACATCCAGATAGACAGAATCAGGCTATAAATCTCTAATCACTTCCCCACCCTCTCACCCCCCATAATATTTTAAAGAGCAGGGGCCTGCAAATGGCCTAGAGCATGCTTGTCTTTATGATATGCCCACAGGGATAATTTTTTTTAACCAGGAAGTGATAATGACTTGAATGGATTTGATCCTGTTAGTATTAGACCCCAAGGCTTAGGGCATTAATATAAATAACCACACACACAGCTCACCCCCCCCCCCCAACCAATCTTGTCCCCTCCAAATTCCCCCCTCTCCCAATGTGGTTCATTGTTTAAAGCCCCATTTGCCTTCATCCAACCTCTCCAGTCTTGCTTGTGTTTGTGTGGATCCCCTGTCCCTAGAACCAAGCTGTTGAGATGGACACACACTGTCTATGAACTCCTGGGTAACTGTCAAAAGTCCTGTTACAGACAGGTTGTTCTGTATAAACGCAAAATAAATGTTTTTATTAACAAAAAAATAAAATCAATGTCACATTCTTTACATTGTCTGATAAGTTTTCTCCTCTCTTCCTTTTTTTTCCCTGTACCTCCTCAATGTGAAGGAACTTGTGTAATATGGTCTTTCATCATCTTTGAAATAAGGCTCCACAAAAGCTTTTTGTTTGATTTTATCAGGTAAATCTATACACAGTTTCATTTTTCTGTAGCAACTGACTTCTTTTGCATGCAGATTTCCTTGTTTACACACTGGAGAGCTATCTGCCAAATTAAATTCATATTATTCATATCTTGTCTGATCAAACAATTTTGATAAGTTATCCATTTTTTTCTTGCTTTGTATTTTTCCCTATCTGCTTCTGCTTTTTGATTTTAAAAGCAACACACAGTCCCTGTCCATAGTCTCGCCCCCATCTTGACTAACCAGCATCTTTTATATGTTACAGTAATATCCATTTTTATATTGAGGAAGATCTGCTGCTGGATCCATATTCTACTGGATATTTCCCCAATTGATAATAAAGATAGTTTTCAGCATATTTTAATAAGGTTTTGATTTTCAAATTTTCCCTTTTTTTCTCCTTTCCCCTTTCCCTAACACACAATTTAATATAGGTTATATATGTACAATCATGTTAAAATTTTCCATATTTGTCATGTTGTGAAAGAAGAATAAGAATAAAAGGAGAAAACCATGAGAAAGAATAAACAATGTGAAAATAGTATGCTTCAATCTACATTCACACATACAGTTCTTTCTCTGGATGTGGATAGTATTTCCCATTATGAGTCTTTTGAAATTGTCGTGGATCATTGTATTGCCGAAAAGAGCAAAGTCTATCAAAGTTGATCACACAATCTTGCTGTTACTGTGTACAATGTTCTCCTGGTTCTGGTTACTTCACTTAGCATCAGTTCATATAAATCTTTCTAGGTTTTTCTGAAATCTACCTGTTTATCATTTCTTATTGCACAATAGTATTCCTTTACATTCACATGCCACATCTTGTTCAGCCATTCTCCAATTGATGGGCATTTCTTCAATTTCTTTTCCACCACAAAAAGAACTGTTATAAGTATTTTTGTACATGGGGTTCTTTCCCACTATTTATGATGTCTTTGGGATACAGTCCTACTCCCACTGGATGTTTTATAAAAATGATTTATCTTGATTATTTTGGGGATCTTTGACTTTATAAAAGTTTAACTGAAGAACTGAGATAAGTTTACAATCTCCATGTTTATCTATTTAATTAGCTGAGCCTGGAGTCAGGAAATCTTGAATTAAATTCTAGTCTCAAACACTAGCTGTGTGATCCTGGGAAGTCACTTACCTCTTGTTTGCCTCCGTTTCCTAAACAGTAAAATGGGGATAATAATGATACCTGCCTCTCAAGGTGGTTATAAAGATCAAGTGAGAAAATAATTGTATAGTGCTTGGTACAATATTTTAGGGGCTATATAAATATTTGTTGTTCAATTATTTTTTAGTAATGTCTACCTCTGTGATCCCATTTGGGTTTTTCTTGGCAAAGATACTGGAATGGTTTTGCCATTTCTTTTTCCAGCTTATTTTACAGATAAGGAAATTTAGGGAAACTGGGTTAAGTGACAAGGCTGGTGAAGAAGTCCTGAATGGTTGGTGTGAGAGAAATTGAAGAACTGAGCCCTGAGGCAGATAGGGGGAAAGGCACTGATAGAGGTCAGTTTAGCTTCATGGTCCCACTTTCTGAGGAAGTTATTAAGGCAGAAATCAAAGTTATGTCAAACCCCTGAGGTCCACCCTGTGTAGAAGTCTTGGGCAGCCTCACTTAGCCATGTCCTGTCAGAAATTCCAGGCATGTCCCTGGGGGTTAAATTTTCCCTATAAAATCTATTTATGGCCATGTCATATTCACTGTTCTCCTTTAGATCAGTCCGCCATGGCTCTCTGCCTTATGATGTCTTTTCTCTTTCCCCATTCCATGTGGTATCTCTCCTAAGTCCATTATGCTTTCCATCCCCACTTCTCCTCCTTATAGCTAACCAACTTTTTGGGGGTACTGAGTCCCTTTCAGGACTTAGCCTGCCAACTAAAGACATATCACAACCTCATGGGGTGCTTCCTTTCTACTGGGTAATTTGAGTTCCACTGAGGAACTTGTCTTTCATATGTTCCCCCACTTTATTTTATATTTTCCATTCCTGGTGTCTACTGTATCCCTTCATTACAGAGGTCTGTAATCTCTTCCCTTAAATAAATCTGCCTTTTGCCAAAGAGAATGGCCATTGTGAATTTTTCATATAACCGAACCCCAATTTTCGTTGTCTGCCATCATTTGGTATCTACATCAGCCACATCAGTAAGTGTCTAAGGTCAGATTTGAGCTCAGGAAATTAAGTCTTCCTGACTCCAGACCTTGTACTCTATCATTTGAGCCACCCACCTGTCCATCAGCTATTATTATCCCACTAAGAGGCAGTGTATTATAGTGGCTAGAAATCTGGAACCAGGAAAATCTGGGTTCAAGGTCTCCCTCTGACACAAATTATCCATGTAGCTCTTGGCAAGTCCCCCCTCCCCCTTTTTAAAAAATTTAATAACTTTTTATTGACAGAGCCCATGCCAAGGTAATTTTTTACAGCATTATCCCTTGCACTCACTTCTGTTCCAATTTTTCCCCTTCCTCCCTCCACCCCCTCCCCCAGATGGCAAGCAGTCCTTTACATGTTAAATATGTCGCAGTATATCCTAGATACAATATATGTGTCCAGAACCGAACAGTTCTCTTGTTGCACAGGGAGAATTGGATTCAGAAGGTATAAATAACCCAGGAAGAAAAACAAAAATGCAGCAGTTTATATTCATTTTCCAGTGTTCTTTCTTTGGATGTAGCTGCTTCTGTCCATCCTTGATCAATTGAAACTGAATTAGCTCTCTTTATCAAAGAGATCCACTTCCATTAGAATACATCCTCATACAGTATCGTTGTTGATGTATATAATGATCTTGGCAAGTCCCTTAGAGCACACAGTGCTCTAAGATGCTCTCTTAAGATAACAAATTTCAGAGAAAGTAGTAACTTGTTTCAAAGAGGATCCTGGAGATTCCCTATCCAATTTAATCACAGGTTAAATGGATATTTTTATCCCTCCCTATCCTCAACTTTGAATGTAAACTCAGGTATTCTTTATTGCCTTTTTTATATAATCCCAATATGCCTGGAATATAGCACATAATAAATACCAATTAATTCACATTTGTTGAAAGATTCTCTGTTTTCAGAGCTGGTAGTGCCTGTCGTCCCTCCCATTTCAGGACTTTTGGCAAGAAACAGTTCTCATTCCACAGCTAGGGGTGTGGGATGTGGAATTCCTCTCTATCCTCTACACCCCTAATGTGTAGAGTTTGGCTGCCCAGTGAACTAGATCTGTTCACTGATTGACTTTATTTCAACATCTTGTTGATAATAATTTCTGGTCTTAACCTGCTTACTCATGTTGCCACATAACATCTAGATAGTGTAAATAAAAGCATTTAAAAGCTGGATGTGGTTTCTTCCCTCCCCCCACCTCCACTATATTTTAAAAAAATTATTTCTTTTGGTTTTGTTCCAAAGTTATTCCCTGATTTTTCTACCTAAGCCCTACCTTTGGATAAGGAAAACAATGAAGCAATACTAACAACCATTTATCTCATGGCATATACCACATTCCATACCCATAGTTCCTCATTTTTCTACTGTGAAGAGAGAAATGTATTTCATCATTATTTTATTTTATTTTTTTGGCTGAGATTAGTCATTATGATTAATCAGAGTGCAGCAGCCTTTTAATGTTGTTTCCATTTTCATTCTTCAAGTTGTTGTTTATATTTCATAATTAGATAGTACAGGAAGACTTGAATTCAAATTCTGTCTCAGACAATTACTAGAAGTATGGGTACATTTCCTGACTCAGTTTCTCTATGAGTAATATGTAGGTAACAACTTCATCTACTTCCCATATTTATTGTGAGGTTCAAATGAGATTAACAGATGCACAAAATTGTGTAAACAAATTTCAAAGTGCCATTTAAATGTTAACTATTTATCTAGGCTATTTAGGGAAAAAAAATAACTATGCTTAGAACACCTTTAAATTTAACCTGCATTATTTATACTTTCTTCTGACTGGGCACCCAATAAAAGAATACATCACACTCTGATTTGTAGTATTTGGTAAGCAAATGCTTACACTAAAAGTTTAACAATTAACTCCCTTGTTTTCTAGCTTTTGCTTTCTCTTCTCTGTGCCATTATAAAATCACAAAATTTAAAACTGTGAGAGGGAAGCTTAGTGGCCATACAGTTCAACAATACCTCCAAAATAGGTCCTACTTTTAAAAATATAGATATCCCCTAATACCATCTAACCTTTGTTTTTAGACTTCTAGCAAAGGAAGTCTTTCAAATTTGTATTTGTGCAAGTGACTTGCTCTGGAAATAACTTAATCCCCTTTTGAATGTCTTTAATTATAAGGAAGTTTTTTTTTTTTTTTTTC
Organism: Antechinus flavipes; assembly: GCF_016432865.1. NCBI lineage: Eukaryota > Metazoa > Chordata > Mammalia > Dasyuromorphia > Dasyuridae > Antechinus > Antechinus flavipes. The sequence continues at coordinate 171,247,994 of NC_067403.1, read as the reverse complement.
CTTCTGGCATGGTCTAAAATTGCTTACTTACATGTTTTACTCTTTTTTTTCCTAGGGACCCCCTAGGGTCCAAATGGAATAAGTTTAAAACTTCTTCTACATGACAAACTTTCAAGTACTTGAACTGTCATGTGCCCTCTGAGGTATCACTTCTCAGTGTTAAACATCCCCTGTTCCTTACACAACCTGGGCTTAATACAAAGTTTTTCCCAGACTGCTTGCTTTCTTTTAAGTTCTCTTGTTTGTCACTCTTTTTAACAATAACGTCCAGAACCAAATGGCATTCTCTATGTGGTCTGAGTAGGGCAATGGATAGAGGAAGCGTCTATTTATTCTCAGGGATTTGGCTTCTGGATCCTATATTTTTCTGAATTGCCTCCTATTTGTCATTTCTCATAATTGTATAATGATTACATTGTAATCATATATCCTAATTCAGTTGTTTTAATAGATAGGTACTCATTGTGTTTTTACTTTGACCACAACATATATTTTGACTTAAAAAAAAATCTTTCTTTGTATCCTTATTGCTTAGCATTGTGCCTGACATATAGTATTTAATTAAGTTTACTTAATGTTTAATAAATGCTTATTATCTTGACTTCTTTTTTCCTTTCACCTCCTTCCCAACTCCTTAATTCCATTGCCTTCCTTCTATTAATCATTTCCTATTTATTGTATGTAGTTTGTTTTGTATGTACTTGTTTGTATATTGTTTCCCTGGACAGATTATAAAATCTTTGAGAATAGATACTGTCTTTTGCTTCTTTTTGTATTCCCAGTGTTTAGCACAGTTTGGGCACATAGTAGGCACTTAACATTGTTTGCTATATTCTATAATGGGATCTCTGGGTCAAAGATTAGGAAAATTAATGTTTCCAACACAATTCCAAATTGTTTTTCAGAATGTTTAGAGAAATTCACTGCTCTATCAACAGTAAATTAGTGTGTCTATATTCCTTTAGCATTTTCAGTTTAAAACTATTTCTGTGTTCTATCTTTGCCACTTTAATGTATGTGAAGTGAAATGTCAGAGTAGTTTTAATTTGCATTTCTCTTAGTAGTGATTTGGAGAAAGTTCTTAATAGTTGATGGAAGATTGTTTTTCTTTTGAAAATAGCTTGTTCATATCCTTTTAAGTATGGTCATTCTTAAGTGTTAATCTTTTAAATCTCTTTACTACATTTGATGCTGTTCTTTCAGTTCTTGAAAGTCTATCCTTCCTTTATCCAGGATTTGTATACAGTTCCTGCAGTCTTCTAGATTCAGCTTTTGATTTTCTTTTCAATATGTTGCATTGCAGGTGACATTTGGTAAGAACTTAAGGAATTACCAATGAAATTGTTGAAATTATAGCAATAGGGATTTCAGTAAAATCTTGATTGAATAAGATTTCATATCTTTTTGGAGAAAATAATGATGATGATATAGTTGGGTAGATTAAAAAATGGTTGAAAAATAGACTTCACTGTGACCATCACTTGAGTCCAGGATTTCTAAGCTGCAGTTTTAAGTGGATTGAGTATACATAGTAATCCTAGCATTAATCTGTTGAGTCCTCAAGATCAAGGGGTTGGGGGGAAGAAAAGCTAAAGCCCATTCAAAATGGGGTAAACTCAGCTCAGAAAAATAGAGTGGTTGAAATTCATGTCCTGGTCAATGTTGAGATCAGGCTTATTGGTAGCCATTTCATTTCCAACCTGGGAAAAATAGGGAGATCTAGTTTAGGAAAGGAAAAAAGGCAGGCAGACGGATAGGAAAGAAAGAAGGAAGGAAAGAGGGAAGGAAATTAACAATTCTTGTGTGACTGTCTTGTTTCTAGTCTCTGTCAGAAACTCCTGTTCTCTTTCACTTTCTGCATCTGTACTTTGTTGTCTGTGTCTACATGTCTCTGTCTTTCTCTTCTCTCTTTCCTTTTATTTTCCTCCCTCCCTCCTTCCTTCCCTTCTTTCCTCTTCCCTCTTTCCCTCCTTTCCTTTTTTCCCTCCCTCCCTCCCTCATTCTCTCCCTTCCTTCCTTCCTTCCATTTTTTTCCTTCCCACTTTTTCCTTTTTCTCATCTCCATTTCCTCCTCCTCTTCCCTTCTTTCCTCTTTCCCTCTCTCCCTTCCTCCCTCTCTCCTTCTTTGTCTATCTCTGTCTCTGTTTGTCTGTCTCTGTCTCTCTGTCTCTATCTCTGACTCTCTGTCTCTGTCTCTCTTTATGTGTATGTGTCTCTCTCTCTGTCTCTCTCTGTGTCTCTTTTTCTCCCTCTCTCCCTCTTTCTCTGTCTCTTCCTCTCTCTCTCTGTCTTTTTCTCTGTCGTTTTGCTGCACAGCGACACCTCGTGTTAAAAAGCCAAACTTTTTCTAGAAATTAAGAGTTCTGGAAAAAAAAAAAGCCTTGTAGGCAGTGAGTTCTTTACCACTGGAGGCCCTTGATATCTCTTCTAACTCTTAAGATTTTCAGAAATTATTTGAATGTAAGACTCTCCTACATAAATATTAATATATTTGTAAGACTCCTAACTTACATAAACATAGTTTGTTATTAATCTGGTGTAGAATTTAGAACTAGGGAAAATGTAAAGATTGTTTGATCCAATAGTATTCGATCTTTTTTGATCACTCCCATTTATTTAATTTTTATTTTTTGAGCTCGCTCTCTCTCTCTCTCTCTCTCTCTCTCTCTCTCTCTTCTTCCCTCCTTCCCTCTCTCTGTTTTTCTGTCTCCTCTCTCTTTCTGTCTCTATCTCTGTCTCTCTCTGTGTGTGTCTATTTCTTTCTACACACACACACACAGCATTGAGGTGGTGCAGTGGATAGAGTGCTTGGCCTAGAGTCAGAAAGTCTTTTGACTGGCTGAATTGAGCGATCCCTTTTATTGGTAATTGCTAGGCTTACCAATACATTGAATGTGCTTGGAATTTTGTGCCTCATTTTGCTCAATTTCAAATGCAACAGTATATGGTATGAGATATTAGTTCATACCTACTTTTTGCCACACTATTTTCTAGTTCCCAATGGTTTTTGTTAACTAATGAGTTCTTGTCCTGAAGTTGAGCTATATAGTTGAGAGATTTGGGTTTTATCAAACATTAGGTTACTGTCCATTTGTATATTGTGTATATAATTTGTTCTAAAGATCAATCTCCCTATTTCTTATCCATTAATAATTTATTTTGATGATTATAGTTTTGTAATATAGTTTCAGATCTGGTATTTCTAGAATCCCTTCTTTCCCATTTTTTAATTGAATTCCCTAAATATTCCTGACTTTTTGTTCCCTCTATCAATTGTTATTCTTTTTTTTTTTTTTTAGCTCTATAAAATAATTCTTTGGTAGTTTGATTGGCATGGCACTGAATAAGAAAATTAATTTAGGAAGTATCATCATTTTTATTACGTTGGCTTGATTTACTCAAAAGCAACTGATATTCCTCCATTTTTAGATCTGTCTATTTTATGTGAGGAATGTTTTGTCACTAAATTCAACTAATGTAGGTATACTTTTAAAAAATTGTCAATAGTTATTTTAAATTGAATTTCTTTGTCTAGCTTTTCCTACTGGGTTTTGTGGGTAATGTATAGAGATTCTAATAATTTGTGTGGGCTTATTTTGCATTTTGCTACTTTACTGAAGCTACTGTTTTAATTAGTTGAGAGATTTCCCACTGATTTGCTGATTTCTGGATGAGGAAATAGAAAAGGTTAAGGGTTAACCTCAATACAATAATTAGATGTTAAATACGAGAGAAATATTCATTTCTCACATAATGGAGATTAATATACTTCTTTCTTTTCCTATTCAGTATTCTCTAGAGAGGCTTACCATATCTAACTTTTCTAAAATTCTATTCATTTCTTTAAATTCTTTTTTCTTCAATTTATCTAGATCTGAGAGGGGCAAATTGAACTCCTCCATTATGTCAGAAATGAATATTTCTCTCTTATGTTTAACATCTAGTTATTGTATTGAGGCTAAGGGTTTTTCCATTTTCTGTTTCCTTATCCAGAAATCCGCCAAGTCATTGAGAAATCTCTCTTGAAGATATGCCCAGGTCAAGAAATTCTAAATTTTAAAGAAATTCTAATTTTTGGTTAAAGGTTCTATTCCTGCTCACATCCTGGGAAAAATGCTGATTCTCCCAATTATCAAGATAGATGGTATGGAAATTGATGCCAAGATTGGCGTGACCTAGGTCATTTACCCCAAAATAGACTCCCTCCCATTTGATTAACCAATTCTGTTTGATTCTGGATGATTAGGCATCCCTCAGGAACACTTCCTCTTTGAAGGGCATATAAACTATGATCCCACCACTATTACAGGTCTTTGATCTAAGAGAGAGCATTTATCTTTTTATATCTTTCTGTTGCTTTCACAACTCAATCTGGGGGCCCCTAAGTTTTTGGTGCTTCCAAAATGGTGTGATCCAGGAAGAGGTGTTCATAGTTTTCCTGATCAAAACTTTGGGTTTGGGTTATAGTTGAGTTTCAGCAGATTGCTGTTAGACTCAGTTACTTTTAGCACATTGGGAGGTTCTGCAGATTCAGAACTGATGGTTCTCTTGGTTTCCTGCTCTGGTTTTCCACTGCTGGACTAAAGGCTAGAATTGAGTCACTGCTTTGCTCTTGGGCAGAAGTTTCTAAAATTTGTTTTATGCTCAATACTGAGCCAGGGTCCTGTGCTTTGTTATAGCTACTCTTCTTCATCTCGGATCTGTGACCTGGAACTAAGTAATGAATGACCGTTGCCAGGTGGCACCTGTTCCTGTTCGCAGGCTGAGTCCAGGGGTCCCCTGGGACTCTTTCTGCCTCAGTGCTTCCTGCCCTAGTGCTTTATCTCAGTTCCCTTTCTGTCTTTGGGTTCTGGAATCCTGCTCTCGCCATTGTTAAAGTGTGGTGCTCTTGTTCAGCCCTGTGACTTTTCATGGCTTTCCCATCAAAATTTGATCTAGTGCTCTAGATTGCTGTGGAAGATATATATTGTGACAGCTAGGAAAAGCTAGCTTGCTCTTACACGCTGCCATTTTTATTCCCCCTTCTCTTACCTTTTACCTTTCCTTATATTGCCAGGGCTTAGTACAGTTCCTAGCACATAGGGAAGGAGTCAGATTGGAAGGAAAAAAAGACCAATGAGAAGGCTACTGCCGAAGTCTGGGGAAAAAAAGTACAACTTTGGTGACAAATATTATTTTCAAATAATCAAAACTGGTGTAACTGGTAATAGAGGGCGATTTTGATTGTTTAAAAAAATTCAAACAAGAGATAAAACTCCCCATTGCCATCAAGTATAGCATGTGATCTTGCTTAAAATACTATCCTAGGGAGGAGAGCATTGCATTACTGTGACCATGGGTTATAAATAGCTAAACATAGATGGAAAATGAGTTTTTATGCCATTAGGCCAACTTGGAAACAACTTATTAATAACTCTGTGAACAATGCCATGTTCCTTCCTGTGGTCAACTGCTCCCCATAAGGCAAGACATGTTCCTTCTAAGAATCCTTTGCCAAATAGGTGGGTGGGGCTTCTGACAAATCCTGGGATTGCAAGCCTGGGAGGAGGAATGCTTGGATTGTGGGTATGTGCCGCTCAGGAATGCCAGGCTTGGGAGGCTTCTGGAGAGGAAAAATTCAGCAAAATCATTCATTACATTGAAAAAAAATCTGACTAAGAATTTGATGAATTGGTCATTTGGAAATTTGGAGCAAATTGGAAATTTGCTGCATGTCTAGAGAGACAGTGAGCATCTCATCAGATTAATTTTTGTCATTTTTCTTGATTGATGTTAATTCTATATCCTAATTTCAGGTTTAAAATAGTCTAGGCATAGAGAACATTTCAAAAAAGAAAACTTTTAAAATATATATATATTTTTTAATTTATGGAATAAAACAAACATTTCCATAATATAGTAAAAAAAAGATGATTGCACATGAAACTGCAAATCTGCTATGTACAATTTACTAGTACTTCTAAATATGCAACAAAATTATTATGTAAATTTCTATTCTTTTTCATTTTTTTTTCCTTCTCTATCCATAACATTGCTCTGTTACAGAGATATTGGAGCCCATGGTTGAGGATCATTTCACATCATGTTACATCAAGTTTTTTTTCAATATAGTAAATGATTTTCTTAATTTTTCCCTTCTATTTCTCTTTTGTTCCTTAAAAAAATATATTCTTGGTTATTAGGCATTGATGTCTATCTCAAATAGTACTAGGGGCCATTAAGCCATTCAGAAGACTCCCTGAAGGCCATAGACAGAATTAGAAAACCATAAATCAACATTATCTTTGCTGTATTGTACTTTTAAATAAATCAAATCTTTCTCAATTACATTTTAACCTGGTTCCATTAATCTAATTGGGTTAAATTAGATCTCTCCGGGAGGGAGAATCATGTAAAGAGAATTCTCCAAGTCTGAAACTTCTTATAGTATAAGGGATGGCTGAGATTGAGTAGGAAAGCTATAGAAGGAAATCAAGGTAATGTAAAAACAAACAAAAAAAGTAATAAAATCTATTTTAAAATCTGAATAGCTTGAAAAATCGAGGGAAGGCAACAATGAAATAATTTCCTAAGCAATTTCCCCAGTTTCCCATTTTTTAAAAAGCAAAATTTGCTTTGATTGGATCTCTGCTTTCAATCTTTGCTATAGCTATAACTATTTTTACTTTTCTCCCTTGAAGAGTGTTTCCCATTTATGCTGTATTTATCTTGTATATTCTAGTTTATATATGTTTTCTCCTCCTATTAGTCTTGGCTTCTTAAGGACAGATACTGGGCTTTTCTCTTTGTTTCTCTAGAGCTTGGTATAGTGTCTGATTTTTAAGAGTTTAATGGGTGCTTGCTTAAGAAGGATCTGGAACACTTCTGGGAGGTAGAATGGCAGAATAAGCATTAAATCCTTATATTTCTCCCATATTCACCTCCAAGCAACCATAAAATAACTTCCTTAAAATTCCTTAAAAAGCATAATTGGTCAAATGGAAAATAAAGTACAAAGGCTAACTGAGGAAAACAACGCCTTAAAAGTTAGAATTGAGTAAGTAGAAGCTAATGATTGAGACATCAAGAATCAAACAAATTCAAAAGAATGAAAAAAAAAAAAAAAAAAAAAAAAAACGGAGAAAACATATAATACCTCACTGGAAAAACAACTGGCCTGGATAATAGATCCAGGAGAGACAATGTCAGAATCAATGGATTATGTGAAAGTCTTAATCAAAAGGGAAACCCTAGACAGCATATTTCAAGAAATTATTAAGGAAAACTGCCCTGATATACTTGAACTAGAGGGGAGAATAGGCATTTGGAAAGAGATCCCAAAATAAAAACTCCAAGAAGCATTAGAGCCAAATTATAGAACTATCAGGTCAAGGAAAAAATACTCTAGGTGACCAGAAAGAAACAATTCAAATATGAGGGAGCTACAATTAGACTTACATGGGACTTAGCAGCTGCAACATTGTAGAATGGGAGTCATGAAACATGATATTCTGGAAGGCAAAGGAGCTAGATCTATAACCAAGAATCACCTAACTGGCAAAATTAAGCAAAATACTTCAATGGAAAAAATAGTCATTCAACAAAATAAAAGGATAGCAAGCTTTCATAAGAAGACCAAAACCCCCAAAAAAAACAAATAAAAAAAAACTTTGAACTCTAATCCTGAGACCCAAGAGAAGCTGAGAAAAAGGGGGGAAAGGAAAATAAAACCCAAGGGAGTCAATGGAATTGAACTATTTATATCCCTATATGGGAAGATGGTATTTATAAATTCATAAAAATTGTACTACTAAGGGTACAACTAACAGGAAGTTATGATGTAGCACAGACAACAGACATAGACAGAGGTTAATTTGAGAATGGGGTTAATTATTTCACATGAAGAGGCTCAAAAAACTTATTACAATGGAGGAGAAAAAAGGTGGGCATCACTTGAACCTTACTTTCATTAGAATTGGTTCATAGAGGGAATAATAAACATAAATCAATTGAATATAGAAGTCTATCTTACCAGACAGGAAAGCCACATCTTACTAAAAGATACCAAAGACATACCTAGAGAACCCCGGAGATTCTACTAAAAAGCTATTAGAAATAATTCATAATTTTAGCAAAGTAGCAGGATACAAAATAAATCCCCATAAATCCTCAGCATTTTTGTACATCACCAACAAAATCCAACAGCAAGAGATACAAAGAGAAATTCCATTCATAATAACTGTTGATAGCATAAAATATTTGGTAATCTATCTACCAAAGGAAAGTCAGGAATTATATGAGCAAAATTACAAAAAACTTTCCACACAAATAAAGTCATACTTAAATAACTGGAAAAATATTAAGTGCTCTTGGATAGGCCGAGCGAATATAATAAAGATGACAATACTCCCTAAACTAATCTATTTATTTAGTGCTATACCAATCAGACTTTCAAGAAAATATTCTAATGATCTAGAAAAAATAACAAAATTCATATGGAACAATAAAAAGTCGAGAATCTCAAGGAAATTAATGAAAAAAAAATCAAATGAAGGTGGCCTAGCTGTACCTGATCTAAAACTATATTATAAAGCATCAGTCACCAGAACCATTTGGTATCGGCTAAGAAATAGATTAGTTGATCAGTGGAAAAGCTTAGGTTCACAAGACAGAATAGTCAACTATAGCAATCTAATGTTTGACAAACCCAAAGATCCTAACTTTTGGGATAAGAATTCATTATTTGATAAAAACTGCTGGGATAACTGGAAATTAGTATGGCAGAAATTAGGCATGGACCCACACTTAACACCATATACCAAGATAAGATCAAAATGGGTCCATGACCTAGGCATAAAGAACGAGATTATAAATAAATTGGAGGAACATAGGATAGTTTATCTCTCAGACTTGTGGAGGAGAAAGAAATTTGTGACCAAAGATGAACTAGAGACCATTACTGATCACAAAATAGAAAATTTTGATTATATCAAATTAAAAAGCCTTTGTACAAACAAAACTAATGCAAACAAGATTAGAAGGGAAGCAAGAAACTGGGAAAACATCTTCACAGTTAAAGGTTCTAATAAAGGCCTCATTTCCAAAACATATAGAGAACTGACTCAAATTTATAAGAAATCAAGCCATTCTCCAATTGATAAATGGTCAAAGGATATGAACAATTTTCAGATGATGAAATTGAAACTATTACCACTCATATGAAAGAGTGTTCCAAATCACTATTGATCAGAGAAATGCAAATTAAGACAACTCTGAGATACCATTACACACCTGTCAGATTGGCTAAGATGACAGGAAAAAATAATGATGAATGTTGGAGGGGATGTGGGAAAACTGGGAACTGATGCATTGTTGGTGGAGTTGTGAACGAATCCAACCAGAGAGCAATCTGGAATTATGCCCCAAAAGTTATCAAACCGTGCATACTCTTTGATCCAGCAGTGTTACTTCTGGGCTTATATCCCAAAGAAATACTAAAGAAGGGAAAGGGACCTGTATGTGCCAAAATGTTTGTGGCAGCCCTTTTTGTAGTGGCTAGAAACTGGAAAATGAATGGATGCCCATCAATTGGAGAATGGCTGGGTAAAATGTGGTATATGAATGTTATGGAATATTATTGTTCTGGAAGAAATGACCAGCAGGATGAATACAGAGAGGCCTAGAGAGACTCACATGAACTGATGCTGAGTGAAATGAGCAGAACCAGGAGATCATTATACACTTCAACGATATTGTATTAGGATGTATTCTGATGGAAGTGGATTTCTTTGACAAAGAGACCTAACTGAGTTTCAATTTATCAATGATGGACAGAAGCAGCTACACCCAAAGAAAGAACACTGGGAAATCAATGTGAACTATTTGCATTTTTGTTTTTCTTCCCAGGTTATTTTTACCTTCTGAATCCAATTCTCCCTGTGCAACAAGAGAACTTTTCGGTTCTGCAAACATATATTGTATCTAGGATATACTGCAACATATCTAACATATATAGGACTGCTTGCCATCTAGGGGAGGGGGTGGAGGGAAGGAGAGGAAAAATCGGAACAGAAGCGAGTGCAAGGGAAAATGTTGTAAAAAAATTACCCTGGCATGGATTCTGTCAATATAAAGTTATTATAAAATAAAATATATTAAAAAAAAAAAAAAGATACCAAAGACAATGAAGTAACATCAGTACTATATATATATATGTACTAATAACATAGCATCCAAATTTTTTAAGGAGAAGTTACTAGAGAGTGAGTTACTGGTTCATGGCCAAAAAAAGAGGTAGAGGGCATTACAAACTATAATATAGGTCTTTCAGGTTATATTAAATTAAAAAGCTTTTGCTCAAACAAAACCAGTGCAACAAAAAATTAGGAAGAAAGCAGAAAACTGGAAAGTAATCTTTACAGTAATTGTCTCTGATAGACCCTCATTATTTAAATACACAGAAAACTGAATTTATAGGAAGACAAGCCATTCCCCAATTGATATATTGTCAAAGGAATATGAACAGACAGTTTTCAGATGAAGAGATCAAAACTATTTGTGGTCACGTAAAGAAATGCTCCAAATCACTTTTGTTTTGGAGATATGCAAATTAAAAAACTCTTGAGATAACACTTCATACGCATTAATGATTGGCTAATATGACAAAAATGATAAATGTGGATGTGGATGTGGGAAAATTGGGACACTAATGCATTGTTGGTGGAGTTGTGAACTGATCTAACCATTATGGAGAGTGATTTGAAACTATGCTCAAAGGGTAATCAAACTATACATACCCTTTGATCTAGCAATATCACTAGTTGGTCTGTATCCCAAAGAGATCATCAAAAAGGGGAAAGGACTTGTATGTGCAAAAATATTTATAGCATCTCTTTTTGTGGTGGTAAAATATTGGAAATTGAAGTGATGTCTATCAGTTGGGGAATGGCTGAATAAGTTGTGGTATAGAAATATACTGGAACACTATAGTGCAATAATAAATTATGAATAGGTAGATTTTAGAAAAAATTGGAAAGCTTACATGAACTGATGCTGCGTGAAGTGAGTAGAACCAAGAAAACATTGTAAACAGTATGAGCAGCATTGTGTGATGATCAAATATGAATGACTCAGCTCTTCTCAAAAACACAATGATCTAAGACAAGTACAAAGGACTCATGAGGGAAAATACTGTACATAACCTCCCTCCCTCCTTCCTAAAATATTATGCAGCTTGATGTAAATTATATAAAACATATTTCCTTATTAGTCACAGTTGTGAAAGAAAAAACAGAACAAAAGGGAAAAACACAAAAAAGAATAAAGTAAGTGAAAAAGTATACTACAATCTGCATTATTTATCTTGAGAGAAAGAACTGCTGGCATCTGAATGCAGATAGAAGCATATTCTTTTTTTTTTTTTTAAAAACTTTGTTATTGTTGGGGTTGTTTTGGTCTTCATGTTCTTTTGCAACATGACTGAAACAGAAATATTTTGCATGACTGCACATCTATAATCTATATAAAATTGCTTGGAGGGGAGGAAAGAAGAAAATTCAGAACTCAAAATTTTAAAAGATGAATATTAAAAATTTTGTTTACATGTGATTGAAGAAAATAACAAAAAAATAAAGTACATTTATACAAATAAGAGACATTGTAGTAAATTATAAACTTTTTTTGCATCATTTAACAGCTCCAATTCTTTCTATTGTTAAATATTGATTAAGTAGGGCAAATAGGTAATGCAGTAGATATAGTGCTGGGTCTGAAGTCAGGAGGAGTAAAATTTAATTCTAGCCTCAGATACTTACTAGCTATGTAACTCTGGGCAAGTAAGTTTCTCTTTGCTTCAGTTTTCTCATCTGCAAAATGAACTAGAAAAAGGAGTGGCAAACTACTCCAGTATCTTTGCCAAGACAACCTCAAATGGGATCATAAAGAATCTGACACAACTGAACAATAGCAACCAAATTTTAGGGGGAAGGGAGAGGACTGGATTGTTTTTAAGAAATTGCAAAATTCTTTTAATGCCCCCAAATGTCTCCCAGAAATAAAAACATGTCTTTAAAGCCAACTTTCTAGCAGAGGAGTTGTATAACTCCAAGTCATGGAATTTAGTCGTTTGTGAAGAATTAAAAAAAAAAGTTCTCCAAGCAATGGTGAGGTGTTACAACATACAAATAAGGAAATTAGAAAGATCACTGGAGTAAAGGACATCATTAAAGAAATGCGTAATCAAAATGGAGGACAAACATTATATGGCAACAATCAATACCAGTTCTCTCTCTATTCCCAAGATTCAGGAGAAATGGAGGAAGGTCTCTGCAGCCTTCCTAGGTAGAATTCCTGAGTGGAGTTCATGGGAGGGCATGGATGTGAGTCTCCCAGGATGGAGTTGTGATCTTTATCATTGAGGGGAACATTCAAACAGAGAAGATCATAGAACCAATGGCACATTTCAACTATTTGAAGATCTCTGAGTAACCAGTTAAAAAAAGGCTGGATTGCTATGTATTTTTGCAACCTTTAACTTGGCAATCAGAAGCTGATCCATTAGCACTTTCCTCTTCTTTTTAAAAACTTAATGAAGTCGCGTCCAATTGCAAGTAGAGAGGAACTTACTCAACATTGCTGCTCTGGTCTATGGAATTTGTTAAGAAATGGAATCCTTAGATTGGAGGGGATACTGAATTTGGAGTCCGGGAACATCAAGGCTTGAATTCAGGGTCTGCTGCTTATTTACTACTTGTGTGACCTCACACAAGACATTTAATTTCCCTTGGCTTTAGTTTCCTCCTCTGTATAATGAGAAGGGTGAGGGAGTAGATTACATGACCTTCCAGCTTTATACCCATGATCTTATGACTGTATGAGGTCCAAGATTTCTTTTTGTTCTTAGTTCAATATCCAACTTTTGTGACCTTACACCAGTCACTTAATTCTGGTTTTCAGTTATCTTATCCACACAAAGAGAGGATTGGGTTAGATGATACATACTCTACATTCAGTCTCCTAAATTCCTGTTCTGACTCACAAATTACTTAGGGAACATTTCTGGAGGTCCCATATTCTCCTCAGATTTGACATGTCCAAAATGAAACTCATCTTCTTCCCTTAAACCTGTCATTTGCCCTTTTTTCCTTATGTTCAGAGCAGTATGTTTAATGACCCAGGTTAGTAAGCTTTGAGTTAATCCTTATGCTCTTTAATCATAATCAATTAATTCCCAAGTCTTACTTATTTTACCAGCACATTTCTCATATCCATCCAATCCTTTCTTTTTGCTCAGGTGGCTTCTAGTGTTCTTCAATCTCTCATTATAGTCTAGACTATTCCAACAATCTTCTAATTTGTTTCCCTGCTTCAAAATCCTCACCTCAACATTTTGTCTTCTCTGTAGTTAATGAAATAACTTTTTAAACATTATCTTTCTTTTTTCCTTTTAAAAATTTCAATAGCATTTTGTTTTTCCAATTACATAAAGATAGTTTTCAACATTCATTTTTATAATATTTTGAATTCCAGTTTTTTCCTCCTTCTCTTTCTTATTCTCCCTCACCAAGACCATAAGTAATCTGATATATGTTATACATGTACAATCATTTTAAACATATTTCTTTATTAGTCATGTTGTGAAAGGAAAATCAGAACAAAAGGAAAAACCCAAGAGGGAAAGAAAGCAAATAACAACCAAAAAGGTGCAAATAATATGCTTTAATCCACATTCAGATTCTATTATACTTTCTTGATGTGGATGGAATTTTCTTTCCTAATTCTATTGGCATTGTCTTGGATCACTGAGAAGAGCTAAGTCTATCATAGTTGATCATCACATAATCTTGCTGTTTTTTCTCTCTCAAGGTCCCTTGGATTTACTTCTCTATCTACACGGCACATTTCATTTTCATCTCTTAATTACCAGGGCCTAACTTAGTGTCTTCCATATAGTAGATGTTTAATACATATTGACGGAATTGAATTTAGTCAACTCTGTAAGGTTCCTTCTAACCTCTAGCCTTCTTTGAAATTTCATTACTTCTGGAGTCATTATCCATTATCTAGGCTTGCCAACCATACGGTCATCCTTGAGTCCTCACTCTCTCTCTCACCCCAAATAACCAGTCAGTTGGTAAATCTTGCAAATTCTAGCTTTTTGCCATCTCTCAGATTGATCCCCACTTCAGGTCATCACCTTTTGGTATGGCAGCCACTTGGCACAGTGAATGACAGAATGATGGACTTGGGGTGAGAAAGAGCCGAGTTCAATTCTTTGCTTAGACAATGACTAATTATGTGATGCTGGACAAGTCCCTTAAATTTTATCTGCCTTAGTTTACTCATCTATAAAATGGCAATAACAGTACTTGCCTCATAGAGTTATGAAGATCAAATGATACATATAAAGCATTTTGCCAATCTTAAAGTGCTATATAAAAGTTAGCTATTAATAGGTCTTTACTTGATCTTCTCCCCTCTAGTTTCCACCCTCTTCAAATTGTCTTCCATATGCCTAATAAAGGAATATCTCTAAAGGGCAAATTTGACCTCATTATCCATCTGCCCAAGAAGACCCAGTAATTTCCTATTACTTTAAGGATCAAATATTAACTTCTCTGTGTGGCCCAATATAGTTGGGCTTGATTCCATTGCACATCCCCATTTGCATTCCAGATTTACACAATACCCACCTATCTTCATGTACTCTCCTTTCTAGCCAGACTGACTTTATTGTTTTTCTTTACACTCAATGCTCCTACTTACATGCTTTGGAATCTAGAGTTCTGGATGCCTGGAATATACTTCCAGGCATCCAGAACTCTAGATTCCAAAGCTTCTTCTGCTTCCTTTTTAGGAATCCTATGTTCCTTCACATCTTATTATTAGCACCATCTTCTACATGGGATTTTTCTTGATTCCTCCTGGACACTAGTCCTTTTCCCCACAATGAGAGATGTGTTGGAGAGAGATAAGAAAAAGGAGAGGAGAGAAGAAGAGAGGAAGGGAGGGAAAGCATTACAGGGAAAACTACAGAAAAGGAGAAGAGAGAAAAATGAGGGAGGGAGAGAAGAATAGGGGAAGGGAAAGGAGAGAAGAGAGGGAGAAAAAGAAAAAACAGTAGGGGAAGAAAAAGGAAACAAGAGGAGATGGAGAGAAGGAAGAAAGAAAAGGGAAAGGAGAGAAGAGGAAAAGAAAGGAGGGAAGGAAGGAAAAGTAGGGAAAAGGAAAGGAGAAGGAAGAAGAAAAAAAAAAAAGAATGGAGGGAAGGAACAGTAGGGGAAGGGGAAGGAGAGGAGAGGAGTCGAGTCCAACCTGAACCTCTCTGCTGACTTCGTCTCACATCTCCAATTGCCTACCAGATATCTTGAATTGCATGTCCCATAGACATTTTAAACTCACCATCTCCAGAAATGACTCTCTTGGGATCCCACTGTTATGCCACAGTTCTCTTTAACTGTCCTGACTCAGTTTCCCTGTATGAGTTTCCCTTGTCTCAGTTTTCTTAACTGTTCTGTTTTAATCTCTTCAGTTGTAAATCCCCCTCTGACCCAGTAGAACTGAGGATTATTTGCTCTGAGGTTATAAATCAGCAAGATAAACAAGAGAGTAGACCTCCCGACTCTTTTCTGTCCTCAAGAATTTACAATATCCTTCTAAAATATTCCAAGAGACCTCACTGATATCTTTACTTCTTTGTATTCAGACATCCTGTCTCTGGGTTTTCTAGGATTTATGGCCTCCCTATCCTGATAGAGGTTTTCCCTTGCTTCTTACCCCTTCCTTTGCTTAGAGAAAAGGTATTTAAGAAGTTGGGGTTCCTCCATTCAGTGCTGGAGGCTTGAGGCTGGAGGCTGGCGGCTGGCGGCTCTTTGCTGGATGTTGGATTCTTTGGGATGACGGTCTTCTCCAGTCCTGAGACCAACATGGATTCCTTGGTCCCAATATATCTTTATCTCTGTCTGACTGGATAATTTGAGACGAGAGTCCTGTCCAGTCAATTTTACTCTCCCAGTAATAAAATATTAAAAACTCTCTAATCTCTCTCCTGCCTCAGTTTCTCCGGCATTACACCACCAGGCTCCCAATGTAGATTATTCTTACTTTCTCCCTCTGTAACACTCCATATATTCCATATACAAGCTTTTGCTGAGCCCTGTTAATTGTGTATTTGTGACATCCCTCATACATACCATTTTTTCTTTTCTGACACTGCCATTATTCTGGTGCAAGCCCTACTGCAAGTTGGTTCATTGATCTGCTTGCCACAAGCTTCTTCCTGATCTGATCCATTTTCCACTCAGTTTTAGGGATCTTCCTAAGTCTCAGGTCAGAACATGTCATCTCAATAAACCCCAATGACTCCCGGTTACTCCAGGATCAAATACACAATCCTCTGAAGTTCAAAGCTTTTCACAACTCACCCCACGCCTTTCCAGTCTTCCTACACTTTCAACCTCTCATCCTCATGTACTCTGCAACCAGAGGACACCGGCTTCAAATGAGACACTCTTTGGTCAAGCTCTAGTCATTCTCTCTAGTTGTCCCTCTTTGCCGGCACTCTCTCCCTTCACATCTCCATCCTCTGGACCACTGGCTTCCTTCAAGTATGAGCTAAAAATCACACTTGTACAGGAAACCTTTCCCAATTTCTCAATTCTAGTGTCTCCCCTCTATTAATTATTTCCTATTTATCTCATGCTAGCTAGTTTATACATAGTTGTTTTCTAGTTAGATTGCAATCTTTTTGAGATAGGGTCTGTCTTTCTTCGCCTCCCCAGACTTAACACAGTGCCTGACAATTAGACTCTTAATAGATGTTAATTGACTGAGTGACTATGGACTAAGAGGAAAGGAAGGGAGGAGACCTCTTCCTGTCTGGAAGTTAATAGCAAACATTCCATTGACTTTTTTCCCTTCACACTCTACATTCCTCTAATTGTTTTTTGACATTCTCATATCACGGAGCTCTTTCAGTGCAATCTCTTCCTTTTACAGAAGCAGAAACTAAAGGCTAGAGAAGGAGAAGCAGAACTAGGACTCAAATTTGGTCCTTTGATTACAAATCCAGAATTCCTTCCTCCTTATTGCTCAGTTTCACATTCATTCTCTTTCCATAGCAATCTGTAGAGACAAATATATTGATGGATGGTCTTAGCATCGTTTCATAAAGAGAGATTGCTTTCTTCCCAGCTCCTTGAGAGACTACATATTGGAAATATTAATTGGGAGGGTCTTTGATTCTACCTCACATTGGTATTTGCACTTGAATAAAGATTAGATCCAGCATTTTCTGCCAAGAATATTCATCTTTACAAGTTGACTGAGAGAGTCCTAGTCTTATTTTAGAAATTTTATTGAAATAGTATTTATAATTGGAATTCCACATGGCATGATCTAGGAAACTGATGGTAGTCGACTCAAAAATAAAGTATATTCTTTATTGATGAAGTATGGATTATGGCAGGAATATGGGTTGTTCTCCTAGTTCTCCAAAACACCAGGCAGGCCGAAAGGAGAAATTCGCTAATACAAAAGGCTGTGATAAGAAAAGGCTTTTATTAGAAAAGACACCAAGATAACACTCTCCGGTGGGCAATATCAAGTGATTTGCAAAGAGACATTTTCTAGGGATTTATTTTATAGAGGAACAGAACAATAGAAGGGAATAGGCAAAGCCACTTAAGTTTTGCATACTTTAGATAATCTTTCTTCCTGCTTCCAGAGGGTATGGGACCACATAAGTTTGTATATGAAAGGAGTCTTTCTCTATAATTTCTTCCAGAGAATGTAAATCCACTTAAGTTTGCACTTTACCAGGACTGGCTGTCCGGTTTTGTCCTCATCATCTATGGTAATATTTTGGTAGAGATTCTTATAAGATCCTTAATAATAATCCTCAAGGGATATAATATCATATAAATGATGGAGATTTGGACTTGCAAAAAGACTTTAAATCCTGCCCCTGACACTTACCAGACTAGTCAAGTCACTTCAATTCTCTGAGATTCAGTTTCACAAGAACAGTAGGGGTAGTGTTATGTTATGGTCCAGTAGGTCACAAAGAGTTGGATGATAACATGGTGGAAATGCAATGAAAGTGGACTAGGATTTCAGAGCTGTTTCTGTAGAATGAGTCCCTTGATTCCATAGCTAAGAACTTTCCATTTCACAGAGAATGATCTGAACTTGAAAATACATGGTCATTTTTTAATGCCTATGACATCAAATATCCCAGGACCAGGTGGATCAATCTCATCTTGAAGGTAGGTTTTTGATTATGAGGATGATAGTAACAAACAAAACATTTCACAGAAAATGGGGTAAACTCTTGAGGCCATGGTGGACTCTGTGAGCATAAAGAAGTTCAAGATACTTGATGGATACAAGGATGGAGTCCATGTGGTTAAGGCAACTTAGAAGCATAGCAGTGCTGAGTACCTTTTTGATGCTGGTGTGGTCCCTTTAAGATTCCTTTCTTTCTGATTCCCAACTCCTCCTAGTAATTTGATTCACAAATCCTGGTCCCTTTGAATTCCAATAGAGGATCAGACCTGAGCCAATCTGGAACTACACCCACAAGCCCCTCTGGCTAAATCTCCCATTATAAAAAGGGCCAAGTGGGGTCCCCCTCTTTGCAGAGGTCCCAAACATGCTAGCCATTTCAGGACCCTCTGTGCACTGGACCCTCTGTTCGTTACCCTTCTTATCTCTACCTTCGCCTATTTCCTTAACTATACTTTAACCTTACTTCCAAACCCCATTATAAACCTCTTTAATCAATCAAGGTTTTTGGATCAATAAATGCTTTTATTGGGGTTCTTGCACCACTACTAGACTTCATTTAACGCCGTATCCTTGCGCCGAATTCAATGGGGTTGCAGGGGAACTCTATTTGACTCTCTATATCCCGAACCTGCCACTAGACCTCAATTAAACCCTAATTTCATTAGATACTCCATATCTATCCCTCATCACTTTCTCTCTCCATGAAATCTATATGGAAGTTCCCTGTGGGGTTAGTGATGGACAACTAACTTTGTTTCTCAGCTGAGCTGGCTCTTTTCAGGGAAAAGCATTTTAACTATGGGTAGGTCAATCCAAGGCTGGGCTGGACCAGGGAGGTCTTTTGGCTCTTGTACTCTTGGTTCAGTGTCTGCCAGATGATGCATTAGATTACACTAGATTTCCTGGCAACTGCAAACCTGCCACTGTCTTGTGGCTTGGTTGGGTTCTGCCTACTTTCAAAAAAGTAGGTGATCATTAGCCCAGGACTAGTAGAAGTCTTTCCTCTTTCAAATGCTTGGGACATCAACTCTACCGGGTAGTAGCTGCCTGATGAGAGAGGCTGATTAGTATCAGTTTGACAGGTCAGCACCATCCAGAACCCACTGTCCAGCAGAAGAGCAGCCTTCTTGGTCCAGTGCATTCTGTGAATGACCTACTTAACCCAGCCCAACAGTGGATCGGTTTTCCATCTGAGACCTTGCATCCTATGAGGAAATGTAATGTGAGGAGCCAGTTCAGTTGAACTGCAGATTGACCCTTCCATCACTGATGTCATTCCTTGCTGCATGATACTTTAATTAACACCTGCCTATCTCTCCATGAGCTTTATATGTATTCCTGATTCAGGAGAAAATGTTTCGTAACTATTATTTTGTTATGTTATTTGAGCCCTTGCTTTTGTTGAAGAACTGAATCTATTGCTTGGTTGGGGCTCATGAGCTAGTGTTAGGCCCATAAGCACCCATAGCACTACCTCTAAATCATGAAAGTAGAAATAGCCAGTCTTTTTAGGACCCAAACTGTGGAATCTTGAGATATTTAAAGAAAAAGATTTTCCTTTAACATAGAACCCTCTGTGTCCAGTTTGAGGTCTGCTGGTTTTGTAAGAGGGAAAGATTTTATAGACAGGTTTCTGGAGCAGGGCTGAAAAAAGGTGTTGCTGATTTAGGGAGGGTAGGTGATAAGTGAGGAAATAGCACAGAGCTTTGCATAAGAGGTGGTACTTTGTAAATATTTATCATTGAAATAGGACTGGTGGTAGGGATGGCAATAAGAACTGAGAAATTCAGATCTAACAAAGGAAGAAATTTAAGGGATTTAAAGAGTTAGGGCTAAATTTATATAGTTTTCTATGGAACTTTGGTGACCTAGGAATCTTTGGATAGGGCCCCGTTCCTTTGGCCTTCCCAAATTAGACCCAGGTTTGTCCCTCTGTATTGTGTGTGATCCCCATGCTGACTGGACAACTTAAAGACTGCCTTCTCCCTATAGGTACAGGAAAAGAAGTATGTACTGGCCCAGAATCAAATTCTCTACATCTAATTTGTTAATGGAATGAGCCACCAATAAATTAGGTAATGTGACTTCAAGATATTCAGTAAACTAGAAATAACAAAGAATAGTACAATCTATTCTGAGTATGTAGGGAACCAGATTACATTATGTCTATGGGTTAAGTTAATTAGATAATTCCTTTAAATTATGAGATGCAATGAACAACATAAAGAGTCTCAATATCAATGAAGTGTCAAAATATGTTCGTGAATAAGACTGACTTTTTCCATCCCGTGTTTGTGTAGTGAATCAGGTGTAGCTACAGGAAGGTAGGGGGCAGCTGTTTGGTACAGTGGATGGAATGCCCGCCTAGAAGTCAGGAAATCAAATCTGGTCTTACTGCTTAGGATTACTAAGCAAACACTTACCCTTCTTTGTCTCAGTTCCTCATCTGTAAAAATGATCTGGAGAAGGAAATGGCAAACTACTCTATATCTTTGCCAGGAAGAATGAAATGAAAATCTATTTCAACAAAACTTATATGAACTGATGCTGATTGAAGTGAACAGAACCAAGAGAACATTGTACACAGTAACAACAAGACTATGTGATGACCAAGTATACTTGGCTCTTCTCAGCAATGTGATAATTCAAGATAATTCTAATAGACTTGGAATGGAAAATGCCATCAGCATCGAGAAAGAGGGAGAGAGAGAATTATAGACTGAATGTGGATCAAAATATAGTAATTTCACCTTTTTTTTGTTTGCTTTTTCTTTCTTGTGTTTTTTTTTTTCCCTTTTGGTCTGATTTTTCTCATATAACATGACAAATATGGAAATATGTTTATAAGGATTGTACATGTGTAGACAATATCAAATTGCTGCCTTGGGGAGAGGGGTGGTAAGGGAGAGAGGGAAAAAATTTCTAACACAAAATCTTACAAAATTGAGTGTTGGAAGCTATCTTTATGTGTATTTGGAAAAATAAAATACTATTGAGGAAAAAAGAAAAAAAAAGAGGAAAAAAAAAAAAGAAAATACATTTCATCTATGTACTCCTTGACCCAGTGATACCATACTACCTATTTGTTCAGTATTTTCCAGTCATTTGGGGTTTTCTTGACAAAGACACTGGAGTAGTTTGCTATTTTTCTTCTCCAGCTCAATATCTCTGCCAAGCAAACTCCAAATGGGATCATGAAAAGTTGAACATATCTGAAAGACAACAACAATAGCAGGAATGTAGAACAAAGGTCTCTTAGTTCCATTCCACCCTCTCTATTCTTGCAAAACTAAGCTCTAGGGTAATTTGCTTGTCCCAGTGACATCATAGGGATTGAAAGGAACTCATTGCAAACTAATTATAGTACAGATTGAAGTTGCTGGAGGAAGCAGATTATTTGACCACATAAAATGAGGTGAAATCGATTCAAACTCTGGGTTATCTTTAAAAAATCAGGTGACAGAGAACCAGCAGAGAACAGTCAATGGAGAAAGTAGACCAGTAGACCAGAGAAGACAGTTCAATCATATCTGATTCTTTGTGACCCCATTTGTAATTGGTTTTTTGGCAAAGATACTGGAGTGATGTGCCATTTCCTTTTATAACTCATTTTACAGATAAGGAAACTCGGGCAAACAGGGTTAAGTGACTTGCCCACATTCATGTAGCTATAAATGTGTAAAGGCAGATTTGAATTCACAAAGGTCTTTCTGACTCCAGGCCCTTCATTTTATTTACTATGTCACCTACACTAAGGAGTAGTTTAAGAGGCAGAGATAATCCAGGTGGGATTCAGTTTTGGGAATGCAAGATTTAAATGTATTCTTTTCCCTACTGATTGTATGTAAACCTTTGGAAGAGTGTACTTTCACATATATGCTTAGATATTTAATTAAATTTAGCTTTGAGTTAATGTTGCCTTTGGCTGGACCAGGTAAAAGGAAAACATCACTGGGGATTTTGAGCAGTGGATTTGAATAAATGTCTGCTGAAAACATGCCTGGAATCTGGATATAACCGAGTACCCTTGATTGAGTAAGAAGGGACTCATCAGTTTGGATTTGTTGTGGTTGTCATTATTAAAATCCTCCCCCAATACCATATTGCTGTGGGAAAATGACTTAGCGCAGCCTAGTGCAAGCTCTGGCTGATCCTGTGGTAGAAGAGCCTCAATAACCATGCCAGAGATAGATGATCTGTCTTCTGATGACAATCCTAAGTAATTGCAAATAAGTTCATTACCAGAAGGCTCACTAACCACTAGTGGATGGAAACTTTAGGTGACAGCTCATGAAGAATGACTAATAACACATGGGAGGTCTGGGATTCATGCCTATGAGGTTGTAAAATCACAGAGCTTTTGAAATATCAAAGCATTTTGCAGTCTCAGAGTCTTTCATTTTGCAATTTTCCTATGTCTGGCTCATGTAATATTTTAGACCTCCTGTGGTGTACATGGCATTCTTGGGAAAGTTTAGATTTCCTTCTGGCTTTGCTTGCTCTGAATAAGATAATTATAAGTTCTAGTTATCCTGGGTTCAAATCTTAAATGAATAATGTTTTTATGAAGCACTTATACTGAGAATAAAAAGTATTAGTTATGTAGACTTGGATAGGTCCTGGACCTCAGTTTCCTTATCTAAACAATGAGAGTTGAACCAGATGAGTTCTAAGCTCCTTCTGGTTCTGAATCTCTGATCTGCTGCTCAGTTGGGCAGCAGGGCTGCAGGAGAAAAGTGTGATTCTACATGAACTTTAAAGAATGATTAGAATTTGAATGGATGATAGGGATAGGGAAATGAAGATGAATAAATAAATCATTTGTTAGTAAATCCTTATTATTAGTGAATCACAGGAAATATAATTAGAAAAGGAGGGGAGCAGCTAGGTGATACAGTGCATCAGTCCTGAAGTCAGGAGGAACTGAGTTCAAATCTAGTCTCAGACACTTAACACTTCCTGGCTGTGTCACTTAACCCCAATTGCTGCAGGAAAAAAAAAAAAAAGCACAGTGTATGTTCTCAAAGATCTTACATTCTAATGGGAAAGATTACACATTTGGGAGATTTCAGCTGCATATAGTGAATAGATTAACCACATAAAGGATTTGCCATGTTTTTTCACAATTATTACTTTACAAATATGAATACATTTTTTGATGGAATGAAAAGAAGTCTAGGCATTGCATGAGAAAAAAAAAAAAAGATCATATCTAGAGGCTGGGGCGGGGTAGTTGAGGAATAGTGGTGTTAAATTAGCTTAGCTTTGGAGCAGAGTAGAATTTGGAAGCTTGGAGGGTTAATTTGAGAAAGGAGATGAAGTACTGAATGGTGTATTAGGCAGAGAGAAACTGGAGAATTGATCCCTGAGGCAGGCAGGGAGAAGGCACTGGTAGAGATCAGTTTAGTTCCAATGTCCCACCCTCTGGGGTGGTTGTCCAGGCAGAAATCCAATTTATGTCAAATCCCTGAGACCCACCCTCTGCAGAGGTCTCCAGCAATCTCATCTTGCCATGTCCTGTCAGAAATCCCAGTCATGTCCTGAGGCTAAAATTTCTCTATAAAATCTTCTTATTCACCATTCTCTGACCCAAAGAGAATTCTCTTTGGGTCAGTTCATCCCAACACTTTCTCCTTTTCCTTCCCCTCAGGCCATATAGTATCTCTCCCAACTCTACCATACTTCCCATCCCCACTTTTGAATTCAGGTTCTCCTGACTTCAAGGCTGGTGCTCTGTGCACTACACCAACTAACTGCCTCTATTTGATTTTTCTTGTGCAGTATGATAATTGTGGAAATATGTATAGAAGAATTACACATGTTTATCATATATTGGATTACTTGCTGTCTAATGGAGGGTTGGGGGGGGAGGAGGAAGAGAGATTTAGAACAAGAGGTTTTGCAAGGGTGAATGTTGAAAAGTATCTTTACATATATTTTGAAAATGAAAAGCTGTTATTTAAAATAAAATAAAACAAAAATCTCCTATAATTAAGATAACTTTGGCTCTATGGATTCCCATTAGGTAATAATATTTTGTATTAAAAAATGAGTTAACAACAACAATAAGTTGTTCAGGAGAGTCTAGGTAGGAATCACATACTCCAGATAGACATGGTTACAGTCAGTCATTTGAAGCTGAAAATAGCTTCAAGGATTATTTCTCTTAAAAACACACAAAACAATTACTATATTTTTTGTAGTTATAATGAACACACTTAGCCCTGAAGAGGAGATGAGAAAATGTACCTACTTCCCTTCTTTGCAGAGGTAGGGATTTATGAGTGTGCATTGCATATGCTATTAGACTTGGCTGATTAAGCAGTCAGTTTTGCTGAAATTATTCTCCTCCCCTCATATTTATTCTGTTTCAAAGGATGAATCTTTGTGGTAAAGAAGAGAAATATGTTTGGAAATAAATGTGCAAAATCAAAATATGTCAATAAAATAGTTTATAAAGAGTGAATTTTTAAAGAGGTTAATTCTAACTTTAAAGAAAAAGGAGGAAAACTTTAATCTCTGGGATGGGGGCTCAAAGCCTATAGATAAGAGGGATTTCATATTTTGGTCAATATTGACAAATATTCCAGTTTATATCACTAGCTCTTAATTGGGCAAAGGAGCAAGAGATAGGAAAAGTGAGCAGGTTAACTTCCACACTGGTTCGTTTGGGAGTTAGAGTCAGATTGTTGTTGTGTGTTGATAGCCCCATCTGGTGACCAAACAACATATATTTCTTTGGATTACTTAATTTACAGAATGCAGGGCAGTAAGCCAGGGGTCAGTGGGAATGGCTGTGCAACACATATGCTATCAGTTGCCAATTTTTGCTGTTTCTTCTTTCCTAATATCTGTTACGTTCAACATCTTCTCTCCACTTACTCAGCTATCCCCTTAGTTCATTCTTCTAACCTAGATCTCTGAAGCAGCCTCTTGCTTGATGTCCCTGCCCCAGGGGACACTCCATTCCAGTCCATCCTCCACACCACTGCTAGAGTCATTTCCCTCAAGTGTAGAGCTGACCACATGACTCTCCTACTCTTTTTGCCTGTAGGATAAAATATCAAATTTTTTGGGGTAGCAAGTTAGTGCAGTGGATAGAATATTGGGCCTGGAATCAGGAAGGCTCATTTTCCTGAATTTCAATCTGGTCTCAGACACTAACTAGCTCTGTGACTATGGACAAGTCACTTAACCCTGTTTGCCTCAGTTTCCTGATCTGTAAAATGAGCTGGAGAAAAAAAAAATTGGCAAAGCACTCTAGTATCTTTGCCAAAAAGAGTTGGACCTGAGTGAACAATATGAACAACAACCTATCTTCCCAATCTCATTGTAGTCTTTTCCTCTCCAATTTGGACTAACTTCTGTACTGGCAACTTTATCTCCTATGTTTGGGCCTAGTCATCTCCATGCCTAGAATTCACTCCCTCTTTATATTCCATCTCTCAGAATCACCTTTTTCCTTTTGTCATTTTTACTATCCATGAATAATTGATATTTTTTCATTTGTTTAGATTTGACTTTATTTGCTAAAGTGTTTTGTAATTGGGTTCATAGAGTTCCTGGATTTGTCTTGGCAGGTAGACACCCAAATATTTTATTTGGTCTATAGTTTTTAAAATGGAATTTCTCTTTCTATCTCTTGCTACTAGGATTTGGTAGTAACATATAGAAATGCTGAGAATTTGTGTGGGTTTATTTTATATTCTGCAACTTTGCTAAAGCTAGTAATTGTTTTCAAGTAGGTTTTTGGATGATTCTTTAGAATTCTATGTCATATCAGCTGCAAAGAGTAATGGTTTTATCTCCTCATTGCCTATTCTAATTCCTTTAATTTCTTTTTCTTTTCTTATTGAATAATAGTGGTGATTAAGGGCATCCTTGTTTTACCCCTGATCTTATTGGAAATGCATCTTGCTTTTCCCCACTTATGAATAATGCTTGATGATGGTTTTAGATAGATGTTGCTTATCATTTTAAGAAAAACTCTATTTTTTCCTTTGCTCTCTAGTCTTTATTAGAAATGGATGCTGTATTTTGTCAATCATCATTAAGATTTTCATGATTTCTATTTGCTTTATCATTGATATGGTCAATTATGGCAATAGTTTTCCTAATATTGAACCAGCCCTGCATTCCTGGTGTAAATTTCACTTGGTCATAGTATATTATCTTGCTGATAAGTTATTGTAATCTCTTTGCTAATATTTTATTTAAATATTTTGCATCGAAAGAACCATGTAAAATGAGTATGGACCAGCATTTCCACTCTTTCTGTTATTGTCTGCTTGTATTTTTGTTTTTCTTCCCAGGTTATTTTTACCTTCTTTCTAAATCCCATTTTTCTTGTGCAGCAAGATAACTGTATAAATGTGTATACATATATTGTATTTAACATATATTTTAACATATTAAACATGTATTGAATTACATGCCATCTAGGGGAGGGAATGGGGGGAAGGAGGGAAAATTTGGAACAAGATTTTGCAAGGGTAAATGTTGAAAAATTACCCATGCATATGTTTTGTAAATAAAAAAAAAGTTTTTGCATCAATATTCACTAGGGAGATTGGTCTATAATTTTCTTTCTCTATTTTGGCTCTTCTTGTTTTAGTTATCAGTACTCTACTCATATTTGCATCAGGGAAGGAATTTGTCAGGACTCCTTTCCACTATTTTCCCAAATAGTTTAGATAGTTTTGGAATGAATTGGTCTTTAAATGTTTGGCAGAATTCACTTGTAAATCACCCTTTTCCTTTAAATGCAGTTCAGGCACCACATTCTATATAAAGCCTTTCCTGATCCTTCCAAATGGAGAAGGCTCAGTAGGTCAGAAATTTAAATCTGAATCAGGAAGACCTGAGTTCAAATCCAACTTCAGATGTTTCCTAGCTGTGTGATCCTGGGCAAATCACTTAACCTAGTCTCCCTCAGTTTCCTCAATTATAAAATAAGGATAATAATAGCACCTACCCCATAAGGTTGTGATAAGGATCAAATGACTTATTTATAATGTTTATTTAGCACAGTACATAGTAGACTCTATGTAAATGTTTATTCCCTTAAGGAAGGGAATTTATTTATTCCCTTCCTTAACTGCTAATGTCTTCCCTCCCAAGGGAAGGGAG
This sequence comes from Antechinus flavipes, assembly GCF_016432865.1. Taxonomy (NCBI): domain Eukaryota; kingdom Metazoa; phylum Chordata; class Mammalia; order Dasyuromorphia; family Dasyuridae; genus Antechinus; species Antechinus flavipes. Next base: position 171,220,601 of record NC_067403.1, on the reverse strand, counting down.
ATTTATTTAACCTTATTTAACTATTTTCATATACATACAATAAGCTTTATGCAATATACCTTGTAATATATTTGTTAAATTCTCCCCAGGAGAATATAAGCTACTTGTATGTATGGACTATTTCATTCTTTGGCTCTCCATTGCCTAACCCAGTGAGCAGCATATAACAGTTGATCCACTGCCTAACTGATCTTTTTCTGCCATTGCACAAGCCAGCCATCATGCTTTGTCCATATTATGTCATTATAGTATTTTATTGTTGTTGTAGTTAAAGTGTTTCAATCGTGTCTGAGTCTTTCTGAAACTATTTGAAGTTTCCTTGGCAAAGATACTGGAATGATTTGCCATTTCCTTCTCTAGTTCATTTTACAAATGGGGAAACTGAGGCAAACAGGATAAAGTGATCTGCCCAGGCTCACACTACTAGTAAATGCCTGGGGCTGGATTTGAACTCAGAAAGATGAATCTTGCTGATTCCAAGCCCTGACTGGGGCAAATTTAGTTGAAAAGGAAGTTGATTTGTGGTATAAACATTTTGCCATTGTCCATATCACTACCAATTCTGGCTAGGGGAAGAATTGCCTGTCATCCTGACTTAATGTCTTACTCACTGACTTTGAGGAGTCTGGAGGAGTGAGACTGATGACTTTGCACAGTCCTGTCTCACTTAAATCCAATTCACTTGCAAGTCAAGACAGCCCCCTCTTGATGTCATTTATTCTATTAGAAAATGAAGAATGAACAAAAATAACACTTGCCGTGTTTCCCATGAGAGGTGTGGTAAATAATGTGACACAGAACTGGCTGTTTATCTGAGAGAGATTACATTCCATCTTTCAGAGAATCTGGATCTCACCCATAAATCCCACCAATATCTGACTAAAGATGGGAAGCAAGCAGAAGGGAGGTGAAGAAAGGTCCTGGGAATGGACTGTGGTCATTGGGATCCTGGGGATGGTGACCAGGGACAATGGAATAGCCTTATGTTTTGGTAGCATAATTCCAGTCTGGTGGAAGATTATGAGATGCAGGGATAGTTGACAATTTCAGAAGGGAGAAAGTGCCTCCTTGTCAATAATCAATAGGCACAAAGTGCCAGGCCCTAAGTGAGGGATATACAAATAAGGAAAAGAAAGGCAGTTTCCACTTTCAAGGAGCTTAATATCTAATGAAGGAAGACAATTCAAAAAAGAAAGCTGAAAAGGGGAGGGGAAAGATAGAGGATATGATAGAGATATCAAAGGATCCAAGTCAGGACATAACCAAGTCTCTGTCACAGAGGTGACCCTTTTTAGTGCTTAACTCCTCCCCTTCCCCCAACACTTTCTTTTGATCTCCTCACTATACCCAGCTAATCCTGAAACTTAAAATTCATTTTGGATTTTCTAATTAGAAGAGTGCACTCTCAGCCAGATAGAGACATTACTCAGAATTTGTGAGTCTCCTTTTATCTAGGGAACACAAAGTGCTTTTATAAGATGAATGAAAATGCTGGTGTCTGGCAGGCAAAAAGGAAAGATTATTTAATGCCAGCATTAAACAACTTTATTTTTCAGTTTAAAAACCAGGTATCTGAAGGACAATTTTCATCCAAATCCTATTCCTTTCTGTAGTGGATTTAATTAGTTAATTGTTAGTTTTATTGTATCTTAAACTCCAGTTAGGTAAATGAATGAATGAATGAATAAATGAAAGCATTTAATAAGCATTTGATATGTGCCAAGTCGTATGCTATAGTGCTGGGAATTTGAATCCTAAAATATATGTTCCCTGCCCTCAAGATGCTTATATTCTAATGGGGAGATAGCATTCATAGGGAAATGCTGGCCATGGGAATAATATTTGATGGTTGGTGGAGCCATAAAGGAATAGAATGACACACTCTGTTCCATAGCAATGGTAATATGGATTGGATTGTGTTTTCAGAACTGGAAAATGGGCGTTAGGATGGGATAAGGGCACTCATGTACCGTGTTTCCCCGATAATAAGACCTATCCCGAAAATAAGCCCTCCCCTCACTGTGTAAGATTCCTCTAAAATAAGCCCTCCCCTGAAAATAAGCCCTATTGAGATTGCTGCTGCAGTGAAGGTGATCCCCTGCACTATACGCTACATTACGGTACCCTCTGTATACACCATCTGTCCCTCCCCTCCCCCCTCCCCGGGTGAAAAGATGCCGCGCTCCGAGCTGCATCCAATCAGAGCTGCAGCAGTGAGCGCATCATCCTGTTCTTCCCCAGTGATTTGCTTGCTGGCGTCATTGAGAGCAGTGCCGCGGAGGAGATCTGAGGCAGGACAACATAAAAACCCGGTATGTAAGTGGGAGTGAGGGGGCATGATGGAGGATAAAAGGGGCATGATGGAGCATAAAAGAAGAACTCAGGGGGCATGATGGAAGATAAAAGAAGAACTCAACCAGCATTCACCGCACTAAAGAAATGAAGAACTTCCTTGCAGAGAGAAGAATAGATCAAGTAATGATTTCTGCAGGAATGACTGCCTATCTCCAGGCCCTTGATATTGCAATAAACAAGCTATTCAAGGACCATTTGCGCATGGAAGTCAATGACTAACATTGAAAATAGAACGGAAAGAAATCAGCGTGGAAACTTTGTGAAGCCCTGTCTGCAAGAAGTCATGACTTGGGTGAGGAAGTCATGGGATAAAATTACTGACAGCTGTGTCACCAAGTCACTACGAGCAGGTTACCTGGACAAGACATGTTCATTTAAAGAGAGCTATATTGCTGGACATGACAGATTGGGTCCACTTCTTCTGAAGGAAATAGAGGCGCAAGACATCCAGGACGGAATTCAGGGTATGGACACTTATGACAATGTTGTTGAAGAAGATGACATGATCATTATTGAATAAAGGTACTTTTTTTTGTTCACATTTACCTGTTTATTAAAATTGCTGTCAATGTTCATTAAAATAAGCCCTCCCCTGAAAATAAGCCCTCTGGTGTTTTTCTGTCCAAAAAAATAATAAGACATTGTCTTATTATCAGGGAAACAAGGTAGCAGGAAAGTGTCTGGTGAGAAAATGTCTGGGAAGTAAAGGTAAGAAGTATGGTTGGGGCATCCTTAACCTCCTGGGTGTGGTGGATCAGTAAAGGGTGGGGGTTCCCAACTTAATGGGGTTAAGTCCTCCAGGGCATGGTCCCTATTCCAAGTGACAATATGGCTAGTAAGGAGTTAGCAGTCATAAAGCAAAACACAGCTGGACCTGATCTAGAGTAAAGCTTCTTAAACTGTAGGTTGTGACTCCATATAGTGTCCTGTAACTGAATGTGAGAGTTGCAAAAAATTAGGCAACAGAAAAAGCTGGATTGGGAAAGTGAAAGTAAGGGAGGGAGGGAGAAAAAAATAGAACTCAAAATCTTACAAAAATAAATGTTGAAAACCATTTTAACTTTTAATTGGAAAAATAATATATCATTAAAATAAAATTAAAAATAAAAACAGTAAAAGGTATCAAATATTCTGTCAAGATTTAATCCTTTATGAAGCAATAAACTGGGAAAACATTTTTACAGTCAAAGGTTCTGATAGAGGCCTCATTTCCAAAATATATAGCGAATTGACTCTAATTTATAAGAAATCAAGCCATTCTCCAATTGATAAATGGTTAAAGGATAATTCTCAGATGGAGAAATTGAAACTATTTCTAGCCCTAAGAAAATATGCTCCAAGTCATTATTAATCAGAGAAATGAAAATTAAGACAACTCTGAGATATCACTACACACCTGTCAGATTGACTAGAATGACAGGGAAAGATAATGAGGAATGTTGGAGGGGATGTGGGAAAACAGGGACACTGATACATTGTTGGTGGAATTGTGAACACATCCAGCCATTCTGGAGAGCAATTTGGAACTATGCTCAAAAAGATATCAAACTGTTCATATCCTTTGATCCAGCAGTGTTACTACTGGGCTTATATTCAAAGAGATTTTAAAGTAGGGAAAGGGACCTGTAGGTCCATGAATGTTTGCGGCAGCCCTCTTTGTAGTGGCCAGAAACTGGAAAATGAGTGGGTGCCCATCAATTGGAGAATGGTTAGGAAAATTGTGATATATGAATGTTATGGAAGATTATTATTCTGTAAGAAATGACCAGCAGGATGAATACAGAGAGGACTGGCGAGACTTACATGAACTGATGCTAAGTGAAATGAGCAGGACCAGGAGATCATTATATACCTCAACAACGATACTGTTTGAGGATGTATTCTGATGGAAGTGGATTTTTTCGACAAAGAGATCTAACTCAGTCTCAATTGATCAAGAATGGACAGAAGCAGCTACACCCAAAGAAAGAACACTGGGAAATCAATGTAAACTGTTTGCATTTTTGTTTTTCTTCCCAGGTTATTGTTACCTTCTGAATCTAATTCTTATTGTGCAATAAGAAAACTGTTCGGTTCTACACACATATATTGTATCTAGGATATACTGTGACATATTTAACATGTATTAGACTGCTTGCCATCTGGGGGAAGGGGTGGAGGGAAGGAGGGGAAAAGTCGGAACAGAAGTGAGTGCAAGGGATAATGTTGTAAAAAAAATTACCCAGGCATGGGTTCTGTTATAAATTATGAAAAGTTATAATTATGAAAAAAAACTAAAAATAAAAATAGAAAAAAAATAAAATAAACACATTAATGGGGGCTCATGAGCAATGGTTTTGAGAAAGTGCTGATCTGCACTGTAATTTTTCAGATAGGCCAAATGTGCAATATGAGATGACTGAATATCCTGTAAAATGCTGTTTCATTTTGATTTTGGTCATAAAATAAAATCAACTCAATCAGAAAAAAACAAACAAGCAAAAAGATTTAATCCTTTATGTAAAAATAAATAAGCATATCCATCTCAGTATGCAAAATTGCTTTCAGCTTTAATAAATGGCAAAATTATATGTGTACCTTGTACAAACAAAACAAATGCAGACAAGATTAGAAGGGAAACAATAAACTGGGAAAACATTTTTACAATCAAAGGTTCTGATAAAGGCCTCATTTCCAAAATATATAGAGAATTGACTCTAATTTATAAGAAATCAAACTATTCTCCAATTGATAAATGGTCAAAGGATATAAACAGACAATTCTCAGATGAAGGAATTGAAACTATTTATAGACATATGAAAATATGTTCCAAATCATAATTAATCAGAGAAATGCAAATTAAGACAACTCTGAGATACCACTACATACCTGTCAGATTGGCTAGAATGACAGGGAAAAATAATACAGAATGTTGGAGGGGATGTGGGAAAACGGGGATACTGATACATTGTTGGTGGAATTGTGAACACACCCAGCCATTCTGGAGAGCAATTTAGAACTATGCTCAAAAAGTTATCAAACTGTGCATACCCTTTGATCCAGCAGTTTTTCTACTGGGCTTATATCCCAAAGAAATACTAAAGAAGGGAAAGGGACCTGTATGTGCCAAAATGTTTGTGGCAGCCCTGTTTGTAGTGGCTAGAAGCTGGAAAATGAAAGGATGCCCATCAATTGGAGAATGGTTGGGTAAATTGTGGTATATGGACGTTATGGAATATTATTGTTCTGTAAGGAATGACCAGCGGGATATACAGAGAGGACTGGTGAGACTTACATGAACTGATGCTAAGTGAAATGAGCAGAACCAGGAGATCATTATATACCTCAACAACGATACTGTGTGAGGATGTATTCTGATGGAAGTGGATCTCTTCGATAAAGAGAGCTAATTCAGTTTCAATTGATCAAAGATGGACAGAAGCAGCTACACCCAAAGAAAGAACACTGGAAAATGAATATAAACTGCTTGCATTTTTGTTTTTCTTCCCGGGTTATTTATACCTTCTGAATCCAATTCTCCCTGTGCAACAAGAGAACTGTTCAGTTCTGCACACATATATTGTATCTAGGATATACTGTAACCTATTTAACATGTAAAGGACTGCTTGCCATCTAGGGGAGGGGGTAGAGGGAGGGAGGGAAAAAATCGGAACAGAAGTGAATACAAGGGATAATGTTGTAAAAAATTACCCTGGCATGGGTTCTGTCAATAAAAAGTTATTTAAAAAAATTATATGTGTACCATAAACATTGTTTTAAAATAAATGTCTATGAGTTATTATCAATAAATATTGGATTTGTATGCCTATTTTATATACTTACATATCTGGAATCAGTAAAAATTTCTTGGGCAAAAAAAGAGGTGAAGAATGGAAAAAGTTCAAGAAGCCCTGTCAGGATGGCAAGGGTTTAATGAGGCAGACCTGGAGCTGAAAGAGTCAAGTGTTCTAGAAAAGAGGTGTCAAATAATCAGCCCTTACCTGCATTTCCGTGCAATACTCCAGAGTGCAGCTGAACCTGATTAAAAGTAAAGTGAAGAGCCATATGATTTCATCATATTTCATCAGTATGCTTGGTGCCTAGTATTCCTAAATAGTTAATAACAATAATAAATAAATAATGGATAATTCCTAAATGATTAGATAATTTCTAAATAATTAACACATTGGACGATAGAATCAGAATCCAAACAGGTCTCAATGGCCTAGAGTGCTAGATTGAATAGGAGATGAAATATGTTAGAAATAAATGTAAAGACAAACTTTGGCTTGAAAAATCAATGTCAAAAATACAGAATGGGGGGCATGGTGAGATAGCAGTCAGTCTGAAAAGGATCTGTTTTTTGTTTTGTTTTGATTTTAGCAGAAAGTCAATGTGATGGGCAGGTTGGTGACACAGTAGCTAGAGCGTCTGGCCTCCAGTCAAGAAGACTCATTTTTCTTCAAATCCAGCCTGAGATATTTAGTAGCTATATAACCTGGGCAAGTCATTTAATCCTGTTTGTCTCAGTTTCTTCATCTGTAAAATGAGTGGAGAAGGAAATGGCTAAGAAAATTTCAAATAGGGTCATAAAGAGTTGAATATGATTAAAATACAACAAGGATCAGTGTAAGCCAACAGTATTATATGGTGGCCAAAAAAGGTACTGTTTTCTTAAACTGTGTTAAGGGAAGTTAGTGAAGAGGTGATGGTCCCATTGTTCTTTGCCTAGATCAGATCAGATCAGATCTTAAGTATGTGTTCAGTTCTGGGACTCATATTTTAGATGGGAGGTTAGTTGCTGAGTTGGGGAGTGTCTAGAGAAGAAGAATCAAGATGGCAGCCTGGAGAATGATTCAAAAGAATTTGAGGATGGGTAGGTGAGGAGGAGTAATGGCTGGCATTATATATTTGAAAGGCTGATCACATAACAAGTATTAGCCTTGTCTTTTTTGGTCCCAAAGGGCAGAGCAAAGAGTAATGGTTGAAAATTGACAAAGTAAAGACTTTTAAAAAAATGTCCTAATTAGAAGGGCTATCTCAAATTGAAATGGGCTATCTCTGCACTGGTGGGTTCCCTTTCCCAGAAAATCTTCAATCAAAAGTTGGATGAACATTTGTTAGGTATGTTACAGTAGGAATTCAATTTGGACACAAAAAGTGGGGGGGAATTCATGAATTTGGATGGGAAAATAAAAATTATAAATTTATTTCAATATAATATATTTCCTTTGTATTTAAAAACATGATTAGGAGAAAGGGTCCATAAGCTTATCCAGGTTTCTAAAGGAATCTACATTGCACAAAAAATTAAGAATTTCATCTTTAGATTTAATGTGGGAGAAGTATTTCCCACTGAGTTCATGTGCTGCCAAATAATGCTATCTTAATATAGAAATTCTAGAGTTAAAATTTAGGTTCTCTTATTTTCAAGCACAGGTTCAGGATTCAGAAAAATAAATCTGAACCAAAATTAGGGTTTGGACCAAGCTTTTTATAGAGAAATATTACATCAGAGTTAGAGAAGTCATTAAAAAAAATAACCATCTTAATGGCTTCTTAGATCTAGTCAAATATTCCTTATCTCATGCTTCTTCAAAGCCATTAAAGTTAACCAAAGGATCAGAGCCAAGGGTATCCTTTCCAAAAAAAAAAAATAGAGAGAGAGCAAATTAAATGCATTGTGGCAGTTTCCTTTTGCCTTATCATAGGAATATATATATATATGTATATATATATATATATATATATACATATATATATATGTATGTATGTATGTATGTATATATATTCACACATACATATATAACATCTTCCCTTAATATTATCCTTCCACCATTCAAGTTTTAGTCAGGTTAAGGCTAATATTAACAGAAGTTAATTTTACTTAGTCAAATATCCAAGAGAAGTGTCCCTGAGCCCCAATTAATACAAAATTCTCATAATAGGTTTCAGGGCAATTGATAGAACAGTGGTTCTCAAAGTGTGGTCTGGGGATGCCCTGGGGTCAAAATTACTTTAATAGCTAACATTTATAGTTATTTTATATCATAATTTGAGCTCAAGGAGTTCATAATCTAATGGGAGGCAGTTTGGTATAGTTTATACATGTGCTATTGTGTAAAACACATTTCCATATTAGCCATAGTTGTGAAAGAAGAAATAGATCAAAAGGAGAAAAAAAAAAAAACCCAAAAGAATTAACTGAGGAAGCGAGATGGCGCAATGGATAGAGCACCAGCCCTGAAGTCAGGAAGACCCGAGTTCAAATTTGGCCTCAGACACTAAACACTTCCTAGCTGTGTGACCCTGGGCAAGTCACTTAACCCCAATTGCCTCAGGGGGGAAAAAGAAAAGAAAAAAAGAATAAAGTGAAAAAAATATGCTTCAATCTGCAGTCTGGGTTCATCTGTTCTTTATCTGGCTGTAGACCCCATTTTCCTTCTTGAACTCTTTGTATGAGTTCTTCATCTGGAAACTGCCTGTTCATATCCTTTGATCTATTGGGGGAATGGCTCATTTCCATCTCTTTATAGTCCATCTTGAATTGAGCTTCCCTAGTCCATCTTGGATGGACTTCCATCAGCTTTTGCTCCTCATTCTGTGTGTGAATGGCTCCTTTGGAAGTTTTTTGTAGGTGATATTGATTTAATTTAAAAAAAAAATTTGTTTCTCTTCCTTCTTCAGGCTTAGCCTCTGATAGATCAATTGCCCACAGTTACCCAGTCTTTCCCTGTGCCCCATTAATATACCTGTAGTTTTCTGTTCTTTCCAGCAGGTGGAATCACTAAGCTCTTGCTATTTTAGAGGAAACTCTCCTTAACAGTCAGGCTCCATTCTGCAGAAGCAAGAGAATTTGAGTTTCCCTCTCACAGTTGGATGACTCTGAACTATACCCCAAATAGTTGAATTCATCCCCATTCAGGACAGTTAATTAGAGGGCACACAAGCTAAAATTTTATGCAATTAGCCTCCTGTGATGACTGGCTTTCTCTTCTACTCTGAAGGAGTGATAAGTACCATTTCCCCCTTAAATTGAATGAAAAGAAATTAAATTTCTCTTTTTCATAACCATGAGAAGCCAAATTGAAACTAGGACAGATTTTGATAATTTGAAAAGTGGCGATATTTTTCTCTGGTTATGGCTTATTTCTATCCCTTATAATTTTCTTTGCATAGAGACACTTCTTAGATGGTATCAGCCATTGTCTGGGACAAGGGACTAACCTAATCATTTTCATTTGTTTCCCAAGAGTTGTCTCAGGGAAAGTAAAGCTGAATGTGAACCTCATGACTCAGTAGGGCAGCTTCCTCATTCTCTAGCCAATACCTTGATTGAGATGTTTTGGAGATCAAAATGCTGGGGTACTAGTTGTCCTTGAAAGAAAGAATTTATGTGATGGATGTGTCTCTCTTCAACAATGAGATGATTGAGGTCAGTTCCAGTGATCTTGTGATGGAGAGAGCCATCTGCACCCAGAGAGAGGACTGTGGGAACTGAGTATGGATCACAACATAGTATTTTCACTCTTTTTATTGTTGTTTGCTTGCATTTTATTTTCTTTCTCATTTTTCCCTTTTTGATTTGATTTTTCTTGTGCAGCAAGATAATTATATAAATATGTATGTGTATATTGGATTTAACATATATTTCTACCATGTTGAACATATATTGAATTACCTGCCATCTAAGGGAGGGGTGGAAATTGGAACACAAAGTTTTGCAAGGATTAATGTTGAAAAATTATCTATGCATGTTTTCAAAATAAAAAGCTTTAATAAAAAAAAAAGAAAATTCATGCGAAAACCATCTCCAAGTTAAGTAAGGACATTTATTGGGACATTTACTTGGGGTAAAGAATAAGGCACTGTGAGAAATAGCTTGATTTGGATTTGGGATGGGTAAAGTTAAACATCTTTAATAACACAACTGAAGAGGTGGGATCCTATTAAAATCGATACTTGTTCTTTTTTATACATAAAACACAAATCCCTCCCTTGATGCCCTATTGGCTGAATACCAGAAGTCACAACCTATCAGGAGTGCTTAATCTCCCTTTGTGAGTGTGAATCTTCCTCCCCTTCCCCAAATTACATCATTATTCCTCCCTTGGTGTTCACCTTATTTGGATGTAGTTCAGTCTTTTCCCTATTCACTATTGGCTGAATACTATCCCATCTGAAGAGTCTAATTATCCCATGTAAGTTTAGTCTGATCACATCATTACATCTGCCTACCCATTACATCTACCCAAAGTGGTTCTCCATCTCTAATTACAACAGTGTTTCTTATTATAAATTCCCCATCCTATTATAGTTTCCTTTTAAAATTTTTATTTCTTTGTTCTGTGTTCTAGACTCTATTTCTTAGGTTTCAATTTAATTTTATTCAATTTAATTTCTTAGGTTTCTAATTTAAGTTTCATGTCTCTATATTCCTCTAATTTAATTTTCATAATTATGGAAACCAACCCCCCCCCCCCCATCCAATTCTCATAGCACCCTTTGGATCTCCTTAAGTAAGACACATAAACCAGCAGAATGAGATCTGAGGAACTAATTTTTTTTTTAAAACCAGGGCCATTTGCATATTTATAACATCATTCACAAGTCATGCAAAATTATCAACTTATAGAACTTAAGCAGTGGGAGGGTGTTGTACCTAGTTTTCAGCGCATCGCTGGCAGTTGCCTTGGCACATGTTTTCATGGGGCCTTATACAGCCTGCCAGCCAAGATGTTCCCCACTCCTGGTTTATATAGAGAAAGAAAATTAAGAAAAAAACAGAACTGGCAGGAATTAGTAGGAAAATGGAATGATCTCAGAGGAGATTTTGCATAGTTTTAGATGATCTCAGAAAAGTCCCTGTGATTGTATTAAAGTACGCATGGAAAAGGTAAGAGATACTTGTTCTAATGAGGTCTCTGAGAGAGAGTAAGTGTCTGAATTATTGGGCTGGGGCAATATTTAGACTTACAATTTAAGGCTTCTTATCCCTGGATAAAATAAAGTGCTCTTTTAATTAGACTATTGGAGCCTAATCAGGACTTTATGGGAGGGCATGTATGTTCAATTAGTGAAAAGAACAAATTCAGGAAACTGAGTGGATGCCCATCAGTTGGAGAATGGCTTCAATAAGTTATGGTATGTGAATGTCATTGAATATTATTGTTATATAGGAACATGATCAGCAGGATGATTTTAAAGTGGCCTGAAGAGACTTAAACATGAACTGATGCTAAGTGAAGTGAGAAGAATCTGGAGATCATTGTACAACTGGATTATGTGATGATCAACTGTGATGGATGTGGCTTTTTTCAACAATGAAATGATTCAGGCCAATTCCCACCTAGAGAGAGAACTATGGGGACTGAATGTGGATCATAACGTAGTATTTTCATCTTTTTGTTTGTTGTTGTTGTTTGTTTGCTTGTTTTTTTCTTTCTCACTTTTTCCCCTTTTTGATCTGATTTTTCTTGTGCAAAATGATGAATGTAGAAATATGATTAGAAGAATTACCCATGTTTAACCTATAACAGATTACTTGCTCTCCAGGGAAGGAGAAAGGGGGGGTAGCGAGGGAGAAAAAATTTGGAACACAAGGTTTTGCAAGGGTGGATGTTTAAAACTGTCTTTGCATGTATTTTGAAAATTGAAAAGCTATTATTCTAAAAAATAAATAAAATTCCTAAGAAAAAACAAAAACAAATCCAGGTCCCCCAGAGGGAAGGCTGAGGTTGCCTCTGCCTCTTCAACTCATACATTTCTGATTCCTATGAGAGATCTGAGTGTTGGTGTTTAAAAGCTGAATCCTCAAATATTGGGGTTCTAGGTTGGTGTGGTGAGGTGTTTCAAAAGATTTTTTAGGCTTAGGCCTTCTCCAATTCAAGAGGCAAAGATTTTATTACATTGTTAGTTGTGGGTTAAGTTCTAAAAGAGAAGTTAGCAAAGTAGTGGGAACAAACAGTGTGTCTATAGAAGCAAAGTTTTTTTGGGGAGGCATTTAGATTATTAGTTTTAGGATACTGATTTCTTTGACTTGAACTAATTTAGCTTCAGAGAAAGTCTTTGAGATATTAATTTTTTGGATGGTAATGGCTCAGTTCTAAGATATTTACTGATATGCTAATTTTATGGTTTAGAGATTGGTTGGAATTAGGGTTAGGCATTTTTCTTCCAAAACCAACATTTAAACTAAGTCTTTTCTTTTTGAAGTCAAAAACCCCATCATGAAATTATAACCTAAAAATAATCTAAAGGTAAGATACAGTATTTCTAAAATCAGACTTCTTCTAATCCAAAAATACACATTTTAGACAATTTAAATAATCAAGACGATTTGTAGACATGGGACAGTATTTTTGAGATTACAGTTACATCATTCCCCCTTCAAACAGTAGAATTGAGATTATAGTCACCTGGTTAACCTGAATCATAGGGCAGTTGTGGACAGAGTGGTTGCTCTGGAGTCAGGAGAATCTGAGTTCAAATTCAGCTCCAGACACTTAATCGCTGTATGATCCTGTGTAAGTCACTTAATCCTATTTGCCTTAGTTTTGTAAAATGAGCCAGAAAAGGAAAGGCCAAAATCACTCTAATATGTTTGCCAAGAAAACTCCAAATAAGTTTATGTCTAACTAGACATGACTGAAAAGACTCAACAACAATTCAACAAACCTGAATTCAAAAGATGATAAAAATCTTCTCCCAATCGGTTTGGAGGTAGTAAGTAGCACTTGGCTGAAGTCCCATTTGAACTCAGGTCCTGCTGACTTCAGGGCTGGTGCTATCCACTGCGCCCCCTAGCTGCCCCCGTGGGCTCTTAATAAATGCTGACTGCTTGATTGTTTTCTATGGTCTAACAGCGTTTGTTTGTCTGCCGCGTCCTGGTGAAGCGGCTCAGCCAAAGGTGAAAAATTTCCAACGGAGATGTTTAAAGCTCCGCCCCCCCTCGCTTCCCCTTCTCCCCCCCCCCCCCCCCGCATCGTCCCTCCCTCCCTCCTCCCTCCCTCCTCCCCCCGCTTCTGCCCTGATTCTGTCAAAGTGTGGAGGGGCAGCCGCTGTTCAGCCGGGAGGGGGGAAGGTTGGAAGGGGTCCAAAGCATTTGGGGAGGGGGGGCGTTGACTATGGAAGCGGAGTTGTACCAGGTTGTCAGGCTCTCTCTTGCAGACTTGTTGAAGTCCAGTAGCAAAGACAAAGCATGACCGTGGTGTCTGTGGGGAGTCTGCAGAGCCGGCTACAAGGGGTTTGGAGCAAACTGTTCTCATTTGTCCATTCCCCCGGGGAGTCTGCACATGCTTGGGGTAGACATCCCCTTAATTCACCAACAAGCTTGAGGCCTGTCACTCCAACCCAGCTTCCTTCCTTCCTTCCTTCTTCCTTCCTTCCTTCCTTCCTTCCTTCCTTCCTTCCTTCCTTCCTTCCTTCCTTCCTTCCTTCCTTCCTTCCTTCCTTCCTTCCTTCCTTCCTTCCTTCCTTCCTTCCTTCCTTCCTTCCTTTCTTCCTTCCTTCCTCCCTCCTTTCCTTCCTCCCTCCCTTCCTTCCTTCCTTCTTTTCTTCTTCTGTTTGCAGAAATTTGTAATATTAGAAATTCAAAAAAGACCCAGATATAAGCTATTTAGTGTGAATTTGCAAATCTTGAAGGGAATATAGTTTGAATTCCCACTTCCCCTTTCATATGTTGAAATATTCATATTTGAGGGTAGGCTATACTCTCCTTATTAAGAAGTAGCAACTATGTATTAAAGCTCCCAGACCTTTATCTCATTTCCTGAAGAGTGAAAAAATGTTCATACACTAGATATTGGTGGTTAAGGAAGGGGAACAAACATTTATTAAACATCTAATATGTGCCAAACATCTTACAAATATTATTTCCTTTGATCCTCACAACAACACAATAAGTGCTATCATCCCCATTTTAGAGATGAAGAAACAAATATTGATAGAGATGAAATGATTTGTCCAAGATTAGCTAGCTATAGGTATTTGAGGCTGGATTAATTAATTTTTAATTAAAGATTTTTATTTACAAAACATATGCTTGGTTAATTTTTCAACATTGACCCTTGCAAAGCCTTTTGTTTTCTTTCTCATTTTTTTCCTTTTTTGAACTGAATTTTCTTGTGCAGCATGATAATTATATAAATATGTTTACATATATTGCATTTAACATTTTCATTTAAAATTAACATGACTTCTAGCAACTTTGGTTAATACTAAGGATAAGCAGGTTCCCTCTTGGGTACATAATTACAGTGATTTTTGAGTCACTAGATCTATAAAATACAGATCTTATCCTGTCAAAAAATCCTTGTTTACAGAGATGGAGTGAAAACCAAAGGAACAAATCCTGACTTAAAACAAGGCTATATATGGTCATTGCTTGGAAGAAATCAAAAGTCACCTACTCACCATGATGAAGTCTTTGGAGTAGGAATTAGTGGAGACACTTTCTCAGAGATATATGATACAAATAAAAATATGATGTTATCTATTAGAGGAGTAGACAGTGTTTTGAGGCCATATGGAAGAGGGAGACATCCTTTATAGGCAAAGCACCAACAGCCTCATGGATGCTGATCTTTTGAACTCCAACTCAGGCTATGATGGCAAATGCCACACTTAGTGTAGTTATTGATGATAGAATATTGTGATACGACAATCCAGTTTTGGGGGAGAGAAGCGATGTTTGCTTTTTGTTTTTTGTTTCCAATGTCTTTATTCCTTCTTTTGTACCTCCTGTATCCTTTAATTACATTCAAAAGGACTCTGAACTAGATTATCTTATTATGTGAGTCTGGAAGCAATGACCTAGGCTGGAGTTTATTCTTAGTAGATAACTAATGTGGAAAAATCGATTTTATTATGTTGGAAGTATTGAGCTCTGATGGATGGCTTTTAACCTTTAGTGCAACCGTTAGCACTTTCCCCCAGATTTACCCTAAGGAAACACAGGAAGGAAGGAAAAAGACTGACCACCCCTTTAACATCTCCTCTCAGATCTTTTTTTTTCCTCAATAGCATTCCACCCCTACAAATGTATGTAAATAAAGATGGAGTTCAATACCCATGCCTACAAGACTTTCTCCTTTCCTCTCCCACCCCCCTCTGACGTAATATAGCATTTGAAGTCCCCTGATGTTGGGGGGCTTCTGTTCTAACAATAAGTCGGTAGTCCTAAATCTTCTGGTTTTGGAATCTCCCTCAGGAAACTCCCACGCCTAATATGTCTGATTCTGAATAGACATTGCTCAGTCAGATAGCTTCTGGCTTCAGGAAACTCCCACAGATCAAACTTCTGAGACAATAGTGAACAGACCACTCCTCAGTCCATTGTTGACTGATAATCTAGTCAGAAAGAACCAAATCCTGAAGACCTCTCCTGGGCCATAGAATTAGCAAGTCAGCGATAGAAAGCTGGATCAAAAAGTCTCCTCTCTCTTAGGACTTTGCTAACTTCTTTTGGAATTTACCCCTATTGTAATTGCATTACAGTTACAACACACTTTGCCCCTTGTCTAGGAAATGGGTGCATTCTTTTGAGACTCCTTGTAACACCGATCTATGACCCCAAACTTTTGGGGTTCCCCTTCCCAAGCTCACACCTCCCCAACAGCAAACCATTTTATATAAGCCACATATGTACAATTTCTCTAAACACAGCTCCAAACAGTCATGCTGATGTGGCTGATGCAGACACCAGATGATGGCAGGCACCAAAAGTTGGGGTTCGGTCTTGTGAAGAATTCACAATGGCCATTCTCTTTGGCAAAAGGTAGATTTACTTAGGAAAAGAAGTTACAGACAACATGAAGAGATACAATAGATACGAGGAAGGGTAACTATGAAATAGAATTGGGAGAGTATAGAGAGAGAGATTTTAATAATGATAAAAATTTAATCATTAATTTAATAATTAGCAATCAAGTTTTTGAGTGGTTCTTGCCATTTACCAGAAGAAAGGAAACACCCCATGAGACTGGGGCATGTCGTTAGAGGCAGGCTAAGTCCTGAAAGGGACTTAGCACCCCAAAAGAGCTCGCTATAAGGGGTCTGGAGAGATACTGCAAGACATGGTGGAGGCTTAAGGGGAAAGATTCTGTGAGGTAGGGTGCTGTGACAGAATAACTCAGAGGAGTCAGTGAATATAACATAGGCCATAGATAGATTTTATAGGGAAAATTTAACCTCAGGGGCATGACAGGGATTTCTGACAGGACATGCAAAGTGAGGCTGCCCAAGACCCCTATAGAGGGTGGGCCTTAGGGGATTGATATAATTTGGATTTCTGACTGGACTGTCTCTCTGGAGAGTAGGATCGTAAAGACCATGGTTTCTATGAATGCCTTCTTCCTGCTTGCCTCAGGGATCAATTTTTCAGTTTCTCTCTGCCCAAGACACCCACAATTCAAGATTTCATTAATGCTGTGGGAAAAAAAAAAAACCACACAAAAGAAAAAGAAAAGAGGAAGAAAAAAAAAGGCAAAAATAGCATGCTGTTTTTTGATCCACACTCAGTCTCTTTAGTTTTCTCTCTGGATGTGGATGACATTTTCCATCCTAAGTCTATTAAGATTGTTTTGGATCATTGCACTGCTGAAAAGAGCTCAGTTTCACATGTGGTCATCCTATAATCTTGCAGTTATTATATACCGAGTTCTCCTGGTTCTGCTCACTTCACTCAGCATCAGTTCATGAAAATCTTTCTGGGCTCTTTTGAAATCAGCCAGCTTACATTTCTTAAAGAACAGTAATATTCTACTATATTCATATACCATAACTTATTCAGTCATTCTCCAACTAATGGACCTTCACTTAGTTTCCAGTTCCTTGCCACCACAAAAAGAGCTGCCATAAATATTTTTTCACATGATCTTTTCCTCAGACTTTGATCTCAAGGACAATATTTCCAGTCCAGTGCCCAAAGCCATCATCTTGGGAAGCAGTCCCTAGGGAGATAAAATCTGGTCTTTGCCCCTGCAAGGATTACAGCCATAGCTACTCGAGGCTCAGAAAGAAATGTTCTTGCCAACAAGATCCTTGGCACAGTCAATTAATTCAACATCAGAAACGGATATGATTTTATCAATGAAAATGAAATGAAAGAATGCACTGGCATATGCTTCCCCACTGTATCCTAAGGAACAAAGGACTTCTCCATTTGACTATAAATTAATCAAGCTATAAGATCAGGTTCCCATTTTCCCTTGCCTTTTCTTCCTGACAAAAATTTCAAGGATATGGGTGAACAGAATAATTTTGGGAATGTATAGAACAAACCATCCCTCAGGGTCATCAAAAGACATGTCTTTGTTTAAATTCGAATTTATGAGTTGTTTCCCTGTTTCCCACTGATTTAGCACCTGTGTTCCCAGTCAGTGCCAGATTGTTTTAATGATTGATGCTTCCTAATTTGGTTAAAAAAAAAAAAAGCTTTTGCACTTAGAATATAAGGCAACATTTTCAACAAATGAGAATGAGCCAACAAGGAGGGAGGAGGGTTAATATTGTGTCAGAGAACATATATATTGCTTATGATGTTTATGCTCAGGGCCTCACTTTTACCTCTTGTATAGTGGGATTGAGAGATTTCTGAAATTTATTGGGTGGGTCATGTACCACATAGAAAACTGAAACTCAAGAGGACATCAAGGAATAACCAAAGGTGAAGGTTCATCTTCTTCCAAAAGAATGTAAGCTCCTTGGGGGCAGGGACTGACTTTTGTAATCGGGAGTGGGAGCCTAAGATTTGAAAGAAATCTTTTGTTCTTTGCTTTTGGCCCTCCTCTTGTTAGCTTCCCCCTTCTAGAATATAAGCTTCTTGGGAGCAGGGAGTGGCTATGTAATGAGGGGTGAAGACTGATGTCCTGTAATTTCTGTAACATCCAGTTAATGAAGAATCAGGGGAAGGATTTGTGTTTCAGGATAGGAAAGAAAATGCTGCCTTTGGAGTTTCAAAGGTGTGTGTGTCTACTCGCCTGGGCACCCATTCTTGCAAGAATGTAAAATAAATCTTTTCTTTATTCACAGGTGAGTCAGTGGAGTTCTTGGTAAGATATTTTGTTTCTCATACCATCAAAACAATCAAAATCTTGGCAACTGGTCCTATTAATTCCTGGCAAATAGAAGGGGAAGAAATGTAAAGAGTGTCAGATTTTATATTATTGGGTCCAAAGATCACTGCAGGGGATGACTACAGCTATAAAATTAAAAAATACTTCTCCTTGGATGGAAAGCTATGACAAATTGGGTAGCAGAGTAAAAAACAGAGACATCGCCTTGCAGACAAAGCTGTGTTGTCAAAGCTATGGAAACACAAAGCTGAGTGCTGCAGAATTGTAGTACTGGAGAAGACAGCAAGGAGATTTAATCAATCAGTACTCAAAAGAAATTAATTCAGGCTCTTCCTTGGAGGAAAAAGGAGAGAAAAGCTCTCATCTTTTAATCTATATCAAAAGCTTTTTATAAATTCACCCCCAACTGGGCTCTCCAATAATCTAACCCACGCCTTCCACAGTACAGATTTGACCATGTCTACTCCCCTGCTCAAAAAAACCCTAATGATTCTTTAATGCCTCCAGGATCAAACATAACCTCCATCCTTTTGTACTTAAAATCTCTTCAAAACCTGGCCTTATCTTGTTTTTCAACTCCCCAATAGCTTTTTTTTCCCCCTTGATTTTTTGTTCTTTCTTCTGGACAAAAACCAAACAAATAGAAACAAAAGATGATTATCAATAACCTGGACAGACATCCATCCTAAGTGGTGATCCTATCTTCCTAGTAAGGTTAAAAAAACAAAACAAAATCCAAACCACAAACATTCCTTTTTGTGACCAGCATTGCTTCCCAGCCCTAGATCATGATGAGCCTTAGTGCTATTGACATCATTATTACATGACTGTCTGTCTGTCTGTCTTTCTTTTTCTCTCTCCCTCCTGCCTTAGGCCATCTAGACCTTATCCAGGGCTATTAAAAGATCTCAACTGGATCAGGTACCAGGTAGGCAATTCTCTCCTTCTCCTTCTTAAGGCTGCCATATTCTTTTTTTTTTTCCAATTTTATTATTATTATTTTTTATTATAGCTTTTTATTTACAAGTTATATGCATGGGTTATTTTACAGCATCGACAATTGCCAAACCTTTTCCAATTTTTCCCCTCCTTCTTCCCACTCCCTCCCCTCGATGGCAGGTTGACCAATACATGTTAAGTATGTTGAAGCATAAATGTCCTAACAGTTATTTTGCTGTACAAAAAGAATCGGAGTTTGAGATATTATACAATTAGCCTGTGAAGGAAATCAAAATTGCAGGCAGACAAAAATATAGGGATTGGGAATTCTATGTAATGGTTCTTAGTCATCTCCCAGAGTTCTTTCGCTGGGTGTAGCTGATTCAGTTCATTACTGCTCTATTGGAACTGATTTGGTTCAGCTGCCACATTCTTTTCTAATTCTCCTCTCCGGCCTGGAAACTGACCCTTTACCTCTCTCCATCCTGACTTCTACTGGAGGGACCCAGAACCTAGGTTCCACTTTGACTCTCAGACCCATTTCCTTCTTTCTTAAAAAGGGGTGGGCTGCATCCTTTCCTGATTTTTACCTTGCAGAGCATATACCTGCTGCTGAATCCTCCTATCTTTTCAGGGCTACTTTGTGTTACAGAATAAGATTTTACTTATCCTTTTTCTCTAAACTCTTTGAAATTTGATCTCTCCCCAAATCTAGGGTGGATATCAAAAGTATGATTGTTTTCCCCCTCATCCCCTATGATTAATTCTTAGTGGTCACTTTCCTAAAGTTATCATAACTATATGTTGTATAACTGTAACTTGGAATGGTCCAGTACTTAGCACACAATACCTGTCACATAGTAGGTGCTTAAGAAATATTTATTGACCAACTGAAGCACACATGACCACTTTATCTGGTGTACTTCCCCCTTAATGATGAGAACAAAGGCCAGAAAAGTAGTTCTTACATTTGGTTTCTCCAGACTCCAAAGGATGAAATTGTCATTAAACCAAGCTAGTAAATTATTAACTATTTTGCTTTTGGCAAAGTTCCAGTAGATATCCTGTCAAATGAGCTCTTTCCCCATGATCATCTTATTCCAATTGTGTCAGATTTAGGATCTCTCTCTCCCTAGATTCCTCATCTATTTATTCCTCCTTTCCAAGCAACTGCCATGTACTCCAGTGATAATATCACACACAAATTCATTGAGTTAAACTAAGTGCTCTCCCTTCTCTCATCTTTGGATTCCTAATGAGTTCATTTTCTTATTATATAACACTACTCACTAACCCTAACCCCTTCATACATGTAAACTTTTTCTTTTCATGTTCCTTTTGAATAAAGTGCCTCTTTTAGAACCAGAATCTAGTTGTGGATTTTATTCTACCAAGTCTTAATTATTAAAGTGGGATTGTATTTGCTTTCTTGACTTGGGATCTCTGGTCCCTTTCTTGGATTTTTTTCTGCTTTGAATGACTGGCTTTCCCTATTGCCATTTGTTTTCCTGCTTTTCTTATTGATCGTCGTTGCTAGATTGGTGGATATTTTGCAGCATTTTATCCCTTTTTTTCCCAATTTAAATATCCTTTGAAAGAATGTGGTGGGACATGTTTATATTTCCAGCTACTGGGGAAACAAGCTAATGGATATTTTTTGCTCAGAATTCTGAGTTATAGTGGACTAAAGCTGATCCAATGTCCATATTAATTGCAGCCTTAATATGATTGCTAAGATATGAGATATGAGGATTTTTATTGAATAGTGCTGATTACATCACAAGAGATATAAATATTGAGGTTTTAGGAGGAGTTTGCTAACAGGGAAGTCCAAAACTATGCATGGGGTTACCAGAATGCATACAGAAAAGCTCACTTAGAGATTATTAATGTATGGTAATGATATTACAATTAGCATAGGTTCATCCAAGGACAGTGAAGAAGCAGAGTGGCACAGGTGCTGTGTCAGGGGAAAATTTATTGAGGTTTGCAGTCCAATGTCTTGGTCCGTATCCTGTTGGTGCTTCTTTTTATTGGTTGATTTCTGTGTTATGTTTTGTGATAGCCATCACATGGTTACCTGGTGATGTGGTTCCAGAACATACTGGACTGCTCATTGTTCTCCTGAGACCCATGATTGATGATTTCTGTGAGTTCAGGGTTGGTGGGGCAGCAATCAGGATCCTATTATTGATGAGACTCTGAGAGACAGGAAATGGTGAAAACAAACTTAAAAAAAAAAAAGTCCTTTTGATTAGATTTGCATGATTCCAAACCAATGACCCCTACAAAATTAAACCAGTTGTTTTAAGTTGTGTTCCTTCTCTCTCCAAAAGTCTTGTCTTTTAAGTTGTGTTCCAGAAATCCTAAATCCATTCTCAGACACCATCTTTGTATATAAGTCACTTGGCCATGGAAGAAATACAGTCTGATATTCTAACACCCTACATTTCAGAACAGTTGCCTGTCTACATTGGCAGAGCTAGTCTCCTCAATCACAATTCATTATTCCAGTGAAATCACAAGTTCAGATTTAAAAAAAAGTGTAGTTAGCAGGTGGTAATTCACACGCCAAGTTGTCAATCATCTGCTGAGCCAGAAGATATATTCAGTTTGTTCATATTCTCACTCTCATATGGATAGAATTTTGTGTCATGAACCTTCGGCAGTCTGGTTGAGCCTAAAGTCCCCTTCTCAGAAAAATGTTTTTAAATTCATGAATGAAAACACAAAGGAAACCAATGAGAATGAAACGCACTTACCAAAACAATTTTTTAAAAGTTCATGGAGCCCAAGATAGGAACTCTGCACCAGATATTATAGATTCACAATTCACCAGACTTGTAATAGTTGAATCCTATCTCTCATTTTGCTCAACTGTTCTAAATTGGATCTAAGCCCCCATGTGAACCAAATTTCATTTCCCTGTCTATCTCTGTCTCTCTTTGCTTCTCGGTCTCCACTCTCTCCCTCCCACTTTTCATCCTCCCACTTGGAGTATCTGCTTGCAGTGGCAAGTTTTCCTTCGTTCTCTTGCTCTTTGTGTTTCATGTGCTCAGCTTAGGTATTTTGCACCCTTGGATCCCACCCTAAAGATCAAGATTGATAGTTTTCTGGATAATGTGCCTGAAATTCCCTTGGGGCTTAGGGGAAAAAAAAAACCAACAAAATACCATCCCCAATGATAGCATTTTACCATCTTGGTCCATAGCCAAGCCTTTTGGCTCCCAAAAGTAAGTCACAAAAGTAAATATAAAAAGAAAAACTAAACAAAATCCTAACAAATAATGATCTGATGTTTGCACAATTTGGTAATCCCTGAAAGGTTCAGGTTTCTATTTCTGAGTTATCATTGCCATAGAAATTTCAGGACCAGCTTTCCATGGTAATTGGATGCATATTCTCAATGTGCAGCTTTATCCAAAGATTATAAGGATTAATTTCTATTTTGTTCTCACAGGTAAAGAAATAAATGGCATGTTGTCCCACACCTTCATTTCTGTTCTAATATCTGAAAATTCCTCTTCTTATTTCAGTTTTATTTGAAATGAATCATATCCCAGGGATTTAAAATACTGATTCCACTCCTCTGTGTCTCCTTCCTCCCCCCATGCTCTTGTACTAAACACAGGCTATAAAGAAAGTTCTGATTGGATTAGCAATCTCTAACATTTGCTTCTTGTTGTCCAGTCATTTTTCAGTCTTTATGACCCCATTTGGGTTTTTTTTTTTGTCAAAAGTATTAGAGTGATTTGCCATTTCCTTCTCTTGCTCATTTTACAGATGAGGAAACTGAGGCAAACAAGCTTAAGTGACTTGCCCAGAGTTTGAGGCAAATAGGTATCTGAGGCAAGATTCAAATTCAGTTCTTTCTGACATGAGACTATGAGCTCCTTGCAAGTAGGGGTTATTCTTTTATTTGTTTTATTTTTGCCTTTAAACCTCCAGTATTTTGTACAGTATATAATAAGCACTTATAAAAGCTTGCTGACTGACTTTAAGGCAAGTACTTTCTCTACTGTGCTGTGTCTCTGTTATTTGTAGCTTTGAAAACCTGGATAAATATTGTCCCTATTTTATAGATGAATGACCTGAGGACTCAGCATTTAAATAATACACCTTAAAATCACATAGTCACAAAATGACAAAACAGACTTCATCCCATGACTTCCAACTCCTAGTTTTATACCTTTTCAAACATACAAACAATTTTTGACCTCTGCCCTTGAGTAGCCCCTAGTGCTCAAGGATTGAAAGACAAGGCTGATGCTCCACATCTCTCAGAATCAAAGAATTACAGAATTTCAGAATTGAAATAGACTTTTGTCAACCAATTAAGCTAATCCATACCTAAAATTTTCTTAGCCATCTCATTCCCACTTTAGGACCACTTTCATTGTCTTGATGTTTTTATAGACATCAAGTCAAATTTCCCTCTATACAACTTCCTAGCTCTACCCTCTGGGGCCAAACAGAAAAAGTTTAGTCCCTTCTCTATGTACCAGTCCATTGTAATCTCAAAGACAACTTGTCATGTACTCTGAATATTCTCTTTCCCTCATATTATCTTTGTTAAAATTTCATCAACATTAGTTTTTCAAGGCTTTATTAAAATGGTTGCCCTCTTTAGGCAATACATCCTTCTTGTCAATGACCCTCAACTCTGCATTAAGACAATACCTCAGATAAGGTCTGAATAGGACAATCTTTACAACTACCTCTCTGTTCCTTCCTATAAGTTTTGTCCCTCTGAATGCACTCTTAAAATTTTTTTTTTGTCTGCTATATTCCACTACTTCCTTATAGTGGGATTGCAGCCCACTGAAGTACCCAGATCATTTTTCTTTTTCATGCTTATCGATGTTTCTCTCATTCTGAATTGACTTTTTAAGTTGTTGTTGTTGTGTCCATATTACAGATAAGGAAACTAATGGAAAAAGGGTTAAATGACTTGTCCATTATCACACAGCAAATAAGTATCCAAGACCAAATTTGAATTCATAAAGATAAATTTTCCTGACTCCAGGCCTGACACTCTGTGCATTATAGTGCCATCTAGCTGTCCTTATTCCTCTTGAATTTCATCTCATTCTATATAGCAGGGCTTCTTAAATTTTTTTCTATTCTTCAATCCTTTTCTCCTGAGAAATTTTCACATGACCCTGTGTGCATAGGTCTATAAAATAGGTATGCAAATCAAACATTTACTGATAATAAATCAAAAAAATTTATTTAAAAAATTCCTTGGTATACATATAATTTTATCATTTATTAAAGATGAAAGCAAATTTACATACTAATGAGATAGATGAGCTTGTTTATTTTTACATAAAGAATTAAATAAAAATTTTGATAGTATTTATTTTGCCAAATTTTTCATAACCTTCAAATTCAGTTAGGTTACCCTACATGGAGTTCAGACACACAGTTTAAGAAGCTTTGCAATATAGTACAGCACTAGCATGATAAATGTGGAAATATGTTTAAAAGAATTGCACATGTTTAACCTATGTTGGATTACTTGCTATCTAAATGAGGTGGGGAGGTGGTGAGGAAGAGAGAAATATGGAACACAAAGGTTTTGCAAGGGTAAGTGTTGAAAATTATCTTTGTATGTATGTTGAAAACTAAAAAGCTATTACAAAATAAATAAATAAATAAATAAATAAATAAATAAATTTAACACAACATTCTAGTCCTTCAAACTCTTTTCCAGTCTCCATTCTTATTTAGGGTATTAA
Source organism: Antechinus flavipes (assembly GCF_016432865.1). NCBI lineage: Eukaryota > Metazoa > Chordata > Mammalia > Dasyuromorphia > Dasyuridae > Antechinus > Antechinus flavipes. Next base: position 171,195,511 of record NC_067403.1, on the reverse strand, counting down.
GCTAGCCTTCTTAACTTTGGAGAGATTTATTACCTGCTCTTCTTTTCCTCCAATAAGCAATCTTTATCCGGTGTTAAGCCTCTATAAAGAACAACAAATAATGACCTTATGTTTATATAACTTGGCTTCCCCAGAGGTTTCAGATTTCTAATCTTGAATTATCCCTCAGCCAACAGAGGGAAGGGAAAGGGAACTACTATTTATATTAAGTGCTACTATCTTCCAGGGACTGTGCTAAATCCTTTACTGATATTTCTTTTATCCTCAAGCAACCTTGGAAAGCAGGTGCTCTTATCTCCATTTTATTTTTAGAAATGAGGGAACTGTGGCAGGCATAAGATAAGTGACTTTGTTCAAGGTCACCTAGCTTGTAAGGGTTTTAGGATGATTTGAACTCAGGTTCTTCTTGACTCCCTAAGGGCAGATAGGCTGCTCAATGGGTAGAGTGCCAGGTCTGGAGTCAGGAAGACTCATCTTGCTGAGTTAAAATCTGGTCTCAGACACTTACGAGCTGTGTAATTAAGCAAGTCACTTAGCCCAATTGGAGAAGGAAATGGCAAATCATGCATTTTTGCTAAGAAAACCAATGACTGAACAACTTTCTGACTTTAGATTCAGGGCTTTCTCCACAGCCCCATCTAACTGCCTCAGGGTGGCCAGGGAATCTGAAATTGTTGGATATTAAAAAGCTTTTGCAATCAGGTTCTTTTTAGCCTTAGTTTTGCCTGGTGTCTAGTATACAGTAGAGCTTAATAAATGGTATGTTTGAGGAAAAACAAGGAAGTGAGTGAACTGGAGAATCTGTGGAGATGAAGACATGTAAGAAAACTGAAAGGGTAGGAAGGGTCTAAATTATGAAGAGCTTTAAATGTTCAACAGAAAGAAGAGGTTATATTTGTCTGCAAGGCAACAGAGAATCACAGAAGTTTATTGAATAGGGGGATTTACATTAACTAACTTAAGCTATAACTTTATTAGTTGAGTGAAGATGGTTGGATTAGGTAAGGACTCTAGTAGGGAGAGACCATTTAATATTTTAATTTTTCCCCGGTTACATTTGTTTTTAAAACTTTGAGTTCTAGATTCTCTTCCTTTTCCCTGCTCCTAACCCCTATTAGGAAAGCACATGTGAAGTTATGCAAAACATTTCCATAAAAGTCATGCTGTGAAAGAAAACATATTTTACTCCCCCAAAAAACCCCTCAAGAAAAATAAAATAAAAAAAAAAAGAGAGAGAGAGAGTATGCTTCAATCTGTATTCAGACACAATCAGTTCTTTCTCTGGGTATGGATAGGATTTTTTTCATCATAAGTCCTTCGGAATAGTTGTGGATCATTGTATTGTGGAGAATAGCAAAGTCATTCACAGACTTTCCTATTACTTTGTACACATTATATTTCACTTTGCTTGATTCATGGAGAAATTTTCAGGTTTTTTCTGAGAGCATCCTCTCATCATTCCCCATTGGATAATAATAGTTTATCATAATCACATCCCATAATTTATTCAGCCATTTCCTAATTGATGATCACCCACGGGAGAGACTATTGCAATTGTCCAGGCACGAGGTGATGGTCTGAATTAGGGTGAGAGACCAGGTATGAGAGATGTTGTCAAGCTAGAAAGGAAGACACCTGGCAACAAGATAGTTATGCTGACCTGTAGTTCAGGAGACAAGGAAGGGCTGGATATTAAATCTGTGCATCATTTATATAGAGACTGAACCCTGGTACCTGATAAAATAGTCTCAATTTATCTCTTAAAAACTTGTTTTAGAAAAACAAACTAAATCTGAAAGGAATGTCATGAGTGAATTTCTGGAAGCTGAAGATTTTCAAATCTCTAGGAATGAGAAATAAGCAGCTATTAGATCAGCTCTTTGGGATAGCTTGAGGTTTAAAGGAAGAATCTTGGATCTCATCCAGGATTATTTAATTCAACTCATGACAATGCAAAGCTAGGACACAAAGCTAGGTATTGTTAATCCAGACATGAAAATGAAAACAGGTATTTATTTCCTTCAAGGAGTTTATATTTTCCTTCAGGGAAACTATGAAAATAAGAACAAATATACATATAAGAGCAAGACATATAATAAATGTACATGGATAAGAAAATTCAACACATACATATTTGTGGTTAAGTCAAGTTGTTTTATCTTAACTTTTCATGACCCCATTTTGGGATTTTCATAGCAAAGATTTTGGAGTGATTTCACCATTTTCTTCTCCAGCTCATTTTACAGATAAGGAAACTGAGGCAAACAGGGTTTAATAACTTGTCCAGGGTCACACAGTTAATAAGAGTCTGAGACCAGATTTAAACTTGGGTTCTCCTTATTCTAGGACCAGTACTCTATCACTGTATCACCTCTCTTAAAAAATTAGGGGAATCAGGAAAGATGTTATGTAGGAACTTGAACTAAACTTTGTTAGGTGTGAGAATTAATTCATTTGAACCCTACTCTATTCCAATCAATATTCTAACCAATTAATATCAGTTTGATATTTTACTTGAATCATGTAGGGAAAAACAGATTCTTATACTTTAGTGTAATGTTCACCACTTCTTTACCAAGTTATAAAGCTCACTTACACAGCATCTCCATCCTGTATTACTCAAACTTCATGTCCCAAATCAGCATGGGTGGATGCTTTAATGTTTTGGAAAGTCTTCCAATTTAATTTTGTACCTTTGGACAATTCTCTCTTGTCCAACATGAGCAGGTGACCATCTTATGACTACTTAGTCAGTGGAGATGCCCTATGCTTCATCCAACCTTTGACATATACCTCCCCCTCTCCCCGGAATGTCATTTTTGACTCTCAAGAGCAAGGTCTATCAACCAATGAGATTCTGTATTTTGGCATGCCTCTTTTGCATATTTTGGTATCAAACCCTAACCAAACAAGTTCCTGGAAGAAGGGGGCATCTCAGATTGTGAGGAATAAGTAACTCCTGTTCATTAGAAGGGACCATAGATCCTTTAATAAAGTCTCATTTTTCTCAGTTTCTTTTATTGTACTTAGACAATTATAATCCCTACAGATGCCTTCTAAGAACTGAAAATAAGGAGGGAGTTTTTTCAGGCACCAGGGAACTCAAAATGAGATCAAGACTTCATAACAACACACAATCAACAAAATAGAGAGTGGAGACTTCCAGGTTCTCATGAGATAGAGGTCTAAAGGTAGGGCTCTGGGGAGAGGGGAGTAAAAAAAAAAAAGTGCTTTCTGCCATATAGAATAATTTTTTAAAAAATAATTATAACTTTTTATTGACAGAACCCATGCCTGGGTAATTTTTTTTTTTTTTTTTTTACAGCATTATCCCTTGCACTCCCTTCTGTTCTGACTTTTCCCCTCCCTCTCTCCACCTCCTCCCCTAGATGGCAGGCAGTCCTATACATGTGATCATATAGAAGAATTTGCCTAATGATAGAACAAATAAGATTACTTAGAGCCAGAGAAACCTGGTTCTCACAGCAGTTTGAATCTGCTTTGTCTAGAAATCCATGAGCTTGATCTATTGCTACCTAATTTAAACAAGCTGCCTCTGGAAAGAAGGTTATAAGAGAAATTTGAACAGGAAGTGACTAATTCTTAGCACAATTTTATGGAAGGCCAGGGTCAGTTTTTAGTATTCTGTCCTTTGTGTGGGTTTCATTTAATTTAAGCTATGGCATATATTTTTTTTTTGGTAGTGATGAGCCATAAAAATCCCTTCTATTTTTCTAATAGAAGAAAGAAGATGGACGAAGATGAGAAAAAAAGAGAAAGAACAAAGAATAGGAAAAATGAGGAAGAAAAGAAAGGAGGAATAATGAATAAGAGGAAAAGGAGGAAAAAGGAAGAACAATCAGGGCAAGGGAAAAGTGAAACTTTACAATCCCCTTTGGCCAGGGACTTAATAAGGATATAAAAAAGGTGTTGGTAGCAAGAAGCTGGTGGAAGACACTGAGGGGATCCAAGTGGAGATCAAGAACGTGGGTCTGAGAGGCAGGTCACCTTAGATCTCTGTACAGAACTTTAGTGTGGTTCTGGCCATTTCCTTCTCATACAGTTTATCAAACACTTCATTTTGGGCCACCGTGAAGTAATTCTTCCAGTCACCAACAGTCCCTGAAATACAGAAAAGAGAATGAAACTTCCAAGTCATTTCTGTCTCTGACAATTGTTTGTGTGGTCTGAAAAAATAGGCTATGGACTAACATAGGCTTTATACAGTGCACATATATCACCTCATTTGATTCTCAGTACAACGCTGTAAGCTGGGTACTATTGTTAGTTGCCTCTACGAGAGCTTTTGAATTTTATCTCAAAAGGTCAAGACGGCTCTCTGGCCAGCTGGAAGCTCGGCCTGGCTCATTAGCTTGTTAAAAAGCACGAGAAAATACTTTGAGAACAAGGCGTAGGAAGAGGTGATAGAAAAAGAAGCAAGAGAGCCAGTCCAGCCTCGGAGAGGAACGAGAAGCCTGGAACAGAAGCTGCACCAAGCTTCCCGCGGAAAGTCAGTTTCGTAGCTGGAAATTTGCAAAAGGGCTTCGGCTTTGCTGATTGGCTGGAGAAGGGAGGGCTGGAAGCTCCTTGAAGAGAATTGAATGGTGGAGAGTTATCGGTTGTCTTCTAGTGACATCTACAGGCTGAGAAAGGAGACGCCCATGCTGCCTTCTACTGCCCTCTTCTGTTGGATGATGTTTCATGAGATCCTACTTAGGACTTTTGATAGGGTTGAAGTTGAGGATTAAGGAACCATGCACAACCCTGCCTCACTTAATCTGAGGGTACTGGGAACTGCCCCACTGGGAGTCAACTGGCTAGTTCAAGTTATGTCTCCCTCCCTCCCTCCGTCTTTCCTTCGTCCTCTCCTTCCTTCCTTCCTTCCTTCCTTCCTTCCTTCCTTCCTTCCTTCCTTCCTCCTTCCTCCTTCCCTCTCTTCCTTCCTCCTCCCTTCCTTCCTCCTTCCTTCCTCCTTCCTTCCTTCTTCCTTCCTTCCTTCTTCCTTCCTTCCTTCCTCCCTCCTTCTTCCTTCCTCCTTCCCTCCTCCCTTCCTTCTTTCCTTCTCTCCTCCTTCTTTCCTTCCTTCCTTCCTTCCTTCCTTCCTCCTTCCTTCCTCCTTCCTTCCTTCCCTCCTCCCTCCTTCCTTCCTTCCTTCCTTCCCTCCTCCCTTCCTCTTCCTTCCTTCTCCCATCCTTCCTTCCTTCCTTCCTTCCTTCCTTCTTCCTTCCTCCCTTCCTCTCCTTCCTTCCCTCCTCCTCCCTTCCTCCTTCCTTCCTTCCCTCCTCCCTTCCTCCTTCCTTCCTTCCTCCCTCCCTCCTTCCTTTCTCCTTCCTTCTTCTTCCTTCCTTCCTCCTTCCTCCTCCTTCCTTCCTTCCTTCCTCCTTCCTTCCTTCCTTCCTTCCTTCCTTCCTTCCTTCCTTCCTTCCCTCCTTCCTTCCTTCCTCCCTCCTTCCTTCCTTCTCCCATCCTTCCTTCCTTCTTTCCCTCCTTCCTTCCTTCCTTCCTCCCTCCCTTCCTTCCCTCCTCCCTTCCTTCCTTCTCTCCTCCCTTCCTTCCTTCCTCTCCTTCCTTCCTTCCTTCCTCCTCCCTCCTTCCTCCTTTTCTCCTCCTCCTTCCTTCCTCCTCCCTTCCTCCCTCCCTCCTTCCTTCCTTCCTCCTCCTCCCTTCTTTCCTTCCTTCCTTCCTCTTCCTTCCTTCTCCCATCCTTCCTTCCTTCTTTCCCTCCTTCCTTCCTTCGTTCCTTCATTCCTTCCTTCTCTCCTCCCTTCCTTCCTTCTCTCTTCCCTTCTTTCCTTCCTTCTTCCTTCCTTCCTTCCTTCCTTCCTCCTTCCTCCTTCCTTCCTTCCTTCTTCCTTCTCCTATCCTTCCTTCCTTCCTTCTCCTCCTTCCTTCCTTCCTTCCTTCCTTCCTCTTCCTTCCTTCCTTCCTCCTCCTTCCTTCCTTCCTTCCTTCCTTCTCCTTCCTTCCTTCCTTCCTCCTTCCTCCTTCCTTCCTTCGTTCCTTCCTCTTCTCCTTCCCTCCTTCCTTCCTTCCTCTTCTCCTTCCCTCTTTCCTCTCTTCCCTCCTCTCTTCCTTCCTTCCTTCTTCTTCCTTCCTCCTCCCTTCCTCCCTCCCCTCCTCTCCTTCATCCCTCCCTCCTTCCTTCCTTCCTCCTTCCTTCCTCCTTCCCTCTCTTCCTTCCTTCTTTTCTTCCTTTTTCCTTCCTTCCTTCTTTCCTTCCTTCCTTCCTTCCTTCCTTCCTTCCTTCCTTCCTTCCTTCCTTCCTTCCCTCCCCTCCTCCCTCTCTTCTTCCTTCCTTCCATGAAGATCCAAAATGGTGGACTGAAACTAAAGCAATGGAATTTAGCAGGACTAAAGATAATGTTCTATACAAATATTTAAAAAGTTATTTGCCTAGAGATGGAATATATATATATATATATATATATATATATTATATATATATATATATATATATATATATATATATATATATATATATATATTCCTTTTTGTTAAGCTAAAATCTGCCTCCCTGCAATATAAGGGTTGTGCTAGTAAATGTTTAATAAGGAAGCTGAAATAGGAAAAGAGAGTGTAAAATAATATAGGCAAGCAAACATTTACCTTTAATCTACTTCACCAATTCGAACTTAAACAAAGTAGAATCAGTTTTCCCTCACCAGAGAATTGGATGATTATTTGTTGGGGATATACTAAGTGGGATTCATATTTTGGGGAAGGGTTTCGCTATGCCTTCATCTCTAAGGTTTCCTTCAGGTTTCCATTTTTATGATTCCATGATTCCCTGTCATGTTAGAAAAACTACCAATCTTCTAGCATAAATAAAACTTTTGTAAGTAAAAATATATTGGAAATACACTAGTAAAGCTGCTATTTAAAAAATTCTAGGGTAACACAAATAATCAGCCTTTAATTGATTTGTCTTATAAATCTAGATTGTCATAAATTGTCATCTACATGATGTGACTTTAATCAAGACGTTTTAGTCAAGAAGAAATCTAGGTCAGAGTGTATGAAAGATCTCAATTTATTATCTTAAAACCCCCCATCCTTCAAATACTAATCTAGTCATCACTCTGAATAGATCAGGATCCTCCAACCTGGAGTACATATACCTTCAGGGATATAAGAAACTTAGTCTCTTTCTTTCTTATATGCAAAAATTCAATAAATCCAGAATATATTTCCTTTCATATTAAATTGAAAGTATGGTAAGTTTTACTGAAAGCCAAAATGGAACAGAGATTGAAAAAGACATGGAACCATTGACTTAGAAAAAAAGAATAATTATGTCTGGAGGCAGCTGGTAGGACAGATGATAGAGTGCTGGATTTGGAGAAAGAGGAGTTCAAATCTTCTCTCAGATACTAGTCGTGTGACCTTAGGCAAGACCCTTAATTTCTATCTGCTTCAGTTTCCTCATCTATAAAATGGGGAAATGGCATATATATCTCTCAGGGTTGTTGCGGGTCAAATGAGATTATAAAGTACTTAGCACAGTGCCTGGCATGTGACATGTAGTAAATGCTATATAAATGCTAGTTTCTGTAATAATAATGATGGTGATGACAATTATCATAACTACAATTTCTTTCCACCCCACCAAACAATGAGAGCATGGAAATGATCATTGAAATCTCAGGAAAATAGTTACCCTTCCGTATGTGAGGGGAGACATCGTGATCCATTATTTTACTTGATATATTTGTAAAATTCAACAAGGGATTGTTTTTCATCATTTCAAATGAGGTATGATGGATGATCTTTTTCAAGACTTCTTCATCTAGATTCTTCCCCAGGAACTGCATCACCTTCTCAATTTCGTTCTTAGGATTCTGCCAATAGGTAGAGAGATATTTTTAAAAAGTTAGAATAATAAGTAGATCAGTGAATTTGTGTTTTTCTGGAATGTGTCAGGGAAAGATGATGGAAGAGAGGGTTGGGGTCAAGGAATACATGGGATCCCTGTCTTTTCTCTTCTCCGTCCCTTCAAAGACTTATTGCTAGGTGGTAGTAATTGGAGTTGGTGGGATGCTGTTTATTAGTCCTACCTTATCTCCTGCTTATCTATCTGTATGGAGAATATACTCAAATCTGTCCTCTGGCTGTGTTATAAAATGGCCATTCTGGAGAGCAATTTGGAACTATGCCCAAAGGGCTATAACACTCTGCATATCCTTTGATCCAGCAGTCTCACTACTGGGTCTATATCCCAAAGAGATCATAAAAAAGGGGAAAGGACCCACATTAAAAAAATGTTTTAGGAAGCTTTTTTGTAAGTGGAAAGGAAGTAGAAATTGAATGGATGCCCATCAGTTCGGGAATAAGTTATGATATAGAAATATAATGGAACATTGTTCAATAAGAAATAATGAATGGGTTGATTTCAGATAACACTAGAAAGACTTACATGAGCTGAAGCTGAGTGAAGTGAACAGAACCAAGAGAATATTGCACAAGTATAATGTAACTACAAGTTTATATAATGATCATCTGTGATGAACTTGATTCTTTTCAACAACGTAGTGATTCAAGACATTCAGTAGATTTGGGATAGAAAATGCTATCTACATTCAGAGAGAACTATGGAGACTAAATGTGGATTGAAGTATACTATTTTCTCCTTTTTTTTTTTTTCTTTTTCATGTTTTTTCCCCTTTTGGTCTGATTTTTTTTTTTTTTTGCACAACATGATAAATATGGAAATATGTTTAAAAGGACTGCACCTATATAACTATAGCAGATTGCTTGCTATCTTGGGGAGGAGGGAGGTAAAAAAGAGAAGGAGAAAAATTTGGAACACAAAGTCTTACAAAAATGAATATTGAAAATTTTCTTTACATATATTTGGAAAAATAAAATACTATTAAAAAAACAAAACAAAATTGCAGCTGTTTATGTGGTTTGCTTTTAATTGTATTCTCCTTCCTTTATTTCATTATAATTAAAATAATAATAGCTAGCATTTATACAGCGTCTTAAGATTTGCAAAGAGTTTTTATAGATATTTGATTTGATCCTCAACTTTGAGGAAGAAGATTTATATTATTATCCCTATTTTACAGATGTGGAAATCAAGACAAACAGGCTAAATGACTTGTCAGAGCTAGTAAGTGTAGCTGTCTGAGACTGGATTTGAATTTAGGTGTTCCTGACTCCATGTTCATTGTTTCATTGTTCTACCTAGCTCCTTGAGGGTAGGGATCACTTTATTCTTTGTGTCTGCAACATGGTGATTGGCCCATGGTAGACATATTAAAAAGCTTGTTTGGATGATTATAATGTGTGTTCTATGTCTAATTATTTTTTAAAATTTAAAATAAAAAAATAAAATTAAAATGAAAAAAATTTTTAAAATTAAAATAAAAAAATACTTATCTGGTGTGATTGTTGTTTGTTCTTCATTCTCAGAGGCCCATGACATCATGGAAGAGATGCTTCCATGACATACAAGTGAATATAACAATCTGGTATGATTAATGTTGGCTGAGATAGAGATTCAAGAACAATTTTTGATTTTTTAGAGGCCAAAGCCCTGAGGAAAATTCCTGGCTTCTGAGACATGGGAGTGGGTATAGAAGAGGGAAACAATGGACACTTGAATTTATTGGATGTCCCACAATCAAGAGAGAGTATTGAAATCAATACTCTCTAGGTAAATGCAATTTTCCAATAAACCTTTGAGAGAATCATAAACCTAGGCAGAAGTTTCCAGATCATTCGTGTTGGGAAATCAGGGAGGTACCTCACCTGAAAAACCCTTCTTGTCCTTGACTTTCCCTATCTTATTTATTCTCATTATAATCTTGAGCTCCATTCCACCTAATATTCAAATGGGAGCTGCTCCTCTATAAATTATTGAGAATTGTTACTGCTCCCTACTATGTGTCCCCTGTAATGAAGAATTCAATATTTTCATGTCATGTTCTTCAAGGTTATCTTTCTTCTTTTTCTTCTCTCTATTCTCTAGTTAGATCCTTAGTCAATGAGGAACCAAGACAAGGGGAAAAACAGCCTCAGATTTTTAGAGCTCTCTTAAATATAGAATGAAATTAGACTTGAGAGAGGACTTGGTCCTTTTTTTTTTTTTTTTTTTTTGTTTCACTCACATTTATTTCTCTATCAGTGTTTATTTTATTACTATGAACTTGAGAAACATCAAAACCCACAATTTTTTCCCTATAAAAAACAGAAAATAGATGAAATCATGCATTTCCATAAAGTATTGATATACAATGGAGATTCATGACAGAGCAATTTGGATTTTTTGGCTTATTTCAAATTTGACACTGTTCTTTATGTTCTCTTCTGGACTTTATTCTGCTCTCCTCTGAATATTTCAATGACTTACTTTCCCCCCTTTTCTTTATTTTAGGAATTAATAATCACCACATATTGGACTGAGTCATAGGCATAACTATGGCTACAGATATAATTTAAGGACATGAATTTAGTCTAGTAAGGTTTTAAAAAACAATCTCACATTGGTTCTATATTTTATTATAAATTTTATTTTTGTTTTGAACTTAATCATCAAAAATATAAATATTTCAATATAGAAATTGTATAGAAATAGTATTGTTATTACTATTAATACTTTCCTACTCTTCTTTCCTCTGCCTGTCCAAATCCTTGTTTTGTTGTTTGTTGCTGTTTAGTTGTTTCAGTTATGTCTAACTCTTTGTGACCCTATTTTGGGGTTTTCTTGGCAAAAATACTACAATGGTTTGTCATTTCCTCTCTAGCTCATTTTACAGAGTAGGAAACGGAGGCAAACAAGGGTAAGTGACTTGTGTAGTCACATAGTGTTGAGCCTGGATTTGAACTCAGGAAAGATTAGTCTTCTTAGTGCTTTATATACTATGCTACCTTGCTGTCAAATCCATACATTGGCTCTGAAAATATGTCTTATGTTGCTCCTCTTGTTCAGTACTTTTCTACCATAATATATTTAATAATTACATGTTTCTCTGCATAGTAACCTCATATTCTTTTTCTCCTTTTTCTTTCTGTACAAAGTAAAGGGAAGTGAAGAAAAAGAAAAGATAAACCTTAGTTAGTTACTTATAATTGAAATAATTTGTTTCTAGTCCTCTACCCCTCTTCTCACAAAGCCGAAATCTAAGTAAACAATTGACTCCGTTGTCAGGGCAAAGGATTTGAACTTGTTCCTTTTCAAGGATGGAGGCTGGGTAGACATACTGGGAAACAGAGAAGAACCTCTGAGACTGCACTCAGGTGTCTGATTATTTGGGAACTTGATTTTGTTGCATTTCTTAAAACCAAGGAAAAGACTGCAGAAAATATAGTCTTGTTTAAAGGGGGTGGAAGAAAATGAATGTGTTTTTTTTCCTACTTGAGTCCTGATTTTCTCTGTCATTTTGCCTATCAGACATGTAAAAAAGGGGGGAGATTAGACTATTCTTCACCTGACATAGAAGCTGTTCACTGGTTATAAATGAGGAATGATTCAGACTTTTTTTAATCTATCCTGACAATCATTACTTCCCCACAATCTGAGATCAAAAAAGGCACAAAAGACTCTCTATTGACCATCTTTTATAGACTGAATTTGAGGGAGCATAATTAAGAGTTGAAACTATTACAATATATGACAAAAGTATCTAGTTTACTACAGTACTCATGATGGGCACAGAGGGATATAAAAATTTATATGCCATTTACTATGTATCAGACACTTTACTAAGCACTTTATAAATATTACTCCATTTTATCCTCACAATTATGTTAGGAAGTAGGTCCTATATTATCTCTTAATTATTAGATTAGCTAATTATTAATATTAATCACTATCTATTAATACAACTATTTTATAGTTAAGGAACTTAAGGCAGATAGGTCAAGTGACTTTTCCAAGTATGTACAGAAAGTAAGAATATAAGGCTGGATTTGTACTTGGATCTTTTTAACTCTAGGCTCTAACTACTCTTCCACTAGTTACTTCTTTTTTAAAAAAAATAAAACATTGATAATAATGATCCTGAGTGGTGCTTTTCACTATTTAATTGGTCCTTGATGGCTATTGCTGACTTATTTCAATCATATCCAACTCTTTGTGACTCCATTTGGGGTTTTCTTGGCAAAGATACTGGAGTGGTTTGCCATTTTCTTCTATTCATTTTATAGATGAGTAAACTGGAGCAAATAGGGTTAAGCGACTTGCCCAGAGCCATACAGCTAGCAAGTATCTGAAGCCAGATTTGAACTCAGGAAGATGAGGGTTTTCTGATTTCAAGGTCATTGTTCTATCCACAGTGCCACCTAGCTATCCTTCTACCTACTTAAAAGGAATAGAATTTGAGAAGCTTGTTAAAGTTAGGTTGGAATGTTTCTCTTGGATTCCATTGTTTTCATCCTTCAAGAAGAGGTTTATCTACCTTATTGACTTTAGATCTGGCTATTAAAACTCCTTGGTTTAACAATAAGGAACAAAATGTGTAGAAGACTCCATCTAAAGGTTATGAGGAACAAAACATAACAAATTCTAAGATAAACTTGGTCCAGAAAAAGATAAACCATATAGGTCCAATAAAAGGATACAATGTCAATCATGCTGTATTTAACAGATTAATATCTGCTATTGTAATATTTCTCTCACTCCTTTCTAAATGACCTTTGAATATAATTAATTTTTCCAAATTTTTTTAATGTGCAGTAAGCTAACTTGCTTTTGTGAAAAAGAAACGTGCTTTCAAGATCAGAAAAAGATTGAATAAGTAATACTCTAACAAATAAAATTTCTTCTATATTCTTACTATGGGGAATTAGGGACAACACTGTCTATGAATTTTGGGATTTGGAAGAGAATATAAAAATTAGAAAGCACAGATGAGGTTGATTGGTTGAAAGATGATTTGTTGTCTTGCTCAAAAGGCCTGAAGGAGCCTTTATTTTTCAGTATTTGCTTCAGACCTTTTTCTAAAGGTGGTCCAGAAGGGATAGTCTTTCTCCCTGAAGCTAACTTGGAATTGGTTCATGCTTTCTCTGTCTGGTTTAGAGGTATGTTGTCTTTTATGGTTGTATTAGTTTCTCTCTAGGGACATATTCTTTCTGAGGGCTGGGTAACTTAGAGATACTTCTTTCTTCATATCCTCCTATGAATTCCTCTACTCTCCTTTGCCTAATCAGGATTTTCAGTTTAACCAAGACCCACGAGAACCCAGGTAAAAGTACCTTTACTCCACTTTCCTATTTTTCTACAAATATTTTCTCTGTAGTTTCAGTCACCATTTGTTACCAGTTTTTTGTATATATATCAGACATGCATCTTCTCTGTCTTTTAGTGAACCTATCCATCTATGTACTTGCCTTCTCTGTTTGACTTAATGAGTTATATAATTTTTAAAAACAGTCTCTCATGATAAGGCATTATCTAGTTGAACTAATTTTCCATTAAAATTTTTTGTCTCTATTTATTCTGGGATCAATTTGAAAAGCTATGTTGATATCTATCTATCTGTCTCTCTGTCTGTCTCTCCATCTGTCCATCCATCCATCTATCTATCTATCTATCTACTTGGTGAATTCCCAGAATACATCAACATGCTTATGTAAATTCTCCTGGTGGGGAGGATGAAGAATGCTTGCAAGAAAGACATAATGATCTATAATGAAAGAAGAGACGATGGAGTATATACAGATATTTTAGCTTAGTTTCTTCTGCTGCTCTGCCTTTGGTTTGATGTTTTTGCTGATAGTATCTGGTGAGACCCTGTGCCATAAGGTCTTCCCATTTGAAGCTGCCATGTGACTGGGTTCTTTTCCTCTTTTTTTTTTTTTTTTTCAGGTAAAGGGAAAATGGTTTCCTGGGGCACCTGTACTTTGCATCCAGGTCAGCATTGATGCCCAAAGGAGCATGGAGTGACCTTGGGGACCCAGTCTAGCAGTAGCTGAGATGAGGACTCATCTGACAGTCATGTCATGTATAGATATGAACTTTGAGAATGAACTCATTCTCAAAATCTAGGTTTGAGATTATTCATAGATGCCGATCAGTTAGGAAGTAACTGAATAAATTATAGTATATGAATGTAAAAGGATATTATTGTCTTATAAGAAAGGATGAGCAGGCTGATTTCAGAAAAGTCTTACATGAACTGATGCTGAGCGAAGTGAGCAGAGCTGAGACAACCTTGTACACAGAAACAGCAAGATTGTATGATCATCAATTATGATAGACTTAGCTCTTGTCAATAATACAGTGATCCCAAACAATTCCAATAATAGACTTAGGATGGAAAATGCCAGCTGCATCCATAGAATATTCATATCCATCTTCATTCAAATTATTTTCACCATTTTTGGTTTTTCTTCCTTATTTTTGCTCTGATATTTCTTTTATAACATGATTAATAAGAAAATATGTTTAAAATAATTATATATAGGAGCAGCTAGGTGGTGCAGTGGATAGAACTCCGGCCTTGAAGTCAAGAGGACCTGAGTTCAAATCCAGCCTCAGGTACTTAACATTTCCTAGTTGTGTGACCCTGGGCAAGTCACTTAACCCCAATTGCCTCACCATTTTGACTCTACCCCCTGTATATGTATATCAGATTGCTGGCTCTCTTGAGGAGGTGGGAAGTTAAAAAGAGAGGAAGAAAAATATTGCAACTAATGTTAAAAATTATCTTTACATGTAATTGGAAAAAATAAAATTCTATTAAGTGAAAAAGTTTGAACTCATTCTCCTCAGAGACTAAGATGTGATATCAGATGTTGAAGGGAAATATTTATACTTTTGTTTTTGCTATATTTTGAAGCAAATGTTCCTATAGAAGTTAGTTGAGGTTAAATAGAATTTGGGCATAAGTCAGTGACACCTAACAGTGAGGGAACACAACTAGTGGGAGCGTTACCTGGGAAGAAATTAAAGAAGAGATATTTATCACACCCTTCAGAATCCCCCTAAAAACCCGAGGGTTCCCAGAGCCTGACTCTGGGAGAATAGACTAGACCATCCATCCTACATTTAAACCTTTAATAGGTTGTGTGAGTGTAAGCAGTTTCTTATAATCAGCTAAGATTTCCAACTGCCCAAGTCAAAACTTTGCAAATTCATAAGATCACTGGAATATCTATAAGTAAAACATATGTATGCAAAATGAGGCTTGGAAACAAATTCTAGCTAGGTAGACCAGCACCCCAGTCAATGAATGAGTGAAGAGCATAAGACCAAATATCTATTGATATGAATCTTTTTAAGCCTATGATATAGAGGGGAAATTATCCATAGTGTAGGGCATGATCTGCTTTACCTTTTTCATATCTTCATAGAACAGATAAAGCATAGGATGATTTTCCTTTATATCCCACCAGCTCTTCACATGGGCAAACCAGGAACCATAGGACACTAAATCCAGAGAAAGGAAAAGTTAATTTCTGTAAGAATCCATCCAACCAATAATGTTTCTATCTGATTAGATTTTTTATATCATTATTACTATCCAAGAATTTGGTCTCATTTGGTAATAATATCTAAAATGAAATAATAGAAAGGAAAGCCTCATTCAAAGTAATTACACAATTCATAAACTATCTGGGAATCAAGTTAATAAGGCATAGCTAAAAGCTTTATTTTGCAGATACAAAACATTTTTCAATAAAATAACAACATGAATAATTGGAGAGAAATTAGGTGCTTATATATGGGTCCTGATAATTTAGTAAAATGATACTACCTAAAGTAATTTATAAATTCAGCAATACATCAACCAGATTATTAAGTGAATACTTTATAGATTTAGTCAAAAACAATAACAAAATTACCTTGAAAGAATAGAAGATCTTGAAACTCAAGGGAAATGACTAGAAAGTAGCTATGAAACATTAGTAATATTACTAGAACTCAAACAAGCCATCAAAACTATTTTATATTAGTTAAAAATAGAAATATAAATCAGTGATATAGGCTAGATAAAGAACAATGAAAAACAATGAAACAAAATAATCAATATACTTTTTTATAACTTGAAATCACAAATTACTCAGGAAAAGATTCTTTATTTGACAAGACTTGTTGGAAAAATTGAAAACCACTTTGTCATAAATTAAGTTTATACCAACATTTTACACAGTTTACCACAAGAAGCAAAGAATATATATATGAACTGAATATTAGAGTTTGTGCCACAAAAATTGAAGAGAATCAAATCAAGAGTCTTGCACAAATATGGCTAAGGAGATAATCCTGGCCAAAGAAGATATAATTAGGCTTGATACATCAAACAAGGGATAAAGGCAATACAAAAAGTAAAATAGGCATCTTTGAGTACATAAAAATAAAAAGTTTTTATATGAACAAAATTAAAAAGGAAAAGAAGAGAAGCAGTTGATTGGGAGAAATTTCTTTGCAGGAAATATTTCAGATAAGAGTCTAATAACCAAGCCACATAGGGATTGACATAAATATACAAGAGCAAAAACTAATCCCTAGTGAAACGGTGTGAGCTAATAGTACTTAAATGAAGAATTGCAAACTAATAATAACCATGTTAAAAACTCCAAATCACTAATAATAAAGAAATAAATTTGAGGTTTTGCCTCATATCCAGCATATCAACAGAGATTGGATAATTATATTGTGGGGGTTATAGAAAGACAGATATACTATTGGTGGAGCTATGAATTGGTCTAGCTATTCGGAAAAGTCATATGGAATTATACTAAGAAAGTAACTAAAATATCCATATGCATTGATCTGGATATTCCACTGCTGCAAGGTATATGTACCTAACAGGTCAATATAAAAAAAGAAACACTCCTTATATACCAAAACATTTATAGCATAACTTTTTTTTGTGTATGTGGTTGCAAATACATAGAAACAAAGTAGATTGGAGGATGATCAACTGAATTATGGCAAGGGAACATTACCACTGTAAAAAATGATGGCTGTAAAAAAATATAAAGCAGCATAGGAAGGCATATGAATTGATGCAAATTGAAACAACATTAAATTATGTAAATAACAGTTTACATAATGGTCATAACAATATAAATGGAAAGAACAGTAGCAAAACAATCAAAACTGAATGCTGAGAAATAATTATACACTTAACCTGGCCCCAAAGAAGTTGTATGAGAATGTTCCTCCTCATTTTCTCTGCAGAGGTTTGGGATTATGGGTATAGAATATTTTTTCTGCATATAATGTATTTGGCTAATACATGGGATGATTTCTCTGACCCTTCTCCTCTCTAGACATGTGAGAGATATTGGAAATATTGAAAAACGTAAGTGAATTTAAAAATGAAAAAACACCAGAAATATATATTAAAAAAAACTCCTGAAATATTGAAGAATGAAAATAATTTTCAGGCTAATGCCAACCTACCTTTCCCAGACATGTATTTCTCCAGGTACTCTGCCCAGGAGTTTGGGTAAGGCTCTAACTTATTCATCAAGTCAAAATGATAATATGAAACTGCAACATCTTTGGCATTTCTTGCCATGTAAATTATCTGCAAGAGGATGGAAGCAAGATTTATGGGGAATCCAAGGAAAAAAATTGTAGTCAGGAAAGTAATTGAGCTTCAAAGAAGCTAATAATTTATTATTAGAGTTAATTTTTAAAATAGCTCATAGCTAGAAGTTGGCTTTGGAATTACCTTAAGAGGGGAATTACAATGTCACTATCCTGGTCCTCGTGCTCTGATAGATGAGCTTCCTCTTTATCTTCCCTTCATGCAGCTTCCCTCCTGTCTCTGCAGTGTGCTATTTCCTTTCCACTTACCTTGTCTTTTAATTTTTTTTGACTTTTTATTTTATTAATGTTTTCTGTTTCTTACAGAACCATAGTATCCCATGAATCCCTCGACTTTCTCTTCCTTCAAATCTATTCCATATGATAAAGAATGTGATTTTTTTATAAAGAGAAAATCAGCTTAATTGATAGATGCATTGGGAAAGTCCAAAAACATGTACAATATGAAAAACCTTCCTATCTCGACTTTTATATGTTGTTTTCTCCTATTAGAATGTAAACTTCTTGAAGGCAGAAACTGTTTTCTTTGCTTATAATTGTATCCCTCTCTTTTAGCATAGGGTCTAGCACAGCAAATGTTAAATAAATGAATTATCCATCTAGCTATTAGAGATGTATAAAGAGGTTTGCCTCTTAACTTTGGAAGATATGAATTCAAATCTAGCCTCAGACATCTGTTTCCCTCAGTTTCCTTGTGAAATCCAGTGAAATGAGGATAATAATATTGCCTACCTCTCTCAGTGACTGTGAGGATCAAATCAGATATTTGTAAAGTCTTTAGCACAATGATGGTACAGAGTAGACCCTTTCACCTTTCTCCTTTCTCTCCTTCTTCCCCCAGATAGAAGGCATGAGCCTAGAAAAGTTGCATCTGTTCTAAGAGATCTTTTCTATGCTTATTTCAGTATCAGAAATCCAGAGAACTCCTTGGAAGTGAACAATCCATTCTAGCGCTCTTTTGGTTAGTCTAGGCCAAAAAAAGGATAGTTTTCCCATATCTTATAGTTAAGACCATATAATTGTTTATTTTCTGCATACTCTACAATCCCAATTGCCAATGTTGTAAGGTCTCCTTGCCCGAACAGACTTCTTCTACTCATATCATTAAACCAGCATCTAATTGCTACTATATCCCAGAATTAATGTCTACTCTTTCCTATCTACTTCTTATATATTAATCAACAAACCTATTCTAAGACAATTATTAAGGCTTCATATTCAAAAGACATTTCTTCCTCTTAGGGAGCTTACATTTTATTAAGTCATTCTGTACATTCCATTGCCAATTACCTTGCATTGACATATCCTTATTCTGATTCCCATCCTTCTTGCAGGAGACTGTTAGCAACTTGAGGGCAGGGATTGTTTTATTTTTGTTTTACTTCTCCAGACACTTACATATAGCTAACACTTAGTGAATATTTATTGAATTGGATTGAATTTAATACCAATTTGCTTCAGTTTCCTTGTCTGTAAAATGAGCTGGAGAGGGGAACAACAAGCCACTCCAGTATCTTTGGCAAGAAGACTCCAAGTATAATCATAAAAAGTTGGCTGCAATAACAACAAATATTTTCATCAGATCAACTCTGGAAGACTTACGCCTCCCATTCAGTTTCCAGAATAGGACAAAATACATTGAGAATATATGAGGTTCCTGAAGTATTGCCTTATTGTGAAATAAATGTACATTTGCTTTAAATCCTTAAATTAAAATCCTTTCTCCATGGAGTTGAGACAATAATTTCTTGTGGAGACTAATTGATAATACTTCAGATTTACAAAAGAAATTATCTGGGCCTTAAGTCTAGCTCTACCATAATAATAAGAAAGCACTTAATAAGTATTAACTATGTTTCAAGACAGGTAGGTAGAATCACAGTAAATAGAGTGTTGGGTGAGGAATCAGGAAAGCTCTACTTCCTGAGTTCCTCAGTCACTTACTAGTTGCATGACTAAGGCAAGTCTTAACCCCATTTGCCTCAATTTCCTCATCTGTAAAATAAGTTATATCAAACTTTAGTATCTTTGCCAAGAATACTCCAAATGAGATCACAAAGATTCAGACCTGACTGAAAAATGTTTGAACAACAACAATTATGACCCAGCAGGTTAGAGAGCTGCAACAAACCTTGCAGTTGTTTTTCCAGAAATTCTTGGGAATGAGATCAGGTGGCAGATGGGTCTTGATAAGGCGGGGTGATGGCATCTTTTCTAATGCCTCTGTGCCTAGGAAAAGTCCATTTGATACATGGAGACATTAGATTTTGTCAAGAACATTTCCATAACAACAATTCTATAGGTAACTGTCTTCGTATTTTTTTTTTTTTTGAGTAGCTGTTGTTGAACTCTGAAACAGTTAAAAATTTCCTCCTTGGGCTCTTTTGGTATAATCTTAAGCAAACAGGGTAGGAGTGAATTATAGCTTGAGCAAACTAGAGGCCAATTTACTCTTTAGCATACAAATTTGTTCTTACACACTATTTTTATCAGCTAAGTGGTGCATTGGGTAGAGGGATGGTCCTGGAGTCAGGAAGACTTCTTTTTTTGAATTCAAATCTGGCCTTAGATACTTTCTAGCTGTGTGACTCTGGGCAAGTCACCTAATCATATGTGCCTTAGTTTCCTCATCTGTAAAATGATCTGGAGAGGGAAATGGCAAACCACTTCAGTATCTTTGGCAAGAAAACTCCAAGTGGATCATGAAAAGTTGGATGCAACTCAATAACAACAAATATTTTCATCAGATCAACTTTGGGCCAGTTTTATCCATCTAGGACACTTTAGATTTTATCTAAGCTACTATCTTTTTTTTTTTTTAAACATTCAAAACACCAAAGCTCAGAATGGTTTTAGCCATTTTAAGTTTTCCATTAATTCTAGCAGCTTCATGGCTTGTCCT
Organism: Antechinus flavipes; assembly: GCF_016432865.1. NCBI lineage: Eukaryota > Metazoa > Chordata > Mammalia > Dasyuromorphia > Dasyuridae > Antechinus > Antechinus flavipes. Next base: position 171,175,103 of record NC_067403.1, on the reverse strand, counting down.
TCATGATTTGTCTTGACTACAATAATATCCATCTAGATAAATGATACTCAAAGACCTATATACCAGTGAATTGTGGAGACTGGATGATTATACTCAACATTTGTCTCCATTGGGATTTTCATTTTGGACTCTGTGTGGGAGATGATACAGAATAACTTGAATGGAAGAAAGAGTCATGAAGAAGACTTAGAGGGTTTTACAGTTGGGAAGAAGATTGAAGTTGGGGAAGCAAAATAGGGGAAGTTGAAGGAAAAGGATCTGAGTTCAAGGAAAATCATGAACCAAGGAGAAAGACTTGGACTTAAGGTGAAGGAGAAGGAAGAAGAGGAGGAGAAGGAAGTTGGTAGGGCAAAGTTAAAAGATAAAGTAGGAGGAGAGAATCTGGTGGGCCTAGGTAAGAGGTTATCTTACAGGGAAAGGCATTTGGGTGTGTATTATCAAAATAAAAAGGTGAGAAGGAAAGAATTACCTAACAGCTGCAGAACAAGCAGGTTGATCTTTTTGCTTCCACTATATGCCTTTGAGGTCAAATTGACCTCTGTCATTGATATCTCTTGCTTCTGGTTCTACCCTCTTTGGCCAAACAGAACAGGTCCAAATCTCTCTCTCACATGGTAACTCTTCAGATGCCTGATGACAGCTGTCATCCTGTCTCTGCCATTTATGAGATGGGCAACTATGGGCAAATGACTTCAACTGCTCTGAGTTTCATTTTCCACAACTATAAAATAAAGCAAGGACATGGGTTCAAATCCCAAATCTATCACTCATTAATTTTCTAGGACATTACTCCCACTCCAGTTCTCCATTGCTACTCAATCAGAGGACTGAAGGTCTTTCTTTTCTTTTTAAAATTTTAGTTTAATAGTATGTTATTTTTTTCAGTTACATATATAGTTTTCAGTATCTTGATAACCAAGATTGTTTGGTATAGCAAACAATCTGATTTAGGTTATACACGTACAATCATTTTTAGCATATTTGTGAATCATGTTGGGAAAGAAAAATCAGAATAAAAGGGAAAAACCACAAGAAAGAAATAAAACAAAACAAAACACAGGTGAAAATAGTATACTTCAATTTGCATTCAATTTCCATAATTTTTTGTTTGGATGTGGATGGATTTTCCCTTCCAAGTCTATTGGATCACCACTTTGCTGAGAAGAGCTAAGTCTATCCTAGTTGATCACCACATAATCTTGCTGTTATTGTGTACAATATTTTTGTACAATTGTACAATATTTTTCTAGTTCTGCTCACTGGAACTGAAGGTCTTTAAGAAGAAGCTGAATGACCACTTGGGAATACTATAAAGGGGATTTTTATACATGTTCAGTTTGGATTAGATGCTGCTGAGCTCCTGGGGGAACCTCTATACTATGACAGAGAACTTTTGCATAGAAAGATGATAGGGATTTTTAAAAGGGAATCAAAGATTATGAGATTACTAAAGCACAGTTGATAGAGAGACAACCTCAGAGTCAGTCTTGCCTCTGAAACATAGAGTGACCCTTGAAATCCCAGTGTCACAAGTAGCTTTCTAAGAATTTAAGAATTGGCAGGGATCTGGATTTGTGAGAAAAATAACCTCACCTGGGATTCTCTATGCCAAGTAAAACGTTAATCTGATCTAATAGACAAAGAAATGACAACAAAAAATTAAGATAGTAGCAAGAAACTTGGATTTGGAAATGAGGCTGAGAGGAATAATTGGCTGGATATTTAATGCCTGAAGTAGGGAGTTATATCTGTCTGTAGCTTACCATATATGTTCATTTAAAAATGATTGTCAGATAAGCTCATATAAAAGCAATTAACTTGACAAATATTGTAAAAAAGTTTTGGATATTTCTCCCATTCCATTTTTTTGATAATGGCTAGATTTCTACCAGAATGCTAGTTTGATGCACATTACATAAATAATGTAATACCAAATTTCCTTTTATATGTATAGATTTATGGATATTTCAGAATAAGATTTCCTCTTTTGTAGGCTGTGACTGTGTAAGCATCTGGAGTTGGAATGTTGTTTGCCATAACAGTGAGCATGGCTTACTTTTATTACACTTGAAAATATACTCAGTACTATAAAAATGACAACCATGTGCAATAAATATGAGTCAAGTCTGTTAAATAACAAGTTCTGCATTATTAAGTAGACTAGGCTCTGAAACATAAAAATTATTTTGAAGCAATTTTTTGCTCTTTGCTCAAAGGAAGGGTGGAATAAGGCTGCCACAATTTACTTCAGTTCAGCAGCTCAGTTTCTAGATGCAAACTTCCTCCAAGCTATTTGGACAAAAAAAAAATGCTAGAATGGATTGAAACTTGACCATTTCAGTATATCGCTATGGAAACTTGATTACAAATTGCTAGGTGGCCCAATGGATAGAGTGTTATACTTAAAAGAGTCAGGAAGAACTGAGTTTTCAAATCCTTCCTTAGACACTGTCCATGTGACCTTAGACAAATCATTACATGTTTATTTGCCCCAGTTTCTTTATAGCCATCTAGAGCAGGTGTTGTAAATTTTATTTTTTATTTTTTACTAATAAATTTGTTTATTTTTAATGCACATTGTTTTATGAATCATGTTGGGAGAGAAAAAATAGAACAAAAGAGAAAAACCATGGAAGAGATTAAAAAAAAAACAAAAAAGAAGGGAACATTACATGTGTTGATTTATATTCAGTCTCTTTTGTGCTTTTTCTGGATATAGCTGGTATTTTCAAAATCTATTAGGATTGGTTTGGACAGTCTATTGGGATTGCTTTAGAAGGTGCTGTAAATTAAACCTTTGTGACACATATTTCTTACACGTGTCTCACTATTATTGCAGTCCAAGTTTAAGCTTATTCCCTACTCCTCCCCTCATCCTCCTGCCCTGAATGCTGTGAATATTTGTGGGAAGGAGTGAACCAGGTTTTTAGGAGAATGTTTTGTATTAACTGTCTTTACCATGTTATCTGAGTAAATACCTTTGGTAAAAAACTAATTAAGACTATTGTATGACTGTCAGTGGGGGCTATTGCTTTGGGTACTCAGGACTGACAGTAAGAGAAGCCCTGTCTCTGAGAGTTATCTCTAAAACCTTGTCTGAGAGTAGAAGTAGCTGTCCCCTGGGAACCCAATCTGCCAGTTTCAACACAATTTGTGGAATGCTGCTATTTCTCCTCCTCCTCCTCTTTTTTCTCTTTTCCCTCTGTTTTCTCTTCCTCCTCTTCTTCTTCTTCCTCATCCTTTTTCTTCTTCTTCCTCCGTCCATCCTTCCTCTCCCTTCTCCTGCTTCCTCATCTCTCTCCACTTAGGGCACCATATCTTTACCTGTGAGTCCTCTGTTCATAGGAATATAATTTTTGGTTTCTTATATTTTGGTAGATATTTTGGGGTTTGGGGATTAGCTTTTAAAAATATTTATGTATTTATCCATCATTCAATCAATCAATCAATTATTTTTTTTTTAAAGCTGGGACAACTTACTTATAATCTGCAGTTTTCATTTATGATTTCCTGAAATATAGTTCTGAGAAAAACAGGCTTTTAAAAGGCTCAGTGTGTTTCAAAGAGAGCTACTTGACTATATCTTTAAACCCAAATCACTCAGCTTTCACTGAATAACTCCCAGACCAAACCTCTATGGCTCATAATTTAGATCTTTTTTTTTTCACATCAATTAAAATTATCAGCATGATATTACACATCATTTGCATAGATTTCTATTATCTATGTATTATGACACAAACACTCTACATACATCAAATATAGTGGAAGGGCTGGTTACAAGGAGGCACTCAGGGCCTCCCTTGTGCTGCAACCTTTGATCAAGCATAGTATCCAATCGACAAAGATGAATAAATGAAAAACTATATTTTCAAATTGACTCAGATAACATGATAAAGACAGTTATTATAAAACATTCTCCTAAAAACCTGGAGAGGGGGAAAGATTCCTGTGTGCAAAGGATTCCAAACACCATTATTAGACAAGAGGGAAGATGTCCAAGTTATAAAAAAAACACCAGAAGAATGCAAAGCTACTGAAGTGAGCGAGGAAAAAAGCTTTTCCCCTTCAGAGTTCCCAAATACAAAGAAATACTTGGCATGAAATGTCAGTGGGAGCTATCACTATATAAAATTTGTATTTTCATTGGTCTTGCTGCTGCTGCTGCCTTTGCTCCCCACCTACCCCCAGCTCTGCCCAGAGTGCCTAAGGAATCACTGAAAGTCAGGAAATATCAGTTTTATAGAAAACTGCTGTTACCTGGCCAGGTACAATACTTTTTTGAATTTTATTAGTTGGTTTGGGATGTGACTAAAGTACAATCTGTATATTCTTCTCTTGAAGACAACATTTATTTTAGAATTGTGTAGATAATTGCCTTCGAAAATGCCTAATAAGTTGGACTAGTCAAAATGTATCACAATTAACCATTGTGAAGTAAGTGCAAGATATTTTCATCAAGTGCTAGACTCATGCATCTTTAAGACGTGCAAATAGTAATTGTTCTCTGTTTTGGCCAGAATCTTTGAGGTCCTTCTCAGATAGATGTGTTTGTGATAGCAAATTAGGTAATTTTTTGTCTCAATTCTTATTTTGCCCTTAGTCACTGAATGGGTATTGCCTTAGACAAACTGAGACCTGAGAAAGACCTTAATTTCAAAAGACCAAGGTCAACCACTGCATCCCAGGTCATCAGTAGTCGTCATGACTTTTGTCTTGCTAGACTTTGATGTCACTGGGTGACTTTGTGCAACTCTGCCTTAATTAAATCCAATTTATGTGCAAATCAAAATCACCCTCATGTCATTGATTCTGTTTGAGAACAAGGACAAACAACAACCTCATCTATCAATATGGGAATAATAACATTTTTATTATGGAGTTATGAAGATCAAGATAACATATGAGAAGTGCTTTGTAAATATTAAAGCATCATATAAATACTAGTTATAATTATTTCATTTGTAGGAAGATCTTAGGACTCTATTTACTACTAGGTAGTGCAGGGAATAGAGTGCCTTACTTGGAGTGAGAAGACCTGAATTTATATCTAGCTTTAGATACTTAGTATTTGTGATATCCTGAACAAATCATGTTTTTGGTTATCTCAGTTTCCTTATTTATAAAATGGGTATCACAATAGCATCTATATCCATTGGGTTATAAAGACCAAATAATATTATATTTGTCAAATGTTTAGCATAGGGGCAGCTAGGTGAAGCAGTGAATAGAGTACCAGCCCTGAAGTCAGGAAGACCCGAGTTCAAATCTGGTCTCAGACACTTAACACTTCCTAGCTGTGTGACCCTGGGCAAGTCCCTTAACCCCAATTGCTCAGCAAAAAATAAAAAACAAATGTTTAGCCCAATATTTGGCACATAGTAAGAACTAAATAAATGTTAGCTATCATCTTCATTATTAATGTCATCATCATCATTCATATCTGGGTTGAGGAAGAATTACAAATACTGTTCTGTCTACATTAATTCATTATGACATGCTTCAGGAAGACAGAGCAATAAAAATAATCAAACAAACAAAACAAGGAAGATACCTGTAACCCTCAGTCCTGGGACAAACATTTCCAACATTGGAACTTTTTCGGTAATGGCATTTCGACTACATTTTTCTATGTCACCATCATTTTGAATCATATCCACAATTTCACTAATCCAAGTGGTACCTGAAAATAGAAGGTCAAGAATATAAAATCTATCAAATGAACCTACCTAAGCAATTAAGCAAACTATTGATACTGGTGGATCAGAGCTGAGAGTCTATTCAAAACTGCACACCTAGCTAAGGAAGGTAGAACAATAAAGCTTCTTATCTGTTGCTCCTTGTTTGTCATCTGTCGAAAAACCCATCCTGTCTGATTGACAATACCTTGATAAAAGACATCCTGTCTCCTTACCTGGATGAAAAGGGATTTGGTCTCCTTATCTGGCTCTTTTTTATCTTGCTTGTAGACTGTTAGACTGCTAGATAAGCCCCCCAAATTTCAGTATGTATAGCCCCTTTGAACTAGTTTTAATTCACTAGACTTCCTTTAGAGGCTATTCTATTAGCTCTGATGTAAATAAACTCTTTTGTGACTTTAAGAGAATCTCTTTGAATTATTTCAAACAATGAACGATAACTCACACACTTCGATACTCTCAATTTCATAATTATTCCATTTGAACTTTTGTTGCACCAAGTTACAGCTACCTCCACCATACCAATTTAGTATTTCATCAAGAATTCCCAGGTTCACTGTACTGTCCCATCAAGTTCTCTGTAATCAGTCAAATTACAAAAGCATTTGCATTGTTGGGATTGGGAGACTCAGAGACAAAACCAAAACTCTTTCTTGCTTTTGAGCTGATGCTTGAAAGAAGCCAGTAATTAAAAAGCAGAGAGGAAGAACAGCCAAAGACCCAGAGGAGGAAGATGAATGCTGTGTTTAAGAAGCAGCAATCAGGCCAGTGTTGACTGGACCATAGATTACATGGAAAAGAACAAAAAAGTATAAGAGACTAGAAGGTAGAAGAGGTGTCAAGTTATGAAGGGTTTTAAATGCCAGACAGAAGAGTTTATATTTGTATCTGGAAGCAAGCAATAGGGAGCCACTGGAGATACTTGAGGGCAGGTTGGTAAAATTAGGAAGACATCTTCCTGAGCTCAAATCTGGCCTCAGATTTGAATTAACCAGGCAAATCATTTAACTTTATTTGTCTCAGTTCCTTCATTTCTAAAATGAATAGGAGAAGGAAATGGCAAACCACTCCACTATCCTTGCTAAGAAAACCCCAATGGGGTAGCAAAGTTGAATATGAATGAAATAACTGAACAGAAACAAAGGAGGTACTTGAGCAAGAAGGATCATATGGGCTACACTTTAGGAAAACCACTTTTGCTGCTGAGTATAGGATGGAGTAGAGTAAGGAGATGTGTGAGGGAGAAATTATTGAGGACTTGATGAGTATGACTATGTGAGTGAAGAGAGAGAGATGGGAAAAAGTAGAAATGACAAGATTTGCAATGAGTTGCATACATGAAGTGACTAGGATAATTATAATGCAGTTATATTATTATAATAAAACTGATATAAGAATCCTAGAAACTTGGAAAGAACCATGTAAGATAATGCAAATAAAACCAAAAACCCCACAGAGAAACAGTATGAGAGGAATGGCATCCATACTACTAACTACAATCAGATAAAGGAAAGTAAGTGAGAATTAACAACCAGAAACTGATGGGGATTTAAAGAAATGTAGTGATTAAAAAAGTGATAATTATTCTTAAAACATGGAAATTAATTCAAAGAGAGTCTCAAAGCCACTTTAGTTATTTGTCTTAATGTTCAGTGATGCTTTGGATAAAATAACTAAAAAAAATCCAGCCCAGGAAGAGGTAGAAGATTGTGCCAAACCACGCCTTATTGAATAATCTGACTCATACTGGACACCTGTTATCATTACTATACCCATGAACTCGTGGCCTAGATCTGGCCAGCAAAATCCTCCAAAGACTTTCTTTTTAAAAGTCTGGTATCCTCTAATGATTAAACTTAAAGTAGATATTTCATTGTTCATTTAAAAGATGGACCTTATATTTTATGTTAAAAATGAAATTCAAATGGTAAACACAAGGTATTCATTTTACAAAATTTTAGAGAACAAGGCATGGAACCAGGAAGACTTATTTTCCTGAGTTCAATTCTGACCTCAGACATTTATTAGCTGTCACTAAGGCAAGTCACTTAACCCTATTTGCCTCAATTTCTCATTTGTAAAAATGAACTAGAAAAGGAAATGGCAAACTTCCCAATATCTTTGCAAGAACACCCTAAAATGGGGTCACAAAGAATTGGGCATAACTGTAGCAAATGTAAATAACAACAGAACAATAAATAACACAAATAAACTAATAACACAAATAAATAAATAAACTAAATGTGTGAATAGTTCAAAAGCCCTTCACTAGTATTTAACTATACTAGATTTTTAGCCCTAGCCACAAGCTTGCAGGGAAAGGTGTTAGAAGTCTATAAAACATTTTTTTTCCCCTTTCTTGCTAAAATATTATCTCTGCCTGGAACCATGAACTGTGGGGGAAGGCAGGTCATGTTATCTTAGGAAGTCAAGGACTTGATAAAACTGGGGAATTTCTACAAGATCTTTAGGGCAGAGTTTCCAAAGGTCACCAGACTCACCAGATTTGGGGTATGTGGCGATCACAATGTCATCTGGCCTCCATTGGAACTTCTCTATTCTCTCCCAGTTATGTGAAAAGGCACAAACTATGGGGTATCCATGGATTGTCTTTGGCTCCTTCCTAATGAAATCTGCCAGGGTGAGCATTCTAGGAGGACGTGGTAGGTGCAGAGAGATGAACAGAATAAAAATCAGAATTACTGGTAGGCAACTGGCACAGAAACATGTATTTAAAAATAACTATATACACACTAACAGAATACAAAGGGCAAGTGGAAATAGAGGCAGGTTGTAAACAGGAGCGGCGGCCATGTGACAAATTGAACAAAGGTCTCTGGAAGAGGAAAGATTAGAATAAAATCAAACAAATGTTTCCTTTGAAATTCTTACTGAAACTTCAGAGTATTAGCAAAAATCCAGCAGGGAGAAGGACATCTTTAGGGATTAGAGATATCCTTAAGTGAGTTCCCTAGCCACAACCAGTTTTTAGAGGTCTTTTAAAAATATTTTAGAAAAAGACTTTACATAGGGGCAACTAAGTGGTGTTAAACTGCCGAGTGTTGGACCTGTAGACAGGAAGACTTGAGTTCAAATCCACTCTCTGACACTTACTAGCTGTGTGACCCTGGGCAAGTCACTTTTCCTTACCTATAAAATGAGCTGGAGAAGGAGATGGCAAATTCTTCTGGTGTCTTTGGCAAGAAAATTTAAGAAAATCACAAAAACTTGAACATGACTGAAATGACTGAACAATAACTTGTCATTGAAATAACACTTTTAAACTAAATACTACTTTAATTTCAGACTGTTTATTTTCATTCTGATATCTTATTTGTATTAGTTTGTCTGTGTGTGTGTATGTGTGTGTGTATATATATATATACACACACACATACACACACACATGTATATAATTATATATAATATAATATAATATATATATAAATATAATATATAATTCTATTCCCAATAGTACAGTGCCTGGCACAGCATAGATACTTAATAAATGTTTGTTAATTGACTAATCTGTTTGGATTAGGAGTTTTATACTTGGCCCTTCCCCTTTCCAACTCAATATTTTGCCAAGTACTTAGTGGACAGAAATAGATAAGCATAAAGAAAATGCCACATAAGGAGATTCTAAAGTGAGTTTTATTGTAAAGTGAATAATCCCTGCCTCTCTTGGCTATTTTACAAATTCAGCTAGGATTTCTTAAAGTGACACAATCCAGGAACATATTCAGCATGAGTAGGGAAAACATATTACTTTGACTCCATCTTGTTTAATATGCTCATTTTTTGGAAAAACCACTTTGAAATGTATTATCCTTCACATAAAATAACATAATTCATCTTACTTTCAGTAAGACAAATATTTTGAGTTATTTTCCAGGAGTGGTGAACAATTAATCTTTGCTAACATTTATTATCATTATTATTAACCAAACCTGTTTCCATTAGTCTAGGAAATGGCTGATGCTCTAGTTGATAGAGTTTGAATTTGGAGTTAGGAATATATGAGTTTGACTCTTGCTTGATACACTTACAAGGTATGTGACCATTAGCAAGGTGTTAAACCTTTCTGGTCCTCAGTTTTCTCTGTAAAATAGGGATAATGATAATAGCTAGCTATCAGAATTCGTGAGAATTACATGAGTTAAGTTAAATGAGGATTAAATGTAAAATGCAGTATATAAGCTAGCTAGCTAGTATTTTTCAATGAAGAATGGCATCTGTGACTTTGGTCTTCGAGAATAACAGATATTATCACATTTTATTCCTCATTGTGGATAAATCATATATCAACAAGTATATATTTGACTTGCTGGGGAAACTGCAGTCTATTGTTACCAAGTCATTTTTATTTTAGGGCAAAGTGAATGGCTCTACACAAGACTCCAAACACAGTGGCTATATTAGCATCATGGTCTAATCCACTAAGCTAATTTATTTAGCAGTCTCAAGTGTTTGGATGTGACTTAGCATAAACCATACCCAGAGAAAAGGATATGAAATATAATCTCAAATAAACCAAATAAATGAAAGCAAGGTCATGAAAATGCCTAATAGTTCCTTGAGGAACAATTATATGTGGATCACTGGCACCTGGTTGGGTTGGGTTGATTTCATTTATTTGTAAGTGTTTGAGTATTTTTCTTAGAAAATCCCTTTCAAGTGGATGCCCATACCTATTACTTTAACTAAATGGACCAGTGTAGGTTCTTTCCTTGGGACATTTTGGTGTAAGAAATTTGGCACTCAAAATATTTGTGGCAGCCCTGTTTGTAGTGGCTAGAAGCTGGAAAATGAATGGATGCCTACCAATTGGAGAATGATTTGAGTAAATTGTGGTATATGAACATTATGGAATATTATTGTTCTGTAAGAAATGACCAGCAGGATGAATACAGAGAGGACTGGCAACACTTACATGAACTGATGCTAAGTGAAATGAGCAGAACCAGGAGATCATTATATACCTCAACAATGATCCTGTATGAAGATGTATTCGGATGGAAGTGGATTTCTTTGACAAAGAGAAGATCTAACTCAGTTTCAATTTATCAATGATGGACAGAAGCAGCTATACTCAAAGAAAGAACACTGGGAAATGGATGTAAACTGTTTGCATTTTTGTTTTTCTTCCCGGGTTATTTTTACCTTTGGAATCCAATTCTCCCTGTGCAACAAGAGAACTGTTCGGTTCTGCACACATATATTGTATCTAGGATATACTGGAACCTATTTAACATGTAAAGGACTGCTTGTCATCTGGGGGAGGGGGTGAAGGGAGGGAGGGGAAAAATTGGAACAGAAGTGAGTGCAAGGGATAATGTAAAAAATTACACTGGCATGGGTTCTGTCAAGAAAAGTTATATAAAAAAAGAAATTTGGCACTTTCTTGACATGAGTTATATTCATATATTTGAAGATAGTTTATATTGAAGATATATTTGCATCTTTTTCAGACAAACATTCTAGTTCAAGGAACACAGAACCATAGATTTAGAGCTAAAAGGGACCCTGGATGTAAAATCCTTTTACTTTACATGTAGAATCCTCTTTACTTTCACTCATACTCATGGGTTAAGTGATCTAGGGAATGATTACAACTGGTTCAGGGTACTCTGTAGGTTTACCTTCCTAATACTAAAACTCATGAGTCCCAATAATAAGTTTATTTTCAATAACCATAAGGAAAAATCAGTTCAAAGTAAAAGCATTTGCTGAAATGGCATTGTAAGAATAATAAATACAAAACATTTTCCCCATAAACTTGGGACTTATCTTCATATCATCAGTGGAAAGAATGGACTTTAATAAGTGTACTAGGAGAAAGGAACCTCTAAATCCAAAATTCGATGACCTTTCTCAAGATCCAGGTTATTTCTTAAGAGGTGACTTTATTTGTCTGACAAGGATAACTTTCATCTTAGAGCTTCCTTAAGATCATCAGGGGTGGGGGCAACTAGATGGGGCAGTAGATGATACACTAGTTTTGGAATCAAAAGAACCCAAATTCAGATTTGGTTTTAAAGATTAATTAGCTGTATTATTGTAGACAAGTTACTTACTCCCATTTTATCAAAAAAGGCAACTAAAAATAAACCAAAAAAGAGGAGGATGGTTGACATTAAATTAGTTGATTTGGTGATAGAGTGCCATGTCTAGAGCTGGGAAAGAGCTGAGTTCAGATATGGCATCTGACACTAGCTGTATGACTCTGGTCACTTTGCACAACCTTTATTTTGGCTTACTTTCCTTATCTGTTAAAATGGGGATCATAATGGGACCTGCTTTCCAGGATTGTTGTTAAGATGAGAATGAGAAAATAATGAGAAAATGAGAAATATAATTATAGCACAGTACCTGGTACATAATGAACCCTATATAAATGCTAGTTATTATCATTATTATGAATTTTTATTCTATCTTTTATGATTACCTTCATTTATGATTATTATGAATTATCATGTATTTCTGAATATTTGGACCCCTACACTATACCACTCAGTATTAATTAATTTGATGGAATCATATCAAAGTTCTGTATAGAAAGCCTCAGAGCTGTAGCAGATTCTAAGTTTACTTAACTATAGGAAGTTAATTAAAGGCCTTCTACCCTTGTTTTTCCTTGTCATGGTGATTAAGCCCATTGTGGCAGAAATGATAGCTATATGAAAAGTCCCCTAAAATATTTTTGTACTTTCAGATTAATCCCTTGTCTAATAGGAGTAAGTGAGCATTTTATGACCATTTAGGTCACTGATTGTGATGGTTTGTACCATTTCCTCCTGCCCAAACTAAGGAGAAGCCTGTCCACCTAGTTTGGAGATATTTCTTATTTTATTCAACTTGTGAACCTGCTGACATAATATTTTGCTTATTTTTGCTTATGCGTCATATGTTGATCAGTGGAATTATTCTGTATTTAATATAGCTGTTCCAGAATGACTGAACAGCTAGCCCTGTAAAAATAGGGCCTGGGAAGGAGAAGACATCTCAGATTGTGAGGAAGATCTGAGGTCCACTTCAATAGAGAGGACTATGGAGCTTTTAATAAAGTGCCATTGATTCAGAAGTCTTCTTCAGTCTCTTTTATTGTAGATGGACTAATTGTGAATTCCACACCCTTCCACATTATGGGGGCATGGTGCCTTGGAGATATGAAAAATCCTGATAAAATTTTTTGGCCTTCATTTTTTACCAGAGAAGTTTGATTTTTTTCTTTTTCTTTTATGGGGCATTTACCCATATTATTGTAAAATTTGGGCTAAATATTTGGTCATAGGCTATATCATTTAATATTATACATATATTTTATGTATTTCTAAATTTCTAAATGTTTTCTGTATCATTTGCTGGCCTTCATATATTTCCTGCAGCTTCTTCAAGCTTCTCAAAAATTTCTCATTTAATTTCTTATGTTAATCCATGATATGTTGAAACTGAAATGGGTAAAATCATGATGTGGAAGAGATAACTGTATTATTCTATTCTTTATGGTTAACTCCCCTTAATTCTATTAGGTTGATTGAGTACCTTCTTCACAATTCCCAAAGGAATAAAGAGTATAAGTTTTTTTAATCCTTTCTTTTTCTTGGTCCTAAAAGTCTAACAGCAGGTTCTAAGATGAAAACAGGTTTTTTTTTTTCCCCCCCTTTCAGTTATTTGCCCTTCATAGTCTATTTCAGGGTGTGTACTATTGGAGATTTCAAGCCTTTTACAAGCTATAAATAAATGCAAACCACTCAAATCTTGAAAGGGGTAAAATATTAACCATTATCTAGATTAACTACCTAGCTTAACCTGCCAATTCATCAATTGAGTCTTTCACAAGATTGAGACGGACTGAGCCTGAATCAGACCCATCCCAGAGTAAGAGTGTTTTAAATTTACTTTGCAAAAGCAAAATCATCTCATTTCACACTGTTAATGATTTGGTGATGTAAGTATGAGTAAATGAGTAAATAAAAATGAGTAAAATAGTTTGCCCAGAGACACAGAATTAGGTCTAACACAGGTAGAGATGGTATTTGACCTCTGAGGGTCCTGATGCCCAAACCAGCCCTTTTTCCACTACAACAGAATGATTCTGAGAATTGCTGTTGCTAAATGGCTCTCCTTGTGGCCAGCCTCATGGAATCTCTCCAAATTTAGCTGGGCCAGACTTCCCATCTTCCTGTGGCTAGGGGCTGATTGCTGACTTTGATACTAATTCCAGGCCCAGAACTCTACCGCCTCTCTCTCTCTCTCTCTCTCACTCTGTCTCTCACTCACTCTATTTTTCTGTACACATACACATTCACACAAATGTCACACTTATAAATGCTTGTTTCCTTCCCTCTCCCTTTTATAGCATCGTTAAGACAACTTTACTGGAATTTTCTACTTTGACCCAGAGATATTGTTGAATAATTTTCTTGGCAGAGATATTAAAGTGGTTTGCTATTTCTTTCTCCAGCTCATTTTACTTGTGAGAAAATTAAGGCACACGGGATTAAGGGACTTGTCCAGGATCACATAGCTAGTAAGTATCTGAGTCCAGTTTTGAACTCAAGAAGATGAGTTTTCCTTATTATAAATCCTGTCACTTCTGTGCACTGTGCCATCTTACTGTCTTGACCCAGAGTAAAGAATGCTACACTGATAGTACTTCAGTGTAAAATAGGACTCTGCCATTTTTTGTTTATGTGACCTTGGGCAAGAAACTTAATCTGTATTTATCTCAATTTCCTAATCTGTAAAATAAGGGGATAGGACTAAACAGACTTTGGATTCCCCTCTAGTTCTAGACCTATGGAAATACTTTGACAGCTGAATGCCAGCTATTGTTTGACAAAGTTGCATTTATTTAAAAGTATTCTTTAATATGATTTTGTCCAATTTAAACTGACTTTCCTCAATTTGGGATCCTTTTCATTGAACTGTCATCCAGAAAAATATCACCGTGTACAGGCTATGATTTTTCAAGAACCCTTACACTCCTATATTGCAATGATTACGACTGTGCAAATATTTGCATTGGAGAGAATCCTCCTTGTTATGAGATCATTGAAACTTTCAACATCTAGACTGTGCTTTATTAAAGAGAACATATTTTCAAAAAACCTTTGTTGCTATGAAAACTTCTAGGAACCAGTGACCCTAACTTAGGTTCTTTAGAGAATTTAGTGTAGTATAAAATGTGATGTAACTTTTCATTATACAATGTTATTGATAGTATGTGCATATTCTCCTGGTTCTGCTCACTTCACTTTGCTTTATTCAGGAAGGTAAGATTTGAATTCAGATCCTTCTGACTGTAGGATTGGTGTTCTGTCCGTTGTACCACCTTGCTGCTCCAGAAATAGAATTCAGAGAATTTATAGGGGAACTTACATTTTCTGTAAATTATAGGGAAAACTTAGAAATATACTTGATATTAGAATGTTTTTATGAGTAGGAAATAATTGCTTGTCCTATAAATGTTATTATTGTAAATTGAATATCTTTTTATTTCCTCTTTTAGAGAGACCATAAATACAAACCACAATATGAACTTGGCAGAATTTTTCTTAGAAGCCTGAGGGTGGAGCTTTAACAAGCTGAAGAATTTAAGGGAAAAAAAAAGCCAAATGGTCCTCTTGTTAACAGAGCTAATTCCTCCAGAATTAAACCCAGTTTGAACTATGTTTGGATCCAGAGTAGATAGCCCCTTAGTGGAAAGTAATAGAAGGGAAAAATAGCTTGTTCTTTAATGCTAATTGCAAAGTGAGGAAACTGGAGCCAATGAAGTCTAATGTTTCAGCTCTAAACCTATAACTTGAGATTCCTGGAGATGCTTTGTGCCCATCAAAATAAGAGTCACAATTAGAGAGAACCTGAGAGATTTGAATCAATATAATAGTTCTGAATTCTAAAAGGGCTAATGTGAGTTCACTTGAGAAATACAAACACATTTCTAAAAAGAAAATCCATTTAACCATCTCTGGACACGGCAGGAAACATCAAGAAAATAGAAAAGTTGACAAACCTTAGTGATTTCCTTGCCCTCTTTCTCAGGCGATCATCAGTAAGGAGCAGCAATTAAAATCCAGGGTCAGTAGTTAGAGGAGGCATTACATAAGGGATTGTGTCCAATTGAGCAACCTCACTATGATAATTAGAAAAGAATAAACTTTGTGGAAATATTTAGTGTTAAAAAAAACCCTGAAGAGTTTGGATTTTAAGCAATGTGTGTTAGACAATGAGTGAGGCAGGCCCTGCTATTTTAACATCTGTCAGAGTAAAGAACAAATGAGAAGGAAATGCAGCTGGGAGGTGGCCAGTAGTGAGCAAAGGCACAGAATGTTCAGATTTGAGTCATGGGGGCTCAGACAACATTGGCAGAAAATAGCAGGGATTATTGACTGGACTGGCTATTGTATATGTAGGGAGAAAGGAATTGCTTTTTCCTGAAGGATTCCTTTTTTTTTTTTTTTTCTTTTTTGGAGGCAATTAAGAGTAAGTGATAGTGTCTAGAGCTTCATAGGAAAGAGTTCACTCTGAGCATGGTTATGTTGATTTTATGGGCCAGAAGTGAAATGAGTATAAAGAGATAACTATATGACTTTCCAGTGTCAAAAAGACAGAAGGCAAAGAATGGGGGGAGGTGCAGAAAAATTAACACTAGTGACGCTGGGATCAGAGCAATCATTAATTTTGTTAAGCTTATAGGTTTAGGGTCATGTGGCTCATGGTGCCCTCAGTGTTCCACAGGGGATTATAGGAAGGGCCTGGGTATTTAGGGGGCTTATATCCAAGTGAGTACTTATATAGGGTTCTAGTTACTGAGGAAAATATATGGCTTCAGCAGAGAGCCCATCAATCAGGTCACAAAAAGGAGCAAAGAACAGATCTGAAGAAACAAAGTGTGGGGATGTGGTTTGGAAAGAAATGTTTGGGGAAAGATATTATGTGTTGACTTTACACTAAGTCTTGTAGATCTTGTGGAAGGGTTGTCTCAGGGCACTCATGGGTCAGTTTTGTTCAGGAGTAATAACCTGGCTCCCATGTTAGCACATTTGATCATAGTAGGCCAGTAGAGTTTAACCACCTATTTATAACTAATTTTGTGCAATCCCCTATTGTCAAGTGTTAACTCTAGTTGAATTTGGTCAATTTGAATTTATTAATGAAAGAAAAATTAATTATAAAACTAAATTCATATAACTTACACATTATGAATTTTTTTCATGTAATTCACAATGAAAAAAATATGGATATCTCTAAACTCAGGCAGCACCCTTATTTTTTATGTACAGGAGGAAATAAAAACCAAAAGAAGTGAATTGACTTGACTGAGATCACACCTTGAGTTCATGGCAGAATTAGAGTTAAAGAATAAGTCTCAACTCCTCGTGCACTGCTTCTCCAAGTAATACTTGGTGGAAAAGGCAGGAATGATGGTCTGCAAAGAACTTCTCTCTGTGCTGAAATGGAGCTTGCTTCCAAACTGAAGTTCATCTTGATTCCAAGTAGTGGCAGGACCTTGTAGTTTGTGGAGTAAGCACATGTATAAGCATGTGTAACTAAAGAAACATCTTGTACTTTCTGTCCTATTCTAACAACTTTTTTTTTTTGTTGCAGTTTATTGTCCGCACATAATATATCATTGGTATCCTGTTTGTACAACTGTTTCATTTGCTGCAATTAATTATCTAAACAATATATCATTTAAAACATTTTAGAGCAGATTTTTTTTGCATATTTTTATGTTTTGTTAGTGTAGCCAGCCAGAATAGAGTAAGCAATTTTTTTCACCTTGTTTTTCTGTAGAAAAGGAACTCTATGGTAAAATCTAAAACCAAAACCAAAACAAAACAAAAACCATTCAGATAATATCTGTCTTTATATCTCTCCTTTGCTGAGCAGTTAGGTGACACAGTAGTGGTACACTGGACTCATCCTCACAAGTTCAAATTCAACTTAGGACATTTTCTACCTATATGACCCTGGGCATGTTGCTGTTTGCCCCAGTTTCCTCATCTGTAAAATGAACTGGAGAAGGAAGTGGCAAACTGTCCTAGCATCTTTGTCAAGAAAATCCCAAAATGGGTCAGAAAGAGGGAGACATGACTAACAGTTCTGAACAACAACAAAATCTTCTTTGTTTTTAAGTTAAAAATCTGTTGACTAACAATGTTATCTCTGAGTTTTTCTTTCAGGTCCTATGCTACAATATCGCCATTAGTGCAGTGGATAGAGTGCTGGAGTACTCATTTTTCTTAGTTCAAATCTGGCTTTAGATACTAGCTGTGTGACTCTGGGCAAGTCACTTAACTCTGTTTACTTCAATTTCTTCATCTGTAAAATGAGCTGGAGAAGGAAATGGCAAACCCCTCCACTATTTTTTTGTTAAGAAAACTTCAAAAGTGCTCACAAAGGATCAAACTGACCGAATGCTTGAAGAGCAACTCTGCCATGACTTGAAGATTATTGTATTTGAAAAGGCGTAGGATTAATCTAGGTTCAGAATTCACATTCAACTATCATAGTCTTAAAGAGATTGGGTACAAATTTATTACTGCTCAGAACCTTGAGTTAAACAAAATATAAGAAAAGAAAAAGAGGAAATAACATAAAAATAATGTGCAGTTAACAGTGATTGTTAATAAGACAATATAAGACTATATATATATAAGACAACATAAGACTATATATACGACAACATATAGAAATATATATATGTGTATATATATATGTGTGTGTATATATATATATATATATATATATACACATTGTATAGACAATATAAGAAACAAATAGACAACAGACAATATACATCATAACCATTACAAGGAAATGCCAACATCTGAATTCTAACAGCTGGGAGAACCTGGGTCCAAAATTCAGAATCTTGAGTGGGAGGCAGTGTCAGGCAAGTGGTACCAAACTTCCTAAATGAGTTCTCAAAGTTCCTTTCCACTAAGGGGTTTTTATATTCTGAGAACAAAGAAGGCACTATTAAAAATTCTCACTTAATATGTGGCCCTTGAGAGGAGTAATCCCCTCATGTACAGGACTTTTCTGTGGCAAGAAACTCACTGAAGAGAATGTTTGTTCTCTTTAGAAGGATTGTTTACTCTAATTGCTGGCCAGCTTTCCAGGGTAAACATGGGCCTTTCATAAAGGATGTTCATTAATTAAGGCACCAGGAAGATGGCCAATCTTCCTAATGCTTCCTGAGTAGATAACTGGGAACATGTTCCAAAGCTCTCAGCAAACAAACTTACATAAAGGCATGCCCAAGTTTACTGGGATTCCTTACTAGGATCCCTTATATAAAGGCCCCATGGCATTCTAGCAGTATCTTTTACTTTCAAACTGCTGTGCTTATGGTCTACATCAGCAATGTGTCAAGCTATAGGAGATCATAGCTTTTCATACCCTGAGTTTTTCTTTTTTAGGCTACTAGGAAGCTATATAAATAGTTTGAGACAACTCTCTGGATCAATTAATTCTTGAAGAAAGTTTCATTGCTTTTTAGGGAAAATGTAATCTATCCCACGCAGAGTAATAATGCTCTTACCACAGTGATATATATTTCAAAAAAAAATTGTGACTTAAAATTCTACTTGAGGTGAAGGTTAGGTAAATCTTAGACCATGAATTCTGGGCTAATTTTGGTGCTGGATGAGGGAATCATGGGAATTAGGGGGAGGATCCTGTTCCTGTTTCATTCTCCCCCCCAAAAATATTAATTCCTCTTTGAAAATGGTGGATATGGATCCACCTTTTCAGTTCTCCTTCTTCTCTTTCTTTATTTAGTCATTTTCCCTTCTACCATGCTCCTTATTTCTTTCTCCTTTCACTATGTTTCACCAAAGGGGGAAAAAAAGTGGTTTTGAGGTCCTCAAAGCAGGCTTCCATCCTATAATAGGTCATTACCTTTTTAAAAAACTTGCCTCTGAAATGGTTTTTTTACTTGATAAAAACTCCTTAAATCTGTTATCCTGACTTGGTATTTAAACTTTTCAGACACAAAGATTATGGTTTAGTTTGGCTGCCATTTTGGACGCTGAGAAAGAAGTCAGAACAATAAAGTCTGACCTTAGGTCTTTCCTCAGGGATTTGGAGGCCTCTTGACTTGGTATCTTAACTCTTTCATGCTTTATAAAATTCATTGAACAAAATTGATGTTTCTGAATCCTAGATCTACAAACAGAAGCAAGGGGAGCCATGGCAACTTGATTACATCAATCTTATGGACAGGGAGCAGGGTCTGTTCACTTAAGCTTCCCTATGAATTTACCTATTTTGAAGAACTCCTTCTTGTCTTGTTTCCCTAGAATCTAGGCTGTGTAGCCTTAGAAGAATGGTGGGGCTTGGATTGAATGACTTTCCAGCAGCATAAACCAAAGGCAACAGCAAATCTGTATTCTGTCTAAGACCCAAGATAAAGAGTCCTCTGCATTTGATAGTGGTTTTTACATTTTATTATTAATTATTCCCTTCCCCGGGCCAGTTTCCTTGCAAAATCATGAGATAAAAAAGATGGAGGAATAATTAGGAAGATATTTAGGAAATTCTTAATATAACTGTAGAGTAAATCTGAATTCCAGTGCTAAAAGATATGACTGTTATATTTGGAAATTTTATTTTACATGTGTCACTAAAAATGCATGAAACTGATTTCTCCATTAAAAGCACAGTATAACTGAGCTAAAGAAGAAAGGAGAAGTTACCTACATGTGAATTTTAACAATTTTATACAGAAGTGTAATTAATATAAGCAAATGTCTGGAACAAGGAGACAAAAACAACCTAAAAACATCATCAAGCAATTAATTTATTTGCCAAGTAGCCAAATGCAATACATTTTAGAATATAGATCAGTTTGTAAAATATTAATAGAGATTTATGGTGGAAGTCTATAAACTAGGAATAATATGTCAACAAATGGAAACAATGGAATGTGAAATTCACAAAAAGAAAGGTTGGGAAGAGACCTAGCTGAGCAAAGTTCTCCTTAGGCCATTTAAAGATCAGAACAGAAAGGTTACAAAAAGAAGAAAAATATAAAAGATTTACAAAGATTTTTATAAAAAATCTTAATCATTGAGGAAAGTAAAGAGATCATACTTGGACACATCAGAATCCTTAGAAATGGCACCAAAGAGAATGAGACAGAGGAAAGCATCTGAATTAGACCAAATGAGATTAATGTTAGAGGGTATGAGGGGATTAGAAAGCATGAGTGGATGAAAAAGTTAATAAGTATTTATATACAGTAAGCTCTGGTGTAGAGGGCTGAAACTCTTGAGTGGATGCACTGAGGTCAGACAATCTAGCACTTAAGGCTTATTTCTATTGGACAATACTCTATTAACATATGCTTGGAAAATGGCTCTTCCCACTATTCTGTACTGACTCGATAATTGGTGTATACAGAGAATTGTAGGAGGGACTAGGAGATGGAGTAAGACTAGCCAGGGTCACTTTGGCGGTAGATGAGGAAGAAAGTGGTTGTGGAGATTCTGCGTCCATCCAATTCACTCCTACCCCTAAAGACCAAGAATAAAGACTAAGGACTTTTGCTTAGCCTGACTCCCACTGATTCTAAGGTATCCTGGGTGCTAACGTGGTCATCACATACTGGGATACAAATTGAAAAAGTGGCTAACCCTGTTGTCAATGAACTCTCCTTCTAATTAGGGGAGATAATATACATTCATACATACACATATGTATATGTGTGTTTGCATGTATGTATACATATATAGCTATGTGTATGTAGATTTCAATGAAGAAAGACCTCCAAATCCTAAGAATTCAGTGATAGAGTATATGGAAAAGCTCAGGCATTCTTAAATCATATATAGATCAGACATAAGTATTGAAGGTCTTCCAGATATAAAAGCAGGATATATGATAAGGCTGGGATAGAGGGAAATAGAGATTTCTATTTCATCAGAACCTTTTATCTTTTTGTTGTTGACTTTTATCTTTATGGATTATCTTGTATAAGCCATATTAGTTTTAAGGAGCCTAGGCAAACATGGGAAAATATTTTTTTTTCCTAGTGTTAGTGAGTCTTCCTGCTAACTAGACATCTCAAATGGGTTTTCATTAATTCCAGGGCCAGTTAAGGTAATGATGACGAAAGATATCAAGGAGAGTCATCTTAATGTTGGTGAGTCAAAAAATATCAAAAATGTAGAAAAAGCCTTTAATAGCATTATCACCCTCTTGAGGATATATATTAGTGGATCACTTCCCTGTGTTCCCTACTTTAAAATAAAGGCAGCTAATAGATTCTTATTATTTATTGACTTTCAGTTGACTGCTGAGCTGGAGCTCCATGGCTATACTAAACAGGCAATTCCTGCCTTTCCTACCTGTTTTTCTTGCTGGTCTGGAAGTATGACTCTCATAGCTCCAAACTGCAGTGGCTCTCAAACTTTTGTTCTCAGTATCTTCATGTTGTTAAAAAACTATCGAGGATCTGTTCAAAGAGTTTTTGTTCACATGGGTTATATTTATAGCTATTTACTATATTTGAAATAAAAAATGATTTTGAATTTGTAGACCCTCTGAAAGGGTTTGAGACCCTAACAATTCTTTGGACTACACTTTGAGAACCACTGCTCCAAAGGGTCAGATGGAGAAACTCATATCCCTCCACTTGGTGCTTAGCCACGAGGGTATGAGGGGATTAGAAAGCATGAGTGAATGAAAAAGTTAATAAGTATTTATGTGCAGTAAGCACTAGTGTAGAGGGTTGAAACTCTTGAGTGGATGCACTGAGGTCAGACAATCTAGCACTTAAGGCTAATCGATAATTAGCTAACAATCAACAGCAATACAGACTCCCCAAGAGTCACCCAAAGAGGGAGAAAAAGTCCAGAAAGGAGTCCATTTGGTGACAACAGGGGCTTTATTTGGAGTGAAATGTATGTAGAGGCATTTGCAATTGTCTCAACAATGTCTAAATCAGGGGTCCTCAAACTTTTTAAATAGGGGGCCAGTTCACTGTCCCTCAGACTGTTGGAGGGCTGGACTATAGTAAAAACAAAAACTTTGTTTTGTGGGCCTTTAAATAAAGAAACTTCATAGCCCTGGATGAGGGGGATAAACGTCCTCAGCTGCTGCATCTGGCCCACGGGCTGTAGTTTGAGGACCCCTGGTAAATGTTAGTCTCTTAATTGATTTTATTTATTCTATGATTATTTCTTAGCATTCTTTTTTCTACATAGGAATAAAATTGCCTGTTCTAGAACTTATTTTTTTGTACTTTACCCACTTTTTTTTTTTTTTTTTTTTTTTGCTGAGGCAATTGAGGTTAAGTGACTTGCCCAGCTAGGAAGTGTTAAGAATCTGAGACTAGATTTGAACTCAGGTCCTCCTGATTTCAGGGCTAGTGCTTTATCCACTGTGCCATCTAGTTGACCCTGAGCACCTTTTTTAATGACCATTTTTCTTGGTTGGAGAGGGCCTCTTAGACTAGAGACCAGTGTAGAACTGCTCCTCAAAATCTTTAGTGGAGGTGGAATTAGAGCTTTGGAAACCTGGTTCCCTTCTGGAGGAGACAGGCAACCCTAGAATAGTGAACATAGGGTAAACATAGAAAGTGGATACAATACAGGGAATGACCAAGACCACCAGCCAATATGGGCCCAATCTGTGGTTGTGGCCATAGCAGTACCTGGCTGGGCAATGTTCTAGAAACAGAAAAAGAATCTCCAGGAAAAAATACCATTTCATATGATCCTTGTTTGTGAGGATGTTCTACACTCACAGGCAAGTTTTTACACATAGGAATAGACCATATCGGCCACGTGTTGTGCCCTGAATCAGAATTACTTGGATGAATTGAGAGATGAGATTTATAGGCTTCCTTTTTGGCTCTATTATATTCCTCAGCCTTCTCTTGATCCATAAGTGAGGGCCACTGCCTATCTTCTACACTAATTTTTGTATTATCAAGCTGTCCATAGGAAAAAAATCTTTTTCATTTTCAAGTCCCTAGGGCCTTCTTCAGGACAAGTAATCTCCTGAGTGGGCTCACATGCCTTTACTTGCTCCTGCTTACTATGAGGTAAGCCTTTTTAGTTCCCAGAGGACAGAAAATTTCAATTCATCAGGGGGCTGATCTTAAAGGAAGACTTTAAAATGCATAATCTTGTGTTTCCCTCCATAGATTCTTTTCAAACACTGTCTGGATCCATTCCTATTATTTTACACTCACTCTTTTCTAGTTATTAAGAACCTCATTCCTCATCCTTAATTCTGTTCTCTCTTAGATCTATACAACTTGATCCTACTCCTGCAAAGTCTTACTCCAGATCTGCCTGCCCTTTCTTCTAGCTCTCTGGAGTAGCTATTTTATAATTAATTCCCTTTCAATTTAAACTTTTTTCTTTCTCATTCCTTCTTTACTCTAGTTCTCCTTGAGATGTCACTCTGTCCTGACAGCACCACTTCATTTACCACCTTTTCCAGTACTGGCTACATTTTCTCTCATCCTCCTCTTCAGTCCCCAATTCATTCATTGTGGTAGTGGTCAGAATGTTTTTTTCCTCATTGACACTTTCAGACCATCTGTTGACCAGATTCGTTAAATAATCTCTCCTCCTCTGACATCAATACAAATCCCATTACCCATCAAGCCTCAAAATATTCTTCTTTTCAGAAAGAAGGATTGCAATACCTGGCTCATAATCTTTCTCTCTTCCACATTTCTTGACCTCTTAAAAGGGGAAATCAACATTGATATTGATACCCTTTCAAATACCTTAATCTACCAGCTTCTATATCCAATCAATTACCATGACTTACTCCTATGAGAAAAGCATTACTTTCTTACAGAGATATCTTGTTGTCAGTCACAAGTCCATTTCCATGTTTATGAATTGAAAATTCCTCTATCTGAACCCAATATTTTATCATTACCTTTTTTTTATGCACTATGACCTACTTGAAATGGGGAAGAAACTGAGGTTCAGGAAATGAAAAGTCACTTGTGAGAGAAGAATTTTTGGATTGGAAGCATGTTCAGGATGCATGGAATCCAACTCTCATGCTTGACACATTAGGAAACAGGCTCAGGCATGGAAAGACATTGAGGCTCCCAGTGTCAGGACTAGAAGAAGCAATATAACCAGTGACATTTGACACACTTACTTAACACTGAAGAAAACTAATACTGAAGAAGGAAATGGTATTTTAGAATATGAAGGTATTATGATTGGAAGCAATGTCAAAATATTTGGAATTCAACACCCTTAATTAAATTTCTAATCCTCACTGAGGTATTAGATAGAGAAAATTAATGAAAATTCCAGAGTAACAGGACTGGTAATTCTGGGAGTTGCTGTTGCTTGAATTGAAGGAAACTGAGGTTCAGGGAGGGAAAAACCACTGAGCATCACAAAGTGTACTTAGTCAAATGTGCTCATCTGACAGAGTAGGAAACTGAGGCTCAAGTGGGAAGCCCCTCTACAATATCCTTTAGGTCTCTAGTTGTTGGATTAAAGAGTGGTTATCTATTTCTTTTTTTTAATCTTTATATATATATATTTTTTTATTAAAGCTTTCTATTTACAAAACATTTGCATGAGTAATTTTTCAACATTGACCCTTGCAAAACTTTGTTCCAAATTTTCTCCTCCTTCCTCCAATATATGTTAAATATGTTAAAATATATGTTAAATCCAACATATGTATACATATTTATACTGTTATCTTGCTGCACAAGAAAAATCAGATCAAGAAGGAAAAAAAACTGAGAAAGAAAACAAAATGCAAGCAAACAACAACAGAAAGAGTGAAAATGTTATGTTGTGATCTACACTCAGTCCCCATAGTTCTTTCTGGGTGTAGCTGGCTCTCTTAATGACTGAACAGTTGGAACTGGTTTGAATCATCTCATTTTAGACAAGAGCCACGTCCATCAGAATTAATTCTTGTATAATCTTCTTGTTGCCTTGTACAATGATCTCTTGATTCTGCTCATTACACTTGACATTAGTTCATTTAGTTTCTCCAGATCTCTCTGAAATCAGTGGATATATATTTCATCAGTGGTTGTTCACTGTAAATGTTTGATCTGCTTAATCATTGTCACTTTCCCATTGTCCTTAGGGCTTTGAGGAATCTATGGCTATAGGTTCTATTAAAGAGGGAGGAAAGATAGTCTTCTGCATTGTTAAAAACTTTGAATGTTTTTTATTGGCAGCAACTTTGAATTGCTTTAATTGAATGTTTTTTTATTGTTTGTTAGACCCGATTAAGACAGCATCAGAGAGACTTAACTGCCTGCCCCTCTACCTCTTTCAAGTCTTTTTTTCACAGAAGAAGTGATGGTGAAGAACCTTTGTTGGATAGCAAGATTTTATTTGATGTTCCTCACATGGAATGTGTAAATGGTGTAGCTCAAGAGACTATCATTGTACAAGTTACAAATTATCTACCTCTAATTACAATGGATACCTTCTATAAATGTTCTCTATCCCTATTAGAATGTGGTATCGTTGTGAGTAGACTCTTTTCTTTTTCTATTTGTATTCCTGATTTCTGGTTCAGTACTTGATACACAGCAAGTGCTTTATAAATTTTTTATCCCATTTCTTCCTCCAAGTTAAAAACTTAGCAAGGTGATTTTGATTATTGTCCTTCAAACTCCTTCTCCATGAATTCTATGAACCTGAAGAAATAATGGCTTGTCTTGGTTTTATTTTTTTTTATTAATATGAGTTTCCCTTTATAGAAATTCTTTAGTGTGCATAACCAGTCATTAGGTCAATAAACACTTATTAAGCACCTACAGTATGCCAGACACTGTGCCGAGATACAAAGATACAAAGAGATACAAAGAAAGATAAAGAGCAGTCCCTGACTTTAAGGAGCTTACAATCTATCAACCAAGCTAAGTTTCCCTTAGGAGTTAAGTCTTTTCTAGATGCTGTTCTTTTATGGGAACATATGGACAGGATAACAGAGCATTTGTTTGGGAGATAGACTGGAAGTCTCTGTATCTGCTTTTCCTTGGCAGTCCTTTCCTGATTCAGAGTCAGACCTATGTAGCTACATATTTTCCCTGTCCCTACTGGTGTGTCTATGCAATATAAAACCAATTGAAAGTGGGGGAAGAGGGAGAAGCCATTTCATGTGGTGTGAAATATTTTGGGACAGTCAATTAGTGAATCTGTTTCACTTGGTTTTTTAATTTATTTACCTATCTTTTTATTTGCTTATTCATCCATTCATTTATCTATTTACTTGCTTACTCACTTTGTTTGTTAATTTTTTTATTAATTAATTACAAGAGTTTTCCCCCTGATTTGGAGGGGATGATGGGGACAGCAAGATGGATTAGAGAAAAAAATAGATGTCCTAATTTAAAAAAAATTACATTAAATTAAAAAAAAGAAAGCTATTTGTCAGGAGTTGGAGAGGAGCTGGATTTCTTAGAAATTGCCCCAATTTTTGGCTTTGCTTCTTATGCAATTATTCTTATTTGAACCATCAAGATAGTTGCTTTTATTTTGTAGGTTGAGGGGAAAAACTTTTATTAGAGATATTTATTGAAATGTAATTGCAACAAATTTACTTAATACATAAAACTTTTTTTTTTTTCAGATTTCAGTTCGGAACTTCAGAGTTGTTCCCCTCATCTTTTTCTCATAATCTGCATCAAATTTCTCATTTTGTGCCACAGTAAAGTAGTTCTTCCAGTCACCAGCAATCCCTGAAGACAAAAGACAGAAAAAAGGATGAAATTCCCAACCAACTGAATAATATTTTAATAAATGCTAACAATTACTTCATCAAGATGACTAGAAGAAGAAAGCCATTCCATTTCTCCATGGGCTGAAACAAGAGGAAATAAAGTTCAAAAAAGGTTGAAGAACCTGGGTAATAGAGTGGCTAAAGCACTGGATCTGGAATTAGGATAAGATCTGAAGTCAAATCTGTCCCTCAGAAACTAGCTCTGTGATCCTGGCCAAATTGCTTACCTGTTTGCATCTTGGTGTCCATAACTGCAAAATGGGGAAAATAATAGCACCCGCCTTCCATAATTATAAAGTGCCTTGTAAGTCTTAAAGAATTAAATAACAACATCTTCCACCACCACCACCATAATAGTAGTAATAATAATAATAATAATTCCAACTCTCTTACTTATAAGATGTGTGATCTTGTTTTTAATGCCCATGAGTCTTAGTTTTCACATGTATAAGATGAGAGAATTATAGATGACCTTTAACTTCTCTTCCTAATTTAATTGTTTTGATTTAGACTTTCAAACTTGGGCTACTAACTGGCAACATAACTTAGGCAGAGCAGGGCTTCTTAAAGTTTGTCTACTCATGACACCTTTTTCATCTGAGAAATTTTATACAGGTATGTAATAGATGTCTAAATTAAATATTTACTGATAACAAATCATAACTTCATAACTCGTACATTCAGTTATGAGAACCCATATGGGTTCACAAACCACAGTTTAAGAAACTCAGCTGTAGAAAATAGATCACTTTAATTTAGGAATAGTCACATAATTATGGATAAAGTGTTTAATATTTCAATGCCCAGAAAATTCTTTTAGAATATAAATGACAAATCATTAAAGCTTTGAATTGTATTGGTAGAGGGGTTTTCCATATTGGGAGTTCCTCACATTGATAAAATTGTGGGTCTGAAACAAAAAAAAGTTTAAAATGGCCATATTTACCCTTGCGCATGAAAGGAGAGATTTTATGGTCCATCAAAGAAGTTGGTAGTAACTTGTAATTCACCATTAAATTATCTTTCATGGATTCAAAGGATGTGTGTTGGACAATTCTGTCCAAAGTTTCTTCATCAAATTTCTTCCCTAGGAATTGCAACACCTTCTTAATTTCTCTCTTTGGGTCCTATGGATGGAGGAAGACATTTTGAGAGATAAGAAAGATGAAGGTCCTCAGTAGTAATATGAATTAAATATAAACCAGTTAAAGAAAAGGTCTGTGATAACTCCCTCTTTAATTATGCTTTTATTTGATCAACAATGTAAATATTTGTTAGTGCATTTGATTCTAAGTCATGTGAACTCCCTTGGTAAGATGATTATTCATCATCATGAAGCTTTGTGATCTTGGTAGCTTTAATCTTTAAATCTCAGTTGAGCTACAAAGTTGTACAATGATAAAAAAGGAAAAAGAATTTAAACTTAAAAATTTAATAAATGTTTATCAGATTAAAAATTAATCAGAAATAAAACATTCTTCTTTGATCCATGATAAATGCTGCTTTTGGAAATGGAAAGCATACTCATTTCAATTATTCTGCCTTCCAAAAAAATAAGTTTCCTCATTTTTCTCTACTCTTAATATTTTAGCAAGACAGTCAGATGTGGGAGAAAGCTAGATACAATCTAAGTGATTCAATGAATAGAGGGCTGGCCTGGAGTCAAGAAGACATGGGCTCAAATCTCAACTCTGACACTTATGTTTGTTGTTTGCTCTTTCTTCTCTAAAGGATATCAGGAAGGTGACATTTTGACTTTCAAGTCAAACTTATGTTTGTTCAACTCAATCCAACTTTTTGGATTTAAGTGAGCCAGAGTTGTGCAAAATCATCAGTTTTGCTTTCTCCTCCTAGTCATCTGTATCCAATGGTAAGACATAGGACTAGATGATTAGTGATAGCCTTGGATGCAGTGGGAGATTTTGTGTTTTTGCTATGTATGTGACCTTTGGTAAATCAAATCATCTCCCTAAGCCTCAGTGTGCTCATCTATAAAAAGAGGATTTTGGACCAGAGGTACTTTAAGGTTCTTTTTGGCACTAAATCTAGGATTCCATAAACTGAATCAGAAAATTCATTATGATTCTGTCACTTATTGGTAGTATAAGCCCAGAAAGACAGTGTAGAATTATTTAGTTTACTTAAGATAGATATTGACATACTCAAAGTCAAACAGGTAATAAACATCAGAATTGAGATATGAATCCAAATATTTTGATTTCAAAGAAGTTAGTCTGAAGAATTTGAATAAAAACTATTTTGTGGAATTATCACATCATCATTGGTACCTTATCCATTGGTACCTAATCCATTATAGCTGAATCTTCTTATGGCCATGATTATACATAACTGATCTTCAAAAATTAAAATATGCTGGAAATCATCCATTCAATAGATGTTTGTATCAAAGATAAAGAGGTTAGTATGGATATCTTGAATGGAAGCTTTCACCTATTTTATTTTAGCTGGAATCAACCTCTCATCTCAATGGTAGGAAAAGGATTTGCTGAAATATATCACTGTGTCAACTCTACCTCTTTTATGTCCTCGTAGAACAGATAGAGTATAGGGTGATCTTTCTTCTTTTCCCACCAGCTCGTGACATGTTCGTGCCAGTGGCCATAGCCCACTACATTCAGAAAATAAAATGGAAAAGGAAAAATGCATTAGAAGCATCCCATACTAAGTTGAGATTTCTAGATATATCATGAAATATACCTGCAATTTGTTTTAATCCTGCATATGAAAGTTCAGAAGTAAAAAGAAAATGAACTTGCTCCTCTTCCCCCCAGTCCCTGCCCCCTGAAATTTCTTGTTGATGTTGATGATTGTGTCCTTGTGAAAGGTAAGTACATAGAAGTACTGAATTTTAGTTTAGTGGAAGACCACAAAGAAAAAGAAAAAACATGGGAAACCATGGAAATCCCATCAAGGAGAGAACAAAAAAGATGGACATTCAAGAGGATAAAATGACTTAGATAGGAAATGACTTAGAAGAACAGTATTTACTGAATACTTTCTGATCTCTACAGTACTTCTGCCAGCAGCATCTTTTGTGACTCTTATCTCAGTAAATTTATCTTAATTTCTTTACTTACCATTCCCAGACATAAATTTCTCTAGGTACTCAGCAAATGTGCCTGGATCGGGGTGGAACTTATTCATTCTGTCAAAATGGTAATAGGAGACTGCCACATCCTTGGCGTTCCGAGCCACATAGATAACCTATAGGCAGGCAGTGGAGGAAAGAGCTGTTATTATAGGGAGTAGAGCCTAGAATACTGAAGAGTTCTCCATTTAAACCTGTGGCTAAAACTACTTGAGCTTTGGAAATGGGAAAGGTAAAGATCAAAAGCCATAGGTAGTAGACAATAAATATGGTTTCCTTTTCTTCTTGGACTTTATACTGTCTTCATTCTAACCTCCTTCATCTCTTCCCCCATCTCTTTTTCAGCTCTCAAGCTCCACTATGGGAGTGTTTTTATTTATGTCTGTATTTGTATTTCCAGAATTCAGCAGAGTGCCTGGCATATAGCAAGAATTTAATAAATGGTTGTTGATTTGTTGACTGATTTGTAGTTCCACAAATTTTTCAGGAACTTTCTTTTCCAGGAGAGTATATGAGGAGTTTTTGTCAGTGTGTATGTCTGAGTCTTTTGTATTTTACACATTTCTTGTCATGGAGAAAATAAATAATAGTCATATATCTGATTTATTTTATATTGTAGGTACTTTTCTAAAAAGGACACTTAATTTTTTCGAGACTCTAAACATGAATCATTAGAGATTGCCTACTTGGAGTCAAGGACGTAATGAGCCAGAGAATATGAGAAAAGTCAAATTCCATTCCCTTACAGGTCAGATTCTGAGGATTGAACTTAGTTCTGCATGAGGCAGCCACAGTCCAAAGCTGAAGGTGCTTTCTACATTTAAAAACACAATCTAACTTTATTTAAGAATGTAAAAAACCCATTTTTTAGATCATTGATAGTATAAGAGCAAATGGCTGGATGGATTTGCTCCATGGGAAGTTACAAGCTGGTTCAAACCACAGTTTGGTACTTTAAGTCCTGTGGGGATCATGGGAAAAAAGGACTCCCCAGAATGATAGAGGGATAGAGTTTCCTTCCTAGAAAAATTGATAGACTTTGTGTAAAACTATATCTACTATGGAGGCTTTGTTAGTTTTTCCCCTGGCAGGGAAACTATCCTTGAGATTGGATTGGTCCAGGAAGTGATGGTTTTTCTGATTGCTTGGGGTATAAAAAACCCTTCAGCCTTGGTGGGCTGTATCCTCCCCAAAACATCCTGGGGTTCAGGTTCTTTTCCATTTGGAGATGTTATTTAGTCATTTTAAGTGATAGTATGAGAAATACTGAAAAGTTTGGTTTCCACCAAGTGTGGCAAGCTTTGAGGTAGTATAGGATAGTAGGTACCACTGCCCAATGGGTTTTCAGAAAGTGAGAGGTTAAGGAAGGGTAAGATTCCACAGGACAATTAAGTTTCAATCTCTCAGAAGCCTTGAGCAAACAAGGAATTAGGGGGCTAGGAAGGATTCAGCCAATCAGAAAGAATTTTATGGTTTTGAGAAATTCAGAAACTTAAGATAATAGCCAATCCAACCCAAAATAGTTGGAATCAGTAACGTGACTTGACCAAATCACTATTGCTTGCTTTGTTCACCATTTTTGAACATGGGATGCATGATGAGGGAGCGTGACATGCTTATACATATTTAAGGGAAGACACATAGTGTGTCTATGGGAAAGACTGTAACCCTGAAGGAAATGGACCAATCCAGTCTTTGAAGGGAGGGACTGCACCAAACTAACAAGTATAAAGTTTCTCCCACTTCTGTTCTCAGGGCTTCATGGGCTCCCTCTTCCCAAAGAAGAGTGGAGCCTGCTTCTGACCAGAAACATTAACATGATTCTTTATGATTCTTCTTTAATAAATTTTCTTTAACATCTGATTTTTAGTATCAAGAGTGCGTTTCTAACAATGCCAAACTCTTTGTTTTCTTAGAGTTTTCTTGGCAAAGATATTAGAATGGTTTGCCATTTCTTTCTGTAACTCATTTTACAAATGGGGAAACTGAGGCAAATAGGGTTAAATGATTTGGCCAGGGTCACACAGGTAGTAAGTGTCTGAGGCTGGATTTGAATCCGGTTCTTTCTGACTTAGACTTTGACTTTCTGACTGGCACTCTATCTACAGCAACACCACTTAGCTACTTGCTGTTTGGAGATGAATGGGGCCATTTTTACCTGCATTCTTTTTGAGTATTCTTATGATGGCTATGATTAAGTAAGCCATCTTTTGTTGATATTGGATGGCCTATAGGTATAGCATTTCATTTTAATCCTGAGCCTTGAAGTAACAGACTAGAGGCCAGCCTTGCCTATAAGAGTCTATTTGTAGGCTGACCCATCCCCAAGTTTCTGTATCTGTTTATGGATTCTGGCCTCCTTAATCATTTTCTCTGGTGTGAAAGTGAAGGTCTTTGCATGCTCTATTCCCATATCATACATGGAATAGTTGAATGGAAGATGTAAATCCCGTTACCCACAGTTAGGATATACTAGGCTTAATTTAGAATACTTTCCTATATTAAATCCAAATTAGAACAACAAGCAAAAGAAAGAAAATGAAAACACTGATGTTGAGGGAGTTAGTCCTAGCATTGGACTCCATCTGTGTAAACCTAGAAATCTTGGGGGATGGGTAGAATCTGATTAGAGATGTAAAGTTCTTGAAGCCAGGAATTATTTTTACTTTTTTCCTTGACACTCCCAGGGTCTTTGAGGCAGAAAGAGAGAACATCAGCCTAAAATCCATGAAGACCTGGATTCAAGTCCCTTTGATATATCCTGACTATGTGGCTGTGTGCAAGACATGTGACCCTGAAGTTCTGTAACAACTCTAAGCTCCTGAATTGCAGAGAAGGTGGTGAATTGCATTGGTAAAGGAAATGCCTGTACTAATCAAAGGTGTAATCCCTCTCCTTCTCTCTCCCCACAAAGTTCTATATATACTCATTTGAAAATAGTGAGCATTTAACAAATGCCACAAAGCTTCAGCTAACATCCCACCTTCTACAGGAAATCTTTCCCCTTTAATTCTACTAATAATATTTAATTCATCTTATCTAGTTCTTGCTGGCATATAGTTGTTAACATGTCTCCCCCATTCAACTGTGGTCTCCTCCAGAGCAGATTCTGCCATTTTCTTTTCTTTATATCCCCAGAACTTGGTGCAGTGCATGATACATAACAGAGACTGACATTAATGAGCTCTGTCCTTAAAGTACTGACCTTTGTCACTTATCAATGATCCCACTTTTCTCTCTGCTGAGAAATTAAGAGTCACAAAGGTGAGGATTTAACTGGAAAACTAGTGCAAAGCTAAGCTGGAAGAAATGCTTACATTACTTAACCTTTCTATGCCCTTAGAATTGTGAGAGGGAAGGCAAATGATGATATAAACTTGCCTTGTCTATCAATGTAGTTTGCAAAGCACTTTCACACATGATTCTTTAGGGTGGGCGAGGCAGGTGCTATAATCCATATAGTCCCCTGTTCTTTTGTCTCCTACTCTGGTGCTTTATAAAAAACTACTTTGTTTCTCAATGCTTGGGGTTACCTTGCAGTTGCTCTCCCAGAAATTCTTAGGAAGGAGGGGAATTGGCAGGTGACTCTTCACAAATCGAGGAGATGGCAGCTTTTCTAAAACATCTGTACCTGAGAAAAGTCATGTACATGTAGAAATTAGATTTTCCACTTGAAATTTCTACTATCTTGTCTTAATTGATGCTTTTCTTGCATCTTTCTGAAAAGTATTATCTGCTTGGGAAGACTAACCCAGTCTCTAGTTGTCTTTGTTTTTTTTCATGCTGGGAAGAGCTGGGATGGAATCCCTTCTCCACATCCTCCCCCTTATTGAATCAACTCACCACTGGATCACTGAAAACAGAGGCTGCAGTTGAATGAAAGCAGGAGCTGGGGCTTGGAGGTCCTATGCACACATGATCCCCTTTAATGTCAAAGAACTACCCATCATCTCAAAACTAAGGAAAAATTTTTTTTGCTAATAGCATTATTCCAGCTAATATGACCTTTTGTGGGTAACATGGAGTAGTGGACAGAACATAGGCTTAGAGTCAGAAATACTTGGATTCATATTTCCTGCTTATGTGACTCTAGTCAAGTGTCAGACAACTATATGACTGCATAACATCGTGGAAGACTGGTTTCAGAGACTAAGTTGTTGAGTTTGGACACTGAAAAGACTTCTTGTTGTTCAGTCATTTTTAATCATGTCTGATTCTTCATGACTCTAATTAAAATTTTCTTTGCAAAGATATGTGAATGATTTACCACTTCTTATTCCAATTCATTTTACAGATGAGGCAACTAAGGCAAACAGGGTTAAGTGATTTGCCTAGAGTCACACAATTAGTAAGTTTTGTAGGCCAGATTCGAACTCTTCTGACTCCAAGCCTTGTGTTCTATTCACTGCATCACTTAAGTGTCCAATGAAAACACTACAGGTCTATATATTGTATTGCCTATCCTTCAAGTAATCTGTTTAGAAGTATCTATTCAGAAGTTCCATGGCCAGCAATCCTTTGCTTTAAGTTCCACTCTCTTATGTTTACTATTTGACTTTGTCAAATCAATTAATCTCTTTTAGCCTCAGTTTTCTTATCTAAAATGAGGGAGTTGGACTTGATTTGCCTCTAATGACCTTTTTTGTTCTAAGCCTATGATTCTCTGATATGCTAGGAAGACCAGAAGTACATTTTCCAAGTCCATGTATTGCCCCTTCTGAAACTTAAAGTAATTTACATGGAAGTTAATACTATGGGAAATAAAGAGTATTTTTCCTGTGTATCAATATGTGCTTCATTAATTAAGAAGAGGTCTGGACTTTTTTTTTCTTTTTTTTTAGAAGACTGAGACTTCCTTTCTTGCTTAAGCTAGAGACACAGTGGTCACTCCTGGAGCTAATCCTTATGTAAGCTTTAACTTGCTTCATTTTCCTAAGTGAGCTGGTTTTAGGCAGCCAGGTGGAACCTTCACTTTGAGCACTAGTTTTGTTGGTGCCAGATATATTAGAGACTCTGTTGGAGCTCAGGACTCCCTACTTAAGTGATCCAAGCCTCTCCAATAACCACAGCCTCCTCTGAGACAAGGATATTTGCTATCACGAGTGTAGACCCATGATTTTATGGGGCATTGGTTCTCAAAGTGTGAGCATTGGGCCTTTGGGATTTCTTGGAGACCTTTTTAGTCATATACTCGTCAAACTATAAGTCAAACTACTTTTAATAGTTTGTAGTCAAAACTACTTTTATATGAAAACTAAGATGCTACTTGCCTAATAAAATACTTTTTGCCATATCCAATTACATATCTGTGTGAGTCTGGATTTTCTTTAGCAAAAATAACATTGCAACACATTGAATGAAGAAGCAGATAGGAGAATCCAATTGTCTTCTATTAAGTCAGACATCAAAGTTTTGAAAAAGATATGTAAAGCAATATTATTTTTCTCACTGATAAGTCTTCTTATTTTTCATAAAGTAAGTTACTTATATTGACATGTGATGGGTTTGTTATTATATTTTAAAATAAATTATAACATTAAATTTTTTTTATCAGTTTTAATTTTAAATACAGTAAATATTGGTATAGACCGTAAGCCCACATAAACAAAAGCTCTCAGGGGACTCTCAATAATTTTTAAGAGCACAAAAGGATCCTGAGACCAAAAAATTAGAGGGTAATTGGGATAGGGAACTTCCTGATAAGGAAATTCCCTTTATCCATGTAGTATGCAACTTTACAATTTATATAGTCTTAGAAAGTTGTCTTGACTCTAGAATATTGAGTTTAGTGACTTGACCAGCCAGGATGGATTAGAGGCAACATTTGAACCCAGTTCTTCTTGAATTTGAGATAAATCCTCTATTTACTAAACCGCATTACCTTTGTTTCTTGGGAGTGCTTTAGTGATAACTACAGGCAGATACATCTGCCTGTGCGGTTCCCTAAGATAGCGCCTTGTGCCACGGTCAATTAGTATTAAGGCAAATGTGTGTTTATTGGAGGATATTCACTTAATAGTGGTTTGCTTCAATTTCCTCCTCTGTAAAATAGGGGATAATAATAGCACCTACCTCCAACAGTTGTTGTAAGGACCAAAGGAGATAATTGTAAATCTGGCACATAGTAAGTGCTAGTATTAATAATATTTGTAAAGAGCTACTAGGAATACAACTACTACTATCACTACTAACACTACTTCTACTACAAATACTACTATTACTACTAACACCATCACCATTACTACTACTACAACTGTTACTATCACTGCTATTACTATTACTACAATACTACTGTTACCACCATTTTAACAACTATTACTATTATGACAACAATTACTATTTACTATGGCTACAAACTACTACTATTACTCTTACCACTACTACAACTATTACCATCACTAGTACTACTGCTGCTGCTGTGGCTATTGCTATCAGCAATCAAAGATCAGCTAGAACTTATATCACACCCATAGTTAGTGGGCTAAGTTTTTGCCCTCAACACCCCCAAGTGTGACCTGAATCAACTTAAAATGTAATAGGAAAATATTGAAAAAAATGAAATTATAATAGAACATAGATAAATTATTTTTGGGGAACAATTCAGATTCATTTTTTATTTTGAATTCTAAATTATTTCCCCTCCCAGATCCCTCCTCTGCCCATTGAAAAGGCAAATGATATTATACCTATTATAACAAAAAAGAGGAAATGTTTATATCTGTTTTTCTAAGTTATGAGCAGCAATTGTAATCCTGTCGTACAATTAATGGGACTATTTCTATTTTTTAGGATAAAATACTGAGCCTTTTTTTTTTTTAGCAACTTTATCCTTGAGAAAGATAATCATAATAAATTATGAGAACATTTATAGGGTAAATACTTGTGGGTAATATTCCAGGAGCTGCTGACTCTAACATTGGGATACGGTCAGTAATTGGAACATTTTTCTGTTTTTCAGCAAAACCATCATTTTTAATTAAGTCCATGATTTCACTCATCCATGTGGTACCTGAAATAAAGGCAAAAAATAATAGTCATACAATGAACTTGTATTCAAGGGTACAAGTAGTAATGAGATCAGTGGAGATGGGGCCAAATTTAGAATTAGGAAGTACTGACTTTGAATCCTGCTTCAGACATTTATTAGCCAGATAATTCTGGAAAAGTTGCTTATCTACATTCTGTCTCAGTTTCCTCATCTGTAAAATGGACTTAATAATAGCACTTGCTTCCCAAAGTTGTTGTGAAAATCAAATGAGTTAATATATATAAAGCACTTTGCAAATCTCACAGGCTATATGAAAATTAACTATTATTATTGTTATTTTTATTTTGTTACACTTTTTGTTGTCAAGAATCAATCTGTAAATAAATTTAAAAACATGATTAAGGACCTATTATGTGTTTGTCACTGTGTTAAGCACAGGGATACAAAGAAAGGTAAAAGATAGCTTTTGCTAAAAAATATTCAGGGCAATAAAATGAGAGAAAATTTAAATAATTCAGTCTCAGGAAAAAAAAAAGGAATTGAACTAACTATAAAAGAAAAGAACCTGTATGCTAGAGGAGAGGAAAAAAAAACAGTTATGGAAGGATTTCAGAAAGTAGGAGGGACAGTGAGATATATAGACACAGATCAAACAAAAGAAGCAAGAAGCTGAGATCTCTAGGCTAAAAAGGGTAGTGTAGAAACATGGGCAAGAGAAGCAATGAGAGAGAAAGCCAAT
This sequence comes from Antechinus flavipes, assembly GCF_016432865.1. Taxonomy (NCBI): domain Eukaryota; kingdom Metazoa; phylum Chordata; class Mammalia; order Dasyuromorphia; family Dasyuridae; genus Antechinus; species Antechinus flavipes. Next base: position 171,136,812 of record NC_067403.1, on the reverse strand, counting down.
GACTTCCTCATAGATTCATATTCACAGATAGATTTACATCTCCCAATTTCCATTTGCATAAGGCATTATATTTTACAAGGGCTTTCATATATATCATCCTAATGGATGTACATCATCCCCATGGGTTCTCATGCTAATCTTATGAGATTTATGTATGTATATATCTGTATATGTATGTTATATATATGTGTGTGTGTGTGTGTGTGTGTGTGTGTGTGTGTGTGTAATCAATATGCATGTGTATATGTATATGTGTGTCTTATAAGCTAGTTAGGCAAGTGTTCTTAACTGGGGGTACAAAAACTTGATGTTATATTTTTTTGAATCAACTCCATGTATCCTATTTAACTATCTTTACATCTCACAGGGCTGATGTGAAGAAGAAATGTTGTTGAGGACAATAAGAGTGTATGGGTGAAGCAGTGTATAGAGAGTTGGGCTTGGAGTCAGGATTCAAATCTGGCCTTACTAGCTGTACAGTCCTGGGCAAATCACTTAATTCTATTTGCTTCAGTCCCTCAACTGTAAAATGAGCTGGAGATGGAAATCACAAGCCACTATCTTTGCCAAGGAAACCCCAAATGGAGTCATGAAGAATTGGACATGACTAAACAGCAACAAAATTATTATTATTTCATAATTTCATCAGTATTGAAAAATCAAGTGATTTGTGAAGATGGAAGGGGAAAAAATTGTAGGGGAGAAGGAAATAAGAATTTGGGACAGACATCTCTTTTAAAGACATGATACTCACCAGACTTGGGATAAGTGATTATCCAAATATCTTCTGGCCTGCATTGGAACTGTTCAATCCTTTCCCAGTTGAATGTAAAGGCATAAACCATAGGGTAGCCATGGATAATCTTGAAATCACGTCGGATGAAATCTGGAGAACTCATTTTGGTGTTAGATGGTGGATGTATAATTGTAAAACTGAAGAAGCAAACCAGAACATGATTAGCAAAACATTGTGAACAAAAGCAGAAATTTATATGGGTTCAAGATACATTGAGAAGGAAGAAAAGAGAAGAGGAAGGAATATAAATTTGGGTTGAATCTGAGTTAGAAGTGGCCATGAATACAAGGCCAAACAGTGTGAATATTATCCTGAAGACTAATGGGCTTCAAAATGAGAAGCCATGCCATGACCCCAAAGAAATTGTGACCAAATAATCAAAATGTAGGCATCCTTCCTTAACCTGGGGCTCACCTCCAATCTCATATCTACTCTCTCTCTGTGAAAAACTTGTACATCCTGGTGAAATAAATTAGACTGAATTTTAAGTTTTTAGTATCTTTTTCTGCCTTTAAATATATGTTCATAAATATCTATAATTACATATATGTAAATTATAAATTCATTTTGCTTATGCCATAAAAAGGAAAAGGCTAATTATAATTATATCTGTTTATTTAAAATATTTTATTCCTGATATCTGTAGCATAGGTAAAGGATAAATAAAAGCAAATCCTAAAAATGATAAAAAAAAGTATATCTATGCCTTACCCAAGGGTAATCTCATAGTTTAGGAGAAAACATTTAAGAGCCCTGTGATAGTTAACAAATAAATGAAGTATAAATAAAAGGAAATGCAAAACCTTATTATTTGAGCCTGCAGAAGTCAAATTACTACTTAGCTCAGAAAAACATTCTCCCTTGGCTTGAATAACCATGCCAGATTACATTATAATGTTTAAATCTATATCACCTGCGATCAAAACTTCAGATTTAGGAAGGCAGCTGGGAATGTCTTTGATCAGAGAGAACAAAAAGACTTCCTTAAGGTGAGGATGATTCTTGGAATCTAGAGAAAGGCTCCTTAGTGATTAAGAATGTAGAGAGCCCCCATTCTTCTATGTACTTTATTACAAAACTTCCACTCCCTTGCTGCCTTCCCTTCATTATTTTGCTATGCTTTTCTTCTCTGAAGAGAAGATATTTTTGTAATAGAAACAGATGGAACTGGGAAGCTTTTTTCATATTCAGATGGAACCATAGGGTTGTGAAGTCTGTACTAAAAGTCCCTGGTGATTCCCTGGACAAATTTTACTTTGCATTTAGCATGCAAATGAGAATTAATTATTCAAGTTGGGGATACTGTTAATGGAGACGGGGGTCAGACTGAAAAGATGTGGGGATAATCAGATAGACTGGGTCACCAAATAGCCTCCATCTTTCTGGCTTCAAGTCTAGTGTTCTACCTCTTATGCTGCCTGCTGCCCTATAGGGGAAAACTGGTATTAAAATTCAGGCCTCATGACTTCCATTCCTATTCACTTTCTCTCTGTTTTTTAAGTCATTTATTTCTTAATGGAATAAATCATTGATTTCTGTATAATGAGTAGCTTTGGGAAATTTTTTTAAGAGTTTCCAATGTTAATGGAAATTTGCTAATCATTTCTCATATTTCCTTTGAGAGTCTTGAAGAGTGACTCTTGTAAATATTATCTCACATTTCTATGGCACTTTGGGTTTACAAAGCACTTTTCTCAGGACAGCTTTCTGTGATAGGTGGTACAGTTGTTATTTAAGATTGGCAGCTATAATTTACATTCCATCCCCTATCTTTACAGCTAGCAAATTCCCATCACTTGTCACTCTCTTTATTTCTGTATAACTTAATCACCAGCCACCAAGTAACAAACTCTTCCCCAACCTCTACCTTCCTGTGCTCTCATCCCCATTTTTTATCAGCTCCATTTCCCCCATTCTAACTTTGTCCACTCCTTCCTTGCTGCCCTCTAGAACTCCTGTGCCATAGTGAACAAATTCCTTTTGTTCTGGAATTCTTTCTCTAATACATCTATTGATTTGCTATCATTGAAATTTGACTTCTTCCAGAAGTCATTGCCCTCCTGGTCATCCTCTCCATTACTTTTACTCACATTACCTGTCACATTGACCCTGTAGAGGTGGAATACTTGCTCACCACTGACACTTGTAATCTCTTCTTTTTTCATTCATTGCTCAGTAACCTCACTTCCTTTGAAGTTCATTCTATTAAAAATTTTGTAAATCCTGTTAGCTATTGCATATGGGGCCTCATGCCACATGCCACAGGGCAAACATATTCAGTGCTTGGGATGATGTTTTCCTTTCTTCAAATTATGCCCTTATACTAGAAGATTTCAACATATGTGTTGATACTTTCTCACACTCCCTAAATTCCTAATTCCTCAATCTCTTTAAAACATGACTTGTTTCTATACTCATTCTCAACCACACACAAATATGGTCAGTCCATAGATTTCATCATTACAGAAATCTGCTTTACTTATCAACAATCTCTAACAAGCCCTCTATCTGACCATAATCTCTTACTAGCCTAACCCTCTTTATGCCTCACCTCTCCTAAATTTATTCTTCTTCATAATCTTGACCTCAATTTCCTGTCTCTCCTTTCCTTTATATACTTAGATCATTATCCTGTTGAGATTTCACTTTTCACTCCTTCTACTCTCTCCCTTAGAGATAGCTAATTCAACTCTTCACATTATTGTTCTATTGCATCCCCCAGCTGCTTTGCTTAAATACTACCAATCTTGCCAAACTCTAAACCTGCATTATTTTCACCAAAGACTTCCTCCACTTTACTTATTTGATGCTAAATGGAGTTAGAGAATGTCACCTAAGAAGAATGACTGGATTACACTATAGTTTTATGGTACCTAACTACAAATAGTCTCTCAGGGCAATATTCCTTTTTATTCCTCCCTAAGTGATTCTTTATCTCACTTCCCACAGAAGTTATTCCAGATCTCTTCTCTCTTCAAGCCTTCCACATCTTCCCCTCACTTTATTCTCTTTGTTGAAGATCTACTTAACTAAGAAAATTATCATTTGATGTGAACACCTTTGTCCCTTCTTTTTATTTCAAACCCCCTTCACATCGTTCTCCATTCTGTTGTCCTTTACTCCATCCTCTGACAATGAAGTGATACTTCTTTGTGCCAAGGCCCAGACTTCTTCACATGCCTTCTCATTTTCTCCATCCTATTGGCCGCTCAAGCATCTTCCTTTCTAATACTGAACAATTTATTTCTACATTTACTAGTTTTTCCCCTAATATCGTCAATCACCCCCAAGTCTCTCCTATCTTTTTCAGATAGGACCAATGTGTTTGCTTTAGAACACTGTACTTATTCAATTCATTGAAGGTTCAATGGTAAGGGTAGGGTTATTGTTGAGAAGCAACAGTGACAAAGCCCTTTGAGAAACCACAACTATTTGAAATATATTTCTACATCACAATGAAGCCTCAGAGTAGGATTTTGTGAAGGGAAACTGATTTATTGGATACTCTTCAAGTTCAGGTCCTCTGAAAACAGGTTTTTTTTACCCAGCTAATCTTGTCTCTGGTTCAATTATTGCTTTTGACCAGCATGATTTCCCAGTGAAAACTCCTTTCCTCGAATAAGTAAATGCCAGATGTTGTAACACTATCCTAAAACCCTACTATGTGCCAAAGTGCCCTAAACCTAGCCTGATAATAGGTTTAGGTTCTGGAAGGTACACTTATAAAATGAGTGCCCTGTTCTGAGAGACAACAAAACAGTAATGGAATGAATACTGGATCTGGAGTCAGAGAACTTGGTTTGAATCCCAAGTCTGCCACTTCTGATTGTGTTGACATCAAGCTATTCCACAATTGATGACCATTCCCTCAACTTTCAGTTCTTTGCCATCACAAAAGAGCTGTTATATATAATGTATATATAAAGGTTATTTTGTTCTTTTTGGGATACAGACCTAGTAGTGCTATTGCTGAGTCAAAGAGTATCTTTAATTTTATAACCCTTTGGACAAATATACAAAATACACTTTTAAATTTAATCTGCATTATTAGCATTTTCTCTACCACCTTTTAAAGTTTAGAAAGTCAGCAAAACTAAATCATGTCCTGACTTGTAGCCTTAGAAAAAACTTGGAATTTAATAATTAGCTCTTGAGATTGGTTTTGATAGCTCCAAGAAAACTAAGCTGCTTCCAAGGAGTTTACAGACTTTGGAGGGTGGGGAATAGCATATATACAGGTGAGAAAGCCTCCAAAGTATACAAAAAGCAATTCATGGTACATTTAATGTTATAGAATATTCTAGTGCTCTAAGCTATGAAATGTAAGATTAATATAAAAAGACATAAAAAGCTTAAATATATTGATGCAAACTTGAGCAGCATCAAGGAAACAGCATGTACAATGACTCTAACAATGTAAATGAAAATAACCACAAAATGGAAAGTAAATGTTACAAAATTACAAAATTCAATCTTGGCACCAAAGAACAGATAAGAAAAGCTGCTTTTTCTATAGCTTTGCATAGTGGAGATCCACAGGTGTTTAACTTTGCATATATGATGAGCTTTTTCAAAGTCTTTAATAAGTTTTGCTAATTTTTTACATTTCTTGCTGTTTTTCTTTTAAAATATTCTTTATTATATGAGAAGGGTCTCTGGGAGAAGGAAGGAGTATAGAAGAAATTTAAGTGATATAAAAACAAAAATATGAATAAAATTTTTTAAAAAAAGTAATACAAAAGAATTTTAAGAGACGGAGAGAAACAATAACTAACTAATGGGATCAGGAAAATCCTCCTAAAGAATCTTGGCTGTGAAGATGTTTTAGAAAGAGAAAATAAGATCCACACACCATATATTATTGTAGCAGTATTTTAAATGTATTTAAACTTCAGAAAAGTGTTTTTCGGGGAAGAAGGGTCCAGTGAAGTGATTTCATCAGTGTAAGGAACTTTCTGTGAGAAGTCAACAATTTCTCACAATGTTAGGAAGAAGAACAGAAAGGAATAAGCCTACTATTATACTATAGCAACCACTGTGGTAAAAACTTTTTTGTTTAATTATATCTTTTTATTTACAAGAAATATACATAGGTAATTTTCCAGCATTGACAGTTGCAAATCCTTTTGTTGGTAAAAGCTTTTTACAAATATTACTATTTTTGATCCTCACAGCAACTTTGTGAGATAGGTGTTATTACTGTCCCTAGTTTACAATTGTGGAAACTGAGGTAGGCTGAAGCTAAATGTTTTGCACAAGGTCAGCTGGCTAAGAAATGTTTGAGGCTGAACTTGAACTCAGGTCTTCCTGATCTTTGCCTGGGTTCCCTCATTCATAAAATGAACTGGAGAAGGAAATGGCAAACCTTTCTAGGATCTTTGCTAAGAAAATCCCAAAGGGGGTCACAAAGACTGAAAAAACAACTGAACAACAACAAACCACAACAACTTCCCGACTCTAGGTTCACTGCTCTATCCATGGTGCAGTGAGTGAGCCAGGAACCCTAGGATGTTAAGTGAATTGGCTATGGGCCTGTGACAGTTTGTCAGAGGCAAAATTCCAATTCAGTTTTCCCCAGTTCCAATGCTGGGCCTATCTCTCAACTCTGCTGCCCTGTCTTTCTCAGGAAGAAAAGAAAAAAGAAAGCCCAGTGTGCACAACAATTAGTGAGTCTTTCCAAGGATCCCTGATTAACATAAACTCTGCTCTTTGCTTTTCTGGAGATAGGAGGAGCACCTGAGGACCAACCTGGATTCTAAGGATAAGCTGCAACTGGGAAACAGGAGAACCAAATCTTCTGATCAAATCACTCCAATATGGGACTTTCACAGAGCTTGGGAATTCTTGTTGAAACTTCTACAGCTGAGTGTCTTTTGATATGGATTGTTTAAAATCACTTAAAGTTTGATCACAATAGAAAAATTGTTTCCTGTTTTCAAGATTTAAGGGGCAAAGTTTTTCTGAAGGAATTCTCACACTCCTAATTACATTCTCACTGCTTCAAAAACTGTTCTTGGAATGCTTCCACTTGGCTGGAGTTGAGGCTCTTGGGTAATATTTTTTATTAACATAAAATTAACAAGTTTTCCTAAGAGTTAAAATAAGAGAAAACAGAATTGGAGAAACATCTAATTTGGGGGGATGGAGTGAGGGGAGTTTCTTCATCTAATTTTCAATGCAATACCAGTGTTTAAATCCTAACAAAACTGGGCCTCAGGTTAGTTCTCTGCTTAGTTTACATTTTAAAAGATGTATAACCCGATGAAAGATGGGTACTTTAATAAGGCGAATACTTAAGGGGGACATAAATCTATAGAATAAACTTCAGCAACTTTAGATCCCAAGACTGAGCTGAGTACTGTGACCAAAAAATAGTAGGGAAAAGAATTATGTTGGTAGGTGTGTTGACAAGATGTAGGTATTTTAAATTAGATTCAAAACAGGGAGAAGAAAAGGGATTGTTGTAGGGGTAGTGCAAAGAGTCCTGGAAAGACAAGGTGATATTTCAGTGTTGGTAGAGCTATAAACTTATCCAAACCATTTGGCAAACAATTTGGGAATATGCAAGACAAGTTACAAATTGTTCATATCCTCTGATTCAAAGATTATTTTACTTGGATTCTGCCCCAAAGAGATTAATAGAAGCAAGAAAGAACCCATGCATCCAGTGATATCCACTTTATTTGCACTATTTACAATAACAAAAAAGTAAAAATAAATGTCTGTCCAAGGATGAGTGGCTGGTCAAACTGCAACAAAGGAGAATGTAAAGAATCCAGAGACACATGAGTGTAAAGAGTAGAGTGAAGAGAGCAGGACCAAGAGAACAATGCCCACAATAAAGTGCATCATACATTTTAAGGTTCTTTTTCACAAGATGGAATTTGGACTGGAAGCTGGATATCATAGATTTACATATTTTAACATATTATATGTTATACAATGTGGAATAACAGAAAAATTCCGGGAATCCAGACCTGGATCTAGTACTGACTATCATTAATCATTTATGCCCAAAGTGTTTCCCTCTTATATGTGACAAAGCATTTCCTTCCAGAACTTTGTTTTTTTCATTTGCAAAATAAATTAGATAATCTCTAAGATTCCTTCTGGCTAAAAGTTTAGGCACTTTGTGTCAAAGTTACTTGATAAATCTAATCCAATTAATTCAGTTATTAGCTGGAGTGGACCTTAGAAATCATCCCAACATTTTCAAGTGTGAATGACTTCTTTTTCCTATTAAATCCATCCACAAAATAGTAGAAGTACTATGGATATACATTAAATGAGGAAATACATGACTAGAGATGTATTTAGTGCCAAGAAAATTTGGGGTTCAAAGACTGGGAATCATTGAATTGAATCCCTTCATGTTTGTCTAAAATCATGCATATAGTAGGGAACCCAGATTTCAATTCAGGTTCTCCAATGCCAGAACCTCTGTGTTCTCCATTGTCCTTTGTCTGACATTTTAGGTATTTGAGAAACACAAACATATGATGAAAAAAGTCCTGGATGAGAATAAAAGGACTTACCCTCTGGATCAAGTATTCAGTCTTTGCCCAATAAACCAGCCTTCCTTCCCTTTTTCTTCTGGTTGCAGTCTGTTTCACTTCTGCTTTTGATAACTGGACCTCCGATATCAATTTACACCCATCTCTAAGAGACAACAGAGTTTTCCTGGTACATATCTATTATCCACTTGAAAACCCTCAAATGATTTGAGGAAAAAGTACATAGAAATGATTGAAGGGTAGATTTGGCTCATAGACATGGTTTTGCAAGCAAAATAGGAAGAAAATAAATATCCCATCCGCCCTGTCAGAGACTTACCAGGAAGAGAAAACAGAAACGTGCAAATTCTGCAGTGGCTGCTATGTAAAGAGTTAAAAGTCTAGAGTTGAACAAGAGTTCCTGGACACAAAATAGGGAGGGCCATTTGGCTGAGAACAGTGAGTGCAGAGCCTTGGGCAAGGAGCCAAGGAAGAAATAAAAAGTTGCAATCCCAAGGAGCAAGACTGGACAAGTTATTATTTTTTAACAAGGTCTTTTTCCTGCTTGTTGGAGTAAAAAAAAAAAAAAACCCAGTAAGGAATGCAGCAGGTCGGGTCTATCATACCTGAACTTTGTGGTACTTTTATAATACTATCTGAGGGGACAGGAAAGCATTTGACTCATTTCCATCTTTCTCACTGGACTGTTATATTAAGGCCATTCCTTTGGATAAAGAGGATAGCATTCTGGGACCCCCGTCAAAACACCCATTACCTGAACACTATTACATATATGCTGTTCCTTCCTCTCCCCTCACCCTTCCTACCATATTCACATTTTGGCAATTGTTAGTTTGTAAGATTAGCTTGTTGTTGCAGTTATGTAATCAAGGAATTTTCATTCCTTTGTTTTTTCTCAATTACATGTAATTTTTAACATTCAAAAAATTTTGAGTTCTAAATTCTCTCTCTTTCTCTCCTTTTCCCTCCTTGAGAAGGCAAATAATTTGATATAGATTATATGTATAAAATATAATATAAAACATTTCTGTATTAGTCATGTTGCTAAAGAAAACACAGATCAAAAAAGAACCATAAAGTAAAACAAAATTCAATTAGCATTCATTTTTTGTGAGCAGATAGCATTTTTCATCATCAGTTTTTTGGAATTGTTTTAGATCGTTTTATTGCTGAGAATAGCCAAATCATTCCCATTTGATCATAATAAAATATTGCTGTTAATGTGTCCATTCTTCTCCTAGTTCTGCTCACTCCACTTTCATCAGCTCAGTCTTCCCTGCTTTTTTTTTTTTTTTGTCTCTCTCTTTCTCTGTATGTCTGTGTGTATGTATGTATCTATATAAAAAGTAAATGGAAGATTTAAACTTAAATGATTAGCATTAGCATTGAGGAAGACAGGGAAGATTCTTTTTCAAAAGATGGCTTTTAGATTGAAATTTAAAGAAAACCTGAGAAGTCAGGAAGCAGAGAAAAAAAGGAAAAGGAAAAGTGTTCCATCCATGGAGTTCAGCCAATTATAAATTATAGAATCAGGATATGTAGTACCTTGTTCAAGGGACAGAGAGTAGGCTATTGTAGCTGGTAAGTGCTTTGAAGGGACTATAGTGTAAGAAGATTGGAGAAGTAGAAAAGCATCTGAATGAGAAGGGATTTAAAAGGAAAACGAGAGAGAGGATGGAGGAAGAGAGAGAGAGAGACAGACAGAGAGAGAGAGAGAGAGAAAGAGAGAGAGAGAGAGAGAAAGAGAGAGAGAGAAAGACAAAGACAGACAGAGAGAGAGAAAGACAAAGACAGAGAGAGAGAAAGAGAAAGAGAGAGAGAGAGAGAGAGAGACAAAGACAGAGAGAGAGAGAGAGAGAGAGAGAGAGAGAGAGAGAGATTTTATTTTATTTTAGAGGTAGAAGGGAGACATTGTGGTTGACTGAGTGTGGGGAAGGTTGAGTCATATGGTCAGATCTGGACTTTAGGCAAATCATGACTTTTGACTGGAGGATGGATGAGATCTGAGGCAGGGAGAGCGACTCTCATTTTTCTATGACCTTCAATCGCTCCACTTGTCAGTGTTCTCCCCAGTAATGACTTAAGCTTTAGCTGCACTCTCCTTCCTTCCCTATCTCCTTTCCCTAACCAATTCAATACCTTTGCCCTTTATCTTATCATCAAGTATGCTTTGCCAAGCTTCAATCTTGAATTACTACCACCATTTGCAACCTTTACTCCTATTGACTTGCTATTAAATGGAGCTGGAGAAGAACCACCACACTGCTGATTTGGTCCATCATAAAATTATGTTATATAATCTCAACTGGACACTTTAGCAATTACATTTATTTATCTATTTTTATACCTTTATTTATTTCTATATAACTCAATAGTTATTGAAACCTTTTTAACTCTCTTCAACCCCTCCTCCAACTCTGTTAAGGACACTTCATGAATAAAAAATTGAGGCCATTAGCCCTACTTCTTTCCTCTTTTAATTTTACTTCATTTCTTTTATTCACTATCTCCTTCTTTCCTTTATTACATGAAGAGATATCCCTTTTCTTTCTTTTTTTAATTAAAAAATTTTTTTTATTAAAGCTTTTTATTTTTCAAAACATATTAATTCTTCAACATTAGCCCTTGGAATTGGAACCCTATTCCAATTTTTCCCCCTTCCCCCATATCCTCCCCCAGATGACAAGTAGTCCAATATATGTTAAACATGGTAGAAATATATGTTAAATCCAACAAATATATATGTATATATGTATTCATACAATTATGTCACACAAGAAAAAAAGAGAAGCAAAATAAAATGTAAGCAAACAACAAGAAGAATGAAAATGCTATGTTATTCCCACATTCAGTTCTCACAGTTCTCTCTCTGGGTGTAGATGGCTCTCTTCATCACTGAATAATTGGAACTGACTTTAACCATCTCATTGTTTTTTTTTTTTTTTTTTTTTAATTATAATTTTTTATTGACAGAACCCATGCCTGGGTTATTTATTTATTTATTTATTTTGCAACATTATCCCTTGCACTCACTTCTGTTCTGACTTTCCCCCTGCCTCCACCCCCTCCCCTAGATGATAAGCAGTCTTATACATGTTAAATATGTCACAGTATATCCTAGATACAACATATGTGTGCAGAACCGAACAGTTTTCTTGGTGCACTGGGAGAATTGGATTCAGAAAGTAAAAATAACCTGGGAAGAAAAACAAAAATGCAAGCAGTTCACACTCATTTCCCAGTGTTCCTTCTCTGGATGTAGTTGCTTCTATCCATCATTGATCAATTGAAACTGAGTTAGATCTTCTCTTTGTCGAAGAGGTCCACTTCCATCAGAATACATTCTCATACAGTATCGTTATTGAGATATGTAATGATCTCCTGGTTCTGCTCATTTCACTCAGCATCAGTTCATGTAAGTCTCTCTAGGCCTCTCTGAAATCATCCTTCTGGTCATTTCTTACAGAACAATAATATTCCATAACATTCATATACCACAGTTTATCCAACCATTCTCCAACTGATGGACATCCTTTCATTTTCCAGCTTCTAGCCACTACAAACAGGGCTGCCACAAACATTTGTGCACATACAGATCCCTTTCCCTTCTTTAGTATCTCTTTGGGATATAAGCCCAGTAGAAACACTGCTGGATCAAAGGGTATGCACAGTTTGATAACTTTTTGGGCATAATTCCAGATTGTTCTCCAGAATGGTTGGATTTGTTCACAACTCCACCAACAATGAAGTGTCCCAGTTTTCTCACATCCCCTCCAACATTCATCATTATTTTTTCCTGTCATCTTAGCCAATCTCACAAGTGTGTAGTGGTGAGATGTCCCTTTTCTATGCAAGCCAGACCCCTCTGTCTGAACAGGGGACCCCATTCCATCCTGTCTTCTCTAAGTGATTGCTTCCTCTGTCATCTCTACTCTCCCTTCAATCTCTCCTTTTCTATCTGCTGTGCCCCTGTTGCCTATAAACATGCCTGTGTCTCCCTCCTTCTCAAAAAACTCTTGACTGATTCATCCTTCCCTGCTACCTATCATTATGTATCTTGTCTTACTTTCATGGCCCAAGTCCTTGAGAATAGCATGTCAGTCAGTGCTCAACTTTCCTCTTGTTCTCTTTGTTTCTCTGTTGTCTTGCTTCCCACCTCATCAGCTTTCTCTAAATTTACCAATGGTTTCTCAATTACTAAATCTATGACCTTTTCTCAGTTAAATTGCAGAGAAGATTGTAACCTCTTAGTTTCTGGTTGTCCAGTGGTTGAAGCCCCTTGGACGTGGTGCCAAAAGGTATTGGTGTTATCTCCCTTGCTTCCACACATTATTGCAACTGTGATCTTCCTCCATTTTCACCACAGTGTGCTCTAGGGCTCTTGACCACTACTCTTGCTATTGACTTATTCCAGGACTTATTTAGCATAGTGTCTGGCATATAATAGGTGCTTTATAATGTTTACTATATTGTAGAGTTATATTGACTCCTGAAATTATCACTGATGAAAGAAAATCTTTAAAAAAAATTTTTGGAAGAAACTTGTAGAGAATGGGTCCACTGAATTGGCTCATTGCCAACTGCTGTCCAAATGCCACCAATGAACATGTAAGCCCAAGTATTTCAATGACAACATTGCCTTTCCACTATCCTAGACCACTGGCCCCACTTCCATTCTAGCCCCTGCAGTTATTATTGAAAAAGGGAATTCCTTTCAATCTCCCTTGTGAAAAGGGGTCTACCATCCATATCATAATTAATCCAAATTATTGATTACCACCAACAGGGCAGACAAGCCATTCTGGCTAGAATAGCAAAATAAACATAATGAGAAAGGAGTTGTATTCCTTTTCGAGTCAAATCACTGTTATCACCTCCACTTGCTTAATCTTAAATCTAGTTGAATAAAGCCTAGGACTCAGAACCTAAGATCCTTTGAAAAGAAACACCTTTTATACCACTGGTGACCACTGGCCATCAGTATTAATAGTTGGCAGAAAGCTTTGGACTCAAATGTGAATAATCTGAATCTTTAGAATAGTGAATAGTGGTCCTTTTTCTGAACTTTCATTATTCTAACAATTGATATCTCAACATTTTGCTTTGTTCTTTTACTATTTCTTATGTGTTTTGCCACTCAAAGAAGATTATGAGCTTTTTTGAGGGCAGGGACTATCTTATGTTTTCTTATCCTCCATGTTGCCTAACACAGGGCTAAGTACAGTCTCACACACAGTAATTACTCAGTGAATTAAGTAATTTGATTAAAAGTTGTTAGGATTCTTACAAAGTGATAAGTTGGTTGTCTAATTTAGCATGATACTTAATAAGTTCTCTAGCTCACTAATGTATTTAGCATACATTGTAGTTCATACCTATGGAGAGCATATATAAGCTAGGAGTCTCAACTAGGATTGACTTCCTGGAGATTCACAAGTCCAGGAGATTCACAAGTTCAGTGGGGGAGATTCACAAGTCACAGCTCCCACAATCCCACTCTCGGAGGAGGAGTCAACCTTTGAGTTCACACTTTTAAGAGATCAGCTATAAGAAGCTTTTGAAGCCTCAGCCAGGAGTCAGCAGAGGAGATTGAGAAACCAGAAACTGCCATTGGGCAGAACGGGGGATTTGGAAGAAGAGAGGCTGAAGCTGGAAGTGGCAAAGGATTAGCAACAGGAGCTCTTGGAACCAAAGAGAGAGATAGACCTCTAAGAAAGCTAACCAGGCTATTTTGGAAGAGACGATAAAGGATTGGATTTTAATCCCTGGCTGCATTTGAGGTGATTATTACTCTGAACTGAAATTAAGGCTGCCTCCAGAAGCTCCCCAAGAAATCTGTTCCCAGAGAATGATTATACTTTAGAGAAGAGAACATCACAAAAAGTACTGATAAATGCTTACTAAATAATTTCTGAAAGCTGTGTTCTGAGAATATAACAAAGAAATCTTGCCATTTTTGGTATTTGTTCTCTATATTTATTTTTTGTTACTTGATATTATTTTATATTATCATTGTAGATTATCCATGGAGAAAGTAACTATCAAAACATTGAATTGTTGTAAGATTATAATGCAGTTATCTTGATTAGCTGAAATAGGTTATTGGGCCACCTGAGGGTGAAGCTATCTATTACTTTTCTTGTGTAGACTCTTAAAAACTCATTGATTTGACACACACCAGTTTTCATGGAAGGAGACAGTAATGATTTGGGGAACTAGTTTTGTTGAAGGTTGTTTTTGAGTTTCACTGATCTCAAAGCTTCCCTCATGCTGAGATTTTCTTCCAGCAAGAGACATCATTTAATCCTTTCTACTACTTATACAATTAAGTCTTGAAGAAACAAGGTAGCATACAACTATAATTGACAGTTTTGATATCTGTGGCAGAGAGATCAAAATGGGATCTCAAATTAACTTGAAAACATATGATGTAAAAACAGTATAGGAAATAATTAAGACAAAGTCAATTGAGTAGGAGAGATACAAAGATGCTGAACTTTGTTAAGAGAAAGTTATATAGGTGTTTAGGTGGCCACTTTGATTGGGAACTTGGTGGGCCCTAACTAGTGAGGAATTCACTTCTGGCATATATTCTATCTTTTGGTAATTTCCACTTTAAACTAATAGTCTTTGTTAAAGAGGTACATTTTAATTCTACTGAATTCCATAAGCTATCAAACACAACACAAATTAACTTTGAAAAGTTTATAACCTTTTAAAATCATCAATCTAAGAAAATTTCAACCTTCTAAATTTTTTTTTGCTTCTGGACAAGGACCCATTGTTCAACTCTAGTTACAACATTGTACAATAGGAAAATGTGTAATTGGGTGCTTTTAAAATCATTGTTTCATGATTTAATTCTTTAAGATAATATAAACATTTGAGCAGACAGTTTATTAGGAAATCTTGGAAATCATTCTTTACATCTTCTGATTTAAACGTTAGGACTTTTCTCAGCAATATCTATATAAAGTGCTAAATCATGCAACTGTAGAAGCTCAAAGCCTATACATATTATTGATAGGTGTTTTTCTTCTTGCAAACATTTGAGAAGTTTGGAGGGAAGAGAGACATTCCTTAGATCTCAGACCGAAACTTCAGTGTAGTACCTTCCATTTGTTGGTTATAATATTTTTCGAATCTCTCATACTGGGCTACGGTGAAATGATTCTTCCAGTCACCTGAAATCCCTGGCAGAAAAGAAAGGTTAGACTATTAAACCATTGTATCACTTTCACATCAAACCATTTTTTGTCTGTTTTCCAAATCATGGCCCAAATCTTGGATTTTGATTTCAGAACCTTGCTTTACCTATTCTCCCTCATTCCTGTGGCTTTTCCAACATATGACTTAAATAGCTCTTGGACCATCCAGTAAAAGACTCTGGGATTTAAAATTTGAACAGTTTCATTTTCTTGCTATTTTATTGAACCCAGATATGGAAAATGAAGAATTCAAAAAGGTTTCCACCAAAATCCTTTAGAATGAAAATGGATGAAATATGGCTTTAAAAAAAGGTAGGCTAGCTGCCCTGGAGGGTATTTGAATATCATCACCATTTCTCTTGGTTATTGTTGTTCAGTCATTTCAGTACTGTATAACTCTTTGTGATCCTATTTTAAGGTTCTTTTGGCAAAGACTCTGGAGTGATATGTCATTTCCTTCTCCAGCTCATTTTACAGATGAGAAAATTGAGGCAAAAAAGGAGTAAGTGATGTGCCCAGAGTCACTCATCTGGTACGTATTTGAGGCCCAGATTTGAACTCAGGAAAATGATGCTTTCTATTTCTAAGCACAATGTTTTCTTCACTGCACTAAGGATTCCTTCAATCTTTTCTTTTAGCTTGGATATCTGTAGATAGCAGAGAGAATTATTAACATAATACCATTTAATATTCAAATAATCTTTAGCAGTAATACACAATGTTTCTAAAGTCATAGTACGATTTTAAGCCTTAAATTAATAGGCTTGTTGTTGTTCAGTCATGTTCAACTTTCCATGGCCCCATTTGGAGTTTTCTTGGCAAAGATTCTGGAGTAATTTGCCATTTCCTTCTCGAGCTCATTTTACAGATGAAGAAACTGAGGCAAAGAGAGTTAAATGAGTTCCCCAGGATCACACAGCTAGTCAGTGTCTGAAGCCAGATTTGAATTCAGGAAGGTGAGTTTTCTTGATTCCAGGTCAGGTACTTTATTCACTGTGCTATCTAGTTGTTCCCAATTTAATAGTTAAATATTATATATATATATATATATATATATGTTTGGGGCTAGATTTAACCTTTAATCTTTTTGATTCCTGGTCTTGCACTCTGTCCTAGACTCCAGATCTACCCAAATTATCTAGGAAAATTGCAGCAAATCCCAACAAGGAACTTTATTATTTTAATAAGTATGTAAAAGTATGAGTTGAATATTTCCATATCTCCAAATTTGCTCAAGCAAATATCCTTGACAGCATATTTTTATATTTCTCCCATTAGATTTAAGTGTCGTTTGTTTCTTTTTGTACTCCCATGTTTAACATAGTACCCAGAATATAATAGGCTCTCTCTTTGTCTCTCTGTCTC
The DNA here is from genome assembly GCF_016432865.1 of Antechinus flavipes. Taxonomy (NCBI): domain Eukaryota; kingdom Metazoa; phylum Chordata; class Mammalia; order Dasyuromorphia; family Dasyuridae; genus Antechinus; species Antechinus flavipes. The sequence continues at coordinate 171,119,929 of NC_067403.1, read as the reverse complement.
TCTGACTTTCTTTCTCTCTGTCTCTGTTTCTGTCTCTCTCTCTGGCTCTGTCTCTCTCTGTCTCTCTTTCTCTCTCTTTCTGTGTGTCTCTGAGTCTGTGTCTGTCGGTCTGTTGGTCTGTCTCTTATTTGAATTTCTGGACAACAATAGTAGAACACAACTGAACTTGGCTAATCCTCAAATCCCCAGAAGGTACTCTAAGCTCCAAGTCCCATAACATTTCTTGATTGATTCTTGTTGCCTTATTGTGTCATTCATTTCCATTTGTTCAATTCTGAATTTTAGTGTTATTTTATTTATTAACTTTTTTAAAACTTCTTTTTGTATTTGTCCAATTGAATTTTTGAATAAGTTGTTTTGTTCTATGGAATTTTTTTCCATTTCACAAATTCTGTTTTTTAAGAAGTTATTTTCTTTTTGTTTCACAAATACTGTTTTTCTGGGGGGGAGGGGTGTTTCCTTTTTCCAGTTTATCAAATCTATCTTTTAATGAGTTATATGCCCTTTCCATTTCACTGTGTCTATTTTGTATTGTCTTTTCCAGACTTTCTTGCAAGACTTTCATTTCCTTTCCCTATTTTTCCTCTACCTCTCTTAAGATCCTTTCTAAGTTTTTCTAGGAGAACTTTGTGTGATGGGGATCAGGTTATTTCACCCCTTGGAGCTTCATTTGGAGACAATCTGCCTTTAATCTCCTCAGAGTTTGAAATCTGTTCTTCTCTTTCACCATAAAAGCTTTCAATTTTTATAGTCCTTTTTACTTTTGTACTCATTTTTTTTTTTAAAGTTAAGGTCTGCCTTTAGGGTGGGAGAGGTTTTCCAAGAAACAGCACTTTGTCAATGCTGATTCACTCCTGGTGCTGGCTCTGCCATATGGAGTTGTTAGAGTCCTGGGGCTCTGTGCTGTCTGCCCTGGTGTTTGTGGTTGAAGTCTGCTCAGCTAGCCTGAGACTGCACTGTTCCAGGACTCTGAGCTGTCTGTGCTGGTGTTTGTGGTCAGCTGCCCAGGGCTCACTGTTCCTCTCCTGCTTCCAATTGAAACAGACTTTCTTTGGTCCTCTTCCTCCCACAAACTCTCTGCCCCGTGGAAGTCACACTGCCACATTGAAACTGCTCTGGCCTCTGGCTCTGCTCTGTCTGTGCTGGCATTTGTGGTCAGCTGTTTGTGTTTCTCTGCTTCTCTCCCATTTCTGATTGAAACAGATCTTTTCTGCTCTGTTTCCTCCTGCAAATTCTTTGCCTCGGGACACTAAGCTATCTGTGCTGGCTTTTATGCTCAGCTTCTTATGCTGGCTTCCTCCCTCCTGTTTCCAATTGAAACATACCTTTTTTGGCAATCTTTGAAATTATCTCCTGCTGATAATTGTTGCACTCCCTATATTTATGGGTTCTGCCCATCCAGAGCTAATTCAGAAGCTGTATTTTGTAATTATTGTGAAGGTTATAAAAGAAAGCCAGAGAGAAATATATGCTGTCTTCGCCATTTTCTGCCCCATACCATTTCAACCACCTATCCATCCACAACTTTTACTGAAAATATGCTAACTATATAAATTAAACACATATGCATGGGCAATTCTTCAACAATGCCCTTGCAAAGCCTTGTGTTCCAATTTCCCCCCTTTTCCCTACTCCCTCCCCTAGATGGCACAACTTAGTTATTTTATCAATGAGAGAGCTGCTCAGGGAAGTATACCCACCATCCCCCAGCTATTCTTGCTTCTATTTCTTTTACAGCTACTGACACTCTCTTGAATGAGGAAACCCAGGTCCTTTCAGTAGCCCAAGGTGTCTTGCTTTAATAAAGGATCTCAGGGAAGACCCTGGTTGGGATATTGGCTTTGTATGCCAAGGGGAAGTTCTCCCATGAAGGCTTCCCAACAGATAAGATTTATGGCAGTAAAGAAGTTTGCTATAGAATATTACTTTGAAGTTGTATTTTTCTTCTTGCCCCCTCATCTTATTACTCTCATAGCATGTATAAGTGGTATATTGAATCGAGCACCAAGCCTGGAGTCAGGAAAACCAAAATTCACAACCACCCTCAGACATTTACTGGTTGTGTGACCCTGGGCAAATCACTTAACGCTGTTTACCTTGGTTTCCTCATCTGACAAATGAGCTGGAGAAGGAAATCTTCATCAAGAAATGCCCAAATGAAGTCACAAAGAGTCAGACATAATCAACAATGACTGAAGAACAACAAAAAACCACTCATGGTTATTATTTCTCCCCCCCCCCCCCACTCCTGCCATCATTAGTTTCATGAAACTTGAGGGCTGGATTAGATGAGCTTTAAGATAATCTTTGAATAAGAGTGTTCCTCTTACCCTTTCGCATAAAAGGAGATATTTTGTGGTTCATTTCATCTTCTGGCACCATGGTATAATTGACTGTTGGGTTGTCTTTCATTATCTCGAAGGAGGTGTGATAGAGGATTTTATTCACAATCTCTTCTGGGAAATCCTTTTCCAAGAATTTCAGTATTTTCAATAACTCACCTTTTGGGTCCTAGAGAATCATGGAATGATAGGATTTTAAAGTTTGCATTATAATGGCTAGGTATCTCAACTCATACTTCAGAGAAATTCCCCATTGTAACATAGACAACAAATGGCTATGCAGTTCCTGTCTGAAGATTGCCAAAAAAGGAACCCATAATTTTTCAAAGGGGCTCATTCCATTTTGGGATAGCTCTCATTTTTAGGAAGTGTTTTGCTGGGATCATACCTAAATTACTTTCTTTATGATTTCTACTTGCTTCTGTTTGTATTCTTTTGGACAAAAAAAAAAACACACGAAAACTTAGTTCTTAATGAAAGCCCTGCAAATATTTGAAGACAGCTTATTAAGTTCTCGCAAGTCTTTCCTTATCTAATTTATCCTGTTCCTTCAAGGGATCATTATGGCCTCAAGGCCCTTACTCTGAATATTCTCCAGTTTATCAAAATCCTTCTAAAATGGAGGACCACATTCCATATGGCTGCTTATGGCACAATACAATTGTACTTACATTTTCCCATTCTTAGAAGATATGCTTCCCTGATTGAAGTTGAAGACATTATTAGCTTTTTGGGAGCCACATACCTTCTGATTTATATTGACCTCATGGTCCACTAAAATCCTTCAACTTTCTTTTTTAAAGAAAAAATTATTTTCTCTGTCATTTTGGGAAGATGGCAGAGTGTATCAAAAATTTCCAAGGTCTCCAACTTTTTTCTATAAACAGGACATCACCAGAAAATGAATGTAGAGTGGCAAAAATGAAGGGATAAAGCAATTGTTTTAATCAGACAACTTGAGGGGGCCTCAAGAAAGATACATCTAATCATGTCTCCCATCTTTTATATGGAAAGCTGATATATGTTTTTTGTGACTGAAGCATAGGATTTTATATTTATGCTTACTGAATTTGAACTTGTTGGAGTCAGTCCAGTACTTTATCCTGTAAAGGCCCTTTGGGGTCCTGATTTTGTTTTCTAGGATGTTAACTACTTTTCCCAATTTTGAGTCATCTCAAAATTGGATGAACATGACATCTATGATTTTATTTGAGGCATTGATAAAAATGCTGAATAACACAGGGTAAAGCACAGATCTGTGGGGCAACCCGCTGGAGTCCTTCTGGGATATTGGTGTTAAACCATGAACAATAACTCTTTGAGTCTGGTCATTTCAACTAGTTTTCAATCCATCTAATTGAATATTCATGTCTAATTCATCTCTCTTAATCTCCACAAGCAGAGTATGAGATACTTTGTCAGAAGAAGATAGATCATAGGATAGTTGTATCTGAAAAATTATTTATTGAAGAGCGTTTCAAGGGAAGAATGGAAGTATGTAGAGTTTCATATGGAAAAGGGTTGTTTTTCTCTCACCTCCTTCATATCTTCATAGAAGAGGTAGAGGATACGGTAGTCCTTCTTCTTCTCCCACCAGCCCTTCACATGGTTATACCAGGAACCATAAGTCACTAAGTTGCAAAAGATAAGACATTCGGGGGAATAAAGGTTTTGTAGGAAGGAAAGATTTTAAAAATCCACCCACATTTCTTGTTTTTTTTTTTTTTTTTTTTTTTTTTTTATTATGTCATGTTAATTTCCTTTTTTTTTTTTTTTTTTTTTTTTTTTATAATAAATTTTATTTTATTTAATAATAACTTCGCATTGACAGAATCCATGCCAGGATAATTTCTACACGACATTATCCCTTGCAATCACTTATGTTTCGTTTTTTCCCCTCCCTCCCTTCTCCCCCCCCCCCAGGATGGCAAGCAGTCCTATATATGCTAAACATGTTGCAGTATATCCTAGATACAATACATATTTGCAGAACCAAACAGTTCTCTTGTTGCACAGGGAGAATTGGATTCAGAAGGTAAAAATAACTCGGGAAGAAAATCAAAATTGCAAATAGTTCACATTCATTTCCCAGTATTCCTTCTTTGGGTGTAGCTGTTTCTGTCCATCATTTCTCCAATGAAACTCAGTTAAGTCTCTTTGTCAGAGAAATCCACTTCCATCAGAATACATCCTCATACAATATCGTTGTCGAAGTGTATAAAGATCTCCTGGTTCTGCTCATCTCACTTAGCATCAGTCCATGTAGGTCTCTCCAAGCCTCTCTGTATTCATCCTGCTGGTCATTCCTTACAGAGCAATAATATTCCATAACGTTCATATACCACAATTTACCCAGCCATTCTCCAATTGATGGGCATCCATTCATTTTCCAGTTTCTAGCCACTACAAACAGGGCTGCTACAAACATTTTGGCACATACAGGTCCCCTTCCCTTTTTTAGTATCTCTTTGGGGTATAAGCCCAATAGAAACACTGTTGGATCAAAGGGTATGCACAGTTTGATAACTTTTTGGGCATAATTCCAGATCGCTCTCCAGAATGGCTGGATTCGTTCACAACTCCACCAACAATGCATCAATGTCCCCGTTTTCCCGCATCCCCTCCAACATTCATCATTGTTTTTTCCTGTCATCTTAGCCAATCTGACAGGAGTGTAGTGATATCTCAGAGTTGTCTTAATTTGCATTTCTCTGATCAATAGTGATTTGGAACACTCTTTCATGTGAGTGGTAATAGTTTCAATTTCTTCATCTGAAAATTGTCTGTTCATATCCTTTGACCATTTATCAATTGGAGAATGGCTTGATTTTTTATAAATTTGAGTCAGTTCTCTATATATTTTGGAAATGAGGCCTTTATCAGAACCTTTAATTGTAAAGATGTTTTCCCAGTTAGTTACTTCCCTACTAATCTTGTTTGCATTCGTTCTGTTTGTACAAAGGCTTTTTAATTTGATATAATCAAAATTTTCTATTTTGTGATTGGTAATGGTCTCTAGTTCATCTTTGGTCACAAATTTCTTTCTCCTCCACAAGTCTGAGAGATAAACTATCCTATGTTCTTCTAATTTATTTATAATCTCGTTCTTTATGCCTAGGTCATGGACCCATTTTGATCTTATCTTGGTATGTGGTGTTAAGTGTGGGTCCTTGCCTAATTTCTGCCATACTAATTTCCAGTTATCCCAGCAGTTTTTATCAAATAATGAAATCTTATCCCAAAATTTAGAATCTTTGGGTTTGTCAAACACTAGATTGCTATAGTTGACTATTCTGTCTTGTGAACCTAACCTTTTCCACTGATCAACTAATCTATTTCTAAGCCAATACCAGATGGTTTTGGTGACTGCTGCTTTATAATATAATTTTAGATCAGGTACAGCTAGACCACCTTCATTTGATTTTTTTTTCATTAATTCCCTTGAGATTCTCGACTTTTTATTGTTCCATATGAATTTTGTTGTTATTTTTTCTAAATCATTAAAATATTTTCTTGGAAGTCTGATTGGTATAGCACTAAATAAATAGATTAGTTTAGGGAGTATTGTCATCTTTATTATATTTGCTCGGCCTATCCAAGAGCACTTAATATTTTTCCAATTATTTAAGTCTGACTTTATTTGTGTGAAAACTTTTTTGTAATTTTGCTCATATAATTCCTGACTTTCCTTTGGTAGGTAGATTCCCAAATATTTTATGCTATCAACAGTTATTTTGAATGGAATTTCTCTTTGTATCTCTTGCTCTTGGATTTTGTTGGTGGTGTATAAGAATGCTGAGGATTTATGGGGATTTATTTTGTATCCTGCTACTTTGCTAAAATTGTGAATTATTTCTAATAGCTTTTTAGTAGAATCTCTGGGGTTTTCTAGGTATACCATCATATCATCTGCAAAGAGTGATAGTTTGGTTTCCTCATTGCCTACTCTAATTCCTTTAATCTCTTTCTCGACTCTTATTGCAGAGGCCAGTGTTTCTAATACAATATTGAATAATAATGGTGATAGTGGGCAACCTTGCTTCACTCCAGATCTTACCGGGAAAGGTTCCAGTTTTTCCCCATTGCATATGATGCTTACTGAAGGTTTAAAATATATGCTCCTAACTATTTTAAGGAAAAGTCCTTTTATTCCTATGCTCTCAAGTGTTTTTATTAGGAATGGCTGTTGGATTTTATCAAATGCTTTTTCTGCATCTATTGAAATGATCATATGGTTTTTGTTTGGTTGGTTGTTGATATAGTCAATTATGTTAATAGTTTTCCTAATATTGAACCAGCCCTGCATTCCTGGTATAAATCCTACTTGGTCATAGTGTATTATCCTGGGGATGATTTTCTGTAATCTTTTTGCTAATATTTTATTTAAGATTTTAGCATCAATATTCATTAGGGAGATTGGTCTATAATTTTCTTTCTCTGTTTTCAGCCTACCTGGTTTAGGTATCAGTACCATATCTGTGTCATAAAAGGAGTTTGGTAGGACTCCTTCAATCCCTACTTCTTCAAATAGTTTATTTAGCATTGGAGTTAATTGATCTTTAAATGTTTGATAGAATTCAGATGTAAATCCATCTGGTCCTGGGGTTTTTTTCTTAGGGAGTTGATTGATAGTTTGTTCTATTTCTTTTTCTGAGATAGGAGTGTTTAGGATATTTACTTCTTCCTCTGTTAGTTTAGGTAAGCTATATTTTTGGAGGTATTCTTCTATTTCATTTAAGTTGTCGAATTTATTGGCGTAAAGTTGGGCAAAGTAACTCCTAATTATTGCTCTAATTTCCTCTTCGTTAGTGGTGAGTTCTCCCTTTTCATTTTTAAGACTAACAATTTGATTTTCCTCTTTCCTTTTTTTAATCAGATTTACTAAGGGTTTGTCTATTTTGTTGGTTTTTTCATAGAACCAACTCTTAGTTTTATTAATCAATTCAATAGTTTTTTTACTTTCAATTTTATTGATCTCTCCTTTTATTTTTTGAATTTCAAGTTTAGTGTTTGATTGGGGGTTTTTAATTTGTTCCTTTTCTAGCATTTTTAGTTGCAAGCCCAATTCATTGACCTTCTCTTTCTCTATTTTATACAAATAGGCCTCTAGAGATATGAGATTTCCCCTTATTACCGCTTTGGCTGCATCCCATACATTTTGGTATGATGTCTCATTATTATCATTTTCTTGGATGAAGTTATTAATTATGTCTATAATTTGCTGTTTCACCCAATCATTCTTTAGTATGAGATTATTTAGTTTCCAATTATTTTTTGGTCTACTTTCCTGTGGCTTTTTATTGAATGTAATTTTCAATGCATCATGGTCTGAAAAGGATGCATTCACTATTTCTGCCTTACTGCATTTGAGTTTGAGGTTTTTATGTCCTAATATATGATCAATTTTTGTATAAGTTCCATGAACTGCTGAAAAGAAGGTGTACTCCTTTCTGTCCCCATTACATTTTCTCCAGAGATCTATCATATCTAATTTTTCTAGTATTCTATTTATCTCTTTGACTTCTTTCTTATTTATTTTGTGGTTTGATTTATCTAATTCTGAGAGTGCAAGGTTGAGATCTCCCACTATTATAGTTTTACTGTCTATTTCTTCTTGCAGCTCTCTTAATTTCTCTTTTAGGAATTTAGATGCTACACTACTTGGTGCATATATATTTAATATAGATACTTCTTCATTATTCATTCTACCCTTTAGCAAGATATAGTGCCCTTCCTTATCTCTTTTGATTAGATCAATTTTTGCTTTAGCTTGATCTGAGATCAGGATGGCTACCCCTGCTTTTTTGGCTTCACCTGAAGCATAGTAGATTTTGCTCCAACCTTTTACCTTTAACCTGCATGTATCACCCCGCTTCAGGTGTGTTTCCTGTATACAACATATTGTAGGATTCTGGCTTTTAATCCATTCTGCTAACCGCTTCCTCTTTATAGAGGAGTTTACCCCGTTCACATTTATGGTTAAAATGACCAATTCTGTATTACTTGCCATCTTGTTGACCCCGGTTTATGCTTTTCTCCCTTCTTACTCCCTTACCCCCTCCCTTACCCCCCTTCCCAGTATTAAGCTTGTGAGCTCCCCTTGCTTCTCACAGCCCTCCCTTTTTCAGTATCCCTCCCCTCCCCTTAGAGTTCCCCCCCCCCAACTTACCCCTTTCCCTCCCAGTTCCCGTATTCCCTTCCACTTAGCTTATTCCTTCCTTTTTCACTTTTCCCTTCTCACTTTTCAATGAGGTGGGAGAAGTTTCACCATAGATTGAATATGTCTAAAATTCTTCTCTTACTGCCAATTCTGAAAGCAGTAAAATACTCACTATTTTCATTCCTCTCCATTCTTTCTCTCAGATATACTAGGTTTTCTTTGCCTCTTCATGAAATGTAGTACCCCCACTTTCCCTTTTTTCTAGTACAATGTCCTTTCCTCAACTAGTTTCTAGAACAAGGTATACATGTATTTTTTATACATCTTTACAGCCGAAATATAGTTCCCAAGATTAATCTTTACCTTTTTAGATTTCTCTTGAGTTCTGTGCTTGTAGATCAATTTTTTGTTAAGTTCTGGCTTTTTCATCAGAAATAGATGAAATTCGCTTATTTCGTTGAATGACCATCTTCTTCCCTGGAAAAAGATGCTCAATCTCGCTGGGTAAGTTATTTTTGGTTGCATACCAAGTTCCTTAGCCTTTCGGAATATCATATTCCAGGCCCTTCGATCCTTTAATGTGGATGCTGCCAGATCCTGGGTGATCCTTATTGTGGCTCCTTGATACTTGAATTGGGTTTTTCTAGCCGCTTGCAGTATTTTTTCCTTTGCCTGAGGGTTCTGGCATTTGGCCACTATATTCCTTGGTGTTTTGATTTTAGGATCCCTTTCAGTAGGGGATCGATGAATTCTTTCAATGTCTATTTTACCTTCTGTTTCTATGACTTCTGGGCAGTTCTCTTTGATAATTTCCTGGAAGATAGTGTTCAGGCTTTTTTTTTCATCATACTTTTCTGGAAGTCCGATGATTCTCAGGTTGTCTCTCCTGGATCTGTTTTCCAGGTCTGTTGTCTTCCCCAGAAGGTATTTCACATCCTTTTCCATTGTTTGATTTTTTTGGATTTGCTTGACTGATTCTTCTTGTCTCCTCGAGTCATTCAATTCCAATTGTTCGACCCTGATTTTCAGTGAGGTATTTTCTTCACTCACTTTTTTAAGATCTTTTTCTAATTGTCCAATTGAGTTCTTTTGTTCTGTGGAATTTTTTTCCATTTCGCCAATTTTGTTTTTTAGAGAGCTGTTTTCTGTTTCCAGTTCACCAATCCTATTTTTCAAGGATTTGGTTTCTTTATCCACTCTCTCTTTAACTGACTTCTCCAGGCTCTTTTGCCAAGCCTCCCTCTCCTTTTGCAGAGCCTCCCTCTCCTTTTCCCATTTTTCTTCTAGCTCCCTTGTGAGAGCCTTTTTAATTTCCTCCATGAGATTCATCTGTGCTGAGGGATATAAGGTCTCCTCCTTCGGGGATTCACCTGGGGACTGTTTGTTTTTAGTCTCCTCAGGGTTTGGAGTCTGCTCTTTATCTGTATAAAAGCTGTCCAGGGTTAAATTCTTTTTCAGTTTCTTGCTCATTCTGTCTATTTATCAAAGACAAACTATCAAAGAAACAGAAGGAAAAAAAACCCCTTGAATGGAGGCTGCTTTCTTTGGGGGAGGGGCAGGGTATTCGTGAGGCACAGGTCCTACTGTGCTATGGCGCCTGCGCACTGAGATCCGAGCGCTCTGAGATCCGAGCGGGCTAAGACACTGTGGGGGAGGGGTGGCCAGGTCCCTAGAAACTCCAGCTGTTTGGGATTGTATTCTTCACCCCCGGTGTTTTTAGCTTCTCTGCTGGGCTGCTGACTTGCTCCTATAGCAAAGCTCTCACCGCAGAGACGGCTGCGGTCCTACCCCCTCTCTGCTCCACCCGGTTCTGAGCTGCTATCTGTGCTCTGGTTGCAGCTGCTGCTACCCGCAGACTGCTTCCAAATACCGTCCCCGCCCTCGCGCAAAAACAGACCTTTCTTGACGAGTCTCAAGGATGGTTTCTCTTGGTAAGTAATTGTATGGTTTTTTTTTCAGTCGAGCATTAATTCAGAGGCATGAAATGAAATGAATAGTGAGAGAAAAACACGGAGATTACACAGAAGTGTATTTCCTCTCCGCCATCTTGGCCGGAAGTCCCCCCACATTTCTTGTTAATGTCACCATCATCATGTCATCCCATTTTAATTCAAGAAGCATTTATTAAGTGCCAACATGTTGAAAACACAAATTTTAGGGATATAAAGGAAAAAACAACAAGGAGCTTGTTTCCTCAAGGTACCTATATTTTGCTGGTGTAATACAATATGCCTCAATTGTTTGTTGAATACTGATACAATTAAGGCACTATGTTCTAGGAATAAGAAAGACATATTCTTAAAAATAAGCAGTCTGTGCTCAATGTGTTAGCAATCTAGATGGAATGCATAAGTTCTTTACTTCTCTGGGATTCAATTTCTTTATTTTTAAAACAGAGGGTTGGATTGGATATCTTCTTTGGAACTCTCCAGTTCTAGATTTAGGAGCTTATGCAAAAAGTTGGGACTTAAGCAGAGCTTTGAAGGACAAGTAGAACTTAAATCCTAAAAGAACATGGGGAAGGACATTTTATACAGGTAGAACATCATGAACAAGAGCAAAAATATTAACCTGTCTAAGACAGACTTGGGAAGAAATGAGTAGAGCCATTTTTGATGGAGGAGATCTGGCAGTGAGTTACAGAAGCGATGGTTGGGGAGACAGTCTAGGGAAGATTGTGCAATGTCTTGAATGCCAGTGTGAGGATAAGGTTCCACTGATTATTGCATCAGTTAAAAGTAATTCCCTTTGTTAAGTAAAATCATCTTTTTGATTGACAACCAGAATTAGTGTACACGAATCTAAATATATAGGCTTTATTCACATTCCATTTTGATTTTGAAATTCAATCAAAAAAGTGTCCATATCTAATTTGTTGGGGCAGGTAAGTGGCACCATAGTGCATAGTGCAGTGGAGTCAAGAAAACTCATCTTCCTGAGTTCAAATTTGACCTCAGATACACTGGCTCTGGAGAAGTCACTTAACCCTATTTGCCCCAGTTTCCTCATTTGTAAGGTAAGCTGGAGAAAAAATGGCAAAGTACTCCAGTGTCTTTGCTAAGATGGGATCATTCATAGTCAGGACTAAAAATGACTGAACAACAATAACCTCATTTGTTAAGGTTATATAATTACTTTTAAAAGAATAAGATAATCAATATAGTCTCTCCTGTATATTAGACAAAGCAATCTCTCTTTTATTGTGTAGCAACTGAGTTAAGTTTTGCAAAACGTGGAAAATTTGAGAAGGTACAGATTGGAGGCAGGAAGACAAGTTTGGAAAATTTTGAAACCTTCCAGGCATAAGATGAGGGTGTGTATTAGGGTAATGAGAATGAATTTTGGCAAATTATTGTGAAAAATGTTGATCTATAAGTTCTGATTATTTACAACACCTGTTCTATTGGGAAGGGATATCATAAAATATTATTTTTGTTTATCATGTTCACTTCTTTTTAAAATTTTTCCTCCATTTAAAAATTCATTTATTTTTAATACACATTGTTTTAGGAAACATGTTGAGAAAGTAAAATGAGAACAAAAGGGGAAAACCATGGGAGAGAAGGGAAAAAAAAAAAAAAAAATAAGTGATCATAACCTTTGCTGATTTTTATTCAATTCTCTATAGTTCATTTTCTGGATGCACATGAAATCTTTTGTTCTTTTTCTGGATGCACATGGAATCTTTTATCCAAAGTCTATTGAGTAGATTTTTTTGAATTTTCTTCATTTTTATAACAATAATATTAACATTTGAATAGTGTTTTCAGTTTTGCAAAGCATTTTATCTTTAAAAAAAAAACTTCTCATAACAATCCTGGGGAATCAGATGGTATCCTTAATTGACAAGTAAGGTTGAGAGAGATTAAGTAACTTTTTTTTTTTTTTTTTGCTAAGACAATTGGGGTTAAGTGACTTACCTAGATTTACACAGCTAAGAAGTGTTAAGTATCTGAGGCCAAATTTGAACTCAGATCCTCTTGACTTCAGGCCTGGTGCTCTATCCACTGCACCACGCAGCAATTTTAATTAGGTAACCATTTAAGATCACAAAGTGTCTAAGCATGGATTTGAATTCAAGTCTTCCTAAATCCATCTCTAGCATTCTATTCATTATGCCATCAACTATGCCCTTATTTCCTCTCTAAGAACATAGGAAATAGATAAAGGACATCAGTCAACATATATTAATTCCCTGTGAATTCCATGTCCCTTTATTCAATCATTCAATCACTGAGTATTTTTTACTTTTGAGCTCAGATCCAATGAATACTTAGTCTTTTCCCCACCTCTTTAAAAAAATAGCTTTTTATTTGTCAAAATACATGCAAAGATTGTTCTCAACACGCACTCCTGCAAAACCTTGTATTCCAAATTTTTCTCCTCCCTTCGTCCTCCCCTGCACAGCAAGTAATGCAATACAAGTTAAACATGTTCAATTCTTCTAAACATATTTCCACATTTATCATGCTATGCAAGAAAAATAAGATTAAAAGGGAAAAATGAGAAAGAAAAAAACAAGCAAAAAGATAACAACAACCAAAATAAAGGTGAAAAAACTACTTTGGGATCCCCATTCAATCTCCATAGTCCTCTCTCTCTGCAGGAGGATGGCTCTTTCCATCACAAGTCTATTGGAATTGCCTTGGATCACCTCATTGTAGAAAGAGCCACGGCCATCACAGTTGATCATCACAAAATTTTGTTGTTGCTGTGTACAAGATTCTCTTGGTTCTATCCACTTCATCCAGCAATAATTCATTTAAATCTTCCCAGACTTCTCTGAAATCAGCCTGCTCCTCACCTCTTACAGAACAATAATATTCCATTACTGAATAGTTAGTCTTACCCTTTCCAGTCATATATTCCTCCAGAAACTCCTCCCAAGTACCAGGCTCTGGGAACATCTTTGCCATCTTATGAAAATAATAGTAAGAGACAGCGACATCCTTAGCATTCCGTGCTACATAGATCATCTGTGGGAAGAAATGGGAGATTTGTGGAGATTAATTAGTATTCTTTTAAAAGAAGATAATTAAGTGACTTCAGTAACAGATGTTGCCCCTTCCTACTTTCAGATATAGGCTTCTATCTCTGTCCTCTGACAAAGGCCTTCATAGCTGTGCATTAGTACAGCATGGAGAGGAGGGGGCACCATTTTCAGGTCTCCAGGAATGTATTATAGTCAATTCGAATTGCCTTGAGAGAAGTGATTTAAATTTTCAACATGAGAATTTATATCTGAAATATTGGCAAAAGGCTACAAATCAGGATTAGGTTTATTGTTTTCTTGTTGTTGTGTTTATATTTAAGAGAATATTGAAGAAAATGTTAATAATATAGATTAATTAAACTGAAAAGTGGGTTCAAACTACATTTTTTTCCCTGTGGGATTGTTCAGTTGTTTAAGTCACGTCTAACTCTGCGACTTCACTCGGGGTATTCATGGGAAACATTCTGGAGTGATCTGCTGTTTCCTTCTCCAGTTCATTTTACAGATCAGGAAACTGAGGCAGAGGGTTAGGTCACTTGAGCAGAATCACCTAGCTAGTAAATGTCTAAAGTTGGAGTTGAATTGAGGCCTGACTTTAGACTCAAGAATTATATCCACAGAATCACCTAACTGTCCTCTACAACTCAGTTATTAAACATTCACCATTATACTACTGCATGTGTGTTTTTTTAACAAAAAAAATTATGTCATCACAACTGTAAATGCTCCACTATGAAAAGGTCCTCGCTAACCAGAATCCAATTAAATTATGAACTTCAATTAAAATCTTTTTCTGCTTTCTATTTGTAGGAAAAAGAAGCCAACCATAAGAAATTAAATCTAACACCAGAGATTCCATTTAAAAGAAAAGAAAAATCCAAATACTGCTGGCATAGTTGAGAATTTTATAGATAAGGCTTATGCTTTGGGAGAGAAGTGGATGAACTGACTAAAGTCCCTCTTCACCCTATGATTTTGTGATTCTATGACAATACATATTTTCTACTACAAAAGAACTATTGTTCTGTGGAGTGTGTAGACTTAGTTTGTATTTTGAATATGAAATATTAATTTTTTTTCTTACATGTCATTCTCTTACCTCTCTTCCCTGAAAACAAAAGCAAGGAGTGTTTTTGTATGCCTGGCACAGTATCTATCACAAAATAGGCATTCCATCCCAATTTGTTGAGTTTTGAAGTTTCAAGATCTGATTTTTAAAAGTAAAGCGGTCAGTTTTCATGACTCAGCAACTTACTCTTGAAAGTTTGCAAAGCTCTTTACATAAAGTAAAAATTTTATTCTTTCAACCCAGTAAGGTAGGTGTTAATATAATTTCCATTTTACACATTTAAAAAACTGAAGCAGACAGAGGTTAACTAGAATTTTAGGAAGGATGGAACTCAAGTCTCTCTGATTCTAGATCTAACACTCTATCCTTTAGGACACCTAGCTCTAAGTATAGTATTTTTTAGTTTTTTGATGACTACAATGCTTTGATATTATTATTTTGATATAATAGGGGTTGCCAGGTCTTCTTTTCTCATATGCTCTGACAAGAAGACAACACCATGGGAACATTCAGGGTAGAGTTGAAAAGAGAAAGAACTTCTGCTTCCACTCTCTACTTTTTGTTTTCCTGAAATAACACATGCCCTGAACTCTATCTCAAACTTCCTGTGGGAAGCAGGGAGTAGGGAGGTAGTTCTATGACCTTTTTTTCTCCCTTTAAATAAAGACTGTTGATTAGGCAGCTCTTCCTGTGCAGTGGCCACTAAGGGTGTTCCATTGCCTTCTCAAAGACTAGGTCCTTCAGATGTACCAGAACTGTCTCTGGAGATAGCCCAAAGGCAGTTATCCCATTCTACCAAAAGAATGACATTAAAGGCACTGCTGTCATTAAAGAAAATGCTAATTGTTTCAATACATTTTATTTATTAAGTTACAAATGTTGGCTACTATATGATGTTTTCAAACATTTATTCATCTATTTAATAAGTATTATTTTTTATTATGTGCCAGGCATTGTGCTAGACGTCCAAAGAAAATAACAAAATATCTTCTACTTTTTTTTCCTTTTTTTTTTTTTTAACTTTTTATTGACAGAACCCATGCCAGGGTAATTTTTTACAACATTATTCCTTGTACTCACTTCTGTTCCGATTTTTCTCCTCCCTCCCTCTACCCCCTCCCCCAGATGGCAAGCAGTCCTTTACATGTTAAATAGGTTACAGTATATCCTAGATACAATATATGTGTGCAGAACCGAACAGTTCTCTTGTTGCACAGGGAGAATTGGATTCAGAAGGTATAAATAACCCAAGAAGAAAAACAGAAATGCAAGCAGTTTATATTCATTTCCCAGTGTTCTTTTTTTGGGTGTAGCTGCTTCTATCCATCCTTGATCAATTGAAACTGAATTAGCTCTCTTTATCGAAGAGATCCACTTCCATCAGAATACATCCTCAAACAGTATCGTTGTTGAGGTATATAATGATCTCCTGGTTCTGCTCATTTCACTTAGCATCAGTTCATTTAAGTCTCGCCAGTCCTCTCTGTATTCATCCTGCTGGTCATTTCTTACACAATAGTAATATTCCATAACATTCATACACCACAATTTACTCAACCATTCTCCAATTGATGGGCATCCATTCATTTTCCAGCTTCTAGTCACTACAAACAGGGCTGTCACAAACATTTTGGCACATACAGGTTCCTTTCCCTTCTTTAGCATCTCTTTGGGGTATAAGCCCAGTAGAAACACTGCTGGATCAAAGGGTACACAGTTTGATAACTTTTTGAGCATAGTTCCAAATTGCTCTCCAGAATGGCTGGATGTGTTCACAATTCCGCCAACAATATATCAGTGTCCCTGTTTTCCCACATCCCCTGCAACATTCTGCATTGTCTTTCCCTGTCATTTTAGCCAATCTGACAGGTGTGTAGTAATACCTTCTACTTTTAAGAAAGTTACATTCCTTTGGGGGAAAGTGGCACACAAAGAAAATTAAATAAAAAATACAATAAATACAAGGTAATTTTTTATAGAGAAAATCTATAAAGGAGTGAAATTCTGTAGGACCTGGAATATCAGCTAAGCCTTTAAACAAACTAGGGATGTTGGGGAAGAAGTGAATAGGGAGTTTATTACAAGCACAGGAGACAGTTGGATTACTCCAGAAAGACACAAACTAGATAAAGAATAACCCCTAAAGAAATAGAAGGCCACAGGAGTATAGATTTAACACTTCCAATTTCCTCATTTTAAAAATGAGGAAACTGAGGGAAAATGAGATGAATGAACTCAGCAAGGGACATAGGGGTAATTTAGCACCACGGACAGCAAAATGCATGGTTTTGCTGGAATTCAGTGAATGAAGAAACATTATTTGTACTATGGGCTGGGAAAGTGGGCTGGAGATAGATTTTGAAGGGTTTCAAAGATGAAGTAGAAGAATTTTTATTCATCCTAGAGTTCAGTGGTAGTCTAATAAGCTTTTTTTTTTTTTTTTTAAATTGAGAAGTGATCTGCTTGGACCTGTGCTTTAATAAAGCTGTGTGTGGAATGATTGGTAGGAGTGTCCAATAGCAAGTGACTTTCCAGTTAGGAATATCTACTATTGAATAGGTTCCATTCAATTGAATTCCATTCATATATTTTAAAAGTATCTACTATGTGTCAAGCATGGTGCCAGGTATTAGGTACCAAAATGGTAAGGAAATATGGAAAAGGCTTTATTCTAAAGAGATATTATTTAGGGGAGAAATTACCTTCATAAGAGCTTCTTGACTCAAAGTGACAGCTATTTTATGTCACATACTCATGTAGAAGCTAAATGCTGTTGTGGAATGATCCCTAGCAAGAGAAGCAGCTTGGTGGCCCGGTAGATGGAGCACTAGAACTGGGACCAGGAAAGTCTAAGTTCAAATCCATACCCACACATTTTCTACCTGCGTGACCTTATGAAAGTCTGTATCAATTTCCTCCCTGGAAAAATGTAAATAATAATAGGATCTACTTCCCAGGATAATTGTGATAATAAAATGAAATACTCTTTATAAAGTGCTTTGCAAAGCATAAAATGCTATATAAAATAATAGCCATTTAAAAAATTCTGTACCTTTGATTCTGTGAATCTCTGATTACATGGATGCCATCCCTATAGACAAGATCTTATGTAATTGTCTCTTCCCTGGGAAGGAATATCTCTTCCATTTATGGGAGATGGAAGGCCTGATTAGAGAAGGCCAGCTTATCAGCCTCCTCTTTCCTTTCAAATTGATTACCTTACAGTCATTCTTCCACAGAGAGGGAGGAAGGAGTTCCACTGGCAGATGGGTTTTCACTAGGCGTGGGGACTTCATTTCTTCTAATTTCTTTACACCTGTAAAGTGTGGAATGAAATGACAAGATTGGCAATGATTACTTCTGTCTCTTCATGTCTCTTCTAGTCCAAGTCATCATTAGCATGTTCTTTCCTTGTTATAGTTCATTGTATAATTAATATATTACAGAAATTTAATTTTATGGTGTGGTTGATGTTTTCCCTCACCTTCTTATTTAAAAAAAAACAACCTAAGTTTAATTCTGCAAATCCATGGTTTGTTGCATCATTTTTCTCAGAGTCTCTTGAAATTAATTCATAGATTAGAATTGGAATCAACATGGAGGTTATTTGGTTTGTAGAAGATAGAGGTAAAATCCTCCTGTTTTACGGATGAAACTGAGACTATAAGTAAGTTGCCCAGGCTCACCCAGGAATGCTAGTCCTCTAAATTTAAAAACTAGTGTTCTTGATGCTCTGCTCCATTTCCTTCTTCAGAATGCACTGATTCTATAGATTTATTGGACAAAACTGCACTTTATTACACAAAGCTTTCATAGGATATAGGATGTTTCATTTGGCTAAGTTTAAACTAATGTACTGGGACCAAACCTGCCTGGGAGGCTAATAGCACTATTTAAATATCTTTATTTTTGATGGTGATTTGGTGGTAATTTGGCATAAAATCTTAGTGCCTTAGGAACAAAGAGAAGAGAAGAACAAGAAATTAAATAAGCATTAGGATATCAGGAGTACAATATTTTAATTAAATAGGGAGCCAGACTTGAAATTGGGAACAGTCAGATAGCTTCAAATGCTACTTAATAAAGACATACATGCCTATATGTGTGTGTGTGTGTGTGTGTGTGTGTGTGTGTGTGTGTATAATATATGTCTATGGGCAAATCATTTAAGTGTTTCATGACCCATGTATATGCCAAAGTCAGCTTATATTTAGAGCTAATCTCTTTTTTTTTGTGGGGGGAAGGGGAGGCAATTGGGTTAAGTGAGTTGCCTAAAATCAAACACTAATAAGTGTCTGAGGCCAGATTTGAACTCAGATCTAGGCTTGGTGCTCTATCCACTACATCACCTAGCTACCCCTTAGAGCTGGTCTTCTTCAGGGGAGAAAGGAAGGAAACAAGTACCTATTATGTAGGTTCTGTGCTAAATACGTTACAGATATGATCTAATTTGATCCTCCCAATAACCCTCCATGATAGATGCTGCTATTTTTATCCTCATTTTGCAGTTAAGGAAACTGAGGCAGACAAAATTAAATGACTTGCCCAGGGTCACACAGATAGTGTCTGAGACCAGATCTGAATTCATGAAAATAAGTCTTTCTGACTTCAGGCACTATGCCACTTAGTCATATATCCAAATCCACCTATTAATAATGTTTAGTCTTATACTCAGCTTTTACAGTCTTTTTTCAGCTATTTTTCTAAACATTTACCTGAGAAGCTTATAGGTGTTTCAGCAATAAATATTTTCTTACTTAAAAATACTGCCATTTGGGCTTTAAAGAAAGCCTTACCAAGTCTATTTTACAAATGGAGAAATTATGGGGAAATTGATTGCTCATGAAGTAAGTGAATATTTGCTTACATTTCTATAACACCTTAGTCAGGCCGTAAACCATTCATACAAACATATGTCCTCATGTTTATCCTGTTAGGGCTGAGGAAATGGGCCTAGTATTCTTTTTCGTTTCATAGCTAATACTGGTCAGAGCTTGGCACACTACTTCAGTGTCAAAATAGGCTTTGAATTCCCAATGCCAAATCCAGCGCTCAATCCCCTATGGCAGCTGCTTTTCAAATGAAATGGAGGGAAATATAAATTAGACAGAGTACAATTGGCCATAGAATGGTTTGAAGATGTGCAAAGAGCTACCATTCGTTCTCTGAGACAGATGACATTATCTATCTCCATTTTATAGATGAAAAAACTGAGGCTGAGAGATGTTAAGCGATGTGCTCAGCACCAAAGTCCTCAGAACTCTCTGAGGTAGACTTATTCAGCCTTCCCATGCTAAGCCTAGTGTTTATCCTTTCTGTTATTTAACTGGGAAACAAGTTATGGGACAAGTTTTGATAGCATTAGGAAATGACAGAAAGCCTGGGCCAAGCTTCAGAGAAGAGAATCTTAAGCAGTGGTGGTTTACGGGCTAACAAAAGCCAGGGGAAGAATGTTTTTATTTGAGAGATCTGTGGAGAAACAAAGACTTGGCTTGAGTTCTTGTTTTTCCTGGGGACAGCACTTCTTTCTATTAAAAATATGCAATGTTTCATAAGTACATTCAAGATTTTCCTTTAGGATCTGAACAAATGTCTAAAAATCTTTACATCTGAATTTAGGAGATGATGTACTTCTTGGCCAATGACTGCCCCCTTACTGTTCCCTTTACTATCAAGTGGTTGCAGAATGAAGGGAAAAAATTTGTTGCTATTATCTGATGATTAAATTATTATAATTTATCATTTTCTCAAATTATATTTGATTAGCTTCCTATACTTTTTTTAGCTTTATAGACTTTTTTTCACCATATTTTTCATAAAAAAATCTGTGTTAGAGATGATTGGAAGAGTATGATAATGGTTGATTTCTTCTAATATATACCTTAACTAGAAATACCATTTAAAAATTCAGGCACTATCAGTTCCATAAGAGGGATCCGATTGAATATAGCATCTCGTTTGCATTTCTCTACATCTCCATTGTTATAGATCAGATCCAAGATTTCACTGACCCAAGTGGTACCTGAAAAAGTAAATTATAGAAATTATATTTATTAAGTTAAGAAGAAGACTTTATTTCAGTTTTATGGAAGTATGTTTATTAAAGAAAAAAGCATTTTCACACAAGGAACCTGCAGGCAGCTAAGTGGCTCCATGGACAGAATACTGGTACTTGAATCAGTAGGACCTGAAGTCAAGTCCCATCTAAGATTCTTATCTTCTGGGTGAGTCTGGGAAAATCACTTAACCCTTGTTTGCCTCAGGTTTTCTAATTTGTAAAATAATGATAGTAATGGCACAGACTGGCAGGGTTGTTGTGAAGATCAAATGAGATAAATTTGTAAAATGTTTAGACAATTCCTGGCACATAGTAAATGCCATATAAATGTTAGCTATGCTTTTTATGAACGAAATTGCTTGAAAAATTTATGCTAAAATTAAAAGTGGGTAGAAAGGGGGCTCAGCAATGCTTTTGATTATATAGCACTGAGGTCCCAGATCTAGTTGGTCTTGAATTTGTCAAACTGCTCTTATAAAACATAGAAAAATCAATTAAGATCATTCAAAATCAAATGAAGTACCCAGTACTGGAGAATACAAGTTACTAGTATTGCAGGTACAAAACTCTTCTGATTGGTTGACTAATACAAGCCAATTAATAATCCATTTGAGCTAATTAGGATGAAACCTTTGCTTGTGAGATACTTGTGTATGATATTCCTGTTTTGGTGATTGAAAAACAGAAAGAGGACATAGATTTTATTGGTCGTCAATCAAGAAGGACTTGGGCTCTTCTACTTAACCCAGGTAAGGGATAGTACACTTAAAGGACCTCTTAATCAGAGGTCTATAGATGCATTTTTGTGAATAAATTTCAGGGGGTTTCATGACATTGAGGCGGGGAAATGACACCTTTATTTTCACTAAACTTGAGCTGAAATCTAGCATTTTTCTTAGTTATTAAAAATTATCCTGCTAAAGGTCCATAAGCTACATAAGACTGACAAAAGAGTTTATGTCATTCCCCCAATATGTTGAGTCCTTAAGTCCTTTAAATGGAGAGATTCACCAAATTTGGGTAGGAGCCATTTGACCATGTGTGGAAAAATGAGTTTAAAAAGTAGCGTACAAGAAATAGGTATAGGGACTGAAATCTCAGGGAAGGAAACTCCAACCAATGCTGGTTTTCATCTTCTCTAATTTACCTTTTTAAATCAATCATTCAATCAAAATTTATTGAGAGTATAATTGCTGGAGGCAAAAAAGACAATTCTTGCTCTTGTGAAGTTCTTAATCTAATGGAGGTGACAAGAAGCAAACACATATGTATAAGCTATGTAAAGGATATATAAATGATTAAGAAAGAGATGACACTAGAATTAAGAGGACTTGAGAAAAGCTTATTGTAGAAAATGGGATTTTAGTTGATAGGTAAAAGAAAGCCAGAAAAAAATCCAGGGATGTTGGCAGGTAGAAAAGAGGAGGTAGACTATTCCAGGCATGAGGGAGAGCCAAAGAAAATTCCATACCTGAGAGATGGAGCGTCTTTTTGATGGGATGGGCAGGAAGCCAGGGAGCCTTGATTGAAGAGTACATGTGGAGGAGTAACTTGTGAGAAGACTGGATAGGTAGCAAGCATCTAAGTCATAAAGGACTCTGAATGCCAAACAGAGCACTTTATATTTGGTCTTGGAATTGGGAGGGAATCATGGGAGTTTACTGAGTAGGAAAATGACACACTGAGATTTGAGCTTTAGAAAAATTAATGAATCTAGATCAATGAGGTCAAGCTCAAATAGAAACAGGGCCCCTAAACTCATAAACCATAAAACATATTCCCATGGGCTGCCTATTGATTAAGAACAATACACACACACATATGTATGTGTTCATATGTATAAATATATATTTGTATACATATCTATGTATATATATGCATACACATATCTGTATATCTCTATCTATATATATGAACAGATCCACACATAAAAATCAGATGGGAACTCAACTTTAATGTGGTTTCCATCCCACTCTGGATCAGATCTGTCTCATGGCTGAATGTTTGACATGTCTGATGGAGAATATTGAGAGATGAGATGATTGGCTTAGTATCACATAGGCCATATGTAACACAAATGACTGGTAATTGATTTATGAAATGACAACTCACCAGATTTGGGATAGGTAGCGATGAGAAGGTCATCTGGTTTGGCCTCAAATCCTTCTACTTGGGACCATGCTTCTGTGATGGTCCAGAAGAGAGGGGTTCCATGAACATCCACTAATTCTTGTGGGAATATATTTTTCTTCTCCATTTTTAAAAGACTGGTTTTAAAACAAACAAATGGAAGACCCCCATAAACATTTGCAGAGTTTATGAAATCTTCATTTTGATACATTACTTGATATATATTTGATGTACATTTTTTGACATACATATTCGACACACACACACATATATGCATACATATATATATTTGTATTATCTTTTTTGTGAAGTAAAAGAATAAACTATATATGGTGGCACCCTATTTTAATTCAGCTATTCAGTTACAGTTATTAAGTCATGAATAGTAAAAAAAATCTTGATCTAACATTGATTACTGAGGAGACAAATAATTTAGACTTCTAACATCAGCATTGCCAAAATAATACATAGAATCAGGCATTTGGAGGAACTCACAGAGTTCAAAATTGAGAAACTTCTCAAGATCTTCAGATTTGCTTTTTTTTCTTTGTATCCTCAGTGATTTCCACAGAGGCTGGTATACAAATTTTTGTTGATTGATTAATATAGTATGATTCAGAGCAATTATAAAGGTCAGAGAATATTTGTACCACATTCTCCTTTATGTACATAAAAGCTGAGAGATGCTCATAAGAGCAAATAGTGATTTAAACACTTAATTTTGCATCCATGAAAATTGCATAATGTTGGGCTGTGTGGTTCAGTTTTTCTTTTAAATATTCAAACAGATTTTGACAAAATGAAGTCCTAGAAATGAATCCCTTTTTATTAAGTTAATTGCAGGGTTAGAATTTAAGTTCAAAGTTCTTGTTAGGAAAAACAAGTGAAAGCAAAAACAAGTATATGAAAAAAAATCAGTCAGTTGTCAATTATTAAAATACTTTCAAGTTAGCTTTGGCTAAAATAGTAATAAACTAATTAACACACATTTATTTAGTCACTTGGATTCTGATGAGTGTTAATAATGAATCCCGTATAATAGTAACATTATTTTTAATTCCCTCTGCATATTTCCATTGAACTGGAGGAAATAATCATATTTTAAATAATTAAAACTTCAAATAGTGAATTTGAATACTTATGGTGACTTACATGTTACTTTATTCATACTAATTCAGACCTAGAGGGCACACAACTTAATAGTTATTTATTGTCTGAATGGCTAAGTGGTCAGTTACATTTTTCTCTATTATTTACTTTAGGGAGGATTCTTTCAGCTATCTTCTAGCACCTGTTGGTGCTGACTTTGCTATATTCTAAGATCTGCTTTGTTGTTTGGCCTATGGTAGGAAAACTACCCCTAAGTTCCATCTCACAATGCCCAATACTATTTTAAATAGCTTTAAAAACATACTTAATAATAGATATCCTGATATAATGTAGAAAGTATTGGCTTTGGAGCCAGAAGCCCTGGAACTAACTATTGTCTTTGATACATATTACATATGTGACAATGAACAAGTCATTTAAACCTCTCTTTGCTTCAGTTTCTTCATCTGTAAAAGGAGGGAACTAAACAGTATTAAGGTTTCTTTCTATGATCCTATAATTAATAGTAAAGATATCATGTGATGTGATATCATTTCTTCTAAAACTGAAACCCACTAGAACTTAATTAAAATCAGCAATATGGCTATTTAAAATAAATGTAATTCAAGGGAAGAAGAAATTAAATTGGTAGCAGAGTGGTTAAAGTACCAGGCCTAGAGTCAGTAAGTTACTGTTGTTGTTCAACCATTTTTTAGTTGTGTCTGACTCTTTGTCACCACATTGAGGTATGTTTCCCCCTTACCCCCCAAATACTGGATTTATTTACCATATTCTTTTCTATCTCATTTTACCGGTTGAAGAATCAGGCAAGGAGATTAAGAACTGTGTTAAAATCTGGCTGCAGATATTTAACAGCTGTGTCCTGGTCGAGTCACTTAATTCTGTTTGCTTCAGTTTTTTCATCTGTGAAATGTACTGGAGAAGAAAATGGCAAATCATTTTAGCTATTGTTCATTTGTCTTTTGTTCTTGAAGAGGGCCATGACATCAGGAAGGTACTGTTATGATATTTAAGTGAATTGAATTGAAGTGAAGGAATGTTGTGCAAAATCACCAGCCTGCCTTTTTCCTCTGGAGCCATGTGGAACCAGTGGCAAGATATATCTCAGGTAACTGGACATTGTTCCAAAAACCGCTCCGGTATCTTTTCCAAGAAAACCTCATTTGGGGTCTTGAAGAACTGAATATGGCTGAACAACAACAAGAAGTGGAATCACCAGAAAAGGAACGTCCTGTTGCAATTATGCATATTGTATGTCTTAGATCCTCATATTGTATGTCTTAGATTATCTCTCAAAGAAATCGATTTTTTTCTAAAAGAGAATGAAGAAATCAGAAAAGAGAGCATGAAGAAACTCATGATTTAGAATTTGTATAGACAGAATGAGATTTTATAGTCTTCTATGATTCTTTTTATTACTGAATGCAGTAGAAACCCATTTCTCAGCCTTAAACTTTATTCTCTTCTCCCAGTAATCTTCCTTAGATCAGAGGAAACACAGCTACTCATTATCACTTCCTTCCTCAGATCTTCAATGATATTCTCCAAGCCACTTACTCTCTGGCTCTCTCCCATAAATCACTGAAATCATCCTTATGGTGACTGCCTTTTGTAATCATATTACTGTACTACTCTTCAAGTACTCTATACATTCTTAGTCCAGAGTTAGGGAGCTTTCCATCCATGTTCTTAAACTGGCCTTTAATATGCCTTATCTAAGCAATTGCAGTCCTGACTCCACTTCCTTATTCTTTTCAAAGATCCAGAGGTTAGGGATCCCTGTGTTCCCTGGTAAGTACCTTCAGGGAACAATGACCTCCATTTTGTCTCTTCTTGGCCCTAGTGCTTATCATATCTTCTCTATAATCCTTGGCCTTTTTCACTTGGATTTGTGGAAAACATTAACTTCTGCTAAAATAAACAAGAAAGGTATTGAATGCTTTCTGAAATGCTTCCTGGTTAAATATTTTATCTAATGTTCTACCTTTTGCTTCTCTATAAACTGATCTCTGAATGTTGAACATAAATTAAGGACAAAACCAGTTATTTGGAGTCAGTTCTTAGCTGGAAAAAAATGATATACTTGTGGGGATTTTAGTTAGCCATAGCAGGGGAAGAATATTCAAGAGAACTTATATTGAGGACACCATGAGTTGGTTTAGCTAAATGAAGCTCCGCTTTGTATGAGTTGCTTCTTATGGTTTACCAACTAAGTCTTGGAGCCATGATGAAACTCTTATAGATGATTTAAAAAAAATTCATTTATTTATTTACTATTTTCCCCCAGTTACAATTTTTCAATAGTTTGCATTTGCTTTTTTTTTTTAAACTTTTGAGTTCCAGATACTTTCCTTATCCCTACTCTCAGTCCTCATTATACAAAATATTTCCATAAGTCATGTTGTGAAAGAAAACATAGATCTCCCACCCTAATAAAAAAAAAACCTTCAATAAGAATAAAATTAAAAGCGAAAGACAGGAAGAGAAAGAGAAAGAAAGAGATAGAGAAGAAAAAAACCAGACACACACATAAAAAGAGAAAGAGAAAGATACAGAGAGTATGCTTCAATCTGTATTCAGACAAAATCAGGTTTTCTGAGTATTGTTAGTTTTTATTATAAGTTCTTCAGAGTAGTAATGGATCATCGTATTGCTGAGAATAGCAAAATAATTGACAGTTGGTCATCCCAGAACATTGCTCTTACTTTGTATACAATACATTTCACTTTGCTTGAGTTCATGGAAGACTGTCCAAGTTTTTTTTTTTTCTGAGACCATCATAATTTCCCATAGAACAATAATATTCTATGACAATCACATGCACAATTTATTCAGACATCTCCCAATTGATGGACATGTCCCTCTTAATTTCCATTTTTTTTTTTTTGCCCTGAGAAGAGAGCTGCTATAAATATTTTTATACATAGAGGTCTTTTCCATTCTTTTTAAAAATCTCTTTTGGTATTCATGCTTACTAGTGGTATTAAGTCAAAAGATGTGCATGACTTTATCATCCTTTGGGCATAGATCATATCTTTTGTTTAGTTATCAATTGGGGCATGGCTCATTTTTTTAAAATTACTTTTCAACAGAGTTAAATAACAGAACCCATGCCAGAGTAATTTTTTTTTACAGCATTATCCCTTGCACTCACTTTTGTTCCAATTTTTCCCCTCCCTCCCTCTACCCCCTGCCCCAGATGGCAAGCAGTCCTTTACATGTTAAATAGGTTACAGTATATCCTAGATACAATATATGTGTGTAGAACCAAACAGTTCTCTTGTTGCACAGGGAGAATTGGATTCAGAACGTATAAATAACCCGGGAAGAAAAACAAAAATGCAAGCAGTTTATGTTCATTTCCCAGTGTTCTTTCTTTGGGTGCAGCTGCTTCTGTCCATCTTTGATCAATTAAAGCTCTCTTTATCGAAGAGATTCATTTCCATCAGAATACATCCTCAAACAGTCTCGTTATTGAGGTATATAATGATCTCCTGGTTCTGCTCATTTCACTTAGCATCAGTTCATGTAAGTCTCGCCAGTCCTCTCTGTATTCATCCTGCTAGTCATTCCTTACAGAACAATAATATTCCATAACGTTCATATACCACAATTTACTCAACCATTCTCCAATTGATGGGCATCCATTCATTTTCCAGTTTCTAGCCACTACAAACAGGGCTGCCACAAACATTTTGGCACATACAGGTCCCTTTCCCTTCTTTAGTATCTTTTTGGGGTATAAGCTCAGTAATAGCATGGCTCTTTTTTAAAAAATAAATTTGATTCAGTTCCCTTTATGTTTGAGAAATAAGACCTTCACAGAGAAACTTGCTTCAATTTTTTTTTACAATGACTTGTTGACTGTATTTCCCCCCATTTATTCTATTCTCTCTCTCCTTTCACTCTGGGGCTTCAACGGTTTTGCTACTGACCATTCCTTCTCCCAATATGCCCTTTCTTATATCACCCTCCCCTCATAGCTTTTCTTTTTACAAAAATTACCTGGAAATAACATTGATCACTTGAGCCCTTTATTAGCCAAGCTAATGAAATCTTGAGGTTGGTCTTCTTTGAAAATCCAGACCAAACTGTGTGGGGGTTGGGAACTAGAATATTGTTCCCGTCATATCTTATCTAGGTTCTTAATCCTTTCTTGAGGTAGAAACCTAAATTTTAGGATCCGAATAACTGGCTTCTTTCTTCCTCTGAGATAAAACACTAGTTTGAATGCTTTCCTTGGAACTGCTTTTTCCCCAAAGTGCCCCTCATTCTAGGACCTGTAGCCTCATATAACTTTAAACTCCAGGTCATTGTTGGGGTGGTGGGGCTTTGCCGTTCTGAGTCCACTTCTGTGTAGGGTCATTGCCCATATCTTTCATTAGGGCACCAGTGCCTACACAAAGGAGTCAAGAATTCCATGCCCACTCATATCTAAAATTTGGGCCCATCTTAGGCCAGAATGTTAATGGACTGGACACTGAAAGCCTTTGCTTTACTTGTGGAGGCTATTCTCTACTTTTGCCCATTAGGCTCCTCTTTTTTACCCACATTAAAACTAGTGAAATCTGAGTATGGATTACCCTGTGCTGCCAACACCAAGGTGCCCAATTTTGTCAGTTGATCCCTAGCTGCATGAATTGTAAACTTGCCTATTGTTTAATCTGCTCTGTCCTTTGGGTCCCATCTGGTGGTATGACCAAATCAATTGGCCCTCTCATGTTGTCAGAGGCCCTGCTAGGTGATCCTGAAGCCTATTGCAAAGCTAGTATTTAAAAGTTTTCATCAAGACAATTTTTTGGCTTTCAAATGCTTGAGTTTCTTCATGTATGCTATACAGGTTTTGTCCTTTCCCTGTTGCTTAGCATCAAATTATTATCATTATTAATAATTCATTAAGCAATAATACTATATATTTGAAAACTATATATTTGACCCAAAAATTTTAAATTAAACAAATGAGATAGTGTTTGTAAAGCACTCAGTACTCTTTGGATCACTTTTAAAAATATGAAGTCATTTGATTCTCATAATGAACTCTGGGAGTTGGAAGTTATCACCTCCATTTAATAGATAATTTATCTACATCATATCATAGAATCATAAAATTTTAGGATCAGAAAAGAACTCAGAAGCTGTCAAGCCCATTCTGTGCCTGAATTATGTAACTTAGGCTATTAATTAAGTGGATTAATTCAAGCAAACACCCAAATTAACTCCATGGTTGCCCATTGCCTCTAATCAAAATTAGATTCATCTCATTCTGCCTTGCATTAACTCATTTGACTTTCAGAGAACTATTTTTCTAGTAATGTTTTCCTTCAATCAATCAAAAATCAGCAACTTTCTGTTCAGTTATTTCAATTCTTTCCAATTCTTTGGAGTTTTTTTTTTTTGGGGCAAAGATACTGGAGTGATTTGCCATTTTCTTTTTCCCGGTTATTTTACAGTTGAGAAAACTGAGTCAAACAGGGTTAAGTGACTTGCCCAGGTTCACACAGCTAATAAACATCTGAGGCTGTCCTGTTTGTAGTGGCTAGAAACTGGAAAATGAATGGATGCCCATCAATTGGAGAATGGCTGGGTAAATTGTGGTATATGAATGTTATGGAATATTATTGTTCTGTAAGAAATGACCAGCAGGATGAATACAGAGAGGACTGGCGAGACTTACATGAACTGATGCTAAGTGAAATGAGCAGAACCAGGAGACCATTATACACTTCGACAACGATATTGTATGAGGACATATTTTGATGGAAGTGGATTTCTTTGACAAAGAGACCTGAGTTTCAATTGATAAATGACGGACAAAAGCAGCTACACCCAAAGAAAGAACACTGGGAAACGAATGTGAACTATCTGCATTTTTGTTTTTCTTCCCGGGTTATTTATACCTTCTGAATCCAATTCTCCCTATGCAACAAGAGAACTGTTCGGTTCTGCAAACATATATTGTACCTAGGATATACTGCAACATATCCAACATATAAAGGACTGCTTGCCATCTAGGGGAGGGGGTGGAGGGAGGGAGGGAAAAAAAATCAGAACAGAAACGAGTGTCAATATAAAGTAATTATTAAATAAAAATTAAAAAAAAAACATCTGAGGCTGTGTTAGAACAAGGTCAACAAAAATGATAGTTCATTCTTGTTTCTGGATTTCTCTGAATATTGGTCCTTCCTCCCCTACCCTCATCTCTGAAAAATTACAATGGATTCATTTTGATTTTATTTATATTTATGGTGGTATGTTTCTTCTGACAAGAGAATGCAAGCTCTTTATCATTATAGATTATGTGATTCTTTTATCTGCATTCTCTACCTGCAACACAGTGCTTGGTGTGTAGGAAATACTTAATAATTGTTGGTTTATTAATTTAATACATTAGAGTAATGACATTAATCATATTTACAATTTGCTTAGTGCTATAAGGTCTGCAAAGTGATTTGCCAGTATAATCTCATTTAGTCTTCACAACAACCCTAGGAGGTAGGTGCTATTTTTAGTTCCATTTTATGAATGAGAACACTTAGGAAGAAATCAAGAGCCTTTTCCCAAGGTCACCCAGCTAGTATCTGAGGTCTGATTGAACTCAGGTCTTTCTGCCTCCACTAGAGCATTCTACCATCTTAATTTTCTCATCTGTAAAAGGGAGATTAAAAAAAGCACTTATCTTCCAGGGTGTTTGTGAAGATCAAATGAGATAGTGTTTACAAAGCACTTTGAAAATCTTAAAGCATTTCACAAATGCATGCTATTATTATTATTTAGTAAGCCACGCTGTACAGTAGTAGTAGTCATCTTATCAATCTTTTTCTCTATTTAAATATATAGACTTGCTCAGAGTCCCCCAGATACAAATGTCTGAGGTGGGATTTGAATTTGGCTCTCCTGTTTTCAGAGACTTCTTTGTGCCAAGACCAATCCCTCTTCTCATGCTTCCCATTTTCTCCATCCAAATGACCAATCATCTTCCTTTCTAATATTTAACCTTCCACATTTACTGGTTTCTTCCCTACTACCTTCAATCACCCCCAAGTCTCTCCTATCTTTTTCAGATAGGACCAATGTTTTTGCTTTACAACACTGTACTTATTCAATTCATTTAGGGTTCAATGGTAAGGGTAGGGTTGTTGTTGGGAAGCAGCAGTGACATACATACATATATATATATATGAAAGGAATATTAACAAAACATTTGAAAAAATAAAAAAGAAAGGAAAATTATAATGTGTTACTAATATGATACTTGAAGCCTTTTTGATTTGGCAGGACTTACAAGATATACCTCTGACATACATACCTCTGACATACATACCTCTGACAAAGCCCTTTGAGAAACCACAACTCCATACTTTTACATCACAATGAAGCCTCAGAGTAGGATTTTGTGAAGGAAAAACTGATTTATTGGAGAATCTTCAAGTTCAGAGCCCCTAAAAATAGTTTTTTACCCAGCTAATCTTGTCTCTGGTTCAATTATTGCTTTTGACTAGCATGATTTCCCAGTGAAATCTCCTTTCTTTGAATAAGTAAATGCCAGATATTGTAACACTATCCTAAAACCCCACTATGTGCCAAAGTACCCTAAACCTAGCCTGATAATAGGTTTAGGTTCTGGAAGGTACACTTATAAAATGAGTGCCCTGTTCTGAGAGACAACAAAAAAGTAATGGAATAAATACTGGATCTGGAATCAGAGAACTTGGTTTGAATCCCAAGTCTGCCACTTCTGATCTGTGTTGACATTGAGCTATTCCACAATTGATGAGCATTCTCTCAACTTTCAGTTCTCAGCCATCACAAAAGAGCTGTTGTTACATATATTTTTGTATATAAAGTGTTATTTTGTTCTTTTTGGGATACAGACCTAGTAGTGCTATTGCTGGGTCAAAGGGTATCTTTAATTTTATAACCCTTTGGACATATATACAAAATATACTTTTAAATTTAATCTGCATTATTAACATTTTCTCTACCACCTTTTTAAGTTTAGAAAGTCAACCAAACTAAATCAAGTCCTGAAGTAGCCTTTGAAAATTTCTGAGGTATGAATGTTCATATTTGGAATTTAATAATTAGCTCTTGAGATTGGTTTTCATGGCTCCAGGAAAACTAAGCTGCTTCCAAGGAGTTTACAGGCTTTGTGGAGTGGGAAATGGCATACATCCAGGTGAGAAAGTCCCCAAAGCATACAAAAAGCAATTCATGGTATATTTAATGTTATAGAATATTCTAGTGCTCTAATCTATGAAATATAAGATTAACATAAAAAGGTATTAAAAAAGTTAAATATATTGATGCAAACTTGAATAAGCAGCATCAAGGAAACAGTATGTAAAATGACTCTAACAATGTAAATGAAAATAACCACAAAATGGAAAATAAATGTTACAAAATTACAAAATTCAATCTTAGCACCAAAGAACAGATAAGTAAAGCTACTGCCTTCCATTGCTCTGCAGAGCTGAATTAAACAGGTATTTAACTTTACACAAATGGTGAGTTCTTTTAAAGTATTTAATAAGTTTTGCTAATTTTTTACATTTCTTGCTGTTTTTCTTTTAAAATATTCTTTATTATATGAGAAGGCTCTCTGGGAGAAGAAAGGAAGATAGAAGAAATTTAAGTCATGTAAAAACAAAAATATGAATAAAATTTATTTAAAAAGTGATACAAAAGAATTTTAGGAGAAGGAGAGAAACAATAACCAACTATTGGGAACAGGAAAATCCTCTTAAAGAATCTTGGCTGTGAAGATGTTTTGGAAAGAGAAAATAAGACCCAGACACCATATATTAATTGTAGCGGTATTTTAAATGTATTTAAACCTAATAATTAGTCAACCTTTTCAACTTTAGAAAAATGTTTTTTGAGGAAGAGGGTACATTGAATTGATTTCATCAACATAAGGAACTCTATATATTTAACAACTTCTCACAATGTTAGGAAGAAGAACAGATGGGAATAAGCCTACTATGTAGCAGTCACTATGATAAAAACTTTTTACAAATATTACTATTTTTGATCCTCACAGCAACCCTGTGAGATAGGTGTTATTACTGTCCCTATTTTACAATTGTGGAAACTGAGGTAGACTGAAGCTAAATGTCTTGCACAAGGTCAGCTGGCTAAGAAATGTCTGAGGTTGTACTTGAGCTCAGGTCTTCCTGATCTTTGCCTGGGTTCCCTCATTTATAAAATGAGTTGGAGAAGGAAATGGCAAACCTTTCTAGAATCTTTGCTAAGAAAGCCCCAAAGGGGGAGTCACAGAGATTGAAAAAACGACTGAACAACAGCAAACCAGAACAACTTCCTGACTCTAGGCCCACTGCTCTATCCATGGTGCAGTTAGTGAGCCAGGAGCCCTAGGATGTTAAGTGAAGTGGCCATGGTCCTATGACAGTTCGTCAGAGGCAGAATTCCAGTTCAATTTTCCCCAGTTCCAATGCTGGGCCTATCTCTCAACTCTGCCACCCTGTTTTTCCCAATAAGGAGGGAAAAAAGAAAGCCCAGTGTACACAACAATCAATGAGTCTCTCCAATCATCCCTGATCAACATAAGCTCTGCTCTGCTTTGCTTTTCAGGAGGTAGGAGGAGCATCTTAGGACCAGCATGGATTTCAAGGATAAGCTGCAACTGGGAAACAGGAGAACCAAATCTTCTGATCAAATTACTCCAATATAGGACTTTCACAGAACTAGGGAACTCTTGTTGAAACTTCTACAGCTGAGTGTCTTTTGATATGGATTGGTTAAAATCACTTAAAAGTTTGTTCACAATAGAAAAATTGTTTCCTGTTTTCAAAATTTAAGGAGCAAAGTTTTTCTGAAGGAGCTCTTACACTCCTAATTACATTCTCAATGCTTCAAAACACTTAAAATTACTTGGGATGCTTCCACTTGGCTGGAGTTGAGGCTCTTGGGTAATATTTTTTATATTAAAGTTTTCCTAAGAGCTTAAAATAGGAGAAAACAAAATAGGAGAAACATCTAACTTTTGGGGATGGAGTGAGGGGAGTTTTTTCATTTAATTTTCAATGCAATACCAGTGTTTAAATCCTAGCAAATCCAGGCCTCAGGTTAATTCTCAGCTTAGTTTACATTTTAAAAGCTGTATAGCCAGATGAAAGAGGGGGCATTTTAATAAAGAGAACCCTTGAGGGTGACATAAATCTATAGAATAAACTTCAGCAACTTTAGATCCCAAAACTGAGCTGAGTAGTGTGAAAAAAAAATGGTAGTGAAAAGAGTTATGGTGGTAGGTGTGTTGACAAGATGGTGTAGGTGTTTGAAATTAGATTAAAAGCAGGGAGAAGGAAAGAGAATGTTGTAGGGGTAGTGCAAAGAGTCCTGGAACAGACAAGCATGACATTTCAGTGCTGGTAGAGCTATAAACTGGTCCAAATCATTTCACAAACAATTTGGGAGTATGTAAGAAAAGTTACAAATTATTTATACCTCTGATTCAGAGATTTCTTTACTTGGATTCTGCCCCAAAGAGGTTAATAGCAGCAACAAAAAACGCCTGCATCCAGTGATATCCACTTTATTTGCACTATTTACAATAACAAAAAAGTAATAAGAAATGTCTGTCCAAGGATGAGTGGCTGGTCAAACTGCAACAAAGGAGAATGTAAAGAATCCAGAGACACGTGAGTGTAAAGAGTAGAGTGAAGAGAGCAGGACCAAGAGAACAATGCCCACAATAAAGTGCATCATACATTTTAAGATTCTTTTTTACAAGATGGAATTTGGACTGGAAGCTGGATATCATATTTACATATTTTAACATATTATATGTTATACAATGTGGTATAACAAAAATTCTGGATATCCAGACACCTGAGGTCTAGTGCTGACTACCATTAATCATTTATACCCAAAGTGTTTCCCTCCTATGTGACAAAGCATTTCCTTCCAGAACTTTGTATTTTTCATTTGCAAAGTAAGTTAAAAAAAACTCTAGAATTCTTTCTGGCTAAAACTTTAGGCTCGCTAAAAGATTCAATGAATCTAATCCAATGAATTCAGTGAATAGCTGGAGTGGACCTTAGAAATCATCCCAATATTTTCAAGTATGAGTGACTTCTTTTTCACGTGAAATCCATTCACATAATAGTAGAAGTATTATGGATATTCATTAAATGAGGAAATAAATAACTAGATATGTAGTTAGTGCCAAAAAAATCTGGGGCTCAAAGATTGGGAATCATCGAGCCTTGATGTTTGTTTAAAATCATGCATATAGTAGTGCAGCCCAGATTTCCACTCAGGTTCTCCAATGCCGGAACCTCTGTGTTCTCCAGTGTTCTTTGTCTGACAACTTAGATATTTGAGAAATACAAACATATGATGAAAAAAGTCTTGGGTGAAAATAAAAGGACTTACCCTCTGGATCAAGTATTCAGTCTTTGCCCAAAAAACCAGCCTTCCTTCCCTTTTCCTTCTGGTCGCAATCTGTTTCACTTTTGCTTTCGATAACTGGATCTCTGTTTTCAATCTGTATCCACCTCTAAGAGACAACAGAGTTTTCCTGGCACATATCCATTATCCACTTGAAAACCCTCAAATGATTTGAGGAAAAGCACATAGAAATGATTGAAAGGTAGACTTGGCTCATAGACATGATTTTTCAAGCAAATTAGGAAATATCAGATAGGAAGAAAATAAATATCCCATCCTCCCTGTCAGAGATTTACCAGGAAGAGAAAACAGAAACGGGCAAATTCTGCAGTGGCTGCCATGTAAGAAGTTAAAAATCTAGAGGTGAACAAGAGTTCCTGGACACAAAATAGGGAGAGCCAGTTGTCTGAGGACTCATTTACAACAGTGAGTGCAGAGCCTTGGGCATGGAGCCAAGGAAGAAATAAAAAGTTTCAATCTCAAGGAGCAAGACTGGGCAAGTTATTATTTTTTTAACATGGTCTTTTTGCTGCCTGTAGGAATAAAATAAAATAAACATTAAGGAATGCAGCAGGTCGGGTCTATCCTACCTGAACGTTGTGGTACTTTTATAATACTATCTGAGGGGGGCAGGAGGGCACTTGACTCATTTCTATCTTTCTCACTGGACTGCTGTATTAA
Organism: Antechinus flavipes; assembly: GCF_016432865.1. Lineage (NCBI taxonomy): Eukaryota > Metazoa > Chordata > Mammalia > Dasyuromorphia > Dasyuridae > Antechinus > Antechinus flavipes. The sequence goes on along the minus strand of NC_067403.1, from coordinate 171,083,977 downwards.
GGCCATTCCTTTGCATAAAGATGTTAGCATTCTGGGACACCCGTCAAAATACCCATTACCTGAACACTATCACATATATGCTGTTCCTTTCTCTCCCCTCACTCTCCCTACCACATTCACATTATGGCAATTGTCAGTTTGTGAGATTATCTTGTTGTTGCAGTTATATCTCTGTTGTGTCCTGCTTTCTACAGCCCTCAAGTTGGGATGACAAAATGTACCATTGCGTTCTAGAGCCCCCATGCTGGGGTAATTGAAATATTGAGTCCTGCTTTCTAGAGGTCCCAAGTTGGGATGAAAAACATACTATTGCTTTCTAGAGCCCCCAAACTGGGGTGATTAAAATATCCCTTCTTAATGGAGAATTGATGAGGTGGGACTCCCAAGGATGGTGGAAAAATGAGGTCTATTTATTTCAAGGATTTCCTCTTTTTATACCCTCATACCCTTATGTAACAAAAACACTGGGAATAAACCAAGTATATACTGTGCACATAGGACCACATAAACAACTTGCTAGTGTATGTAGTTTGACACCTGGTATCACTCTGCTTCAATCATAACACAGCCTGTCACTGCCTCCTGACTTCTCAGGAAGGGTGAGAGCCCTTATGGGATATGGGGAGCTGAACTAGACATTGGTACCAGGTTCCCTCTGGGCTGAAGTGTCTTATACTTCATCCAGAATTTCCCCACTTTCTGTGACTTTCTATATCATCCTTTCTTTTGTTTTAATTGAAACAGGTAAACTGCAGTGGTAAAATCCATCACCATGGGAGGAATCACAGGCAACTTGTAATATCATACAAGCAAGTAGTAACATAACAAACAATATGAATAAACAAAATACTATAAAAGATTTCTGTGACTTCCAGAAGGAAGGTGTAAAAAATAACTATCAATTCACAACCAAACATAGACCATACACTTCCTTCAGCAGCCAAGAGATAGTCCAAAACCAATCTATTGTCCATCACTTCATGTCTCAGGGAATCCAGTGATTCCTGAAGGTTTTGAAGTCCTGCCTCCGTCTCACTGAGGATGATTTTTGATGTTCATGAGTCAATTGCCATACACAGAGAGTACACTATCAGGGTTTCAGTGGTGGGCACAATCAGCAATGGAATCACCTGATATTTCTTGGGTCTTCTTTGTTTTGAAGGTCTTCTCTTTATCCAACTCTCTGATGGAGAAGGTGGATACGGCTCATTGGCACCCATTGGGTTTCTTCTCCATCTGTTGAGCTACAAGAAAACCCTCTCCCTCAAGCAGTTAACCTATCTTGTCCCTTCCATTCACCACTTTCTGTTTCTTTCCACATCACCTGGTGATTATTTAAAGATAATGGACCTTCTCAAACTGGACACTGCCCTTCTGGTGGGTTATGTAACTTATCTGTTGGAGTCAGTGCATCTCCATCAAAAATTAAAAAAAAATTAATACCTAAAATTAAATTTAGAAGTTCTCTAGAGTTACCTGTGCCTCCTCTTCTCTTATTTTTGGAGAAGCATCTTGATGTCTTCAAATTTCAATCTCAAAGGGATAGCACTAAGTTCAGCTGCTATTGATCCTCCTATACCAGAAATATAGGTGCTTGCTCTAATCTTTGGCTAGTGACTGGGATATTAGCTACACATTCCCCAGTTTCCCAAATCAGTGTATGGATAGACACTGTTTTGTAAGCTCTCTCAGGAGGTGAAATGGTCAAGCCAACTGTGTGTGGAGGCAAGGGTTCTATAGGCCAGACAGGGAAAGTTTTCAGCTCTCCAGGGGACATCTCAGTAGTCCCAGTGGCATTCAACTGTATTCTCCCTAATTGCAATCCCCTTTCCCCAATTGGTTGCTTCTCATGTTGGATCATGTTGGAGTACTGAACTTTTAAAGACTCTGGGTGTAACAGCAGTTGCCATCATGCCCCAAGTGCTTTTTGCTTTGAGTCCTGGAGCTGAGCCCCACTTCTTGTTTCCCTGAGTCACTCTACACTCTGATGCCCAGTGAAAGCCCTTATTGCATTTTGGACACGGGGTTTTGGGTTTTGTTCCCTCACCCTGTTCTTTCACATTATATTTTTGCCAACATTGAGCTTTTAACTGCCCTGCTTTACCACATTGAAAGCACTGATGAGTTTCTTTAGAAGTCCCTTCCCAAAAGAGACCCTGTCTTTCCATGTTCAGATCTTGAAAAGCTTGCATCATAGTCTGGGCATAAAAGATATTTGTACCCACTATGGCACAGTGTCATGATCTCATCTAAAGGAGCATCTTTTTTTAGTCCTAATATAATTCTTCTACAATCCTTATTAGCAGTTTCTCTAGCAAGTTGTCTTATCATAAATTCTGTTGCTACATTTTCACTAAGAATTCATTTGACAACTGTCTGCAGATGTCCCACGAAATCAGCAAAGGGTTCATTTGGACCTTGTGCTTCCCCTTTATCTTGTCTTCCTGGGAGGGTTCCACATGCTTTGATAGCAGCAGAAGCAATTTGCTTATATTATATTATATTATTTATATTTATTATATAATTATATAAATTATTATATAATTTGCCAATGGGTAATTAATCTGTGTTAAAGTGTCTGCATAAGGACCTACACTTGCTAGATGGTCAAAGGTGACTGGTATATTAACTCCAGGTTGCCTATATCATTGGGCTTGTATTCTACAGAGTTCACTATACTCAGAAAGCCACAAGTGTTGTCCAGGTTCTAAACATGTTTTTGCGATAGATCTCCAGTCATTGGGGGTTAAAATGTCATAAGCCAAATTCTCTAACAGCATTTTTACATAAGAGGATGTAGACCCATAAAGAGTGCAAGGATTTTTCAGATCTTTAATGATTTCCAGATTAAAAGGCATGTATCTTCTTCTGATTTGACCAGAAGAGTTAAGCTCTTCAATTGTAAGATGTGCTTCTCTTCTCAATATAATTGTATCCTGTCCTTCTTCCTCAGCTTTAACTAATGCCTCTTGTAATGGTGACATAGGGGATGGCTAAAACAGCTTCATGGGTGGTGCTGATGGTGTCATTGCCCTTCCCACTGCACCTCCTCTCTCCCACAAAGGAGGAGTTGAGGAAGGAGGGTCAGAAGATGGGAAATACCCTAAGGGCACATATTGAGGTGGAGGTAGAAGTAAAACTGAGCTGTGAAGGTGAGAAGCATCATATTCTTTAAGCTTATCAATAGTACTTGAGGTGCTTAACTTGTCCATGCCTTCCAGTTGTGTTGTCAGCACCATCCCCCTCCTACTTTTTCTCCTTCCCCTTCCTTACCTGGCTATCCACATCAAAATCTTTCCTTGTTTTAAAACTTGTGGGATTCTTTAAAGCCAATTGTATTATATTGTACATAAGGAATGTTTCTTTAAGAATTGAATCAGAACCCACAGTTTTGTAACATCCAATTAGTTGCTTTCCCACTATTTTCCACATCTCTGGATCTAATTTTTCTTCCTTAGAAAACCAAGGAGAGGTGTACTCTAATATATTTAGGAAACTCAGTGATCTGCTTCTGAGGTACCAACAAACCTTGTTTCTCTATTTACCTAATTACACATGCTTCACACTTCCCTTGGTGTGTGGGAGGCTCTTTTCTTAGTATTAGCCCCATTTTGGTTGAAAAACAAAACTGACTAGATTAGTTCTTACCAATTCTTCCTGTTTGCCTATTTTTATACTTACCCTATTCCAGGTCATGGGGACTTCTCCACTAAATTGAGCCAATCTGTCAGTCAAGATGATTTGTATAGGAAGTCACCTAGAGCCCCAATTTTTATGCCCAAATGTTATGTCCTGCTTTCTAGAGCCCGCAAGTTGGGATGACAAAATGTACCATTGCTTTCTAGAGCCCCTACACTGGAGCGATTAAAATATACCATTCTAGTGGAGAAGTGATGAGGCGGGACTCCCAATGATGGTAGAAAAATGGAGTCTGGTTATATAAAGGGTCACAGTCAGTGGGGAGACTCTGAGTGAGGGATAAGATCCTTCAGCCCAGAGGGAACCTGCTAACAATGTCTGATTCGGCTCCCCATGGCCCCTAAGGGCTCTAGGCTTTCCTGAGAAGTCAGGGGGCAGTGACAATATGTGTTGAGATTGAAGCAGAGTGATACCAGGTGGAAGAGTGATTCCAAGTGGCAAACTATGTACAATAGCAAGTTGTTGATGTGGTCCCACGTGTGCACTGTTGTTTTTGTTACATTATATAAAGGGGAAAGTTCTTGAAATAACCTGTTGTGTCCTGCTTTCTAGGGCTCTAGAAACTGGGGTGATCAAAATATATCTTACTAATGGAGAAGTGATGAGACAGGACTCCTGAATATGGTGGGAAAATGGAGTCCATTTATTTCAAGAACTTTCCCCTTTTTGTACCCTCGTACACTTATGTAACAAAAACTCTGGGCATATATCAAGTATATACTGTGCATGTGGAACCACATAAACAACTTGCTATTGTATGTAGTTTGCCATCTGGTATCACTTTTTGTGTTCTAAATTCTCTCTCTCTTCTTCTCCCTCCTTGAGAAGGCAAAGAATCTGGTATAGATGATACATGTATAGTAATATAAAACATTTCTGTATTAGTTTTGTTGCTAAAGAAAACACAGACCAAAAAAAGAATCATAAAGTAAAAATATTCAATTAGCATTCATTCTTTCTTTGTGAGCAGATAGCATTTTTCACCATTAGTCTTTTGGAATTGTCGTAGATTGTTGTATAGCTGAGAATAGCAGTCATTCCCATTTGATCATCATACAGAATTGTTACTGTGTCTATTTTTCTCCTAGTTCTGCTCACTCCACTTTCATCAACTCATAAGTCTTGCCTGCTCTCTCTCTCTCTCTCTCTCTCTCTCTCTCTCTCTCTCTCTCTCTCTCTCTCTCTGTATCTATATACAATGTAAATGGAAGATTTAATCTTAAATGTATAATATTAGCATTGAAAAAGACAGGGAAGGTTCTTTTTCACAAGATGGGATTGGGTTGAAATTTAAAGGAAACCTGAGAAATCAGGAAGCAGAGAAAAAAAAGGAAGAGTATTCAATCCATGGAGTTCAGCCATTTATAAATTACAGAATCAGGATATGTAGTACCTTGTTCAAGGGACAGAGAGCTGGTAAGTGCTTGGAAGGGACTGTAATGTAAGAAGAGTGGAGAAGTAGAAAAGCATATTAATGAGAAGGGATTTATAAGGAGAGAGACAGACAGACAGAAAGAGACAGACAGAGAGAGATACAGAGACAAAGAGAGAGAGAGAGAAAGAGAGAGAGAGAGAGAGAGAGAGAGAGTGACAGAGAAATTTTATCTTACAGGTAGAAGAAACATTGTAGTTTACTGAGTTTGGGGGAGGTTGAGATATATGGTCAGATCTGGACTTCAGACAAATCATGACTTTTGACCAGAGGATGGATGAGATCTGAGGCAGGGAGAGTATCTCACATTTTCATTGTGACCTTCAATCTCTCCACCTGTCAGTGTGCTCCCCAATAATGGCCTAAGCTTTAACTGTACTCTCCTCCATCTCAGACTTTCCATGAACCAATTCAAGTATACCCTTTTAACTCTTATCTTATCATCAAGCATGCTTTGCCAAGCTTCAGCCTTGGATTACTGCCACCATTTGCAACCTTTACTCCTGTTGACTTGCTACTGAATGGAACTGGAAAAAACCACCATTGGGTCTATCTTAAGTTTATGTTATATAATCTCAACTAGACACTTTCTATAGCCAGGCACCTATGTTTATTTATCTATTTTTACACCTTTATTTATTCCTATCCAACTCAACAGTTATTGAAACCTTTGTAACTCTCTTCAACCCCTCCTCAAACTCTGTTAAGGACACTTCATGAAAAAAAAAATGAAACCATTAGCCCCACTTCTTTCCTCTTTTAATTTTATTTCATTTCTTTCATTCACTATTTCCTTCTTTTCTTTATTACATGAAGAGAGGTCCCTTTTCTATGCCAAGCCAGACCCCTCTGTTTGAACAGGGGACCCCATTCCATCCTATCTTCTCTAAGTGATTGCTTCCTCTGTCATCTCTACTGTCTCTTCAATCTCTCCCTTTTTATTGGCTGTGCCCCTGTTGCCTATAAACATGCCTGTGTCTCCCTCCTCCTCAAAAAACTCTTGATTCATTCATCCTTCCCTACTACCTATCATTATGTATCTTGTCTTCCTTTCATGGCTCAAGTCCTTGAGAATACCATGTCAGTCAGTGCTCAACTTTTCTCTTGTTCTCTTTTTAACTCTGTTGTCTGGGTTCCCACCTCATCAGCTTTCTCTAAATTTACCAACGATTTCTCAATTACTAAATCTATGACTTTTTCTCAGTTAAATTACAGAGAAGATTGTAACCTCTTAGTTTCTGGTTGTCCAGTGGTTAAAGCCCCTTGGATGTGGTGCCAAAAGGTATTGGTGTTATCTCCCTTGCGTCCACACATTATTGCAACTGTGATCTTCCTCCATTTTCACCACAGTGTGCTCTAGGGCTCTTGACCACTACTCTTGCTATCGACTTATTCCAGGATTTATTTAGCATAGTGACTGGCATATAATAGGTGCTTTATAATGTTTACTATATTGTAGAGTTATATTGACTCCTGAAACTATCACTGATGAAAGAAAATCTTTAAAAAAATTTTTTGGAAGAAACTTGTAGAGAATGGGTCCACTGAATTGGCTCATTGCCAACTGCTGTCTAAATACAACCAATGAACATGTAAGCCCAAGTATTTCAATGACAACATTGCCCTTCCACTATCCTAGATCATTTTCCATTCCAGCCCCTGCAGTTATTCTTGAAAAAGGGATCCTTTCAATCTCCCTTCTGAAGAGGGGGTCTACCTTCGATGCTATAATCAACCCAAATTGTTGATTACCACCAACAGGACAGGCAAGCCAGCCTGGCTAGAATAGCAAAGCAAAAACATTGAGATAGGAGTGGTGTTGCTTTTTGGGTCAGATCACTGTTACCACCTTCACTTGCTTAATCTCACATCTAGGTGAATAAAGCCTAAGATCCAGAACTCAAGACCTTTAGAAATGAAACACCGTTTACACTAGTGGTCAAGGATTAATAGTTGTCAGAAAGCTTTGAAATCAAATATGAATAGTCTGAATCTTTAGAATAGTGAATAGTGGTCCTTTTTCTGAACTTTCATTACTCTAACAATTGATATCTCAACATTTTGCTTTGTTCTTTTGTTGTTTCTTTTGTGCTTTGCCACTCAAAGAAGATTGTAAACTTTTTGAGGATAGGATCTATGTCTTAAGTTTTCACATCCTCCATGTTGCCTAACACAGGACTAAGTACAGTCTCATACTGTGTAATTACTCAGTGAATTAAGTAATTTGATGAAAAGTGATGACAAATGCTTACTAAATAATTTCTGAAAGATGTGTTCTGAGAAGATAACAAGGAAATATTGCCATTTTTGGTATTTGTTCTCTATATTTATTTGTTGCTTTCTTGATATTATTTTATATCATCATTGTAGAAAATATATCCATGGAGAAAGTAACTATCAAAACACTGAATTGTTCTAAGATTATAATGCAGTCATCTTGATTAGCTGAAACTTAGGTCATTACTTATTAAATAATAGTATTCTGGCATTATCTCTGTTAAAAACTCATTGATTTGACACATCCCACTTTTCATGGGAGGAAACAGTGAGGAATTCGGGAACTAGTTTCGTTGAAGGTTGTTTTAGGTTTAGGTTTTTACTTCCCTCATGCTGAGTTTTTCTTCCACCAAGCACACATCATTTAATCCTTTCTACTACCTATACATTAAAGTCTTAAAGAAACAAGATAGCACAAAACTATAACTGACTGTTTGGATAATCTGGGGTAGAGAGATCAAAATGTGACCTTAAATTAACTTTAAAACATATGATGTAAAAACAATACAGGAAATAATTAAGACAAAGTCAGTTGAGTAAGAGAGATCCTGAACTTTGTTAAGAGAAATTTATAGGATGTGCTTAGGTGACCACCTTGATTGGGAACTTGGTGGGCCCCAGCTAGGGAGGAATTCACTTCTGGCATATATTCTACCTTCTGGTAATTTCCACTTTGAACTAATAATCTTTGTTAAAGAGGTACATTTTAATTCTACTGGATTTCACAGTCTATCAAACACAACACAAATTAACTTTTAAAAGTTTATAACCTTTTAAAATCATCATTTCAAAGTTTTCAACTTTCTAAATTTCATTGCTCCTGGACAAGGATGCATTGTTCAACTCTAGGGACAACACTGTGCAATAGGAAAATATGTAAGTGGGATACTTTAAAAATTACTGTTACATCTCATGATTTAATTCTTTAAGACAATACACACATTTGAGCAGACAGTTTATTAAGAAATCTTGGACAATCATTCTTTCCGATGTAAAGGCTTAGGACTTTTCTTAGCATTATCTATGCAAAATGCTAAGCCAGGCAACTACAGAAGCTCAAAGCCTATACATGTTATCGCTAGGTGTTTTTCTTCTTGCAAAACATTTCAGAAGTTTGGAGGGAAGAGAGACAGTCCTTAGATCTCAGATCGAAACTTCAGTGTAGTACCTTCCATTTGCTGGTTATAATCTTTTTCGAATCTCTCATACTGGGCTACAGTGAACTGATTCTTCCAGTCACCTGCCATCCCTGGCAGAAAAGAAAGGTTAGAATATTAACCCATTGTATCACTTTCCCATCAAACCAATTTTCCAAATCATGGTCCAAACCTTGTAGTTTGATTTCAGAACTTTGCTTCACCTATTCTCACTAATTCCTGTGGCTTTTCCAACATATCTGAGCAATCATGGCTTAAATGGTTCTTGAACACCCAGTAAAGGATTCTGGGATTTAAAACTTGAACAGTTTCATTTTCTTGCTAATCTTATTGAACCCAGATTCGGAATACAAAGAATTCAAAAAGGTTTCCAGCAAAATCCTTTAGAATGAAAGTGGGTGAAATATGGCTTTTAAAGAAGGTAAACTAGCTGCCCTAGGGATATTTGAATATCATAACTATTTCTCTTTGTTATTATTCAGTCATTTCAGTCCTGTACAACTCTTTGTGATCCTATTTTAAGGTTCTCTTGGCAAAGATATTGGAATGGTTTGTCATTTCCTTTTCCAGCTCATTTTACAGATGAGGAAATTGAGGCAAATAGGGGTAAGTGATGTGCCCAGAGTCACTCAGCTAGTATCTGAGGCCAGATTTGAACTCAAGAAATGATGCTTCCTGTTTCTAAGAGCAGTGTTTTCTTCACTGCACTAGAATTCCTTCAATCTGTTCTTTTAGCTTGGATATCTGTAGATATCAGGAAGAATTGTTAACATAATAGCATTTAATATTCAAATAACTTTTAACATTAATAAAGAATGTCCCTAAAGTCTTACTACAGTTTTAAGCCTTAAATTAATAGGTTTGTTGTTGTTCAGTCGTGTTCAAATCTCCATGATCCCATATGGGATTTTCTTGGCAAAGATACTAGAGCAGTTTGCCATTTCCTTCTCTAGCTCATTTTACAGATGAGGAAACTGAGGGAAATAGAGTTAAGGTAATTCCCCAGTATCACACAACTAGTCAGTGTCTGAGGACAGATTTGAAGTTAGGAAGGTAAGTTTTCTTGATTCCAGACTATGTACTCTATTCATTGTGCCATCTAGCTGCTCTCAGATTAATAGATAACTGTATAGCATTGTTAAATCTGTGATTCTCTTTTGTATTTTAAAATTTAAAATCTTGAAATTTCACTTAGACTTTTAGAACACACTTTATAGTTTATGAAATATATTTATAAAAATATTTTTTGTAATAATAGCAAGAACTTTCATTTATATAGTGTTTAGTATATGGCAGGCACTATACCAAGAGCTCCTTTGATCTTCACTACAACCCTGAGAAGTAGGAATTTTTGCCATTATCCCCAATTTACATATGAGAAAAGTAAAGGAGGCAGAATCTTAATGTCTTGCTCAAGATCACACAGCTATTAAATGTTTGGGGCTGGATTTGAGCTTTAATATTTTTGATTCCTGGTCTTGTACTCTGTCCTAGACTCCAGGTCTACCCAAATTATCTAGGAAAACCCAATTTTTAGCAAATCCCAACAAGGAACTTTATTATTTTAATAAGTATGAATTGAATATTTTCATATCTCTAAATTTGTTCAAGCAGATACCCTTGACTGCATATTTTTATATTTCTCCCATTAGTTTATGTGTCTTTTGCTTCTTTTTATACACTAGTGCTTAGCATAGTGCCTGGAACATAATAAGCTCTCTCTCTCTCTCTCTCTCTCTCTCTCTCTCTCTCTCTCTATTTCTCTCTTTTTCTGCCTATCTGTCTCTCTCAATTGAATTTCTGTACAACAATAGTAGAACACAAGTAGGCTAATCCCCAAATCCCCAACAACTATTCTAAGCTCCAAATCCCATACTGTTTCAACTGTCTATCCATACACAACTTTTACTCAAAAAATGCTAACTATATAAAGTAGAATTCTAGAACCAGAAGGATTTTTGATGGTTATCCAGTTTAATTTATTCATTTTATCAATGAAAGAGCTGCTCAGTAAGTACACTCACCATCCCCTAGCCATCCTTGCTCCTATTTCTCCTACAGTTATTGACACTGTTCTGAATGAGGAAAACCAGGTCATTTCAGTAGCCCAAGGTGTCTTGCCTCAGTAAAGGGTCTCAGAAAAGACATTGGTTGGGATATTGGCTTTGCATGCCAAGGAAAAGTTCTCCCATGAAGGCTTCCCAACAGGTAAGATCTGTGGCAGTAAAGATGTTTGCCACATATTACCTTTTAGTTGTATTTTCTTCTTGCCCTCACCTTATTACCTTTCTAAGACACTCATAGGATGGGTAGGTGGTATAGTGAATTGAGCACCAGACCTGGAGTCAGAGAGACAAAAGTATATAAATCCACCCTCAGACATTTACTGGCTATGTGACCCTGGGCAAATCACTTAACCCAGTTTACCTTGGCTTCCTCATCTGTAAAATGAGCTGAAGAAGGAAATCTTTGTCAAGAAAACCCCAAATGAGATCATGAAGAGTCAGACATAACTGACAATTAGTGAAGAATAACAAAAAAGCACTCATGGTTATTATTTCTTTCTCCCAATTCCTACTCTCATTAGTCTCATGAATTTGAGGGCTGGATTAGATGAGATTTAAAGTAATTTTTGAATATGAGTGTTCCTCTTACCCTTTCTCATAAAAGGAGATACTTTGTGGTCCATTTCTTTTTCTGTTATCATTGTATAATTGGCTGTTGGGTTGTCTTTCATTATCTTGAATGAGGTGTGATGGAGGATTTTATTCACAATCTCTTCTGGCAAATCCTTTTCCAAGAATTTCAGTATTTTCAATAACTCACGTTTTGGGTCCTAGAGAATCATGGAATCATAGAATTTTAAAGTTTGGATTATAATGGCTAAGTATCTCAACTCACACTTGAAAGAAATTCCCCAGTATAACATAGACAACAAATGGCTATGCAGTTTCTGTCTGAAGATGTCCAAAGAAGTTAATCCACAATCTTTCAAAGTGGCTCATTCCACTTTGGGACAGCTCTCACTTTTAGGAAGTATTTTACTGATATCTTACATAAATTACTTTCTTTATGATGTCCACGTCTTGCTTCTATTTGTATTTTCTTGGACAAAAAGCAAAACAAAACAAAACACATGAAAACTCTGTTCCAAATGAAAACTCTGCAAAAACTTGAAGACAGCTTATTAAGTTTTTGCATGTCTTTTCTTATCTGATTTATCCTATTCCTTCAAGAAATCATTATGACCTCAAGATCCTTTACCATCCTGGCTATTTATTCTGAATATTCTCTAGCTTATCAATATCCTTCTAAAAAAGAGGACTATGTTCCATATGGCTGCTGAGGGCACAATACAATTGTATTTACATTTTCCTATTCTTAGAAGCTAAGCTTCCCTGATTGAAGTTGAAGACAATATTAGCTCCACTAAAATCCTTCAACTTTCTTTTTTAAAGAAAAATTGCTTTCTCTGGCATTCTGGGAAGATGGCAGAGTGTGTCAAAAATTTCCATGCTCTCCAACTTTTTTCCATAAACAGAACATCACCACAAAATGAATGTAGAGTAGCAAAAATAAATGGGTAAAGCAATTAATCCGATAACTCGAGGGGACCTCAGGAAAAATAAGCTGATATATATATGTTTGAGACTCAAGAATAAGACAATATTTATTCTTACTGAATTTGATCTTGTTAGAGCCAGGCCAATACTCTACCATGTAAATGTCCTTTGGGTCCTGACTTTGTTGTCTAGTATGTTAACTAACTTTCCTAGCTTTGAGTCATCTGTAAATTGGATGAACATGCCATCTATGACTTTATCTGAGTCATTGATAAAAATGCTGAATAACAGGGTAAAGCACAGATCTATGGGGCAACCCCCGGAGAGCTTCTGGGCTATTATCAAATCATGCACAATAACTCTTTGAGTCTGGTCATTCCAACTAGTTTTCAATCCATCTAATTGAATATTCATGTCTAATTCATCTCTCTTAATCTCTACAAGCAGAGTATGAGACACTTTGTCAGAAGAAGATAGATCATTAGTTGTATCTGAAAAATTACTTATTGAAGAGAGTTTCAAGGGAAGAATGGAAGTATGTAGAGTTTCATATGGAAAAGGGTTGTTTTTCTCTCACCTCCTTCATATCTTCATAGAAGAGGTAGAGGATACGGTAGTCCTTCTTCTTCTCCCACCAGCCCTTCACATGGTCATACCAGGAACCAAAACTCACTAAGTTACAAAAGAGAAGACATTTAGGGGAAGAAAGGATTTATAGGAAGGAAAGACCTTTAAAATCCACCTACATTTTTTATTATTGTCACCATCATCATGTCATCCCATTTTAATTCAAGAAGCATTTATTAAGTGCCAGCTTTGTTAAAAACAGCTTAAATTTTAGGGATATAAAGGAAAAAACAAAAAGAAGCCTGTCTCCTCAAGGAACTTATATTTTGCCGGTGTAATACAATATGCCTCAATTGTCTGTTGAATACTGATACAATTAAGGCACTAACTCCTAGGACTTAAAAAAAGACATGAAAAATAAGTACAATTCATGTACTGATCAATACATTAGCAATCTAGATGGAATGCATAAATTATTTGCTTCTCTGGGATTCAATTTCTTTATTTTTAAAATGGAGGGTTGGACTGGATATCTTCTTTGTAACTCTCCAATTGGGACATAAGCAGAGCCTTGAAGAATACGTCAAAATTAAATCATAAAAGAAGATGGGAAAGGGCATATTAGGCAGGTGGAATATCATGAACAAGAGTAAAAATATAGACCTATCTAAGACAGTCTTGGGAAAAAAATGAGTAGAGACATTTTTGATTGAGAGATCTGGTGGTGAGTTACAGAAGAGATGATTGGGGAGATGGTCGAGAGAATATTATGCAATGTCTTAAATGCCTGTGTCTGAATAAGAATTTGAATTCAAGTCTTCCTAACTCAATATCTAACATTCTATTTTCTATGCCACCAGCTGTCCAAGAAGATAGGAAATAAAGGGACCTCAGTCAACATATTTTAATTCACTGTGAACTCCATGTTGCTTTATTCAATCATTCAATCATTGAGTATTTCTTGCTTTTGAGCTCAAATCCAATGAATAATTAGTCTTTTCCCTTCCTCTCTAAAAAATAATGATAGCTTTTTATTTTTCAAAATATATGCAAAGATATTTCTCAACATTCACTCCTGCAAAACCTTGTATTCCGAATTTTTCTCCCTCCCTCACTTCTCCCCTGGATAGCAAGTAATCCAATATAAGTTAAACATGTTCAGTTCTTCTAAACATATTTCCACAATTATCATGCTATGCAAGAAAAATCATATCAAAAAGGAAAAAAGAAAAACACAAGCAAATAAACAACAACCAAAATAAAGGTGAAAAAACTACTTTGGGATCCCCATTCAATCTCCATAGTTTTCTCTCTGGATCAGAATGGCCCTTTCCATGACAAGTCTATTGGAACTGCCTTGAATCACCTCATTGTGGAAAGAGCCACAGCCATCACAGTTGATTATCACATAATTTTGTTGCTGCTGTGTACAAGGTTCTCTTGGTTCTACCCACTTCATCCAGCCACAATTCTTGTAAGTCTTTCCAGACTTTTTGAAATCAGCCTGTTTATCACCTGAACAATAATATTCCATTACTGAATAGTTAGTCTTACACTTTCCAGTCATGAATTTCTCCAGAAACTCCTCCCAAGTACCAGGCTCTGGGTGCATCTTTGCCATCTTATGAAAATAATAGTAAGAGACCGCGACATCCTTAGCATTCCGTGCTACATAGATCATCTGTGGGAAGAAATGGGAGATTTGTGGAGGTTAATTAGTATTCTTTTAAAAGAAGATAATTAAGTGACTTCAGTAAGAAATGTTGCCCCTTCCTTCTTTCAGACCTAGGCCTCCAAAAGCTGTGTATTAGCACAGCATGGAGAGGAGTGGGCATCATTTTCAGATCACCAGACTACAGATCTCTGTAGTCAATTTGAATTGGCTTGAGATAAGTGATTTAAATTTTCAGCATGAGAATTTATATATCAAATATTGGCAAAATTTTACCAATTAGGACTTGATTTATTAATTTTGTTGATTATCTATAATTAAGAGAATATTGGAGAAAATGTTAATAATGTAGATTAATTAAGTTGAAATGTGGGTTCAATCTACATTTTTTTCCCCTATGGAGTTGTTCAGTTGTTTAAGTTACATCTAACTCTCTGTGACTTCATTTGGGGTTTTCATGGAAAGATACTGGAATGATCTGCTGTTTCCTTCTCCAGTTCATTTTACAGATCAAGAAAATGAGGCAGAGGATTAGGTAATTTGACTAGAGTCACATTGTTAGTAAATGTCTAAGGCTGGAATTGAACTCAGGTCTGACTCCAGCCTCAGAGTTATATCCACAGAATCACCTAACTGTCCTCTACAACTCAGTTATTAAACATTCACATTACACTATTTCATTTGTGTTTTCTAATAAAGAAGAAATTATGTCATCAGAACTATAAATGCCTCATTATGAAAAAGTCCTAGCTAACCAAACTCCAATTAAATTATAATCTTCATTTAAAATCTTTGTTTTTTCTGCATTCCATCTTTAGAAGAAACAAGCCAACCATAAGAAAATAAATTTAACACCTGAGATTCTAAGTAAAAAAAAAACCAAATACTTCTCTCATAGTTGAGAATTTTATAGATAAGGCTTATGGTTTGGGAGAGATGGATGAACTGAGTCTCTTTTCACCCTATGATTTTGTGATTCTATGGCAATTCATTTCTTCTATTACAAAAGAACTATTGTTCTGTGGTGTACGGAGACTTACTTTGTATTATGAATTTGAAATATTTATTTTTTTTCTAACATGCCATTCTCTTAGCTCTCCCCCCAAAAACAAAAGCAGGGAGTATTTTTGTATGCCTGGCACAGTGCCTATCACATAGTAGGCATCTTATCTCAACTTGTAGAGTTTTGAAGTTTCAAGATTGGATTTTTAAAAGTAAAGCGGTCAGTTTTCATGACTCAGCAGCTTACTCTTGAAAGTTTGCAAAACTCTTTACATTAAGTAAAGATTTGATTCTTTCAACCCAGTAAGGTAGGTGTTAATATAATTCCTGTTTTACAGATTAAAAAACTAAAGCAGACAGAGTTTAATGAATTTATAGCTAGCATTTGAGGGAGGATGGAACTCAAGTCCCTCTGATTCTAGACCTAGCACTCTATCCTTTAGGACACCTAGCTCTAAGTACAGTATATTTTAATTTTTTGATGACTACAATACTTTGATGTTATTATTTTGATATAATACAGGTTGCCAGGTCTTTTTTTTTCATATGCTCTGGCAAGAAGACAACACCATGGGAACATTCAGGGCATAGTTGAAGAGAGAAAGAACTTCTGCTTCCACTCTCTACTTTTTGTTTTCCTGAAATAACACATGTCCTGGAACTCTCTCTGAAACTTTTTATTTGAAGCAGGGAGTAGGGAGGTAGTTCTGTGACCTTTTTTTCTCCCTTTAAATAAAGACTGTTGATTAGGCAGCTCTTCCTGTGCAGTGGCCAGTAAGGGTGTTCCATTGCCTTCTGAAAGACTAGGTCCTTCAGATGTACCAGAACTGTCTGTCTCTGGAGATAGCCCAAGGGAAGTTATCCTGTTCTACCAAAAGAATGACTTTAAAGGCATTGCAGTCATCAAAGAAAAGGCTAATTGTGTTGATACATTTTACTTACTATGTCACAAATGTTGGCTATTATGTGATGTTTTAAGCCATTTATTCATCTATATAATAAGTATTTATTAAATTTTTATTATGTGCTAGGCATTGTGCTAGACATACAAAGAAAGTAACAAAAGAACCCTACTTTTAAGAAAGTTACATTCCTTTGAGGAAGAAATGACATACAAAGAAAATTAAATAAAAAGCATACAATAAATATAAGGTAATTTTTATAGGGAGAACTTATAAAGGAGTGGAATTCTGTAGGACCTGGAATATCAGCTAAACCTTGAAGAAAACTAGGGATGTTGGGGAAGAAGTGAGGAAGGAGCTTCTTACAAGCACAGGAGACAGTTTGATTACTCCAGAAACACACAGATTAGATAAAGAATAACCCATAAAGAAATAGAAGGCCATAGGAGCATAGATTTAAGACTTCCAATTCCCTCATTTTTATAAATGAGGAAATTGAGGGAAAATAGATGAATGAACTCAGCAAGGGACATAGAGGGAGTTCAGCTCCAGGGGCAGCAAAATGCATAGTTTTGCTGGAATTTAGTGAATGAAGAAACATTATTTGTACTATGGGCTGGGAAAGTGGGCTGGAGATAGGTTTTGAAGGATTTCAAAGAGGAAGTAGAGGAATTTTTATTCATCCTAGATTTCAGTGGTAGTCCTATAAGCTTTTTTTTTTTTTTTTAATTGAATAGTGATCTGTTTGGACCTGTGCTTTACAAATATCAGTCCTTCAGGTGTGAGTGGATAATTGGTAACAGTGCACAATAGCAAGTGACTTTCCAATTAGGATATCTACTATTGAATAGTTCCATTCACTTCATTTATTCATCTATTTAAAAAGTTTATACTATGTATCAAGCATGGTGTCAGGCATTAGGATGCCAAAAAGGTAAGGAAATAGGGAATGTGATATAGAAGCTAAGTGTTGTTGTGGAATGATCTCTAGGAAGAGAAGCAGCTTGATGCCCCAGTAGACGGAGCACTAGAGTTGGGGCCAGGAAGGTCTGAGCTCAAATCCAGAACCACACATTTTCTACCTGTGTGACTTTATGGAAGTCTACATTAGTTTCTTCACTGGAAAAATGAGAATAAGGGTAGGACCTACCTCCCAGGATAATTGTGAGGATAGAATGAAATACTCTTTGTAAAGTACTTTGCAGATCATAAAATGCTATATAAAAGGATAGCCATTAAAAAACTTCTGTTCTTTTGATTCTGTGAATCTCTGATTACATGAATGCCATCCCTGTAGACAAGATCTTATGTAATTGTCTCCTCCCTGGGAAGGAATACCTCTTCCATTAATGGGAGATGGAAGGCCTGATTAGAGATGGCCAGCTTATCAGCCTCCTCTTTCTTTTGCAATTGATTACCTTACAGTCATTCTTCCATAGAGAGGGAGGAAGGAGTTCCACTGGCAGATGGGTTTTCACTAGGCGTGGGGACTTCAATTCTTCTAACTGCTTTATACCTGTAAATTGTGGAATGAAATGACAAGATTGGCAATGATTACTTCTGTCTCTTCATGTCTCTTCTAGTCCAACTTATCATTAGCATGTTCTTCCCTTGTTCAAAATTCATCATGTAATTAATAAATCACAGAAATTTAATTTTATGGTGTGGTCGACATTTCCCCTCATCTTCTTATTTAAAAAAATCTAAGTTTAATTCTGCAAAATCATGGTTTGTTGAATCATTTTTCTATAAGATTATTGAATTAGTTCATAGCTTAGAATTGGAATCTACATGGAGGTCATTTGGTTTTTAAAAGATGGAGGTAAAATCTTCTTGCTTTATAGATAAAACTGAGACTTTAAGTAAATTGCATGGTTCACCCAGGAATGCCAGTCCTCTAACTATAAAAACTAAGGTTCTTGATCCTCTGCTACATTTCCTTCTTTAGAATGCACCGACTCTATAGGTCTACTGGACAAAACTATACTTTGTTACACAAAGTTTTCATAGGATATGGGACATTTCATTTGGCTAAGTTTAAACTGATATGCTGGGACCAAACCTGCCTTGGAGGCTAATGGTCCTATTCAAATATATGTATTTTTGATGGTGATCTGGTGATTATTTGGCTGGTAAAAGTCTCAATGCCTTAGGAATAAAGAGAAGAGAAGAACAAAGAAATTAAATAAGCATAATGATATCAGGAGACACAACATTTTAATTAAATAGGGAGCTAGACGTGAAGTCAGGAACAGCCAGATAGCTTCAAGTCCTACTTAATAAAGACATACACATACATATATATGTCTATATACATATATATATTATATATATATATATAATATATATATGATATATTACTATGGGAAAATCATTTAAGTTTTCATGATCCATGAATATGCCAAAGTCGGTTTATATTGAGAGCGAATCTTTTTTTTGGTGGGGAGGGGAAGGGAAGCATTTGGGTTAAGTGACTTGCCTAAGGTCCTACAACTAATAAGTTTCTGAGACCAGATTTGAACTCAGGTCCTGCTGTCTCCAGGCTTGGTGCTCTATTACATCACCCAGCTATTTAGAGCTGGTCTTCTTCAGGGGAGAAAGGAAGGAAACAAGTACCTATTAAGTAAGTTCTGTGCTAAATACTTTACAGATATGATCTACCTTGATCCTCCCAATAACCCTCCATGATAGATGCTGCTATTACTATCCCCATTTTACAGTTAAGGAAACTGAGGCAGGCAGAATTAAGAGACTTGCTGAGATTTGAATTCATGAAAATAAGTCTTCCTGACTCTAGACCCAGCACTCTATGCACTATGCCATTTAGCTGCCATATATCCAAACCCACTTATTAATAATGATTAGTCTTATACTTGGCTTTTACAGTCTTTTTTCAGCTGTTTTTCTAAACATTTCTTTTAGGAGCTTATAGGTGTTTCAGTAATAAATATTTCATTAATATTTAAACAGGCTGCCATTTGGTGGTTAGAGAAAGCCATTACCAATTCCATTTTGCAAATGGAGAAATTATGGAGAAATTGATTGCTCATGAAGTAAATGAATATTTGCTCACATTTCTATAACACCTTAGTCAGGCCACAAACAATCATCCAAACATGTATCATCATGTTTATCCTGTTAGGGCTGAGGAAATGGGCCTAGTGTTCTTTTTCGTTTCATAGCTAATACTGGTCAGAGCTTGACTCACTGACTTCAGTGGCAAAATAGGCTTTGAACTCCCAGTGCCAAGTCCAGCGCTCAATCCCCTATGGCAGATGCTTTTCAAATGAAACAGAGGGAAATATAAATTAGACAGAATACAATTGGCCACAGACCACAGAATGGTTTGAAGATGTGCAAAGAGCTACCATTCACCCTCTGAGACAGATGACATTATCTCCATTCTACAGATGAAAAAAATGTGGCTGAGAGATGACAGGAAATGTGCTCAGCACCGAAGTCCTCAGAACTCTCTGAGGTAGACTTACTCAGCCTTCCCATGCTAAGCCTAGTGTTTATCCTTTCTGTTATTTAACTGGGAAACAAGTTATGGGACAAGTTTTGATAGCATCAGGAACTGTCAGGAAGCCTGGGGCCAAGCTTCAGAGAAGAGGGAACTTTAAGCAGTGGTGGTTTAACAAAGCTACCAAAGACCAGGGGAAGAATGTTGTTATTTGAGAGATCTGTTGAGAAACAAAGACTTGGCGTGAGTTCTCATTTTTCCTGGGGATAGCGCTTCCTCCTATTAAAAATATGCATAATCAAGATTTTCCTTTAGGATATGAACAAAGGTTTAAAAATCTTTAGATCTGAATTTAGGGAATGATGTATTTCTTAGCCAGTGACTGCCCTATAAATGTTCTCTTAACCACCAAGAGGTTGAAGAATGAAGAGAAAGAATTTGTGGTTATTATCTGATGATTAAATTATAATAATTTGTTATTTTCTCAAATTACATTCGAGTAGCTTTCTATACTTTTTTCTTTAGCTTTGCAGATTTTTTTCATCATATTTTTTCATAATGTCTGCTGTAGAGATCATGCTGTAGAGAAGAATATGAAAGTGATTGATTTATTCTAATATGAAGATAACATTACATACCATTTACATATCCAGGCATTATCAGTTCCATGAAAGGGACCCGATTGAATATAGCATCTCGTTTGCATTTCTCTACATCTCCATTGTTATAGATCAGATCCAAGATTTCACTGACCCAAGTGGTACCTGAAAAAGCAAATTATAGAAATTAAATTCATTAAGTTAAGAAAAAGACTTTATTTCAGTTTTATAGAAGTATAATTATTAAAGAAAAAAACATTTTCACACAAGGAAAATGCAGCTAAATGACTCCATGGACAGAATACTTGTACTTGAGTCAGTAGGACCTGAGTTCAAATCCCATCTAAGATTCTTATCTGCTGTGTGATTCTGGGCAAGTCATTTAACCCTTGTTTGCCTCAGGTTTCCTAATTTGTAAAATAATGATGATAATAGCACAAACTAGCAGGGTTGTTGTGAAAAGCAAATGAGATAAAATTATAAAATGTTTAGGCAATTTCTGGCACATAGTAAATGCCATATAAATATTAGCTATTCTTTTTATGAAGGAAATTGCTTGATAAAGTTATGTTAAAATTAAAAGTGGGTAGAAAAGCGGCTTAGCAATGCTCTTTTGATTAAATATCACTGAGATCCCAGATCTACCTGGTCTTGAATTTGTCAAATTTCTCTTATAAAACACAGAAAAATCAATTAGGGTCATTACAAATCAAATGAAGTATCCAGTATTGGAATATACAAATTATTAATACTGCAGATACAAAACTCTTCTGATTTGTTGACTAATACAAGCCAATTATTAACCCATCTGAACTAATTAGGATGAAGCCTTTGCTTGTAAGATATCTGTGTATGATGTTGCTGTTTTGATGATGGAAAAGCAGAAAAAGAGCATAGATTTTATTGGTTTTCATTCAAGAGGGACTTGGACTCTTCTGCTTAACTCTGTTAAGGGCTAATACACTTAAAGGAGGGGTTCTTAATCAGAGATCCATAGATGCTTTTTTGTGAATAAATTTCAAGGGGGTTCATGACATTGAGCGGGGTTCATGACACCTTTATTTTCACTAACCTTCAGCTGAAAACTAGCATTTCCCTTAGTTATTAAAAAAATTATTCTGCAAAAGGTCCATAAGCTGCATAAGACTGACAAAAGAGTTTATGTTACCCTCTCAAAATGTTGAGACCCTCAATTTTTTAAATGGAATGATTCACCAGATTTTGGTAGGAGCCATTTGACCATGTGTGGAAAAATGAATTTAAATGGTAGCGTTTAAGAAATCGGAATAGGGACTGAAATCTCAGGGAAAGAAACTCCTTCAACCAATGCTGATTGTCAACTTCTCTGTAATTTACCTTCTTAAATCAATCAGTTAATCAAAATTTATTAAGAGACTAAATGCTGGAGATAAAAAAAAAAAGCAAGACAGTTCCTGCTCTTGAGGAGTTTATAATCTAATGCAGGAAACAACAAGCAAACAAATCTGTATAAGCTATGTATGGGATAAATAAATAATTAAGAAAGGGATGACACTAGAATTAAGAGGGCTTGAGAAAATCTTACTGTAGAAAATGGGATTTAGTTTAAAAGAAAGCCAGAAAAAAGAATCCAGGGATGTTGGCAGGTAGAGAAGAGGAGGTAGACCATTGCAGGCATGAGGGAGAGCCAAAGCAAATTCCATAGTTGAGAGATGGAGTGTCTTTTTGATGGGACCGGCTGGAAGCCAGGGAGCCTAGTTTGAAGAGTGCATGTGGAGGAGTAAATTGTGAGAAGATTGGATAGATAGTAGGCATTTAAGTCACAAAGGGCTCTGAATGCCAAACAGAGCACTTTATATTTGATCTGGGAGGTGGGAGGGAATCATGAGGGTAGGAAAATCATTGAATCTTAAAGAGTTGTCTAGAGCAATGGGGTCAAGCTCACATAGAAACAGTGTCCCTAAACTATTAAAAAAATACCTCCATGGGTTGCATATTAAGAACAATACACACATGTATAGATGTATATATATATATACACATATATATGTATATGTATATATATACACATATATATTTAGATGAACAAATCAATAAATGAAAATCCAATGGGAACTCCATTTTAATCTGGTTTCAACCCTACTCTGGATCAGATCTGTCTAATGGCCATATGTTTGACATGTCCATTGGAGCATACTGAGTCTTGTGGTGATTAGTTTAGTGTCACATAGGCTGTATATAACAGAAATGACTGGTAATTGTGTTAATGAATTGACAACTCACCAGATTTGGGATAGGTAGAGATGAGAAGGTCGTCTGGTCTGGCCTCAAATCCTTCTACCTGGGACCATGCTTCTGCGATGGTCCAGAAGAGAGGGATTCCTTGAACATCCACTAATTCCTGTCGGAACATTTCTCTCTTCTCCATTTTTAAAAGACTGATTTTAAAAGAAACAAATGGAAGATCCCCATAAACATTGGAAAAGTTTATAAGAGCTTCATTTTGACACTATCATTTGATATATATTTTATGTATATTTTTGATATACATATTTGATACATATACATATATATTTATTTTTTTTGTCAAGTAAAACAATAAACTACATATGGTGGCACCCTATTATAGCATAGTTTATTCAGTCACCGTTATTGTCACAAATAGTAAAAAAATTTTAATCTAACATTGATTATTGAGGAGACAAATAATTTTGACTTCTAACTTGAGCACTGCAGAAATAATACACAGAATTAGGCATTTGGAAGAACTCACAGAGTTCAAAGTTGACAAACCTCTAACGATCTTTAGATTTGTCTTTTTACTTTGTATCCTCAGTGATTACCACAGAGGCTGGCATACAAATTTTTGTTGATTGATTAACATAACACAATTCAGAGCAATTATAAGGGTCAGGTACCTTTGTACCTTCTCATACCTTATACCATATATATATATGGTACTTTTGTGCCATAGTCTCTTTTATATTCATAAAAGCTGAGACATGCTTATAAGAACAAATGGTGATTTAAATACTTAATTTTGCATCCATGAAAATTGCATAATATTGGACTGTATGGTTCAGTTTTTCTTTTAAACATTCAAACAGATTTTGTCAGCATGAGGTACTAGAAATGAATCCCTTTTTATTAAGTTAATCAGAGGGTTAGAATCTAAGTTCAAAGTTCTTGTCAGGAAAAACAAGTGGGAGCAAAAACAAGGATATGAAAAAATCATTAGTCAGCTGATGATATCTTCAATGGTACAAGTTTTAGCTTTGGCTAAAATAGTAATAAATAATTAACACATATTTATTTAGTCACCTGGGTCCTAATGAGTATGAATAATAAATCCTATGTAGTAGTAACATTATTTCTATTCCTTATGCATATTTCCATTGAAATGGAACAAATAATCATATTTTAAATAATTATAATTTCAAATAGTATGAATTTGAATACTTGTGGTACAGTACAGTGTAGAAAGTATTGGCTTTGGACCCAGAGGATCTGGGATTAAACATTGTCTTTGACACATATTAGATGTGTCACAATGGACAAGTCACTTAAACCTCTCTTTACCTCATTTTTCTCATCTGTAAAAGGAGAGAACTAAAGAAATAATCTTTACGTTTCTTTTATAGTCTATAATTAGTGGTACAGACTAAGGATGTGACATCATTTCTTCTAAAGCTGAAACCGTTAGAACTTAATTGAAATCTGCAATATGATTATTTAAAATAAATGTAATTCAAGGGGAGCAAAAATTAAATTGATAGCACAGTGGTTAAAGTACCAGGCCTAGAGTCAGGAAGTTACTGTTGTTGTTCAACCATTTTTTAGTTGTGTCTGACTCTTTGTGACCCCATTGAAGTATGTTTTTTTCCCCAGAAATACCAGGATTGGTTTACCATATTCTTTTCCATCTCATTTTACAGATTGAAGAACTAGGCAAGGAGGTTAAGACCTGTGTTCAAATCTAGCTGCAGATACTTAATAGCTGTTTCCTGGGCAAGTCACTTAATTCTGTTTGCTTCAGTTTTTTCATCTGTGAAATAGACTGGAGAAGAAAAATGCAAATCATTCTAGCTATTGTTCATTTGTCTTTTGTTCTTGAAGAGGGCCATGACATCAAGAATGTTGTGATACATAAGTGAATTCAATTGAAATGAAAGAATGCTGAATTGAATTGAAATGAAAGAATGCTGTGCAGAATCACCAGCCTGCCTTTTTCCTCTGGAGCCATGTGGGACCAGTGGCAAGATAACTGGACATTGTTCCAAAAACCGCTCCGGTATCTTTTCCAAGAAAACCCCACTTGGGGTCATGAAGAACTGGATATTACGCAATTATGCATATTGTATATCTTAGATTATCCCTCAAAGAAATCGATTTTTTTCTAAAAGAGAACTGAAGAAATCAGAAAAGAGAGCATGAAGAAACTCATGATTTAGAATTTGTATAGACAGAATGAGATTTTATAGTCTTCTAGGATTCTTTTTTCTACTGTATGCAGTTCAAACCCATTTCTCAACCTTAACCTTTATTCCCTTCTCTCAATAATCTTCCTTAGATCAGAACAAACACAGCTAGTCACTATCACTTCCTTTCCCAGATCTTCAATGGTATTCTCCAAGCCACTTACTCTCTTAATCTCCCCCATAAATCACTGAAATCATCCATATGGTAACAGCCCTTTCTAATCATATTACTGTACTACTCTCCAAGTACTCTATACATTCTTAGTCTAGAGTTAGGAAGCTCTCTATCCATGTTCTCAAGTTGGCCTTTAAAATGTTTTATCTGAACAATTGCAGTCCTGACTCCACTTCCTTATTCTTTTCAAAGATCCAGAGGTTAGGGATCCCTATACTCCCTGGTAAGTACCTTCAGGGAACAATGACCTCCACTTTGCCTCTTCTTGGCCCTAGTGCTTATCATATCTTCTCTATAATCTTTGTCCTTTTTTGGCTTGGATTTGTGTAAAACACTGATTAACTTTTGCTAAAATAAATAAGAAAAGTATTGAATGCTTTCTTAAATGCTTCCTGATCAAAGATTTTATCTAATCTTCTACCTTTTGTTTTTTCTACAGACCGATCTTTGAATGTTGAATATGATTTGAATATAAGACCATTATTTTGGGTCAGTTTTCAGCTGGGACAAAATGATATACTTATGGAGAACTTAGCCATAGTAGGGGAAGAACATTCAATGAGAATTTATATTGAGGATACCATGAGTTGGTTCAGCTGAGTGAAGTTCCCCTTTGTCTGAGTTGCTTGTTATGGTTTACCATCCAAGCCTTGAAACCATGATGAAACCCTTATAGAAGATTTTTAAAAACAATTACATTTATTTATTTAATATTTTCCTCCAATTACAATTTTTACAATTATTTGTAAGTGCTTTTTTTTTTAAACTTTTAAGTTCTAGCTTCTTTCCCCTATCCCTACTTCCAGTCCCCATTAAAAAATCACATGTGAGGTTATGCAAAATATTTCTGTAAGTAACATTGTGAAAGAAAATATAGATCTCCCACCTTAAAAAAAAACAAACCAAACTTCAAGAATAATCAAGTTAAAAGAGAGAAACAAGGAGAGAAAGAGAAAGAAAGAGAGAGAGAAGAAAAAAAACAGAGACACACACATAAAGAGAAAAAAAGGGAGAGATAAAGAGAGTATGCTTCAATCTGTATTCAGACAAAATCGGGTTCTTCTCTGAGTATTGATAGTTTTCATCATAAGTTCTTCAGAGTAGTCATGGATCATTGTATTGCTGAATAGTAAAGTCATTTCCTGTTGATCATCCCAGAACATTGCGATTACTTTGTATACAGTACATTTCACTTTGCTTGAGTTTATGGAAGACTTTCCAAGTTTTTTTTTTTTTTTTGAGACATACTGCTCATAATTTCCCCAGAACAATAATATTCTATGACAATCACATATATAACTTATTCACTTATCCCCCAATTGATCAATATGTTCTTAATTTCCAATTTTTTGCCCTGAGAAGAGAGCTGCTACAAATATTTTTGTACATAGAGGTCTTTTCATTTCTTTTTTAAAAATCTCTTTTGGTATTCCTGCCTAGTAGTGGTGTTGTTAAGTCAATAGATGTGCATAAATTTATAGCCTTTTGGGCATAGATCATATCTCTTAATTATTTGTCAATTGGGGCATGACTCTCTCTCCTTTTTTTTTTTTTTTTTTTTTTACAGATTTGACTCAGTTTCCTCTGTTTGAAAAATAAAGCTTTCACAGAGATACTTGCTTCAAATCTTTTTGCAATTACTATTGTTGACTGTATTTCCTCCCATTTTTCTATTCTCTCTCTCCTTTCACCCTGGAGCTTTAAATGTTTTGTTACTGACCATTTCTTCCCCCAAAATGCCCTTTCTTTTATCGCTCTCCCTTTGTAGCTTTTTTTTTTTTTTTTTACACAAAAATTATCTGGAAGTGCTATTGATCACTTGAGCCCTTCATTAGCCAAGCTAATGAAATCCTGAGGTTGGTCTTCTTTGAAAATCTAGACCAAACTGTGTGGGGGTTGGAAACTAGAATATTGTTCCCATCATATTTTATCTAGATTCTTAATCCTTGTCAAAGTCTCTGGAGATAGAAACCTAAATTTTAGGTTCCTGATAACTGGCTCCTTTCATCTTCTGAAGTACAAGACTAGCTTGAATGCTTTCCTTGGGACTGCTCTTTCCCCAAAGTACCCCTCCTTCTAGGGCCTCTTACAACTTTAAACTCCAGGTCATTGTGGGGGTGGTGGAACTTTGCCCTTATGAGCCCACTTCTGTGTAGGGTCATTGCCCATATCTTTCATTAGGGCACCAGTGCCTACACAAAGGAGTCAAGAATTCCAGACCTACTCATATCTAAAATTTGGGCCCATCTTAGGCCAGGATGTTAATGGATTGGAGACTGAAAGTCTTTGCTTTACTAGTGGAGGTTGTTCTCTACTTTTGCCCATTTGTAGGCTCCTCTTTTTTACCCATAGAGCGAAATCTGAGTATGTGTGACTCAGAGCTCATAGCATGCCCTGTATTGCCCTGTGCTGCCAACACCAAAGTGCCCAATTTTATCAGTTGATTGCTAGCTTCATGGATTATAGACTTCCCCAACCTTCAATCTATTCTGGCCTTTGGGTCCTATCTGGTGGTGTGAGCAAATCCATTGCTCCTGTCAGGTTGTCAGAGGCCCTGCTAGGTGATCTTAAAGCCTATTGCAAAGCTACTATTTAAAAGTCTTCATCAAGACAATTTTTTGATTTTCACACGCTTGAGTTCTTTCATGTATCCTATACAGGTTTTGTCCTTTCCCTGTTGCTTAGCATTGCTGTCACAGAACCTGCCTCTTGGGAGGGTACTAGACATTTTCTATAATTTAGTTCTCAAGCATCAGGCTCCTAGGCTCCATCAAAGGCAACACACAGCACAGCTGTCACATCAATAATGTTTCTAGTATTGTAGTAGGCCCTAAAGATGGGACTAGAAGAGTTGATAGGGAATGAGTTTAGGTATACCCCATAGTATCATTCACAAGACTGGTTACTCCTAACAATGCAATTTAAAATAACTTAGATAATATTAAGGGATGGGGAGTGAGGGGAGGTCTATGAATTTATAGAATGACATCAGTTAATGAGTCAACAAACATTTATTAAGTTCTTAATATGAGCCAAGTATTGTGCTAAACACTGGGGATACAAAGAAAGACAAAAATAGGGTCCCTGCCCTCAAGGAGCTCATATTAGAATGGGACACACACATTCTACATACATACACACATATCTTATGCTTTCAATATATGTATAGATCTTAAATATATCTTGTGAGATATATGTGTACATACCTCTCCATCCATTTACTTATCTATCCATTTATCCATCCATGCATCTATCATCAATTCATTTATATATCTAAAGAAATAAGAAGGTACTTTCATAGAGAAGACGCTAGC
The DNA here is from genome assembly GCF_016432865.1 of Antechinus flavipes. Taxonomy (NCBI): domain Eukaryota; kingdom Metazoa; phylum Chordata; class Mammalia; order Dasyuromorphia; family Dasyuridae; genus Antechinus; species Antechinus flavipes. The sequence goes on along the minus strand of NC_067403.1, from coordinate 171,055,698 downwards.
AGTATATGTGTATGTGTGTGTGGGGTCTTGTCAAGACCGCTTAAAGAAAGTGGTATTTAATCCCCTCACTAACTCCTCTGGAGCCATTGGGAAGGGCATAAGGGAGCAACCAACATATTCAACAAGCTTGTTGTTTTATTTTTTTAAGATGTTAAAAGAAAGTTCTTAGGGATCATTAAGCTGCTCTCATAAACTCTGCACCAAACTTAAGTAATTTCAAATGATGAGACAGGAAAGCTGTTTCCATGGTATCTCTAAAGTTATCATGATATTATTATGAACATCTCTGTCCTGCATCACCCTGTACTTCTGCTGTCCAAGGTAACCTCTGCTAAACCAGTCCCAGCCAGGCCCTCCAAAATCTAAAATTCACACCTGTTGTAAGACACTGAGATTGATCTCACTGGTTAACCTCACAGCTCTCTCCATTGGTTCATCCCATAGTAGATCATGAAGATACAGATACTGCCTTTCACAGTTTCTCAGACTAGACAGATTCTAATGCATGACTAGAGTTTCCAATTTTCAGATTTTACTCCTGAATTCAGCAGCCTTTCTACTGTACCCAGGATACAACAGCCTCTCCTTTCTTCATCTACTTTCCAAGATCCCAATTTCCTGAAATAGCTTCCAGATTTTGCCCTAACCTAGAATCATAGGTAATTTATAGAAAAAGGAAGGCCATAAATATTTCTAAATATATGGAGCATTTGTGTATAGGTGACACCATAGTCCAAGCAATTTTATTCTACACCAGAACAATTGGAATAGTAGACAAAATGATTATTGATCCATAGACTCTTGAGGGGTTTCCCTTCAACCCAATGAGAAAAATCCAAAGTACAAGTAAATAAAAATATTATTACCAATAAACATTTATTAAGTTCTTGTTAAAAACAAGAACATTGTGCTAGGTAATAGAGATATCAAAGAGCTTATAATTACATTGTAAAGAGATAGAATGTCAGCTTCAAGTGATGGATGTTGATGCATATAGTGTTATTCAGGACTTGATTTTAAATCATAATTATTGGAATTATTGATGGCTAATTATAAGGATAATGTAATACTTTGGAAAATAGTTCTTTGTACTATTTAGATGACTTTCACAAATGTGAAATTTGATTCTCATAACAGACTTTTGGGAGTAGAAGGGGAAAATACTATCTTTTCCATTTGGTAATGCCAATGAGTGGCATAGAATATTAGATGTTATAGATATTCATAGAAATGAAAGATTGCTATAAATATAGCACAGAATGGAAAGCCTTCATGGGCGAGTTGTTGTGAAGAAAGGAGTTAAGGTCCTCCATGGATGAGTAGATAGAAGGGAAAGGAAAGCATTCCAGAAAAGAAGGATAGTGCCTTTTGTTCACAATATCTTTTGTTCCTTGACTACAAAAACAGAAGTATTTAAAAAAAATAAAAATTGTCATCATGAAAATATGAGAATATAGAAATTTCCAAAATGTATCTTATCTTATTAGATAAATATAGTAAATTAGGAAATTTCACTTACCTTTAAACTCCAGAGATTTTAAAAATCAAGTATCAGAGCCAAGAGCATTCAATTTACTTTGTCCTGAGTACCTTCCAAATTCCTACATCAGGGATGCCTGTGAGCTTAAATTACAGACTGCCTGTTAATGATTTCCATTGGGCCCCTATTGTTTACTTTTGTAACCAAGGACTCTGGGAATAGAATTTTCTCCAGAGGATATTTCTAATCTTTTGAAAAACAATCAGACCCTGAAAGATTGACTAACCTGCTATCAGGAGTTAACTAAAGCATAGTGTGGAATTCTATTGCCCTTTAATATGATAAGATAAAGAAAGTCCTTATCCATTGTGTTATCTCAAGATTATCTTTAAACTATAACTATTATCATTATTAATAATTCATTAAGCAATAATACTATACATTGGGAAACAGTCCTTAGTACTCTTTAGACCACTTTTAGAAATATGAAGTCATTTGATTCTTACAATAAACTCTTGGAATTGGAAGGGAAAATACTGTTATTATTTTCATTTAATAGATAAAGTCTACATCATATCATAGAATCATAAAATTTTAGGATCAGAAAGGAACTCAGAAGCTGTCAAGTCCAATCTGTGCCTGAATTATGCAATTTAGGCTATTAATTAACTGCATTAATTCAAGCAAATGCCCAAATTAACTTCATGGTTACCTATTGCCTCCAACCAAAATTAGATTCATCTCATTCTGCTTTGCATTTACTCATTTGACTGTTGGATAACTATATTTTCTAGTAATGTTTTTCTTCAATCAATCAAAAATTAGTAACTTCTTGTTCAGTTATTTCAGTCCTTTCCAACTCTTTGTAACCCTTTTGAAGTTTTCTTGGCAAAGATACTGGAGTGATTTGCCATTTTCTTTTCCAGGTCATTTTACAGTTGAAGAAACTGAGTCAAACAAGGTTAAGTGATTTGCCCAGGATCACATAGCTAATAAGCATCTAAGGCTATGTTTGACTGCAACTTAGTTCTGCCCTTTGGTTCCAAATAGAACAAGGTCAACAAAAATGATGTTCTCCTGTTTCTGCATTTCTCTGGCTATTAGTGCTTCCTTCCCTCCCCTCATGGATTCATTTTGATTCTATTTATATTTATGGTAGTACATGTGTCTTCTGACAAGAGAATGCAAGCTCTTTAACATTACAGATTATTTGATTCTTGTATTTGCATCCTCCACACATAGCACAGTGCTTGATATATAGGAAGTATTTAATAATTGCTTGTTTATAATTTAATATTTTAGAGTAATGACATTAATCATATTTACAATTTGCTTAATGCTATAAGATCTGCAAAATGATTTGCCCGTATTATCTCATTTAGTCTCCACAACAACCCTAGGAGGTAGATACTATTTTAGTCCCATTTTATGAATGAGAACACTGAGGAAGAAAGAAATCAAGAGCTTTTTCCAAAGTCACCCAGCTAGTAAGTGTCTGAGGCTAAATTTGAACTCAGGTCTTCCTGCCTCCACTATAGCATTCTACTGCCTTAATTTTCTCATCTGTAAAAGGGGGATTAAAAAAAAGCAATTATTTTCCAGGGTGTTTGTGAGGATCAAATGAGATAGTGTTTGTAAACACTTTGAAAATTTTAAAGCATTTCATAAATTCTTGCTATTATTATTATTTAGTAAGCCACTCTGTAATAGTAGTTAGTGCAAGTTTTATTCTCATCTTATCACTATATTGACTTGTCCAGATCTTTTTCTCTAAATAAATACGTAGATTGCCCAGAGTCACCCAGGTACAAGTGTCTGAGGTGGGATTTGAATCTGGCTCTGCTATTTTCAAGTTCAGCCTTTTTTCAAATATGCTTATTGATTTTTATTTTGTAGATGTTAAAATAGAGAAGCCAGATTAAGGAGGGGGAATGCACAGAATGTTGGATTTGAATTAGAATCTTACTTCAGGCATATATTTCTGTGTAATCTTGGACATCAAGATGCTTTTTTTCTTTCAGCCTCAGTTTGCTCATCTATAAAATGGGGATAATAATAGCATCTACCTCCCTGGGTTGTTGGGAAGAAAGAATGAGATAACTTAGGTAAAGTGCTTAGCAAACTTGAAAGTGCTCCATCAATGTTATTAATAAAGTCACATTGTTAGCAAGTAAGAGTCCAGGTTTTCCAATTCAGATTCATTACCATTGCTGTGAAACCTTCAATGCCTTGAAATTCTCTGACAATTCATGCGAGGTATGCATACAATAGGATTCTGGGAGGCACTGAGGTATCTGTTTCAGGATCTCTCAGTATAGGCGATTGCCAATAGAAGAGTTAATTAGACTTCTACCCACCTGTTTTCCCTAGGGTCTCTTATTTCCATAGATACCACCTACCAGCATAAACCTCTGGAGGAATTGAAGACAATTATGAGATCATATATTCCAGCTGTTGCTGACAGTATGGACAAACAGATTTTCATTTTCTCATTAGATTTTCTTTTGAAGAGAAGCTTAGACAATCAAAGAGTAGGAATCTTTATTAATTTGTGTGCATATGTTTTTAAAAATTTCTTCTTCCTTTTGCTCTCTGTATATTTGTAAACATATTCATTTTATTTCTCAGCAGACTTCACTTTTTTTTTTTTAATCTCAAACACTCAGCACTTAACACAATGCCTGGCACATAGTAGGGACTTAATAAATATCCATTGATTGATGGTTGTTTGGAAATTGCAATTCTTGCTTGTTAAAATATCTGATATGTTTGAGATTAATGTTTTATTATAAATAAAGCAAAAAATAAATATGATCTCTATAAACATATAGACACATAATTATTTATGTGATGAAGTCTAAGTGGGGCTGAAAGAGAAAGGGAATGTCTCTTTTCTATTGTTAAAACCCCTTCCTTATATACTTTCCAAAATCTATTTCATATTTATTGCTCCTGGTGCCTATTTTACCTCATCATTTTGTCTGTAACCTCTCCTTGTAAATAAAATGATCTTTTAGCAACGAGAATGATCATTGTGAATTAGTCACATGATGGAACCCCACCAATTGTTGTCAAACTTGCTCTCCTGAATTGAACCTTCCCATTTGGTGCTTATACTTAATCTCATCACAAAAGACTGTTTCTCCAAACCATATTGCTCATCTAGTAGGACTGCCTTGTGTGTTGCATATATTTGAGTCCATGAAGCTGTTTAACATAAAATAAAAGAGCAAATCTTTAGAACATGTGATGGATGGCTGGGTTGATTTCTTCAGGTCAATTAAATTGTAACTAAATTTTTATCACACACACACACACATCAATATTTACAATCTATTGCTCTCCTAAATCTCTTTCATGTTACCACTCCTGGTGCCTATTTCACCTCTTCATATCTATTAATGTTACTTTCTACCCGAATTAAATTGGAAGCTTTGCCTAAATTGGTGTTATGAGGAACACAGTAAACAAAAGGAGCTTGAGCATTCAGAGTCAGACCTTGTGATCCTCATCAGGATCTATCTCACATCTCCAGCATAACCTTTTTTGTCTACCTCTCATATTCCTGCTTTCTTAGCCTAACTTTGACTCACACAGGTTATTGTTTTTGTCCTTTGTTTTCGAAGAGCACCATGACATCAGGAATGAGATATAACAATTTGCAAGTAATTGTATTTAAATGAGGGAAGGCTGTGCAAAGTCACCAGCCTCACTCTTTCCTCAGGAAAAATTTGCTATATGCATAATACAATATATTACATTATTACATAATAACATATAATATGTATAAGATATAGATCAGGACTAGAGGCCATAGTCTAGGTAGAGTGGAAGACCTTGGCCTTTTTTGAGTCTTCCTCAGGTTTCAATTTGTCTGGGGCAAAACCCATTCACTGATTAAGGCTAGGTAAAAATGAGGCTAAGAATGGTCTCTTTTACCTAGTCAAAAAAAAAAATCAATCTGGGCAGGGAAGACCCTCAGGGCTTGTGGTCAAAATAGAAATAACTACATTATAAGGAAACTGAATTATAAGGGGTTAAGAAGAGAGTGAGAGGAGAGAAAGGGAGACACTTATTGTAGACAGGATTAAGTGAGGGCTTTTTGAAGATGGGAGAGACATAGGCATATTTATAGGCAGGAGGGAAGCAGCCAATAAACAGGGACATTAGTGATAGAGTGGGCATACAGAGATGTTGGAAGATGAGATAGAATAGGATCACTTTGGCATAAGAGGAGTTTATCTTGGTAGGGAGAAGGCCCCCTCCCCCCTTCACATGAGACAGGGGTGAGAAAGGAGAGAGTGATGTAAATCTAAGATGAGGAAGAGGGGAGAAGAATCAATTCTTGGCAAATATTCACATTTTTCAGTGAAATATGAATCACAGTTCTCGACTGAGAAGATGAAGGGCAGGGAGCAATGGGCAGTTTGAGAGAAAATGAAAAGGAGGTTTGGTGAGTTGGATAGTGCATCTGGTGCAGGTAGGGAGATGTTATAAAGTTGCTTTGCTTCAATGAGGATCTGGTTGAGATCATGTAACATCAACTTATAGTGGACCCAGTTAGCATAGTTTTGTGATTTTTCTCTAGCTTTGTTTAGCAGTACATAAGTAGGAGCAAAGGCAGTGAGTGCATGGTGGGAGTGATCCCAGGCTAATGTCAGTTGGGTTAGAATGTCGAGGCAAGGGACTCAAGAGAAGAAAAAAGTGAAGAGTTAATCTGGCTGACCAAGGAGTCAATTTGGGGAAGAGAGAAGAATGCAGTCAGTGGTAAGAGTGATGACCTGATGTATCCCACAGAAGTCATAAAAGATGGGAAAGACCTCAAAATGTTTTCCAAAATGTGCAGAAATGTTTATAGCAATATTTTTTGGTGGCAAGGATGAGTGGTTGTCCATCATCTAGGAAATGGCTGAAAGCTATGGTATGTGAATGCATGGAATATTATTGTTCTTTATGAAATGATTAGCAGGTTGATTTCAGAAAATCCTGGAAAGACTTAACATGAACTGATGCTGAGTGAAGTGAGCAGAATCAGGGGAACATTGTACACAGTAACAGCAGTGATCCAAGGAAATTCTAATAAAATACCATATACATCCAAAGAGAGAAATATGGAGACTGAAGGAGAATTGAAGATAGTATTTTCACTCTTTTTTTCTTGTGCTTTTACCCTTTTGTTCTGATTTTTCTTTCATAAAATGACTAATATGGAAATATGTTTAAAATGCATGTACACATACAACCTATATCAGATTGCTTGCTGTCTTGAAAGAAAGATGAAAAGGAGGGAAAAAAATTGGAACTCAAAATCTTACAAAAATGAATATTAAATACTATCTTTACATGTAATTGGAGAAATAAAATATATTGGAATTAAAAGAAGAAAAAGTGATGATTTGGGGAAAAACTGAGGGATGGGATTAATAGTGATTATAATGAGGACATGAAATGACATCAGCTTATAGTCACACAAAAGATTGTGATCTAAGATAGTATTATTATGGATCTGGCTCAAGTTTCTGCCCAAAGTAAATCCTAATGGGGGTGAGATAGGTTCTTGCTGGATTTTCATTTATTTCCTTTCCCCATATACAGGGAAGTTTAATTTTTGGCTAGCCAGTTCTGTGCAATGGTCCCTGAATTGCCTCATCTCCCTGCCCCAATTACCCTTCTTTTCCCTCTCAGAGGGGCAGTTAAATGGCACAGTGAATAGGCTTCCAGACCTACAGTTAGGAAGAATCATCTTCCTGAGTTCAAATGTGGCTTCAGACACATTATCTATATAATCTTGGGTAAGTCACTTAACCCAATTCGTCATTTTAAAAAATGAGCCAGAGAAGAAAATGACAAACCACTGCAGAATCTTTGCCAAGGAAACCCCAAAGATTCAAACATGACTGAAACAATTGTACAATTGTACTCCTTCCCAGAGCTGGACTTAATTAGTGCCTACCTCTTCTTATGAGATGAGAGAGGTTGGTTCCTGTTCTCATGATTTACTAATAACATAATAAAATGGAATATAGGGGACAGTGAAGTAGCACAGTGGATGGCCCTGAAGTCAGGAGAACCTGAGTTCAAATCTAGTCTTAGACATTTATTAGATGTGAGATCCTGGGAAAGTTTCCAATTGCCTTGGGGAAAAAAAGGACAAATATACTCAAAAATCTACCATGATAACAGCCAAAAAATGAGTGCAATTTTTGAAAATTAAAATTCCAAAGGGCATTTGTGAAAACTGATGCTATAGCCACCCATATAAGATAATCTGGGAAACCAATCACATGACAGACTCCCAAGGAGCTCTTTCTGATATAGGTCTCTTAATTATTTGAACTTGGTGCTGTTATACAATAAATTACAACTGAGTGATATCAGAAATACTGAGAGATGATTAGGTCTTAGCCAGAGGAAGAATTCACACCTAACAACTTGAAATTTCTTATTTTTATCTTGCTTAGCTTTAAAAAATGGCATATGGGACTGTCTCTATCTTGAGTTTAATCTAACTGAACAAATTTCAGGTCTGTGCATTAGCATCTTGGTCCTAAATTTAATCTTTATTGTTTAAGGGGGAAAACTCAGCCCCATCACACTATAGCATTTATATAGCTATATAAAGGTGCATTAAAACCTTCTTTTTCATGTCTTCAACAGTACAGCAGAGCTGAGTACTTCTGAGCTGGAAGAAACCCAGAGATCATCTCATCTCATTTTATAAGTAAATTAGCTCACTCAAAGTGATTCTCCTGAGATCATACAGGTAGTTAATAGCAGTGCTAAAAAGGCAGTTCTTCCAAATAACTAACCACATCTTCCTCTACTAGGCTCTGCTCATTATTTACTTTTTTGGTTCTTTGAGTTTTTGATTAGCTTAAAGGAGATCATTATAAACAAAGGGTAATGAAATCCTTACCTGTTCCTTGTCTCTCCAGAAAATCAGAAACCCAGATTTTCTCTGCCTGATTTGGAAAATGATTCAGCTCCAGTGACTCAGTCAACTTAGAAGAATTCTTTCAATGTTCTTAGAAGAGGCAATAAGATAAGGAGAACAAAGACATACAAAAAAGTGACCTGACCAAGGGTCTTTTGTGTTTGTTATTCCAAGCTGGGAAGGCTTAGTTGCAGGTGTATTTTGCCTTGGTGGGGAACAAGATGAAAAAAAGCAGAGAAAATCTACCAAGCTCAGCAGCTGGACAAGGTGCTGTGAATAAATATGTTTGTTTGATAAAGGATAGACTAAGCTCTCTCAGCTCCTCCCAAAGGGAGGAAGGCTGGGCCAGATATAATCACTTATGACTAGGGAGCTGTAAAACAGAGAGGAAAAAAACAGGCATATTTTATTTATCAATGACAAACACAGTACTTGTCCAAGTCAATGAGTGCATCTGATAAAGGATATGGAGCTAGGCACTGGTGTTGCATGAATATTAAGAAATTAAGATCATATTAATAAAATACAATATTTTTTCTTTGTAACAAAGACTAGCTTTTAGCCAACCCTCTTGGAAAGTCAGATATACTTTTTTCTGAAGTGTTCAATGGGTTAAACCTGTCCAATTCAAGAGTTGTGTGAAAGGAAATTAATTCTAGCATTTACCACAAATATACACACAGAGAGTATTTATGGAGCATCTTAAGTATTTCAAAAAGTTTTACAAATATTAACTCTTTTTATTCAAAGAAGAGCAACAACAATAATAATAGCTATCATTTACATGGGGCAGCTGGATGGCACAATAGTTATTGTGCCAGACTTAGAATGAGGAAGTTGTTATTGTTGTTTTTTAGTTGTTTTTTGGTCATGTTTGGCTCATTGATTCTTTCTGGGATTTTCTTGGCAAAGATCCTGGAATGGTTTATTATTGCCTTTTCTAGCTCATTTTTTGGATAAGGAACTGAGGCAAACAGTGACTTTTCTAGAGTTACACAGCTAGTAAGTGTCTGGGGCAGGATTTGCCTTCAGTTCTTTCATACTCCAAGTCCAATGTTCTATCCACTGTGTCATAACTGTCAAGAGCAAAAAATAAGTGTGCTATAAGAAATGATAAGCAGGCAGATTTCAGAAAAACCTGGAAAGAGTTACACAAACTGATACTGAATGAAGTGAGCAGAACCAGGAAAACATTGTATATAGTAACAGCAACATTGTGTGATAATCAACTCTTATAGACTTACCTCTTCTCAGCACTACAATGATCCAAGACAATTCAGAGTCATGATGAAAAATGTTATCCATATTCAGAGAAAGAACCATGGAGTCTGATTGCAGACTATTTTATGGAAAGAATATTATTTTCACCTTTTATGGGTATTTTTTTCCTTTTGTTTCTTCTTTTACAGTATGACTAACATGGAAATATGTTTAACATGACTGTACATGTATAACCTATATCAAATTGCTTGCCGTCTTGGGGAGGAAGAGGGAAAGAAAAGAAGGGAAAATAAATTTGGAACTCAAAATCTTATAAAAATGAATGTTGAAAGTCATTTTTACATATACTTGGAAAAACACTATTTACACAAAAATGAGAAATAAAATAATTTTTATAAAGAAAAATTCTTTGTTACATAACATTTTTAAGAGTATAAAGTTTTTAGATGTCTTTCAAAACACAGTCAAGTTGTCTACTTCCCCACTCACCCTCAAAAACTCCTTGCTGCTATTGCCACATTTTTAGTGTATACTTGGAGAAATCTACCCCATTCTCACTTGCCAAACACACTCATAAAACTATAATTCCTTTTAAAACAATTTAGCTCATTTAACAGGGTAATGGAAGATTTTTTTTGCCCTTCCTTGTGGGATATAGAGAACATTTGAAAATGTCCATTGCTTGTCTCCAATTGACTGTGTGGGTGCTACTTTTGGTCATGTGGAATCTATTGATGATACAAATTTGTATTTTCACATCACAAAATAGACTGTTGAGTGGTCCCTTGGTCAACTTCTAACTCAATGACAGCATCAGGTGAAGAAGGGGACCACATTTTTGAAGGAAGTGAAAGCTCCTTGTGGAAGTTCTTTTGGTTGAGACTGTCCTTTTACCATCATTACAATCACACCTTACTATCTGGGGAGTTGGAGTCAGGGAAGATGAACTCTTCTTTTATCAGGTGCTGCACTTCTCCCATCTCCATACTACCCCCCCCTCCCCCCGCCCAATGCTTTCAGTGGACATATTGAAACATTTTAGTAGGACAATGGAAGGATCACTTAGAGTTTATATAATCTGGTTAGAATGGCAAATCCCATCAACAGTGGATGTCCAAATGGCCCCAAAGCTCTTATTTTTCCATAAATTGGATGGAGGAAAAGAATATTTGTGTAAAATCTGGTTGATCAGCAAGAAGGGCCAATCTGAACATGCCTCATGATTATGTTAAGCAGGGAAAAGTTATTATAGAAGGAATTAAAGGTTTATGGACATGTTTGTTAAGAATGAACTAAGCCTCTCCAGGTGTACAACAAAAATCCTGCAACTTCATTGGCTGGAGATCAATTCAGGGTTTCCAATTATTGTGGAGCTCAGTAACATGCCATTTATAGGCTACTGTCATTGTTTTTCCCCCTTAGTTTTAATATAAATATTTCATATTCAAACTTTATTCATTTTTAAAAAATTTTTTTATTTTATTTTAATTCATGAAATAAAAAAGTATTTCCACAACATAGTAGAATAATTAAAAAATGATTGTTCATGAAACTGCAATCTATTATATACAGCTTGGTATTCCTTTTAAATATAATAAATTTATTATATAAATTTCTCCCTTCCTTCATTTTTCCATCCCTCCCCTTGCATACTAGAGATAGCTACAATTAGACACAAATATGTATGCAAACACACATATATGTAAAACATACATATTTATATGCACGCACATACATATACTTCTATTTATTATTTCTTTCTCTGGATGTTTTTAATTTTCCTTTAGATATTCTTTGTAGCTTTTTTGGGTAGTTACAAAAATCAAAATGACTTAGTTAAATTTTTTTTTTAAATGATATTATTGTTACCATACCCAACATTCTGTTGGTTCTTTCATTTTGTTCTACATTATTTTGTACAAGTCTATGTTTTTCTAAAATCAATGCTCTTCATTTGGTTTTGGTCAGTAACAATTATCCTTTCAATTGTTTGTTTTAAATTTCTCAGTTGCTATACAATGGACAGTCTGTTGCTTACCTACTTACCTTTCTTTCTTTAATTCAAAAATTTCCCCATCAATACAAGTACTTTTGAGTCTTTCATTTGGATAATCCCAAGGGGAACCTAAAAGTATTAATACAATTTTAAGTTTTAAGAACTTCAGAAGCTACAAACTTATAAAAACATTTGAAAAGTTAAATATTTAAAATATCAATGTGTTTCTTAATAAGATCAACAAAACTATCATCTTGTGTTATATATTGCTTTAACTAATTTTCATACTTTGTAAAAAATTTCATCGACTACTGCTCAGTGATTGAATGGGTCACATTTGTAATTCTAGACTTAAGATCATTCAGAGAAGGAACAACTAAATGGTGCAGTAGATAGAGCATCAGTCCTGGGGTCAGGAGGACCTTAACTTAAATCTGGCCTCAGGCACTTAACACTTTCTAGTTGTATGACCTTAGGCAAGTCATTTAACTTCTATTGCCTTGCCAAAAAAAAAAAAAAAGTCATCCACAAAATGAGAATTTATAAGACAGAGTCTAATGGACATAGATCAGATGACCAAGGTGGCTAAGCAAAAAGAACTCCTATTTATCCACTGGTCTGAGAAAATATCATCCAAAAACTTCCTTACATGCATTGTATAATAACAGGGTGCCCTATCTCATTAAAATTCAAATAAAAATTTATTAAGAAAAATTCATAAAACTAAATTAGTGGGGAAAAAATTTAAGCAAACTTTAAAATGAAAATTTTTGTAAGTCTGTAGTATATATAGTTCTGAAGTTATTAAGACTTTTGGAACACTCTTTATAGTTATTTACCAAGTACTCCCTCTGTTTTCCCCACCCATTCCAGGGCACATGCAACCCATCTTGATGGACTCATTTTAGCAGGATCCAAACCTTCTGTTCTGGGTCCTTTGGCTCTGGATTTGTGTATTATAAATGATACAATTACTAAAAACCACCAGAAGGCTCTTGGGAGAGATATCTATTAGTTTATTCAGGAGTCCCTTTTTCTTCTTGTCAACCAGATTTGTTAAATTTCTGATGAGCACGTTAAGGATCCTAAAGAAATTTCATAGAATCATAGATTTAGAACTCCAAGTGATCTCAGAGATCATCCATTCTAGAGGTTCTTCCTTTGGGAATTTATGAACTTTGAAAAATAAAATGACTATTTCCCCCTATATGTGGCTTCCTTTGCAGTTTCAAGCATTTTATTTGATGCATTTAAAAACATTCTTCTGAGAAGAGGTCTATAAGAGGTCTATTGTCTCCAAGAGGTCCATGACATAATAAAAAAAAAAAGATTAAGAACTTCAATGTAATCCAATCTTCTTATTTTACAATTGAAGAAATTGAGGTTGAGAGTAGTGAAGTGATTGCCAGAGAACTCTCTCTCTCTCTTTCTCTCTCTCTCTCTCTCTCTCTCTCTCTCTCTCTCTCTCTCTCTCTCTCTCTCTCTCTCTCTCTCTCTCTCTCTCTCTCTCTCTCTCTTTCTTTCTATCTTTCACACACACACACACGGAATAATCAGATCCAGATGAACTCAGGTTCTCAGATTCCAAATCTAAGAACACTTTTTTTTTTTTTGACAAAGCAATTGGGGTTAAGTGACTTGCCCAAGATCACACAGTTAGAAAATGTTAAGTATCTAAAGCCAGATTTAAACTCAGTCCTCCTGACTCCAGGACCAACACTCTATCCACTGCATCATTCTGCTGCCCCAATCTAACAACATTTTTGCCATTTCTACACTGAGGTAAGCCCTAAATAGGATATCTTGAACCTATTCTTGTCTAGCAAACCTCAGGGCTTGTCTTTCTGGGACCTTCTTCTGACTTCATTCTGACTGTCATTACTACTTCTCATTTGTATGCACTAAAATATCGGTGTCTTTTCTGAGTTGCACCCTCCAAAACAAACACAGCATATGCTTTAAAACTCTCATAAGAATGAACCCAAGTTAGTGTGTGTAACCTCCCCCCAAGAACCTCCCTTTCTGATCTTGGGACTTTCTTTGTTTCATTTTAAATCCAAAGGCAGAGAGGTTCAATTAAATCACTCAGGGTGAGACAGACTTATTCTTCCTAGAGAACTAGGTCACAGATCCTTACCGGGAAAAAGTAGGCAGAAAAGGAAACCAACTAAGATTGGTTTTTAGATGTCATGGGTGACATTTCCAAAGAATCTGGACTCTGTGTTATCTTCTGAGGATTAAAAAGAAAAATGGCGTCATTCTTGCCTTCAAGAGGTTTCCATTCTAATTGAAGTAATGACTTCATGAGAGACCAATGCAAAGTGTGATGTGGCAATGGCAAAGAAGAGAACCAGACAAAATGATCAGGCTAAATTTGAGGAAGTGATACACATTGAAGAAGAATAAACATGTATTAAGTACCTATTATGTGCTAGGCGCTTTATAAATATTATTTCTGAGAAAACCAAGATCTCTTTCAGCAGTGGGAGGCTGGGATGAGAGATAATGAGAACATCATCTGATAAGGAAAGAGTATATTCCATACATCATGGAGGCAGAAGAACATGTTCTAGGCAAATGAATGGAGTAAGGAGAAAGAATGTGAGATGAAATTAGGGAACAGGCAGTAGTCCATGCTTGGCTGAAATAGAGAATGTGGAGGTAAGTAAGAGAGAGTGAGAGGAGGTAATACACATCTATTCCTCAATCTGTAACTCTTAGATGTCTCCTAATGTTCCTAAAAACTTGAAGGTTCACACTTGTGCCTTCAAGAAATATAGTGTCAAAACGTAGATGTATACATACATGCAGGTTATAAGTACAAATTACAGTACTACAAGGTTTTGCAGACCCACTAAGTACCAAGGTGCTGCTTTCTTAAGTTTGCTACAGGAATTGTTCAATTTATATTCCATAATTTTAAACTCATCAAGTATCTTTCCCCCCTTTAAAACAGGTTTCTTAATATTTAAATACCAACTCTTCTGCTGTGGTATATTGCTAAGTTTTTCAAATGACATTTTATACAGCAAAAATTAGGTTGCAATGGTTTTAAGACATTTTCAAGTTGGCATGGGAACATTCCAGTGCTTTCCAAGAGCTTTTCTATGATGTAGAAATTCTATAGATCTTTTGCTTTTTGATATAAATTGTATTAAAAAATAAATTGTAGTTTCCCCATATAAATTAAAAAATCTATTGCCCTACACAGTCAGTGACTTCCTAAGTAAGGAACTTCCTTACAAACTTGGGGATGGCAACATGAATTGTGACTAGCATATTCCTCTGCACTGGATTGACCTTTCCAATTCCAGGACCTTTACAAAGGGAGATGGGAGAATAGGCAGTAGTCCAGGCTTGACTGAAACAGAAACTATGGAGATGAGCAAGAGTATGAGAGGAAGCAATACATATCTATTTCCCTGGATTCCCTTGCAGAGGGCGAGTAATGATAGCTAATATTCATCAAACACATTAAGATTTCTGAATATAATTGTTGTCCTCAACTCCACATGGCAATTATGCCAGGGCCTAGAGTGATAGTAGATTGGAGATCAGAATATAATACCTAAATATTCATGACTATTGCCTTCTTTCCCTTCTGCTCTCATTGGGAAACATACACCTGGCATGAGATCTACCCCTGGGGAGACATTGCTTGCCTCATGTAATGAAACCTTGAAAAGCCTGGGATGTGATGGTGACAGAGGAGCACTGAAGTAGCAGGAGGCTGCTAAAATAGAAAAAGTTCTGCTAGGAACAATACAATACTACCTTTGGCCAACGTCTTTCTTTGTTTCTGAAACAGAGGCTTGAATTAAAAATTTTCTCAGCTAAAGGTTTCTCTTTGTTTCTTTAAATAATATTTCTTGGATTCTAGGTTCTTTGATTGGACAGTCTGCAAGCATTACGTCATTATCTACTATTTGCAATCACACTGTGCAAATACAAATATGAAAAGGAATTCTTGACTTCAGACAGCTTACATTCTTCTGTATTAAGGCTGTGGATTGGTACTTCTGGGAAAACTAACGTCAAGGCTCCGGCTTTGACAATGCAGACTTTAGAAGCATAGAACTTCCATCCATGTGGAAAGTGTATAAAATTAAGCAGAAGTCAAAACAATAATAGTGTTTCCTGAGTCATTGCAACTCAAATTCTATCGAGGTAGAGACTACATTGGCTCAGATTTTCACATTACCGGATTTGAATATCTTCCTGCCAATTCTGTCAGTCAGGCAAACATTTATTAGAACACAGCTTAACTGTGGGTTTGTGTAACAGAATATGGTGGTCACAAAATTATGATTAATTATCAGTAAATGTTTGATTTGCATGCTTATTTTACATACCTATATACCCAGAGTCACATAAAAATTTCTTGGATGGAAAGGTGTTGTGAGTGGAAAAAGTTTAAGATGCCTTGTACTAGAGCACTAACTATATACCAGGTACTCTGCTAAGCACTGATATACATAAAAAACTAAAAGATGGTCTCTGACCTCAAGGAGCTCATTGTCTAATGGATAGTTTCTTCTTAAAGCAACTGTTCTTCTAGCATCATCACCAATCCTGAGATCATCTTTCCTAAGAATAACAATCCATTCCATTTTAATGCAAGCATTGGGCAACATTTTTTGAGACTCCAGAATAAATTATGGTTTATCTCTGCAAAATATTCCTAGTCTTTTGGCTGTAGGAAAACATATTCTCAATTGAATCAGGGGAAGGCCTTTATCTTACCCCCAGAACTTACTATTTCTCTCCATTATTTACCAACACTTCTTCCTTAGTTGTTTTTGTTTCTGAACCAGTTGACTATGTTTTCCACCATAGAAACAGGAAATATTGGTCCTAGTAAATTCAGTGTGGCCATTCCTTGAAAGACTGAGATTTTTTTTTTAGCCTGTCTTTAATTCCACTCCCTTTCTAAGGACACCTTTCTATAGTCCCTAGTTTTGACTTGCTGGTATGATCAGTCTGTGCAATTAAGGACATCACATTGGAATAATATACAGTGGCAAGTCCATTACTGTAGCTCCTTAAAATGCCTCAGTGTCTGACTCACAGATGCCAGTTTGTGACTCTCCTCCTTCAATGAGTCATGGAGTAAGGAGCAGAGAGAGAATCCAAACTGAGGTTCTCTAACACCAAATCCAGTATTGTTTTCAATAATATACTTGCCACATCTCCAGGCAGAAGATGACACACAAATTTAAAGTGAGTACTGCCTGTGGTATATGGCATTCTATCATCTACCGCATGTAAAGGCAGAGAGAAAGTTAGTGTGATTTAAATAGATTTAAACATGATTTTGGTGGGAGGGCTCAAATTCAGTAATAGACTCAGTTCTTTTAATAGCCACGACTTAAAAAAATATCACTGGTATTTTATTTTTCTTATTACATGTAAAGATGGTTTTCAATATTCATTTTTGTGAAATTTTGAATTCCAAATTTTTTTCCTCCCTCCCTTATTGCCCCCATACCCAAGAAAGCAAGCAATCTGATATGTTATACATGTGTAATCACTTTAAACATATTTTCATATTAGTTATGTTGTAAAAGAAAATCAGAACAAAAGGGAAAAACCACAAGAAAAAAGCAATAAGTCAAATTAAAATAGTGAAAATAGTATGCTCTGATTCATGTTCAATCTCCATAGTTTTGTCTCTGGATGCAGATGGCATTTTCTATCCCAAGTCTATTGGAATCATGTTGGATCACTGTATTGCTGAGAAGAGCTGAGTCTGTCAGAATTGGATCAGGATATCATCTTGCTGTTATTATTTACAGTGTTCTGGTTCTGCTCATGTCATGCAGCATCAGTTCATGCAAGTCTTTCCAGACTTTTCTGAAATCAATCTGCTTATCATTTTTTATAGAACAATAATATTCTATTATATCCATATATCATAATTTATTCAGACATTCCCCAATTGATAGGCATCCACTTAATTTCTATTTTTTGCCATCACAAAAGCAGTATAGCAGTGACTTCTTGACTTTGCTCAAATACCTGTCTCATTTTGTGAACAATTCATAGGCAAAAGGCAAGATTTAACACAATTCTTGAGGCAGTTTCATTAACACAATGCTTAGAAAAACTCAAGAAATATATATTTAGAGAGAGACTCCACTGTTTGGCAAGAATGGTTATGAAAACTGGAAAATATTGTTGCAAAAAATAGAATGGCATCTTATGCTATATGCTACAATATATTCCAAATGGAGAAACTAAAAGAAAAGAAGACAAGCAAGAAAGAAAAACAAAAAGAAAGAAGAATGATGCCCCTGAATGTGAGAAAATTGAATTGGAATTTCCAATTCACCCTTGTCATTGGAAATCTTCCTTGCCAAGGGAAATTGCTTAGCTGCTGCTGAGTGGAATTATGATGGTGATCAACAAATCTACTCATTTTGGGAAATGGGATTGGGAAATGGGATCAGAATGATCATGTTGACTCTGGACTAAGAGAGATTTCCCAGAAACTTTTAGGAAATAGGGCCAGGAAGTGTCATCGGAGTCAGCCAGGCAATAACTGGGACTTGTGTCCCTATCTGCCTCATTTGCAAGTGGTGGCAAGAAGGCTGTCATGATTCTAGAGACAGTCGCTAGGCAGGAACCACCATGCTTGAGAATGGTTCTGATAGGAACTTTTTCTGGCAGTTCTTTTTCCAAATCAACACAGAAAATTTGAAACGGAGCTAAAGAATGTCCCAGCTAAATTTAAAGCCAGTACTTTAAAGGTAGAACAATGTAGCTTTAAAACCTCTAATCTAATGGGATTTTAAAGTTTAAAAATTTAAAGAGGTTTTAAAGCTACAATGTTCTACCTTTAAAGTACAAAGTACCAATTTCCTCCCTTGAGACTCAAACAAGAATTTTCCTATTGGATACAATGATCTAAGACAATTCCAAAAGACGTGTGATGGAAAATGCCATCCACACACAGAAAAAGAACTATGGAATTTGAAAGCAGAATGATGCCCCTGTTATTTTTACTTTTTAAAATTTGTTTTTTGTTATTTTATGATTTTCTCTTTTTGTTCTGATTTTTCTTTCGCATTATGACTTAATGTGGAAATATGTTTAACCTGATTGTATGTGATTGTAACCTCTATAAAATTGTTTGCTGACTTGGGGAGGGGGGAAGGAAGAGAAAAAATTTTGGAGCTCAAAATCTTACAAATATGAATGTTGTAAATTATCTTTACATGTAGTTGGAAATATAAAATATTACTAAGTGCAAAAAAAGGAGAATTTTCCTACTCTGTCTTTTTGAAGTTGAAAATTTGGCAAGTTTGGACTTTCTGTTCCCATGGAAAGAATTTTTTGTGTATCTGTCAAAGGGATCACTCATGGACCACTAGTTTGGTGGCTGGAATAGAGTGACGCCCGATGATAAAATTATAAACTACACACTACTGCCAAGAAACTCCAGGTCTTTCTGCAGGCTTGTGGAAGACAAGACATATATCATTTGATTCTCAATGACAATCCTATGAGAGTGATTGTGCTATAATTGTTATTCTTAGTTTATAGATGAAGAAATCTGGGCACTACTGATATTATCATATTATTAGTTAATATCAAACTAATATATGGTATATAATAAATTAATTATATTCATTAATACTGACATTATTAAAGGGTGTGTATAGGTTGTTAAAGCAGGACTAACTCTTTTGGTGTGAGGGTTGGCTGAATCATTTTCAGGACAATTCTTACCTGTGATATAAAAAAGTTGGAGCATGCACAATGGCCACACCCTAGTGTTTTGGCAGATGGGCTAAACCAGTTTGAGAATAACGAATAAGCCTTAAAACTTATTGGTGAATTAGAAAGATATTTATCCCAACACAGGAAGACTTTCTCTGGTGGAATGAGTGGATGAGAAAAACTTATTCCAATGACCAAGAAGGTGGCTAAAGCAACAGTATGGAGTGCTGAAAGCTTAGCCAGATTAAAGATGCCAAGATTATCTGTTGCATCTTGGCCCATCACTGATTGACCTGACTATTTGCCTAAGTCACAGTTGATTTTTTTTTTTGTGAGGCAATTGGGGGTAAGTAACTTGCTTAGGGTCACACAGCTAGGAAATATTAAATATCTGAGGCTGGATTTGAAGTTGGGTATTGAGTGAAAGATGGAAAAACACCATGGACAAACAACTGCTGCCACAGTTGATATTTGAGGCAGAATTTGAATTCAGTTGTGTTGTCTCCAGGACTTGAATCTAGGAATCATTCCACTCTACAATTCTGACCCTTTGCCAGTCAAGCGACAGTAATAAAAACCATAAAAAGATATTGAGTACCTTGAAGGACTTGAGGTAGCTGACATAGAGTAGTATGTAGATGAACTATGTCTAGAAATCAAACAAACTCAGGAAGAATGAAGAAGAGTTAGACAACTGAGAAATAAGCCAGGTCTTCTCAGTCATCTCACACCAATATTTACACATTTGGATGTGCATGAAGAAAGTTAGAACCACAAATAAAGCATTTTTGCCAATAAGTAATTTTTTACATACATATTCCTGCTGATGAGAGATATTCAGAGCCCTTAAGAAAAGAAAGAAACTGAGCAGTGAAAGCTGTTCATAAATAACCATGAATGAATTTCATTAATTGGTGCTAAATAAATATTTGAGGAACATGAAAGAGAAATTCGGGAGAGGCCAATCATCCTCAGGGGCTTGATTTCTTTGTCCTTCCACATGAATGCTTAAATTCAACATTATGTGGTTTCCAAAACACGTGTTCTCTTACCACTGGGAACATGTTTTAGATTCTGCTGCTTCCTGATTTTCCCTCTCTCTGGTCCCAAAGTAAAATGAATGATATAATACATAGTTTGGAGAGAAGGAGAAGATAAGATCATTCATATAAAGCTGAAATGGGACCTTATAAAGACCCCAAGTTTAATGACTTGCTCAAGTTCTTAGCAGTAATAAATCCGCCAGGCAGAATTTTAACTAGTGTCTTCTGACATCAAATCCTGCCATATCTTGATCTTCTCAGGAAAGAGGCAGTGTATCTCCTTCAAAACAAGTGCAGAGAGCTTTCTCAGATTTCACACAAAAGCTCCAACAGAGATATTTGAACCTGGATTCCATTTACATAAAATACACTTTTGAGCAGATAAATTAGTCTATGTAATAATTGCTACAACTGATAATTGTCAGAGATTATAGTTTTAGGCCAGAAAAGAACCTGAGAGCTAATTCAACTGCACACATTCATTTTTACAAAAAGAGCAACTGAGACCCAGAAAGGTGAAAGAGGCTTACATGAGCTCACAAAAGTAGTAGATTCTTTTCCAAGCAGTAAAGCTAATCTTGAGACATGAAATATTTTGTTTTGATGAAAAAATATTCTTTATGGTAAGTGAGCTTAGTTCTCGCTACTATAAAGTGATTTATAAAGTTTAATAATACTAACCTCATAGCCTAATCTACTTTCTATGTTTTGATTGGAGTATAACAGCAAAGAATAACCAGGGAGATGCACAGAGGGGATTTCATATGTACTGAGACCACTAGTGTTTTTGTCAATGACATCCTCATTCTCAATTTTTATAACATAATTACAGATCAGTGAAGAGAAATCATAAAGAATAACTGTATTCCAAAAACCTACATGAAATGAAAATTGAGGAGTTAATGTTATTTGGAAGGGGGAAAAGTTGAAGGAATGAAAGGAATTGGAAATTTAACTTGACACAAACCCCAGGAGAATTCCTTAGTAATGCGATAAGTACCAAAAATGAGATTGATATCTCAAATGATTTTCAAGAGGAGATGAGAAATATTTAGACTGTAATTTTTTTAAAGTTCTAGATGAGTTTTATGATATGGATCCAATTATATCAAAACAAAGTAATGTATGTGCCTGTTACAACCATTATTAAAAATATATCTCCTATAAATTGACTGCATAAAAACATTTTAAGACCTAAAATTAATGCTGTTGTTGTTACCATGTAAGGATCATAAGAGGAAAGAAAGGTGGAGTTATAGAGGTAAACGTCTAAGGATATATATCAAATGAAATCATGGTCACAGTTTGCTGCTTGAGAGCACTATTGAGAATTTAATGATATATTACATCAATATCTAATTGGCACACACAATAGAAAACTTGAATGCTTATATTACCTGTTTAAAGGCATTGAAAAAGAAGGATGTAGAAATGGAATCTGGTATACCTGAAGTTTCCTGTATCTTTAACAAATATTTAAAAAGTAAAAACAAAAAGGCTAAGGTTATATAAGGAATGAAACAATGAAAATAAGAAAATTCAACATAAGTCACAAACTATGTTATAGAAACATGGAAAAACAAAGAAATTAGAAGACATGTAGCACCCCTGAAGAAGAAGACTGTAGAAAATTTCTGATCATTTACTTGGTAGAAATAAGTTCAATATATTAGAAAGCTTGGGCATTGCTAAACATGTTGAACAAGGAAGGTGATAGAAACTACTTTTCCTACAAAACTAGAAAGTGGTGAGTCAGTATAAGATCCATAATTATTAACTCATATGTTTCACAATGACATGTGAATTACCAACAAAGCACTTTACCAGCTTCTTTTCTGATATAAGATTAATTCCATCTTTTTGTTAATTGTCTATATATCTTGGATACCAGACCTTTGTTACAGATATTTCATATACATATTCTTCACAGTTTACCACTCTCCCTCTCATCTGAGATGTACTAATTTTGTTCATAGAAAAGGTTTTTCAACTTAATATAATTAAATTTACTTAACTTTTGCAACTGCAAGAATTTTGCCACTAGTTATAGCTGGATATAGGTTTTTTGATCTGATTATTCTAAGTTTTCATGATATATTTTTTATAATTCAAGTCACATAACCATTTTGAATTTATTATTGCTTATGTTTATTATTATTATTATTGGTCAAAACGTAATTTATGTCAGACTTTTCTAGTTTTCTCAGCAAATCTTTAAATAGGGATGAGGTTGTACCTCTTTGCTACTTTTTTCTCCAATATTTTTGCAAAATAATCACTAGAAATACTGTTTTGGAATTTTCTTTCTCTATTTTCTCTCTTCCCAATTTGAGTATTAAGATTTTATCTGGGGGCAGCTAGGTGGTGCAGTGGATAGAGTTCTGAAGTCAGGAGGATCTGAGTTCAAGTGTGATTTCAGACATTTAACACTTCCTAGCTGTGTGACCCCGGGCAAGTCACTTAATCCTAATTGCCTCAGGGAAAAAAAAGATTTTATCTGGAATTTGGTAGGAGCCCCATTTCTATTTTTTTTTAAAGTTTATGTAATATTAAAATTGACAGTTCATTTAATATTTCTTAGAACTCACATGCAAATCCATTTGAACCTGTTTTTTTTCCCCTCTTCAAAACTTTATACATAATTTGTTCAGTTTTGCTCCCTTTCCCCAAAATTGGACAATTAGAAATTTCTATGTCTTGTTTTATTATGTAGCTCTCTTATATTTTTGTAAATATTCTTCTATTTTACTTTACCAGTTTTGTGAACATAAAACTCAGCAAAATAGTTTCTAGTAATTTCCTTTATTTCTTTTTCATTGGTTCTGAATACTCTTTCTTGACTTAAAAATTAGCTATTAGGTTCCACTCTCCCAAAAATCAATCAGCTGATTAGCTATGTCTTTATAATTTTTTGTTTTTAAAATTTTAAATTATCTCTCTTTAGGGGATTTTTTTTGGACCCTAACTCTGATTCCTAGGCTAGCCCATGAAAATTACTAACATAAGCTTTTGTAAAATCACTGACTAGACTTACTAAGACCACAGGAGAAATGCTTCTTGAGTAATTGTTCCTTGAACCCAGGCAATGACTATTTCTGTTTTCAGTAAGTCCTGTAGCTAGGGTACTATCTAAAAAGATTAAATTTCTAGCAACCTCTCCACTTATATAGTCATCTTAGTATTCCTAACATGGCTTAGAGCCAGAATTATTATTTTTTTTTTTTAAACTTTCTTTACCCTGCTCCTAATTGTCTACTAGTTATCCATGCTATTTGGTCCATCTGCTTTTGTGAAATCAAGCTTTCACTCAAAGAGAATCCTGTGTGAGTGTTCTCATTCAGACTCTGAACCAAATGCTCTTCTATAGCACTTTGATTTTTAAAATGTCAACTATTGTATTTAGCTGAAGATTTTTTAAATTTGTTTTTTTATTATAGAAATTTAGATGAATGTCCAATTTACTGATCTTTTTTTTCCCCCCCTCTTTTGATGAAAGTATATAGAGATGTAATTTTTCCTCTAAGGACTACTTTGTCTGCATCACAAAAGTTTTGGTTTGTTGTCTAATTATTGTTAATATCTTTTTGATAACTATTGTGACTTGATCTTTTACCCACCCATTATACTTCATCATTTGTCTTCTGGGGAATCATGAGCAGACATTTCATTGCTTAGAATTCTTAAGTGGAGATCACAGTAGATGATTAGCAAAGCTGTATACCTAGCCCAAAAAAACAGGTCCTCTACTAACTAGTGCCACACCATCCATTATGTGGAACCATCAGTTACAGTAAATGGTGAGGTTTTGAATGTTGTGGATAAGTTCTCTTACCTTGGCAGTATGATTTTCAAGGATATACATATTGATAATGAGATTAATACGTGCATTACCAGAGTTAGCTTGGTGTTTAGGAAGCTTTGAAGGAAAGGGTGGGAAAGGAGAAATATTAGCTCGACTACTAAACTGAAAGTCTACAGAGCCATTGTGCTGACCTCATTGTTGTGTGTCTGGGAAACCTGGCCAGTGTACCAGTGTCATGCCAGGAAATGAATTGTTTTCATTTGAATTGTCTTAGGAAGATTGTGAAGATCACCTGGGAGGATAAGATACTAATCACCGAGGTCCTTTTTTGAACTAAACTACCAAACATTCCAACTTTACTGCAGAGAACATAGTTCTATTGGACTATACACATTGTTTGAATGCTAAATGTATCCTTGAAAAAAGACTATTTTATGGAGAACTCACACAGGGCAAATGCTCATAAGTTGGTCAGAAAAAGCAATACAAAGACACTTGCAAGGTTTCTCTTAAGAACTTTAGAATTGCTTGTATGTCATGAGAGACACTGGACCAAGATCCCCCAACATGGTGTGCCTTCATCGGAGAAGGTGCTGTGCTCTATGAGCAAAGCAGAACAAAGCAAAGTAGCTCAGAAGGACCATGTGATGCACAAAGTTAGAGAAGCCCCCAAATGTTCATAGGGACAATTTGTATCTGACCTGTGGCAGAGCACTCTGAGCTCTATTGTTCTGCTCAGCCACAATCAGATACACTGTAACTCAACTTTAACACAGGGATATCATTTTGGTCTTCGAGAACAAAGAACACCAATCCCCAGCCTTGCATGGGAGGAGCAGCGTGAGGCCATCGCAAGAAGACAGGAGACTGCAATGGTGGAGTTGTAATGGGTTACTTAATAGGTATTTCTGACATAGAGTGAGTCCTTGTGACTAAGCACAATTTTCATTCTCCCAAATGTTCTATCTTGTAGAAGCACATGGAAATCCTTCTTTCTAGAAAAAGTAAAAACTTAAAGATGTATTATTTTGATGATCTTCAAAACCACTTTTCTGGCTTTACTGTTTCAAGGTAGGTTAGGTGAAGGATAGGAAAAAAGCCTCTTATATAAGGAAATGAAAGCAATAAAGAAATTTAGGGTTAAGGGAAGAAACTGAATTTTTTTTCCCATGCCAGGGTAATTTTTTACAACATTATCCCTTGCACTCACTTCTTTTCCCCTTCCTCCCTCCACCCACTCCTCCAGATGGCAAGCAGTACTATACATGTTAAATAGGTTACAGGATATCCTAGATACAATATATGTGTGCAGAACTGAACAGTTCTCTTGTTGCACAAGAAGAGTTGGATTCAGAAGGTAGAAATAATCCGGGAAGAAAAAACAAAAATGCAGCAGTTTATATTTATTTTCCAGTGTTCTTTCTTTGGGTGTAGCTGCTTCTGTCCATCCTTGATCAATTGAAACTGTATTAGCTCTCTTTATTGAAGAGATCCACTTCCATCAGAATACATCCTCATACAGTATCCCTGTTGAGGTATATAATGATCTCCTGGTTCTGCTCATTTCACTTAGCATCAGTTCATGTAAGTCTCTCCAAACCTCTCTGTATTCATCCTGCTGGTCATTTCTTACACAACAATAATATTCCATAACATTCACATACCACAATTTACTCAACCATTCTCCAATTGATGGGCATCCATTCATTTTCCAGCTTCTAGCCACTACAAACAGGGCTGCCACAAACATTTTGGCACATACAGGTCCCTTTCCCATCTTTAGTATCTCTTTGGGATATAAGCCCAGTGAAACACTGCTGGATCAAAGGGTATGTACAGTGATAACTTTTTGAGCATAGTTCCAAATTGCTCTCCAGAATGGTTGGATGTGTTCACAATTCCAACAATATATCAGTGTCCCAGTTTTCCCACATCCCCTCCAACATTCCGCATTATCTTTCTCTGTCATTCTAGTCAATCTGACAGATGTGTGGTGGTATCTCAGAGTTGTCTTAATTTGCATTTCTCTGATTAATAATGATTTGGAGCATATTTTCATATGTCTATAAATAGTTTTAATTTCTTCATCTGAGAATTATCTGTTCATATCCTTTGACCATTTATCAATTAGAGAATGAAGAAACTGAAGTTTGAACAAAGATGGCCTTTTGTCTTCTTAAAAATCTTGTTTTTCTCTCTCTCCTCCTCTCCCCAACCTAAAGAGATTGACCTGACAAAGTACATGCCCTATATTGTACTCAAAGAGATGATTTTTCTTGTTTAGTCAAATTTCAGTTCTATCTGATTCTTCATGACCCCATTTGAGGTTTTCTTGGTAGAGACACTGCAATGGTTTGCCATTTTCTTCTTAAGCTCATTTTATAGATGAGGAAGCTGAGGCAAACAGATTAAGTGACTTGCTTAGGGTCACACATCTAGTAAGTGATTGAGGTTAGATTTGAACTCAGGAAGATGAGTCTTAAGCTACTCTAAACTATATTGAAAAATAATTCTTGATAGAGATTTTCTGGGACAAGTTTCTTTGATTTTTTTTTAGAGGGAAATGGCTGAGAAAGAATCTCAAGTAGTAACTGTTGGTTTCCAATGTTAACTCCAAAATTTATTTTAGTCAGTCAGTCAAAAAATATTTATTGTGTTGTACCTGATACTGTGCTAAGAGCTGGAGTTACAAAGAAAGGCAACAGATAGTCCTAGACCACAAAGAGTTCAAATTTAAAGAGATAAAACATGCAAATGAATATGTACAAAGAAGTTACATGTAAGATAAATAGAAAATAATCCACAGAGGAAAGGCAGTAGAATTAAGAGGGATTGGGAAAAAATCTTGTAGAAGACATTATTTAATCATTTTTGTTGTTATTGTTGTTGTTGACTTTTTTGTGACCCCATTTGGGGTTTTCTTGTCAGAGATTCTGAAGTGATTTGCCATTTCCTTTTCTGGGTCATTTTATAGATGAGAAAACAGAAGTAAACAGGGTTAAGTTCACACAAATGAGACTTGTCCACTGTCACACAGCTAGTAAGAGTCTTGAGTCAGGTCCTCCTGACTTAACAGGATCAGTAACCACTGCCCCACATGGCTGCCATTGTTTTAGTCATTTAGTCTGACATTTAAGAATGGAATGTATTAAACAATGCCTTGAGAAGACTGGCTTTAGGGAAACATCATTGCTTGGAGGTATAAACCTAAATGAAACAAAAATTTTAAAAAAAGCATAGTAATAGCATAATAAAGGAATATCATGACTCTCTTGAGAAAAGTTCATCTTCACCTGAAATCTCATCCTCCTGGAGATTGGATTCTTAACATCCTGAGCTTCCTCTCCCTTCTGATTGGAGGGCTGGAGGCCAGAACCATAAACATGTCTCAAAATTTTTCTCAGAAGACTCTGAGCTTTTCAGCTTAAGTCTTCACTTTTCATTAGTTGCCCTCAACTCCACCAACTTCACATACCCTGGGGTATCATCTGGCAACTGCCAGAGTTTAGCACAATGCCTGATATCTAATAGGTGCTTAACAAATGTACGTTGACTGATTGATAGAAAGTGGGATTTTAGCCAAGACTTGAAGAAAGCCAGGGAAACCAGAAGGTAAAGATAAAGAGGTTGTAGGAGAAGCTAGGTTTTAAAAAATATGAATGACAAATGGATGATTTTATCCTGGAAGTGATACTGAATTTATTGGGTAGGGGGTAATTGACATAGTCAAATCTGCCCTTTAAAAAAAAATCACTTTTTAGTTGAGTGGAGGATGGAGCAGAATGGGGAGAGACTTGTATTAAGAAGACTGACTCACCAGCAAGCTTTTGAGCAATCCACGCATGAGGAGTCAAAGGAGAGAAGAGAACATATATGAGAGATGTCACAAAGGTGAAATCGATATTCCTTGAAAACAGATTGAGAAATG
This sequence comes from Antechinus flavipes, assembly GCF_016432865.1. Lineage (NCBI taxonomy): Eukaryota > Metazoa > Chordata > Mammalia > Dasyuromorphia > Dasyuridae > Antechinus > Antechinus flavipes. Next base: position 171,027,572 of record NC_067403.1, on the reverse strand, counting down.
GTAAGAGATGATGAGAAGTCAAGAATGTCATTTAGATTGGGTGTCACTGAGAGAGTGAAAGGATAGTATCGTCCCAGATAGAAATAAGGAAAATGGGAGGAGGGATGGTTTAGGGAGAAAGTTGTTGAGCTCAGATTTGGGCATATTGAGTTTAAGATGTCTGTAGGATATCCAGTTTGAGATGTCTAATAAGTATTTGGAGAAGGCATCAGCAGAGAGATTAGAGCTATATGCAGATCTGAGAATCATCCACATAGAGGTGATAGTTGAATTTCTAGGAGATGATAAGATCAGTAGGTGAAATAGTATAAATAATGTTACAAGAAAAACTCTGGTTCTAGCTCCATTTTCAACTTCCGGAAGGGAGTCCAGTCATATATCCTGTTGGTTTATGATAGTAAGCTCAAGACATCAGCTACTGCTCTGGTTTTGACTATCTAATTTCCTATGTTCTTCATGGAATAATCTTTATCTTATCTTTGTGCAATTGTTAAAATTCCATCGTTCCCATCCTGCTTCTGTAGCCAAGACTTATATAAGTTATCTTAAAGCTGATATTTGGGGATCACTGATTTATGGGCAAGTGTTTAGTGCAGCACACAATAGAATATGTTTGTTCCTGTCTTTATCTCCTGTGCTGGCTAATTGGCAGTGGCTCAAGAGAACCCTACAATTCATGCTATGAGGAAAGAAGAAGAGAAGGGAACCCAGAACAGAGTATTGTGTGATACCTAAGGTTAGAGTGTGTGCTGGCTGAAGATTAAGCAAAAAGACCGAGAAGAAGCAGTCTCATGGGAAGGAGGAGAACCAGGAGATAGTGGTATCTCAAAAACCTCAAGAGAAGAGGATATGAAAAGGAAGATGATGATAACCTCAAAGATTGCAATCAGATTAAGAAGGATGAAGAATGAGAAAATATCAAATTGGCATTGAAGAAAGCTTCGATAAGTTTGGAGAGAGCAGTATTAGTTGAATGATGAAATCAGAAGTTAGATTATAAAGAATTAAAAAGATAATGAGAGAAGAGGGAATGGAGAACATAATCTCTTTTTATGATTAATTTTATTTTTCCTCCCCTGTTCAAGATTCCTATAAATATTAATTTAAATCATCTTGGGACAAAGAGGCATGTTCAAAGATATTGAAAGACTATACCACTTTGGACATTCTCTCTCTCCCCGCCTTCCCCTTCCCCTTCCCCTTCTCCTTCCTCCTTCTCCTCCTTCTTCTTTCTTCTCTTCTCTTCTCTTCTCTCTCTCTCTCTCTCTCTCTCTCTCTCTCTCTCTCTCTCTCTCTCTTCCCCCCTCCTCTGTCTGTCTCTGCCTCTGCGTGCATGTGTCTCTGTCTCTCTTTCTGTCTCTGTCTCTCTGTCTCTCTCTGTCTCTCTGTCTTTCTCTCTCTTTGTCTGTCTCTCTCTCTCTGTCTCTGTCTCTCTCTCTCTCTCTGTGGTGACCTCTGCCTATTTGAAAGGTACACATTGGTGGGCTCTCATGAGGAGTGTAGATCTAGATCTAGACACTCACAGTGGACCTTGAGCTTGTAGTAGTCACCCTTCAGGGAATCTTAAACTGTAAATGAGAGTTACCTAAAGAGGTAAGCTAAATCCAGTGATAGAAATCCAATTACAGAAAGTTTAAAGTTGAATAATACAATTAATGTGTATTTAACAGAGCAGGGTCCCACCTTAGATATCAGAGTACTATGCCCTTGTGATTACCCCGATTGAACTCTTCCAAGGATTGCAAATCTAGTTTATAGCCCAATTATCCCTTGTATACTACCCATAATTGTTTTAATTATTCTTAAGGATTGTAAAGCTGGAATTTAGCTGATTGTACATTCTTAAGATCTTTGAACTTCTTGAATACTATTATACCATGAGATAAGAGTTTAATCTTTTCCATATAAGGCTTGGATTTTTACCCTTTTGCCCTTGTTCTAACTTTTTAATGAATAAAAATGTATTTCCTTTCAAAATGCCGATCAAATGCCTCCTTAAACAGGAGACTGTCTTTGATTCCTTAATATATAGCACAATGCCTGGCATGTAGTAAATATTTAATAAATATTCATTGAAAAAATCCTTCTGTCTTGGTATAGTCACATACTTCAATTTTATACCATTATTTCTTCTATTTGTTTGACTTATTAAACTTAATAAGTTTGACTTATTAAAAAATCCCTTCTCTCCAATGGGAAGGTATACATTTCTTTTTCTTTTTATTTTTTATGCATTCTTTTAAAAAATTATAACATCTTGGTGATTGAGGCAGAACTCTAGGGGAATGAAAACAGAAATCTTCACTCAGACTTTTCTTGATTGTAAAATAAGTTTATTATAAGGCTATATCTATACCTCTACATATGCGTTCATATATAACATTATATCGGATATGGATAACTATATGTAAGGGTAGCTTTCAGAACTCTGGAGGACTAGTGACAGAAAGAGGATGAATCATAGGTTGTCCTAAATCAGTCTAGCACCTTTTCATTCAGATCAACATTGGGTTGAAATGAGTTGCTCATAGATCTTTGAAGGAAATACCTATGTTAACAAAAGTTTAAAATTAACAAAAGGTTTACTTATCTCTGATACAGAAAAGGTATTCAACAAAGATATCCCAGTACTTACCTTGGGTAGAATCAACACTCTACCCCTACTTTTATCTCCATATAGAAATTTATCTGCTCAATGGGGCAAAGTATGGTGAATTGTTACACTTGAGATATTTGCCAAGATCTTATGTGGGTGGACCTTTTTGTGTTCCTAGATGACCAAGAAGTCATATCAATATAGCTAGGGGTTATCATGAATCTCTAGCGAGGCACAGTTTGAGCCTTGTTTCACCCTGGAACCAATAAAGTTCTGATTTTATTGTCTTTTAAGGAAATACTAGTCTAATACCTACATTTGGGATATGGGAAAGGGATATCCTGGTAAATGTTTGTCCTATTATGGGGATGAGGCAGAATCCAAATTCTTGGAGGTATAGATCCAAATACTTACATTTCTTTTTGCCTTTGGCTACTTGTTTTTGCCTGGGAAAATAATTAAATAATAATTCCATTATCCAACAATTTTTTTAAAGTGTGAATTTTTTTTCAAACCCTTATCTTTTATGTTCATTAGATTCTATTTCTGGGTTCTCTATTATGTTCCACTGATTTATTTCTCTCTCTTTTTTAGTGTTAAATAGTTTTGTAATGTAGTTGAAATGTATTTCACTTTTCCTAATGTGCTAGGACCAAAAATGTTTTCAAAAGAGTATATAGGTAGAATAGAATTTGTAATACACATCATTTCAAGATTTGTTGGTATTTAGTCATTATAGTTGTGTCTAACTCTTTGTGACTGCTTTGTGAGTGCTTTGTCATTGCTTTGTGACTGCTCTTTTGTGACTCCAAACTCTTTTGGAGTTTTCTTGGCAAAAATACTTGTGATTTGATATTTTTTTCCCTAACTCATTTTACAGATGAGAAAATGGAGGCAAACAGGGTAACCTTACTCAGATCATATAACTATTAGTATTCTGAGGCCAGATTTGAATTCAGGAAGAAGAGGGAAGATGAGTCTTCCTTATTCTAGACCTAGAACTCTATCCACTGTGCTATCTCACTGCCACTAGAAGTGAGATTTGTCTAATTCTCTCTGGGGTGGAGAGATGACAGTGGAACTTTTCTTGCTCCAAAGGCATATGGGACAGGATGCTACATAAGAGGAGAGAGAAGGACAGAACATATGAAATCCAGGGTTTGCCTTCTTCTATTCTGAGAGTTGGACTTCTTGACTGATTTCAAAATTATAGGAGTAAGCAGCCACTGATTGGGACCCCATGGAGAAATGCTAAAAGCATAAACAATCATTATCCTGAAATTATGGCATCAGGAGAGTGAGATGACAGTAGTCCAAGGTTATAGAAGTAGTCCTCTTGTTATAATAGTGTCTGTGGAAAATGAGTTATAAGGAGAAAAATCCCTCATTTTCAGGGTTTGTACAGGGCAAAGTGATTTCCCTTATTTGTCTAGACCATGTGGCAGGAGAGCTGGCAATGGAGGGTAAAGAGAAGAAAATGGAATCAGTCCAAAATATATGACATTAGAGCTTATTACTTGAATGCTTTTGTTTGTTTGAATCTCTGATATTTGATTGTTTAAAAATCATGTGATTATTAACAACAAATTGTTGAATTCAATGACTTTTTTTTTTGAGGGAAGTCATCTTCAAAGGAGATTAATTCATTTTATAATATTTTGGGGCTGAACAGGTTATAAAAAAATCTCTTTTTCTCCTTCTGAGGCCAGCTCATACCAGTAGACTCCCATTAAAATTCCCTTCAATTAGTCAATGCAAACTGAGGAGCGAGCCCAAGAGTTGAGGTTTGGTGGAGTAGGCCTTTTATAGGTAGTTATCGTACCACCTGGTGATCAAGCAATTTAATACTCTAGCTGGTTAAGTGTGCATAGATTTAGACTAGAGACATATAAAAAAATAACAAGACTTTGAAGGTTATTTTGTCCATCCTAACTTAATGGATGAGGAAATGGAGAACCAGAGATCTAAAGTGATTTGTTCAAAGTTATAGAGTTGGCCAATCCATTACAATTACTTGTTCTCTGCAGAAAACGGGGGAATAAAATTGGAGATGGAAGAATTCACTCCTAATACACTTTTAGCACTATCATACAAACCATCTTCTTCCATAAGGAGCACTGGTAACTTTGGAGGGAACAGTTACAGTTGAGTCGTGAAGCTGGAAGTGAGTCTATAAAGTACTGAAGAGTGTGACAGATGGGAGGAAGACAACACTGAGTGCGAACAATTTCCTCCCTAGGAATTTGGCTATGAATGTGAAGAAAAAATTTAGGATAAGTACTAGAGGAATTTTGAAGGATGGCAGACTCTTGGGATGTCCTTGAATAGGAACCAGTAGATACAGAAAATTATAGACAATAGATTATTGAAGAGCTGCAGAAAATTATAGATAAGGTATGACTGAAGAGATGAAGAAAATTATAGACAAGGGATTATTGAAGAGATACAGAAAATCATAGACAATTGAAGAGATGAGAAAAATTTAATCAATGGATTATTGAAAAGATACAGAAAATTATAGACAACAGATTATTGAAGACATGCAGAAAATTATAGAAAATAGATTATTGAAGAAATCTATGAGAAGATATTGGATAATAATAATGACTAAAATTTATAAAGCATTTTAAGGTTTGAAAACTTTACATATATTATCTCATTTGATCCTCACAATAACCTTGTGATATAGGTACTATTATTATTCTCATTTTATACAGGAGGAAACTGAGGCCACGAGAGTCTATGTGGCCTGTCCAGGATCACATAGTTCATAAGTTTCTGAAGTGGGATTTGAACTCAGGTCCCAAGTTCAGCACTATTTTCTAGAACCCAGAACTACCTAGGTAATCAAGTTTATTAGCAGAGGGATTGTCCTTGAAGAGGAGCAAGTCTATATAAGAAATTAGCAAAAATAAATAGGAAATGAATGATGATAAGGAATTTTGAGATAGAAACTAGAAGAGAAGAGGGAACTCACATGAAATACCTTCTTTTGTTTCAGTAAAGTATGAGATGAGACTCTGCTGAGAGGGAGAGGTAGAAGGGAGATGAGGAAAAAGAGAAAGTTTGCAACCATTTTTGTGCAGAATATGGTAGATAATAAAGAAGAATAAAAGGAATGTCTTACACACTGAAGGTTCGACTGAGATCTGAGAACACAAATTTCTTTTGGGCACAGTTAGCAAGGCTATGTAACTTTCTCCAGCATCACTCAGTCACGTGGATAGGAGCAAAGAAGATGGATTGTAAGAAGGTGTTTGGCAAGGTATAAGTGCTGATGAGTAGAACCAAGAGAACATTATACACAGTAACCACAAGATTATATGATGATCAATTCTGATGGATATGGACAGATTTAGAGGAATGAGGGTCATAGAGAGATGGACAGTTATGGTTAGAAATGATAAGCATCTATATTGTATTTACTCTATGCCTGGTAGGCACTATACGAAGTGCTTTACATGCATCTCATTTGATCCTCACAACCACCTTGGGACTTAAGTGCTATTGAGATCCCTTTCTTACACTTGAGGAAACTGAGGCAGACAGAGATTAAGTGACTTGACTAGAGCCATACAGCTAGTAGGTATCTCAGAGTAGTTCTGAACTCAGGTCCTCCTGACGAGGTCCAGTACTCTCTCTATTGTATCATTTAGCTGCATTGGAATTAGAGGAATTTCTTATCATGGATATGAATTATTGACTTATGTAATGTGATCGAGAGTATTACTGTAATTTATGCAAATGATTTATTATAGCAGTCTACATCCATAGTTGGCCAAAACATGTAAAAATGCAAGATCCTACTGTTTTTTGTTTTTGTTTCTGTTTTTGTTTTTTTTTAATCAATCTTATTATTTAAAGAACCAAGCATAACTTTAAAGATTGTCCCTCAATGAGGAAGTCTCAGGTATGTAATAAGATCCCATAGAATTCCTTGATAAATATAACCACAAAGATAACACTATCCATTATTATTAAAGTCAATAGAGGTATAATACAGGGATATAGATGTATACTCCCCACAGGTATTCACCATCATTGTAGAAGGATGATCTGTACATAGGGTTTTGCTGGGGCAATGCTGAGGTCTTCTGAAACTTCTGTTTGGGTTTGATGTTGTATGAGGCCCCAGAATATGGCAGAACTTTTTTTAGTGCATTTAGAATTACTCAAAATAGATCAGATTAATAACCCAGCAAGTTATTAACAATAATCAACAAATTATTTGTTAAGCATTTACTATGTCCCAGGTATCATGCTGATCACTGGTGATAAAACACACACACACACACACCAAAACTCACACAATTAAAATTAAATGGACTATAATATAAAGGAGAAAGGACATCAATATCATATATTATTTTTTAATGATAACTTTTTATTTTCAAAATAGATGCAAAGATAGTTTTCAATATTCACTTTTGCAAAAAACCTTGTGTTGCAAATTTGTCCCTCCTTTCCCCAAACTCCTTTCCCTGAGACAGCAAGTAATCCAATATAGGTTAAACATTTGCAATTCTTGTAAACATGTTTCCCCATCTAACATGCTACACAAAATATCAGATTAAAAAAAAAGGAAAAAAATGAGAAAGAAAAAAAAGCAAGCAAACAACAGCAGAAAAGGTGAAAATATTATGTTGGGTTCCATATTCAGTCACCATAGTCTTGTTTTTTTTTTTTTTTTAAATAACTTTTTATTGACAGAGCCCATGCCTGGGTAAATTTTTTACATTATCCCTTACACTCACTTCTGTTCTGACTTTTCCCCTCCTTCCCTTCACCCCATCCCCAAGATGACAAGCAGTTCTATACAAGTTAAATATGTCGCAGCATATCCTAGATGCAATATATGTGTGCAGAACTGAACAGTTCTCTTGTTGCACAGGAAGAATTGGATTCAGAAGGTAAAAATAACCTGGGAAGAAAGACAAAACTGCAAACAGTTTACATTCATTTCCCAGTGTTCTTTTTTTGGGTGTAGCTGCTTCTGTCCATCCTTGATCAATTGAAACTGAGTTAGATCTTCTCTTTGTCAAAGAAATCCATTTCCATCAGAATACATCCTCATACAGTATCGTTGTTGAGGTATATAATGATCTCCTGGTTCTGCTCATTTCACTTAGCACCAGTTCATGTAGGTCTCTCCAAGCCTCTCTGTGTTCATCCTGCTGGTCATTTCTTACACAACAATAATATTTCATAACATTCACATACCACAATTTACTCAACCATTCTCCAATTGATGGGTATCCATTCATTTTCCAGCTTCTAGCCACTACAAACAGGGTTGCTATAAACATTTTGGCACATACAGGTCCCTTTCCCTTCTTTAGTGTCTCTTTGGAGTATAAGCCCAGTAGAAACACTGCTGGATCAAAGAGTATGCACAGTGATAACTTTTTGAGCATAGTTCCAAATTGCTCTCCAGAATGGCTGGATGTGTTCACAATTTCACCAACGATGTATCAGTGTCCCTGTTTTCCCACATCCTCTCCAACATTCCACATAATCTTTCCCTGTCATTCTAGCCAATGTGACAGGTGTGTAGTGGTATCTCAGAGTTGTCTTAATTTGCATTTCTCTGATTAATAATGATTTGGATCATCTTTTCATATGTCTATAAATAGTTTTAATTTCTTCATCTGAGAATTGTCTGTTCATATCCTTTGACCATTTATCAATTGGAGAATGGCTTGATTTCTTATAAATTAGAGTCAATTCTCTATATATTTTGGAAATGAGGCCTTTATCAGAGCCTTTGACTGTAAAAAATGTTTTCCTAGTTTATTGTTTCCCTTCTAATCTCATCTGCATTAGTTTTGTTTGTACAAAACCTTTTCAATTTGACATAATCAAAATTTTCTATTTTGTGGTCAATAGTGATCTCTAGTTCTTCTTTGGTCATAAATTCCTTCCTCTTCCACAGGTCTGAGAGGTAAACTATCCTATGCTCTTCCAATTTATTTATAATCTCATTCTTTATGCCTAGGTCATGAACCCATTTTGACCTTATCTTGGTATATGGTGTTAAATGTGGGTCAATGCCTAGTTTCTGCCATACTAATTTCCAATTTTCCCAGCAATTTTTGTCAAATAATGCATTCTTATCCCCAAAATTGGAGTCTTTGGATTTGTCAAACATTAGATTATTAAAGTTATTTGCTGTTTTGTCCTTTGAACCTAACCTATTCCATTGATCAACTAGTCTATTTCTTAGCCAATACCAGATGGTTTTAGTAACTGCTGCTTTATAATATAATTTTAGATCTGGTACAGCTAGGCCACCTTCATTGGATTTTTTTTCATTAATAGAAATTCTTGACCTTTTGTTTTTCCACATGAACTTTGTTGTTTTTTCTAGGTCATTAAAATAGTTTTTTGGGAGTCTGATTGATATAGTGCTAAATAAATAGATTAGTTTAGGTAATATTGTCATCTTTATTATATTTGCTCACCCAATCCAAGAGCATTTAATATTTTTCCAGTTGGTTAGATCAGACTTAATTTGTGTGGAAAATATTTTGTAGTTTTGCTCATAAAGTTTCTGGTTTTCCCTTGGCAGATAGATTCCTAAATATTTTATACAATCAGTAGTTACTTTAAATGGAATTTCTCTTTGTAACTCTAACTGTTGGGTTTTGTTAGTGATATATAAGAATGCTGATGACTTTTGTGGGCTTATTTTGTATCCTGCAACTTTGCTAAAGGTGTGGATTGTTTCTAATAACTTTTTAGTAGAATTTCTAGAGTTCTCTAAGAATACCATCATATCATCAGCAAAGAGTGATAATTTGGTTTCCTCATTGCCTATTCTTATTCCTTTAATCTCTTTCTCAACTCTTATTGCCAAAGCTAGCATTTCTAATACAATATTAAATAGTAATGGTGATAGTGGGCAACCTTGTTTCACTCCTGATCTTATTGGGAATGGTTGCAATTTGTCCCCATTACATATGATGCTTACTGATGGTTTTAAATAGATGCTACTGATTATTTTAAGGAAAAGTCCACTTATTCCTACACTCTCAAGAGTTATAGGAATGGATATTGGATTTTAACAAATGCTTTTTCTGCATCTATTGAAATGATCATATGGTTTTTGTTAATTTGGTTATTAATATGGCCAATTATACTGATAGTTTTCCTAATTTTGAACCAGCCCTGCATTCCTGGTATAAATCCTCCTTGATCGTGGTGTATTATCCTGGGGATGATTTTCTGTAGTCTTTTTGCTAATATCGTATTTAAGATTTTAGCATCAATATTCATTAGGGAGATTGGTCTATAATTTTCTTTCTCTGTTTTCAACCTACTTGGTTTAGGTATCAGTACCATGTCTATGTCATAAAAGGAATTTGGTAGTACTTCTTCATTCCCTATTTTTTCAAATAGTTTATAAAGCATTGGGGCTAATTGTTCTTTGAGTGTTTGGTAGAATTCACATGTAAATCCATCTGGTCCTGGGGATTTTTTTTAGGAAGTTGATTAATAGCTTGTTCTATTTCTTTTTCTGAAATGGGACTATTTAAGCAATTTACTTCCTCCTCTGTTAATCTGGGAAGCCTATATTTTTGGAGGTAGTCATCCATTTCTCTTAGGTTATCAGATTTATTGGCATAAAGTTGGGCATAGTCTTGTTTTTGGATGCAGATGTCTTTGTTGGAGTCTATTGGACTCCAGCTCTATTGAAATTGGTTTGAATTATCTCATTGTCAAAACAAACCATGGCCATCAGAGTTGAGCATTGTACAATTTCGTTGTTGCCATGTTCAATGATCTCCTGATTTTACTCACTTCACTGAGCCTCAGTTCATGTAAGTCTCTCCAGGCCTTTCTGAAATCATCCTGTTGGTTATTTCTTATAGAACATTAATATTCCATAACATTCATCTACCATAACTTATTCAGCCATTCTCCAGTTGATGGGCATCCACTCAGTTTTCATATCCTTGCCACTACAAAAAGGGCTGCCATAAATTTTTTTGCAGATGTGGGTCCTTTTTCCTTTTTCATGATTTCATAGGGATTCAAGCCCAGTAGAAACATTGATGGATCGAAGGTTATGCACAGTTTGATAGCCTTTAGGGCATAGTTCCAAATTTCTCTTTAGAATGGTTGGTTCCATTCATAGTTCCACCAACAATGCATCAGTGTCCCAATTTTCTCACATCCCCTCCAACATTCATCATTATCTTTTCCTAACATTTTAGCCAATCTGACAGGGGTATAGTGGTACCTCAGAGTTGTCTTAATTCATATTTATCTGGTCAATAATGATTTACAGCACTTTTTCATATGACTGGAAATGGTTTCAATTTCTTCATCTAAAAATTGTTTATTCATAACCTTTCATCATTTATCAACTGGAGAATAGTGAATACGACATTATTAAAAAAAAACAACTTAGTGCTGTTAGAACAGTAAAAGGCAATATTAAACATAAAATCAATGTTAACATACTGCCAGATGAAAAGTAGTTGTTGACATGGTCAATGGGATGTTATTCCAAGTTAAACAAGAGTCTGAATACCTTGCACTTTAAACGTTTTTACCTTTTTGTACTTTGATGTTGTATTGCTTAATTCAATTTATTCAACCAACATTTATTAAGAGCTTACTTCGTAAAAGAGCCTTCGTGCTAGGCTGTGAGGATACAAAGACAACACATTGCTATGATTTAATCAATGGAAATGACTTTAAAAATGCTTCACCATTTGTTTTTCTGCTGTACCCTAAAGACCATAGAATCTTTCCATCTGATAGATAGCTGAAACCTTTAAATGTGTTGTCTATCCCATAAGAGTGTACTCTCTTTGAACTCATGAACTGCCTGACTTTTTAGGCAATATTGCACCTCCAGTGAGCACTTAATACATTTCTATCATCTATTCATCCCTCCATTTATTTATTCATGGTATGCTTTTTTTGCATTCAGATTGCACTTCAATGTTTAGCTTATTGTGATATATATTGCAAAGGTATATGTGTATGAACATTTTCTGAACTCTTATTTTTTACTCTACTCTCATTATGTGATTTCTAGAAAAAAAAGAAAGAAACCCTAAGATCCTTTTCCACTCTAATTTGTAATCCTATGACATTATTTGCTGTTATTTCATGCTCTGTGAGGGAGTACACAAGATTCTTTTCTTTAATTAGGCAACATTGTTGCCTTCATGTATGATAATAATATATTATTGGCTTGTATTATTCTTAACGTTTTACTCATTTTTCTATTTTATAGGGATATATATACATACATACATACATATATATATATATATATATATATATATATATATATATATATATATATATATATTCTTCATGTTCTTGGTATTTTAGATTTTTATTTGTTTTCCTCTCTATTCACTTTTTGGCTTTTCTCCTTTTACTATTAGCAGTCCCGCCATTTCCTCCCCCACCCCATCCTTCTCATAGTAGGATCAATGTGAAAAGTGCTGGTTTAAAGTTATGAATAAATAAAGATAAATAAATAAACAAAAAGGAAAATAATAGCAGAATCACTTTTTTCTTCCAATAAACATAAGTCATAAGAAATGAAAGTCAATTAAGGGAAGCAAATATTTATTAAAACTTTACTATGTGCCAGGTTCTATACTAAGTGTCAAAGATAGCAAAAAATTGCTTCTGGACAACTGGGACTGCCAAGAATTTCTGGAGACTAAAGGAGAGCACTAGCCAGGCAACTCTGTGACTCTTAGAACATATTGTATTGTAACCCTTAGAATCCTTGTTTGATACATGGTAATCACTTCCTAAATGCTCTATCTAGTACATTTGTCTATCTACAATCTCTTTCTCCCTTCCTCCTTCCCTCCCTCCTTCCGTCTTTCTTCCTTCCTTCCTTCCTTCCTTCCTTCCTTCCTTCCTTCCTTCCTTCCTTCCTTCCTTCCTTCCTTCCTTCCTTCTTTCCTCTTTCCTCTTTCCTTCCTTCCTTCTTCCTTCCTTCCTTCCTTCCTTCCTTCCTTCCTTCCTTCCTTCCTTCCTTCCTTCCTTCCTTCCTTCCTTCCTTCCTTCCTTCCTTCCTTCCTTCCTTCCTTTCTTCCTTCCTTCCTTCCTTCTTCCTTCCTTCCTTCCTTCCTTCCTTCCTTCCTTCCTTCCTCCTTCCTTCCTTCCTTCCTTCCTTCCTTCCTTCCTTCCTTCCTTCCTTCCTTCTTTCCTTCCTTCCTTCCTTCCTTCCTTCCTTCCTTCCTTCCTCCCTCCCTCCTTCCTTCCTTCTTCCTTCCTTCCTTCCTTCCTTCCTTCCTCCTTCGTTCCCACTTTCCTTCCCTCTTTCATTCCTTCCCTCCTTCCCTCCTTCCTTCCTTCCTTTCTTCCTTCCTTCCTTCTCTCCCTCCCTCCCTCCTTCCTTCCTTCCTTTCTTCCCTCCCTCTCTCCCCTCCCTCTCTCCTTCCTTCCTTCCTTCCTTCCTTCCTTCCTTCCTTCCTTCCTTCCTTCCTTTCTTCCCTCCCTCCCTCCTTCCCTGCCTCCTTCCTTCCTTCCTTCTTTCCTTCCTTCCTTCCTTCCTTCCTTCCTTCCTCCTTCCTTCCTTCCTTCCTTCTTTCCTTCCTTCCTTCCTTCCTTCCTTCCTTCCTTCCTTCCTTCCTTCCTTCCTCCCTCCCTCCTTCCCTCCCTCCCTCCTTCCTTCCTTCCTTCCTTCCTTCCTTCCTTCCTTCCTCCCTCCCTCCCTCCCTCCCTCCCTCCCTCCTCCCTCCCTCCCTCCTTCCTTCCTTCCTTCCTTCCTTCCTTCCTTCCTTCCTTCCTTCCTTCCTTCCTTCCTCTCCTCCTTCCTTCCTTTCTTCCTTCCCTTTTCCCTCCTTTCTTCCCTCTCTCCCTCCCTCCTTCCCTTCCGCCCGTTTTCCCAATATACTTAGTTTATTTTGGGATGAAAAGCTGGTAGGGAAATACCAATTTTAAAAAGTTTCACTTTTTACCAGTAGGTGGCAGTCCAAGCTAAGGCAAAGTGATAGGATCCCCACACTATAACCATCACTAAAATCATAATTCTGATCATGGACAACAAAACCAGATAATCATGTGATATTCATCTGTGAATTTCATGGCCCAATGTTGTTCCTTTGTACAAGAATAATGGAAGGGTTCTAAGACACATAATCATAGATTTTCAGACTAAAGAAACCTCAGAGATATTAAGATGAATTCTTTCAATTTGTAGGGAGAGAAGGGAAAATGGATGCAATATTGGATGATTCCTGGTGGGAGCTCTCCAAGATGGTTAGGTTATAATAGATATTAGTCCTTTTGGAGTCTAAGCTTTAATGGTTCTCTAATTTCACTCCATCTAAAGATTTTGGTTATTGAGCACATATTTTCTCATTTAAATCTGAATGATATAAACCAATATGTATTCTTAAATGATTTTTTGGGAGAGAGAAGAGAGAGTAGGAATGAATAGGAGATAGCCAGGAGAGAGGAGAGGGACAGAGAGAAAGAAAGGACAATCGAGGATAATATATATATGTATATAAATTTAATTAGAGTATCTAAAAGATACCAGCAGTTAACCCTGCCTTCTTGGTTCATGCAAACAGAGTGAGACTTCAAGAACCTATATAGGTTATCTTTTATTTTTAGATAGAAGCTGACTTTAGTGGATTCAGCTCAATGCAAACCTATTATTGTATTTGCAAAGACCACTCCCTCCCTGCCTCCCAAAGGAAATTCTTTGCTTCCCACAAACCAGAGTTTTCATAGTTTCTCATAGATTTTATTCTTTATTTTTTAACCAAAAACCTTCTTGTTGAAATGTTTAAAAATCTAATTTAGTGATAACCATCAATATTTTGCAAAACATTTTATATATTATCTGATCCCCAACAACAATCTTGTAAAGTAGGTACTGTTATCATCATCCCTATTTTACAGATGAGGAAACCAAGTCTGAGAAGTTAAGTGACTTACATAGGAGTACATGACAAATAAGGGTACGTTGAAGGGTTTAAACTGGCATCGTTTTGTCCTGACTTCAAATGGAGGATTTGATTTATTGTACCAATAAGGACAGTGTCTCCTTAGAAAGAATGAAAAGAGATGAGTTGATCTTTTCATAATGAATTTAATCCTTCTATGTTCTCTTCCATCCTTTCCTTTAGTGGATTAACTTGTTTCAGTTATTTCTTATTTTAGGTGTGCCTAATCTTTTTTTCACAGACCCCTTTGGCTAGCTGGTGAAGTCTATGTACCCCTTTTCAGCATAGCATTTTAAATGCATGAAATAAAATATATTGAAAAGACAAAGAAAATCAATTATATTGAAATACAACTATTAATACATTTACCCATCCAAGTTCACAGACTCTCTAAAATAAATTACTGCATATAGGGTTCTGTGGACTCATGTTGATGAACCCTTATTTTATTTCAGTATTCCACTTATCTCACTCTCAAGATTTTTCAGTTCTAGGCCTTTCCAGGACTTAAAAGAAGCCTTATGTCATAGCAATTGCCTATTTTTCCAGTCAGTTTCCCTACAGGCTATTACTATTTTTGTCAATTGATAATTTTTAGGTGATATTTTCTTCTCTCTCCCATATGTTTCAGGGTACATTCTGTTTTTAGCAAAACTAATTTTGAATAAATTTCTTCTTCCTTTGAAAAAGATGCAAAAGAATGTTCAATTTATAATTTTAAATATTTCCCAAACCCAAAATTTGAATCCGTTCCATTCCAGAAAAATCTGATCTAAAATAGAGATTCACTGGGTGAGTAAACTTTCAGGTTCCTCATGGGTATTACAGGAAGAATTCTTTTAAGAGATCTTATTAGAATCTGTTCAAATTATGAAAGCTTCTTTGTATATTCATTTCAACAGAAACCATGCAGCAGGAAAGTATATTAGCACACGTGGGAGACATTGTAAGGAGTGCTGGATTTGGAATCAGCAATTTCAAATCTCAGCTCTTCTACTTCCTATCTGTAGAAATTCAGGAATAAACAGCTAGTGTTTAAATAACAGTGAAAAGGTTCATAAAATGCTTTAAATATGTCATCTCATCATCTTTACACCAAACCTATGAATTAGGTGTTATTATTTCTTTGAGATGAGGATGACTGAGATTGAGCAAAGTTAAGTTTCTTATGGAAGATTTGAACTCAGGTGTTTCTGAGTCCAACAATGTATCATCTAGCTGCTTTATTTTTCTGTCTCATTTTCTTCAAATGTAAAATGAAAGAGTTGAAATGGATGATATCTAAGGTCCCTTGGAATGACAGAGAAAATAACTTCCTCTTTCCTCAGTCCCATGATAGCATCAGTAAGTGTGGCAGTACTCAATTACTTCAGTTCCCCAGAAACAACTTAAGATGAGCAGGGAGAAGGTCTCCCTACCTAGGTCTCATGACAGCCCCCGAATACATAGTAACTGAAAGAAATACATAGTAACTGAAAGAAACTAAAAGAAAGAAAGAACTGAGCCTAGTTCTCAGAGACCTGGTTGCTTCTTCTTTGTGTTTTTCTGCCTAATTGTAGGTGGTGGATAGTGATTCTGAGATGGATGTTTCCAGCCTTGGTACTGAATGCTGTGAAGGGTGCCTTCTCAAATCTCCATCTACTACAGAGCTTCTTGGAAAGCACCCAGCTACAGGAGTCCAGTTTTGGGCCTGGATTGCCGGAAGACATGAGATTCTTTGAACAGAACAGATTTAGAGTGAAAGATAAGATAAGATAAAATCACTGCATAAGAATTCATCAGGAAATTTAGTTTCTAGTAATTTTAAAAGTGGCCCGTCTCTGTTTATATCACTGAATCAATTCAGATCTCCTGAGAATGTAACAGCTGATGTGGTGCTCAATGCCAACAGTAGAGTACTGGATGATGCAAGATATTTCATAGGAAATACTTTTACTAGTGCAGCTCTCACTTCATTCTTTTTCCTTGGGGCCATACTTAGAGTTTGGGCAAGATGTGTCTTTTAAAAATGATCTTCTATTGGTGACCATTAGTACCTCCATTTGGTTCATCATTAAGTGCTTCCATTAAGCACTATTTAACTTAAATGCATTTATCTTAATTCTTATTGCAAAAGATACCTACTTATCAATCTAAGCAATAAATAAAAATGCCATTCTCAACTTTTATTCAGCCTAAGCTTGACTGTCCCCCATGTCTGGAATGTATGTATTCCCTCTTAATTCTGTATCTTAGAATCCTTGGATTCCTTAAGGTTCACTTTCATTAAACCATAGGCTACACACATAAACATATACTACAAATTGTGTACCTTTCTTCTTGTGTTCATTTATATATGATGATTTAACAAATGTAAACTACTTTATTCATCTTAAAAATACTATATAGATTCTAGTTAAATGTATTGTAGACATTTTAAACTCAAGTTAACTCAAAATTCCCAGCCCTTCTTTCCTCTTCATTACTTTCTTTACCCATTAAGGATACCACCATCCTCCCAATAACCCAAGCTTGATACCTAGATGACATTCTCAACTCCCCTCAATATCCAATTTATTACCAAGTTTTGTCAACTCTATCTTCATAATGGCTTTTTCTCCTTTCCAATACTTCTATCATCATTGGAAAGGCTCTTATTACCTCAGTACTATTGCAATGATCAGCTGGTTGGTCTTCCTGCCTTAAGTCTTCCCCGACTCCAGTTCTTTCTTCATTCAATTGTTACTTTTAACAAGTATATATTTTGAGCTAGAGATGCTTAGAAGACATCCAATTTCAGGTGTCCAAAACTGGTTGCTGTTGCAGGATTGTTGCTTAGCAGAGAGACTAAAAATGTGTGTGTGTGTGTGTGTGTGTGTGTGTGTGTGTGTCTGTGTGTATTTCTATCTATCTGTCTATCTATGGAAATTATGAGCAGAAAGATGATTAAACCTGTGGAAACTGATATCACCAAGTGAAACATTAAAGAGAGAAAAGGAAAAGAGGGCTCATGACAGAGCTCTGGGAGGGGGAATATTTCTAGATAATGTGACATGAACAAAGAAGCAGAAAAAAAAATCAGACTGAAAAGAAGTGCTTAGAAAAATAGAAGGAGGACCAGGAGAGAGCTGGCTTTGGCAAACCTGAACTCAAGGACACTACCTGGGGTTTTAGTTTGAACAGATGGAGAAAGTTATAGTGACTTGAATAGCTGAGTTTTCTACTAGGTAACCTAATTACCTTTTCTTAGCTAGGTATGGCAAACAAATTTCTAGGTGGACCTTACTTTTGCTTTTCAAAACATAGGCTTGTCATTATTGTCATTGAAAACTGTGATTATTAAAAGGAAGGGAATCTACAAGCCTTTTTCCATGTCTTAGCAAATTGATATCCTGCACAAAGTCCTCAGAATAGATCTGTCCAAACAGCTCAGTGATGGACACCATCATTCTTGATGGAAAATCATTCTCTGATGTGTGCATTTCTTTTCTAAAAAATTAAGAGGCTAAAATAAAATTTTCTCCAGTTTGATTTAGACTCAAACAACTGGAATAGGAAGATGGTGATACACTGTAGTCAATATATGATAAATTTTTGGAGCAGTTAAATATTTGTAGCTGACTTTTGCTTTTGACATGCTAAAAAAGCATATATAGACTTTAAATAATGTCATGGGAATCTACTATTCCAGCAATGGATGAGACCTTAGAGATCATCTAGTTTAAGTGGTAACTAAACAGAAATCCTCTCTGCCATACCCTGATCATCCATACTTTGCTTGAAGACCTTCAAGAATGGGGATGTCATCCTGAGACAGTCTATTCTAAAGCACCTCTAGTTATTGGGAATCATCTTTTTCTGACACTGACACCTGTGATCCTACTCTTACTTTTTGGGGCCAAGCAGAGCAAATCTAATCTATCTTTATCATGACAAATCTTTAAGTACTTGAATGAATCTCTTATATTCCCTTCCCTCTACCAAATCTCCTTCCTACTTTGAAAAAAAGGCTCTTTCCTTGTCTCTAGGTCTTACTGTAGCTTGTGGTATCCAAGAAAAATTGAAAGAAATAACTGGAAATTATTATTCAACTATATCTGAACCAAAACAGAGGATTAAATCAGTTATTTTGACCAAAGCATAATATTGACAGGGTGCACAAATTCATTGTATCTCAATATCACCAAAGATCATTGTCAGAGAAAGAGGACATTGTTTTCTTTTTCTTCCTATTCCCCCAAAAGCTTTTTAATTAACATAATCTGAAGAGTTCCAGAACCAATCAATAGAGATTTAGTCCAGGTGCTTTCATATGATCCCATGCTCTGATGTGCATGGTAGATGTCATCTGGCTTTCTATTGTATATGAAAATAATGTTACTAATGCACAGAGGTCTCAGTAGGACATCTGGGCAGAGTCACAGAAGTTGACAGCCTGAGGCTCTGGATATCTATAAATAATTGTTAATGAGTTCAGAACAGGACAATTCAGGGAAATGTATTGCATCTATTTTCCATTCATTTTATCTGTCATATCTATAATTTCCTTATATACTGTAATAATCCCATTTATTTTTCTAACATTAATATTTGGTTTAAATTTTTGAACCCTTCCTTATATACTGAGTCTTATATTAGCCTTTTTTCATTTTTTAACCACTTGTTAATTAATCTTTAAAGAATATGGTACAGTTATTTAAAAGAGCTGAAACATGACAAAAATAATAAGCAGCTCAAGCTTTGAGATTATAATAATACACTGGGGCTCCTTATATTTTTTCTACTCATGACCCCTTTTTGCCTGGGAAATTTTTACTTGACCCTAGGTATATAGGTATATCCCTATAAAATAGGTATACAATTCAAACATTTGCTGACAACAAATCTTAATTTCACAACTCTCATATTCACTTACATGACCCCATATGAGTTTGTCACCCATGGTTTAAGAAGCTCTGGTAATTGAAGTATCTTTTAAAATTCTTTGGGCCTAATCTCCCTCCCCTTTTAAAGGTCTGAGAAAAAGGACCTTACCTTTTGAAAGTGGGAGGGTTTCTAAAAATATGTTCAGTAACAATTTGACCAATAATAACTTCTATAGTGGTTAAATAGTTCACCCTTTAAAGTAATTGTAGAATGGATAGAGTACTGGACTTAGAGTCAGAAAGACCTGGTTTCAAGCATTGTGTGACCCAAGATGTTGCTTTACTTCTTGATGCCTCAATTTTCTCATCTGTAAAATGAGAGGATTGGATTTAATGGTCTCTAGGGTGTCCTACAATTCTAAATCTATAATCCTTCCAGAGACTAGCAAGGATCAGGGGGTACTTGGAGGAACCACAGCACTGTCACTTTTAATTTGGAAGTGATTCAATTCTTAAGGGTTTTGGAAGAGTGACAAGGTTTCCCTTACTGATGATAAAGAATTTGTGACAATGAAGATAGTGGAGAAGAATGTTGATACAACATTGGTTGGGGAGTCAGGAAAAGCCCTCAGCTCAGATTCTCATGCAAAACTTTTTACAGAGTTTGGTTGAGGGTGTGTCCTGAATAACTGTGCTTCTCAAGGAAGTCTAGACTCTGGGGACATTGTAGGAGGGAGAAAAGATAGCCCTAGGCCTGTGAATGCTCTTGAAACAGGAAGAAAGGGATATTTTATGTTCAAACTAGCTTGAGGTTCCCATTGGTGAGGGCAGATAATACTCTTCTTATCTGCCTTTACCTATGGAACAGGATAAAGGGCTACAACCTGGCATTAGACTTTTGATACTTTAAAAGAAATTTTTTGGTTTCTTGTTATATATTTGAAATTGGTTAAAACAGGTAACTATTAAAACATTGCAATTCTACTTTTTTGAATATTTTTGGAGAGATAGGAAAGAAAAGAGGAGAAAGGAAAGGGAAGAGAATTTATAGACCTGCTTTGAATGCTGCCAAATGCAGATGGGTTGGGAGCCAATAAACACATATTTAATGGAGATCAGATTTTATTTGAGAGATGCTCCCAGTAAATAAGGACTGGTTAAAGTGTGGACGTTAATGAGTAAATAGTAACCGGCAGCTGTTTCCCCATTTCTCTGAAGGAGCAGCAGTGTAACTCATACTGTCTTGAGATAAAAGGTCCTCCATCAGAAAGAAAAAAGAAAGAGGTGCTGAAAAGAGAAAGCAATGTCCTAGTAGGAAGCCTATGTGAAGGGAGTAGTTCCCTGAGTTGGCACAGTCAAGGCAACAAAATTAGAAGTGATGGACATCTTTATATTACTATCACTTACCAGAAGAGTTGACTATATATTAAAAAATCTACTTTAGAAGTAACCATCTGCTTCCAGAAATGAGTAATAACAGAGATTTGTAAGTATTTTGCAAAGTATTTTAAAAGATGAATAAAATGCTTTATACACATTTCTTCTGTTACTTCCCATTTATCCTGGATATATATATATATATATATATATATATATATATATATATGTATATATATATATATATATACATATATATACATACATATATACACACACATATATATGTATATATATACATATACATACACACTCATACACACACACACACACATATACACCTTGTTTGCGTGTTGTCTCTCCTATTATATTGTAAGCTCTTGAAGATCAGAGATTGTCTTTTGCCTCTTTTTGTATCACCAGTGTTTAAGGCAGAGCCTGACTTAGCAGGTGCTTAATAAATATTTATTGATTGATTTATTGGTTTAATTGAACATGCAAGTGGATCTGTGAGACAGATATTATGAATCTCCTTTTAATAGAAGAAAAAACTGAGACCCAAATAGGTTGTTATTTTTCCAAGGTCACACATTGAATATTTTTGGTGGAACCACTTTACCACAGTCATAGAAGTTATTACCCTTTTAGGTTCCCAGAATTTCTACTCAAGCATTTAGTCCTTCCCTGTTAGTGAAAATCAGATTCAGAATAGATTTTCTTCTTTTTGTTTTCATCTATTTCTGGAAAGATGAAATTATCATCAGAAAGATCTGAGTTCAAATCTGCATCCAGAGATTTACTGGCTGTGTGATCCTGGAAAATCACTTAATCTCAGCCTGTCTCAATTTCCTCAACTGTGAAATGAGACTAAAAATAGAACCTGCCTCCTATGGTTGTGAAGATTAAATGAGATATTTGTAAAGACACTATTAGCATTGTGTCTGGCATATATAAGCCCTTATTAAATGCTTATTTCCATCTTTGCTTCATCATGCACTCCATCCCTCAGCAGAACTAATATACTTGCTGTCTTTTATGTGTAGCATCTGATCTTCTGTTTGTGTGACTTTATACAGACTCTAGACACATGAAGGAAAATTCCTTATTTTTGCTTTCACAATCTTTGGTCACTCAAAGGCTCAGAGTTAGTGTTAATTCCTTCTAGGGACTTCTGAGCCCATTTGTTGAAGTTCACCACCACTGTATATTTCCTTTTTTATGAAATCCCTATCTCTATACAGGCATTGCTGCAATTTTTTTTGGTAGAGACTTGGTAGACCAGAAATGTCCGACTGACTATAGGAATATATCCAGAATTTCCCATTTTTGTGGCTTTTGACTTGAAGAAACTTCTATACAAAACTCTGAAGAGTCATTATCAAGGGGATCAACTCTGTGGAGGAGTCCTCCATTCCAATATAAACAATGGGGGACACATTAGTCTAAGATTCTCAGATGGTACAAGAATCCTCAAGATTTCATGAATCTGAAAAACTATATAAAACAGTGATTATAAGAATGTAAATTGAAAGAACAAAACTTTCTCTTTCTGTTATGATTTTCTTCAATAGATTTTCTATCTTCAATATAATTTTCTATCAATATTCTACCTCTATGAAGCAATGTAATGTCTGGGAGACTTTGGTTTTTAATAATAACCTGATTACAGCATATATTATTGGTTGAATTCTCCAGGTTATTTTGAATTTTGTATTTATAGTATGGGGATTTATTATCTGTTGATATGTGAAAGAGAGAATAACTTCTCTATCATTCGAGCCCCCATGTCATACATATCTTGCTAACTATTTAATAAATGCTAAATTTATGTTGTTTGAAATGATACTTTGCAGAGTTATTACAATTTTTCCACAAAATCTACATTGATCAGTAAATTCAGGATCTTTAGAAACAAGCTTTCTGTAATTTCTGGTGACAATAATCAGATCCTAAGTTGACATAAAGTTTTATCTTTCCATAAACAAATTCTCATGAATCAGTCATTTGTTCAACATTTTTTCATCATTGTATCTGTGGCATGTTGTCAATAATTCAGTTTGTGGATCTAAACTGTTTCATAGGTTCCACATGGAAGGAAAGCACATTTGGACAGTTTTTACTACTACTTAGTGAACTTATAACTTTTTGTAGTTAAAAAAAAATCTATTCATCAAAGGTTTTGAGATTATCCATTTCTGCTTCTTTGTTTAGAAAGGAAGAATTATTCTTTTGATGGACCTGTGTACTATAATACCTAAAGTATTAACGAATATGCATTTACCAATGTAATATAAGTTTATGACCCAACCACTGATGCCAGAGAGGCTAAAATTCATCAGTTTTATGGAGACTTACTACATATTCTAGAAATAATACTAAAAAAGGATGCAAGATTAATCATAGGTGATTGAAATGCTACAATAGGAAAGCAAAAGATAATTGGAATAACAGTCAAGTTTGGTCTTGAAGTACAAAATGAAAGCAGGCCTGAGACTAATGGAGTTTTGTCAAGATAAACTCACTTGTTACAGCCAACACTCTTTTCCAACAATGCTAAAACCCAACTCTACACATGGTACAGATGGTCAATTTAGAAATCAGATTGATTATATACATTTCATCCAAAGGTGAAGCCCAGCCAGTTAAAATAGGACCTGGAGCAAATTGGCTTAGATCATAAGCTTCTTTTTGAAAAATTCAGACTTAAATTGAAGAAAATAGGAAAACTCATCAGACCATATAGTTATAATCTCAATAACATCCTTTATTTATATGAAATGAAAGTGATGAATTTAATCCCCCAAAAGGATTAAATTTAGTAGATAAAATGCTTGAAAAATTATGGACAGAGTTTTGCAATATTGTACAGGAAGTAGCAACAAAAAAATTCCAAAGAAAAAGAAGAGGAAGAAAACAAAATGGCTATTTGATGAGGCTTTACAAAAAGCTGAGGAAGGAAAAAAAATAAAAGATAAAGGAGAAAGAAAAAGAAGATCTTTTTCTGTATTCACCTGAATACAGAATTATTGAGAATAGCAAGGAAAGAGAGAGGATGGTTTTCTTAACTGAGCAATGCTAAGAAATAGAATAAAATAATACAATGGGAAAGACAAGAGAGCTTTTCAAGAAAATTAGAGATAATAAGAAAAAACTCCATGAAAAAATGAACATGATAAAAGACAAAAATGGTAGGGACAGAAGCAGAAGAGATTAAGAATAGGTGGCAAGAATACATAGAACTTTACAAGAAAGATCTTAACATCACTGATAACCATGATTACTAATACAGAGTCACATATCTTGGAGAATGAAGTGAAGTGGACCTTACAAAAACATTGCTAAAATAAGACAAATGGAGATGATGGAATTTCAATTAAGCTATTTAAAATTCTCAAAAAGTATGTTAATAAAGTGCTGTACTCAGTACGCCAGAAACTTTAGAAAATTCAGCATTGGAAAAGATAAGTTTATGATCTTAAAGAAGGGAAATGGAAGGAAGTGTTCAAATTACCAATTAATTGTGCTCATTTTACACACCAGAAAAGTTACAGTGATGATTGTACAAGGAAGACTTCAACAATACACGAATCAAAAAAAGAGCAGAGTAATTTCTGAAGTGGCAGAAGATGTAAAAACCAAATTGTCAATATTAGTTGGATTATGGAGAAGCATACTGATGAGGGTGAAAGAGGAGAGTGTAAAAAGTGGAACCCTAAAAAAAAAATCAAGATCTTGGCACCTGATTCTATCACTTTCTGGGAAATAGAGGGAGAAGAAATGGAAGCAGTGTCAGATTTTATATTCTTGGATTCTAAGATCACCGAAAATGGCAACTGCAGCCATTAAATTAAAAGCTCCTTGTTCCTTAAAAGGAAAGTCATCAAATAGCCATTTTGTTTTCTTCCTCTTCTTTTTCTTTGGAATTTTTTTATTGCTACTTTCTGTACAATATTGCAAAACTCTGTCCATAATTCTTCAAGCATTTTATCTACTAAATTTAATCCTTTTGGGGGATTAAATCTGCACAGCATACTAAAAAGCAGAGAAACTCACCTTGCCATATAGTCTATATGGTCACATTTTTTTGGCAGCAATATATGACAGTGAGAGTTAGACCATAAGGAAAGCAAAGTGCAGCAGAAGTGATGATTTTTAATTGGAGAAGATTTTTGAGAGTCCTTTGGACAGAGGTCAAATAAGTCAATACTTAAATAAATTAATTCAGACTACTCATTTAAAATCAAATAGTGAAACTGACAAATACTTTGACCACATTTTGAGAAGACAGAACTCACAGGAAAAGACCCTGATGCTGGGAAAGTTTGAAAGCAAAAGAAGGGGATGATAAAGGATGACATGGATAAATAGTGTTATGGAAACAATAAATACAACTTGAATTGACTTTGGAAGATAAAATAGTCTGGTGTGCTATGGTTTCCCATTACATCCTTGATCATCTCAAGTCATCCTGATCTACATCTCATCACTGGACTCAGTTGGCTCTGGAGGAAAAAGTGAGAATGGTGACTTTGCATAACTCTCCCTCACTCAAATTCAACTCACTTGTATATCATGGTATCACCTTCCTGATATCATGGTTATTTTCAGCAATAAGTTGCAGAAAAGGTAGAGGACAAGAGATTCAGATCAACTCTATAATTTTACAGAACATGTGTTGATCTTCATTGGGAGACAGTTTCTTCATCAGAAGTTTCATACAAAATGAAAACTACAAGTTTATATGAAAATAGAATATTGACAGTTATTACAACAGCAAAAACTCATATTGTAATATATGTATATATATATATATATATGTATTTTTTTTTTTTTTTTTTGCTGAGGCAATTGGGGTTAAGTGACTTGCCCAGGGTCACCCAGCTAGGAAGTATTAAGTGTCTGAGAACAAATTTGAACTCAGGTCCTCCTGACTTCAGGGATCTATCCACTGTTCCACCTAGCTGCCCCATTGTAATATTTTTTGACATAGCAAATTAGATTCTTTGATAGCCCAAGTCTCATAGATTTGTAGAATGTTAAATCTAGAAGGAACCTTCTAGTTTAACTCTGCCTCATTTTACAAGTGAGAAAACAGACTACTAGTGGTGGTGACTTATTCAAAGTAACAGCTACTTTGTAGAAGGACTACTCTTAGAATCCAATCAGTTAGTCCCTTACTCTATTGGTCTTTCTAATATAGGAGTCAATTAAGCATTAAATCACTCATTAGTTATCAGAAGTCTTTTATTATAGAGCCATCCTAAGACCCACTGGGGACTACTGGATGAGGAAGCTCTCTCTACCAATGTAGTTTATAATATTACATTTTTGCAACTGCAATTTATAATATTATAAAACTGTCTAGGACACTGAGATGCTAAGCACAAATCACCCCCTTGACTCTCAAAATTTGCATAAAAGCTAAAGCTTAAAATGAATTACAAAGAGAATCTTGAAGAAAGAATAAGGGTAAGCCAAGAGTAATCACCTAGTACTCCAAACATTATAGTTAGTAGTTCTGGTACATGCAATTCATACAAAATGACCCCAAATCTCAGTATATATGAATAAAAATAACACCTTCAGAGATCATTTAATCTACTTTCATCTCACTGAGAAATAAACCAAAACAATCAATCCTCAAGCATTTATTAAGCACTTACTATGTGCTTCAGGGGTACAAACACAAATAAAATATTTTCTACCCATAAGGGTCTTACATTCTATGATACACATTTGTTTTCTGCTATCTGCTAGTTCTATAATAGGGATACATCCAAGAGAGAGAGCTTGTGATGGAACTGTAGATCCGGGAGATAATCCTAATGGATCTTTCTGAGACTTCAGCTTTTATGAGACTATGAATCTAAGGCACAGAGTAATTGCCTGAGGGGGAACAGCAAAGTCTAGGAGGAAGCAGAGGCTGAGCCATGTGATAGAGATGGCAAGTGGCAGTGCCAACCCGGAACTTGATGAGAAGGCTATTGGCTAAGCTATGAGGATATGAGTCAGCAGGGATATACAAATTTCCAGGGTCTGAAAGTGCCAAAAAGAGTATATCTGGGGACCGAGTGATGACCGAGGACTAGGAAAGCAATTGCTTGAATTTGACTCTTCTTTGCCCTGACTTTCTCAGTGCAGAAAAGCTGGACAAAGATTTATTCCCAGACTTTGTCAAGGAAGAAGGAAATGTGAGGGTGCTCACTTAAGGAACAGGAACAGGAAATTTCAGTTTCCATTTTTAAAGATTTACATGTCTTCATTCATTTTTTGCTACTATTTGACTAGATTTGTGAGTACAATTCATATAACTCCTTTTAAGTTCCTTATTCTAATCATTACTCAGAGATGAATCTTAGGTCCTGGAGTGAGGTTATATCTCATCCTCAAGATTCTAAAGATAGCCCCAAGGAGTTAGGGGTCTTTCTTTAATGTCATTGGTTCAAGCTCCTACCAATGATGTGTCCCAAGATTATCAGCTGATAATCACTTTTTTTTCCCTGAGGCATTGCCTAGAATCACACAGCTAGGAAGTGATAATCACTTTTATCATCCAATCTTAAGTAGCTTTTAAAAAAGCTACTGAAGAAATATTTTTTTAAAAAAGAAATTTTAGAAATATACCTTTTGAAAGGGGATATGATTATAAGAAAAGTTGGTACAAAACATTGTCCTAAAAGTCTATGACACATTTTCCCATAAGTATATACTGAGTCTAGGGAAATGTAATCTTGAGTTTACAGTGTACATGTAACAAAATGTAGTTCACAGGTCCTGATTACTAGAAGTCCTTTTCTTCATTTATAAGTGCTCAGAAAGTTCTTGGTCATGATTTAATTTTTTTTGCAGCAGTCTTTGTGGAGCTGTTGTATCTATATTCTGTCTATTCATGGCTCCCAATGCTGATGATGCTGTCATTGATTCAGGGATGCCGCCAGAAAACTGATGGGAAGATGGGAAGTCAAAAAAAATCTAATCCCTTGAAGACTTTCGAGGTACCCCTTTGGCTACAGTTGGGGATTGGAAGAGGAGATCTAAGTTGAATTCAAACCTGAGGCCTTGAGTTCCCCACTTCCTCTCTCTTTAAGGTAGTTCCTACTCAGCGATTTTTACTGGAATACCCCACTTGTTTTAACTTTTCAAATGACATCAGTTCTAAATTGGCTTAATAATTCCTAGATGACCCATGGGACATTACCATTTCCTGTACTATCTGAACATGATTCCTATGCAATAGCACTTTAGTTCCAAAAAATATTTTTAACTTAATCTAAAATCCTCTCCAGGAAAACTAAGGCTGATAGGCCCTTTAAATCTGGGAATTTTGAGTTGTAGTAGGCTTAAGTCAACAATTGTCTATAGTAACCTTGGTATTGATATGAGTCCATGGGAGTGGGAGGCTACCAGGATAACTAAGTAGGAGGGAACCAGCCCAAACCAGAAATAGTCAAGTCAAAGCTTCAGCCATACTGGTCAGTGGTGGAAACAGCCACAAGAGTAGCTTCTGCACTTTCAGAATAGGTAATATAGGGAGTTCTTAAATGAATGAATAGACAAATGAAGAAATAAATTAAGAAAAAAAAAACTATAGGCAGAAAAACAGCCTTTGTTCCCCTTTCCTTCCTTCCCATGTCAAGGGACAAAGGGATAGTTGGACCAGACGGAGGGAGTGATTCACTGGGGACACTCAGAAAGCCACGAAACTGTATATTATGTTCCTGGGGGTGTAGGAGAAGCCAAACTGTAGACTTTCTTAGCAAGCTTCTTTCCAGAGCATTTACTGTTGCATAAGAAGATATTTCCCCAGAATGTTCACCAACATCAAATGCTTTCAGAGAATTAGTTTGTACTGTATGTAGTACCTTTGCAGCCTAAAGCCTTGAAGCTGGAAGAGCTGAAAGACCAGACCAGATATGAATCTCCTCTATGATTCCATTGTTTCAATTGATTAATCAATCAACATGCATTTTTAAAAGTGCTGATCTTTTGTAGCGCACCGAGCCAGGAGGGGGCAATGCAAAGACAAAAGTAAAACTTCTGCCCTCAAGAGCTTACTTTAACATGCAATGACATGTAGAATGTGCATATCTCCACTTCTTTCTCTTACTCTCCCTCCTTTTCCCCAACCTGGTCTCTTTCTCACTCTCTGTCTCTGTATCTCTCTGTTTTGCCTCCTATCTCTAGATGTACTTTTATCTATCTTTGTCTCTACCTTTCCCTTTATCTCTGTCTCTGTGGCTATCTGTCTTATCTCTATCTCTACCTCTGTCTCTGTCTCTGTCTCTATTTCTTCCTCTTTATTTATGCTTCTACATCTCAAGATCATCTGTACAAAATAGAGACAAGAGAACCTGGAATGTTTTTTTAGAAATGTGTTACTCATTATGTTTTATATAGCTCTAGTATAAATAGTGATCTAGGTTAAGTTAAAGTGTTGTATGTGAGACTCTGTAGGTAATTTTTATCTACATCTCTCAACTCTGTCCCCTATTTTAGACATTTGTGCATATAGTTCAAGCCAAATGGTAGGCTTAGTTATGACTTATCTGGGAGATCATAGTTAGGGGAATCTCTGGTTAGAGTCCTTGAAGAATGTATAAGAAAAGTTTGTATCATTTAAAATAATTCTTTAATAATTTAATAATCTTTGATAATAATGACTTTAAATTATTTTTTAGTAATTCATTTTAATAATCATCTTTAGTAATCTAAAATCATTTAATTATGATGGCATTTAGAGCTACCATTTTTTAGCATTCTCAGCAACATGAAGTAACCTAAAATGTTTCAATATACCTATGATTATTCTCAGGTTATGTTTACATCATTAAATCAGAAGATTGAACCTTTCCCTGTCTCCTTTAATCTAAATGTCTTCCCTTTGACACTTTCCATGCATTTTGCTTATGCATAGCTGTTGCCATGTTGCTTCCTCTATTAGACTGTGAGTTCCTTGAGAACAGGGACTGTGTAACTGAATTTATTTGATATCCAGAGCTTAGCCCAGTGTTTGGTACATAGTAGACTTTAATAAAGGTAGCACAATGAATAGAGTAAAGATCTGAGTTCAAATCTTACTGCAGACATTTACTGGTTGTGCGATTCTGGGCAAGTCACTATTTTCCTCAGTTTCCTCGTCTGCAAAATGAGCTGAAGAAGGAAATGGCAAACCACTCCAGTATCTTTGTCAAGAAAACCCCAACTGGGATCACAAAGAGCTAGAAATGACTGAAATGGGTGAACAATAAGAATAATGGCCTTAATAAATATTAAATGATTGAGTAATTCCATATGTATTTTGGTAAATTAGATGTAGAGATGGAAAGGGTGTGTGTGTGTGTGGTTTGAAAGTGGCCCCCAAATATGTGAAAGTTGTCTAGTTCATCACTTCACAATACTTCATTAGTTTATTTGCAACAGAACATAACACAAGAATATTGGATGTCAATACCTCCATTTTGACAGTACTTAACACAAAACTTCAAAGGCGCACAAAATAATAAATAACTTTTTAGTTTTTCTCCCTCCTATCCTGTTTGGCATTAGGGTTTCTGAGTACACAGAGCTTATTCAAACCAGAAAGAGCTCCATCACTGTATCAAGGTTCCAAATATTGGAATTTTCATTTAATTGGTTAATTATATAATCAAATTCATGGGATTATTTATCATTTTACATAAGAGGCATTTCTTATTTATCCTATAAAAGTTTTGTTTAGTGCCTTCTTCTATTAATTATTTCCAATTTATCCAGTTTATACTTTTTTGTATAGAGTTATTTGCATGCTGTTTTTTTTTAATTGACAGTGGGGACTGTTTTTTTTTTTTTTTAAACCATTCTTTGTGTCATATTTTTTGTTTCCCTATACTTAGCTTGCTCTCTGGTATGTAGTAGTTTCCTAGTAAATGCCCATCAACTGATTAACTGCCTAACCTCCAAAGATAAGTTCTTGATGTAGGTTGTAAAAGACATCTACCTTTCAAAATAGTGGATCAAATGAAAATTTTAATTCTTAGTATATGGTGAGCTTGTTGAAAGATAGATCATACTGCATAATTATGCATAGACACAAGGTTTTTCATTTGCAAGTAAAAACTTATGGTTAATATAAAGATATTTTACCTGGGGATATTTTGTCCCCTTCCTTAGGAACCAAGATTCTTTCAATAATAGCATTCACAAAAAAATCTTAAATGGAGAGTGATTTGGGAATGAACGTAGCTTGGGTCAAATCCTAGTTAGTCACTTCTCATGTACCATATGGGTATTGGTAAAATGAGGGTACTGAACTCAATGACCTCAGTTATCTATTTCATCTCTGTATCTATGTTCCAAGGTTCCGGGACTAAGAATTTGAATTTAAATTTTGAATTTGACCCCATTTCCTGAAAAATCTAAGAGCATAACATGAATCACCCTTTTGTTTAGAAATGTTCCTCAGAAATTCTAGGGACAGAAATTGGAAAGGAGAACAATTTTTGATCATAGAGTTCTGAGAATTCAAATTCTGCAGGTCCAACTTCAAGCCCACAAAATTAGCATATCATCAGTCACAGAGTTTAAATAGCTGGGAAGCAGAAGTGGACAACATCACTTCTATCAAGCAAACTCCCTTTGACTCAAGGTAGTATATATGCATATTTTCTAATTCTTTCTTCTTGCCTAATCTTTTTTTGTTCCTGGGTTAAGAAGTATTCATAGTTTTTTTTTTTTAATGAAAATTAGCTAATTATATTAATAATTTCTCCTTACAAATGTAATTTTAGCAAATCTAAGAATTTAAACTTCCCCCCCAAAGTTTAGATTAAATTTTGTTAATATCTTATAGCTTTAAGGTTTTAGGTAAGAAATCAATATGGGCTTGTGAATAATAAGTCCAGTGTGATAACTTTCTTTTTAGAAGTTATATGGATAGGTTACTACAAATTAAGTAAGTTGTATTAATAATAATAACCAATGATAGTAATAAAATAGCTGGTATTCACATAGATTTTTAAGGCTTGCAATGTGTTTTATATGCTCTC
This sequence comes from Antechinus flavipes, assembly GCF_016432865.1. Taxonomy (NCBI): domain Eukaryota; kingdom Metazoa; phylum Chordata; class Mammalia; order Dasyuromorphia; family Dasyuridae; genus Antechinus; species Antechinus flavipes. Next base: position 170,995,792 of record NC_067403.1, on the reverse strand, counting down.
TCTTTTTGTCAAGAGAAAGCAATAGCTATGTATTATACATTTCTCAATTCTTGTAAAGTTTAAGATTTTCTTTTTAAGTTCAGCATTATGTCCTTGGAGAGTATAGGTAAGACCATGGTAGCCACTAGGTAAACACAATTGGTTTAGGAATGAGAAGGAACCACCTAATGGAGTTTCATGAGAACAGCTTCTGTCCTAACATTGACAGTTTAATTACTTTAATAATGCCTTACAGAATTTAAACACTCAATTCAACAAAAAACACCAAACTGAGTAAGTGACTAGAAAAAAGGTTCTTATAGCTTGATTAGTAATGGAGAAAGTGCTATTTCTTAGAGTCAGAATACTTCATTTGCCAAATTATTTCCCCTCCCTTTCCTTTCTTCCCTCCTAGGCCTCAGATCTCTAAAATGAAGGATTATATTAGGCAGCCAAATGGTACAGCAGAAAAAGTGGTATACTAAGAGTCAGGAAGACCTGAATTTAAAAATTGGTCTTAGGTCCTTACTAGCTGTTGACCCTGAGCAGGGCACTTAACTTTTCTGTCTCAGTTTCCTCATCTGCAAAATATATTTCCCTCCCAGGGCTATCATGAGGGTAAAATGAGATCATATTCACTTTGCAAACCTTAAAGTGCTATGCAAATTCTAGGTATTCTTATTCTTCTTATTATCATTATAATCATTAGACTACTAAGGATCCTTCTGCCTTAAAATTTATGATCTTCTAAAGGATAAAAATAGTCTGAAATCCTGTGAATGCATCTTATGAACAATGCATCTTATGCTCCCTTCTATTTAAAAAATGACTTTTTGTATTTTAAAATTATAACTTTTGAAAGGTATATATACAGAGCAGTATATATATATATTTAATCTAGATTCAATCAGTCAAAAAGCACTTATTAAATGCTTACTATGTTCCAGGGATTATGCTAAGTAAAATGGAAATGAAAAAGTAAAAACATCTCTTGCCTTCAAGGATCTTATACTCTGATGGTGTATTCAACATATAAACAATTATTTTCAGAGGGGAAATTATTAATAGCAGGGGAAAAGCCACTTTGCAGAAAATAGGATTTAAATAGAGAGATGAAAGAAGACAGGGAATCTGGAAGGTAGAGATGACGTGGAAGAGCACCCCCGATATGGAAATAATAAGTTTAAAGCCACGGTGATAAGGGATGGAATGTTATGCCCAAGGAACTGCAGGTTGGCCATTGTCATTGGATGGTATAGTGTGTAAAGTATACTGCATATTGTGAAAAGAGTGATAAGGTAGGAAGGAATGAATTGTTAAAATCATTATTATTATAATTTTATTATTATATATTAATATTATTATCATGATATTTTAAGTGCCATTCAGAAGTCTCTATTTGAGCCTGGAAATAATAGCCACTGGAATTGTTTGAATTACATATATTAGAGTAATATGATATAGGCAGAACTTTGCTTAGGGAAAATGAAGTTTTCCCACTGAGTAGGGGATAGAATAGGGAAATTTTGGAAGCATGGAGACTAATTAGGAATCTATTGCAGCAGTGTGCATGAGAAGCGGTGAGAGTTTCAACTAGAGTTGGGTGTATCCAAGTGGAGTGAAAGGAATATATATTAGAGATATTGTGAAGGCAGAGACAAGATTTGACTTGCTTGGAGTCACATAACTAATGAGTATCTCTTTACTATTTCTCAGATGTTGATGTGGAGATTATCATTTTTGGGGCAACTATCCCCCAACAACTCAGTTTACTTACAAGACTGGAAACCACCTTTCAGTTGAGATACAGGCTTAGGCAAGCATTCCAGATGCTCCCTATGAGAATATCTGCTGCTTCTCCCTTTTCCTCCCTATTTTCAGCTTTTATTGAAGAGATTCCTATTTCAAGGAAAGTAGAACCTTAATAGGAGTCTTACTAGAGAGGGAAAGTTCTCAATTTTCCTACAAGTTAGACTAATAAAGATATACTGCATATTTCTGGAAGTGCAAGGGAAAACTTGTATGGATGTGTCCCAAAGAACGTTAGCCAACCAAGACAAGGAGCTTCTCTGTTACCCACCTCTCAGTTTCTTCAAAGCAGAGCCCAGCTGCCATTTCCTACAGGAGCCTTACAGAATCATCCTAAGTATTCAAGAGATTATAAGATTATAGATTTAGAGCTAGAAGGAACCTTTGAGTTTATCCAGTTCATCTTCTTCCTCTCCCTCATTCTACAAACAAGAAAACTGAAGCCCACAAGAGAGAGTTTCCCTCTTTAAATTAGTAGAAATACTTACCAATTTTTGTTGAATTGAACAGACCAGGGCAGTAGACTTATGAATATTTATATAAAGAGTATAAGTCCAAAATGTATATAAAAATTGCTTCTTTAAAGCACCTGTTTAGAATACACTGTTTAGGAAGAATGAATATGAAGTCAATAACTAGAACCCAATCTCTAACTTCTCATTTTTCCTTTCTCAGGTCTCAGCCACCATGAAGCTGCTCATTTTCTCCTGCCTTGTGGCTCTTGCACTGGCCAGGCCAGTAAGTACAATGAAGTGTTTAGAAAGGCTTCTATTCTTACCAGGAAAGGGAAACCATTGCAGTATCTGTGTAGGAAACCAAACAATAGGATTTTGGAACTTAGAAGTTCAAATCGTTTTTTTGGCTTCCATTCACAACTGAGGCATTTAGATAGGAAGAAGGCAGATGGCTTCTTTTTTTGGTTATTGTTAATTATAATTGAAGTGCTCCAATTCAGAGGGTACAATGATAATACTAGTTATTATTATTATTGCTTTAAACCTTAATGATAGAGGTATGAACATTTGGCTCTTATTTGGAGCTATAGTTTTTTAGTAAACTATTATATACTATAGCATATTATAAAAATATATAGTAGGGTATAATATATATTATGTAGGTTTTTAAGATTTGTGAATTTTATCTCATTTTATTCTTAAAAGAGTTCTAGGAGAATAGTATTATCTTTATTATTATCCTGCAAAGGAAGAAACTAGTCAGACAGAGGTTAAATGTCTTGCCCACTGTCATACAGCTTGTAAGTGTCTATGAATGAATTTCAACTTATGTTCTCTTGATTCCAAGTCAGTGCTTTATCCACTGTGTCAACTAGTTGCCTCTCAAGAATAGAAGAATAATTCAGAAAACAAATGAATGACAATGATAGAGACATAGAGAGGGATAATGAGATAGAGAAAGAGGGAGAGAAAAATTCCTAAAGTTCCTCAAATTCCAAGAACAAATCTAGAACATCATTGTGCTTTCAGCATTCTTCAGTTTGATATGATTCTTCCGAAAATTTTGGGAATATGACATACACACACACACACACACACACACACACACACACACACACACACATACACACAAGGCAGACTCATTTGCCTCTTCTGTTATTTAGATGTTTTATCGAAAGTATTTTCAGGGAAAGTCAGTAGTTAAACCATTTAGATAATAGCTTCTATACACTTCCTTGCAACTTGGTAAATTTAAAATATGAAATAGAAGACAGGAAAAATAGATGGCTAATTCAGCCTCTTTCCCCCAGAATATTTCTTCCTCATTTTGGGTAATTCACACTAAAGCAACAGAATTATTGTTGTTTATTTTTGCTGGAATTTTTTAGGTAATTGTCCTACTTATTCATTATATTTAAGAAGTAGGAAGTATTCAAACTTTTTTTTTATTTTTAAAAAAATTCATTAATAAAACTAATAATGGATCTTTTATTTTCCCCTAGGATGCTCTCAACTTAGTTAATGTAAGTATCTTTCACTTAAATGCATTTAATAGCAAAACTTTTATTTATCTGTATATACTGCAGGTGTATGAGTATGTATGTATGCGTGTACATGTGTGCGTATATGTGTTGCAGACTTTTGGGTTTGATTTCTTCCATATGAAACCTATGGATTCTAAGATAATCAAAGGATATATTCTGATCTTTCTATACTAATTACTAAAATTGCAACATCTTTCTTATTTATAAAATTTAGCTTCCAAGCTCTATTTCAATTTATTAAATATATCTTTTGAAAACAAGCTGGACAACATTTTCTCATAAGTTTTTGCTTATCTCTTATATCATATATATATGTAACCCCTAATCCCCTTAGGCTTAAATAAACATCAATGACAATGGCAATAAAACTTCTTAGTTCTTTCTTGCTGCATATTGCAACCTATCTCTGCATTAGTATAAGTCTCACAGAGAGTTGCAGAAGGTTCTTAGGGATTCAGTGAGTCACTTATGTTCTCATAAAGACTTCAAGGCAATATTTGCCAGATCTTCTGGGCTTTAATAGAATGGCTCCAGATGCTTTTATCTATGCTTTATAAACATATTACATTTATAAATGTTTATATGTAATACTCACTACATTAGTCTTTCCCACAAAGACTAAGGATATAATTAATGCATCCTCAAATAGAAACAGAATTTTGAGATATGAGCAATTGGATTCCTTTTGAAGCATAAATTGCAACAGAGTGAAATACAGAAAGAACTAAGAAAAGTTATTTCCTGAAATGATTAATCTAATTTTTTTCTTGTAAAGAGGTATGAAGAGAATCGTTGAGAAGAGACAAAAACTGTATTTGAGAATATTAAATGTTGCAAGTCTCCATAATTGTGAAGTCAGAAATTCTAGTGATTGTTTATAAGTATGATTCTCACAGCTAATGTCATGAATAATTGCTTATGTGTTTATGTTGTTGTTTGTACTTTGCTAATAAATTTTATTGCCATTATCATTGATGTTTATTTAAGCATAGGGGGACTAATCTACTGCTATTGCCCAGTCATTCCATTCATGTCAGATTCTACATGATCCCATATGGGGTTTTCTTGGCAAAGATAATGGGTATGGCGTTCTATTCACTATATCACATAGCTACACTTTTATTTTATTACTCACTAAATTCTTGTGGGTCTCGATTGTCTCCTAGGATTATAATAGAGATTCTTCTGTTTAGTTTTTAAAAATCCTTCAAACCTAGTTCCAATTTATATTTTTAGCCTTATTGTGAATATTCTTTCACACTTGACAACTCAATCAAATTGGTTTTCTTTTTCTTATTTATCCAAAGAACTAAATTTCTTTCTCTGCGCTTCTGAACTGTCTCCATGCTTGGAATGCACTCATTACTCATCTTGTCTCATAATACTTCTCTTCCTTCAATATGCAGCTTGAATACTATGGTCCATATAAAATCTTTCCTGACCTTTCCCGATTGCTAATGCTTTATCTCTCTAATTACCTTGTATTTATTTATTTTCTCTGTATTTGTTCTATATGTTCATATCTACCTATTTGTCTGTCTGTCTCTTTCTCTTTCTCTCTCCCTATGTCCACTCATCCATCCATCTATCCCTCCATCCACTCATCCATCTATCTCATATTTACTTATTGTGTTTTCTCATTAGAGTTTTAGCTTCTAGAGAGTAAGAATTGTTTTATTTCTTGAATTTGCATTCTCCCTACTTAACATAGTGCCTAGCACATAGCATGATGCTTAATATATGCTTAGAGATTTTTTTTATCTGTGAATGATAAATAAGTAAATAATATACTTATTTAAATATGTATGTGTGTACATATGTATTATCTATCTATACATACAATTTCTCATTTTTTCTTTTTAACTTTTATAGAGAAATATTAAAAATCGAGAACTGGAAAACCGTTTGGTAATTATTTTGTTCCATTAATACAGAAATTGGTTATGAATGGTAGAACTGAAGAGCTGATGGCATTCTTAATACATTTCTATACATTAATATTAATATACATTCTATACATTAATACAATTAATACATTTATTAAGAATGCACTGTTGGAGTAAAAGGATCTCCTCAAAGTTTAGAGTATGAGTCAATGTAAAACTTTATAATTTTTTATAAGATAATGGAGAGAAAATGATTAGCTGACAAAGAAAAATCTATAGGACATAGTTCTCAGGGTTTCATAGCAACTTACAATCTTGTTTTTTAGATACTAATGATGATAAGGACATGTTATAAAAGTCTTGGCTCAGTGGTTTATATTTTAAGGGGATCATCTATATATTTTTTCTTAAGAATTATATCCTTATGATAACTCATAGCCTTTCAATTAGATTGGGTTGAGGTATTTTTAACCCCAAATATGTGGAAGTGAAAATGACTTGGCAGAATTTACTCTGAAATGGAAAGGTGTTGTTCAGTCATCTCCAGCTTTTTATGACTCCATAGGGATTTTTCTTTAAGATATTGAAGTGATTTGCCAACTCCTTCTCCCACTCATTTTACAGATGAGAAAACTAAGGCAAAAAGGTTTAATTGACTTAAGTGTCTGGGGCCAGATTTGAAATAATGAAAATTAGACTTCTGACTCCGTTCACTGTATTGTAGCATAAAGACTTTTTATTAGGTGACTTACTTCCCACTATCAAGATTTGAACTCACATCCATCTTTTATCTCTTATAGAATGAAGAACGTATTCTATCAAGTGAGGTGAGTCATCCTGGTTGACAATCAGTTCTACAATATGGGGCAGGATAGAATCTACTTTTTTTCCTTCTTTTGTTTTATGTTACCCTGCTCACCTGCTTTTGGAGGGGGAAGAGGAATGACGGTAGATAAAGGATCAGAATTCCAAACTAGAATGACTTCAGTTGTCTACAACTATGTGTGGAGGATTATTTGGAGACCTTTTTGGTTCATTTATCTAGATAATAAGGTCCATTGTCTACTTTTTTCTGTCAGTAGAAGGGAGGATAGTAAGGGTCCCAATGAGGTTGAAGTCACATAGCTACACTAAATACAGTATGGCATTTTGGGAAGATGGCAGAGTAAGTCAGAACTTGCCAGGTGATCCAGATTTCCTCCACAAAAGACAGGAAATTACCATGAGATGAATGTAGAGCAGCAAAAATAAAGGGATAAAGCAGTTGTACTCCTAAGACAAATTGAGAGGACTTCAGAAAATATAGAACATCCAGGGACTGAGATTTGGCCTGAGTGACATATAGACCAAATGAGAAAGGGGCCAGTGTTAAACACAAAGCTATAATTTTATAAGGTGGCATTCTCTTTATAAGGTACTCTTTTCACTCTTAACTTCCTTTATATTTCCCTAGAGTAATATTTCATTTATGTTATATTTTTCTTAACTAAAAATTATGAATACGTTTTCTTTTAGCAACATCTTCATTTGCATCCTAATTCCCTTCTTTCTCCAAATCAGTGATCCCTCTGGTGACAAAGAATAATAAAAGCAGGAAAAAGGCAGTTCAATAAAAATCAACTAACATATTGACAGAATCTGTTGCATAGGTCCCCACCTCTGCAAAGCAGGGAGGTAGGCATATTCTCAATTGGTCTCCAGAGCTGAGCATCTTGGTCAAGTCTGTAAATGCTGTGATTTTTCAATCATTTGAGACATTATTTTTGCATTAGAGATCTCTATATTTTTCCATCAAAGGAAATGGTTTCAGAAATACAAGAGGTGACACAATTTCAAAGTGAAAGAAATAATAATAATAATCTATTCCTTCTTATTCTTTGCAGGTTTCATCAAGTGAGGTAAGACACTTGGATCCCAAAGCTGACATGATACTATTCTATTCAATCCTTTTCTACTATTTTATAACAACAAAGGCCAAGTCTACACAACCAGAGAAAAATTAAAGTAGAAAAAAAATCTAACAAATATGGGGGGGGATAGATAATTTTAATATAAATTTGTATGAATTCAACAAAAATCTTTCTTCAAATTTTCTTTTTTTAAAAAAAGCTTTTTATTTTCAAAATATATTCATAGATAGTTTTCAAGATTGCAAAATCTTGTGTCCCATTTTTTTCCTCCTTCTCTTCCTCCACCCCTTCCCTTAGATGGCAAGCAATCCAATATATGTTAAACACGTGCAATTCTTCTATGCATATTTTCACAATTAACTGTACTGTACTGTACAAGAAAAATCAGATCAAAAAGGAAAAAATTGTTGCTCCAAAATTTTAAAGAATTCTTCTCTTCTTTCACATTAGTCATGTAGATTCAAGCTCTACTTGTTCTGTAATGGTTGTATTCCAAATCAATAATCCTTTTTTTGTTTTGTTTTGTTTAAATCCTAAGCAGATTCACAGGAATTCAGAACAATTGGATCTTGAAATAAATTAGGTTCTACTATGTGTGTATATGTATATATAGACAGATATATACCATATATAGTCTTTCATGATCCATTAAAGCTTACTTGACCAGAGAAAATATCTCCAGAAATGATTGGATGAGAATATGGATACAATCTTTAGCCACTGAAGAGAGTAAAGAGAATTGTTTTTGAGGAAATGACTTCTTCACCTTGGTGTTCCAGAGCTCACTGTACTAGCCAGATACAAGTACATGTCTTGTCAATATTGAATAGCTTCAGGCAAGCCTCTAGTGAAATGGGATCTCTAATAGACAGTAGAGGCCCTCATATTTCTAAATCCTTTGCTGAGTTACTCCTTTCAGAATAAACCAGGTAGAGGAACATAGGTCTTTGTAAATGCATCTGGCTTTCATGCCTATTCCTGCTACTTTGTGGTAAAGTTTCCTGGGCCAGAGTAGAGCATTAAATCTGATTTTTGTCTTTCCTAAGGAATCTCTCTACCAGCTGAACAAACTTGTACGACCTGTGGAAAAATATAACCTGGACAAAAACAGAGAGGTAAAAATTATCTTTAAACTTAATGAAAACACTCCCATTACAGGGAAAACAATTTTTATTTGGAAATGAGACTTTGCCAGTGTTTATTTTTCTCTTTCTATAGAATGTATCCCAAAAGTTGTAGTGCATTTGTGAGCTTTTAAAATTTCAGTCTTTAAAATGTCTAACAGATAATAAAATCTAGGTATTTTGTTGGTTTGCTCTGGGAATTCTTTAAATCTCATTCTTAAAGCTTAAGCTTTTAAAGCTTAAAACTGCATTAAAACTTTTAGAGTGCTCAATATAAAGAAGATCATTTATATATTCAAACATAGTTAATATTGATTTATGTTCTGTGAGTTCTAAAGTAGACTGATATCATTGACTATATCTGCAATATACTTATTTATATGTAGGAAGGAAATAAGCAAAAACAATGGCTTGCTGGCAAAAAATTGTTTGCATTTTTGCAAGAGTCTTATTTTGTTGCTTGATCATTTTCATTCATATCTGATTCTTTGTGACCCTCTTTTGGGGTTTTCTTTGCAAGACATTGGAATTGTTTGCCATTTCCTTCTTTAATTCATTTTACAGATGAGGAAATGGAGGCAAACAAGGTTAAGTGATTTGCCCAGAGCGACACAGTTAATAAATGTCTGAGATCAGATTTGAATTTAGGTCTTTCTGATTCTAGGTCTACCACTCTATCCACTAATGCAATACCTACTTGTCCTAAAAGGCTACTGAGACATTGTATTAAATGGTTATAAAACAATATCATGATTATACTTTCTGGTTACTCTTTCATTTCCTGACAGCCAAAACATGTGTTATTGGAGTTGAATAGGAAATCTTTTAAAAGGTACTTCCCATGGAGAGGTACCAAATAGGGTTTGAGTAGGTGCAATATTATCTGTTGCATCATATTTAGTCTTTTATTAATTCTCTGTTCTTGACAGGATGTGAAGACTTCATTAAGAGAGGTGAGACTTGTTCATTTATTGAATCCACAGAATGAGCCAGAAAAATGTCCTTCTATTCTTTTCCTTTTGTCATCCAATTATGTAGTCCAGGACTGCTGCCAAGTCTTATTAGCCACTTTTTGGGGTTTGTTGTTGCATTTTGTTGAATCCCTTTATATTTGGTGATTCAGGGCAATGAGCCTGATGTTTTAAATTTCCAGGAGATAAAATATAATATGAGCAATCTATTTGGAGATAATTAAGAATTAATAATATTGGGGGGAGCAAATAACTTTAGACAAATAATCTACTAGTAGCAAATAACTACTATGCTTTCAGTTATCTAGAATATCTGGAATGAAGCAATGAATTATTTTCATATTCTGTTTTTATTTGGCCATGGAAATTAAGTCAATAGCTATAATCTATTTGTGAGTGTCATAAATTAAAATTGATTCTTTTTTTCTTTTCCAAAGGAATCTATCACTCCAGCTACCGAAGTAAGATAATTTCAGTACAGATTTTGATATTCTCTACTGATTTAATCTATAGTATTTGTAAAACACTTCATTTTGAATAGAAAAGCCTTTGCAGAGATCTTAAGTGAACTTGAGATATCATAATTTTACTTCATTTTATTACCAAAATATTTTTACAACTGAAATGAAAGAATGTTATTTTGGAAAAAATTCCTCCCTCTTTCAAAATATTAATTCTGTTCTAATTAAGTAATTATTTCTGATAATAATGGATACCAAAGAATCTCTTTTTTGTTGATGCAATTATCTCTATGGCTCAGGAAGACAAGCAGGCAATTCAGTTTGTATTAGGCTGGAAGATTCTGGTTCTTGTTTGCAAGGAATGGGCAGGATCCATTTGGTAGTGGGGGATAGAAGTTGTTGTGGCCTGGCGAATTAATTAAATTAATGGAAGTGGGTCTCACCTCCAGGGTTTGCCCTACAAGACCCTGAGAGAAAATAATTGTATTGAGCTTTTATATAGTGCTTTAAAGTTTTGTAAAGCACTTTATAACTATTATTTCGTTTTAGCCTACTTCAGGCTCAAGGTAATCTAACAGGTTATCACAATGGTCTCATTTTTGATACAATAAAATTTGTCTTCAACAGGAACGTGTTCGCAGGCAGGTGGAGTACAACTTCAATGAGGTAAGGTGTCATATTATATGTTAATTGGGAGGATGCTTTCTCTCTTTTTGACCCATCAGAAGCTTAACTTTATGACCACTTGGGGAGACGACTTGAATTTGAATCTTGGGACTGACTATTTTCTTCTTCTTACTTTAAATCTATGATTTTATGATTCTTCCCTATTGAATATCCAACTTATTTCCCAATACAATTATTTCTCAACTCCTGTTATCTTGAACACCACCCTAGAGAAAGCACTAGCAGCAGCAACAAGAACAAGAACAAAACTATTTCCATCCCCCATTATCACCTTTAGAACTTTGGTCTCCATCTCCTTCAGTCTTCCTATTCCCCAGGCCCAAATTATCCCAATTCATTTCTCTATCTTCCCTTCCACTGTGTACTTAGAATACCTGTTCTGTTATGAGTAGACTTCTCTCCATCCTTTATTTTTGATTTAAATTTTCTTTGTTCTTTTTAGCACTAACTAAAACTTGCGTATCCCTTTGGAATACCATACACTCAGCCTATCCAAAAGAAACATTTCTTCCTACCATTCCTTTAAGTTCTCTTGGGACAGTGTGAAACATGCTTTTGGGACATGGTGGAATAAATTTTCCAACTCTTTATTCTGTATAACGTCTTCCAAACTATGCACCTACTACAGTCACTCGACAATTCCATGAGATTAGAATGTTATGTTATCTTCTTCCCATTCTTATCAGTGCCATCTCCCCACATTCAGGATAGTATTCCTTCTTCCTTCATTATTTCAATCCCTGAATCAGATTTCTTTCCATTACATAATCTCCAATGGTATTTAGTGTCTATATCCATGAACTTCCTAATAGTCCTATGTCACTGTTTCTTGACCTCCTCAACTCTGTTTCCACTTCATTTAATTCTTGATGTTTTTATACTACAAAATATTAATCTTTGAAATTTCTCTATCCTTGTATCATAATCACCTGTCCTTTTTTTCCTACCTACTCTCCTTGTTATTCATTCTCAAACCCTTTTTATTTCAGTCCATCATGCCTGATCCTCCTGTCACCATATTTGACCAAGCCTCAGACATTTTCATGAGAGGCTCACTACTGCCACAGAATTGTTCTTCCTTTTTAATTTTCTCCAATAATTTCTTATCTTGTATTACTTCCTTGCCAATTTTCTTTGCATTTGTTCTCAATCATTACTGGGAAAAATCATGAAGCTCTATGACATTTTTCTTTTGTAGATGAATGATGCACAATTTTACTGTTGCTTGACAATATATCACTCTTGGGCATATTTCATGGCAAATTGAAAGAGTGAATATTTCCAACTATCTCCTTTATCCTCCCCAAATGTTCAACTCTAATTCATTCCCTTGCCTCTTGGCCAGATTGACTGCACTTCTATTTTATTAAGACCAAGGTGATTTTATGAAGTACTTACTATTTCTTTTTAATACTTCTCTTCCTTAACTTATCCATTGTTGTTTCTCTCTGATATCTGAATAAATACCTCTCTTTCTGGCCAGAGCTAACCCATCCACTTGATCCCATCCCTTCCTGTACTCTATATAACATGGAATATTTTTTTATTTTTTCTTGCATTGTTATAAGATCAAAGATATAGAGATGAACAGGACCTCTGTGATCACTCGCAGGGGTCCTCAAACTATGGCCCACCTGCCAGATGTAGCAGCTGAGGACATTTATCCCCCTCACCCAGGGCTATGAAGTTTCTTTATTTAAAGGTCCACAAAACAAAGTTTTTGTTTTTACTATAGTCTGACCCTCCAACAGTCTGAGGGACAGTGAACTGGCCCCCAATTTAAAAAGTTTGAGGATCCCTGAGATAAATGACGTCCACAAGGACATTTGAGTTATAAGTGGCAGGATTTGAACCCAGATCTTCTAACTTCAATTTATGATACTTTACTCTGCACCATTTTCTTTCTAATTGTCTATATCATCTCACTGTAGTCTACTTATCTATCTGTCAAACTCTTGACCTTACTCTCCACAATTGTAGACATAAAAATGTGTATTATTATTAGGCTCTACATTTTTTAGAAAAAAAAAAACATTCGCAGCTTGGAGTCAAAAGGACCTGACTTAAAATCATACCTCAGATATTTGACATTTACTATCTATGCGACCCTGGGCAAGTCACTTAACCCAAATTGCCATGTAAAAACAAACAAAACAAAAATATCTGCACATTCAGTATCAAACACACTACTAGGTAATCATTATATTCCCTTTTAGGCTTAAAAAAACTGTGAGTCCATCTAAAAAGTAATATGGACTCTTTTTTTTCCATTATAGGAGGATTCTTCTGTCTCTAATGAGGTAAGCTAACTCTATTACTGTGGTCAGTGTATCAGTAAATATAACTAAATAGACCTCATGAATTACTTATTTTACTTAGACTTCTTGGTTGATGGGAAGAATGGCAATGCCTTTTACAATTATATTAAATTTTGAGAGAAAAGGTGAGTTTGGGTGGAAAGATAATAAAGTCTGTTTTAGATATGTTGAGTTTACAAGATTACAAGATTACAGAAGAAACCTTAGAGGCTGTTGAGTATTTTCCTTTCATTTAACAGAAAAGAAAATTAAGGAAGAATACAGTTAAGGGACTTGCTTGTGGTAAACAAACAAACAAACAAACAACAAAAAAATCTAGTAGTGCATGAGGTGGGTTTTGGATTCAGGTTTTCCTGATTCCAAATCCACTGTTCTGTCCATTATGCTATGTTGACTTGGAGTCTGGAGCTTGGGAGACAGCCTGGTACTAGACATATAGACCTGCTATAGAGGGTAATTGTATAGATGTGAGCTTATAAGATCACCAAATGGGATGGAGTTAAAAAAAAAAAGGACTTAGGAAAAAACTTTAGGGACATAATGTGGCTAATGGTACACCAAAGAAAACTGATAAAGGGCAATTGGACAAGTAGGAGAAAAACCAAGATATTGGTGTTATTGAAATCTATAGAGGACAGTGTCCAAGAGGAGAGGGTGGTCAATAGTGTTAAATATTGCTGAGACTAACAAAAGGATGAAGATTGAAGAAAGGCCCTTAGATTAGCAAATAAGAGATCATTTATAAGTTGGAGATAGCAATTTCTGTTGAATTGTGGGATCAGATGGCAGAATGAGGAAAGCTTAGAGTGATTTGTTAATCACTAGCTTCTTTTGCACTTTTGTATACCACTGCTTACATTAGTATTTTTAATTTTAATATTATTATTTTAGAATGTAAATAAATATTTAAACAATTTTTAAAAGAGAGAATGTAAGGAGAGGAAGTAAAAGCACAAAATAGAGATTCTTTTTAGGAGTTTGAGAAAGGAAGGAGAAATATAAGATAATGGTGGGATTGAATACATTTATTGGCAATAGAGAAAGAATCTGTAGATAGAGAAATAGGAAAAAGTATTTTTACCTTCCAACTTACTTGACAATACTGGTCAATCAATAGTATTAAGTTGGATATGTGTCAAAATTAAATCTTTTTCTTTTCCTCATAGGAATCTTATCATTTCCTCCAAAGAATAATAACATATTAGCTTAGTTTTAAGAATTTCAATCTTTTCCAAGATAACCTCTATTTTTACTATATGTTTAATTTATTTTAATTTTTTTCAGAGAAAGATTGAAGATGTCAATGAACAGTACCAATATTATCTGGTAACATCTCATTTAAGACTTGAGACACAGGTCATGGGGAATATAAAGGGATATGTAATAATACTGATATGTCCTTTTAAGCAAGGTTCATTTTCCTACCTTTATATGAAAACATGTGGATCTATGGGTATTAGTTGTGATCATATTTCCTCATATTAGAGTGTTTCCTGGGGTTTTGATAAATAATTCATTTCCCTCAGAATGCTAATTAATCTCTTTATTGTTCTGAAGTAGAGAGAGCTTTGGATATATATGACCTTATAGTCACATCTCCTATATATGTTTCATTTATTTATGTATTCATTCACTTATATACTTATGCATTTATTTTTACCAGAGAAGACTTCAAGAGGACAGGGATCTTTACTTCCGCTACCTGGTAAAATTTCTTTTAAGATTTAAAGCAATTGAATGAAAGAAAATGTGGTACAAGAATATTCTTTCTTTTTTTTGGTAGTAGCTGAGAATACTATATTCTATAAGGATAACACAATAAGATGAGATTTGGAAGATTTAGTTCATATCCATAACCATCAAGCATTAACAGCATTTTAGGATTAGTAACTAAAGCAATAGGAACAATCAAGCAAATAGGCTTATAATTTGGTCTCCTAATAGTGCTACCTCAGCTAAATCATTTATTATGGCCAAAGAATAGTGCTTTATTTTGCCCCTTAGTTCAGAGATACTTACCACAGCCTTCTACTATCCTTTAGAATTAGAGACTTAATCAATCACTAATTTAACTTGATTTTAAGCCATAAAAGTAAAATGATCTGTAAATATATACATATATTAATGTGAGTTATCATAAAACTAAAATGATCTTTTAATTTTTCTTTTTCAGGAATCTCTCTATTATCCTACTGAGGTGAGATATATTAATTTAATTTAAAACTTTTATATTATTCAAAGTGTTTTGAATTTTTACTATATATATTTTGGTTTTTTTAGCTAAGAAAATCTCAACTACACAGAGAACTTTATTTGGTAAGTTTTCACTTAAGATGATGGTAATCAATGAAAAGAAATTTACAATTATATTTCTCTTTCCTTCTCCATAATACAATTCCTACATAAAATCATGTAGTCCTGATTAATTTATTTGTGATTCTATTAATTCATACTGAAGTTTGTTGTCTTCAGTCACAAGACTGATCTTTTATCTTGATATTCAACATTGTCCCAACTTTCATTATCTCCAAGTTTTTGACCTTCTTGTTGGCTGATTATTGGGTCTGTGAAAATAAGTGATTTATTTTTTCTTAAGTGTGACAAACTCTTTTTTTCCTAAGACAAGTAAATAACCCATTGATATCTTTCAGTTTTCAGATAAGCAAAACCAAACCAAAGCAAACACTACCAGCACCAGCACCAGCACCAAAACAATAAAGCAAATCACACCATGTTATATTATTTTAGCAATTAAACTGGGCTCTCCTTGCCCCTCAGTTAGCCAGATAATCATTTGACTGTGATTCAAAATTCTCCTTGATCTGCATTTCTAATCAAGATTTCCTAATTCAACGTTCAGCACTATGTTCATTCTGCCATAATTAGTAATAATGATGATGATGATGATAGTGGTGGTGGTGATAACTAAGATTTATATAGAGCTTTAAGGTTTGAAAAGTTCCTTACAAGTATAATCTCATTTTATCTTCACAATAATCCCCATTTTACATATAAAATTGTTGAATCAAGGCAGAAACACATTTAGTGATGTGCCCAGAATCACACATATAGGAAGCATCTGTTCAGATTTGAACTCAGTTCTACTATACTACCTAGTTTCCTCTTCCATATTGGTCCTCTAAATTAGTTCTAATGTTCCCAGTTTTTATTTCTATTGGAAAGGAAAGACCTTCAAGGTATTTACTATATTATAGATTATGGATTTCAAGAAAATCTGAGTAAACTAAATTTCCTCAAGGTGCAGGTTATTAAGCAATAACCTAGTTAAGAAATGTTTATTTCTTACTCCTTAGATATTTTGAAGGAAAAAAAAAACTTCTTTACTAGGTTTCTCACAGAAATTTTCTTTCTCTTTTCATTCAACACAGAAATGGGCAATTCTAGAAATAAAAGATTAGCACAATAATACATAAGCTAAGGAAAACATGATAGGAAAAGAGAAGTATTGATCTGTATTATCTGGAAATCCTCACCAAATTATTCTGTCTCAGTTTCTGGGTCTATAAAATGGGACAAATGATACTCTTGTAACTTACCTTCCAAGGTTTTTGTAAGGAAAAAAATTGAAAACTATAAAACTAATGCATAAATGAGTAGTTCATGATGAATTATAGCGACTAAACTATTTCCTTTTTTTCTTCTTTAAAACTGCTGATGGAATCATCTTGCATCATTGTATCAACAGCCTGAATTCTACTACTCCTATCATCCTATTTCCATGAGACCATTTTTGCCTTATACAGTAGAAGTCCCTGTCCCTTCTATCCACAATGCCCCAGTACGTTCTATCAATAGGAACACTGAAGCAGTCTTTACTCATTCTGAAGAGAAGGTAAGTTCCTTTTAATGCAATTTCAATGCAGCTATCATTTAAAAATATACTGCAGATAATAAACTCATGAAAATACTAAAGAAAGCCTATCTAGGATAGAATGAAAAGCAAAAATGTCTTGTAAGAGTGAAAGCAAACTTCAGTCCTTGGTTGAACCAAGGTGGGCTATTTCTAGGTTCTTGGCATATATATGATCATATGATTTAGTTGTGTTTAAGGAGTTGAACTTGTAATGGTGAATCCATCTAGAAAGGAAATTCATTGAGAAGGGAGAAAAAAATCTTCCAATCTATAGAGTTTATATTACTGACATAAGATAAGAATATTCTACTTAAAAAGTAAAGGTTTATCCTAGAATTAGTGGGGAGTTTATTGAGTGGCATGGTCACTCTAGGAAAGTCAGTTTGTCAACCAAGTGGAGAATGGATCACAATGTGAAAAGACTTCAAGAAAAGAGACCAAATAAATTTTGGGGTAACCAATTTTTATTAACTTAACAAATTGCCAACTCTTCTTACTTTTGCTACATAGAAGGAAAGAGGCAAAAATAATGTTGAGTTGTTTGATACATTGTTTAGGTCTCTTTTGTTTAAATTTTTCTTTTTTATTGTGAACCTGTTTTTATTTCTATTTAAAATAAATATTTTTCTTTTAGAAAAACTAAGAAGAGTTTCCCAAATTCCCCTCTCTCCTGATCCTTGGTAAGTCATTTGTAATTTGTTCTTATGCAAGTGTCAGATCTAATTTTATTTCATGAATACGTGCAAAGGAAAACATTTAAAAAAATCTTGTATGTGCTATTTTAACCCATTGTCATTTAGGGAATTGTTAAATTGATACTTTATTAAATATATCTGTCATATATTAATAGAATGTAGTTATCAAATGAAGTTTTGGGATTCACTATTATATTATACTTAAGCTATAATTTAAAACATTAAGTTTCATTTTAATCAATCAATTTTCATTAAAGATATGATTAAAGAAATGGTGCTGGGGTATACTAGTCAATTTCCCAGGATATGTGATTCCATTCTCCAATAATGGAATCTTTTAGCAGTGTATCCTCCCATATGGATGTAGTTGCACTATTACTGGCTCTTCTACAATAGTGACAAGTTGGAAGTCCAGTTTTCACCATCAGTCTGGACAAGTAATTTCATCATGAAAAACCTCTTGGAGGTTTGGGTGGGGTTAGTTTCTTTTATTTTATTTAAAGTAAAAGTTTCCTGTTCATAGCCATTAAGTTTCCAGTGAGTTTCTGTGGAATATGAACTCCTTGAGAGTGAGTGCTTTATTTTTGTCAGCACCAGGGACAGTGTCTGGCACATAATACTCTTAGAGATACTTGCTGATTTATTTATTAGGTGATAAAGTGGATAGAATGCCAGGACTAAAGTTAGGAAGACACTTTTTTCCTGAATTCAAATATGGTTTCACAACAGTTGCAAACTTTGAGATTCTGGGCAAGTCACTTAACTCTGTTTGCCTCAGTTCTTCATCTGTAAAATGAGTTGGAGAAGGAAATGGTAAATCACTCTAATATCTCTGGCAAGAAAACCCCAAATGGGATAAGAGAGAGTTCAACATGACTGAAATGACTCAATGGAATCAAACCAAAGCTTGAACTTACCAACAACTCTTCTCTAATTTAAATGATCTTATGTAGGTATCAGGAATTACCAGGATTCTCTTGTGTTGGCAACTAGGAAAAAAAAACATTTTGCATAGTAACTCATAGAAGTGTCTATTTAAGAATGGAGGTCATATCTGTGTTCCTTGGAGGGAGTGACCAAGCAAATGAACAGACAAATCTTTTAAAGCATTGAGATATGCAGAAGTTAAAATGTTAATTCTGGGTTAAACTTCATTTTAGAAGACAGGGTTTTAGAAACAAATGTTTAGTAGAAACAATATGTAGCTAATAAGCAGTATTTATTAAACGCTATATTTAGTTTTTTAAAAATGCACAAGAAGCATAGGGCCAAGAAAAAAATTCTAAGACAAAATTTTATTTGAAGGATTCTGCTTAGAAAATGAGCAGCAGAATACACATTTCTGTATGTATGTGTTTATCTATGCATATCTATTGATCACTCATTTATCCATCCCTGTCTGTCTGTCTAAGATTGGGTCTTCCTATCTCATTCAGACCACAAGTAGAATGGCTCTTTGCAATCCTGATCCCAACTAGTGATCTGCCTGGGAGGTTTGACCTGTTCTGTTTCTGGCCTGCTTCCATCTTGGAGCAGATTAATATCCCCCTTATATCCTCCTCCCTTAAATCACCATTTTTTGAGCTTTACTATATTGAAATCAAGATTAGTGAGAACACCTGATTAGCTTTAGCCTTATTACAGCTCAGAACTCCCCAGTTCAAGTGATCTATCAATCTCAGCATTACCAATGGGAAGGATTATGGACATAACTACCAGCAGCAGAATCATATGCAAAATAGAAAACAATATTAATGTTAGGTGAAATCCATACAAGGCAAATATTTTTTGGACTAGGTTAATTTTTCATAAACAAATCTTTCCTTAAATGCTAAATTTGCCTAAAACCTCAAACCTAAAGGACTAATGCAGCTTGTGAGAATAGTGGACTGGCTTTGACTTAGCTCAAAGTTATTTACCAATCAATTCAGTTTACTTTACTTCATTTCAGTTGTGAGCATTGGATTTGGATTAAAAAATTTGGATTTAAATGCTGACTCTGCCACTTTTTCCCTGTGTGTCCCTAAATGAATTATTTTCCCCTCACACGATCTCAGTATGCTCATCAGTAAAATGAGAGGGTTAGACTAGATGATTCATTTAACTTCAATCAACTTTTGTATATGCCAGACACTGTATGTGCTGTAAAAATGGATAAGCAAATATAAAAATAACATATATAAAAGAGAACTATGTAATTTATCACCAACCCTTTGGTGACAAATTTTGAGCTCAATAGTCTTGGTGTTACATTAAACCTATGCTGAATGGCTATGAAAACATAGCATCATAAATTCAGAACTGAAAAGGACCTTAGGGTCAAAACAAATCCCTCATTCTAGAGATGAAGGAATTGAATAACAGTAAAATGAAGTGACTTGTTCAGTCACAGAGATAATGTCAAAATGGGGATTTGAAACCGGCTCTTCCTTATTCCAAGTCAAGTGCCCTGTTCATTACACTATGATATCTCTTTTTTAAAAAGTTAGATTAATTTCCATTTGCACAAGAAATTCTAAAACCCTGTCTATTTCCTATTCTATTACTATTAAAGAAAATAGTTAATGTTAAGACCAATGGCTTAGTCTCCCCCAATGATAACTAGGAGTGACAGGCAGCAAATCTGCATTAGAAACCTCTTCATTATGTGACATTATCTTCTAGGCACAAATAATGGCAATCACTAATATGAATTTCTTTCTTTATTCACAGTTCTGACTGAATATTCCAACCTCTTTATAGGATCTATCTTCTATTGGTGTCTACAAATAGCATCATCCTGTGCAGAAGATTTGATGCTCATTATTTAATGAAAAAACCAAAGCAAAGCAAAACTCAGGAGAGTGGAATCTTTCTCTGATGTGTTCTACTTGGCATTATTTCTCTTAATCAAAATTTGATTATAAACTCTTTCCTATATCCCATTTTCAGTCTTTACAAGCCAGGTGTAGGGCATTCTAGTTTGGGCACATTATTTATAGATACCAAAGCTTTTGCTGTGTTTCTGTGGAGGGAATTTATAAGAAAGAGTCCTTGAATTATTTAACTTCTTAGCACTTCTCCTTCTAGCCACTGTGTAATAAAGTTTTCCTTGTTTCTTGCTTTTAATAAATTAATTATTAAGGCACCATTTCACGTTGTACAGTTCATTTTATTTAATCATTTTACTTCATGCATTAGCATCTAGCATGCTCACATAAAAGCTTCCTTGGAATTAAAAAAAACCACACAATATAAAGAAAATCTCCAAAATGGTTCACAAAGAGCATAAATACAACGTTTGGCTCTGTACTATTGGAAGTCTGCTTATCCTTCCTAGCTCAGATCAAGTGCCACTTCCTTTCTAAAGTTTTTATATATTCATCCATCTTAGATTCATGAAACCTCACTTGATTATTTGTACTACCAATTTTGAATGTAGGTATCTTGTTTTCCTCATGATTGGAAGATTATCAAGAGCAGGGACTGGGATTGGGATTGGGATATTCACTTTTGTAGTTATTTCTATAATCAGAATATTGCCATGAATATCATTTGGAATAGAATGATGAGATCACTGATTTAAAGAGAGAAGGATGCTTAGAAGCCATTGGACCCAATTCAATTTACATATTAGAACTGAGATCCAGAAAGATTAAGTCAAGTCAACACACAGCATTAAGTATCTATATGTGCCAGGTACTGGCTGAGCACTGGATATACAAAGAAAGGCAAAAACAATCTATGTTCTCACGAGTTCACAGTCTAATGGGAGAAGATAACATGCAAACAATTGTGTAAAAACAAGACATAATCAGCACAATTTGGAGAAAGTCTTAGAGGGAGAACATTAGTACTAAGGAAGAGTAGGAAGGTTTCTTGCAAAAAATCACAATTTTAGCTGAGTCTTTTAAGAAGCCAGAAGAAGGAGCTGAGAAGGAGCAGAATTCCAGGCCTATGGGAGATGGAGTGCCCCTTGAGGCAAAGCAAGGGGATCAGTGACACCACATGGTAGAGTATGAGAGAGAAAGTAATGTGTGAGAAGTCTGGAAAGATAGGAAGGGTCCAGGTTATAAAGAGCTTGAAAAAGTCAAACACAAGATTTTTTATTTAGGTGAAGATTGAAAAAAGGCTTTTATATTTGATCAATGGTCATTGGTGAGAACAATTTCAGCTGAATGATGATTTTGGAAATTGCACTGTAGAGAGGAAATAAGAGAGTGAGAGGAAAGGAAATGGATGCACTAATTATACCCAACCTTCTCAAGAGCTTTAGTCAAGAAAGAGAAGAGAAATATATTGACAATAACTCCTTTTGAGAAGGCATGAAAATAGCTTGTTCTGGGTCACATAGTATAGTATCTGAGATAAGATTTAAATTGATTTCTTTCTGAGTCTAGCACACTATTTACTATGCCACCTACTTGTCTTTGAGGAAGTCATGGGGTAGAGATAGGAACTGAACCTATGATCTCATGGGTACAGAGAAATCCCAAATGAGAAAATGCCTTTTCCTTTATGATCTTGTTCATTACTGTGATTTTTAAAACCTGTACACTTCAGTTCTTCTCAAGGTATATCATTTCTCTTCTCTTCCTGACCTAGACAATTTTTTCAATCAAAAAACCATCTTTTCCATTATTTGTTATTTTGTTTTATTGCTAATTGTGCCAAACACCATCTTTGAATTATTCTGCAATACTTTCAATTACATTCAATTGCTGGTGAATAGAGTAAGAGAAAGTTACGACAACATGGTAACTACTGAGTGGTTCCACTCCAGATTTAATTGTATAATTTCCAATAGGCTCTCATGGCACCAAGGCAATCTTTTTACACCTCCTTAATCTTTTCATTCCTCCTCAAACCTCCCACGCTATCCTTTCCCCCTCCCAGATGAAGACTTCGGTCCATACTTCATTGAAAAAAATTGAAACCATTTGGAGAGAGCTCTCTATTCTTCCCTCATCTTCTCACATCATTCAGATGTCTTCACTCATTGTGTCCTTTACTCTTATAGTACATGAAGAAATGCTCCTTTTGGAAGCAATAAACTGGGAAAACATTTTTACAGTCAAAGTCTCTGATAAAGGCCTCATTTCCAAAATACACAGAGAATTGACTCTAATTTATAAGAAATCAAGCCATTCTCCAATTGATAAATGGTCAAAGGATATGAACAGACAATTCTCAGACAAAGAAATTGAAACTATTTCTAGCCATATGAATAGATGCTCCAAGTCATTATTAATCAGAAAAATGCAAATTAAGACAACTCTGAGATACCACTACACACCTGTCAGATTGGCTAAAATGACAGGAAAAGATAATGCGGAATGTTGGAGGGGATGTGGGAAAACTGGAACAATGATGCATTGTTGGTGGAGTTGTGAACACATCCAGCCATTCTGGAGAGCAATTTGGAACTATGCTCAAAAAGTTATGAGACTGTGCACACCCTTGAACCAGCAATATTACTACTGGGCTTTTACCCCAAAGAGATTTTTAAGAAGGGAAAGGGACCTATATGTGCAAGAATGTTTGTGATAGCCCTCTTTGTAGTGGCCAGAAGCTGGAAATTGAGTGGATGCCCATCAATTGGAGAATGGCTGAATAAATTGTGGTATATGAATATTATGGAATATTATTGTTCTGTAAGAAATGACTAGTAGGATGATTTCAGAAAGGCCTGAAGAGACTTACATGAACTGATGCTGAGTGAAATGAGCAGTACTTCAACAACAATACTATATGATGATCAATTCTGATAGACGTGGCCCTTTTCAACAATGAGATGAACCAAATCAGTTCTAATACAGCAGTAATGAACTGAACCAGGTACACCCAGGGAAAGAACTCTGGGAGATGGCTATGAACCACTACATAGAATTCCCAATCCCTCTATTTTTGTCTGCCTGCATTTTTGATTTCCTTCACAGGTTAATTGTACCCTATTTCATAGTCCGATTCTTTTTATACAGCAAAATAACTGTTTGGACATGTATACATATAGTGTATTTAACTTATACTTTAACATCTTTAACATGCATTGGTAAATCTGCCATCTGGAAGTTCAGTTCTATAATATTGTTTTCTCTAAAGTTCCTTATCTATCCTCTCATGGATCTTGTATTTTGATTTAACTTAATATTGTTGCTTGACCAATACTGTTCTGTATGTTCCAGACTTGAGAATTAATCTGGTTTATGGAAAAAATGAATATTTTCAGACTTAAAGATTCACCTTTCTCTGTCATTCCACAATAAGAACAAAGGCTCTTAAGTCGACACTAAATCTCTATCAAATAATGAATAAGTATTGAAAACTTGGATAGTTTATTCATAATAAAAATGTGGGGTTTTTTGCTTTAGAATTCAATGAAACAAATTAAAATATACAGCTTTATAATTGAGTCTAGATCCTAGTAGAAATTAAATCCAAAGAGTCTCAGCATGAGATATCTGAACATTATCTTTACTGCTAAGAGAAATGAAAGAACGTAGTAAGAGTTTTGAAATTCAAAAAACCCCAACCAACCAACTAAACCAAACCAAACTCAACTATTGATAAAAATCAATCAAGTAAAAATGGATAGGGAGAGAAAAAAATGAAGAGACATCTTACATCATCTTTTGGACATCATTATGTGTTTTGGCCAAATAAAACTTTCCATAGTAATAAAGAGAATATGTTATCAGCAAACAAGAGTCATTTTTGAAGTTGGTTGAATTACTCTCAAGTTACTACCCAATTTTTGGGAAATATTTTGCTAAAATTAAATATAACTTCTTTATTGACAGGATATTGATTTCATACTAATCTCAAAAAATTCAAATTTAATCAATCTTCTGTCAAGTTACTTCAAAGAAAAAGATTCTGGCAGATATTATAAAAGCAACATATTTTGAAAATCTTTTTGATAGCACTTCCAACATTTTACACGATGACCAAATGTATGAAATGATCAGATATATCCTTAATGAAGATGGTAAAATTGAAATAAAGAATTGTTTTTAGGCTTCCTTCTAAATTAGACTGGGTAAGACTGCTGCTGAAATCATAAAGCCCTGGATGATCATGGACTACATAGAAACCTTTGTCATGATCAAGAATGTGACAAATTTGCAAGTATTAATCTCAGGCTCTTATTAAAACATTTGCAAATTATTGTTTGAACCATTTTGTGTCATTCACTCTTTTGAAAGCATTTATTTATGGATAATATTTTTTGGGAACGTTGGTAAAAATTTCTAAAAATTCTTTTGAATCTTACTTTATTAATGGAAAGTGCTGTAGAATATAGATAACAACAGTGAAAAGATACTCCCAGAGAAATCATAGTATTCATTATAGAGTTGTATTCATGTGGCAAAGAAAAAATTTGAAAAGTTAAACTCAACCTTTGAAGGTCCGTGTAATTTAAAAGAAAACATGCACACAAGAAGATAAGTTGATATTTTTCTGTCTGCTATATACAATATTTATTTTGTGAGTTATTTTTTATGTGGTATGAAGTTTTAGAAGAGGTCAATGAGATCACATGCACACCCATCCACCCACACCCACATACCCTATTTTACAAACATCAGAAATCAGCTATGAACAAAGTACAGTTTTAAAATTTAAAAATTTTTTCCTTCAAAAGTGGAGATCAGATATTGTGGAAGTAACTAATTAGGAAACCACAAAATGTAAGGAATGGATCTTTACATTGAACAAAGAAGAATGCTGGGAGAATTAACAAAAAAATGCTGATATTATGTTCTCAGAGTAAATCAAAAGGACAACGTTCAAATTGGAACTGGTCTGAATCACCTCACTGTTGAAAAGATCTAAGTCCATCAGAATTGTTCATTGTGCAGTCTTGTTGCTATGTACAATGATCTCCTGGTTCTGCTCACTACACTTAGCATCAATCATGTATGTCTCTCCAGAACTTTCTGCAATCATCCTGCTGATCGTTTCTTATAGAACAATAATATTATATAACATTTATATATCATAACTTATTCAGCCATTCTCCAACTGATGGATATCCACTCAGTTTCCAGTTCCTTAACATTATAAAAAGGGCTGCTACAAACATTTTTGCACATGTGGGCCCTTTTCCCTTTTTGATGATCTCCTTGGAATACAGACCCACTAAGAGAGATTAGAGAATGCACAGTTAGATAGAGCTGGGGTATAGCTCCAAATTATTCTCCAGAATGGTTGGATCAGTCTACAACTCCACCAACAATGTATTAGTATCCCAGTTTTCCCACATCCCCTCCAACATTCATCATTATCTTTTCTTGTCATCTTAGTCAATCTGAGAGATGTGTAGTGGTACCTCAGAGTTGTCTTAATTTGCATTTCTTTGACCAATAGTGATTTAGACATTTTTTTCATATGACTAGAAATGGTTTTTAATTTCTTTATTTGAACATTGTCTGTTCATATTCTTTAATCATTTATCAGTTGAAGAATGGCTTGTGTTCTTATAAATTTGAGTCAAATCTCTGTATATTTTAGAAATGAGGTTTTTTATCAGAACTCTTGGGTATAAAATTTTTACCCACGTTTACTGCTTCCCTTCTAATCTTGTCTACAGTTCCTTTGTTTGTACAAAAACTTTTTAACGTAATATAGTCAAAATTAATTATCCATTTTGCTGTCTATAATGTATAGCGAATACAATTTCAGTTGGTGCAGATGTTATGTGTATGATATTCCTGTATAGGGAATGATTATCAATGGGAAAGCAGTGGAAAAGCTCAAAATAATGTTTGCAAAGCAAGGGATATTCCAGTTTCTTTGGACATAGAGGCTATTATTTTGGACTATTTATTTGAACAGAAGGGAGCAATCAAGTGACTATTATGGGACAAGAATAGAAAGACTGCTTGACATCTGATTGTGTAGAGTTTTGAATGTCAGGCTAAAGAATTTGAAATTTATTCAATCTCCATTTGATTATGGGGACTTTAGAAGGTAACTTACTTGTCACTAATCTGACCTCTTTGTTTATAAATGAAGAAATTGAGTTCCAGAGAGTGGACTGAGCTCACAGAGTTAATAAATTAAAAGGCTGAGATTTGAACCTGGTTCCTCAAACATCAAATTCAGTATTCTTTCCACTGTGTTTCAGAGAGAGACCCTTCAAGGATTTTGAAGTATAAAGGGATGTAATAGATTTGCTTAGCAGGATGATTTATCTAAAAGTAAAATATAAGTTATATTGGAAGAAGATGAAGGTAGAGAGACTCAGCTAGATAGAAGTCTATTGCAATAATCCATTTAAGAGCTGACTAGGATGTTGTTGGCAAAGGAAATGGGGAAGAAGGAACAAATGAACGAATCTGAGAAACCATTGTGGCATAGTAAATAGAGTCCTGGTTTTGGGATCAGGAAAGACCTTGATGAGAAACCTATGGTGGTCACTTATAGCTTTGTGATACTGGGCAAATTACTCATTCTTTTCAAGTCTTAATTTATTCATCATCTATAAAATGGTAAAAAATAATACAGGGTTTTTATGAGTCTCAAATGATACAAGCAAAACTCTGTAAATCTTGAAGCTCCATATTTTACATTATTTATGCTATTGTTTGTATTAATAATAAACAATTTGATGAAGGGTCTCATGCTGATATATTATTCAAATTCTAAATTGATTTTCTATGAAAGTTCTACTCCAATATCTTTTAGTATGGCATGGAGTTAAGCCTGAGTTCTTGAAGGCTGGTGTACCTGACATTCATGACTGAGTAGGTTCTACTATGTTAGAAGGCCAGGAACGGACCAGATTTGTTTTCTAGAGCTCCATCCTTCTAATTGTGGGGATATCCACTATTAATAAATTGGCCACATAACAAAGAAAATTATAAAAATGGCCCTTGATTGGATGTATCCAATCACAAAGGACTACTTCTGCAATGATTTTGGCAGAATGACAGGAAAGGAAGCAAGTGGGCCAAGAATAACAGTTTTTAGACCATCAATAAACTTTAATTTTACTGTGTTATTGTGGAGAAATGGAGTAATGTGGACTCGATGATGATGGTACAGTTTAAGCAGATTCAGAACAGACTAAATGGACGGAACCAAAGAATAATTATTAATTATTAGATCTCACTTGGGGAAAAAAGTTCTCACATGGAATAACCCCTAGATCTATGGTTGATTTACACTGTTAATAATTTTGTGCTGTATAGAGAGCATCAGATCTAGGGTTGGAAAGATCTGATCAAATCTGGACTGAGACATTTATTATGTGACCTTAGGCAAGGCCTTAACTTTTTGCCTCAGTTTCCTCAAATGTAAAATAGGGATCACAAAAACACTTATCTCCCAGGTTAGTTGTAAGGATCAACTGAGAAAATAATTGTAGAATATTTAGCACAATGTTTAGCACATCACAAATTATAAATGTTTTGAGTCCTATAAATGCTAGTTATTATTATTGTTGTTGCTGTAATTACTAGTATTATCATGGAAAATGCCATAGATATTATATACAAAGATGGGAGAGAAAATTAACACTAAATGAGAATTAAATAAGTATCTTGAATAAGTATCCAAACCTAATAAAATAAAATTTGTTAGAGATGAAAGCAAAATCTTATAATTGGGTACAAAAATGTCAATGTCCTAAATACAAGATGTAGCATAATTTGGCAAGATAGTGTTGTGTCTGGAAAAAATATAAAGATTATTGTAGAATGCAAGCTTAATTTAAAACCAACAATATAAGGTAATAGTTTCTCTTCCCAAACCATAATAAAATATTAAGCCATATTAAGAGTAGAGGATACAGGGCTAAGGAAGTGATTGTCTTAATGTACTCTACTCTGGTAATGTCACATATACTTTGAGGAGCTGTAACTTGAAGAGGGCATGGATAAATTGGAGAGCACCTAGAGAAAGGTGACTAGGTTAATACAGCATTGAGATAATTCCATGTGAGAATTGGTTTAAAGAACTAGGGATATTTACTCTGGAAAACAAGATTAGGTTGGTTAAAACAGCTGTTTTTAAATATCTGAGGAGCTTTCTTGTGGAAGAAGGTTTACCTGAAAAGGCAAAATGATAATAGAAGTTTCGAAGAGACAGATTTAAGTTTCATGCCAATGATGAACACTTTTCCAAAGAGGAATGGGTTGCCTGAGAAGGCACCTCACTGAATATTTTCCAGGAAAGATGAAGAAAGTATTCTTGTTAATATATTAATGAGAGTAATTGATCTCTGAGGTCTCATTCAATTGATACTCTGTAATTCTGAATCGCCTACATGAATAGTCATAATGTGAAGGCATATGTTTAAGAGATTATTGCCTTTTGATCCAATTTCACAAGGATAACCTAGTAGAGAAGCTAGAGTTCTCAGAATCATGTTAGCTTCTAATGGTATGGAACTTGGAGATTGATGCCATGTCTAGTCATAAGATTATAGATACTTTGGCCCAAATAAAAGTTTTTCAAGCACTCAGGCTGTTGGCGTATTATCAATCTGACAACCAGACTAGCTAAATTTGAAGAGAGATTTATCATTAAGAAGTATAGCCATAAGGTGATTAATCCACAAACACTTATTAATCACCTGGGTATCATATATGTGGAGTTGCACTCAGGATACAAAGAAAAAAAGAAGAAATGATTTTTGCTTCTTGAGAGTAATATAGCCTATTAGAGGTACACACATAAGTAGAATAAATATATACAGAATAAAGGCACAGATGCTCTATAAATGGTGATTTGAGAGCAAGGACACTAGCAGGTGAGGAGACCAGAAATGGTTTCCTGTATGCTTAAACTGAATCTCAAAAGAAAAGTGAGATCCCTTGTGAAACAGGTGAAGAGAAAGCCATTTCTGACATGAAGGACAGTCAACGCAAAGGCCTGGAAGCAAGAGAAAGTATTCTGTGTTAGGAATGGAGAGAAGTCCTGTTTGGCTGGACTATGGAGTACTGGAGCTAGGGTTTTGCATAAGTCTGAAAAGTTAGGTTGGAATCAAACTGTGATGGATTTTAAGAATCAAACAGAAGATCCTAAAAGATTTGATCTAGAAGAAATAGAGAGCCATGGATGTTTGCGGAGGAGTCAGATCTTAGCTTAAGGAAAATCACTTTGGCAGCTTTGTGAAATATGGATTGGAGTAGGGAGAGACCTGAGGATTACAATGCCCTAGGTAAATGTCACATTGTGGTTTGAGGAGTTCCTCAATGATATGGTTTTCACATTTCAAAGCAATCTTCAACAAACACCTTACACCCTTATGGTTATTTGGGACTAGCAATGCTCATGATGGGGGCTCTTGCAAGGGAGTCGATCAATGCAAAGAATGAGAATGAAAACAGGTCAAGTGCAATGTGCCAGCAGGAATAATTTATTGTAGGAATTGGAAAAAAAAAAGACGATGACCATTTATAGCATTGTTAGGCATCCTGGCATTTACAAGTAATACAGTTCATGAAACTGGCTTTACAAAATGACTAAGAAAGAAATGTAGCAAATATGTCTGGTGTTTCTTCATCTGATGGCCACTAGAGATGGTTCTTCTGAATCTGGGAACTGGCCATGGTAATTACCATGGTAGTCACCAACTGGCAAAAGGTAAATCCTTCAAATTCCAATTAAAATGTAGGATCCCAGAAAATGCAAGCAGGAAAAGGTTTACTTCTAACACCAAAAAATAGTTGAGAGATGACAAGTAGAATTTCTAGTCCAGTCAAATCTGTTAATAAAAAAAGAAAATCATGTTGGTTATTTTAAAGCCCATTTCAGAAGCAATCCTTGTTGGGCATTAGGGTTAATAAAAGCACATTTTTATTAAAGGCCAACAATTCTACTAGTTGGCCAGCAGTAATAGCTCTTCTTTATAGATGACACTTACAGTTTTATAAAATATTTTTCTCCTATTTCTGTGAGGAAATATATTATTGCTCATTTCATAGATGAAAAAAGTGAGTCTTGAAAAGATTAAGAGATTTGTTCTAAGTTACTCAGCTAAGAACTGGTGAAAATAAATGCAGCTGGTGGTTCAGTGGATAGAGCGCTGGGTCTGGAGTGAGGAAGACCAGAATTCAAATTCAGCCTTAAACACTAGCTGTGTGACTCTGGGCAAGTCACTTCACCTTGTTTGCCTCAGTTTTCTCATCTGTAAAATGGGAATAACAATAGCACTTACCTCCCAGCATTGTTATGAGTATCAGATGAAATAATTGTAAAGTACTCAGCACTGTGCTTGGCACATAGTAAGCATCATATAAATGTTTGTGGTGGTTGTTGTTGTTACTAGTGATTTACTGGGCAAGTAATTTAACCTCTGCCTGCCTCAGTTTCCTCAAGTGTAAAATAGGGATAGTAATTGTACCTATCTCACATTTAGAGTTACAGTAAAATCACATTGTATTACCATAATATAATAAAGAATGAGCAATTCTGGAATCAAGGGAAGGAAATGAGAAAAATTCCCTTCATGGGACATAAAGTCTTATCAGGGTAAAGAATAATCAGAAGATTGGCTTAATTTGCCAACCCAAAGGACTTACCAAATACCAGGATGGATATAGTCATCTGAGTGATCCTATTAGTTCTTCTGGAAAAAAGAGAGAGGAAAGTAAAAAGATGATTCACATTAGAGTAGAAGTATTTGGAAAAAATGCCTAATACAAGATGTCCAACTAAGTGCATTATTTAGATGCTGTGATTTCTTGTTTCTTCTTGGACTGTGAAGATTGAAGACAGAGACTGTATTTTTGCCTTCCTTTGTATTCTCAGAACCTAGTGTAGTACCTGGCATAGAGTAGATTTTTAATAAATGCTTGTTGATTGATGGATTTATACATTGTAAGAACAGGGTAATGGGATTTTTTTCACCCATACAAGCAGTTAAGTGGTACAGTGGATAGAGCAGTGGACCTGCAGGCAGGAAGATCAGAATTCAAAACCAGTTTCAGAAACTTACTATCTGTGTCACTCTGGGCAAGCCACTTAAATAACCACTGCCCATCTCAGTTTCCTCACCTGTAAAATGGAGACAATGACGGTACCTATCTCCCAAAATTGTTGTAAAGATCGAGATAGTATTTGTAATGCTTTTAGCCTAGTACACAGTAGGCACTTAATTAATAATTATTTCTTTTCTTTCAAGACTTGAAGATAGATATCATGTTCCCCCAATGTTATTTTCCTTTATTTTGTTTTCCTAAGATCTGACATAATGTTGCTAACATGCTAGCGCTTGAGAAATGCTTATTGAATTGAATTAAACTGCAGTGAATTTATAATGACCTCAGTGGTTGTTTATATTCTTGTTCTAAATAGAGATACACATTCTAGTATTCTTATCAACTACAAACTATGGAAGGAGCTCAGAAGAAGAGCATGTGGTCTTCTGTATATGGAAATAGTTATGATAATCTAAAGTAGGGGTTCTTGATTTTTTTGTTTATAGGCCTTCTTGGATGTTTGCCTCCGGGGCTCTTCTCAGAATAATCTTTTGTTGTCTATGTTTGAATCTGAAATTTCACATACAAGTTAGTGAAAATAAAGATACATTTTTTTTCTCCCATCCAAGTTCACAGTTCCCTGAAATTTATTGATGAACTCCTGGCTTAGGAACCTTTGATCTAAAGGAAGATCAATTACTATTAGCAATTATGCCTCTGTTAAGTACTAAAAAGGGCAGCAATCACTTTGAAAATGTAGAGTCAAGTGCCCTTACTCAGTCCTTGATCTCTGTTCACAAGTTTCCTACTGGTTATACTTCCTTCCTTTGAGAACATTTTCAATTCTTGTCACATTTTCCTATTCCTAACTCCCACCCAACAATATTATTAGCATTTATTCTTATAGGAAAAAAATCCTATAATCAAATTTGAATCATAGTTTCAATGGCATATGATAAATGAATTTACCTCATTCATTTCAGTGGAATAATAAAAGTTGGCCATTGGTTGAAGCAATGGATAGACTTCAAGGTTCACTACTTCAGGCATGACTTCCTGTGGGACAACAGGCAAAATTTCTCTTGGCTCAATAGTGTCTCTCAGATGAAGAGGTACATTCTCTCTCCGGGAAAGAGACAGAATCTTATCTTTCTTAAGAACAGGCAGAATCTCTCTCTTGTGAACAGGGAGGAGAACCTCTCTCTCGTTATCACGTAGAATCTCTCTCTCACGTTCAGCTCGAATTACTCTTTCGGGAGCTAGAAGAATGTCTCTTGGCTGAACAATTGGCATCTCTCTCTGAAGAGCAAGGAGAAGCTCTGTCTCGTGAACAGGTAGATTTTCTCTCTCGTTAACTAGCAGAGGGTCTCTCTCAGAAATGGGCTGCATCTCCCTCTTAGCAATGGTCATCTGTTTGTGAGGGAGGGGCAGCATTCTGAGAGTCTGGAAAGGCAGGCTCTGTAGGCGAAGGAGAGGCAGGTCTTTTGACTTAGAAACAGGCAGAAGTTTATGCTGAAAAGGAGGGAGCATATCCTCTGAGACAATAGATTTCTGGACAGCCATTCTCTTGTCTTTTGGAAGGTTGGTCATCTTGAGGTTATTCATTTTTTGAAACCAATAAAAAGGGTCATAATAAAGATTCATCATTTCAGATTGAGGCAGAAGATAACGGTTGAGTTCAAGGTGTTGTTCATTCTAGAAAGAGAGAAAAGACATCAATACGTCAATGATGAAACTGTAGTTGATTAGTGATGATATTGGGAGAAAAAGTAGGGACATTAACAATAAAAAACTAGTTGCTAGAATTCTACTTAAGGTTTGTTTAATGACAAGTCAATGTTTAGGGATAGACCTGGGCTAAAAGACCCCAACTAAATGAGTCCCATCTTCTCATTATGTGGCCAAAGTAATTTTCCCCATTTATTTATATTTTTATTGAGACAATTGGGGTTAAGTGACTTGTCCAGCGTCACCTAGCTAGGAAGTGTTAAGTATCTGAGGACAGATTTGAATTCGGGTCCTCCTCACTTCAGGACTGGTGCTCTACCCACTACAGCAACTAGTTGCCCTCTGTGTGCAACATTTAAGCTTCAGCTTCAATGTTTAACCTTCTAATGACTAATCTGAATTAATTAAATGTTGACTGACTGGTTCTCCTTGCTGTCCAAGAAACTCTCAGACGTCGTATTAAAATGAAATGTTTGAATATAAATCTCTATAAAACAAAAGAGAGGGAGAGAAGAAGGAAAAGGGCTTCCTGTGTTCTGATAATAGAACTATTGCAAAGCAAAAGCAGCCAATGGATAGAGTGTTAAAAAAAAAAAAAACCCTGACTAAAATTATGAGATTAAAATATTCTTAAAATCAGGGGTTATTTCTTATTCAGCTTTGTATCTCTATTAATGCTTAGCATGATAGATACCACCATTGTAGATTTAAAATAAATAAATTTAATTAATTTATCCCTAGGAATAATTAGTTGAATTAAATTAATGGATTAAACTTAAAAGTCAAACAGAGGAATTTATAATTATTCATCCTAGTCAAATTCATCCTTGTCATTGTTTTTACCATCATCCTCCATAGTTTCTACTCATGTGCCCCTGAATAGAGCTGGATACACTATTAATTTGCATTATTCAACTTCAATTGGTCTTTCACTTCAACAAGGTTCTGTTAATTTTAGATCTCTTTTCTGACAAAAGTGATTATAAACCTCTTCTCTCTTCACATATCTTGTGAAGTAGGCGAGCAAATATGGTCAGATCTATGTTTAAGGAAAATCACCTTTGGAAGTTATGTGGAAAATAAATTAAAATAAGGGGAAGGGGGCATTGCAATAGATCCTGCACTAAAGTACCACGTGACTATGTCAGTAAAGATAAAGGGTCAGGTGCAAGAGATGTCATGGAGAAAGATATAATAAGATTTGATGACTGATTGAATATATAGAATAGGGAAGAATAGTGATTCAAGAATAATGATTTTGTTATGACTCTTAGAGACAAAAATAGAATTTGGAAGAGAGATGAGTTTGAAAAGAAAGATAATGAGTTCTGTTTTGGAAATGTGGATTTTGAAAGGGAAAAACAACAGTTTGAGGGAAGGATAGGTTTTGTAAAAGCATTTTTAACAATGGAAAATGAGGGGAAAGGATTATCATTTGAGGAGAAAATAAAGATTAGAGGAAGAGAATAGAGATGATTAAGAAGGCAATTTACTGAAGAGAAGAGAAAGGAATGGAATGAAGGTTAGGAATAAAGGCTTAAGATAAGAATTTCCATTCTACAATGAGAATAATTCTTGCCAGAACACTAAAATGAATTTTACCTTTAGTGGGATGTTCTCTCTCCTTTTGAGGTGCTTCTGTTCAAGAGAAATAAAAATTAAAAAATTTTTTTCCAGGTCATTAAGAATTTAAAAAAATGTTGCAGACTATAACAATAGTTTCATTTGAATGGAAAGATCTTACCTCAGGGTTTTCAGTGACATGTTCCTTAGTAAAGGGAAAAAAAAAAACTATTTTAGCATTTTTGAATATGGACTAAATATACTCAATGCACCACACTAATTCAAAACAAGGAGGAATTTGTTTAATTGGACAAGTTATTATTGAAGCACTTTCTGGAGTTTATGCCATGTTCTTTGAATGATTCCTAAGTACTATGAGTGGGATGAAATAAAAAGAAAAAAAAGCAAAAGCTTGTGTCTCTGCCCACAAAGAATTTATAAATTGGAGATATAAGACTAAACAACATAAAGATTCATTAAATGACACTATTTCATACATATTGTGTATTAAATACAAAATAACTTCAGATTTGTACCAAAGTTTTCTACAATCCCTACCCTTTCAATCTAAGTTTTCTCACTTACTCTTCTCCTTGTGTCTATCTTTTCTTAGTGATTAGATTCAAATGGATCCTTGAGCTCATCAATGTGATTTTTTCCAAAATTTAGATTGTACTTTCTCAGTACAGAAAACAACATTTCATTTTCTGGAGTCTGCGTCTAATTGATCCCAACTAACATAGCAGGCAAATTCTTAAGGAAAGATGTTTTATTTTTTTATTTTTGTGTCCCTAGTCCTGAACACAAAATCTGGTGTATAGTAAGTGCTTAAAAAGTACTTGCTGATTGATCAATTGATGCACAGAGCACTTGGATCCTAGACTTGATAGGAAAGTATCTTACCTCACTTTCTGAAATCTTTTCTACCATCTGCAAAAAAAAAAAAAAAAAAAAAAGATAATTAGTTTTCAGTAATGTCCAACTCTTCATGACCCCATTTGGGATTTTCTTGGCAAGATACTGAAGTGGTTTGCTATTTCTTTCTTTAGCTCATTTTACAGATGAAGAAACTGAGGAAAATAGCAGTAAGTGACTTGCCCAGTGAGTTGCCACACAGCTAGTAATTCCTGAGTAATTGAACTCAGGAATATGAGGCTTCCTCACTCTAACCACTGAGCTGTTCCAATCAGTTTTATGGCTAATGAAATAATTCTCTATCTTCCTCCCTTTTATGAAATTGTCTCATGTACAGATCAATTTGAAAATCCAAACAAATGCCAGTGGGTTGAAATTTTCCATTTTATTCAATAGTATAATTTTTGTAGTCAGGTATTAGCTTAGATAAATGTAGAAACGAGTATTTTGAGGGTGGAGGGGGAGTCATTTTATCTTGAAATGATCTGGCTTGGAAATGTATACAGCTTAGTGGATAAGTAGTCAGTGCTCTTCCAGTGCTCCCAGTGGGAGGAGTCAGGAAAAAAACAAATATTAATGCATTGATAACTAGATGCATAATTTCCTCCACTACTGTTCATCTTTGCACTTACAGCATTGACTTTATATTTTTCCATTCAAATCTAGGTTTAGAATAGTAGCAATTCTGCTTGTCTGAAAGCTTAAATGGATAATTAGACCAAACAAAGTTTCACACCAATTTTTAGGTAGCCATTTGGGAAGTTTTCAAATGACTTTTCTAAAACAGTCCTTTCTAAACTCCCTGATGTACTTACAGGTCTGGCAACAGCAAGAGCCACAAGGCAGGTGAGAATAAGGAGCTTCATGGTTGCTGAGATCTGTGAAAAGAGATATGAGAGAAGAAATTGTTTTAATTTTATGACATCAATTTTTTCTTAACTTTATATTATTTTCCCCAGAGAGGACAAAAGGAAGGAAATAAAGGAGAAAGGAAAGAAAGATTTTTGATATTGTAGCCCCCAAATGGTTTTTGAGATCTCTGCAGAAGGCACAGTTACCTTCACTCTTTACTCTCGTTAGTTCTCTGAAGATATAGCCATCCATATTCAGTTATAATAATTAACTTGGTCTATTTTAAGCTAAGGGGAAATAGGAAGGTCCCTCAGGTCCTCTCCTTTTCTGCTTTATGGAGTTTATACTAAATGAAAGGTTAAGAGTATGATTACAATTTCTTGGAAGTCCCTGTTAGGAAGATTTCCAACATTAAAGCAAAGTTTGGCTTTCTACCTTCATTTAAATTTAACTTAATTTCTCCCTTGGCCTTTGTATAGTTAAGGCAAAACTTCAGTCTTATAGAAAGGCTGAATTCAAGAAACAATTAGAATATATTACATTGTCAGTTAATAGGCAGTAATAGGAAGAGGAAGTTGACAAGGAAGAGACTTTTCTTGGAACTTGCCTGAACAAATGGCTGCAACCAATGACTGGAGCCCCAGTCTTTTGCTCTGAAATGCCTTTGAGGCAAAGGGCCTTCCTCAAAAAAAAAAGCATTAAATATTTGGACTCCTTGAAAACTTAACTCTCTCTCTCTTTCTGTATGTATGTGTGTGTGTGTGTGTGTGTGTGTGTGTGTGTTTCTGTCTCCTGTCTCTTTATCTCTCTCTGCCTCTGTCTGTCTCTGTCTCTTCTTCCTTGGAGATTTAAAGGTTCCAACTGTATGGAAAGTTGCTGCTTTCTCATTTCAATACAAAGATTGTATTGTATCTCCTTGCTATCTGGGAAGAAATACAATATCAGGAACTTAATCAATGTAAGCTTTCCTCATAAGGTAGCCAATCTGAACCTTGCCATATTTACTGATACAATGTATAGTACATTATGGTAACACAATTGCTATTTTTAAGAGGCTGTGTCTTGTTTTAAAACTGTGTGGAGCTCTTTGAGAATAAGTTATTCTATTAAATCTTCATTATGTACACCTTCATTCTTAGTCTTCTCAAACTCAAGACTAATAAAACATCTACTTCCAAGATAAAGCAGCCTGGAGATAACTTCCCCAAATAGATCCATCTACCTTATGGATATTTCAGAAGGTTTTTTCCCTCCATTGGAGTAAGAACAAAAGGGTATAGAATGAGAGAAGGGTACTTACTGGTTCATCTCATCAAAGTTGCTACAAGTTCTAATATTCTCTTAACAGATTGTCTAGAAGTTCAAATTCCATTCTTTATGGCAAGATGAAATCAGTGCCCCTTAATGTATTTTTGGTAAAAATTTCATATTTTATTTCTTCTTACAAATTTAATCTTAAAGAATAACTCAAAAAATAAAGAATACTATAGAATCATTGTATTTATCTCTGAAAGGAACCGTAGAGATCATTAAATCAAATCTCCCTCAATTATAGAACAAGTAACTGAAGGTCAGAATAAGCAAAGTGACTTGTCTTTGAATATATACTGATTAAATAGCAAAGCTGGGATCCAAACATAAATCTTCTAGCTCCAAAATCAGTGTTCTTTCCGCTATGCCCCATGGCTACAACCTGGCCTTACTGTTGTGACCTGTTCCAATGTAAATTGTGGATACATTCTTCCATAGATATGCACAGACACAGAATTGCCTAAGGTTTAAGCTGTTCAATTTTATGAAATAATTATTCGTAGTTTTAGAACTGGAATTAATCCTAAGGTTCATTAAGTCCAACTCTCATTTAAAGATGAGGAAATCTTCTTTCCTCTCTTCCTTTCTTTTGTTTTATAAAGAAATTTATATTCAAACAAAATCAAATTTAATTTTGATAAGATGCCTGAGAGTCCCTTGGATAGCAAAGAGATCAAATTAGTTAATACTTAAGAAATTAATTCAGGCTATTCATTCGAAAGTCAAATATTGAAGTTGAAGCTTAAATACTTTGACCACATAATAAGAAGATGGGACTTAATGAAGCAATTTCTGGAGTTTACGCCATGTTTTTTGAATGACTCCTAAGTACTATGAGTGGGATGAAGTAAAAAGAAAAAAAAAAGCAAAAGCTTAAGTCTCTGCCCACAAAGAATGTATAAATTGGAGATATAAGACTAATTTTTGAAACACTGAAACAATAAACATGAATTTGGACAGATTGAGAGATACTGGAAAATAGAAGGACTTGCTGTGCTATTAGGTCACAATCAGACATGACTGAGAGGCTAAACAACACCAATAACAAAAAAGAAAGAGGCAAAGGAATCTGTTAAAGTAATTTGGTCTTTTAACAGAATATTACTGATATTCCCCACTAATAAGGCCCATAGAGAGATAAGAGACAGAAAAGAGAAGAAAATAAAATTATAAAATAATAAAATGAAATTATATACAAATATTACCTTCTTTCCTCGAGAGGAGAGAAGAAGGGTCAGGAGAAGCTGTGCTGGTGACTCAGAGGGTGCTATGTCAAGGCTATTTAAACTCAATGCTTGATGAAATGCTAATTTTGTGGTTTAAAATACCAATAAAAAATATGAATTCGAAGAAGTTGTTAGGATGATAATTTTTTTTTTCTGCCTAGATTTTGCCCATAGCACTTCCAAGGAGTACTTCAACAATAGAGTGATTTATCTGATAACCTAAATCTCAACAGGAAGGGAAGAGTTGTTGATGGATTGTGCCAATATTTTCTGTGGGTCTGCTCACTTTAGATACAGAAATGGGGACAGAGATGGGGCTTGTTTTTCATTGATGTAGAGAACTCCCTCTCTCAATTCAAGTCAATCCTTTCTCTGCAAGGTATAGATAGTCCTACTCTGTCTGAATACTATTATGGTAAATTTTATAGGATTTTAGATTTAGAGTTGGACAGGATCTCAATGATCTTCTAATTGAATCCCTCCATTTTACAGATATGAAAACTCTGGG
The DNA here is from genome assembly GCF_016432865.1 of Antechinus flavipes. Classification (NCBI taxonomy): domain Eukaryota; kingdom Metazoa; phylum Chordata; class Mammalia; order Dasyuromorphia; family Dasyuridae; genus Antechinus; species Antechinus flavipes. The sequence goes on along the minus strand of NC_067403.1, from coordinate 170,956,066 downwards.
TTAGGTCATTGGTTCTCAAAATTTTTGGTCTCAGGAAGCTTACCCTCTTAAAAATTATTTAAGTACCCAGCAAAGAGCTTTTGTTTATGGTTTTATAAATCAATATTTACTATATTGAAAATTAAAATGTCTTACTATCGCCATAAAATAGATTTGATCTGGGCACTTAAATGGTGCAGTGGATTGAGCATCAGCCCTGAAGTCAGAAGGACCCTTATTCAAATCTGGCTTCAGACACCTAACACTTTCTAGCTGTGTGATCTTGTATAAGTTGCTTAAATCCAATTGTCTTACCAAAAAGAAAATAGTTTTGACCTTATGGACCCCATGAAAGGATATGGAGAACTCAGAGAGGTTGCTGGACTACTTTGAGAACACTTGGTCTGAGAGGAGGGGGCCATATTGTCAATATTAATCAATAACTCAGCATTTATTAATTTCTTACTCCATTGCTCCAAGTGTTGAGGATTCAGATAAAAAGAAAAAAAATGGTCTTCAAATACCTTATGTTTGAATTGGGAGAGGCAACATTCACATGTTGTGTCATTGTTGTGTCATGTCTGACTCTCCAGGACCTCAGGATTAGCAGATACTAGAGTGATTTGTCATTTACAGATGAGGAAACTGAGGCAAATAGGATTAAATGATTTGCCCAGGATCACACAGCTAGTGCCTGAAGTCAGATTTGAACTCCTTGATTCCAAGACCAGCGCTCTATTTACTGTATCACCTAGCTGCCCTTGAATCTAAAAAGAAAGGTGCTAGTATCTAGAGGAGGAAAGAAAGGTGACCTGCAGGATGGTGTTTGAGTTGAAGCTTTTAAAAATGTAGAGTGTGTGGAGAGTATGTAAGAATAATGGGAAGCTAGAAATGGGCTGGATTGTGAAGTTTACAAAGCCAAAAGAGTTTATATTTTTAATCCTAGGGCAATTATTCCTTAATGAATTAAGAAATTTATTATTCCTTAATAAATAGGTGACTTATTCAGTAGTGTGATGAAATACTCAGTCTTACACTTTGGAAAAATACTTTGGTAGTTCTGTGGAGGACAGGCTTGAGTAGTAAGAGACATTACAGGGAGACCATTTGAGAGGCAATAGCAAAAGTCTAGGTGAGAGGTGGGGAGGCTTTGAACTAAGGCAGTAGCTATGTGTTTAAAGGGAGAGAGTCAGATGATAGAGATATTGTGAAGGTAGGAACGATAAGATTTGGCATCTGTTTGGGTAAGTGGGGCAAGAAAGAGTGATGAATAGAAAATGACATTGTGGTTGCAAACCTGGGCAACTGGGAAGATGATGGCTGCCTTTGACAATTTTTGTTGTTTAGTTATTTTCAGTTATGTCTGATTCTTTATGATCCCTTGGAGTTATCTTGGCAAAGAAAATGGAGTAGTTTGCCATTCTGAGGCAAACAGTGTTAAGTAACTTGCCCATGGGCACACAATTTATTAAGTGTCTGAATCCCTGTTTGAACTCAGGAAGTTAAATATTCACTTAGCTGCCTTAGGAAAATTTATAAGAGAAATGTGTTTGTCAATAAACATTTATTAAGTACCTACTACAGGTCAAGCTCTGTGCTAAGCACTGGGGATAAAAATATAAATTAAAAAAAATGCCAGTCCCTGCCTTAGAGGAGTTTTACAATCCAATGGGGGAAGACAGCACACAAAAAAGGAATCAAAAAAGGGGGGTGGGAGGAAGAAGTCACCTGGTGCTGTGGCATGATGGAGAAATCCAAAAGCAACATAGTTGGTGGGAAATGGAAAGAATACTGTTCTGCGACCCTTCCTTAAATTGAACCCCGGAGACCACGATCATATTATCTATCAGGTCTAACCAGAAGGGCAGAGGTTATTCATTAAATCTGAGTAACAGGAAGATTCAATCTTGCAGGATCACAAGATTTTTTTTAATTATGAGTTTCCTGGAGAAGGAAGACATGATGAAGAGGTCCAAAGAAGTTTAAAAACAGTGCAGTTAGTGGGAAATGGGAAAAAGATTGTGTAAATCTTTCTTAGGTAGAGGCTTTGGGGCTTTTGTTTGGAAGAATGATAATGATTTCTCTTTGAATATGCTGAATTTGAGATATTTTCAGGGTATCCAGTTCAAAAGATCCAAGAGACCTTTGGTGATGTGACAATAAAGCTGAAAACAGTGCTGGATATATAGATCTGAGAATTATCAGCATAGAGATGGTAATTGAACCACTGAGAACTTCATGAGATGGTCAGTTGAGATAGTGTAGAAAAAAAAGAGGGACACCCATAGTTAGTGTATATAATACAAATAAAGATCTAAAAAAGAAGATTAGGAATATAAAAGGAAACCAAGAGATAACAGTGACAGAACACTGAGAGATCTAAGTATCCAGGAAAGGGTGATCAATAAATAGTGCCAAAGGCTAGAGAGAAGTCAAAAAGGATGAAGATTAAGAAAGACCATTTCATTTGGCCATTAAATTTGGTAGTATTAGTACTTTGTCCATGGTCACCTAGCTTGGAAGTGTTAAAGAAAGGATTCGAACCCAAGTCTCTTGATTTCAAACCTAAACTATTTCCTGCTATGTCATGATGACCCAATCCTTTGGATCTTCACTTTGGGAGATTGAAATGGTCATTGGCTTTATAAAAATAGAGCGTAATACAGTTGTTCTCAAACATTTTTCACTTGGTATGGGATTGCTCTTTGCTCTGAAGAATCATGAATGGAAAATCATGAAAAAAACAAGAGACACACAATGTGATTCCACTGTGAGATCCATCAGATGCTTGACACATCTAGCTCAAATTCATAACACATTGGTGTACTGAATGGTGTATATCCATTTGATATAATGGAAAGAGTGTTGAATTGCAAATCAGAAGATTTGTACTTTAATCCTGACCCTGTCTTTAACAAGTCATTTAACTTCCTTTGTTTGATCTTAGTTTCTTTATCTTTAAAATAATATTTTAAAAAAAGTTCTGGACATCAGTCTCTAGCTCTGTCAAATGATTCAATATCAGAAATAGAGATGATTTTAACAATGGAAAAGACATTAAGAAGAGGCATCCCTATCTGATTTGTCAATACTTCCTAAAGACCATGTGATCTTTCTATCTGATTTGCAGCTGAAATCTCTTCTATTAGAATATGAAAGAAATGATAAATAGATATGTAGAATAATTTTAGATATCTATGTGTGTGTATGTATATACATATATATGTGTATATATATTTCGAAAGAGAGAGAAGAGAGAGAGAGAACACTATTTGTGTCTAATGATAGCCATCTATAGGCCAGGTGGAGGAGAGGAAAGAAAAAAAGAAACTTACATGATAATTTTGTTGTATATTAAAAAGGAATCGCAAGTTGTGCATAGTAGATTTGCAGTGCCGTGTACATCTGTCTTTTTATTGTATTATGTTAAAGAAATGTTTGCTTTGTTCCATAAATTAAAAAAAAAAGAAAGAAGATTTTGGAAGTGGGGCCATCAATAGGCAAGTCACCATTCCAATAAAAGACTGGATGGGGGCTCAGCAACAATAGCAATTGGACAAATAAAAATAAAGATGGTAATTAAAAAAAATGAATGTGAACTCCTTGATGGCAGAAAGCATAGTGTTTTGTACATAGCAAATTCTTTGCTTATTCATGGAGGCTCCCACCTTCAAGACTCAAAGGAATAAAGCTAAAAGAATAAAATGATGGTGGCTTATTAAAATTGGGGAAAGACAGAACATACAGTTCTAACCACTCAAATGACAATCCCTAGCTTGCTTACTTGTATAGTAGCTTTAACTACAGTACCACTCCTAGAGCTAGAAAAGATCTTAGGAATCATCTAGTGCAAAATTCTCATTTGGCAGATGGGAAAAATGAGTCCCTAAAAGTTATGACTTGCCTAAGGTCACAAGAAAGTGGCAAATTTGGGGTGCACCTTCCCTCTCCTCCACCCCCAAGCATGTACTTAGATTGTTTCTATGCAACCTTTAACTATTAGACTGTTTATTGGGATCATTTGGGTTCCCTGAGGTTTCCATTTGAGGGTTAAGGTGTAAACCCATTCTTAGAGGGTTATTTTTTTTAGCTCTTCTAATCAGAGGTAACACATGAAGTTTCATCTTTTTGCCTAGAAAGAGACATTACATTGGGAAACTTTAACTGGAAGAAGACGTTGCCTTGAAATGCTGGTACATAATGTCTGACAATGGGAAACTGGACATTAGCAAGAGTTCTGGGAAAGTGCTGAGTCCACCTGCTCATTGACACAGATAAGATAATCCAGAAAGAACCTTTGTTGAAAAGTATGAATGGTTGCTCAAAGAGTACCTGCTTTTTTGTTCTTTTGTTTCTAGGAAATCACACACTGGCACCTGTGACTTTGCTGCTTTTCTTCCTTTCAGGGAATGTTCTTTGTTGAATCAAGTGTTCAGAAGAGTGGGCTCCTCTGGTTTAACCTCATTTCTCCCCACTGCTTCCATGCACCTCATCTTCAAAGGCTGGACTCAAAAGGGACTGTCTTCAGGATCATCCACAAATGAGACAAAGAAGTCCATGGAAAATCACTTATTGCAAACAATGTCAGAAATAAGAAGAACCCTTATTCTTTTCATGTAAAAAGAATTTTTTTCAGATTAGCATACATTGCCTATTCTTTTACTCTTATTTTCTTCATTTGCATGGAAATCTTTGTTTGCAAGAGTAACTTTGGAGGATTTTTATTTTAAATGCAGATGTGGTAATTATAAAAGAAAAGAGATAACAGGGAAATCGCTCTGTTGCTTAGCACCTGTGGGACCATGGGAAAATAATTTTAATTTTTCTCAGCTTGTTTCCTTATTTGTAGAATTAAAGAGTGGGACTGAATGAGTTGTAACTTCATTTCCAACACCTTTTCTTCTGACTCCTGAGACTTCTCTATCTATGCAAAGTACCCTGTTCGTTCCTCAACTCCCTTTTACCTGTTGGCCTGAGAACAAAAGTTCCCTGAAGCAGGGACTGTTTTTGTGTTTATATTTTTACTTCAGTCCTTAGTACAGAGGTACCCTCTGAGCAACTATTCATACTTTTCAACAAAGGTTCTTTCTGGATTATCTTATCTGTGTCATTGAACAGGTGGACTCAGCACGTTCCCAGAACTCTTGCTAATGTCCAGTTTCCCATTGTCAGACATTATGTACCAGCATTTCAAGGCAACATCTTCTTCCAGTGAAAGTTTCCCAATGTATTGTTTCTTTCTAGGCAAAAAGATGAAACTACACGTGTTGCTTACTGTGATAGTAAGTGCTTAATAAAGTTATATTGTCTTGACATATTGGAAACAAATGAGAAGGGTGATTTTGGAAAACCAATGAAAATACTTTTTCTCTCTCCGTATCCTTACTTACTTTTTTTTTCTTAAATGGTATTTTATTTTTCCAAATATATCTGAAGAGAATTTTCAATATTTACCTTTGTAAAACCTTGTGTTCCAAATTTTTCTCCCTCTTCTTCCCTTTGCTCTCCTTCCTCTCCAAGAAAGCAAGCAATGTGATATAGTTTAAATTTTGCAATTATTCTGAACATATTTCCATATTTGTAATGCTGTGCAAAAAAAAATCAGCCCGAAAGGGGAAAAAAAATGAGAAAAAAGAAGAAAAAAAGGCAAAAAATAATAACAACCAAAAGGTGAGAATATTATGCTTTGATACACATTCAATCTTCATAATTCTTCCTCTGGATGTGGATGACACTTTCCATCACAAGTCTAATGGAATTTAGACATTTCCTTGATTCAAAAGCAATTGCCTTGAATCACATCATTGTTGAAAAAAAAAACCAAATCCATCACAGTTGATCATCATAGAATCTTGTTGTTATTCTGTACGTTCTCTTGATTTTGCTCATTTCACTTAGCTTCTATGTTCTCTTGATTTTACTCATTTCACTTAGCTTCAGTTCATATATGTCTTTCCAGGCTTTTCAGAAATCAGCCTGCTCATCATTTCTTATATAATAACAATATTCCTTAACATACATATACCATAATTTATTCAGCCATTCCCCAACTGATAGTCATTCTCTTACTTCCAGTTTCTTGCCACTACAAAAATAACTGCTACAAACATATTTGCATGTGGGTCTTTTTTCCTATTTTATGATCTCTTTGGGTATATCCTTAATTTTAATGCTTTCGTTATATTCAATTCTACAGACATTCCTTCTTCTCCTCCCCACTAATATTTAAAAAAAAGTCTAGCATAAACAAGAGAACTGTATGGATCGGCACACATATATTGTATCTAAGATATGCTATAACATGTTTAACATGAAAAAAAATCTAGCATATATAAATAGAATACTAGAAATCTACCCTCACGTTCCTCCTCCTCCCCACTTACATAAAAAGATCTAGCATATACAAATAGAATATTAAAAATCTATCCTCACACTCCTTCTCTTCCTCTCTGCTTACAGAAAAAAGGTCTAGCTTATACAAATAGAATATTAGGAATCTACCCTCACTTTTATATGGCATTTTAAATTTTGCAAAGAGCTTTGAATATATTAGCTCTGTACATATTACCCTGCTGGGTAGAGGCTATATCTGTGTTTTATAGATGAAGAAATCGAGATTCAGAGATGTTATGTGACATACCAGTAGCAGGATTCAAACCTGCAACAAATGCCAAACAATGGATACCAAAGACAGATAAACATGAGACCCTTAGATTAGACAGCAAGACTCCCAACTACTAATCAGTCCTACTTTCATATCAGCCCTGAGACCCATCATCTGGTTACTCAAATCCTGTGGAGAAGGAACCAGCCACACTTTCTTATTTTAAAATATGTTTTCTTTTAAAATCATTAAACATTTTATCTGGATAACAAATATTAGACCAAATTAATATGAAGAAGTATTGTTCACATTTGCATAGATATAATGCTGGCCAGACTCAGCTCAGTCCCTTGGGAGTTTAGGTTTACTATCAGAACCAAAGAGGACATTTATAAGTCATTTTAACATTTAATAAAGGGAAATTTACTCAACCATAGCATAGGAAGGACATTCAAGGATATGTATAAATGACACAGGAATTGACTCAGCTGAAGTCCCACTTCTTTGAATTGCCTATTATATTCGGTTAGCCAAATCTCAGAACCAGACTGAAGCTCTCTTGGTTGTTTTTATTCAGATGACTGGAGATGATATTAACTGCTCAAGTTTTGTTTTCCCTGAGTCAATCAAGTGCTAAAGATTGTCTGAATATCTTTTACGATAAGACTAACCTGTCCTAAAGGGCTAGAGGAGTTAGCTAGGATATTTCTCACCATACCTGATCTATAAAAATATAGGAACAACATTTTCTATTTAATAATAAAACTTTATTGAAGTCTCATTTTTTTTACAATTTTCCCCAGTATCCTCTCCACTCCCTTTTCCCAGAGAGCCATCATGGCAAGAAAGAAAACAAGAAAATAGAATCTATTTAAAAAAAAACATGTATAGTCATTGGTCATGTAAAAAAAAAATGTCTCAGTTGCACTGTGAGTTCATAACCTTTCTATTAGACGTTGGGTAACACTGTGTTTCATCATAAGTCCTTTGGAATTGTGGTTGGACATTGTAATGACATAGTTCCTAGATTGGTTTTTGCAATATTACTGTCCTTGTATAAGTTATTCTTCTGTTTCATGCTGTATCGGTTCATGCAAGTCTTCCTAAATTTATCTGAAACAATCCTCTTCATCATCTCTTATAACATAAAAGTATTTCATTACATTTATATGTCAAAACTTATTCAACCATTCCATAACTGATGGACACTCCCACAGTTTCTATTTCACAAATAGAAATTTTTTTGAGAAAAAAGGAAGAAAAAAATTCAGCAAAACTGATTAATTGAAAAAGTCTGAAAATAAGTAAAATATACTATACTTCTGCTCATCCTACTTCTTTAGAATGTGTGTATGGGGATGTCTTCTCATATCTCCTTTTTGGAGACATGCTTTTTCTGAAAACAACTTTTTCATTAGTATTATTCCACCAAATACTCATAACTCCAACTTCATGTAATAGAAACTTTTATAATATAGAGATGTAAATAAAAAAAAAACACGTGGAAATAGGATAAGGTACATGGGTATATCTGCTGGCTGAGCTGTTCTCAAGATGGTTTCAGTGAGTCTGAAGAAGATGAGCTTATATATTAATATTATTTCTGTTCAGTAGTGCCTATAATAGAATATCTAGTAATAATATTAGGATAGGGACTTGTGATTTATATAGAGATTTATAATTTTCATAGTGCTTTTTCAATAGCATTATTAGATATGTATTACCAATTTTCATCAGATAAGAAAAAAAGGTTCAGAAAAGCACAATGATTTATATATGGTTACTCAGTTAATAACTGTTATATTCAGGACTCAATGACCCTACAATACCTGAAATCAAGATTCTATTTTCTGTTACCTATACCACAATTCCTGTCATTGTATATATATCACAAATTGTGAAATGTAAGTAGAATCTGAGGATTTGGGGGTGCGAAAGGGAGTGACTTCAGTCTAATGACTCCCCTCCTTTCCCTATCATTTCACTTCTGAATCCCCAGTAATCTATCTTCTTGTCCCTTACCCTTTTTACTGATTCTTTTCTTAACTCTCCAATGACTCCTTCTGGTTTGACTCATTACCTTTGTCTTTTTCCTCTGGGTGGGTGTTGCTTAGTCTTTTTTTTTTTTTTAAATTATTTCTTGTGTGGGATCTGCATTCTTGTCAATTATATTTATTCACCATACTTTAAGTGTCAATGGAATATAGGTGACTCACATCCATAATTTTAGCCTTAGCTTTTCTCCACACCCTAAATGCACATCTTCAGCTGCCACCAGAACATCTTTATCTAGATGTCCTATTGGTACCTCAAAGACAAAGAATCCAAAACTGAGTTTACTATCTTTTCCTTCACACCTCATTCTTATTTCAAGATTTCTGTCTATGGTCATTACTTCCCTAGTTTTTTATGTTCAAAATCTTTTAGGTTACCTCTGACTCCTTATCTCATATCTCTAGTCAGCTAGCAAGTTCCATTGATTTTACCATCACATATGACTTTGATATTGAGGCTTCCTCTGCCTCAACTTTTTCTACCCTAATCATGGCTTTCTCTCTGAATCTAACATTTCATAGCAATAGTCTCTATACAAATCTTTCTTCTCTTTCCAAACACTTCATATCTCAGTCAATTGTATTCTTCTTATGCATCAATATTATTCTTCTGGTCAAATTCCTCACCAAGGAAATTTCATAATCATTGACTTCCAAAAGTCTTCCAAAGTCTGGTGCCAGTGCTTTGGCCAAATTTGGCTAGTTGCTGTTAGCTATATATACCCTATAGATTTTTCTTTCAAAGAAAAATGTGTTTCCTACTGCTAATTTAATCATCAGTAAACATAATCATTTCAGTGTATAAAGAAAAATTAGAAAGAGGCTTCCATTGAAAAAACTGTCAACTTTATGTGTAATTTAAAAAGTATATGTATATATTCATGCATGTATATATATTTATATATGTGTAGAATTATAGATATGCATACATAGGGACACAATGTGTATACATACATTTGTATATGTATAACAATATACACAACTATGCACATAAAAAGGCATATCTGTTTCCCTTTCTCTCTTTTTCTCCATATCCTCTCCATATACATGTTAATGTATATACGCACTCAAAGCTATACATTTAGGGCATCCCAAACTTAGTGGAGTTTCAAGCTATCAAAACTTAAGACTTTACTAAGATTTCTGGTATATATAGTATCTATTTTAACAAGAAAGTGACAAACTGAACTAGTCTTATCTGTTTGTATTTCTACCTTCATTGTGTTTTCTTTCTTTTGTGCACTTTATTGATGCTTATATATCTGAGAATGCATGTCTCATTTTGCCTTTCTAGTCCATGGTCTTTGCCTACAAGAGGAATAGCTTATTTAATTTTTTTTTTTCCAAACCTCCTATCCTTAGAATGCTGTTCCCTTTCCCTTTGTGGAATTACTTCATGCCCAGGCAATCACAACATCATGAAATTTATGTGAAAATTAGATTTATTACAAGAGAAATGAGAATGCAAGAGTTTGCAATCCATACAAAAGTTTACATTTTATAACAACAGGACAAAGCAAGGAGGATTTGGTATAAATCTCCATTTAAAGGGGTGTGGCATAGGGGGGCAAAAATGTTGGAAAAAGATAAAATACCATCATGACAAGAGGAGGCAAAAGCTGCATTGTTTTCCCTTTTTGCTAGACTATGAAGATAGGATGGTCTACTTATCCACATGGGTTCCAGTTGTACAAGCAGTTTCTCAGTGTAGTGCAGACTGATTGGTACCTATCTTGACTCCCAATACTCCAATTTGGGATGCAACTAAAAAAATGATGTTAGCTAGGGTGGGAAGCTGGGATGTTTTTGAACATTCAGGGCTTCCTGTATTCTCTGGGTCCAGAAAATGTAGCAATTCAAAAAGATACATTCAGGGGATCCCTAACCAATCCTTAAAATCTCTCTTGTAATAAACTTAGTTTTCCTGTTTCATGAAATTGTGACTGTCTGTTGACATCAGCTAACTAAATATTCTCTGCTCCAGGATACTTTCGGTTATCCCTTCAACTGATGGATCCCCCACAGGACCTAAGATTTTCATTTTTGTCTTCTTCACTTATCATGCAATATTTTGAATTCTTGTTATTAGGGTATCTGTCAAATCCCATAAGGTTACAAAAGATTTCTTCTCTAAACTTTGCATTTCCTTCCTTTAGGACTGCAGATTACAAGGATTTCAGAAATTCTTATCTGAGGGGCTAAAGGAAAAAGCTCCAGGAAAGCTAAAAGCCCCTGAGTGATCCTGTCAAAATAAGATCAGCAAACACAACCAAAAACCACTTTTCTATTAGTAGGGTGTTTGCATGTCAGCTCACTATCATTCTCCCTAAATCTCCCCCTAAATCTCCCTCCTCTTCCTCTACCTGATGAGTCAGTCCTCAGTCCCCAGATGCAGATTCCTTTCTCCTTTTCTCCATGTATTTGCTTGACCCAAAATGCACCTTTATTGGTTCTGAGTGCTCAATGTCACTCTGGCCCTTCCTGACCTGACCCATTTCCATCTTTTCTGACTCTTATTTATTTGAAGCTTGTCACCTCAATAAAGGGGATTTGCTCTACAATCTTATTATGTACTCTATACTTCCTTATACTAGACTACTGGTATCCTAAACTTTACAACCCTATATTGAGACAATATGACCTGTATGCAGTAAATGATTGATAAATGTTTATTGACTTAGATTTAATGAAAATATTTTATTTAGCTTGTTATTTTTGTCATAGATTATCAAGGTTTTTTTTTTTAAGTATTTTAAGATTAAATAAGGGAATTTTCACCTGAAAATATCATACAAAAGCAAAAAAAAAGTCACCATATCTAGTTAAGTAAGCTAGCTTCTAGAATTGTGTCATACCCTCTTTAGATTTAGATTTTATGATCAATATAAATTTATGACTGCAAACACATTCAGTTTTTGAAAGATATGGAAACGAGCTGGAAAAGGAACTAGACATTTCAAGAAAATGACTACTGATCTAAATTTTCGACCATATGGTTCAGTGTGGTGGAAACTCATGTTTTTTGTTGATTTTTCTATGGATATATAAAATAAAACCATTGACAGAGTACAGAGCTGACATTTTCAAAGGGAATGACAGAAGAAAGAGCCTCATTTTTTATTTCAATATAAATATTATGGATTTTTTTCCCCATCAATCATCCTAAAAGTCTTTTTGTTCATTGAAGGTGAGATCAGAGATAATCAGGTATTTCAAAGAATAGTTGTCTGCTTACAATATTGGCATTCTTATGTTCCTGCTATTGCCCATAATGGACCCTGCTACTTTAACAAACTTCAGTCAAAGTTAGGTAGCCATAATAGTTTCTGCATCCTGTCTTCCTGCCTAAGCATTTCTTTGGCTGTGTCTCAGACCTTCACTTTTATATTTTTGTAATCTTTTAATGAAGCATTTGTAGTAAAAGGGAGTAGTCCCTTTTACCTATGCTTATGACAGGTTGTACTCTAATGAGCTTTACAAATCTTATGGTTTTGTAACATAAGTGGTCCTGGCTGTTCTTGAAGAGAGTAAAAAGTTCCATAATACTCAGAATATCATTTGATCATTTTTATTTTCTTTTTCTCTCTTTATTTGAAGTCTTGCCTATCCAGATCCAAATTACAACAAAATTGTTATAACAGACTTACTTTACCTTCAATTATCTAAGTACAAGATTAAAATATATTTATTTTTTCCATCATTATGATCATTCCTCCCAACAGAATTTTCAGACACTAGTGTGGTTCATGATCTAACAGAATCATCTTATAAATCCTTTTTTAAAAAGCATCGAACAAAAATTGTCAATTTTGGGTTTGCATCGTAATGGAATGCTAAAACCCCAAACTAGATTGGTTCTAAGGAATCAATAGTTTGAATAGCTCACATGTAATTACATTTGATTATAAGCTCCTTGAGATCAGGGACTGTCTTTTACTTTTTTAATATCCCCATTAGTTGGTATAGTTTCTGGCACATAATAAATTTAATAAATGCTTGTTCACTGAGGGAGATGATCTTCCCTTTTCTAGGAGAGGCAGTTACCCACAAGGTGAGTGGGAGCTCAGAACTTAAACACCTCCAGGACATGTTTCTGCTGTGGATAGCAGGTAATTGAAAAGGAGTTTGGAGTAACCAGAGGGGAAAAAAGAGATGCCTATCTGGAGTTTTCTTGAAATAATGTTCCATTACCCATAACTTGATGGGTGATCAAGTCAAATGTTGGTTGATCTTGTCCATTGCTGAAAAATGTCAATTGTCTTTCTCTACTTAACATACTAAGAAAAAAAATAAATTGTTGATTAATTAGTAGCCGGCATTTCTATGGTATGCATGAAATAATTTGATCCTCACAACAATGTTGGGAGGTAGGACAATTATTATCTTCATTTTACAGATGAGAAAACTGTGACAGAGATTAAGTGATTTGCTCAGGGTCACACAGCAAGTAAGTGTCTGAGAAGGGATTTGAATTCAGGTTTTCCTGTCCACCATTTTATTCACTGTTCCCCCTAATTGCCTAGATGAACTAAATTTTATCAGTTCTGCCATTCTTTTGTAAATTTCTCATTAATCAATTAGTTGAATCGTAAAGGCAGTTAAGAATTGCTTATAGGCAGAAAGGTGAGGATTGGATTTAAGGAATGGATGAAAATTTATTTAGGATAAAGAATACTGAGCTCAGTCTGAATAGTATTCTTGTTGGTTTGGAACCTAGAATTATTAAAAAGGAATAATGTGAGGAGTAATGTGAAATGAGAAGGGAAGATTAATCAAGAGTCATATTGTGGAGGTCCTCAAATGCTAGAATCAGAAAAACTCCTAAAGAATCATCACATTTTTCTGAGTAAGGAAACGGTCAGATTTGTGTCTTAGGAAGATTGTTTTGGAGGATGTATAGAAGGTGACTTTGTAAATTATTCAGACTAAGGAATATATTGGCTGCTTGGTCAATTATTAGATTACATAAAACTAGGAAGGATACCTATTATGTTGAATATCAACTTTAGTACAAAACTATCTCAGTAGGGTAAAACAAACTAAAATAAGATGAAACAATAGAAAGAAATGTAAAGTTACACTCATGGGTTAATAATCAATGTAACCCATTGTTTCAATCCTTAGGTAGGTACTTGCCCAATTCTACTTGTCACTTACAATTTGGAGTGTCTAGAGGATGGCTGACTATTATTGCTTTCAGAGTTGTAGGGGTAACCATTAGGAGCTGTATTTCTAGTACTATTGTTTCCAAGCCCCCACTAGATATCTTTCCATTAAGAATCAGCCAGCCAGGTTTAGTTAGCTTTTAGAAAATGTATAGCAAGATTTTTGATTTCCTTCTCAGGTTATTTTTACCCTATGTCTAAGTCCGATTTTTCTTGTGCAATAAAATAACTGTATGGATATGTATCCATATATTGTATTTAACATATGCTTTAACATATTTAACATGTATGGGTCTGCCTGCCATCTAGGGGAAGGAGTGGGGGGGAGGAGCACAAAGTTGAAAAAGAGGGTTTTGCAAGGGTCAGTGCTGGAAAAATTACCCATGCAATGGTAATGGGGCACATATGCAGGGAACAAATGTGGTAAAGCCTACCTACTTCCCAAACTCTCATCTTGAAAGCTCTTTAATCTTTTTGTAGTGTTCTTATGCAATTTCCTTTAGATAACTTTGCTGAGCTTTGAGAGATGATTGTTTTCTATAATCTGTGGCTGATATTTCTCTCCAAGAGGAGGGGGTCACATTCCCTAAAGCTTTCTGATGAAATATGCTGACCTTTTTGCATAATAATTAGGTTCTAGCTCAACAATCTATTCTGACTCCACAGTCAGTTAAAAGTCTTTTCATCATCATACTCATTCCTCAGTTACACCTAGATAGAAACCCATTCCTTATAGGTTTCTATGTATTTGCTTGAATTGGAATAAGGGAGGGAATGTTGATGTACTCTCCATGGGAAAAAAATGTGAAATTCCACCCCAGAATTGGAGGAAGCATGGCTTAGTACAAAGTTTTTTGTTAAAAAAAATCTAGTAATGCAGATCTGCTATTCAAGTTTAGTAAGAGGAACCAATATGACATGGTAGTCCCGATTTCCAATGTTATCTAAGATTCTATCATAGAAGTCATGATACTTTCAATGAAGGAGTTATTTAATTCTGGGCCTCTTGCTTTTGGAAAGATAGATAAACTAGTATACAAGTATAAGCAAGACCCTTAAATCTATTATATGTAAGAATTGGTTGAAGAAATTGGGCATGATTTAAGAAAAGGAGACTAAGTGGAGGAAAACGAGCACAATATATGTTCTCAAATATTTATAGGTCTGTCAAATGAAAGAAGGATTAATTGTGTCTTGTTTGGCCCCAAATGACAGAATGAGCAATAATAGATGGATGTTTCAAAGAGGCTAATTTATACCAGGAAAAACTTATGAGATGATGATGACCATAAGACCATCTCATGTGTTTGTCATTTCTTTATTTTAGATCAGAACATAGGCCAGGAAGGAAGTGACTACATCTCTTCTTAGATCACGCCACTTTGGAAGCACTGAAAACCTGCGGATGCACAGTTCTAGATCTGAAAACAGCAGCATGAATCTTGGGACAAAGACTCTTCCATTCCAGAAGCAGAGCCTAACTTTAACATAAAGATAAAACTCAAGAATATCTGGAAAAATGAGCAAACAACAATAACCAAAGAACATGGCCAAAAAGAGTTTCTATAGTAACAGGGAAAACCAAGACACAAATTCAGAAGATAGCAGGATCAAAATAGCTATGAACAAGTCTCAAAGGAAAAAAAGGGAATTGGACACAAGCCCCCCAAAAAATTCTGGAAGAGCTGAAAAAAAGATTTAGAAAATCAAATAAGAGAGATAGAGGAAAAAATAAGAAAAGAAATGACAGAGAATAAAGGAAATTATAAGTTTTTATGGAACTTTTTTAAAAAACTAAGTTTTTAAAAAAAGCTCCATAAAAAGAAACACAAAAACACATTATCTTAAGGTAAAGTAAACAATACCTTAGAAACAGAATTGACCAAATGGTAAAAGAAAAACAAAAATTCATTGAATATAATAACTTAAAAATCAGAATTAGATAAGTGGAAGCTAATGACTCTACGAGACAAAAAAAAAACTAATGAAACAAAATCAAAAGAATGAAAAAAAATTTTTTTAAAAGAAGAATTCAAGAAAAACCAGAAGATTATGTAAAGAAAATCACTCAATTAGAAAAAGAGATCCATAATAGTAAAGAAGAAAATGACTCCTTGAAAACTAAAATTGGCAAGAGAAATCCAGTGAAAGGATAAAGAGACTAAGAAATAATTTTAAAAAAATATAAAGAGTAAAAAACAAAAGAGAATGTGAAACATTTCAGAATAAAAACAACAGATTTGGAGAACAAATCAAGAAGAGAAAACATAATAATTGCACTATCTAAAAGCTATGACTTAAAAAAGAATGTTGATCTAATAATACAAGAAATAAGGAAATAATAATACAAGAAATGATTAAATAAAATTAGCCTGAAGTGTTAGAACAAGAGAGAAAATTAGAAATAGAAAAAAAAAATCAAAAGTGATTAATATTAAATGCATCCTTTTCAGATCATAATGCAATAAAAATTATATTCAACAAAGGGCCATCAAAATATAGATTAAAAAATCACTATTACTGCAACTGGATACCAAAGTGAGGCAGATAGAATATTTCTATATTATATTGTTGACTGATATTAAGCTGGCAGTCCATTAAAATTGTCATTTTTTGACAAGTTTCTATGTAGTTATGTAATTTATATTTGTAAGGTTTTTTAAAAAAAATCATATTAAGCACATTTAATCTATTTTCAATTTCATCATAATTAAATTCAGCACAATTTTCTAGACTGTTGACATTTGTGAATTCTGACTTTCTCAATCAATAAAAATAATAGCATATTTGAAGGAGAGATTGGGTTGGGGCTTGGAATCAGAAAGATTTAATAATTCCTTTCTAAATGTCAGTAAGTTATTATTTTAACATTTTCTAGAGCTTTGCCGGGAATCAAAACATAGTTTGAAGACTTGATCCTCTTCTACTCTTTGGAAATTCAGAACATCTGTCCTGCAAGCCTATTGGGACTTTTCCTATACATCCATGAGCTTTCACCTGTCTTTCCTTGAGAGGCACTCAGCAATGATATGTACCAGTTATTTTATACTAAAGAATATAGTTTGTCCAGCCTGATTACTTGAACTCAATGACTATTCTCCTACATTTGTAGATATTGTTTCTAATCTGCTTATTATGTGAATAAGAGGAACATTTTGCTTGACTGCTGAGTCAAAACTGAGAATTCATTAAAAAATCATTGACTAAGGCATGTTTTCTTTCCTAGGGATATTTAAGTGAGAGAGACCTGTTGTAAGCTTTTGGGAAGAGAGAGAATTCTAGCCTGTGAGTTTTTAGTTCAGTCTGGAGTTTGGGCCAGATGAATTGAAGCCACAAGTCACTCTAGGAACGACTAGGATCTAGCTTCCTATTAGCACGATAGCTGCAGCCTTGGTTCCTACAAGCATGGACACAACTTTATTCATTAGCTAAGCTGAATCAGAGGTGAATTTGGTGAAGAGTATGCCTTATAGCAACTTTCTAAAGTATAAGTCCTAGATTGTATAAGACCATTGTGACCCTGGATGTTGGAGGAAATGTTTATAATTTTCTTCTTCCAATATACTTTCTTTTTTTTTAATATTTTATTTTATTTTATTTAATAATAACTTTATATTGACAGAATCCATGCCAGGGTAATTTTTTTTTTACAACATTATCCCTTGCACTCATTTCTGTTCCGATTTTTTCCCCTCCCTCCCTCCCTCCACCCCCTCCCCTAGATGGCAAGCAGTCCTATATATGTTAGATATGTTACAGTATATCCTAGATACAATATATGTTTGCAGAACTGAACAGTTCTCTTGTTGCACAGGGAGAATTGGATCTACCTTCTGTATCCAATTCTCCCTGTGCAACAAGAGAACTGTTCAGTTCTCCAATATACTTTCAGTAAATATTATTTTGTAAAAATTAATTGACATTAATTTGTTAAAAACATTAATTCCCTTGTAGAGGTATTGGAGGATTAAATCTATAATACTTTATATCTACTCTTCTATCCAAAACGGACTATTTTATCTATATATCTTTAATTCCTTTTAAAAAAATCTGTTCAATTCCTCTTTATTGTTTTTTTAAATGGTATAGATCAATTTAATTTTTTCTTTAAAATAAACCCCAAGCATGAAGCAAATTATTTCCTCATGTTGTCCTTGGTAATCAAACTTATAAATGTCAATTGATTAAATGATTCTGGGGCAACAATAAGCAGAGACAAGCTATGATAGTGAGGAGAGCATACCAAAAATAAGGATTCAAGCCAATAGCATAAGAAAATTATATTCACCCCCCCAACCTCTCAGGGGTACTTTTACAACCTTGAAGAAGAGATGTAGCTTTACCTGGACAGCTGACCTATTAATTTCTGGGAATGTTTGGAACAACTCCAGAATCTCAATGTATTTGTATCCCAGATACAAATGCAATTTAATCATAAGGAACATTTTTTAGATCACTTACTATAGAGCCACGCCTCCTCTCCTTGCCATTAGGCCTGGAAATTGGGTTTAAAAAAAGAGATCTCAGGAAAAACCTTGGAGCTCTGGTCACCCTTATATACCATTGAGTCATAAAATCCAGGTGCTTCATCTCAATTCTTGCTGTCCGCAACTTTTTTATCTTGACCTTTATCCTGTCAGGATTAAGTTATGATCCTTTCCTGGAATTATGGCTTATCTGTCCTCCCAGCATTCTCAGCCCCGCCTCCTTATCTGCCTTTGTTAAACCCTAGTTAGCTAAAACCTTATATAAATTCCCTGCCTCTATTTATCTGTGCCGAAATCTCCAGACAAGAGTCTTATTTTGGTTGGCTAGCCTAAACTTTCCATAGTAAAAGATTAAAAATCAATATCTGTTTTGCCTCAGTTTCCTTAATATTACATTGCTAAAGTCTTCTGGAGAATTTTTATTGATATTCAATAATGATATTGCTCTCTCTGTTTCTCTTTATTCTTCTTTCTCTTCCTCTTCCTCCTCCTCTTCTTCTTCCTCTGTCTCTTCCTCTTCTTCCTTATTCTTCTTTCTTGTTTCTTCTTCTTCCTTCTTCCTTCTTTTTCCTTCTTTCCTTTCCCCCTCTCCTTTCTCACTTTGACCTCCCTCTCTTTCCCCCTACTTATCCTTTAGATATTAGGACTATATTTATCTCATCAGAGGAATCTGGTAGGTTGCAATCTTTCTTATTTTGTGGGAATAATTTCTGCAGTATAGGAATCAATGTTTCTTTAACTTCATTGTTCTCTATTCTTCTGAGATAAAGAGGTTGTCTGTGAGCACACAGAATACTCAGAGAAGATTATTTCCCAATGGATCAATTGTTCCAAGACAAGCTATTGAAAATCTTCCATCTTTAATTGCAGTCATATATCTTTTGCTCCATGAGAGTAATCATCAGTGGAACCCCTCACCCTGGATTGTAATAATCCTATTTCATGACCCTAGTTTCAACCCTTCACTTTTGTCACCTTTGCCATTTTCTTGTCTCATCCTTCTTTCTGAGAGACTCTCAATTATCATTCCTTTGCTGCTCACCAGCACCTTATCTTTGATAAGGATTCTGCAAAGAGATTGAAAAGAAAAGTTCAAATAAGTAGGAAGAGAATTGGGATAGAGGAATATTTTTGAACAAAGAAGGAAGAAGAGAGAATCAAGGGAAAAGGGGTGATCAAAAGTGTCACAGGTTTCAAAAGGTCAAATAATATGAATATTGGAAAAGGGTCATTAGATTTATAAGATGATGGTAACTTTGGAGAAAGCACTTTCTGCTGAACAAAGTCGGAAGCAATACAACAGGGACTTAGGAAGAAAGTAAGAGTGAGAGGAGAGAAAGTCACTTAGAACATACCAGGAGGTTTAACTATGAAAGGGAAGAAAAAAATTGTGATTGACAGATCTGTTATTATGGAAATCCACAAGAAATAGAATGTTTATTTTTTTCAAACAGCATTTTGAACGGATAATGTTCCAGTGTAATGAAGCTTTAACTCAATTAAGCAGACTTTTTTTTTTTTATTAAGTAACAATAGTGGGCCTGGCTTTTTAGACTCTGGGAATAGTTGGTCAAGGACTTAGCATTTGTTAATCACCTACAGTATTCTAGATCTCTGCTAATTTCTGGGGATATAAAGAAAAGGGGGAAAAAAGTAAACAATACAAGCCAAATAATCTCTTTAAAGAGCTTATATTCTATCACTGGAACCAGCATATACACATATTAATTTTTTGCTGATCTGTGATTTCATCTCTGTGTTTACCTATGGAGATCACCCTTTTCTGTCAATTTCAATTACAAATAGTTATTTGGAGCACTGTCTTGCTCATGGTAACAAAACTAGAATTTGAATGCAGCTGTCCCTGATCCCAAGATGGATCTTTTTCTACTGTCTTAATATATACAAATGTGTCTGAATATACAAGAATTCTTGTGTATGATGTGTCATTTCAATTTGAAAGCCTAGTTCTAAGACTATCTCTGCTTCTTAGACCATCTTCTATTTATATTATTCTCACCTGATTAATCAGAACTGAAGAATGGAAATAAGGACAACCGAAATTTGCTGTGCTGTAAGCTGAATTTATTATATGAAGAATGTAAAGGAAAGCATTAATTCTTTAGGATTAATTAATTTTTAGCAATGGAGGCTGATAGGCAGATAAAGAGATTCACAAATTTGTAAATTTGTAGATTCATCACATAGATAGATTGAGTCAGTCTTCCATGCAAACCTAAAAGTAAAGAGAAATATTATCTTAGGTTTTATTCTATCAAATTATTTTTGGGGTAATCTTTTTCTGTTATCGCTGCTATTAATAGTTTTAGCTAGTCAGAAGTGACCTCTGTGTATTCAAAAATATATTCTCACCTAATGATTATGTTGGATTAAGTTATGTTTTACAGACATATCTATTCTACCTGGTCCCCAAACAATCCTTAAATCATTATGACTTTAGCATCTAATCCAGGATAAGGTAATAGAATAGTTCATAGCACTGTAGGTGACCATATGTGAAGAAGATTCCAAAGCTCCTGACTGTGGGATTTTGCTTTGTCCATTTTTTCACTTATTTGATACTCAAATTTTATTGTTTATTCTCCTTGGTAAAGTTGATGAGCACTAGAATAATCCTTGTCTTATTAATAGAGTTCTCATCCAACCAATTAAGGTTTTGATTCCCAAGTTTATCTGGGAATTTTGTAAAAAAAATTTCATGCACAAACAAAATTCATCTTCCACTCCCACAACCCACTTTTCTCCCATCCTCTAGTTTTTCTTGCTGTTTTCCCACAGGTAATTTAAGAGTCCTGTGTGCCATTAGTCTACTGATAAATCTTGAAGAAAATGTCTGGTCAAAAAAAATGATCCAGGCATGTACCCAGAAATGAAGTACCCAGAAAATGAAAATGGCTCTAAAGGAAAGCCTCCAAAATATTGGGTAGATTCTCTAGGAATCAGGCATTACACAGGATAAAAATATAGGGATAGACTGCTATCTATACTTTTGAGTGTGGTACCCATATCAGGGAGATTGTAGGTCTACAGAGGTAAGAGGACATTATAGAAAATTTGGATGATAGGAAGGAATAATTCATTATTGTTTCAGTATGACTGATACCTCTTTTTTTGTGGCTCTTTTTTGTGTTCCTGAGGTTGTTTGGTTTTCCATGCACTGAGTCTGATACAGGCACTGGGATGTTACATCTGGGGATGTGAGCACTGGCATTTCCTTTGTTAGGAGATGACTAGTTTTTATTTCTGTGATAGTGGGGAAATCCTTGAGTATCTCAGTGACCAAGTGTTTCTAGCTTCATTTTGCAAAACATGAATAAACAAATTGATCAATGCACTGCCTAGGCAGGAGCTAAGCTGATGCTAGAATCTGGGTCATGTGGCTCTCTCACCAAGATTCCTCCCATCAAAATAGCCTCTGAGTAGAATAAAAAATAAGATTTGAATCGATTGCACAGTATGCCGTGCTAGATCTCTTTCCCATATCTGAGCACCAGAAGCTCTTTTCTCATGAATGAAAAATGAATTATTTTTCCCTATAGAAGTTCACATTGTCTTCAGTTGGACTTTTTGGGAAAAAATGAGATCACTATGGAGATAAAACATGGAACTGGTAGGCCACTCTGCTTCAACTCTTACTCTGTCCAGGATCCAATCTCTGAGGCTCCCATGAGACAAAAAGAAAATCAAGTAAACATATGAAGTAATTACTCTATATCAGAGTCTATCCTCAGAATTAGAGGTAAGAGAAAGGAGGGACAGATGGTGCTGTAAGTGAGAAACAGCAGGCAAGACATTGTGGCTGGATCAAAGCATAGGTGGAGTGGACTAAAAGGTAAGAAAATTGGAAAATTAGGAAGTAGCTTATTTTAAAGAGTTTTCAAAACCGAGTCGAGAAATTTATATTTGATTCTGGACAAAATTAGAATTTTGGGAGGTGGAAGGGGATTGAACAAGCAACATGGTCCCATATGAGCTTTAGGAATATCTCTTTGGTAGTGCAAGGGGGAATGGACTCAAGACTATTCTGTAAGAAAGGAGATGTTGAGATTTTGGCTGGTCCTAGTCCTTCAGCTATTAAGGGACTTCCTAATTTTCCTGAAGTTTATTCAGGAGTTTTAACTGTAAAATCTAACATCCTTTCTACCACATTATCCATTGTGCTTTTGGTAAGTACAACTTATTTTTACCTGTGATTATTGAAGTCCACCTTGTAGTACGTTTGGAGAACTGGGAATTGGAGGTTAATCATCAGAATATTTATGATAATGATGTTTATCATGGTGTTTATTCTTGTGCTTTTAAAAGAAAGATAAAATAACAGACATGAGTTTGGGGCATTCTGATTCATTTATAGTATTATAAAAGTTTTTAGTATCCATGATAACATTGAAATAATAGGCATTTTTAATGTAATGGCTTGGACAGATGGCTTAGTGGATAGAGTGCTGGACTTGGGCTGGGAGTCAGGAAGATTTATTTTTCTCAGTTCAAATTTGTCCTCAAACAATATCTGTGTGACCCTGGACAAGTCACTTCATTCTGTTTGCCTCAGTTTACTCATCTGTAAAGTGAGCTGGAGAAAGAAGTGGCAAGCCACTGTAGCACTGTGGCCAAAACGAGATCATAAAGAGTTGGGCACAACTGAAATGACTGAACAACAATAACAATACAAATGTCACAGGCTTATTACAATTGCTCATCCATGATAGGGTTATTTGCATTGCCAGATTGAAGTATCTGAACTCTAGAGTAGATTTGAGTTGTATATATATATATATTTGTATTCATTAATACAATTTCAGGAAATCTTTCAATCAACTAATTGAGAACACTCACCAGTTTGTCAAACATAATTTATTTACTAAAGAAACCTCATTTCTAGATAAATTACTCTTTTCATAATGTTTCCTGATTTTAAAAAATAGTTTGAACAGTTCCCTAGTCCATACTTTCTCACAGATGAAAAAAGAAAAAGCTAACCATATATTTTTCCCTGATTGAATTGGGAGAAAGATGGGGGGGAAAGGGCCTTATATTTTACCTTAGTCCATAGGGAGAAGATAATCAAAGACAATAGTTACAATTGTACTGGCTTCTCTAATCTTATGCATGAGACAGTGGATAGATTTAAATATCTCTAGAATTAAAGGACCTGGTTTTGAACCTACCTCTAATATTCACTTTCTGGGTGAATTTGGTTTTAATTTAATGTAATTTTGATGGGTCTCAGTTTTCTGAGCTATAAAATGAAGGGATTAGATGAAATGGCCAGCAAGGATCTTTGCCCCTTGGGGTTTCTGAAACTATGAATGAAACTCTGGCCTCTTAAGGACAGAATAAAGAAGCAAGTTTATGCATGAATTCACAGTGAAAGATTTCTAGACTGAGTTAGGACCTTATAAATCTGGTCCAACATCACTGCAATATAGACTAGGAAGAGTGAAGTGCCCTATTCAGAGAGGAAATAAGCAGCAGATTCAAATCTGAATGACTGGGGAAGAAGATGACAATGATTTTGGTGGGAATTACTTACACTCAAGACTGAAATCATTTTTAAGATCACTGTCAAAACATCAAATACATTTATTCTCATGTTTGAAAGATATTGGCACAAAAAACCCATCTAAGTGACATTAAGTATTAATGAAAGAGTGGTTTTCAATATAATTCATCCAGTTTTGTGGGCAGAACATTTCAGCCTTCAACCAATTATCTTTGGTATTCAGTAGCAATTTAATAGCTATGAATGAAACCAGAAAATACATTTTACTCAGATCCCTCAGGAGTTAATGAAAGGAAAAAATGAGCCATTTCATAGAAGATGTGACAAAAATCA